>NW_026575134.1:24857500-26057500 GCF_905146905.1 Nyctereutes procyonoides | reverse complement strand
AATTTCCTTTTGTAATTTTGTTTGGTGTCTTGATGTGTTATGATTATGATAAGATTCCTGGGTCTCCATTAAACATCGATCGCTTCTCCTGTGCCAAGCAGTGTATCAGACCATGAAAATAAAAGATGGACAAGTTATGGCTCTGCCTTCAAGGAGCTCGGTCTTGCAAATTATCTTTAATTCTTTTTGGAGATGTATTTTTAAAAGCCGATACACTTTTCTGAAGAAAAAAAAAAGGATTTGGCTATTTTTATTGAAGCAAAACGTCAGATACATATTTGCCAAATCATTATGAAATAAGTAACTTCCATCTTCAAGTTAATAACATAAAGCAAGTCGGAACTTCTTAATTTAACTACCAGTCTTTACTAAAAGTCTTCCTGAAGGCACCAAGAATGGGTAGGAGTGTCCTAATGCCAAAATTTAAATGGATCAGAAAAGATAACAATTCCCCTGGTGATTACATCCAGTAAAGCCGACAGCTTTACTGGCACATGTATGCCGAGACGGCCAAATCTCTGTGTCCGTCATTTCTTGCCTGGAGTTTCATAACGGCCTTCTAATTGATAACCCTGCTGTTACACTTGACTCTTTTACAGCCTGTTCTAAACATGACAGCAGAGATCCACTCCTATTAAAGCTGTTCAGTGGCTCATTTCCGAATATAAATCAAAAACACTGCCATGGCCTTTCATCCCTGCCCTCAGCTGCCATCCTTCCTCCCCATCCTACTACCCCAGTCAGTTAACTTCCTAGAGGCTAGGCAAAGACACTCCTGCCTCAGGGATTTTGCACCAGCTGTTCCCTCTAGCCACTCTCTTAGACCTACTTGTCTCTCTCCTTCAGATGCTCAAAGATCAACTTCTCAAGGAATCTTAAATACTGCAATACCCCTTTCTGTCCTGCCAAAACTCCAAATCCCACTTACCCTACCACGTGGCCTCTAAAGCCTTTGCGAACCTCTAACACTGTACAGTTTGCTTGTAATGTTCATTCAGTCTCTCCCTGATGGAATGTAATGGGGCTCAAACGCCACAGAGGTAAGGATTTCTGTATTTACTCACTGATAATCAGAGCTACCTAAAACAGCGCCTGCTACATAGTAAGCTTTCAATAAAAACTTAAAAGCAGTGTTTTTAGACTCTGGGAATTTAGTGGTGAACAACAGAGGCAAACTCCTGGGAGCTCACATCATATTGTGCAGGGCCTGATAAATAAGCCGATTTCAGAGAGGAATAGTTTGAAAACAAGCATTCTAATGTGACTTAGCATAGAAAAAAGCCAGAAACGTCCCAAAAGAAGTATTTTGAGCTGAGACCTGGATGATGATCTGGAGCCAGCCTAGTGAAGATGTCAGGGAAAAGCATTTGAGATGGAAGCAACAAAACCTGCAGAACACTTGGCTTTAAGAGCACCAGGCTGCACTAAAATAAAACAATAAAAATGAGGGCCAGGGGCTATCCTAAAGCTTTTAGATTCCTAGTTTCAATCGCTGGGCTCCTAAATTCCTCATCTATGATAAGGAACTACTTTCAATAACTCAGAGGGCACTGTGCTCTCTGGTCCTGAAGCATGTTCCCTCTGTCTGGAAAATCAGTTACCACCCTCCCCAATCTCCACCCCCATTCATCCAGCTAACAGATTCATCTTTCAGATCAGACTAGATTTCACTGTCCCCAGAAAGCTAGCCTTTCCTCCAAGTTGGGTACGGGACCCTCCACTTGTGTGTTCCAGGCAACATGATCTCCCCATGTTAGGACCCTTAGGAAGAACTCAAAGCAGTTCTGTGTGAGTGGAAAACAGCAAATGAGATTGAATTCTAACAACTGTGATAGAAACTAAAACTTAGACTAATGAAATCTAATTTATCAAAAATCTAAGAAATCGTAGATTCCTAGAAGTTGTACATTTACTCTCTAAAACTAATTAATACAATCACAAATAAGAAAATCCAGTAAAATTCTAGTCATAAAGACTTGATATTACAAACAAGATCTGAGACAAGGCCTTGATAGAATATTACATACAGCTCCACTTGGTATTTCTCAAGAAATAAGTAGAAAAGGAACAGAGAAGATCAAATTAAAAAGGGGAGGGGATGGTATTGCTATGAGGAAAAACTAAAATTTAGCTTGCTAATAAGGTGATGAGGTCAAAAAAGCACAAACTTACAAAAGGTTTGAATAGAATGAACTTGGATTTGTCATCAAGTGAGGATATTGAAACTTGAGAGTATGTGGAAATAAAATCCAGGGGTGGGGGCAGGGATGACCATCAGCTACTTACAGAATGGATAGTCACAATACAATTACCCCATAGAAACTGTCCTCCCCAAATATATTAACAGCTGCAAGGCTTTTAATAAATTAATGTATGATAAATCTGTATCAGGAAAATTCATTTGAAGCTGACCATCAGAGCAGCCCTGGTGTCACTGTGAACTAGAACCCTGGGCTGACTGGACATTTGGCCTCATCCATCTAGTCCTCATGCTGCAGACTGCTTGATCTATTTGGCAAACTATTTCTAAATGAAATTACTATATTTAGGTATCCACAGCCTCCCCTTTTGAAAATCCTGTTCACTTTGCATATAGCTGTTGGGGAGATACATCTCTATAGCCCTTGCAGCCATAACTAAATTGTGTTTTAAAATTAAACATTTAAGTCACTAAAATTTAAGTTGGTTTACCAAGAAGCAAAAGATATTCAGTAAACAGATTTTTTTTTAAGATTTTATTTATTTATTCATGAGAGACACAGAGGGAGAGGCAGAGACACAGGCAGAGGGAGAAGCAGGCTCCATGCAGGACTCAATCCCAGAACCCTGGGACCATGCCCTGAGCCAAAGGCAGACACTCAACCGCTGAGCCACCCAGGTGTCCCTCAGTAAACAGATTTTAAAACAGAATGTTAACTCTCTCAGGTATATTTATATCTTGTATTTTCTCTAAGGAATAAAATCTTACGGAGATTTTCTGCAACTTTCAGATAAAATGGCCCAAAGGAGGAAATAATCCAGAAAGTTCATTTTACCATTGTCTAATCCTTAGCTTCAAAAATTCTATACTTTATAGAGATAGTAAAAGTCAAACTAACCAAGCTTTCTGGAAAATACAAGTATATTTATATAGGAAATGCTTCCTGACATCAGATGCTAACAATATATAACTGAAAAAAGAATTAGGAGTTTACAAAGTACTACCAAAACAAACAAATATACAGGCCAAGATCTCTGATGAACATGGACATAAAAATCCTCAACATAATATTAGCAAGCTGCATTCAACAATATATTAAAAGGATCAGTCACCACAATCAAGTGGGATTTATTCCAAGGATGCAAGGATGGTTCAATATTTGCAAATCAATCAATATGATACACCACATTGACAAAACAAAGGATAAAAATCAATGATCAACTCAAAAAATACAGAAAAAAGCATTTGGCAAAATTTAACTTCTGTTCATAATAAAAACTCTCACCAAACTGGGTTTACAGGGAACATACCTCAACACAATAAAGGCCATATTATGAAAAACCCACAGCTAACATCATACTCGATGGTGAAAAACTAAGAGCATATCCTGTTAAGATCAGGAACAAGACAAGCTCGTCCACTCTTACCACTTTTATTCAACATAGTACTGGAAGTCCTAGTCACAGCAATCAGACAAGAAAAAGAAATAAATGGCATCCAAATTGGTAAGGAACAAGTTAAACTCTAACTATTTGCAGATAACATGATGCTATCCATAGAAAACTCTAAAGACTCCACCAAAAAACTATTATAAGTAAAAAATGATTTCAGTAAAGTGAGGATACATAGAAGTCAATTGTGTTTCTATATGCTAATTCTGAAGTAGCAGGAAAAGAAATTAAGAAGAAAATTCCACTTACAATTACTCCAAAAAAGAATAAAATACGTAGGAATAAACCTAACCAAGGAGGTAGAAGACCTGTTCTCTGAAAACGATAAAGCACTTATGAAAGAAATTTAAGGTAACATAAACAAATAGAAAGATATTCCACACTCATGGACTGGAAGAAGTGTTAAAATGTCTATACAATCCAAAGCAATCTACAGTTTCAATGCAATCCCTATCAAAACACCAACAATCTTTTTCACAGAGCTAAAGTAATACTAAAATTTGTACAGAACCATAAGAGACCCCAAATAGCCAAAGCAATCTTAAGAAAGAACAAAGTTGGAGGTAACACCATCCCAAATTTCAAGACATACTACAAAGCTGTAATAATTAAAAACAGTATGGTACTGGCACAAAAACAGACACATAGGTCAGTGGAACAGAACAGAAAGCCCATAAATAAACCCATTTTATCGGTATTCTTATCTCCTCTACAATAGAGGAGGCAAGAATATACAATGGGGAAAAGACAGTCTCTTCAATGAATGGTGTTGGGGAAATAGCTACATGCAAAAGACTGAAACAAGACCACTTTCTAGGTATGTCTCCTAAGGTAAGAGAAACAAAACCAAACCAAAATAAAGTATTGGGACTATACCGAAATTAAAAAAACAAAACAAAACAAAAAACACTTTTGCACAGCAAAGGAGACCACCAACAAAATGATAAGGCTGCCTACTGAACGAGAGAAGATATTTGCAAATGATGTATCTGAGGCATTAATACCCAAAATATATAAATAACTCACACAACTCAACACCAAAAAAAATCACAAGAAACAAATAATCTGATTTAAAAATGGGTAGAGGGGGACACCTGGGTGGCTCAGTCAGTTGAGCGCTCTTGGTTTCAGCTTAGGTCAGAATCTCGGAGTTGTGGGATGGAGACCCACACTGGGCTCCACACAGTAGGGAGTCAGCTTCCCCTCTCCCTCCACCACATGTGCACAAAAATAAATATATTTTTTTAAGTGGGCAGAGAGAGGACCCGAATAATATTAAAAAAAAAAAAAGACATGCAGTTCACCAACAGACACACAAAAAGATGCTCACCATCACTAATCATCAGGGAAATGTACATCAGAACCACGATGAAAGATCACCTTATACCTGCCAGAAGTACCTTATAATAGATCTGGAAAGGGAAAGCAAGGAAAGGATTTCAGGCCGGGAACAGGATGAGCAGAAGTACTGCTATGAGGTAGTGTGCAATGCCTAAAACAGTTCAGTAAGACTAGTGGGGCAGAATTTGGCAGCCAGGACCTGGGGCAGTCAGAATTCTAGGGTGACCACCAGTGATCCTTGTCCTCCTAAAATCTCCTCCCTTGAATGTGGCCAGAACATGTGAACATGACATCATGCCTGTGATACATCATGATACACAGCAAGAAGGGATTTTTGCAGACATCATGAAGGTTAACAAATTAGTTGATTTGGGGTTAATCAAAAGCGAGATTATTCAGACAGATCTTATCTAATCACATGAGCCCTTTAAATCTGAGCCTAGAGGGATGCCCAGGTGGCTCAGTGGTGGAGCATCTGCCTGTGGCCCAGGGCATGATCCTGGAGACCAGGATCCAGTCCCGCATCCGGCTCCCTGCATGGAGCCTGCTTCTCCCTCTGCCTGTGTCTCTGCCTGTGTGTCTCTCTGAATAAACAAAATCTTTAAATAAATAAAATCGATAAATCAATCAATCAGAGCCCAGAGATCAGAAATGGAGGAAGACAGAGAGTTGCAGTGGAGATTTTCGCGCTTCCCTTGAGGGAATAACTGCCACGACGAGAAGGCCACGGTAGCAAGGAATGGTGGGCGGCCCTGGAGTCAGCAGCAAGCAAGGGAACTGGGCAGACCGGGCGCACCGGGCACACCGGCAAAGGGCTGACGTAGAGAGCCTGAAGGAGGCGCCCAGCCTTACATGATCCCTGGGGGACTCGGAGTCCGCAGGAGACCGCTGGTCTGGTCCACAGCAGGACACTAGTGCAGCCTCCCCGCGGCGGGGCGCCAGGCAGGGAAAGCAGGCGCGCGTGGCCGTGAAATCTACGGCGGCCGTGATCCCGCCGGCCGTGATCCCGCCGGCCGTGATCCCAGCCTTACGCCCCTGCGTGTCCGAGAAACTGCCGAGGGCGCACGTTTGTGATGTCGGGGCTTCTCGGATTCCTCACCCCCTCCAGCCATGCTCAGGCTCCGGGGTCAGCTGGGCCGGAGGTCAGCCCTGCATTAGCTACAGGGTCTCGGCCCAGTTCCCGGTCGGCGGCGCCACTGCGGGGGAAATCACTGAACACACGTAGCGGACGACGGTGCCTGGACTCTGCAGCCTCAGACACAGGTAAGGGGGCTGACATCTAGGCCTGCAGGTAAGGCGCTGAGAGCGGGGACACTGACTCCCCACGTCTGTGTTCGAGAATTCGGGGTCGCTTCCTACTGCCCGTGCCTAGACGCTCAGGTACCCCGTACAAGGAACCCTTGGCGCTGGTCCCCCTTTCACCTGTACGGCTCACCTGTCGCCTGCAGGGCCCCCCGCCCCACCCCCGGCCCCCCTACTCCAAGCCCTCCCCAGGCGGCTGCTCTCTGCTGCGCCTGCACCCTTCCACACCCATCACCGGTATTTCGGCCGCCCAGTGTCCCCCCAGATCCCCCCAGTTCCCCCCAGTGTACCCCCAGGTTCTCCAGGTCACCCCAGGGCCCCCCCAGGGCCCCTAGTATCCCCCCAGGGTCTCCCCAGGTCCCCCCAGGGCCCCCCCAGGTCTCACCCAGTGTCCCCCGGGGCCCCCTAGGGCCCACCCAGTGTCCCCCAGGTCCCACCCAGTGTCCCCCCACTGCCCCCAGGTTCCACCCAGGTCCCACCCAGTGTGCCCCCAGGGCCCACCCAGTGTCCCCCCAGGGTCTCTCCAGGTCCCACCCCAGGGCCTCCAAGGCCCCCCAGGTCCCCCAGGTCCCACCCAGTGTCCCCACAGGTCCCACCCAGTGTCCCCCCAAGGCCCCTCAGGTCCCACCCAGGGCTCCCCAGTGTCCCCCCAGGCTCCCCCGCCCCCGGACTGCACGCTGCCCGGAGGTTGCACTTCCCCACCCGCCACCTAGCAGGGCTCTAGACGCCAAGAGCGGGCAAGACAGGAATGTCCGTGGCTTCCATCCTCTAAGAGAAGCTACTTTCAAATAAAAGACCAAACCCGAAGAGCAGCGCTGCGGCCCCTGCTTCCGCGCGAGGCGGCGAGGCTGGGGCGCGGGCGGGCGCCTCGGGGCGCGGACAGCGGCGGGGCCCGCACACCCGGAGGCGGGGAGCCCTAGGAAGTGCAGCCCCGGAAGGCACTCCGCCGGGAGCGGGAGGGGAACCCAGGTGCGCGCTTCTGTCGGTCTTTTCTTTTCTTTTAACGATTTTATTGACTTCTAAGACACAGAGGCTCAGGCGGAGGGGAAGCGGGCTCCCCGCGGGGCCCGCGGCGGGGGCGCATCCCAGGACCCCGGGGTCGCCTCTGCACATGCACATGTCCCAGAATGTGCATTCCTAAGTCCGCCCGGCGGTGCCAAGGCCGCGGCTCCGCCGACCTCGCCCGGCCCCGCGACCCCCGGGCCGTAGGGCTGACCCCGGGCCTGCGCGGGACGCCGACACTGGGGAGGAGGGCAGCCCAGGGACGTGTGTGGCTCTCGGGCGGCACGACGGCTGCCCTGCACGCGACAGGTCACCGCGGACGCCTCACCTCGCTGTGGTTCCCCCAGCGCCCCCGGGACCTCGCCCACCGCACCCCCCGAGACCCCGCCCCCAGCGCCTCGAGACCCCGCCCACCGCGCCCCCTCGAGACCCCGCCCACTGCGCCCCAGGGCCCCGCCCGCCGCGATCGCCCCGAGACCCCGCCCCCCGCGCCCCCCCGGACCCCGCCCCCCCCGGAGGGACGCCCGCTCCACGGCCAGGGTCGGCGCCCAGCCCTTCCCCGAGCGCTTCCTTCTCGGCTGCAGGACAGCGCCGGAAATAGCAGTGAGATAAAAGGGGAGCCTCGGTTTTATTAAGCGCGCATACAGGCCCGCCTGGCCCCGCACACAGAAGCGCTCCTTCCGGCGGGGGCTCCCCCCCCAGCCCCAGCCCCAGCCCCCTCGGGCTCCCACGCCGTGGGGCCGCACCGCGCGCAGGAAACAGCCACAGAAGAGCAGTCTCCGACCTGAAGCCAGCGGCCGCCCCGGCTCCTCCTCCTCCTCCAGCGCCGACCTCCCCAACATGGCGGGCGGCGGGGGCCCGCTTCCGCTTCCGGGGTCAGCCGCCGGACCGGGGGCGCAAGATGGCGGCTGCAGGAGGGCTCCGCGGCCGGTGCGCGCTGCCTCCGGGCTCCGGCCCAGGCTGGCTCCTCAGCCTTTCCGCCCTGCTGAGCGTGGCGGCGCGGGGCGCCTTGGCCACGACGCACTGGGTCGTCACGGAGGACGGGAAGATCCAGCAGCAGGTAGCGCCCAGGGCGTGCCCCCTCCGCCCGCCCGCGCCCCCGGGAGGGGGGGATGCCCAGGTCGGGCTCCGCGCGGCCCCGCCCAGGCCAGCCGCGGTCCCCAGCCCTCCGGCGGCGGGGCGGCGCGGGGACAGGCTGTGTCCGGGCTTTGGGGAGCGCTCGTGGGTTATCCCGGCCGCTGTGGGTCGCGGCCCCGGCCCTCCCCGGACAGGGGCAGCAGGTGGCGGGCCCGGCTCCGTGACCGCCTGGGCCCCCCGGGCCCCCGCCGCCTCCCCCACGTGCCGCAGCCCGTGCGGGCACCGCCGTGACCCCGGCCGCCCGGGCTCTGCGGGGAGCGCCCCGCGCCCTCGGCGCGGTCTCCGCACCTGGCCCCGGGGGGACGTGCGCTTCCCTGGAGGCGCGTGTGCCCGGACGGACGGACCGCCCCGAGGACAGCAGGCTTTCCTTACATTAACTTTATGACTGCCCACCTTTTTTAATTTGTTTTTATTTATTTCATTTTTGTTTGTTTGTTTTGGAGCGCTGCTGCTGCCTGCACAGCGCGCGCGTGCGCTCCGCCACGGAATCCCGGGACCCGAAGGACGCGCAGCGCCTGAGAGCAAAGCCTGGAAAGTCCAGCGGACCTTCAGGCGCTGGAGCGAGTGACTCGTGTGTCCCCCCTCGGGGGGGGGTCGGGGGGCTCCCCCGGCTCCGAGGGCGTGCTCCTTAGGGCGCGTAGCGGGCGAGCGCCGGAGCCCAGGGCAAGGTCGGCTTTTGCACGGACTGAGGTTCGCGTGTAGCTCTGCCTCCTGATGACAGGTTCCACCCCAAGTATAGTGAATGAGCCAAAAAACCGTTTAAAAGTCGGTGTCGAGTATTGGTGAGTGGGGGACTGACTCCCCACGGGGTGGCTTTTTCTCTGTGCCTAACTTGCGTTGGAAGACATGCCTCTTTCGTGGCCTTACCATCTGAGATTTAACAGATAGGTGCGCGTCTTCAGAAAAACCTAGAAAACACTGCAGGTTCACTTCTTTAACAGCAAATTGGAAATCGTTAGGGAGTCCTGGCTCCCCCACCCTCTTGTCTTTTGTTTCCTGATGATAGTTGTCCCTGAGGCCCTCGTGAAGGGATGCGTGGAATTAAGTCACCCTTGCTGCAATTTGGGGAGCCCTTCTCCTATTGGCTCTTCTGCAATATTGTTTTTGGCCACAGCTATTTATACGCTATGACATTGACTTCTCCTTCCCATTTTGGTGTCCTGCCGCTCAGCCGAGGAAGTAGCCCATCTGAAAAGTGAAAGCGAGTAGAAACGTATTATTTGCTGAATATTGCAGCGGGGAAAGTAGAGCCTGGTTTGGTTTCTTTAAAAAAAAAAAAAAAGAATTGTTTCTCTTTGCACGTTGGATACTTATGTTTTAGTAGAGAAAGGTAGGGGATACTGGGGATTCGCCAGAGAAAGGGAGAAATCTGGAGACTCTTTTGGAAATCTGCCTGCCCAGTCACCCCTGCAGTAAGTAGCCTTAAAGTTAGGAAAGCAAGGTTCCTTTACTACAAGCTTTCAACAATTCTCTTTTTCAGTGAATTTCCCAATACTTTACTGTATAGCATTTACAATATTCAGTTGATAACCGCAAAATTTTATATCAGAAGAAATAAAGTTGATGTCTGCAGCGTAACAAGAAGAGGCTTGGGGGCTGCCAGGGTGGCTCAGTTGGTTGAGCAACTGACTCTTGGTTTCAGCGTAGGTCATGATCTCTGAGCTCAGCAGAGTCTGTTTGTCCCTCTGCCCGCCCCCCAGCTCATGCACGCTCGAGTGCTCACTGTCTCTCAAATAAGTAAATAAAAATAAAATTAAACCTCAACAACAACAACAAGAGGCTAGAGAAGGAAAGTTAAATTTAATCTGAGGGGAAAAATAACACAAATTAAGAGAGTTGAGTTAGGTGATCAGCTTCTGAGTGCCACGCAGGTGGCTGCACATACATTGTCTTGGCAATAACTTGAACGTAGGCAGAACCCAAACCTCAGTTTAGTTTGTGATTAATGCTCATATTCGTAAATGTTTGTTAAAGAATTGAAAGATCCCTTTAGCATATGGACTTGGATATACTACAGATCTATTCATAGGTTCAGAAACAAAACACTAAATATGTTATATATGTGTGTATTATATATATGTGTGTATTATATATATATATACACACACAGTATTATATACATACATATATACCTGACATACCAAATTGCTCGCTTCTGGTTTTTGGTTGTAGTACCTGAGAGCAGAAGTGTGATTTTTGTTTTAAAGTGGTCTAATATCAGGGAGAGGGCTAAGGGCACACTGATAGAGCAATCATAGAATATTAGAGTGGCAAATGCCTTTTGAAACCCATTGACTGATATCTGAACCTGTCCAAATTACATTACATAGATAATTGTTTTCCATAGTGAACCTGCACAAGTACTTATGAGTCAAAAATCTGAATTGCCCCAAGTATAGACCTACATAGGGATATTTAATATCACTATAGTTAAAGTTTTAAGTACATTGAGCAGTTCTTCCCAGGAGAGGAGAACATTTGTTTGGTATTTCTATTTCAAGCCTTAGCAAATGATAAAGATAGGCACCCACAAGTTACGGACTGCAGACTTGCGAACATGCAAATGTATTGGAAGACCTAGATCTGTGAGGAGGTTGAAATGGGGCCTCATCAGAGCAAGGAAGCAGCTATTCCTGCAGCGGCCTCCTCACTGTCACAGCCCTGGTTGCTTCTGGCAGGAGCACTTAGCATGGCAGCTCAGGGAATTTGCTCCTTTCCACAACCCCTGCCTGAGCTGGGAAGCATCTCTTACATGTTTTTAGGTTCTGTGTTTACTGCCACTGATCTCCCCAGAGCATCGTGCAAGGAGTCCTAGAGCTGGGATGTGAGAGAATGCTCTGGTCTCTAAGTTCCTTTCCCATTGCAGTCAGGGAACAGCTAAGAAAAGTGCTCCTCGGGATCCCTGGGTGGTGCAGCGGTTTAGCGCCTGCCTTTGGCCCAGGGCGTGATCCTGGAGACCTGGGATCGAATCCCACGTCAGGCTCCCGGTGCATGGAGCCTGCTTCTCCCTCTACCTGTGTCTCTGCCTCTCTCTCTTTCTCTCTCTCTCTCTCTCTCTCTCTCTCTCTGTGACTATCATAAATAAATAAAAATTAAAAAAAAAAAAGGTGCTCCTCTTCTCTTCAACTTTATGCTTCACTCCCAACTTCGGGCTTTGGCATACCTCTGATTCCCTACTGTCCCCTGTACCTGAATACCTTGCTTTCTTGAAACAAGGATCCCTGGGGTCCGTGGACTGAACTAATGAGCTATTATAATATGGATATTAGGAGGATCTATACGTAACCAGGTCAGTGGATCATTTGATTGATTTCATTGTGAAGAATAGGCTTTAAGATAAATTTTGTGGGGTTTTTTTTCGTTTCCTTTTTTCTATTTTTTTCTTCATTACTAGTATGGCAACATTTATTTTCTATTTTTATCAAAACCATCTGGAAAGTCACTTGAATAGAAGAAGGTTAAATGAACTTTTGTGAATTAGCCTAAGAGCCTAACCATTATGTATTACATCATTTCTGTGGGAAAAAAAAAAACAGTGTTTCATGTGCTAAATTACCAGCTAACAGATGAATTCCTGAAATGTTATCAGTTTGTCTTAGATTTATTGAATTCAAGAAGTGGTACTTGAATTGAGTAAAAAATAGTGCCTTTGGATAGTCTCTCTTCATAAGTGGAGGTCTAAAACTTTAAGTAAATAAAGAGTATAATCATTATCAACTCTTAAAACATCCTAATATTTCTTTTCTTGGCTACTGTTTCCCTCTTCTCTAATCTTAAAACCATAGAACTTTAGATTGGGAAAAAATTCTTAAGGGATATATAGTATAACTCAGAGAAAGTTACTCAAAGTCACACAACTAATAAATAGCATCGCAGTAAGTAAAAATCTGCAGGAGCTTGCAGGTGAGCACTTTGTACTCAGTAAGTTCGAAGTGCTCCCCCCCTTTCATAATACCTAGAAATGAAGGAATAAAAAGAAAGGAAAAGGAAAAACATGAATGATGAAGTAAAAGTCTTGTCTAGTTTGCTTTACCTCGGCAGAATTAGTGACTTTAAATTGAGAGTGGTTTGGGAGAGGGAGGGTCAAAAATAGGTGTGAATTAATTTGGGGTTATTTAATCATTTTGCCTTCTGTCAAGCAGATGTGTTTAGAGTACAGATCCTTTTAACTGCTTAGAACAAATGAAATCTCTAACAAAACTGATGCCCTAAACCCTAGCAACCTTGGCAGAAGAAGTGTTTGATAGGCAATTATTTCAGCAAATGTGACTTGAGCAAGAGCTATCAGATGTAGTTGGACAAACAGGCTAAATCTTTATCTCTTGGTCTTCAATACCTTATAAGTAAAGGAGTGGTTTAATTTGGATCTGACATTAAGTAATTAATCTGGGAGAGGGCATCCAGATGACACTATGAAGCTGACAAGTTTATTCTGGTGCTTCTCTTTTTTTTTTTTTCTTCCAAGATTTTATTAATTTATTTATGAGAGACCCAGAGAGAGGCTGAGACACAGGCAGAGGGAGAAGCATGCTCCATGCAGGGAGCCCGACGTGGGACTCGATACCAGGACCTGGGGTCACACCCTCGGCTGAAGGCGGCACCTAACCGCTGAGCCACCCGGGCTGCCCTGTTCTGGTACTTTTCAAAACTGAGCCCATCTTTTTGTCACAGACTGTTGTTTCCATGTTTATACATTTCAGAGATTTACTTGGACCTGAGAGGTAATGGTGGTTTATTCACTAACTTCCTAGGCACCTGCTAAGCCTTTGCAATTTGTCCCACATGTTGGCATCAAAGTGATTCTCATTCATTTTTTTAAGACTTCCCACTGTTATTTTTTTTCTTAGTAATTACCCAGGTGTTAACTTTGTTTAAACTTCTAGTAGTTAATAGGTGCTTATAAATATACAGAGGTAAATTATAACTGTACTTTTCCCAGTTATTTATTATTGAACAAATATTTATTTTTTATTTTTTTAAGATTTTATGTATTTATTCATGGGAGACACACATAGAGAGAGAGGCACAGACACAGGCAGAGGGAGAGAGAGAGGCACAGACACAGGCTGAGGGAGAAGCGGCTCCATGCAGGGAGCCCGATGTGGGACTTGATCCTGGGACTCCAGGATCACGACCTGAGCCAAAGGCAGACGCTCAACTAACTGCTGAGCCACCCAGGCGTCCCTGAACAAATATTTATTGAACAACTATTTATTGAACAAATATTTATTGACTGCTTATTTTTCAGCAGCCCACTGCGCTTTGATAGATACATACTTTTCCATTGGCTGTGACATGAAATTCTCACTTCTTATTGGGGTGAGCAGAACACAGTTCCTTCTTAACCTTTTTCCCCACCTTTTCCCTGGCTCTTCTTCCTCCACTCATTTTCTAGATCAGCAGTTCTCAAACTTTACTTTGCACAAAAGTAGTCTGGAGTGCTTACTTAAAATACATATTCCCAGGCCACAAAATGGTGGTAGGGCCAAGAATTCTACATTTTTATCAAACCCTTCAGGAGATATATTTAATACAGATGGGTCACAGATCATTCTGAGAAATTCAGTTTTATATATTTCTCTATATCCAGCTTCTGTTTTTACTCTTTATTATTATTATTAAAGATTTATTTATTCAGAGAGAGAGAGAGGCAGAGACACAGGCAGGGGGAGAAGCAGGCTCCCTGCAGAAAGCCCAATGTGGGACTCGATCCAGGGTCCCCAGGATCACACCCTGGGCTGCAAGTGGTGCTAAACCGCTGCGCCACCGGGGCTGCCATTTACTCTTTACATATACCTGGGCAATCTCGTCTTTTCTCAGGACTTAAATTACCATATATAGGCAGAGAATAGTCACATTTCTTTCTGTAACCCACATTTTTTTCTCCAGGGTTATAGATCAGTATCTCTATAATTTTAATTCCGTATGAATGTCTTCTCGGTACTTCAAGCTTAATATGACCAAACCTAAACTCATTTTTACCCTACCTACACCTGTGTCGTGCCCTCTTTTTCCAAATTGAATGAAAGATCCCACTGTTCACCATCCACCCATTCGCCCAAGTCAGAAATCTGGTTGTCTCCTCTATTCCTTACTAATATCTTTCCATTTTATTCTAATTACATTTTCCTCCCAATAAGCTACCACTGTGGCTCTAATTCAGGCCACCTGATTCTTGCCACAGGTTCCTAATTGCCCTCCCTGCCCTAGTCTTGTCCTGCTTGGATCCATTCTCCTCAGTGCAATTAGACTAACCTTTTAAAGCCTTCTTTGTTTTAGTTACAGATTTGAATTACAGAAGTAATGTGTGGCATTGTAAAAATAAATGCCTATTGTTATGGGAGTATTTGAAGTAACAAAGTAAAGTCCTCCCACCTCTCCCCATTCTCACTCCCCAAGGGGAGCTACCTTGAGCAGTTAGTTTGGTGGTATCCCAGGATATGGTCCTTCTGTAATGTGTCTTGTGATCTGGCCCCTCCTCTCTAGCCTTATCTTTGCTCATTCTTGAGTGCCCCACCTTCACCGAGAATACACACACATACACCTTAGCCATATTTAACATTTGTCACTGTCCCCAGGTATGCTTTGTTCTCACTTGTTTCTGGGCCTTTGCACACATTCTTCCCCTGAAATCTCACTAAAACTCACTACTCTTCACAACTTAAACATCACTTTCAGGAAAGCTTCTAATGCCCAAGTTTGAATAAGCTGTTCTTTCTATGTGCTTTCATAATATCCTCTATTTCCTTAAGAAAGGCATTTGCCATGCCATATGTCTCTTTACTTATGTAAATGCCCTACTGGGCTACTACATGCTGCATGCCGGGAGAGGCCATATCCGTCTTCTCTGTGGAGACCTCAGCCTCCTGGAAGATCTTTAAAGCTCCAAGCAACTCCTCAGTGAGTCAGCCATTAGGCCTTCAGAAAAGATGCCGTATGGACGTGAGAGGAGCCATACTTCGAGAGATCACTCTTGGCCTGTCTTCTGTGGTCAGCTTGTGTATGCAAAGGAAATCATCCTTTATCACTGATGATCTATCTAAAAGGTCAACTTTATAGCTCAGGCATTGAAAAATGAGGAGAGGTGACGAGACAAGAAAAAAAAACAAGAAAATAATCATCAAAAAGGGCAGAGGCGAGATGGATGAGAAATGGCAGCTGCATTGTTGAGGGAGGATTAGGATCAGCTGTAGGGTTCAGCAGTTGTTGCAGTTTAGAAGCAGCATTGGTGGAAATGAACAGAAGGCGCTCTGACAGTGAGAAATAAGAGGGCTTGCCAGCATGTCAGGTCAAAAATTAGAACAGCTCTGCACTCCTGAGCATAGGGAGCAGGGTGTGAGCCCTACCTGCTTCTCAGACTCCATGGTGGCCAAAGCAAGGAGAATGCCCCTGTTGGGTGGCTTTTTACAGCCAATTGGGTACCTCCAGACGGTTGTTTGTGCTCATGGGCTCTCTGCCCTCTCTCTGTATAGGTCTTTTTGAAAGCCACTGCAGGCAGTCCTTCATCCACACGCCTCTTGTCACAGTATCCCAGGGCCTGCCTTATTGCCAGATTCAGTGCTCAGCTCTCCGTTCTCTCTCTCAACCACTTCCCACCCCGGCCAGTACTTGTTTTCAGACCTTAACGAACTATTTTCTTCTGTGGCTTCCGGGACATACCCCCCTGGCTTTCCTTCTATATCCTTGGCCATAACTTTTCATTCTCTTCTGGATTCCTCTTCTCCTCATGAGTCTTAGGTACTGATGTGCTCACCAGGTGATCTTATGCAGTCTCATGGCATAAAAGGGGATGTGTGTGTTCTGAGGGTTCTCCCAAATCATACCTGCATCTCTCCCTGAACGCCAGACTCCTATGCGGTTGCCCACTCAACATCTCCACTTGGCTGTCTACTAGACATCAGAGATACATCACATCCTAAGCTGAACTATATTGCCCACCCCACCATACTTGTTACCCAATTGGTCAGGTCCAGAATCTTCCTTGATTTTTCTGTCTCATACCTACTCTACCAGTAATCTGCCAACTTGACTTGCAGAATGTCTCCTATCGCAAGCCATGTCTTTCCACCCTTACTTCTGCAACCCTAGTCTCGACTGTCTTCATCCTCCTCTTAAACCTAAGCATAGTAGCCTGCTAACCAGTCTCCTTGCTTCCACTTTTGCCCCACAGAGTCTCTTCTCCCCAGATTGTAAGTTTGGTCCTGTCATTCCTTCAAGGGTTGTAGAGGAAGAGAAGCAAAGAGCATCGGAAAACCTTCAGTGCTTTCCCATTATACTTTTAAGAATAAAACTTACAAGTTTTTACCACGGCCTGTAAGGCCCTTGCAAGATCTGGGACTTGGCCCCTGGCCATCTTTCTGCCCCAAATACCACTTTCCTTCTTGTGTGCTGCGCTTTAGCCATACTGGCCTCTATAGAGCACCCAGTTGCTCTTTTCCGTTGCTTGAAAAATCTCTGTGGACATCCTCATGGCTCATCGCCTCTCTTTCAAGTCTGTTCACATATCACCTATCTTCTGACATTATCTAAAACACCATCTCCTACCAGCACATCATCTTACACTGCTTTCTTTTTGTTCATAGCACCAATGACTCTATCATAATATATATTTTATTGCCGGTCTTTCTATGAGAATATTAACTCTTTCATAGAACTTTGTTATGTTCAGTGAGGAAACCGCATGCCTACAGCACCATAAACACTCAGGAAATATTGAATACGTGAGAGAAGGGGAGAGTACCGGTATGTATGTGTGCAAGCAGTTATTCACCCTAGTAATAGCTCTTGCATATCAGCACAATGGTGAGCCACCATCATTTTTAGTAGTCTGGAGAAAGCACAGTGCATTTACTCTAAATCATTTTTAAAGATTTATTTACTTATTTGAGAGAGAGAGAACACACGCCCATGCACGTGTGTGTGAGCAGAGGCTGGGGAACAGAGAGCAAGAATCCCAAGCACACTACGCACTGAGCATGGATCTGGGGCTTGATCCCATGACCCATGAGATCATGACCTGAGCCAAATCAAGAGTTGGCTGCTTAATGGGCTGAGCCTCCCAGGCGCTCCACAGTGCATTTACTTTAAAGGGGGCAGGGCAGTTCTTTCATTCTCCCTGTTAAAAGTGAAAGGTCTAGACAAACTAAGACTTCTCTGAAAATGTAACATCTCTAAACCAGAGTTGTAAAATGGTGCCTCAGATAACCTAAATTCCAGTTGGCTATTTGGATATATTATCTCTTCAACATACATACCTTTGATGATATGTTCAAAGAACTTTGAGATTGTGGCATTATTTAAATTATTGAATATTGTATAAATTTAGGTAAGTCATTTAACATTAAGACGTTTCTTTAGCTCATCCCCAGTGGCTCGGCGGTTTAGCGCCACCTTCAGCCCAGGCACGGCGTGACCCCGGAGACTGGGGATTGAGTCCCACGGCGGGCTTCCTGCGTGGAGCCTGCTTCTCCCTCTGCCTGTCTCTCTCTCTCTCTCTCTCTCTCTCTCTCTCTCTCTCTCTCTCTCTCTCTCTCTCTCTCTCTGTGTGTGTGTGTGTGTGTGTCTCATGAATAAATAAATAAAAATCTTTTTTAAAAAATACATTTCTTTAAGCATGAACAAAAGAAGCATTTAAGTCTATACCGTCATGACAGCTTTATATAAGCTATAAAGTACATACTTGTTTTCAAGACCTGCTACCAGGAATTCTCACTGGACAGATCAAATTGCGCTTCCCATATTTATTTAACTAGTTTATGAGTCTAACTTTTGAAAAGAACTCATTTATGTATTTTTTACTAACATTTTATTTCAGTCTTCACTTACCCAGTGAGGCACTTAGTTATTTAAATTGAAATCAGGTGACTGGCAAGACCCCCCCCTCCCCCCATCAGCCTTTCTACCTTGAGTCTAATTGCTTGGTAGGGAATTGAGAGGGTTGTTAATCTTTAGTAAAATTCAAAGAGAGTGGTACATGCCAAAAGTGGTCAAATGGAGTCAGGAACATTTTTATTTGAGCAAGAATTTGAGAGCTTTTTGTGTGTCATTACATTTGGCAGGCTTAGCTAGCTCATTAAATGCATATGGGAATGCTTTCTGTGTTAGGTACGTGAGATACAGCTGTGAGGGAGATACAGTCCCTGCCTTCACAGAGTTTGCATTGGAGTCACATGGAAGAGACTCTAATTAGAATAAAGTCAACAAAAAAAAAAAAAGAATAAAGTCAACAGGTAACTTTCTTTTCCTGTTTTTATTTTTATTTGCATTTGTTCTATGCAGAATTACTCATGGGGCATAAATTTTTGTTTCTTCGGGGATATCTTTTTTTGTACAGCCTCCTCTTCTGGTTTAGGAACAGTCTGCTCTTTTTCAGTAAGGATCATCTCGATGCACCGGGAGAGCTCATGTATGGGTTAATCTGACTCTGAGCCCTTAGGTTCTACACCATGTCTTGGGGGCTTTAACACCCCCATGTGCTCAATGACCAGAGAATCGACCTCTAAACCCTTAAGTTCAGCATTTCTCTCTGCATTTTTAAGCATGTGCAGTAAAAATTCACTCTTCTTGGACCATTTACCCTGTGTGCAGCCTCACTGTTTGGCCTGGGCACACCTACAAGCTTCCAGCATTGTAGTGATGGAATGACACCCACTGCTTCTGCAAAGTGATGTCTTTCACATACTTGGTGGCTTTTCAGATAAGCACACCCTTGATGGCCTGGGCAGCTTCACCTGTGTTCTTAAAGTGACCATGAAGATTTGAATCTCTTAATTTGCATGATTTTGAAGGGTTTTCTGGGTCAAGCGAATAGCGAACCATTTTCATAGGTCACCTCAGGCCACTTACAGGAAGAGAACAGTTAACTTTAATAGTAATAAAATTTCATGTCTATTTCACTGAACGCTTGACCAAGTGTTTTCACATTCACATCTCATTTTATTGTCATAGAGACCCAGTAAGATGTGGGTATTGACCTCTCTATTAAAGTAAAGCAATTTAGGCTAAGTATGGTTAAACTCCTTGCTCAAGGCCATGCAGATAGGAAGTGGCAGTGTGTAAACTCCAGCTCAGATCGCATCTCTACTGCTAAGCATTACTACCAATGTAAAGAAAAATATTCCTATAGTTTTACCTATAAAATACCAATTTTTTATTTTATAATTGAATTTAAAACTATAAAATACATGATCATAGTTCAAAATATTTTATTCAAGCTACTTAGTATGACATAAAATGGAAAGTGAAAGTTTCATAACTACTCACAGTTCTTCTTCCTCCTGGAAATAATCACAGAATTATTTGTGTATTCTTCCAGAAAGTTCCCATGCATGTGCAAACCCTCATATAAATTTTTTAAAAAATCACAACTGGAAATATTTTGTCTCATGACTAGCTTTTTTATTCACTTGATAAGAGGTAGACATCTGTCAAAAATGAAAAGCTACTCTCTTTATCCTTAAAAATGCATAGTATTTGGTTGTATGGCTGTTTATTTAACCAGTTCCCTAATGATAGGCATTTAGATTATTTCCAGACTTTTACTATCAAACAATACTGCAGTGAGTGAACTTCTGTGAGTGTACTGAGTGTATCTGTAAGATGAATTCTTTAAAATGGAATTTCCTGGTTTGAAGAATATATATTTAATTTTCTTAGATATTGTCAAATCCTCCTTTTAAAGGACTGCATCAGGAGTGTTTGAACATACCCAACAGTGTTTGGGATACGTCAAATTTTGTTTATATAATCCCATTCTAGTGAAAGACCCTTTACCTCATCCATCGCTTTTAGTGAAACAGTATTGTAGCCATCAGTGGAAGTATGAACAAAAAGGAACTTTTAGTTTGGTTATCTTCATAGAAAAATTAAACATTTGTCATTAATGCTTACTTCACACTTGTTGGGATTGCAGTAAAAGAGATTAGTCAAGCTGACCTATCCCACCCTCCTCGCGTGTTAATACTACTACTGTGTAATGAATAATCAAGTTGAACATTATTCAATGGTGACTTAACAGCAGTGATTTCTAGCATGAAAAAGCAAAGTAAATTCCTGGCTGTTGAGTTTGCCATCACCTGAGTAATGATAAAATTAAGGTTCAATTTCTGGCACTCATTTTAGTGTCCCTTTTCCAATATTTAATTAACAAATCTTAGTTTGACTGTCATAACAAAATCCCATAAACTGAGTGACTTAAGTAACAGAAGTTTATTTTCTCAGTTTTGGAGTCTGGAAGTCCAAGGTCAGAGTACCAGAGTAATCAGGTTTTGGTGAGAGTTCTCTTTCTGATTTGCAGACCAGCTGCATTCTTGCTGTGTCCTCACGTGGCAGAAAGAGAAGGCAAGCTTTTGATGTCTCCTCTTATAAGGCCACCAATCCTGTCATAAGGCCCAACCTCATGACTTCATGTAAACCTAATTACCTTCCAACAGCCCGATCTCCAATTACCATCACATTGAAGGTTACAGCGTCAACGTATAATTTTGGGGAAACACAATTCAGTGCACAGTATCCATCTAAGAATTTTCAGGCTCTCACATGTTTTATTTATTACCATTAAGCCTGGCACTATGTCTGAAACTTGTGGGTACTTGTGTTAGTTTTCTATTGGCTGCTGTTAAAAATTATGACAAAGTGGCTTAAAACAACAAATTTATCATCTTACAGTTCTGTAGGTTAGAAGTCTAACCATGTTTCACTGGGCTAAAATCAAGGGGACAGTATGCTGCATATCTTTCTGGAGGTTCTAGGGGAGAGTCCATTTCCTTACCTTTCCTAGATTCTAGAAGCCACCCATATTCCTTGGCTCTTGGTCCCCTTTTCTAACCTTTCTTCCTTAGGCACATCTCTTTCTCTCTCTGACCTAACTATTCCACTTTTAAGGACCCTTGTGATTATTACACTGGGCCCACCTGCATAACCAGGCTATAGTCTCTGTCTTAAAGTAATCTGAATAGCAACCTTAACTCCATTAGCTGCTTTAATTAAGTTTTGCCGTGTATCCTGAGTAGTCCAAGGTTCTGGGATTAGGACATGGACATCTTTGTCGGGACATTATTCTGTGCTTGATAAATATTAGCTACTGGAATGAGAGTCACTTCTGAGTTAAATATAAAATAGCTCTAACTGCACAGCGACATTTTTCTGTTTAAGTTTACAAGAATATCATAAATATACCAATGAGAAATATCCATGACTCTTGAGTCTTGATCCAGCATTTCATTTTCTTTCCTTGTAAAGTTGTAAATTGTCTACTTTATTCATTTTGTCATTTGTATGTTTCCTGGTGACACAAATCAGAACATGTAGACTGGTAGCGTTTATAAGAAGTTGTTCATCTGTTGTTCATGTTGAAATTGGTTATTAACTTGGTTTCAGTTTAGGACCTGGTGATTGTGTGATGTGAATGTTCTCATAAAATTGGCTGCAAAGTGGGGCTAGGTGGCTTAGTCGGTTAAGTGTCTGACTCTTGATTTCCGCCCAGGTCATGATTTCAGGGTCATGAGATCGAGCTCTGCGTCAGGCTCTGTGCTCAGCATGAAGTCTGCTTGAGATTCTCTCTCCCTCTGTCTCTGCTGCTTGTTTTCTCTCTCTCTCTCTCTCTCTCTCTCTCCTCTCCCTCTCCCTCTCTCTCCCCCCCCTCATAAATAAGTAAATAGTGTGTAAAAAAAATTGGCTGCAACACTGTACCTGATCCAATCCAGATATGATATACTTCAAATACCTAGATGGTTTTAAGTGCACTTAAGCATTTACAGCTTTATCTTCCAAGAACTATGGAAATGAGAAGTTAAAACCTGAGGGTAGAACTTCAGAAAATATAGTTAAAAGGCCATAAAAATCATGCAATGGTCAAGATTCAGTATTTTCATTTGTTTAAAGTTTATATTAGTTTTCATAACCTGATATCTGATTAAAAAATTGAGGTTGTTTTTAATTTCTCATTGAAACACCATATTATAGGGACGCCTGGATGGCTCAGCGGTTGAGCATCTGCCTTCCGCTCAAGTCATGATCCCAGAGTCCTGGGATCGAGTCCCACATCAGGCTCCCTGCATGGTGCCTGCTTCTCCCTCTGCCTGTGTCTCTGCCTCTCTCTCTCTCTCTCATGAATAAATAAATAAAATCTTAAAAAAAAAAAACACCATATTATACAAGTACCCTAATGGCAAAAATGTCATCTTTAACAAAAATATTTCCAAATCCTGACAGTTCATAATGATAATGTTTTATTGGTCTGATATTAAGTATTTCTAGTAAAAGATCTGCTCATATATTAAAGTTTTGAAAATTATTATAGCCAGGAGCCCATGCAAGTCCCTCTCCAGAGCCAAGGCTGGTCTAGTATTTTGTTTGTGAACTTGAACTTCTCCTGACCAGGAGGGAGATGCTGGTTCTTGGTAGTTAGACTTGAATCCCGAAGAAAGAATTACACGCAAAGTCAGGCACCAGACTTCTGTCTCCCTCATTCCATCCCTCTGAACTCATCTTACCTGCCCCTGCATTCGCCTGACAGGGGTCACAAAGGTGAAGGTTCTTTGGGCCGTCATTTGAAAAGGGTAGTGAATTTGATTTGAGAAGAAGATAAAAATCTGAGGAGAGTAAGGTAAGGAACAAGAAAATACAAAAGAAATTACCTGTTTGAAGTGTTTTGCCAGCCCCCCCCCCACGTATGAGAGAAGAGTTTTTTTCTTTATGAATATATAAGGAAAAGCTACAAGACTGTTCCTCAGACCTAAGCTTATTTGTCATTACAGTTATTTTCTGTTTATAAATACATGTTGTATAGCACTCAAAAGTTTCATCTTAACAAGATCTGTAAATAGCACTTAAAAAAAAAAGAAATATGTGTTTGCTGAAGGAGTCAGAAAACACAAGAAGGTAATCACCTAGAGTCTGCCCTTCTAGAAACCATCATTCATAAAATTTTGATGTAAACTATCAGATGGATTTAAAGTGAGCCAGTGAGGAAGATTTTTTTTTAAGCACACAAAAGAAGAAAAATCTATGGCCAGCAAAGAGGTTAAAATGTATTCACCCTTTTCCCTGTGTTCTTGAGTGTTTAGAAACTCCGTGACTTGTTAGAAATTTAAGTTGATTCAGCTGTTTTGGAGAAAAGCTAGCAAAAAATATAAATTTAAAAGTGAACCTAGCATTTCCTTTTCTAGGAAGGAAATAATTAGGCAGCAATCAAAAAAATTTATAAGGATACTCATCTCAATATTGTTAAAAATGCAGAATAACTAAAAGCCCAAATTTTAATTAGTAGGAAACTGGATAAATAACTTTAAGATATTAACCATTAAATAGGGTGATGTTGATCTATATTCCTGAGAAAGAAATCTGATAAAATTTAGGAAAGAGTGGAAAAGGGAAGGATATAATATAGTAAATACTCCATTTTTGTAAAAATATTTATCTACATAGTTCTGTGTGTGTGTGTAATCAAGTTGAACTTTATTCAGTGGTGTTTTACAGCAGTGATTTCTAGCATAAAATAGCAAAGTAATTTCCTGGTTAGCCAGGAAATTACTACATGTGTGTATGTGTGTGTGTGTGTGTGAACAGGCAGAGAAGTTATCCTGACATAATTATATGACAGCGGATATCTCGGAAGGTGACATTTTGTGTAATTTTAATTTCCTTCCTTAAATTACCCATAATGTGTTTGTTTTTACAGCAACATATATATTTAGCTTATGATCAGAAAAGAGATTTTTCTTTCAATTGAACTTTGTAAGGCTTAAGTGGCATAAGGAGAGGGAGAGCTAATTTTGCTTATGATACAATGAACAACCTAACTGCTCAAATAAATAGCCACTGCTAATTGGAACCTTGGTTTAATTTGACAAATTGACAGTTTGAAGGAAGTTTTTAGCTACAGCTTTGGAAAGAGTCCCCACCTAGAGTGAGTGCAAATTTATATGGGCAAATTGGAAGAATGATCATTTCATTCATTTGAATATTAGATTGCTTCAGTGATGTGAGACTGGCAAAAGATGACGCTTTTATGGTAGTGTTAAATCTTTTATGGAGGACGGATGTAAAAGGTATAAGGAACTTCAGAGTCATCAGGTTAGGTCCTCCCTCAGTTTATAGATGAGGAAATGGAAGCCTGCATAGGACCTTAAGCCTGTGACCTTTGCTTAAGGTCACACAGCTGGTCATCAGACAACTTCAACAAGCAGTCAACAGTGTTCATGTCTAACATGTACCCGAAAGCATATTAAGTACTGGAAGTAGAAAGAAATTTTTTAAAAAAATTTTTTGGAGAGACAGACATACAGTAATTAAACAATGTAATAAATACTTTTAAAGAAGTGTGTAAAGAGTACTGTGGAAACTCAAGAAAAGGATGTGGCTTCACAAAAGAAATGTCCTTTGAGCCCAGTCATTTGGCCTTCACCAAAAACATAAGGATCGATGTGTGTTCCAAGTAGGAGAATTAGCATGTGCAAAGGGATAGGAAGTCTGAAAAGAGCCACGAGGGTAAGAAGATACCCTAGGTAGAGGACCTAAGAAAATTCACAAAAGTTTGGAAATACCATCAAGACTTTGGTATTGAAAATTTTTATTGGAATGTTTGAACAGATTCTAAGTGCTGCAGATACAATCTGATCCAGGGCTGAAACAGCCTATAGCCATGATAGGTTTATTCTGTCTTCATTTCTCTCTTTCTTTAACCCCATTCCCAGTCACCCTGTGACTACAAGATGGCTAGTTCCCATAAGTCAAACAAAAGTTTTAGACTACAGTTTCTTTAGAACCAGCTGACCACTGGGTTGATGCCCCTTCTCGGAAATAATCACTGTGACCAAGGGAAAGGAATCCACTGATTAGGGCTTCCCATGTGGGGAACGATGCTTCCACCCAAGCAAGGCTTTTGCCACAAGAAGGGGATTACAGATACTAGAACGCAAAAACAATAAATGCCCACTTAGTGGGATCACTTAAGGTAGAAGTAAAATCTTCATTGCTTTGAAGATTTTTATTTATGTTTTCCAACATACAGTCTCAATAAATAATCAAAAATTCTGAATAAAAGATTTAAAATAATCCATCTCTACTTTCTAATTACGGGGAATGATTAAAAAATGGGTATGGTGTATTTAAGATTTCAGTCATGCTACACTCATGTACTTATTTGAATACCATTAAAAAGTAACAGGCAAGGGACACCTGGGTGGCTCAGTGGTTGGGCGTCTGCCTTGGGCTCAGGTCGGGACCCCGGGGTCCTGGGACTGAGCCCTGCATCCGGCTCCCCGCAAGGAGCCTGCTTCTCCCTCTGCCTGTGTCTCTGCCTCTCTCTGTGTCTCTCATGAATGAATGAATGAATGAATGAATAAATAAATAAATAAATAAATAAAGTATTTTTTAAAAAAATAACAGGTAAGAATGTCCAGCATATGTGAAGAATAAGTTGCATATGAGAGCTGGAATTAATATATAATGGAAACACTCAATTTCCTGTCATAAAGGACCAGTGGTGAGGGACTCACTCTTGCTCTTATAGAACTCAAAAATGTTTATATCCTTAGCCTGGTTATTTTAAGTTTAAAGTATTCACCCTTTATTTGATTTGGCAGTGAAGTAATCATTCTTATATTGTAACACTTCCCTCTGTTACCATGTGAATTTCCTAAATTCACAAGAGTTAGGGCTTCAGATTAGACATGTAGGTATTAGTGATAGAGACAGCAGCAAATTTTGAAATCTGTGAAAATGAACTTAGTAAGATATTTATATATAATTGGACACATGTACTTATATAATGTATCCAGAGGAAAATGAAATTGAGTTGAGAACTCTTAGAGAATGAATCATTCTGTGTAATACAAGTCCATTTAGCCAATTTTCAAATACTTGGTCAGTTTTTCTCTGCAGTATAAACTTTGCTCTAAAATATATTTCATACTTCTCACCATCTTAAGTAGAACAAACTGAAAATAATTCCTTTTCTCTTTATGATTCAGGTCATTACAACCATATTTATTACACTATGAAGTAACAGAAGTTTGCAGGGTTGCTTGTCCCTTGTGAAAACACCCCTAATAAGGTGCTTTGAGGGGATCCCTGGGTGGCGCAGCGGTTTGGCGCCTGCCTTTGGCCCAGGGCGCGATCCTGGAGACCCGAGATCGAATCCCACATCGGGCTCCCGGTGCATGGAGCCTGCTTCTCCATCTGCCTATGTCTCTGCCTCTCTCTCTTTCTCTCTCTGTGACTATCATAAATAAATAAAAATTAAAAAAAAATTTTTAAAAAAAAAGGTGCTTTGAGATCTAATGTATGTGTCATGTCCTTTTTAACCTACCTCTCTAACTCCTGTCACTTTTTGCTCCTGGGCTGGTAACAGCCTCTTCTAAATGCTGAAGATTTTGAAGGCATCCACATTGTGTATAAAATTGGAATACATAGGCTTCAAATATTGACATAGTGGGCCTGGTTTATAGAGGCTTAATAAACCTTTATTGGTTGAATGGACATTGTAATCTTCACAAATAAACTCTCTTTGTAACCTAAGCAGGGGAACTATTCAAGACGGGAGAAATTCAAGCTGATTGGCATTTGCCAAAGATAATTTTAAAGTCTTAAATTTTAAGAACTTGAGGTTACCTCAATAAAAATACATGTCAGGCTATAAATCTGCAACCAACACTATCTGGCAAAGATCCATGCCATTTGCTGCCATGTCAAAAAGAGAAGCACAGCTGTCTGGGCTCCCTTCCTTCTGCTAATAATCTTATCTTTATACCTCCTTTAGCTCTGGTATCTTTGTTCAACTTAAAGCTTCTAGGAAATGAAAAGAACTTCCTCACAATTGAATGGTGGCCAATCCCATGCTATGCAAATATGATAAAGCCCTGATTAGTATCCTTTTAATCTAAAACTAAGATTTTGCTTTCAGTATTTCTTCAGTGTAAATCTTCATTTATCTCATTCTTTCATTCTTCTTGAGTTTCTCCAAGTATCAGGTGAACAGATTGTTTAGGTATTTTAGAATTGGGATATCATACTCCAGCATTCCTTCCCCTACCCCGTTTTTGTTTTGTTTTGTTTTGTTTTGTTTTGGTTTTGTTGTTGTTTTCCTTAAAATCTTGTTGAGAAATACTTATAGAGTCATGTATAAATAGCTACCTCTTCAAGTTCTGGAAAAAGTAGCAAAGTAAGCAGACTTTCTTTGGCCTCCTTATGAAAAGTTCTTTTGCACTCTGGCCACTGGCTTAGCTTTTACATCTTCTCTGTAAAAATTACAGTGTGGTGTAATATATTCCGTGTTGTAAAAAAGATTGACAGGCTTTGGAATTAAATTGGTCCATATTCAACCCATTATAGTAGCTTTCCCTGTTCCACATGCATTTGACTGTTGGGCATATGTTCAAATACTATGAAAAGAAAAGCGAAATTTTCTTATTGAGATAAACGTAGGATTTTGCTTGTTGGTTTTTGCTAACTTTGATAAAGGAGACTTGCATCTCAGGTGGTCAAATACTGTAGGCCTTGCTATTTTATTTTTAGTGCCTTTTAAATTCAATCTAGTTCTGACATAGATTCCAATATATAGTGGGAAGGCCAACGGGAGGGGTGAAGGGATCTCATCTTAAAAGCAAGACCATGGGCTATAATAAGTATTCATAACTAAAAAATAATAATTATGTAGTTCAAATAATTGCAATGAAAGTATGGAAGTTACTCTGGACTATCTCTTTTTCCCCTGGCATCTGTGAGATGGTTGAATGAGCAAAGGCAGATGAGTTTTATCTGTAGTCGCCTAACATTGTCCAATTTAATGCATATTATTAAAACAACTGTCCAACTTTATTTCATGTTCTTATTACCTCTTTAAAAAAAATTTTTGGGGGGAAGAGGGGCTCAGCTCTTGAATAAATAAATAGATAAATAAAATCTTTTAAAAAAATTTGTTTTAATAGGCTCTTGTATCACCAAGATCTATGCAAGCCTACCTTCTCTGCTTAAAAAACTAGCTGTAGTGGGACCTGGGTGGTTCAGTCTGTTAAACCAGGTCATGATCTCAGGGTCATGAGATGATGCCCGGTGTTGGGCTCTGTGCTCAGCATAGAGTCTGCTGGGGATTTTCTCTCTCTCCTCTGCTGCTCCGCTGGCTCTCTTGCATGCTTGCTCTCTCAAATAAATAAATTTTTAAAAACTATTTCTCAATTTGATTAGTTAAGCTGATACCAGTTTCTTAGGTTACCAAAAGATAGTTTTTTCTCAAAGTGGAACTTCCTGAAGGGCTGGTATGTAATTTGACAGCTCCAGTCTAGCACCATGGAATAGCAGGAACTTTATCTCATCCCTTAGATGCCAAGGCCACTGTCAGATTTTTCTGAAATTCAAAAACCATGTATATGTGTGCACACGTGTGTTGTTTTCTCTTTATTTTAAATGTATTATGTATGCATTATAAACAGTTTAAAAATATACAAGTATATAAAACATGAGTGGGCCTCTCTTCTTTATCCCAGTTCCCAAAAGAAACCACTGTAAAGTTAGTTTTGTGTGTATAGAGGCATGTGTATACCTATTTCTATAAAAATATATACATGTAATTTCTTTAAAATATCATACTATACTTATTATTCTTTCTTTTTAGTTAATTATACATTGTGAACATCCTTCCATGACCATAGATCTAGTCTTTCTGTATTTTATTTTATTTTATTATTTTATTTTATTTATTTTAACACAGAAAGAGAGCACAAGCAGGGAGGATCAGCAGGCAGAGGGAGAGGGAAAAGCAGATTCCTTGCTGAGCAGGGAGCTCAATACAGGGCTCAATCCCAAGACCCTGGGATCATGACCTGAGCTGAAGGCAGCCGCTAAACCAACCGAGCCCGCCCAGATGCCCTTTGTATCCCATTTAGACAGTGGATTTCTCTCTTCCCTTATTGTTATGTTTTTAAGTAGGTTACACAGCCAGAGTGGAGCCCAACGCAGGGCTCAAATTCACGACCCTGAGATCAAGACCTAAGCTGAGATTAAGAGTCGGACGCTTAACCGGCTGAGCCACCCAGGCACCCTTCTCTTTTCCCTTATTGATAGACAACAAGAACAAATTTATAAGCCTGCTACTAGCATGAGGTTCATTTTCCCTACATCTTCCACAACATAGTCACTTGTTTATGTTCCAGAGAACATGAGTTGTAAATAATAAATCTCAAGATTATTTTATATTAACTTTGACTTATGGCTTCTACAGATAGCCTTCAAAAATAGGTGCTTTTAGTATTTTCCTTTTATCACTCCAAGCCTGTTCAGATATGGAATATTCTGTCAAGACAATTCCTTTTTTATTATTCTGGTGTGGATTATCTTTTTGAGGAATTTACCTTATCATTCATTGCCAAATACTTTTCTTCCTGAATATTTTTTTATATAACTGACCAAGTTAGAATATTTGCTTCAAAAGCTTACTCTTTAATGTTGGAATTCAAGGGGCAGCTATTATATGTATCATTCTCTTTGCTCTAATTTATGCACGGTCACTTTTGAAGTACTCCTTGAGTTTTACTGAGCGCCTAACACTGATTATAATGGTGGTTGAACAGTAATTTAAAGCATATTAAAGGATACTTTATGAATCCAAGCAAATGTTGATGAAATATGAGCTGTATTTATTGCTTGTTTGCAGGTGGATTCACCAATGAACTTGAAGCATCCCCATGACTTAGTCATATTAATGAGACAAGAAACAACAGTTAACTACCTCAAAGAATTGGAGGTGAGGCAATGGGAATGTGACATGCAGCTGAAACTTGTTGCATTTCACAGGAGCTATTTATTCAAAGAAAAATGAAAGCACATTGTTTCTTAAGCCCAGTTCTCAGTTTCATAGGAATATATTACTTTCAAATCACATTTTTAAAGACATCTAATTAGAGTGACATTTGAGCAGTAGTAAGAGAAACAGAATAACCTGGATTTTGCCTGATTGTTGACTGACAATATCCTTGAACCAGAGATTCCATGTATAAGCTTTTCCATCAGTTATGAAAAGGAATAATCTCTGTGCATATGCTTGGAGAGTTTGGGTAAATACAAAAAGAAAATGGTTTCAGTACTCTCTAAAGATGTATTTTTTATTAATTCCCAAGTAGGGTCATCTTATTTTGTGTTTTTATGATGAAGCAAAAGCATTATTCACTTTGCGCCTTGAAAACTTGAAATCTCTTAGTACTAATAAAGTCTGACCTATTTTTTTCTATCATAGATTTCACTTAATAACAAACAGTATTAGTTTTTTGAAAAACCAGGAATAAGACGATAAGTATATTTATACAGCTTGATGCTTGGAAGCTTTATCTGTTATGTAAACACAGTGTTCAAAAAATGCAGTGGTGCAGAAAATAGTTTTTATTTTCAGGTGCATATACACATTGTATATATTTATTGCCATTCTATTTTAAGAGACAGTATGATATAAAAAGACTTCAATGGGAGTATGTGAAGGGGGAAAATGCCATTCACCATGTTGATGAAAACAAAAATGAAAAATGTTGACCCCGTCAGTTTTTGATTAAGGTAGTAGAGACTCTGGGATAAAGGTACAGGCTGGAGATATAAATTTGTTAGTCAGTGAATACAGACTTACAGCCATGAAACGAATATTATTTATCTACAAAGTAGTGACAACTAGATGGACTTCTTAAGGTGCCAGAAGACAGTGGAGGAATGGCTTCAATAGTCCTAAGGGAAAAACAATCAAACTAGGATTTTATGTTCTTTTAAGCCATCATTCAAGAGTGAGGGCAAAGCAGAGATGTTTTCTGACAAAGATGGAGTTTACTTACCACAGACTCTCACTTGAAAAAAAAAAATCAAAGATGTACTTCTACAAGAGAAAAAGTAAACCCAGTAGATGTGCATAGGCTGTATAATGAGTAAAAGTACTGATAAAGAAGTTGCTACACTTACTTATTGTTTGCACTTTGAAAGGTAAAGCCAGATAAAAATAATATATAGTTGAGTTGAAGCACGTTCAGTGATTAGTTAAAAGCTTAGACTCTTCTGTCATGTTTAGGAGAAGGTAAAAGTAACTGAATAAATTAAAATCCTGTTGGAAAATATATGGGCAAACATACTAGAAATTTAAGAGTATTGCTACCTTTCAAGTACTTTTGCCAAAAGAAATATGAATCTACCATCATGTTTTCCAGTGTTGTTTATTTCAGTATAATTGGTTTTCTTCATCATCCTATGTATTTTATTTTACATATTTAAAAGATGACTCTGAGAAGGGGGTCTACAGGTTTCATCAGACTGCCAAGAAGTCTATAACACAAAAAAGTTAAGAACCCCTGGATTGTGCTATCAATATTCAGGAAATACAGAGGACAAAGAAAGGGATGTGTTAAATGAACCTAGGAGATGCAATCAACAAAATCCTGTAGATTGGCAAACTCTGCAGAACAAATAACCCAACTTCTTTAACAAATAAACTACAAGAATTAGAACTGTAGATTACATTTCTGTTACTCCAGTGCTTGCCCTTTCTTTATTTTTTGTTAAGTTTTTCATCAATATTTTACTTATGACATTAGAATAGGGAAGGATTCCTTAAAAACACAAATCACAAGAAAACAACTCATAGTTCTAAGCATCTTAACACTAAAAGGTTCTCTTTAGCAAGTGACACCATGAACAAAATTAATAAGCTGTAAGCTGGGAGAAAATATTTGCAGTACGTATAACTGATAAAGAATGAGTTTACAGACTCACTCTTCATAAATTTATGGAAATCATTGAAAAAAAACGGGAAAAATAGGCAGACTTAGAAGGTTGAGTTATAAAATATCTCAAACATGAAAATATGTTCAGTTACATTAATAATTGGATTGGTTAAGATAGGCTACATTTTGCAGTATATGACAACTTTTGCATTAGCAACAAACAGCCCCAAAAATCTCAGTGCTATATCATGGAGGAAAGTGGAGGCTCAAGGAAGAATAACCAAGCACACAAACCTGTTTAAAGTTTCTACTTAGAAGTGACACCCTTTCTACTCAAACTCCATTGTCCAGATCAAGTCACATGGCCAAGTCATAGGGCAGTATGTAGTATAGCCTACCTACAAGAAAAGAGTCCGGAGGGAATGAGCAAGTGGAAACAGATCATTTAATAACATCCCAGTAATCTTAATGGCTTAAAACAATAAGGTCATATTAAATGTCACTCTGGTCCAAGTGCCAGAACCCAGGCTGACACAACAGCCACTGCCTGGCATGTTGCCATTCTCAGTACCTGAGGGAAAAAAAGAACATAGTAAAGCATACGCTGGTGCTAAAAATGTTTCCCAACAGAGGATTAAATGGCACTTCTCAAGTTAGCGTTTGTCAAAGTAAGTTATACTGGCCACACCGGAGTTCAGCAGAACAGTGAGTGTACAACCCTTCGGAAGGAGTTGCAGCAAATTCATTAATAGTAAATACAGTCTACCCCAATAATTATAACAGCTAATGCCCATCAAATTCACATAAATTAAAAAGTATGATGTTGCTGAGTTTGTGGGGATATGGATGTTACTGCAATTTGCTGGTAGAATTCTAGCGGTTATAACAACTTTGAAAGGCAGATTGATTAGTAATGATTAATAATGAACAAGTCAGAAAAGGTACATCCTGTAATGACCCCTGCTTCCCACATTTTTACCCCTGCTGGATCTTTTATACGTGTGCATAGAGACTTTTATAAGAGAACATCACAGCATTTTTAATAGCAAAAAGATAAAAAAGAGGCAACCTAAAGGTTTACAGAAGAATGGAGAAATGTGTTTTTATACATCTGCTAAAATGAAAAGTTTAGAGCTATACTGATCACTGCAGATAAATCCCAAAACCATAATGTAAAGTTTGAAAAAATAAGAAGTAGAATGACATAGTGTGATACTGTTTACATAATATTTTTAAACTTGCAAAGCAATGCTAGATGTTGATTTGGGACACATGTATGGAGGTATATATTATATATTGATACAGATATATTTTAAGAGAATAAGGGTAATACAGTAATATTTTGTAAAGTTATATACAGAAATGATACATCAAACAAATTCAGCATAGTGGTAACTTTGGGAAGGGAGGGGAGATTTTGAAGGCAGTAAAGAAAGGTTTCAACTACTTTATTTTTCCTTTATAAAAAATCTGAAATGAGTGTGGCAAATGTTATCATATGATAGATGTGGTTAATGGAAACATAGGTTTTTAAGTAATTCCTTTATATGTTTGGAAAAAAAAATTGTGAGTAGCAGGAATTCACCTGGGTACAAGGCATTAGGGGAAATTTTTCCAGTCAGCAGTATCAACATGCTGGATGTCTTGAATGACTGAATATGTGTGGACAATTGAACGTAGTTTTAATTGCTGAGCCATTTTGTGCCAGGGAAGTTAAGTAGACAGATGCAGCCTTATAGGTAGTCAGAGATCATATTATGAATTCTGTTGTAAATGTCATATTCTGTTGCTTTCTATATATGGATACCTGTTAGAGAAGCTTATTTATATTAACTAATTAATTCCCCCTTATCCACAGTTTCACTTTCTGAGGTTTCAGTTACTACACTACTCCGGGTCAACTGCGGTCCAGAAGCAGATGATCCTCCTTCTGACCTATAGTCAGAAAGTCAATAATAGTCTAACACGGTGTCACGATGCCTGTATCACTCACCTCGCTTCATCTTATCTGGGCATTTTATTATCTCACAGTATCACAAGAAGGACGAGTACAGTACAATAGGATATTTTGAGAGAGAGAGACCACATTCACTTTTATTTTATTATTTATTTTATTATAGTATATTATAATTGTTCTGTTTTATTATTAGTTACTGTTGTTAATCTCTTATGTGCTTAATTTGTAAATTAAACTTCATTACAGGTATAAATGTATAGGGAAAAAGTACAGTGTATATAGGGCTTGCTACTATCAACAGTTTCAGGCATCCACTGGGAGTCTTGAAATATACTCCTACAGATAAGGGGAGACTGCTGTGTTCGCAATCCTTGTCTTCCTTCAGAGAGGATTCTCTGACTTCAGCACATTAAATTCTCCTTTCTCTTATGTGGTATCTAGAATGAAATATTAGAAAAATCCATTGTGTTCTTGTTGTCTTCTCAACAGAAGCAATTAGTTGCTCAAAAAATTCATATAGAAGAGAATGAGGACAGAGATACAGGACTGGAACAGAGACATAATAAAGAGGATCCAGACTGCATCAAAGCTAAGGTGCCCTTGGGGGACCTGGATCTGTATGATGGCACATACATAACTTTGGAAAGCAAAGACATCAGGTAAAGAAAATCTCTTTCCAAAAATACAATTAACATTTTCCTGAATAGACCTTTCTCAGATCAACAGGAATTTGTGTATCTAATGAGAATAAGCTTCGATGACAAATGAATTTATTGAAATTTGAAAGTTCAAAATACACTGCACATAGAATTCTTAAATATCAATTTAAAATAATACCACAGTAGATGGTTGAACAATTTATAGTAAAAGAAATAGAAATGGCCAATAAACATGTGGAAAACCTCTCAGTAAGATCAAATAAGTAAACCATTTAGATAGTTTTCACCTATCAAATTGGAAAAAATATTTAAAAATCAATAACTGGTAAAAATTTGGAGAGTCTGTCAACAGAAATGTAAATTGGTTTAAATTTCTAGGAAGAATTTTTTTTTTATTTGTGATAGTCACAGAGAGAGAGAGAGAGAGAGAGAGGCAGAGACACAGGCAGAGGGAGAAGCAGGCTCCATGCACCTGGAGCCCAATGTGGGATTCGATCCCGGGTCTCCAGGATCGCGCCCTGGGCCAAAGGCAGGCGCCAAACTGCTGCGCCACCCAGGGATCCCAAGAATTTTTTTTTTTTAAGATTTTATGTATTCATGAGAGACAGAAAGAGAGAGAGAGGGGCAGAGACAGAGGCAGAGGGAGAAGCAGGCTCCCTGCAGGGAGCCCAATGGGGGACTCGATCCCGGGTCTCCAGGATCACACCCTGGGCTGAAGGCAGCGCTAAACCGCTGAGCCACCCGAGCTGCCCTTCTAAGAAGAATATTAAAAAGCTTTTAAAAAGTTCATGATCCTGACATTCTTTGGTCTCCCATTTTCTCTCTTGATTTATTTCCTTAAGTTAAAGTCCTAAAATATTGACTCCTGGAGTAATTGTGTGAAGAAGGTTGAATGTTGACGACTAATGGTTGTAAAGATGAGATGCTATGATGCATAGTTCAGTTAGGGAAAAATTAGACATTTTTTCACCTTTTGTTCACTTATTGCTCCCGGCTTCTTGATTTTAGCCCTGAAGATTATATAGACACAGAATCTCCTGTCCCTCCAGACCCTGAGCAACCTGATTGTACCAAAATTCTAGAACTGCCATATAGTATACATGCTTTTCAACACCTGCGAGTAAGTAGAGAGATTTGGGATTTTTTTTTTTTTTACATTTTTTCTGTAATTTAGTCTCTTGCTTGTTAATATTTTTCTTTCTTCTCCCCTTCTAAATAGCTTTATAATCTTATAAACATAGCCAACTTATTAAAACTCCTTTAAAAGAAATCCTATAAGATACTGAGTTAATTGTGAGCTTTTGTCTTATGATCTCCATTTTCTGTATCTGTGCTTTGTTTTTTTCCAATTTTTTTCTTCTTCTCTTCAGGGTGTACAAGAAAGAGTTAATCTTTCTGCACCTCTACTACCTAAAGAAGATCCAATCTTCACATATTTATCTAAACGACTAGGAAGAAGTATAGATGACATAGGTCACCTCATTCACGAAGGCCTGCAGAAGGTAAGTCATCAGTGATTAAAACAGCTGGAGACTCTGTGCACAGGTCTTTTTTTCCTCAGAAAATAACCTGCCTAGATTGTTTTTTCTAGAGTGATTTTAAATGTGATTACATTAATATAAACTGTATGGTTCAAAGCTAAGGGGAAACATTGGCTGTCTAGTCCCCTTTAGCAAGGGATGCCAAAAGTTTTATTAAATTGACTCGTGAAAAAACAAATTATAAGCCAACATAAGCAACAGAGCTTGTAGGGTAGATTGTATATTTTGAATGTGAAAGAAAATTTAACGTTAGTGCCTTTGAAATACCTACCTACAAGAAAAAAATGAGTGGGAAATAGCAAAAAGAGAGACTGAACATGAAAGACTCCTAACTCTGGGAAACAAACTAGGGGTGGTGGAAGGGCAGGTGGGGGCGGGGGGTGACTGGGTGACAGGCACTGAGGTGGGCACTTGACGGGATGAGCACTGGGTGTTATGCTATATGTTGGCAAATTGAACACCAATAAAAAATAAATTTATGATAATAAATAAATAAAACAAAAATCTGAATTAAAAAAAATACCTACCTACAGTTTCTCGATCATCACTATTCTTTGGATAAGAAAAGAATCACCACCAACAATAAAGTCTTATAATCTTCTTTTAAAGTACTATATACTTCTAAAAACATGAGATGCCTGGGTGGCTCAGTGGTTAAGCGTCTGCCTTTGGCTCAGGTCATGATCCCAGGGTCCTGGGATTGAGTTCCGCATTGGGCTTCTTACAGGGAGCCTGCTTCTCCCTCTGCCTGTGTCTCTGTGTCTCTCATGAATAAATAAAATCTTAAAAAAAGAAAAAATTAAGAAAAATTAAAAAAATAAAAACATGTAATAGGAAATTACATAACAGGACCCAAAAAATTAAGTATATCATTCAGCATAACAGAAATTTAGAAAACAGGATTTGGTTTTGTTTTGTTTTGTTTAACTCTGCGCCTGAAGAGTACCATGAAATGCAGTCTAGTTTCTTTTTTTTTTTAAGATTTTATTTATTTATTTATTTATTTATTCACTTATTCATTCACTCATTCATGTATCATTATTTAAAGAGAGCAAGTGAGCAAATTCATGAGAGCTGGGGAGAGGGAGAAAGAGTGAATCTCAGGCAGACATCATACCCCTTGTGAAAGCCGGATGTAGGACTCGATCCCACAACCCCAAGATCACAACCCAAGCCAAAACCAGGAGCAAAATGCTTAACTGACTGAGCCACCCAGGCGCCCCCAAAGCAGTATTGTAATGGTACTATACATAAAATGAAAGGATAACATTTGCATAGAGTTTATTCAAATACATTATATATACATGTATTTGATGATTTTTATAGCTAAGTTACTGTCTTCATCTTGTTTTTCTGAAGATAATGTAACACATTTCATCCCCAGAACTTGATGAGTAAGAGGGTAAAACTGATATAGGATTTAAAATATCTTTCAGGGGATCCCTGGGTGGCTCAGTGGTTTAGCACCTGCCTTTGGCCCGGGGCATGATTCTGGAGTCCCGGGATCGAGTCCCACATCCGGCTCCCTGCATGGAGCCTGCTTCTCCCTCTGCCTGTGTCTCTGCCTCCCTCTCTCTCTTTCTATGTCTATCATGAATAAATAAAATCTTTTAAAAAATAAATAAATAAAATAAAATATCTTTCAGAGTATATTTTGAATGTGAAAGAATTTTTTTTATTTTAATATTTTTTATTAAGGGCTATAAAAATATCCAGAAAGATAAATAAATGTGATGCAATGATATATGTCCTAATATGAAGAACTTTCTTTCAGTACATTGTTTTTCTTCACAATTGCCTTCAAATCACAGGAGGCAGTGATTCCATGCTATTTCCTCTTCTTTTATTACACACTGCAGAATTTCTGAATCAGTATCCCGCCCTTAGTCTTCTCATTTATAAATCAAATTCATTTTCAATCCATTGTTTAGAGGGTTAAGTTGAAAGTAGATCATAGGGGATCCCTGGGTGGCTCAGCAGTTTGGCGCCTGCCTTTGGCCCAGGGCACGATCATGGAGTTCTGGAATCGAGTCCCGCATCAGGCATCCAGCATGGAGCCTGCTTCTCCCTCCTCCTGTGTCTCTGCCTCTCTCTCTCTCTCTCTCTCTCTCTCTCTCTCTCTCTCTCATAAATAAATAAATCTTTAAAAAAAAGTAGATCATAGTGGTAAGTTCTGTATAGAAAATTAAAATAGAGGGTAATTGGGTGGCTGCTTTAGATTGAACAGTTGGAGTCATCTCTGGAAAGGTAAAGTTTAAGCTAACATCTGAATGACAGGGACCAAAGTTAGAGATCAAGGAAGAGCATTCTTAAGCTAAGGCAAAGGCTCTGAAGCCTTAATGAGCTCAGTAGTGTAGTCTGCTCTGGCTGTCATCATAAAATATCACAGACTAGGTGGTTTAAACAACAGAAACTTCTTTCTCATAATTCTAGAGGTTGGGAAGTCCAGGATAAGGTGCAGACTGATTGGCTCCTGGTGAGGACTTTCTCCCTGCCTTGCAGATGACCACCTTCTCACTGTGTCCTCCCGTGTCCCCTCTCTGTATGTAGTGGGAGAGAGGTCTGGAGTGTCTTCCTCTTATGAGGAAACTGGCCCTATTGGATTAGGGCCCTACCTTTATGACCTCATTTAACCTTTACCACATCTTCACAGGCCCTGTCTTCACATACAGTCACACTGGGGGTAAGGCTTCCACATAAAAATGGTGGGAGGGGGGCAGGGAGAGACACAAAAGATTCAGTCTATAACAGGTGACTTAAAATTAATGCAGGTCCGTAAGGTTAGAGCCTGGTGACCAGGGCCAGACTGTAAGTTAGGGTGAGGACTCTGTGGGCTGAGACCTGAGTGCTGGGAAGCTAAAGCAGAGGAATGACATAATTCAATTCACATTTTTTAAAACATACCCTTAAACTTGTATAGAAAAATGACTGAAGGGACCAGAACTGAAAACAGAGCAGGTCTAAGGCTGGCAGTAGTTGGGGAAAGTGATGACATAGTTTGGACTAAGTGGTTAGCATTAGAAAGGGAGGGACTTAAACTATTTTAGGAAACGTTTAGAAGCTGATGAGTTAGATGTGGGGAATGAGGGAAAAGGGAAATCAAGGATAATTCCTGAAGTTTTGGCATGAGCAACTTGAAGGAGGAGCAGGGTTGGGAAGCAGGAAGAGAAGATAGAGTCTGTTGGGGCCACATTAAATTTGAAATAGCTAGATGAGAGAGACTTGAACTCCAGAAAGAGCCAGAGCTGTATATATAGTAGAGGACAATGGCGTAGGGACTGTTCGCAGCCATGGGACTGGATGAGATCATCTGGAGGAAAGTGAAGTGTGAGAAGAGGCTACTCTGAGTCCTTGGTCCTCCCATGGTTCGCTGTCAAGCAAAGAGGGAGAGGCCAGCAAAGAGATCCAGAAGGGTGTCCAAAAGAATGTGGTGTCCTAAGAGCCAAGGAAAAAAACTGTGTTCAAAAGAAGGTGAAGGCATTAACAGTGACATTCAAACATCTATAGATTTGTGGGGGAAATTTTATGAGAAATCTTACAGAAAAAATTCTTCCTTAAAGATATATTTTTCTCTTCCAATATACTATAATATACAGAATATTCTACTTATGGTGTTATCACCTGTTCATATAGAATTTTTATTCAATTTTTTGACCCAACTCATGATAGAAAGTCTGAACGTAAGAGATAAAAATCAAAGCATTGTTGATTTGAAAAAAAAAAAAAACTTTCTCAAAGGTTATCAGAACAGACTGAAAAGCAAGTCATAAGTCAGTTCTGAAAGGATGTGACATATCCCTTAACCACCTGCACATACTGTTATACCTTCATCTGCATCACTTCCAAATTGTATACATCCCTTGAAAGTAGAATACTTAAGGCTGATTAATGAGAATTACACTTCATTTTAATCTTTAAAATAACTGTTTTTAAAGAAAACAGTTTGTCCTTGTGAAAAAAAAATCAGACTATATAAAAAAATCTATAAAAGAGAAAGTAAAAAAACACTCATAATTACTGTTTTATAATGTAGTCTTTTGTATTTTTATTTTTACACATCTCTATAGTTAAGACTTAGTTAATCTTATAATTTTTTTTAAGAGACCGAGCGAGCAACACGGGGACGGTAAGGAGGTGGTGGGCAGTGGAGGGGGAGAGAGAGATTCTTTAAGTAGGCTCCATGCTCTGCACCTGATGTGATGGGGCTGGATCTCATGTCCCTAAGATCATAACCTGAGTTAAAATCAAGAGTTGGGTGTTTAACCTACTCACTGAGCCACCCAGGCACCCCTAAGATAAATTTTTAATAATGGGATTGTAAGCATTAAAGGGTAATCATATTTTTAAGGCTTTTTACATAAATGTCAAACTGTCCCCCAGAAATGCTGTGCTCACCTAACATTTCTACAGTTAATATCTGAAGTTAATATGGTGTTTGGCATTCTTTTTAATCTTTGCATATTTGTAAAAGGAAAATTTGTATTTTTTAGATTTATATTCTTTGTTAAGTTTTACATTTTATCTGCTAGTTGACCATTGTTCTGTGTTTTTGAATTGTCTGTTCATGTTTCTGGCCCATGTTCTCTTATATTTTCTCTTATATTTTTGTCTTCTTTTTAAAGCTCCTTATGTATTAAAAATAGTAAACAATGGTGTCATAAATATTTTTCTCAGTATATCTTAAACTTTATGACTTTTTAAAAAACTTTATATGACTTTTTTTTGCCATGCTGAATTTGAAACTTCTCTGCATGGGCTTAAACTATTTATGTGGTCGTGGTCCAGTTCATTGTTTTGACCTCTGTGTGGTTGAAAAATAGTATATGTTATGAGATGAAAAATCAAGGCGCAGAAGGAACAAACCTATTTAACTTCACTAAATAATACACTTATTACTCTATGCTAAAGACATAATTTATAGCAGGTAAGATTTGTATTGTGAATACAGATGACAAAAGAACAAATAAAATTCATCTTTTACTAAACGGATAGCTTGTCATTTGCTATTTATGTATGTACCCTCATTCAGATACTTAAATAAATAGGAAATTTAGTCAATTTCAGGAATTTCATGTTAGAACAATGGCATTTCTAAATAGGTTAGGTCATAACTTCTAAAGTCCTGAAATAGGAACCAACAAGTTTGGGCCACTCGGTGGGCTTTTCAGCTTAATTTCCACCCTTGGAATAAGAGCTTGGAGTGGAATGGTCTCTCTGTGGAGATGACACCTGAAGGCGCTTACTTGCTCAACTGATGATCAGGACGTTCTTGTGACAAGTGTAGATTATTGGCACTTTGTCCCCTGCTTCTTCACTGCTGGAATGTCTTGTTCTTTATCTTAAATTTCAGAAGAGACAGAATAGTAAAGGTGCTCATTTTGCACATTCTAAATCAAAGAAGGTGTGTTGAGTTGTGTTTCATTGTCATTTTATTTGTTTAATCTCTAGAATTCTTCCTCATGGGTACTGTATAACATGGCTTCATTTTATTGGAGAATAAAGAATGAGCCATATCAAGTAGTGGAATGTGCCATGAGAGCACTTCACTTTTCTTCCAGGTAAGATTTCTCCCTTTCTGGACTTCTGATTCTCCACATAAGAAAGTGATATGAAGAAGCATTGTGTTGTACTTAGACTCTCCTCTATCCCTGTTGAAAGAATTTAGTCCCATCACCAAAAAATGGCAGATGTCAAAGAGTTTATAGTGATAATAGCATAATATTCTTCTGATTTCCATTAAGGAAAGGATATATAATGTAGACGCCCTCTGATTCACTTGAGACTTAAATATAAGGACCTTGCCTGGAGGAATTAGCATAAATTAAATTTTTCTCAAAGCAAATAATGAGCCCATTTAAAGTCACAAAATGCCTGCCGGACCTTATTTTTGTGGCAAAATTTGTAGTTATCAGATTGAATAAGCAGCATCAGTTATAAATATGTAACAGTATGATTTTCTTAAGTTATTTTTTCATCTGTCAGTACACTCAAACTTATTTTTCTAAGTTCAGTAACTTCAAATGTAATTTTCCCTTGTAGTTACACAGAATCATGGAGCATGTGTTTTTCTCCTAACATCTAATTGCGCCTCTCCTTCTCTTTTAGGCACAATAAAGACATTGCCCTGGTCAACTTGGCAAATGTTCTGCACAGAGCGCACTTCTCTGCAGATGCTGCTGTAGTGGTCCATGCAGCTCTGGACGACAGTGACTTCTTCACCAGCTATTACACTTTGGGAAATATATATGCAGTAAATACAATTTTTTGTTTTCATAAGCCAGACCAGTTGCTATTTTCCTTTCTTTTTAAAAAATTTTATTTTCAATTAAAAAATGCCTTTTTTCCCTTCCTCTTTTGGTCTGAACAAGGAAAAGGGAATGGAAATGAAATGATGAGGGGGAAAATACCTTAACACAATAATATAGCCTAATTGTCCTAGCCTCTTGAGAAAAAAGAAAAATAATTAAATTGATAGGAGTCTTAAATTCATGCAGAGTACACCTCTTAAGATAGCAATATTTTCTAGTTAAGTGATCTTATAGTATATCTTATGTGGTGGAATTGGGCACTGATCAAAAATAATGTGCACTGTAGAATGAGATATAAGTATGGTCTTGTAAGCCGTTAGGGGGTTTGGACGATCCAACCACGCCGTGGCTAACGTTTTTTCTCTTATGTGTGTGTATGTGTGTGTGTTTGTTTTTGTCTCTTCAGATGCTGGGAGAGTATAACCACTCAGTGCTCTGTTATGACCATGCTTTGCAGGCCAAACCTGGGTTTGAGCAAGCTATAAAGAGGAAGCATGCTGTCCTATGTCAGCAGAAACTCGAGCAGAAACTGGAAGCTCAACATAGGTAATTGGGAGACAAAATTTCACTGAAGCCCTAGCACTGTAGAACCTTAGGTTAGACCTGTGTAGGTGATGTAAGTAAGTATCAGTTGGTTCCTCAGAATTAGAAATACCTCTTTGCTATGCTAATCCTATCCCTTTTCTCCAGATCCAGGAGGGTTAGCACAATTCAGAGGTTGTGTGGAGTAATCTTTTAATAGTATGAATTCCAGAACTAGAGAATGTTTGCAGGAAACTCTGTCATTTAGGTCTTTACGCTTTGACCATGGATTACTTTAGTAAGTTGGGGTGGGTGTACTTCCTCGTACTCAGTAATTCCGTTACTTTTAATTTCCACAGAATACATTGTTGGTAAAATCACTTCTACATGCTGTAGTTGATCTTTCTCCCCTTTAGCTGCTAGGGTTGGACTAATGTTATATTAGTTAAGTAACATTGAGAAACATTTGGCCCATATTTTAATCAGATTTCTGTAAATTGCACAGTGATGAAGTTCTATTGTACTTCATCCTTATAGTATATTTAATAAAAAAAATGTATTTGATTCCATAAATAGCAGGGTTAGTTAGGAAACTTCACATAACTCGCAGTGAATTATTCTTCTCTTATGGAATTAGCCTCAGTGTTTTGAGGCAACTTTGATTAGTAAAGAATTAAATGGAGATTTGAAACTCACTAAACTATTGCATTTGCTTATTTTCCAATCAAGTTAAAGCATAATGTGAAAAGGAAGGAATGACTGCTTACTTGTTTATGCCTGGCCTTCTATTACACCTGATCAGAACTTGTCCTGGCTGAGCAAATTGGTTTTTACATCATCTGTACAGCTCCTAAATTTCCATATGTTACAATGTAATAGGACGAAAGGATTTTGTGACTATATATAATCAGGCAGCTGATTTACTAATAGCAGGTGGTAGAGAATATTTCTTTCTAAGCTAGGTTTCTGTGGTTTCTCCCCAAATCCACAAACCCAAGGAGCAAGGTACTTTTGGTCCTTTCTCTTAACCTTGTCTTTACGTAGAATCAAAAGAAATGATGAAAAGGTGGCTTTGAATATTAGTGGAACTAACACAGACTTTGTGAAGGGAAGTAGTTAGTTGTTGAATATGTAAAGATTTATAGTATGTTGCTATGTATCTTTTGGGTACCTGACCAGTCCACACAGCATTTAATGTCAAGATAGTCATATATAAGGGAAGAATTTTGCATCCATCCTTTTGCCTCTAAGTTTTAACAAAACAATAGATTTCTTTTGCCCCATTATTTTTAAATTTGTGTTGTATGTAAAAAGGAAAAAATAGCAATTATTGCTAAGGACCAGAAAGTGTATGCAGTAAGGTGGATTTAAAAATTCAGTTTTAAAGCTCTATAACTTTTTCCTGGTGTTAAAAAATGTTAAGATCCCTCCAGCGAACACTGAATGAGTTGAAAGAATACCAAAAACAGCATGACCATTACCTGAGACAGCAGGAGATCCTAGAAAAACATAAGCTGATTCAGGAGGAACAAATCTTAAGAAATATCATCCATGAGACACAGATGGCAAAAGAGGCACAATTAGGTAAGTATTGATTGCAAATAATTAAAGACAGGTTAGGAAGTTCACTTCTAGCATGCTCTGCTTTCATAACTTTTGTGTAGCCCTAAAGCAGTATAAAGTTATGTTTTTGATTTCCCTTGGTCTTAAAATTGAGTCATGATAGCAGGTAAATCAGCAGGCCTGTTTAATTCACATTTTAAAGTAAAAATTAAATCTTTTAGATCCTAAGAGTTCTTTTTTTTTAATATTTTTTTTAATATTTTATGTATTGATTCATGAGTGAGAGAGGGAGGGAGGCAGAGAGGCAGAGATACAGGCCAAGGGAGAAGCAGGCTCCATGCAGGGAGCCTGATGTGGCACTCGATCCCGGGTCTCCAAGATCACACCCTGGGCTGAAGGCGGTGCTAAACCGCTGAGCCACCAGGGCTGCCCAGATCCTAGAGTTCTTAACTACAGTTGTTCGGCCTACTTTGATTTAGTATGTATGCCATTCTCCTGGAGATTTTGTTAAAATGCAGATTCGGATCAGTAGGTCTGAGGTAGTAGGACCTGAGATTATATAGTTCTAACAGGCTCCTGTTTAATGTCTGTTGCTGCTGGTCTGAAAACACAATGTGAGTAGCATGGCCTTACACCAAGTAAACAAGCCAGACACACCCTAGAAACAAAGCAACCACACTGTCAAGCCAACACTGGCAGTAAGGCTGACTGACTCTCTTATTTTTCTTGCTCCCTTAATATTTGTATAAAATGCAAATATTTTATTTTAGAAGTAAGATTTTAGGCTAGGATTTGTCTCAAGCAGGAATTCTTAACCTAGGTCAATAGATTAGTTTCAGGCTGATTCCAAAGTTACCTGCAAGTAATATGTATGTGCACAATTTTTTTTCTGGAAGAGGGCATTTAGCTTTTATTAAAATCTTTTAGGGTCCATGACTTAGAAATAGAACCATTGTCCAAGGGCACTTGAGTTGGCAGGATATCAGTGACTTGGTTATATCCAGAATGTTTCATTTCTGATAAAACCCTAAGGGAGCCGATCTAACAGCTGACACCAAGTAATAAATTAATAGAATCCTTTATATTATATACTTCTCCTTTGATAAATATATTGATCTGGAAAGCCTCTTAAATCTTTGAGCCTTAGCTGTGAACATTTAAAGTCCATTTACAATCTACCTAAGAGGTATTCTTGGCTGTTTTGAGTGTAAAGCGTATGTTCAGTTCCTGGGGTTATTTACTTCTTACTCTGTACTACCCTACAACCAGAATATACTTACAGGAAGATATTTTGGTGATTTAGTGAACCCCCTTTATTTTTTATAGGTGGAGAAACGGAGGCTTCTTTAGAATGATTTAATTTAGCTAACCATTAATGAATGTCGTCCCTGCCGCCACCCTTCTCCCCCTCTCCCCCTACCTCATGAAGGTTCTCTGCCAGGCTCTGAAACTAAATGACTCAGACCAAAGAAATCGTGTTGGCAGTGCTGTCCTTTCCCAACAATTCTAATTTTCCTTATTCTAGGAAATCATCAGATATGTCGTCTGGTCAACCAGCAGCATAGTTTACATTGCCAGTGGGACCAACCTGTGCGCTACCATCGTGGAGATATTTTTGAAAATGTGGATTACGTTCAGGTCTTTTTCTTGGTCTCTTCTAGTTCTTATAACTTTGCATCTAAGAGTAATATTGCTTTTCCCTCCTCGATTCCTTGTATATTTGATCCCCAAAATTTGTAACTAATTTAAGGTTTTGAGTATGTTTGTGAAGTCAGATTTCATATAGTACGCAGTTACTTCATGCATGACATTTCTAGTTCCCCCAAGAACTAGCTGCATATGTCTTTGTCTCTTTTCTCCTTTACCATAAGAGCTAGCTTGGGCTGTTACTAGTATTTACCTCAAAGCCTTCCTCTCCCTTTTAACTTATTAGAGTAACACTAGCAATTCAAAATTTAGGAAAGAGTAGCCATGTTCTTTCCTGAAGTCATCAGTCCAATTATGTTGCTTCAACTGAAAACATTAACAAAATGATCATTATCAATGGATAATTTTTATTAAGCAGTACTGCTCTGAGCAAGGGTGTTTTCTCTTTCTGTCTCTGTGTATACCCATACATATACAACGTATACATATACATATATTTGCATGCAGTCATATACACACACATACAATCCTAGCCCAACCAATTGGGAAGAAATAATACGTATTTATAATGATACCAGATAGTATCTAAGTGGTGCTGATATAAATAGTAAGCACAACCAGAGTTCCAAATATCATCCAAAAGGATGTTGGAAATAAAGTAAAATTTATCCCATCCTATTGAAACCTATCACGTCTTTAATCATAGATACTGGAATTTCCAGAGCTAAGTAGTTAAAATAATTACTAGGTCAGACCAGCTTTTGTAGCAGGACAAACCATGAAGAATTAGTACTCTTTATTCTGAAAAAAAAAAAAAAAAACAGACCTCATTGAGAAAAAGAAGCAAAAATTAAGAGGACATTGAGGGGAAAAGTAGTAATAGGGACCATAAGCTTCCCATGATTTTTGTCAACTAGGAATATCCCATGTTTAGTTTTCAAACACAGTAAAAGGAGATCAGACTTCTAGCTCTGAGATTATAGCTCCCTGTCTTTTATCCAAGCATTATTTTAAAGGGAAAAAAAAGGAATAATATTTTTAAATAATATAGACTGAAACCAAGGTAACGCATGGATATCATGATGGTCTCTAGAGAGACCATGGAAGACTCCCCTGTACCAGGGTAACTTTAATATTATATATCCTCCATGAATTGCATCTCTGCTATATAGTCAAAGAATCCATTCTTTTCTACTCCCTCCCATCTAACAAAGTTTTAGAAATACACAGTAATTGTGGTATCCCCGAAACAGTATCCAATATTGATTTACCTTCGTTCGGAGGAAGGCTAGATTTATATTTGGAGTTGGTTATCTAATAGTTATAGTACCTGAAACATAGCTATATTAAACTTCTGAAAGCCCTTTCTCAAATTTCCTTGCTTCTACCACAGCACATTAATTCTATAGAGTAGCGATCACTTTAGTCTAGATAGGGGAAGAGAATAATGAGTCAAACCTCTTGGATAATCACCTCATCTTTAAACCTAAAAGAGACTAAATCACGGAAAGGAAGTAAGGGGCATTAAAAAAGTAAAGAAGGGGGGGAAATCCATAGCATTTTTCTCGTACTCCAGTGGCACACTTGACTGACGGTTGCTAACTGTGTATTTTCTGAGAGAATAGGGTTGGGGCCTAGTTCTGAAAATGCAAAGATCTGATTGCTTTATTACTGACTTTCAGATTTCCACTGGGTTTGAGTATTCACTGATGTTTGGGGTTGGGTTAACTCTTAGTCACAACTTCTTTTCTGCTTCCAATTTGATTAAACTTGTCTTTTCATTTTCTAGTTTGGTGAGGATTCATCAACCTCCAGTATGATGTCTGTGAATTTTGATGTCCAGGCAAATCAGAGTGATATCAGTAATTTGGTCAAGTCTTCTCCCGTAGCCCATTCCATTCTCTGGATCTGGGGCAGGGATTCTGATGCATATAGGGTAAGTGAATAGAGGATGATGAGGGAGTTTTCTCAGACAAGATTTCTGAAGGCAGTGGCCCTCACTTTCATTGATTAATATGGCTCACCTTTTGGCTTAATTCAGCAGACACTTAAACTTCTATTAAACAGAAGTCATTCTGCCAGATAGTAGATTAGCAAGACACAGGATCTGCCTTGAGGTCTTCTTCCCAATCAAGTGGGGCATATAGACACTGATTTTAGTCCAGAACTTTGAGCTCTGAGTATAATTACCAACCCTAGAAAGTTTCTAAACTTGACCTAAGTATATGCTTGAACAACATGAGGGCTAGAGGAGCCAACCCTCCATGCAGTCAGAAATCTGCATATAACTTTTGATTCCCCAAAAGCATAACTATTAATAGCCTACTGTTGACTGAAGCCTTAACTGAGAACATAAATGGTAGGTGAACACATACTTTTTATATTATAGGTATTATGTACTGTATTCTCAGAATAAAGGAAGCTAGACAAAAGAAAATATTATTAAGAAAGTCATAAGGAGGGGATCCATGGGTGGCTCAGCGGTTTGGCGCCTGCCTTCCGCCCAGGGCCTGATCCTGGAGACCCGGGATTGAGTTCCACATCAGGCTTCCTGCATGGAGCCTGCTTCTCCTCTGTGTCTCTGCCTCTCTCTGTGTGTCTCTCATGAATAAATAAATAAAATCTTTAAAAAAAAGAAAAGAAGTCATGAGGAAGAAAAAACTCATTTATAATACTACACTGTATTTATCAAAGAAATCCACGTGAGTGGACCTGCATAGTTCAACGCTGCACTGTTCACGGGTCAGCTATATTTCACTTTTTAATCACCATTCTTTTATTGAGCTCCCATCTGTGTGTCAGGCTGGTGCTGTGAAAATAGTACACAAGCTTTTTGCTGGAGCTTACATTCTATCAGATGATACAGATAATAAGTTAATAAATATGTATTTCTCTTTTTTTTAAGATTTTATTTATTTATCAGAGAGCGACCTCAAACAGGGTGTGACAGAGGGAGAGAATGTTAGGCTTGATCCCAGGACCCTGCTGGAATCATGACCTGAACCAAAGGCAGATGGTTAACTGAGTTACCCAGGTGCCCCAATAAATATGTGTTTCTGAGCTAGCTAAGAAATAATTGTATGTCAGCGCATGGGGATACCATGTATTTTTTATTTAGTTTTAAATTTTCAGAATTTAATTGAGTTTTTGTTCTAACAATTAATATAGCCACTTAGATTTAATTCTATGTAATATAAATTCCCAAAGTTTGATAGCTTCAAGATTTAAGTTTAGTAAGCCTTTGATGTGTGTTACTTATGTTTAAAAAAATGAACATTTTGGGGCACCTGAGTGGCTCAGTGGTTGAGCATCTGCCTTTGGCTCAGGACATGATGCCGGGGTCCCAAGGTCCTGGGATCGAGTCCCACATCAGGCTTCCCACAAGGAGTCTGCTTCTCCCTCTGCCTATGTCTCTGCCTCTCTTTCTATGTCTCTCATGAATAAATAAATTTTTTTAAAAAAAATGAACATTTTACAAATCAAAACATTTGATAAACTTTGACATTGGCAAAGAAAAGGTCTTAGTTCAGGGAAAAGTAATTTTCTGTGCCAGTTTTATAAGCTTATGCATGCTTTCAGGTATAAATCAGAAACTCTCCCTCAAATTGGCTTAAAAGAAAATATGCTTCATACTACAGGAAGTCCAGAGATCAGAGCTAACTTTGGGTTTGGTTGACTCAGTGCACCAATGATGTCATCAGTGACCCATTTCTTTCCTTTTCTTCAATTTGCCATCCACAGTATTGGTTTTATCCTAAAGCTTGTCTTCCTCATGGTCGTGAGGTGACAGCCAGCAGCAACTGGAGCACCATGTTCTTTGTTTCTATGTGGCATAAGAGACTAAGACTGACTCCCAGAAGCCCCAAGCAAGCCTTTCCTTATATCTCACTGTATTTAGCTAACTTAGGCCTGCCCAGCCTTGATCCAGTCTATGGTAAAGCAGGTAGAATTACTGACTTCAACTAATACTCTTCAATAGAAGAAATATTCTAGAAGGAATATTCTAGAGTCTACCACAGTGTCTACGTTATCTTAAAATACTACATTGTTCAGTTATGCTAGTATATTTATATTTAAAAGTTTATTGAGCATGTTGAAATATTGAATCCAAAGAAATTTATGAGACACTTTCTCTCTTTATTAGGACAAACAGCATATTCTTTGGCCTAAAAGAACAGATTGTGCAGAAAGCTATCCTAGAGTCCCTATTGGCGGGGAACTGCCAACGTATTTTCTGCCTCCGGAAAACAAAGGACTCAGGCAAGTGCTGATGGATTTGGCAAAGCACTTGATTCTGCATGATTGTCATCTGGCAGTTCTTTGAGAGCACCAGCCTTGGACTTGAAAGGTTAAGTCTTTATCTTGAAATCACCCAAACTTTGAAAATATGAATCTTGTTCCTTTTTCTTGTGCCAGGATCCACGAACTCAACAGTGATGATTATTCTTCAGAAGAAGAGGCCCAAACCCCTGACTGTTCCATAACTGACTTCAGAAAAAGCCAGACTCTGTCCTACTTAGTCAAAGAATTAGAGGTCCGCATGGATCTGAAAGCCAAAATGCCAGATGACCATGCACGAAAAGTAAGGCTCACTTAGGCTGGTGTTTATTCCCGTCCATTCTGGGTGACTTCACAAGCCTCTTAGGTGGAACAAAAATTTGATAGAAGGCAATTGTTGAATTTGAAGTTTCTAAAACCGATGATAGAGCTAAAGAATTGGTGGAATCATTAAGAAGACATTCATGCTATCGAAGGAGTGCCAGGAATGTGTGCTTCAGGGCTGCTGTTTAAGCAGACCACATGTGCACTCTCTAAGAGCACTACAGAGATGAGCAACACATAATGGAGGCCATTCTGACCACTTCAGTTTAGCTTTGCATCCTCCAAGCCTCCAGGAGTTTGTATAAATCAAAAGCTTGAAGATTCTCTTTCTGACCTTACCAACCCCACTTTGGCCTTGTATAAGGTCCTTGGAAATTTATTACTGACTAGAAATTCTACATTGGATACAATTCTACAGATGCAAATGAAAAAATTACTTTTTTGCAGGGAAAACAAACCATCACAACCACCTTTTTAAAAACTTAGTTTTAAAACTCTCAACAGTTACTACTTACAGTTAACAAACATTTACTGAGGCAAAAAATGTTAAGTGCCAGGCACTGTTTGGAATGCTAGGAAAGATAAATAGACCATGATCCCTACCTTAAAGTTGCTCACAGTTATACACATGTTGTTAGAATATAGAGTAATTAAGGATCTGGTGCTTTTCCAGCTAGGAAAGATAGAAGATTTCTGTTGCATCAGGTATTACGTGCTGTTGTCTTCTGGATAATTTCTCATTTAATTTCAGATACTTAGGTTGACTTTAATGGGATATGGTATATTTCCTTAATAGTAGTATATGTGGTATATATCTTTTAACATGTTTTATTTTATTTAATTTTTTTATTTAAGTTTTTTTATTCAATTTGCCAACGTATAGTACAACACCCAGTGCTCATCCTTAACATGTTTTAGTTAAAGGAAACTAGGGCATTCATGCAAGCAGGTCAACACCTGTTGGTATGTTGATGACCTCATATATTATATATATTGATGACTATAAATACCTCTTCAAATTAGGTGTTCCTAAGGAGCTCAAGTAAAGACTGCTATCTATAGAATTCTTTCAAATGTCTTCCCTACTATTTTCAATTGAGTCAGTATTCCTTTTGATGTTTTCAGATTTTACTTTCCCGTATTAATAACTATACTATCCCAGAAGAAGAAATTGGGTCATTCTTATTTCACGCTATTAATAAGGTAAGTCACCTACTTTAGACATCTGAAATTTAAATGCTTAGTAATTGTAATAAAAAGTTAAAATGCATGCATTAAAAATCCTCGTTAGAACTAGTACCATATTCTTGTATTAATTGGAGGTATTTTGGGTTTTTCAGCCAAATGCCCCCGTCTGGCTGATACTCAATGAAGCTGGACTCTACTGGAGAGCAGTAGGAAACAGCACTTTTGCTATTGCTTGTCTTCAGAGGGCTTTGAATTTGGCTCCACTTCAATACCAAGACATTCCTCTTGTGAACTTAGCCAACCTTTTGATTCACTATGGCCTCCATCTTGATGCCACTAAGCTCCTACTTCAAGCTTTGGCCATTAATAGCTCTGAGGTGAGGTTTTATGTTTCTTTGTAGTTCCATGTACTATGTGGGGGTAACTCTAATTCAGGGTACAATTTTATTTTTCTGGGGAAGGCATAAAAAAAAACTCATGAAAAAATCTCATATTTTTATCAGAGTAGAGTTTACATATTTTGAGATGGCATAAAACAGATTTTGTTTTGTCTTATTTTTGATGTGTTTATTTTTTTATATTGACTTATTTTGTGCAAATGTAGAATCATGCTGATCATATTTTTCTATCTTCCCTTTTTTACTCCTGGGTATATCTTAGGCATATTTAATTTCTTTCTTTAAAATTTTAATTCCACTGTAGTTAACATACAGTGTTATATTAGTTGCAGGTGTACAACTATAGTTGTATAGTATAGTATAGTGTCTCAGCACTTCCATACAACACCCAGGTACTCATCACAACAAGTGCACTCCTTAATCCCCATCTGCTGTTTCACCCATCCCTCCGACCACCACCTCATCTGGTAACCATCAGTTTGTTCTCTATAGCTAAGAGTCTGTTTCGTGGCTTCTCTCTCTTTTTTTCCTTTGCTTCTTTTGTTTCTTAAATTCCATGTATGAGTAAAATCGTATGGTATTTGTCTTTCTCTAACTTATTTCACTTAACATTATGCTCTCTAACACCATCCATGTCGTTGCAAATGGCCAGATTTCATCCTTTTTGATGGCTGAATAATATTTCACTGAATATAAATACATCTTTTTTATCCATTCATCTACTGATGGGCACTTGGGCTCTTTCCATAACTGTTGTCGATAGTGCTGCTGAAAACATCAGAGTGCATGTGTCCCTTTGAATCCATGTATTTGTAGCCTCTGGATACATACCTAGTAGTACAGTTGCTGGTTCATAGGGTAGTTCTATTTTTAACTTTTTGAGCACTTCCATACTGTTCTCCAAAATGGCTGCACCAGTTTGCTTTCCCACCAACAGTGTAAGAAGGTTCCCCTTACTTCACATACTCGCCAGACATCTAGTGTTTCCTGTGTTGTTGATTTTAGCTATTCTAAGGGGTGTGAGGTGGCATCTCATTGTGGTTTTGGTTTGTGTTTCCCTAGTGATGAGTGATGTTGACCATCTTTTTATGTGTCTGTTGGCCATCTGGATGTCTTATTTGGAAAAATATATGTTCATGTCTTCTGCCCATTCTGTAATTGGGTTGTTTTTTGGGTATTGAGTTTTATCACTTCTTTATATATTTTGGATACTAACGCTTTTCGGATATGTCATCTGCAAATACCTTCTCCCATTCCATAGATTGACTTTTAGTGTTTCCTTCACTCTGCAGAAGCTTTTTATTTTGATATAGTCACAGTAGTTTATTTTTGCTTTTATTCCCATTGCTGCAGGAGACTTATCTATAAAAATGTTGCTCTGGCTGTTGGCAGAGAAATTATTGCCTGTGTTCTCTTCTGGGAGTTTTATGTTTTCAGGTCTCACATTTAGGTCTATAATCCATTTTGAGTTTATTTTTGTGTATGATGTAAGAAAGTGGCCCGGTTTTATTATTTGCTGACTAGTTTTCGTAACACCATTTGTTGAAGAGACTGTCTTTTATTCCGTTAGATATTCTGCCCTGCTTTGTTGAAGATTAACTGACCATATAATTACAGGTTAATTTCTGGATTTCTATTATGTTTTATTTATATATCTGTTTTTGTGTCAGTACCATTCTATTTTGATTACTACAGTTTTGTAACATAACTTGATGTCTGGAATTGTGACACCTCCAGCTTTGTTTTTTTTCAAAATTGCTTTGGCCATTCAGGGTCTTTTGTAATTCATGTTAATCTTAGGATTTTTTTGGTTCTAGTTTTGCAGAAAATGCTGTTGGTATTTTGATAGAGATTGTATTCAATGTGTAGATTGCTTTGGATAATATAGACATTTTAACAATATTTGTTTTTCTAGTTCATGAATATGGAATGTCTTTCCATTTGTGTTCTCTTCACTTTCTTTCATCAGTATTTTATAGTTTTCAGAGCATAGGTCTTTCACCTCTTTGGTGACTTATTCCTAGGTATCTTACTATTTTTGGTATAGTTGTAAATGGGATTGTCTTTTCAATTTCTCCTTCTGCTGCATCATTATTAGTATGTACAAATGCAACAGATTTCTGCACATTGATTTTGTATCCTAGGACTTTACTGAATTCATTTAACAGTTCTAGTAATGTTCTAGGTGGAGTCTTTAGGCTTTTCTATATATGATATCAAATCAACTGTAAATAGTTTTACTTCTTCCTTACTGATTTAGATTCCTTTTATTTCTTTTTGTTGTTGTCTAATTGCTGAGGCTAAGACTTTTAGTACCGTGTTGAATTAAAGTGGTGAGAATAGACATCCTTGTCTTGTTCCTGATATTAGGGGAAAACTCAGTTTCTCCCCATTGAGAAAGATGTTTGCTGTGAGTTTTTCATATGTGGCCCTTATTATGTTCAGGTTGTGTTCCCTCTAGACCTGGCTTTGTTGAGGACTTTTATCATGAATGGATGTCTTGCTTTATTAAATGCTTTCTCTGTGTCTATTGAAATGATCATACAGTTTTTATCCTTTCACTGATGTGATGTATCACACTGATTGGCTTGCGAATATTGAACCCCTTTGTATCTTAGGAATAAATCACACTTGATTGTGGGAAAGGATTTTTTTCATTTGTTGTTGGATTCGGTTTTGTTGAGGATTTTTGCATGTATGTTCATCAGAAATATTACCCTGTAGTTCTCTTTTTTGTGTCATTTCTTTATTTTAAATGAGTGAAATTGATAATTATGTGGTTAATTTATTTTTAGGAACTTATGTTTAGATAGGAATGGCATAGCTGCTAAAATATACTGCCACTTTTTTGTGTCAGTCTGAAACATCTGGTTCTTTCATTATCCTACTCATCACAGTATGCCTGCTGCTTAATATTACACTGTTTTACAACTTTAATTTATAGATATCTTTACACCAATCAAGCCAGAACACAGTTTAAAGGTTGCATTGATAAGAATAGATAGTTGAATTAATGTTCGTGACCCAAACCTCCCACATGCAGCCAGTGGAGTTAATCACTGCTGTGTAGTTAATTACTCTAGTTCACAGTTTGTAAGGTACAACTTCTTTTTTCAAAATTTAAAATCTCTGAAATAAGGATGCATGTTACAACTGATGACATCTTAGGTTTGATGAAATACAGTTACAATAAATACACAATTAAATTGCTCTTATACCTGGTGTTTACATGTTTATAAGTTATATGTCCAAAGAAACTTTAGAAGAAGTGTGCATGAGTGGTTGAGGTTTATTTGTGATATCTCAAAACTAATTTTTTAAGTATCAGAGGAAAATATTGCCTGTTAAGAGTTTCCCTTGAAATACACAAGTTCACTAGTAGATTTTAAGCCAAAGTTTACAGTTGCTATACTGTACAGCAGGCTCGGTGCCAAAGAAGTATATGATATATTTATCAAATGTTTGCTGTGTGCCAGGTGCAGGTACAGTGGTAACAGATGCTATATATGGGATGTGATGATTGGGCACCCAAAGGGAAGGCTCAACACAGCTGTGTTCCCCCGATACTTGTTTCATTTTCCACTGCCACCAGCCAAGGCACTGAGGCAGTATTCTTCTGAAGAATAAAGAGCTCCTTTAGAGATGAGTTGCCTTTCTGTATTTGAAAATTACACTGAAATTTTAGTTGTTAAATACTGTGGTACTACAGTAATAATAAAAAGATAAATCAGTGGATCAGAATAGATACCACAAAAATACACCTTAATCAGCACCCCACTTCCAACTCTCAATATTTGGAAATAATTCCTGTCAGTTTTTCGTCTATTCAGATCTTTCATAGTGTTGCAACACTATTGCACTGGTGATCTTTAAAACTTCACCATATAAAAAAGTTGTACCGCATAGTTTTTATTAGCCATCAATAATGGCTGCTTATAAATTTATGTATCACAGCTTATTCCTCTGCTGTTGAATGTTTAGGTTGCTGATAATGCTTAGCTATTATCAGCAATGGTTTTCTGCATAAGGCTTTTTCTGACTTCCAAGTGATTTTCTTAGGAAAGATTGCTAGCAGTGGAATTATTAAGTCAGTAAGAAAATAAATATTTTGATGGCTTTGACACAAAATGCCAGACGTCTACCAAAAGATTTAGGACCATATATGTTGCCATCATCAAGGTTGGAAAGTATTCATTTCATGTGTAGCTTCACCAGAATTGGGCAATTGAATTAACTGCTAATTTTTATTAGCATTGTTTATTAGAGCCAGGCACCATACTGATCACCTTATGTGTGATAACTCACATAACCCTCCCAACAACCCTGTGAGATAGGATATACCCATTTGATAGATAAAGAAACAATAAAGAGATTTACCAAAAGTCTCAGAGCTTGGATTTATTTGAACTCCGGGAGATTGGCCACAGAGCTCACATTCTTTGGCCATGTCCTACTGGCTCTGACTTAACACCTGTAAAACAAGTTTACTTTTAAAAAATTCACTTCTGTGTTGTAACATAAATTTTTGATTACCGCATGAGGTTTAAACCTATAACACCTGGGAACAAGAGTTGTATGCTCCACCAAATGAGCCAGCCAGGCATCCCTTTAATTGTATTTTAAAATTAAAAGTTTGCGTATGCAATTCGCTTGTTTTGTTAGAATTTAGGGTTTTTTTTAACTTTTAAAATTTGATACAAACTCTTTATACAGAGTCTTTAACTCTATCATACGTTAAAAATATTTTCTTTTTGTCTTTTAAAAATAAAAATACCCTTAAATTTGCCCATCATTTCTCTTTTGGTTTTTATTGTTAAGTTTAAGGTATCCTTACAAGAAATTTGAGAACAATTAATTCTATTTTGTTTTTGCTGTCTGCCACTTGTCTTTTTTTTAAGATTTTTATTCATTTATTTGAGAGAGTGAGTGAGTGAGAGAGAGCACAAGTTGGGGAGGGGGAAAGAGGAGCAGAGGGAAAAGGAGAAGCAGACTCCACTGAGCAGGGAGCCAGACACAGGGCTCAGTCCCAGGACCCTGAGATCATGACCTGAGCTCAAGGCAGGTGCTCAACCGACTGAGCCATCCAGGCACCCCTCTACTACTTGTCTTTAGATAGTTGACTCAAATGGACTAAAATATTTTCCTGTGTTGTTTTTTAGATGATTTGTAGTTTTAACTCTTACATTTAGGTTTGTGATCCATTTCAAGTTAATATCTTTTGTAATGTGAAATGGGGATCAAAGTTCTTATCACATAGATACCCAGTTGTTCCAGCACATCTTGAAAGCCCTAGCATTTTCCTCTTGAATTACCTGTCAGCTTTGCTCTGAACTGCACACTGCTTTATCCAGCAGCTTACTTGACCATCTCCATGTGGATGTCTAAAACACACTTTAAAACTAAAGGCCGGGGATCCCTGGGTGGCGCAGCGGTTTGGCGCCTGCCTTTGGCCCAGGGCGCGGTCCTGGAGAGCCGGGATCGAGTCCCACGTCGGGCTCCCGGTGCATGGAGCCTGCTTCTCCCTCTGCCTGTGTCTCTGCCTCTCTCTCTCTCTCTATGTGACTATCATAAATATAAAATAAATAAATAAATAAATAAATAAATAAATAAATAAATAAATAAATAAATAAATAAATAAATAAATAAATAAATAAATAAATAAAACTAAAGGCCGGATCCCTGGGTGGCGCAGCGGTTTAGCGCCTGCCTTTGGCCCAGGGCACGATCCTGGAGACCCGGGATCGAATCCCACGTCGGGCTCCCGGTACATGGAGCCTGCTTGTCCCTCTGCCTATGTCTCTGCCTCTCTCTCTCTCTCTCTCTCTCTCTCTGTGTGTGTGTGTGTGACTATCATAAATAAATAAAAATTTAAAAAAAAATTAAAACTAAAGGCCAAAACTAAACTTATACTGTTCCAGTCTTTTCTTCTCAGTCTTTCCCATTTCAGGAAACAGTAAAGCTAGTAGCTCAGGATGAAAACTTGAGCTTTCTCCTTCTCCTTCTCCCAGAGTAAATTCAGTCTATTAACTAACCTTGCTGATATTTTCAAAATACACCTAGAATTGTACTATTTATCATCATCTCCACTGCTGTCTGATCCAATACACCATTATCTTTTCTCTGAGTTATTTCATTAGCCCCCTGCCTAACTTCTCTCCTTTTGGCTTTGTCCCCCTGTAGTCTGTTAGTAATACAGCAGTCAGTAAGATCCTCATAAAAAGTCACATGTTGTCATTTGTTCAAATCTCCGCAATGGCTCTCCACATAATTCATAGTAAAAGACAAGAATTTATATTAGTGTAGAAGGTCCCGCTCGACCTTCTTACTTTTCTGACCTCATCCCCATGAAATCACTCCTTTGCTCATTCTGTTCTAGCCTTGCTTACCTCTGCAGTTCCTTGGACATACTAGGCATGCTCCCACTTCAGCCCCTTGGCACTTTCTGTTCTCTCTGTTTGGAATACTTTACTCCACCAAGATTCATCATAATTTGCTTCATCTCCTTAAAATCCTTTAAAATTCTAACTTTTCAGTAAGTCTTTTGCTTCCTAATCTATTTTAAATGGTACTGTGCTCCCCACTCTGGTCTTTTAACATCTCTTCCCTGCTATGCTCTTCTCCATCACATTCTTCTCATACTTGTGTGATACCCCCATGGTTTTGTGCCGTTTGACTAAAACATCCACAAAGGCAGGGACTCTCTTATTTTCTGCTGTATCCCCAGTCCCTAAAACATTGGTAAACACTCAGTAGTTATTTTCTGGATGAACTGATGAGAATTCACTTTTTTCCCAAAAATACTAACTAGCTTTATCTCAAGATAATTTTGCACAGCCATCATTCTGGCCATAGGAATAAACCCTTTATTTCCTTTAGTAAAAATATAAAGACACTTTGAAATCTAAGTATGGGCTTTAATTTTGCATCTGGGAATAAGCCTCTAAGTAAAATTTTAAATATAATCTTAGAGCTACTTAGATTGTGCCTCTGTAATCTGGAATGTTTTGTGCATCGTTGCCTTTTATTCTCTTACTGATATCTCTGATAAATAAGAGTACATACATCTGTCAAAGATAGTTGCAAGAATGTTCGTAGTAGCTTTGTTCAAAATAGTCCAAAACTGGAAACAGTCCAAATGCTTATCAATAGGAGAACGGATAAACAAAACTGTGTATTCACGTAATAGAAGTAACCCATCATTAAAAAAACAAAAAAAACTGACACACAAAAAACATTCAGTTTCTTAAACATTAGATACTGTATTGAGTGAAAGAATCTGCAAGAGGGTACAGATTATATATATCCATGGAAAGGAACATGCTGTTTGATTCTATTTGTATGAATTTTAAGAACAGGTGGAGCTAATGTATGATGATAGAACATCACTACAGTGGTCACATCTGGGATTGGGGTTGGGTTGCCCAAGGGAATCTTTTGGGGTATTAGAAACATTCTAAATGTTTCATATCTTGAGATGAGTGGTGGTTACAGGGATATATACACATGTAAAAATTCTTTGAACTGTACACTTAAGACTAGTGTATATTATACACTATATGTATATGTATCTTAGTAAAAAGTTAAAAATAATTGTTATAGTGTAGAATTGGCTGATATAAATAAAATGGACAGTCAGCCATTAACTATTATGGGATAACCTAAAAGAAACCAAAAGACATATACTTTAAAAGCTTTATAACTTTCAGAAAACATTAATTCACTAACATTTTTCTGATTTTTTTTTTCAGCCCCTGACCTTTTTAAGCCTAGGAAATGCTTACCTTGCTCTGAAGAATATCAGTGGGGCACTTGAGGCCTTTAGACAGGCTTTGAAATTAACCACCAAATGCCCAGAATGTGAAAACAGCCTGAAGTTGATACGCTGTATGCAGTTTTATCCTTTCCTATACAACATCACCTCTTCTGTTTGCAGTGGTAAGCAACTGGTAAATGTTGGCAAAATGACGAGCTTAACCAGGGGTCATGTTCTGATCAACAGAACACAGAAAATGATTTTCTCCATTTTCCCCAGGGATTTTACATAACTAGCATAATTCTAGATGTATGGGAGGAAATTAATTCATTACTTACCATATAGATGCCTTAGGATATTGTGCTTAACTCTATCCCAGAAGCCTAGTTGAGAAAGGCTAACTAAAGTAGATTCAACTGAGATTGATAGACTGTGACTTTTTTTTTCTGCTCCCCAAAATCTGTGGTGTTTCTTGATGACCAATATTAATGATAAAGGATATATTTTCTATCCATAAAGACCATCTACAGTAAGATTTGAAGATTTTCTCTCCTCCTTCACTGAAATACACCCCTTTGCCTTTCATTGAAAGTGATCCAGATCCTGACTGCACCTTTCAAGTAGCCCCTGACATTAAATGGTCTCTTCTTGCATTCTTCCACTTTGTCCCACAGCCACCATGGTATATGCGTGTGCATAAGTGTGTCCATCTGGGTCAAAAAAATTTTTTGAGTTAGTATCTGAACTATTGTAAATTCATCAGTTAGAACTCCTTAAAGGTTCCATTATATTTAGTTATTTACTTAACTTTCACTCTGTAAGAATAAAAAAGTTTGATGTGAATTATGAAAGGTAAGGCTTACATAAATGGGGATCCTCAGAACCTTGCATTGATAGAACACACAGCAGGTGCTTTGTTAATGTTCCAAGATTGTAATATTCAAGCAGAGCACCATCAGTCCATCTCCTTCATTTAAGGGGAAAAAAAATCCCTCAAACTGGTTTTCCAGATTCACTGTACAAGACTGCCTTAGGATTTTAATGAAATGACAAGCAGTGCTTATATTTTTAAGTATCGGAGCATGATTTCTTTAGTGAAGATACCAAAAGTCTAGCAGCAACATAACTCTGTAGCTCGGTTGTGGATGGGTACTGAACATAATCTAAACTAGAGTTCTTGCATGAATGCTGAAAGCCTAAGACAGTGTGTTAGCAGTGCAGGAGTCCTACACGTTCATGTTTGAGCCCTAGCTCTGCCATTACTGTATTTCAAATCCCAGTCTGACTTGTGTCATCTATAAAATGAAAGGGAAAATCTGTCCCGTAGACCTGTTGGTAGGATTTAGTAAGATCCGTATCACATGATAGGTGTTGGGTAAAAGTAAGCCATTAGAAATTCATAATAGATACAAAATACTTCAGCCTTAAAGGAGCGAGTTATGGATCTTTTATCTTCTCACATAATTTCAGAAAATATTTTATGGTCTTTTAAATTCCTTAGATGATGTAACAACAGCCTTGTAAGCAGAATTTCACTTTTTTTGATGAGCTGCTTTTATTAAGAGTCCCTTATATTTTTTACATGCTGTCATCTCCCTTGCCTCTCTTGATTTCCTTATTACTGAAAAGAAAAATTGTGTATATATAGTGATCCTTTTCTAAAAAGCCTTTTCTGTAGTAATATTTTACATGCTTTTTAAAATATTTTACATGCTATATAGATATAGATATAGATATAGTGATCCTTTTCTAAAAAGCCTTTTCTGTAGTAATATTTTACATGCTTTTGCTTAGGATTTCATTTTATGTCACTCATGTCAAGAGAGAAAATTCAGTTGTCTTGAGCTTTTTCCCCAGAGCATAATTTCAATTAGCTCAGGAACCTAATAACCTGAAACAAATCTATGAAGTTGTAGTATTGTAGTTTTGGTTGTCCAGATATCCCACAGTTATTACTATTATTAGATCCAGTACAATAAAAGAAAATAATTTGACTAGGGAAGAAGGAATACTTTTTTTAGTTGTTTCAGCAAAAGCTCATTAATATTTTTTTTTAATTTAGCTCTTTTACGTTTCAGTTAATTACCTTAGAAGATAATCTACCATCTGCTAACACCTCAGTAAACACTGGTACCCCCTGATGGATGGAAATGTACGCGATAGCATTTTCTAAGTTTACGGTTTCATTGATAATACTGAGTTCAATATTGATTTTTTTCGTTGACAGTGTTTTTGCATTACTTGTTTCCACCAGAATCCTGTGCATTCACAGTTGCTTTGCCAAGTTCCAGCCTTGAAAAGCTGCAACTTCAAAGCAACAAGTATCTCCACAGAAACCATGAACAACTTATATTTGAAAATGTAAACAGTTTCATGTCCTCTAGCTATCTCTGAGCTTTACTAAATGGTTGATGAAAAAAAGAGGAAAACCTCTAAATAATGACCATTTCTATATCCTCAGATGATTGTCTACCTTTTGCTTTTTCATTTTTGCAATATTGAAATAAGCTTCATAAAGTTAACTTACTTGTGTGACACATCATCTGTCTGAAGTTTTTATTATGACAGTATAAAGTTTTCAAGATATTAACAAGGCTTATGATTCTTTTTCCATATAGTAATCAAGGAATTCATACTGATTTGTATTAAAGACGAATTTCAGCTGCTCTTACTCCCTTCCAACCTAAGTCACTCTCTTGTGAAAGGTTGTTTGAAAAGCTACCAGTTTAAAAACTTTTCATTTTCAGATAAGCTTTTCTTCAAGATCAAAAATAACTAATTACTCGTAGAAAGCCTTTCTTAATTTTTCTGACAGCTTTTGTTAATCCTTAACAAATTGTTTTCTTTAAAGATCCATGTTAGTAATTATTTTTATAGCAGCTATAATATAGTATAATCTCTTGAGTAGTATGAACTTTTTTTAAAAGATTTTATTTATTTTTATCTTTATCTTTTTTTAAAAAAATATTTTATTTATTTATTCATAGAGATGCAGAGAGAGAGAGAGGCAGAGATACAGGCAGAGGGAGAAGCAGGCTCCATGCAGGGAGCCTGACGTGGGACTCGATCCAGGGTCTCCAGGATCGCGCCCTGGGCTGCAGGCGGCACTAAACCGCTGCACCACCGGGGCTGCCCGAGTAGTATGAACTTAATGATAAAATTGTAGGCAGTGTGTTTAACACGAGCAAGTATTTTATTGCTTTTCATAAGTGATCCTGGAATTTATCACATAGATTTTCAGTTTAAGTTTCTTGGAATGTCTGCACGGGTCATGTATTCTATTACCTTTTTAATACTGATTCATTCAACTTAAAAATACATAATCTTATAAAATGTTTCCACTTATAAAGACTTTTAGCAAAACTTGTCAATGGATAATTACATATCTGACAGTTTTTCCAAAATTGTATTAATCTGGAAATCATTTTACTGACTGCCATGTGTTGAGCTGTGTTATGTTCTTATATAGCATGTCCTTGACATCATCTCTTTCTCCTTTGAATAGCATTTAAGAAATTCTTCTGTTTTATAGGTAGTTTTATGTCACTACCCCAATTTCAAAGAGGCTGGGGAGGAAAACTTAATAGATTGATTTTTAAATTGTCTCCTCCTGAGTTGACTATTAAAAGAGAAGCCAGCACTTTCAGTTTTGATTAAACATTTCTCTTGGCAGTTATGAAATATATGCTGTTTTACCACATTTCTTGGTTTGTTATTTTACAATTTGATTTAACTTAAATAGAACTGAATGTGCCACTTTATTAACAAACTCATTCTTCAATAACAACATACTTGGCTCTTTTTAAAGTAATATGAAATCTGTTAAATAAGCTTCCAGTGCTTTTGAGTATATGTAAGTTCTTTTCAGTGCCCAACACTAAAAATAGGGGACTTTTCTTTTTTTAAAAAAAAATTTTTTTATTATTTATGATAGTCACAGAGAGAGAGAGAGAGGCAGAGACACAGGCAGAGGGAGAAGCAGGCTCCATGCACCGGGAGCCTGATGTGGGATTCGATCCCGGGTCTCCAGGACCGCGCCCTGGGCCAAAGGCAGGCGCCAAACCGCTGCGCCACCCAGGGATCCCGGGACTTTTCTTTTTAATTGGAAAAAAATAAAGATGTCACAAAGAATGAAACTTCATGAAGTAACGATGATGATCTTCTCTAAGGACCAAAAATGGAAAATAAGTTTTAATAACAATATAAGCAAAATGATTAAATATTGAATCTGTAGAGAAGTCCAGAAATACATGTAATGGATTTTCCAAGTATTTATTACTCCAGAATATTTTCTAAATACTTTTCCTTCAGCTTCATTAATTTGCAAATCAAAAAGTTATTTCTAACAAAGACTTTTTTTACTATTTAGGCAGTCTAGGTTATTTTATTATTATTATATCTCTGTATGTATGATTTTACTTTTATTTTTAGTATTTTTCATCCAGTATTATGTTTTTTTGTTAGAAAACATAAGACCAACGGTAGGTCATATTTATTAGATTTCATTTACAAGAGATGCTTACAGGTATGCCACTGGCAATGGCATTGATATTTGCTGAATATAATTAAGCATCTAATCCACAATTTCCCTGGTCTTTTCATAATTCACTAGGACACATACCCACTTAAAAATATTGACCCAGATCTGTAGAAATGATGGATGAATGTTATACAGTAGAACTCAGACTTTAATCCAGTATGCTTAGACTTAGAATTTTATGCAGGTTTTTCTATAATTATTTATATGAAAACTTTCACCACTAGAGAAAAAAAAATAAAAGAATTTCCAAATCATGTATGTGAGCTTTAATATCTGTTGCATTGTATAGACGGATTGTCCTGTGTGGTCATTGCAGTGTTTCTTTTAATTTTTATTTATTTATGATAGTCACAGAGAGAAAGAGAGAGAGAGAGAGAGAGGCAGAGACACAGGCAGAGGGAGAAGCAGGCTCCATGCACCGGGAGCCCCACGTGGGATTTGATCCCGGGTCTCCAGGATCACGCCCTGGGCCACAGGCAGGCGCCAAACCGCTGCGCCACCCAGGGATCCCCATATACAGTGTTTCTGTATGGTAGTATCTATTTACCTAGATCATATCTCCTTTTATAATTTGTTTCATTATCTATGGTTTTAGTCTGTTCTTGAACCTAAATATCTATAGATTTATAACTTGTAGCTTAAAGCAATTTTACCTGGAGTTTAGATATTGAAGAAAAAGAAACCTTGCATTTTGCTGCCCTCCTGTGGACTATCCAGCATATGCTACCTGCAATTAAGGACCTTTGCTTTATGACATTCTTCATAAAAATTAATGAAGGTGTCTGCTTTAAAAAACACGATATAATCTTAAAGATCCAGTTTTTATAGCATTTTTAATATGCTCCTAGTTGAAATCACTCCATTTATTTCTGTATAAAGAATTAAAACTTTGATTAATTTACTACAGATTTCAAAATCCTAAAATGCAAGCATATTCTGGAACAAAGCCAAATGTAATGTATGTAATTTGTTTAGGTTTTTATATTTCTTTACTAAAAAGGGCTTTAATTATTTGGTTCACAGATAATCTTTTGACAAGTATCAATGTGGTAAGGAGGAACAAGAAAAGGTCCCTTTTTATGAATCTAGAAGCAAAGATTCTGAGTTACTCAAGTGTTACTCAGTGGTAGAGCTGAGATTAAAATCTGAATCCTTTGCCTTCCAAGGCCAGTGTGGTTCTTGTGCATAATTCTGTTACTCCCAACAAGTCATAACTATGCCACTGCTATGACTGAAATAATTTGTACTTGTAGATTCTTGAGATATTTTTATAAAAGTGGTATAATCACTGTACTTTTTACGTCATCACTCAAAACAGATACATACATCCCTGTATAAAACATGAACCTGAACTAGATTATGGGGGCAGTCATAATCCTAAAAGCTCACCTGAAACAGTCCCTTTCAGTTTGGCAAGTCACCTTCTGAATTTTGTGTCATTAGATTGCCCTATAGCCTTGGATTGTACACAGATCTGGTGGCTGTATATGCATTATTATCTCAGTAGGTAATATTTATCTTTTGGGATTCCTAGCATTTAGCTTTCATGAACAACATGGTTACCTTTGGTTTTCATAAGAACTTAGGACAGTAAGTCAAATTCTGATAAACAGTGGCTTTACACTTCAGTTTCTGAAAGACATTGGATATATATATTTATTCATTTTAGTACATTCTGGTTTTTGATGTGAAATTTTTGTCCTATATACAAAAAAAAATTTTTTTTAAGGAATGAGCCTTATGGCCCCTGCCTAAGATCTTTTCACAATTATCCTCCAGTTATTATACATTGTTAACCCGGCCAAATAATATTTAAGAAAAAATGAATTTGGATGGTAGATATAACCTTCTAAAGCAAGAGAATGTTTTCTTTTAGCCTAGAGGAAACTTGAGTGTGGCTTAGTTGTTCATTCAACTATTACTTCTTGTGTGCCAGGCACTATTCTAGGAACTAGAAGCAAACAGAAGAAAACCCTCCAGGTCTTAGGGAGCTTCATTCTAGTGGAGAGAAACAGAGCAGATGATAAATATAATAAAGAAATTATTTAATATGTTAGAAGATAGTGCTAAGGGGAAAGCAGAGCAGGAGGTCAAGTGAGATTCAAAGTGGACTGTTCAAAAAGGCCCCACTGAGAAAGTGACATTTGAGCAAAGACTTGAAAGAGGTGAGGGTTTAGGCCATGCAGACATACAGGATAAGAGCATTGCAGGCAGAGAGTAGTTGTTGCAAAAGCTTTTGCAAGGAACAGCAAGAAGGCCTGTATGGTTGTAGTGGACTTGTAAGAGTTCTAAAAGCAGAGATGAATGGGAGGAGGAGAGAACCATATGTTTTCTGCCTTGCAGACCATTCTAATAATTTGGGCTTTTATTCTAAGATAAAGATAAATGATTTGAAAGGTTTAGGGCCGAGAAGAAAAACGATCTGATATACATATTAGCAGGTTTCCTCTAGCTGCTGTATTGAAAGTAGATAGTGATGGGGTAAGGGCAAAAGCAGGAAGACCAGTTAAGATGCTGTTTCAAAAATATGGGTGAAAGATAGTATTGCCTTGGATCAGCCAAGTGAAAGTGGAGGTGAGAAGCCATCATTGTATTTGGGATGCATTTTTGAAAATAGAACCAACAAGACACTACCAGAGGAAACGTGGGAAATGAAGGAAAGAGAAGTCATGGGTGACTCCTAAATTTGGGACCTGAGCAACTGTTGCTATTTAATAAGATTTGTAATCACCATTGATGCTGTTTAAAGAGATAGTAAAATCTGAGGAAGGAGCAGGTTTAGGGAGAAAAACAAGTTTGGTTTTATAAGTGTTAAGTTTCCATTGCTTATTAAATGTCTAAGTGCAAGTATTAGGGAGGCAATTAGATATATGAGTGTCATGATGGTCAGGGAAGAGCCCCAGGCTACAGATGAAAATCTATGAGCCATGGGCCTATGGGTGGTGTTTTAAATCATGAGCTTGGATGAGGTTAGTATAAAAAGGAAAGTAGGTCAACACTGAATTACCAGGGCATTCCAGGCAACATTAAGAGGCTGAGAAGAGAAAGCTAGACAGTGGTAATATCAGGCAAGTATCTTGTCCCAGAAATGAAGAAGGTGTTTTGAGAAGTGGTCGATTATATCACTGTTGTTGCACCACACAGTTGCTTCCTAAGAGGTTGAGTTGGATGAGGACAGAGAATAAGCCATTGGATTTAGGAACATGGAGATTGTTGGCAGTCTTCTAAAAGTTTGTATGAAATGGGTTGTGAAGGAGGTGAGGAGGTGGAGAGGGCCAGCAACTCTTCCAAGAAGTTTTGCTATAGTGAGAAGCAGAAAAATGGGATGGAAGTTAAAGAGGGATGTGGGATTAAAGATAAATTTGGTTCTGGTTTTGTTCTAAAAACAAATTTTGCAGAATGTTTGTATTGGACTGATCCAGTAAAGGGGGAGAAATTAAAGACTCAAAAACAGAGAGAAGCCAACTGTAGAAGCAGAATTCTTGAGTAGATTGGGAGGTGGGATCCGAGGCACAAATGTAGGGTAGGGATTGTCTTTAGGTAGGAGCAGGGGCAATATATAGGTATAGGTGTGGACTTTTGATTGCTTCTCAGGGAAACAAGAGGCCAGTAGTCAGATCAGAGTGAAGAGAGGCAGAGGGTATTGTGGATAATGTTGGCAGTGGGCTCAGAATGGGAGTTGACCAGAGAAGTTTCTAACTTTGGTAACTGCATAAATGTCAGTGTCATTAATTAAAAGAGAAAATATGGAAAAGAAAGCATTTATACATTGACGTAAGGCTGGATAGACATGTTCGTTTAGAGATGGCTCTGCTCCCTCAAAATGTGCAAGGTGAGAGGAAAAGGCCAAGAATGGAATCCTAGAAAATACAGCATTTAAGGAGCAGAGCTAGTGAAGGAGTAGAGGGGTATTGGGAAGCCAAGGGGCAGCTAGGTCCTGAAGGTCAGAAGAACAGAGTTTGAGAAGGAAGAAGAAATTGATAGTCTGTCCCATGTCGGTTCCCCAAGTGTCATACAGATATCACGAGAATGCACCAGCTTTCAGGTGGGACTTAGGTTAACATTTTTAAACAATTTTAATATTTATGGGTTTTTTAAGATTTTATTAGAGACACAGAGAGAGGCAGAGACACAGGCAGAGAGAGAACCAGGCTCCGTGCAGGGAACCCAACGTAGGACTCGATCCTGGGACTTGCGGATCACGCCCTGAGCTGAAGGCAGATGCTCAACCGCCGAGCCACCCAGGCGTCCCAATATTTATGGTTTATTCTGATGGGCATTAGGAAAAATACATAACTAGCACATCAAACCTCTGGTTTATGAAAAGTGCTACTGATTTCGCCTTTTAACACAATAGATTAAACAGAGTCCCTCTAAAGAGAAACATTACGTAAACAGTGTGCTGGTACCTACAGAAAAATCAGCAGTAGTTGGCAGATGAATAGTGTGGAAGGCTCTGGGTTTAACAGTTAGAAAGTCATTGGTGACTTCATTTTATCAAAAGTATTTTTTGTAAATGGGGAGATAGCTACACTAAAACAACAAGAATAAAGCTTAGGATAATAGAAGTGTTAAAATGAGCTCTTACTTTTAGAGCTTTGGCACAGTTTCTAAACTATACCTCATGTTTCAGCCTGTCAGTCAGTGACTAAAATAACTTTAAAGCAAGTAGATAATGATACCAACAAACATTCTTTAGAAACACATTAATAATAGGATACAAATAAGGAAGATTTTTAAAAATTCACCTGTTAGAAATATTGAAAATAACTATTTTTGGAATAAAATAGAAAATTTTGCAAGGTGAGTGAAGCAAGAGGGCACCACCCATCGGGAGGGTATTCCAAGCCTCAGCATGGAGTGCACACAAAGCAAGTGATTTTACTCTCAGTGGCCTGTGGGAACTGAATCACTGCAGTCTTGTCTGATGTTCCAGGAGGACCGAGACTGAGGGTAGCAACGGAGCTGTCACTATAGACACTTAAGTAACACTTCTTGACGTCAGAGAGGATGGGATGGCGCTGGAGGTTGTTATTCAGTTATGGAATACTTTTTTATTCATTGATCTAAAAATAAATGTATAATATCTCTGAATTACAGAGCTTAACACTTGAGGTGTGCAAATGGTCTCTACTAGTATTAGGGTTACTATCTTGAGTCTCCAAAAGGAAGTCAGTTATATTTTCGGGTACTAAATTAAGTTTAGAGCACAGTTCTTCCTTTCTGCTCTGTGCGTAGTGTGAGGATACCCACTGATGACGTCATTAATCATATTTTATGATCACTTATCTACAGATGGGGTTGGAAGTTATATTTAAACATGTTTTTTTTTTTAAAAAAAAAAAGGGGGGGGGGACAGCCCTGATGGTGCAGCGGTTTGGCGCCGCCTGCAGCGTGGGGTGTGATCCTGGAGACCCAGGATCGAGTCCCACGTCGGGCTCCCTGCATGGAGCCTGCTTCTCCCTCTGCGTGTGTCTCTGCCTCTCTCTCTCTCTCTCTCTGTCTATGGATAAATAAATAAAATCTTTAAAAAAAAAACAGTTGTTTAAAAAAAAATAAACATCTTTCTTTGTATGTAGGCTCCGTTCTACATCAGGAGCTTACTGTGATTTCCTGCGCCCATGCCACTATGGACAAAGTGATTATACACCTACAAGAACATACGAAGGATGAGCAAGATGGGGTCTGTTTTATCGAGCCCTTATTAAGTGTTGAACAAGACTTTTTTTTTTTTAAGATTTTATTTATTCATGAGACAGAGGGAGAAGCAGGCTCCATGCAGGGAGCCCGACGCGGGACTTGATCCCAGGACCCCGGGGTCACGTCCTGGGCCGAAGGCAGGCGCTAAACCGCTGAGCCGCCCAGGGATCCCCAAACAAGACATTTTTAATATGGTCTGTCACTGCAGCTGTACATCAGTCTCCTGATAGGAACTAACTTCATAGTCCTAAGTTTGGCATACTTCATTGGTTGCTGTCTTTCTTTTTAAATCTTCAACTTCCATTCATCGTTGCTCATGTTTTTAGAGAGATTTTGCTGAATCATACAGCAAAACGTTTGCATGACCTCCCCCATTCAAAAAGATTATTCTAAATGCAGATCTCTCTCTCTCTCTCTCTCTCTCTCTCTCTCTCTCTCTCTCTCTCTCTCTCTCTCCCTCTCTCCCCCTCTCCCCCCCCCCCACACACACTCCCGTCCATTCTGCATTGGTAGAATGGGCGCTTTTTTTTTTTAAGTGATTTGTGCCTCAGTAAGTTCTTACGTGTTCTGTGAGCTAACTAGTTGAAATGAATTCCCAGTTTTGAAATTTTTGTTTCACACAATGAGCACTAAATCTTTAAACCCCTTTACAAATGTAATCACTGAATGATGTCTACTCAGTTTCATGGCCCAATGGAAATAAAGCAGTTGAACCTGATAATCACTAGAAAAAAACATTAGTTTGTTTTGAAATACATGTGACTGAGGATACCTGGCATCTGTATGTGTACGTGGAATGCTTTGGTTTTTTCCTCTTTTTTTCTTCCAGTGTTGTTATTACTAGGAGTCAAAAGTACTTGATACTAACATACTGGGCTCTTTCACCAAGAGAATTTCAGTAATCTCTTACTTTTTCTTAACCACCAAGATTTATGTAGTTATGATCTTGAAAATGCAGGAGAAATTTAAATCAAAATTTCATGGCTATTGAAGAGATCACAGCTTTGAATTTGTCTTCTCATTCAGTTACTTTTTATAACAACAAGCCTAAATTTGCCACTTAAAATTTGCCAGACTCAAAGCAATCTAAATCTCTTTAGCTATCAGGCATTGATTAATAACCCAGTCAGATCATATATCCAAAGTGATTATTATAAAAAATAACAAGCATATCAAACTTCAGGAAAAAGAGCTGGAGGTCACTAGCAGTTGATAGTGTACCAGGTCTCGATGAAACGTTCCTATTCCTGCTGCACCTATAATAACCTAGCCATGTTTCCCTTGTCCATGTGAAATATAGCTAGGGAAAAACCTAACATGAATAAAAAAATGAAACTAATTCACCACCTCTCTCACTGCCTAAAAAGCATAAATGTTAAGAATTGGAAAACAGTAAAATCTTAGAAACCATGTTATTACATGCACAGTGGCCGCCAAGGTGAATGCCTCCAGGTGACTTTCATTTGGTAACATAAAGCAAAAGGAAAAAGTGTGAACCACCATTTATTTCTCTATGCTTTCTACTTGATTTAGTGCACTGGCTGTCTATACTTAGAGTTAGCCATGCTCTATTCAGGGGGCTTGTCTTAATCACATCCACACAAAGTGGTATCTGTAGTCAGGCAACTAGGGAACTTTGTTTCTGGAGTTCACAAGGCCCTACTTTAAATGCTCTATGGTAGAGGAACTGAAGTGGCCTTTTAAAAAAAAAAAATAACCTTGGTTTAAATGTCCTACTCACTACCCAAATCAATGAAAATGACAATTGCTAACATTCTTTGTTTTCACATATGAGGTTCAAGTCCTTATTGATTCTGGAATAACTAGGGTCTTGAGTTCTCATTGAAAGACATCAGTATAATTCACTTACCCTGAGGAATAAAAAAAGACCAAGTAGCTTTGAGATTTTATTAGCCTCGACCTAACCCAGTACCCTTGCAATAGGAAAAACGCCAAGCTGATATGCCCAACAAGTAAGTGCTTCTGCCAGTAGGTCCCTTCCCCACTATGCATGTCTCTGTGACCCGATTTGTAGTTTGAGGAAGAGGACTAGAGTTAAGATCGGTCAGTTTTCCTGCTAGATTCCTTTCCTTGACGTCAGCAGGTGACCATTCACTTGGAGCAAGAGAAAGCGGAGGCAAATGATAAACCCCAAAGGTTGTGGGGACCTAGGTAATCTAAGCCCCTCCCCCTACCACCTGTTTGTAGGTTTATTCTAAGTATTAAAAACTGAGTGAAACCAACTCAAGTGCGTGTGGTTGACTCAAATAGATGTGCTGAATTTAAGCTCAGTGACCACATGAAACTTTAATATCATTCTGCCTCTGGCAAAGTCCGTGGAAATCGTAACAAACCATAATATGCGAGGATGATAGTGTGGATGGCCTGTTTTCTTTACTACCCACATCCCACTTTCCTCAATCCATGAGTTTCCTCATGTTTTCTGCAGCTTCTTCTCCTCACCCTCCATCTTGCTCTTCCCCTCCACAAAAACCCTAATCTTACCCATCCTTCAAGGCCCACTTTTGCCTTGCCCGATCCCTTGATTATAAGTAATCCATAACTAATCATTCTACCTGCCCTCCTTCAGTTCCTGTGTCTTCCATTACAGTCATCTGTGTGTGAGAGGCAGCTCTCCTACAAGGCCTCTCGAGCTCAGTGAGAGCAGGGACCAGCCCTTTTTTCATTTTCATACTCGGGCCCACCATGCAGTCTGCACCACCCCCCCCCATTGTTCAGCATGTAGAATGTACTTAAATGGCAGGTTAGCTGGTGCTGTTTCAAGTTTGAACTACTAAGGAGACCTAGTAATAAAGAGCAATTTGTGTCCACCCACTGTTTACCCAGAATGCTTTACACCAAACCCCCACTCCATGTACATATTTAGATATAGATCCTCTTTAAAGGTCTGCAGCTCCCATACCATAGGAGGGAGAAGACAAAAGGAGTTACATTGTCTCTTGTCCACTAGAAGCTGACACCTCTTATAGCCTGCCTTCCCTCACTCCCTGTAAGCACTCTATTTAACGAAAGTCACCAATGTCCTTGTTGACCCTCGTGGAAAAACTGTCATTTATGGATAAATCAGTAAGTTAGAGAAAACCTGTTGGGTTTATTTCCCCCCTGCACAGTTGCTTGAAACAAATTTGCCTTGGCTTAACTAAACCAGAGATTTCAATTTAATATTGTGACTACCACAGTGACGACGACTGCTACTACTGCTACTACTATTAGCAGCTGTGGCAATTAACTTGCTTTCTTCTTCAGTATACCTTCTGCATGGGAAAATCTTTCACAGTAAACTTGTGGTGAAGGTTTAGTTCCCTTATTTAGAGATCCAGTCTGATCTTTCACATTTCTAGAGGAAAAGGTATCTGCCAAGAGTTTGGATTCATTCACTGGAGTCATTTCCTCCGCAGACCACAGGTTATGGTGTCTGTGCCTTAGCTGGCCCTGACTTTGCCCTCTCTGCCACAGTCACTTAAGAAAGAGAAGGCCACGTGGGAAGACAGTGAGGCCAAGTTTATGCCCTGCTCTCCTTTTCTCCTCTAAAGGGAGGCTGGGGTATAGGTCTGCAGAAGCCAGTGCAGCTCTGAATGTGGATTTCCATATGTGGGCTGAGTGGTCCTCACGATAGTGTTCAGCTCTGTAATACTTAGTAAAAGGAAAACAGACATGCACACTGACTTGTATCTGAGGTCACAGACTTTTCTTAGTTTTTTAAACTTGCTTCTGACTCCTTCACCTCACCAGGAGGGAAAGCCTGTGCAATTCTGAAGGTGCTGATTTCAGATCTTTAATATGGTCTGTTTTCTTTCTGGCATTGCACTTTTAAGGTCAACCAGTACATAACCATTACTTTAAACCTCCTGCAACGAATTTCATTTGGCAGTAATTGCCGAATGAGAACAAGTCTAAGGAGCCAGTACTTCTGTTGAAGTGATTTCTCTTGTCTTTGCTGAGTAGAGGGCAGCACAGGGCAGAGAAGGTGAGGCAGCCTCACTGCTGCCTCAGGCACAGTCATCAGCAAGCTAGGTCTCAGCCAGACCCAGGGAGCTCTGGGTGCCCCTCTTCGAGGTGGTTTCACTAGGGCTGTGTCCCAGGAGTCCTCTCATTTCAGATAAAGAACCTAGACACAGAGCAGTAAGTTGATTGCTCAAGTGTGTACGGGAAAGCTGCAACGAAGGTCGGATTTGAATTCATACCGTGGGATGTTCCTCATGGAACTAGGTCTACAGGACCTCTGTCACAACTTCTGGAGATAGAAATCATAAAGATACTTGTTCCCAGAAAGGTTTCTTTCTTCATCAAATAGACCTGTTATTTTGTGTGGTACCAAGCCCCACCTGTCACCCACAGTTAACATTTCCTGCTAATATTTTGAAAGTGATTTTGCATAGCATGGTGAGCAACTGAAAGGTACACTTTTGTTCACTTCATGATGTATTTTATTTTACTACCTTTTCTGAAAGATTATCTTACTAGAAAATAAATACCATGAAGTTATGTATCTAAAATTATAATAAAACACTCACAGTTTTACCTATATATGGGGGAAAAGGTTATTATAGCTGCATAATTTGAGTGCAGTTGAGTAGAAAGGTAAGGAGAAAGATAAATACTATAAAAAGTCACTCAAGTCTATTAAGAGGACAGTATTACCTGTATTTTCCACCAAGGTACCTTATATTTGGCTGAATGTACCAGAATGCCTCCTATAAAGTAACTTTTCTTATAGGCCTAAGAATGGAGACTTTGGAGTATAATATAATCCTATTAGAACAGGGATAGTAGGAATATCTTTAGGATCTTCCACTGTTTACAAAGGCCATTTTTCTAACATCTCTTGCTTTGCTTTCGGCCACACCAAATTCAAGTTCTAGTTCCCATTACAAATCAGTTTATTTATGTCTTAGAAAAATCATCATGTAATAGGAAGCATAGGAGTCTTAGACTCATTTGTTGTAAGGGGAAAAAGTATGTTCGACCAAGAAAAATTGGAGGGGAAACTGGAGCAAGTCTTCTTAAAATGTCGCAACATAACCCGAACTGTGGAGTGTGGAGAATAAGCGCTGATTTAACTGAACATAGAATCTGTGATCCGTTTTCACATTGTAAGGCAGTGAGTTCAGAGAGCACAAAGCAGACTGAGGCAAATTTCTAAGTGTGTTAAATATTTTTAGGATTCAGATACGCCAGGCAGTTTAATCTGAGTTAACTGCTATTTTCTTCTAAAAGCCAGGTGGAAATGAACCCTGTGCTGCCTTCATCATCTCTTACATGCACGTGTACACACAAACACACACACACGAATGTTGACAGTTGAAATTAGGCAGCTCCCCTGATAACTTCTAGAGCCAGTTGCTCATACCAGACATTGAGTTAGGCTGCAACTAAAAGGCCTTGGTGAAAGAGATGACAGTGGGATAATTTATTCCTTTGCAGCTTTCCAGAGAACAGTAATAGCTCACGATGTGCTAGTTCATGGTCTCGCTTCTCACATTTAATCTCTGCAACAATGTGGAGTGGAGACTACTACGAAGCTCAGTTTGCAGATGAAGAAACTGGTATACAAAAAGGGTAAAAGTACCTTGCCCTGCTGTACACTGCTAGAAAGTAGTGGAACATGGATCACAATTGGCTTAGTATGGCTCCTCTGTGCTCTAAGGCGAAAAGAACGTGACCCTTCATTAGTTCTGCTGACTAGCTCTCATTACTTGGCTCTTCCAAAGTTCTGATGCCTCAGAATTTATTTGTGGCATTTCTTTGTTACAACTAATCCTGAAGGGTCTGAAAGTACCCAACCAGGAATGTCTTGCCAACTTACGAGATTCAGAAGGTAAGGATTTTTTTTAAGGAGTAAGTGGCTACCCAATTCTAGAAAATAAGTATTCGGGGACCTCTGTAAACAGAATGATCAGAAAACAGGAGATTTCCGTAGCCTTAGTAATACAAGGAGTTCCTGAGAACTTCGTTTACTCTGAAAACCTGTTTAGCCACAGGATAAATTGTGCCTTTGCCTTAGGAGGCTTAATGCCTTTAACAAAATATATTAAATATTTAGTTGTTTTCCAGAACACCCTTGTAGGATAGGTTAATATTAATAATTCAATTTATGCAGGTGATACTCTAGCCACAGAAAAGGATGTTGGTATGTCTAAGATCTCCTAGCAATTCCAGAATCAGAAATACCCTACTCAGAGTTTTTATGCTCTGTTGGTATTGCTGTGTAGTCGCCTACTTCCAAGAAAAACCAAACTGTCAGGATTTGAATTAGATGCTGAATGCTTTGCAAGCAAGTATAGAGCATTAGCCACAGAAAAGTGTTTCCATTTTCACTTGGGACCTTGTTATCTAAAGCATTTCATTTAAATCATGTAGTTCTTTAGGAGAAAAAAGAAAGAAAAGAAATTGTACCTTTCAAGGTTAGTCTAAGCCACAGAATCTCCTCATTTCTGCATCAGCAAAAACTAAGAGTCATATGCATGGAAGATGACTTGTTACTTTTTAGGTATCTTTCCATTTTTCTTTCTCCAACATTTTCTTGTGTTTCTTTAATGAGGACATCCTCTCCACCTCTGCTGGGAAGCCAAGTGACATTTTTCCATGTAGGCAACTTTTTTAGTTCCCCTTTGAGCTAGAGTAGACCTCTCTTGCAGCTCACAGAATAGAAACTTTCCTTCTTTGTGAAGTGCTTCCGTTCTTCAGACAACCGGAAGGAGCAATTTTAAAAATAGGCAATTTGACTTTCCGATTATTGGCCTAGATGATTACGTAAATCACAACAGAACACTGAACTGGTATGTCTTTAAGTGTCAGCCTAAGAATATTAAGTTCAGATTTGTTAATGAAAATGAAAGTGACTCCTTAAGGTGCGTAGCTTTTACTCGATCATTATGATTCTGCCTACTTGCAACAAATATAACGTAAACTTCATATTCTTCCTTTTTATTCCCAGTTCTCCCCCATCCCCTCTCTTGCCCTCTCTCTCTGCGATGTTGGCCCCAATTTCCTGAGTTGGAGGACAAGACATTCTTAGAATGCACAAGGCTTGCTTCGAGAGGGCGTCTTGGTTTGAGGTCATGCAGGAGGACTAATTTTAGCTTCAGGATCTTATGCACATCATAGCTTATAAATTACCTATGAGGCATTTTTAAATATTGCAGACATTTAAAAAGATGAAACCAATTAAATTTTTATAATGGGAAGCGAGTGGGAGAGAAAAATAGGAGAGGCAGAGGTTGGAGGAGGAAGTCAGCTGCAGAAAACACAGAATTTCACTGGGTCCCGGTGTCAAAGGTTTGTCCTTTGCTTTTGTAACGTTGCTTCTCTCAACCTGTGTCAGGTGCACGATGCTCTAGAGGCAAACTCCCCAAAGCTGAGAGCGGAGAACAGTCACTGGGAATAACATCGCTTTGAAAATCATTGTCATCATTTCCTCTGTGTTTTTGGTAGTCATGCTTCTTTATGCCCCAATTACATAGTAAATTCTAGTCACTCGGGTGTGTACAGTTGTTTGGTGTCACCGCCTTATTTTAATGCTCTTGTGGTTAGCTTCCCGTGCTGGCCTGCGTGTACTGGGTGGGGAAGGCTAAGTGGAAACCAATCCTCTACCTCTCTTCTCTCACAGAGGAGTTTGGAAAACCACAGCGACTGTGCCTGTTCACGCCATCCTACGTGTCAGGCTTCCAGGGGCGCCCCCCCCCCGCCCCCGCACACGCCTTCCATCTTGCAGACTGCGCTGCTCTTCGTCTCCCAAACTCAAATAAGAACTCCCGTGCCCATCGCTTTGCTCAGCACGTCATCCCCCCCGCGTACGGTGCCACCTCCTCTTTTCTGCTGAAGAGGTAGCCCTGACCGGTGGAGGCGACAGGGTGGCCGACCTCCCAGGCCCACCGCTTACCGACGTGTTTGACCTTGGCAAGTTACTTCATTTCACCGAGACTGTTTCCTTATCCGTGGAATGACGCTCCGTCATTTCCAAGGCATCGTTGAAGGGTAAGGAGAAGAGAAAACTCCGGAGCACCCCACAGAGACCGGCTCCCTTCCTTGTACCTCCCTGTTTTTAAGTCCCTCAGAGTTCAGGTGTCGCTGCTCAAAGCTTAATCTCTGAAGCCGTCGCGTCACGGTCCGCCGCCTCTTCCCGAGTGGCTCCTCAGCCTGGGAGCCGGCGCCCCTCGGAAACCAAGACCAAGACTGCGTTTCCGACGTGACCCACGTGACCCACATGACCGACGTGACCTTGTTAAGCGCGGCCGCCTGCTGCCTCCGCCGTGTGGAACCGGGAAGTGCAGGGGACCCCTTCGCATGCGGCCCCTTCCTCCAGACGGGTCCGTGGGCGCAGAGGCCGAGGCCCTTGTGGTTTCTTGGCGCAGCAACAGAGGTGACGTGGGAGGTGCTTTCCTGGAGGAGAACTCTGAAAGGGAGTCTCCAAATCCTCCAAGGACTCCGCGCACGTGCATCACTGCGGGCGAGCTTAACTGGGCGCAGACATTGCTTTGAGGCCATTTTCTATTGATAATAAGCGGGTCGAGCACGTTTGAATGTTGTGGTGAAGGAGGGAGTGACTCGGACACCGGAGACCGTCCGGTGAGAGGAGAGCTGTGGCTGCCAGTGGGGCGCACCGTCGGGGACGCGCGGCAGACGTAAGACAGGACGGGCCGGGAGCCCTGTGCAGCCGGCGGGCCGCCGCCACCCAGACCCAGCCTCGTAGCACATCCCCGCGCGCGGGCCAGCGGCTCTCCGTCCCACGAACACACAGCCCCGGTAGGGCCCGCGCGCCCGGCTCCCCGGCCAGGCCGTGACAGGCGTCAGAAAGCGCCCGAGAGCGCGACGGTTACGTTCCACGCGTGACGTTTTACGCTAAAGTAGCTCTTTACCTGAGCAGAAGTTGTTTTCCAAAAGAAAAGCCCATGTCTCTGTGATACTGCACCTGAAACCTGCGGTCCCTGCCACCGCGTCCCGCTTCAAGTCGTTGCTTTTTATTTTCTGACCTTTGCCTTCTGATACACCTCTACTGTAAGCTGCGGTGCAAGAGTGGATGCTCCATTTCTCTGCTATAGGCCACCTGTCTCCAGCTTACTCGGGCACTAACCTGTCGTTTCTACCTTTGAAAGGCAAATAGAAGGAAAACTACTGTTTTGTGATATTTCACACTTTTAAAGAAACATTTCACAGGCATTCGTTATAAAGGAAATGAGATCTTGGGACTTGATCTTTGTTGTCATAATCTTCCTCCCCAGCCCCGAACACTTGGTTCTCACTTGGTTCTTACGATAGCCTAGCAGGGTAGCACTTGAAGTTCACTGTGAAATCTTGAGTCACAGTTATGATCTGGCTCGAGGTGCTCCAGTTCACTGACTTTTGTGTGTTCTGCTGGAGAAAAACTGACCCTGTCATCTTTTTGCTTTTCCTGATATTTGGAGACCTCGAGCCCTGGGACTGCCTAAGAGAGATGTTTCTAATATGCTGTCTCTGTGTCTCTTGTCATTGAGGTGATTGTCATGAGAAAACCCTGGACGACAGCCATGACAAACAGAAATATTTTGACAACTCACAGTCACTGGATGCTGCCGAAGAAGAACCCCCAGAAACAGAAACAGAGGAGGAGCCCGTACTCTCTGTTGAGAATTCAGGGAGGGACTCAGATGCCCTTAGACTTGAAAGTAAGTTGATTTGACCTGAGCTGTGCTTCTGGGGTAAAATCAACTCTCAAGCTTTGAATTTAGGCCTTTCTCTACTCTCAGTAGTTTCCTTCTTTTAACAGCCACACATTATATTTGTAGGGTCACAGGAGTGACCCACAGGCGTGAGGTGGAAGACGGGCTATCGTGTAAAAGCTCTTTACACTTTTTTTTTCTTTTGCCTCCATGTCTTCTTTTGCTAGAACAAATTTGATTCGTTTACATACCAGTCTTTCTTCTCAATATCAGGAGTCTACTGAGTAAGTCATTGAAAAAAGCAAAATAACTTGTATTTACACTAAGCCAGTAATATTTATAGATTTGGAATAACAGACATACCTACCAGGCCCTCTCCTCAAATTCCATTCTATGACCACATTTAGAGCTGTGCGGTACTAAACAGTTCTTGACGTTTTCAATCGATGCATAATTGCCAAAATGACTGACTTTGTAGTACTCATCCTGCTTCACCGCTTTGCTCTATTTGGATCTCTGCACAACCCCCCACTCCTTGAAACTCTCTTCCTTCTGCTGGCTTCCAGGGTGTCACTTGCTCTTGGCTCTCTTCCTATCCTCAGCACATGTTTTTCAATTTCTTTCACTCATTCCTTACTTTGCCCTTTATTTGTTGGGTTACCCAGGATCTTAACCTTGGCCTTTTTTTTTTCTTATCCCTCTTCTTAACCCTCTGCATGTTCTCTCTTGATGTGTCAGATACTTTTGAGTATAACAATGACTCCAAATCTTTATTTTTAGCTAGGACATTCTCTACAACTCTAACTCTTATTTCCACTTTTTTAGCGGTCTCCATCTCAATGGGCCATAGGCACGTCAAATTTCACAATCCATAATTAAACTTGTCTTCATTTTCACCCAATTTCTTAAACTGCTTCTAATTCCTCTGTCCCTGCTATCTGTTAATGGCATCACAACTCACCCAGTCACCACTCTATCCAATACCTGTCGCGTCTGTTTATCTCTTCATCTATTCCTTCTGCCACTGCCCGAACTCAGACTTTCTCCATTTCTGCTTGGGCAATTGCAGTAGCTTCATAATTGAAGTCCTCGTATCTAGTCCTTTATATCAGTTTGTGTGTGGAGGGGAGTATGTGTGTGTGTGTATGTGTAAGAGAGAGATAGTACATGTAATTGGTACACAGTTTTAAAAACAGAAGCAACCCCTGTTACCAATATGTTGTGTGTCCAAAGAGTTGTTTCTAAAATCAAATCTGATCAGGTAAGGCCTATGTTTAAAATTTTCCATGGCTTTCTGTTACCTATAGGAAGAGTCCAGGTATCATAGTGTGGGATATGAGGCAGGTTGGCCCTTCGTTTTGTCCCCAAGCGTACCATCTACTGGTATTCTACAGAGCAGGATATATAAACTTTCACCATTTCCCGCACACGCCATGCTCTTTGAGCCTCCGTGTCTGCACAGGTTGGGGATGGCCTCTGCCTGCTCTTTTATGTGGACAACTCCTACGCATCTGCTGGGTTCAGCTTACATGTCACCTCCTCTGTGGAACATTCACAAAGGTCTCTGGGCATTTAGTTGCTCCAGTACACTGTCAGTTCCCACTGTTTGTCAAGGCATATTTGGTGCAGCGTGAGTGCTTGTGTGTCTTGTCTCCCATCAGCCTGTGAACTTCTTACATATCATGTCCTATATAACTATATTTCTGGGTACAGTAAATCTTTGTTAAAGTAATCAAATGTGGCATTTGCCTTCCTGTGTATGTTGGATTAGCATATTTAGCAATTAAAAGTCTATGTTTCCTTCTAAGTGGTATTGTATATATATTAAAAAAAATGATGTCTAAGAGAAGCAAGCTAGACCTCAAAGTGGGGAGTGGTTTCATCAATTCTGTCAGAAATCGTTGGGCTTTAAGGAAACTAATTTCCATTTACCAATTCTGAAGAGAGGGATTCTTAGACTAGATAAGCAGTTTGTTCATGTACGAGGGAGCTACTCCTCCCTGGTGCCTGGCAGCCTCATGTCTCCGTCAGACATCAGGTAACCACACAACTGAGTGGACATCATGAGGCTGCTTGATAAACTCAGAATCGCCACAGATGAGACAGAGCAATGTTCCCCATGGAGCTCCATCCCATCCCTGTACCGGAAAGGCCGTGTGGTTGCCCTGGCTGAGATGGAGTCTTTTCCAGGTCCTTTCAGCATCAGGAGGACTGTCTCTCAGGGTGGATTCCTCTAGAGACGGCTAATGCAATCCAGAGGATGATGATGACTCTTACTGGTTTCACTCTCCAGTACTCACTTTCCTCTGCCGTAGGTCTAAATTCTGTCCCCTAGGTACTAACAAGTCCACAGGTACTACATTCATCGTATGTGGGTGTGTTCATACCAGCGGGCTTTCTGTAGTGTGGTTATCAGAGTGAGAAAAACTCCCAATGCAAATCGTGTATTACAAATAAGAGCCATGTATAGATATTAAAGAATTTTTGAAAGTTCTACTTTTGGAGGAAAATTTAAAGGAATACTAATAATAGTTAACTATTACTTATGGTAATAGTTAACATAAACTTATGGTAGTCATTACCTTTCTGTGATACTTTACAACTTACAAACATATGCTCACTTCAGCAGCACTTACATATAATTTACAAACTTATGAACTATGTGTTAAGCATGTGAAATAGATATTATTATCAAGCTCATCTTACAGATGAGAAAATTGAAACTCAGAGAAGTTAGGTCCCTTGTCCAAGACTGTCAATAGATAAAATAACTAAAACTCATCCTCAGGTCTTGTAACCCCGTGCGTTATGCGCTTTGCCTTGTGGGTCTCAGAAATAGGAGGTTAGTGAACTAGAACTTTATTTTTTAATTGGTAAGGTCATTTTTAAAGAAAACTAGCATCTCCTGTTACATTATTTTATAAAGCAAAGAAAATTTAATGTCAAAAAGTACAAAGGTGATCTCAGAATAAAGGTCAAGTCTTTTTAAAAAATGGACAGTCAGCAAACTTACTCCAAAAATTCGTATCTGGACGTGTGTGTGTGTGTGTGTGTGTGTGTGTTTATTATAACTTTTTATACATTTTTTTGTTTGTTTCTCGTTTTGCTAAAGACTGGTACTGTGTCACTGATTAACATTTGAAAACCACTGCTTTACTACCTCATCACACAGTACAAAACTCCTCACTTAGCCTTAGATGTGGAAGGAAGAGCATAGGTTCTCTAGTCGGAAGTGCTGCTACCATGTCCTTGTACCTCCACCAACTAGTTGTTAAGTCTTGGGCAAGTTACTTAATCTTTCTGAGCTTCCCTTACCTCATTAATTTAAAAGCAAACAAACAAAAAAGCCTCCAGTGATTAGTATTTAAATGATATAACAAGGAAACATTTTTTTAGAGCCCAGTCCACAGTTGGAGCTCAGTAAATGTTCACTTATGCACACGTAGGCGTGACTCCGCTTCCCGACTTAGAGGCTGCTTGTGAGCTACAGTCCTCACGAGTACATATACACAAATTCTGCTCGATAAACATCTGTTCACTTAAAGGGAAACCTGACGTTTGCACAAGAGCGGTTACAGAAAAGATGATCTGTTTGCGTTTCTGGGTTATCTTCTCAAAATCCCCAGTTTTCTCTTACTGTACTGACCCAGCTAAAAGTACCCACTGGTGCAAATGAGAACTGATGACTTGTTGTTTTCTTCCCCAAAGTGAATCATTTTCTTATGCACCTTAGTCTGAGTGATTTCATTTAAGCCTTTTGTGCTTTGTGATTACTGGCTTTAAACAGTATGCCATTGTTTATGCATGAAATCTTAGGGAAGTCTACAGCTTTATGCTGGGACTTCAAAACCACATCACTGCCTTTTAAAGAAAATACTAGAACTCAAGACAGAATTGCCCACAGTTGTATGGTAGTGGAGTCTTTATTTGAAACCAAATTTGTCAAATCCCACAGGATATTCTTTGTGAGACAGGGACGTATTTCTCTGTGGTGTCATTCTCAAAGGTAGAATGTGCAATGCTTGCCTTCAGCAACCACATTCTAGAACTCAAGCCTGTTGGCATTAATCAGATAAGACTTTCTGGAGATGTTTTGAGTCAAATTTTGAAGGAAGGACTTTTTTTTCTGGTCATCTCTCCAAACGTCTGATCTTTACCTCTGTTTACTGTCAGTCTGTTTTGTTTTGAATGTAGGACTCACCTTTCATTTCGTTCTCTGCTTCCTAAAACTCTTCTAGATTCAAACCTCTCTTCCGAGATCATTAATACTCTTTCTTAGCCAATACGGTCACTTTATTTTACTCATCTTTGGTGCTCCATCCCCTCTCAGTAGCACTCCCACAAATCATTGTGTGGGTTTTGGCTTCTGCTCCAGGCTCAGGGAGCTCAGTCTGTCTTCTTTTCTTTCCTGACTGTTCACAAGTCTTTCCTAATATGGAGCTAGAGTGTGACTTCTCATCTCCGGTCCTGCCCTCTGAAGGTAACAAAGTCAGTCTTGTCTCTCTCGTTAATAGCACATTTGAAGATGATTCTTTTCCTACCTACCCTACCCCATGTGTTTTTGCTTCCTTCAGCTAAATGTCCTTATTTTCTTGAACAGCTTCAGTTAGGGCTTTTAGGACCTTCTCCAATCTCAAAGTAATCTCTCTAGAATTAAAAAAAAATCTTTCCAGGCTCAGTCAGTTAAGCATCTGACCCTTTTGTTTTTTAATAAATTAATTTTTTATTGGTGTTCAATTTACCAACATACAGAATAACACCCAGTGCTCATCCAGTCAAGTGTCCCCCTCAGTGCCCGTCACCCACTCACCCCCACCCCCCGCCCTCCTCCCCTTCCACCACCCCTAGTTCGTTTCCCAGAATTAGGAGTCTTTATGTTCTGTCTCCCTTTCTGATATTTCCCACACATTTCTTCTCCCTTCCCTTATATTCCCTTTCACTATTATTTATATTCCCCAAATGAATGAGAACATACACTGTTTGTCCTTCTCCGATTGACTTACTTCACTCAGCATAATACCCTCCAGTTCCATCCACGTTGAAGCAAATGGTGGATATTTGTCATTTCTAATGGCTGAGTAATATCCCATTGTATACATAAACCACATCTTCTTTATCCACTCATCTTTCGATGGACACCGAGGCTCCTTCCACAGTTTGGCTATTGTGGACATTGCTGCTAGAAACATCAGGGTGCAGGTGTCCCGGCGTTTCATTGCATCTGAATCTTTGGGGTAAATCCCCAACAGTGCAATTGCTGGGTCGTAGGGCAGGTCTATTTTTAACTCTTTGAGGAACCTCCACACAGTTTCCCAGAGTGGCTGCACCAGTTCACATTCCCACCAACAGTGTAAGAGGGTTCCCTTTTCTCTGCATCCTCTCCAACATTTGTGGTTTCCTGCCTTGTTAATTTTCCCCATTCTCACTGGTGTGAGTGAGGTGGTATCTCATTGTGGTTTTGATTTGTATTTCCCTGATGGCAAGTGATGCAGAGCATTTTCTCATCTGATCCTTGATTTCAGCTCAGGTCATGATCTCTGGGCCCTGATCTCAGGGTGGAGAGATGGAGCCTCACATCGGGCCCTGAATTCAGCCTGGAGTCTGCTTGAGACTCTCACCCCCTCCACCCACACTCACACATACTCTTTCTTTCTCTCTTTGTAAAAAAAATAAAATAAAATGTTTTAAAAAGAAAGAAAAATCTTTTCTAGCAAAAAATTTTCAAGCCTGATTTCTTTCTGTGCTATATCAGCTACTGTTCCTTCCATGGGATCACCTTGGTTTCTTCAGTTCTTCATTTAATATAGTTTTGGACACTTTGACCACATCACAGTTCTGTCGATGTGCTCTGCTTTGAAAATCTCTTAAAACTATGGTACCCAGACTTACCCATGAATCTCCAGGTGTGTCTGGAACATCTCAAGATTATGCTGGGTTTTTTTTTTTTTTCCTTCTGTTTCCCCCACTTTCCCCTCCTCCTCCTTCATCTTTTCTTCCTTTTTTATTTTTTCTTTTCCTTTTTGAGGACTGCATATGCTTCTCACCATCTCTCAGCACTTCTCCTAGTCCCTGTGATTCTTGACAAATTACCTGACAGGACTCAAACTCAATTATAAGTTTTCCTAGTACCCTGAGATAGGATTCATCCAAGTGAAAAAAACATGAACTCATCTAAGCCTCACTGTAGGTGCTCACAGTATCTTCACATCATAATATTTATTCTCCTTTTTCCAGTGTAAATATGGTACATGTTAAAGAAGATAAAATAATAAGAGAGATGGATCTCGGTTTCTGATTTCAGTTTATATAATACCATCTGTCCCACAAGCAACAATCCTAATATTCTGCTTTTTCTTTTTGCTTCAAGTATAATGTAAAACCTTCTGAGATCCCACTATAGTCCAGACCTCTCTTCAAACCTGAATTTCGTATTTCCAGAATTAGACAACGTATGGAGATACGTTCCTTCATCCATTCTATCCTAGGCCTTAAGCTCCATAGGTTGTTCTATTCTGAGCCCTCAGTACCTTTTTGGACCCATGCCACAAATGCTTCCATGAATAAATGAGGATCTGAAACCGCAACATGATATGTCCTATTGCTCTCTCCTAATTCCATGGTCTTTGTAGATAGCATTGTTTTCACTTTCACAGATTCTAAAACTTCATATAGTAAAAAAGTGTCCCTGTTTCATATTAGGCATTGAAATCTTGAAATCATCTTTGAGCTTACCCTGTTCTTTGTCATTATATCCATTTAACCACCAAATTCTATTTTTCTCCACTGAGATTTCTTCATGTACCTTTTTCTCCTCCCTTTTCAATATCCCCCTGTTATAATCCTCACCCTAAGCCAACTTCTCTTTATCTAATTTTATAGAGAGATTGTTAAAATACCTTTCTCATTGGTCTCTGTCCTCCATCTTCCTTCTCCACCCCTGACTATGCCAACTGATTTACCACTCTGACCTTCGTATGCCACTTTATGGCTCTCATCTTGTTATTCTTCTGCCCAGCAAACAAGAGGCTCCCTTTATGATGAATCCTCTCCTGATTTTCCCAGACATTCTCAATGTCACCCACCTTCCCTAAGTCTCTTGTTTGCTGACATCATCTATAGACATTCTTTGTTCTAGTTCATGTGAAATTAGTGGTGCCTTCACATATTGCCTTCCTTACGCCCACATCAGTGTGTGTACATACAGGTATGAGAGTGTACGCATTCAGGCTCCTCCCTCTGGGGGGGGCCCTCTTCGACCTTCTGCCTGTCTAATTCCTGCCTCATCTGCCTTCCTCTAGGAAGCATGTTGCAACCACACTCCATTGTGCTTTCCTCTAGGAAAAACACACACACACACATTTAAATATAATTGTTCTCTGATTGTTTAATGTATATAGTTTTGTGTCTCCAACTTGATTATACCACTTATCCTTGAACGTTACAGGTTTGAACTGCACACATCCACTTATGCAGATTTTTTATAAATACAATACAGTACTTGAAGTGTATCTTCTCTTCCTTATTTATTCTTAATAACATTTTTTAGCTTCCTTTATTATAAGAATACGGTATATAATACCTATAACACACAGAATACATGTAAATCGACTGTTTATGTTATTGATAAGGCTTCCAGTCAACAGTGGGCTATTAGTAAATTTTGGGAAAAACAAAAGTTATATGTGGATTTTCAATTGTGCAGGGGTTGGCGTCCCTAAACCCCTCGTTGTTGAACTGTATTTAATTCCTCAGAGTCTGTTTGTCCCACCACCACCACCACCAAATAGCTCATAGCATGGAGATAGGCACATAACTAGGTTCTAAATTAATAAAGCTTGGTTTATTGTTTCTAACTCATAGCACATCTGTGATCTCCTCATTCCTTACCTTTATTTAGTGGTGTTCTTTAGGAATTGCTACTACCCTAACCCCTACAGCCTTTGAAAGGACTAGTGGCTGCCAGCAGCAAAAGCCTGCAGCAAGTTCCATAGTCTCTCTTGATTGGAATACCAGTTTTTATCAATCAAAGGCCCTTTTTCTAAGAACTTTTTAGTAATGGTATAAATATTCCATATGGTACGGTGGTAGGGGAGCATTAACCTTTGGAACTGGGTTTACAGAACTCTTTGCAACTGAACAACTTTTATGTATTTAGAATGCTTTGTAAATAGTAGTAGTTACTGAATGAAAATAAGGCTTCCAAACACAGCATCCGTATGTGGCTCTAACTGTACACCAGGGAATTAGTTACCTGCAGTCTACCTTTGGCCAAAAGCCACTTTCCTTTAAGCCCACACTCTTGGCTGCAGCCAGATCTATCAAAACGCTTTTCCTGTCTCAGAACCAGGTGCAAAGGAATCCCATCGTGGCCGCAGGAGAAGGAAGGAGAGGAAGCTAAAATAACAGGAAAACTTAGAACTCTGTTGCTATGAGTCAGACAGCAGGCAATTCTTCTAATTAAGTTGCTTTTTGGGGTCCTTATAGCAACCTTGTCCAGCTGTTTTCCTGAGTTAGCTACTTAGGAGTTTGTAAATCACATAGTGTGTCAGACACCATGTTAAAAACGACAAGGCAAACCTTAGAGCTTACACAGTCCTGAGTCACCAGGAGGACAAGGCAAAGGTAAGAGCAGCAGATCCTCAGGAACCTCACAAACCAAATTATTCCCAAGTTCCATTAACTCATTGTACAGTCGTGCCTCTTCAGTGTCCAGTACAGTGTTGGACATTCAGGATATAGTAGTAAACAAAACAGAAACTGAAAATTAGAACTCTTTGTCAATCCCACATTTACAGTATTTGCCACATAATTTAGACAGTTACCATTTTTATCTGAACATACTAAAGAAAATGTTTTTGCAAATTCCTGTTTTACTTTAGGCTGTTTCAGAACTTCATTAATAGTAATGATAATGATAATAATCAGGAAAAACCAGCAGGTTCGTTCAAGAAACCTAGAAGGAAACTTATTTGAAAGGACAGCAGTACATTTCAAAGTCACTTGTTAACAAATGGTGGAGCCTTAGAGCTTTTTTAAGAAAGAATAACAGATTTCTAGTGGTACTCCCAGCCTGACCTTCACACTCTCTGGAATAGAAAGTGGGTTGGAAGATAGAGATGCCACCAGAGCCAAGAGTGACACAGCAGACCTTCCATGAGTAGGGCTCAAAGCTTTCTGTTGCTCTCAGCCCTGCTGGCCAGCCACCTTTCTGACTCCATGCCACCCCAGAGACTAGCACTATGCGTTTGTAAGGTGGGTTACTCACTATGGTTATCGGTCTGTCAACACGGATATAAGATTATTCCTGACCTTGGCCTTATTCCTACCAGATTCTAAATCACTGAACAAGCCAGAATTACCAACTGAAGGGTATTGGGATAACTCAAATGGGATAATGTAGACTGGCATTTTGTGAGCAATCAGGCGGTCCAATAGATACATGTCACAAAAGGAGGCATTCCATTTTATTTGTTTTTCTACTCTGTCTACTTCCAGAAAAGATTGGACATGACTTTCATGGAACACACAATATAAGATTCAGCTATTAACTCAAAATAGCAAAAGTTAAATAATAAAGTTGTTTTTAAAGGAAAAACATTCTATTAAGAAATTCAGACAAATTTTTCCCCTAAATTTTCTAGTTATCTAGGCATAGAGGGAAACCTGTAGGGTTGTATGATGTTTAATGTATAACAACGGAAACACTGACATCTCAGGAGAAATAATTTTTCTAGGCCATTGCACTGGGAAACATCCGTGGAAGTCTTTACATTAGAAACTTGAGCAACATAACAAATCATGTCTTGATAACCATTTTAGGAAAAACATTATATGGCTCCATTACTATTTCTTATACCAGCTATTAATGAAAACTGGAGCCTGAATGTAGAATTCGGATAATTTCCCATTAAGCAAATCATCGTTCAGTTAAGGTAGATAGACTGTATGGCCTGCACATGGAGCTATGATATGTCATATGCTATTTGAATAAAGCTTCAAGAATCCCACATGTTCAATAAGTAACATCATAATAAACTTCATTTTTGCCATCTGTGTCTTACATCTAAAGCAAGTGGGTCTTTTTTTTTCTCCAAAATAATACGTCTATTAAATAGCCATCCTTGTCCCCACTAGTGATGTAATCAGTGCCTGCCTGCCACCTCGCTGCTCCTGTTGTTCTCATCTAAGCTTTTCACAAAGCTACACAGCAAAAATGTCTTAAGATGCATTGTGAGGGTAATGATTGGCATTTTTATGAAGGTGGGCTATAGAATTTCCTCTAAGTGGAGCCAGAGGTACTCAAACAGCAAGATTGGAGTCACTCGAGTGAGTACTATGTAATTTTTAATGACATGCGGGCACTTGAATTTCAGGTACAGTGGTTGAGGAGAGCAATGGTTCTGATGAGATGGAGAATTCAGATGAAACAAAAATGTCTGAAGAGATACTGGCTTTGGTGGATGAATTTCAACAGGCATGGCCCCTGGAAGGCTTTGGGGGTGCACTGGAGATGAAAGGGCGGCGTCTGGACTTACAGGGTATACGGGTGCTGAAGAAGGGGCCCCAGGATGGAGTGGCCAGGAGCTCTTGCTACGGAGACTGCAGAAGTGAAGATGATGAAGCCACAGAATGGGTGAGAGTTGGCCAACTCAGTTCATACCAAACTGTAGTCCAGGTCTTGGTGGAGGTGGGGGCTTCAAAGTGTGATGTTTCTCTTAGGAGAGTGACATCCCTTTAATCCCCCCTCCCCCCCCCAGCCAGCCTTTACATGGGCATTGTACTGCAGGAACCCTTTCCCCTGTGTACTGCTGGCTCTTGCAGGAGGCAGAAGTGGAAGGCTGTCAAACCGCACGGAAAGCCTGCACGCTTGGAACTGCCCAGTTCAGACATCTTCATTTTCGGTTTCCTCTATACACCTTCCAAGGCTAGATTATTATATTTCACGAAACATTTTTCATTTAGACCTGTAAGAATTAAATGGAAGGAGAGAATTAGCTCTAGCACAGGACTGGTTACTCTTCTTTTTTCTTTTTTTTTAGAAAGAGAACACAAATGAGAAGTGGGGTACGGTAGGGTAGGGGGTGGGAAGGAGCAGAGGGAGAGAATCTTAAGCAGGTTCCACACTCAGTGTGAAGACCAATGCGAGGCTCAGTCTCACAACCCTGAGATCCTGACCTGAGCTGAAATCAAGAGTCGGACGCTTAACCAACTGAGCCACCCAGATGCCCCTAGGACTGATTAATCTTTTTCCTCCCCTTAGATTTTATTTGTTCATTCGTGAGGGAGAGAGAAAGAGAGAAGCAGAGGGAGAAGCAGACTCCCCGTGGAGCAGAGAGCCCAGTGTAGAGCCGGATCCCAGGACTGGGTTCACAACCTGAGTCAAAGGCAGATGCTTAACCAACTGAGCCACCCAGGCGCCCCAGGATTGATTACTCATAAAGCCACCAATATCCACAGCCCTTACAGATTTGATAATTGGTCTAACTTGTCCCCAACATGTCTCCATTTTCCAGATAACATTCCAGGTGAAACGTGTAAAAAAACCCAAAGGGGATCATAAGAAAACTCCTGGAAAAAAGGTAGAACCAAATCAAGCAGAAAATGTGCATCGTTACCAAGCAAACCTGGAGATCACTGGCCCAAAGGTGGCATCTCCTGGGCCACAAGGTAAATTTGAGTATTTAATGTGCCAGTTTCTTTTTTGATTTGACTGCCTCCTTTCTCACAAAGGATGTGTTTGTGACTTGAAGGAGATCAGATGAGAAGGTAATGGGGCTAAGTGAACAAAGAAACAGTCATTTGTATAAAAAGTTTGTTTTGACATTACTTGACTTTTTTGCCATTGCCTTTTGGGCTTATATTCTTATCATCTTGAGCTTAAATATCCTTTTGATTTTTGACTGTCTAATTTAATATGGGGATAATGATCACATTTTACAGGGTTGTTGGGAGGACTATAGGAATTATACATGTAAAATGCTTTAAATGAACTGGCCAAAGAGGACTCAATAAATAATAACATTTAATATTTCATTTAAGTATTGGATAAATGCTTTAGAACTACTCCCAGGAAAAATGTATATATAGCAAAATTTGTCATGTACTTTTAGGATTCATAGTTGTCCTGAAATGCATCTTGGGACTCTAAGTACAGGCGCATTGCCATGGACCCAGTTGACTTTCCTTTCTAGCAATGAAATAGTGATCAAATTTCTTTTTAAAAAATACCTTTTTTTTAAAGGATATTTTCATTATCTTAGACTTCAAAAACTCAGGATAACTTCATGAAGACATTTCTTATTTAATTTGGTGTACTTACCAAAGCTGGAAGCAGGGGGCACATAATAAAATATAAAGAATGTGTTCAGCTTGGCTAAATCCCAGAGTGATCTGTTACTTGTGAGAAATACAAAGGACACCAAAAAAGACGTTTTGTCATGACTGGAGTTGACAGTATGCAGTAGCTCTACTATTTAAGGGTGACAGCATGTGTTAACAGGTTACAGAAAGAAAGCAGTGCTTCCTCTACTAGATCTGTCTTCTGTAGCAAGGAAAAGGCTGTTCAAAATGTAATACATCGTTAGAGAAATGAAAATTCCATTAAATAGTAAATGTAATGAAATCATAAAAGTAGAAAATTTAGATGAATATTTATATACTTTCCAGGTAGAAAAGGACTTCCTAAAGCAGAGAGAAAAAGAAAATAATAATTCCAGCGCCAGAAAACATAAAATAGAAAGGCAAATGACTGAAACAAAATATTTTTGTAGATTATTTGTATATTTTTATAGAATATGTGATAAGCACAGAATATCAATATCATCTAAAGAGGACCTACAGAGGCACCTGGGTAGCTTAGTCAGTTGAGTGCCTGACTTCAGCTCAGGTCATGATCTCAGGGTTCTGGGAACAAGCCCCACATTGGGCTCCCCAGTCAACATAAAGTCTGCTTGTCCCTCTCCCACTGTCCCTGCCCCTGCTTGTGTGCTCGCTTGCTCTTCTTTCTCAAATAAAAAAATAAAGTCCTTTTTAAAAAATAAGATAAAGAGGGATCCCTGGGTGGCACAGCGGTTTAGCGCCTACCTTTGGCCCAGGGCGCGATCCTGGAGACCCGGGATCAAGTCCCACGTCGGGCTCCCGGTACATGGAGCCTGCTTCTCCCTCTGCCTATGTCTCTGCCTCTCTCTCTCTCTCTCTCTCTCTATCATAAATAAATAAAAATTAAAAAAAATAAGATAAAGAACACCTACAAATCAGTATGAAAAATACAGCATTTGGGGATGCTTGAGTGGCTTAACGGTTTAGCTCCTGCCTTGAGCCCAGGGCATGATCCTGTAGTCCCAGGATCGAGTCCCACGTTGGGCTCCCTGCATGGGGCCTGCTTCTCCCTCTGCCTGTGTCTCTGCCTCTGTCTTTTTTGTGTCTCTCATGAAGAAATAAATAAAATCTTTTAAAAAAGAAAAAGAAAACAAAAAAGAAAAATGCAGCATTTCAGGAAGATATGTATAAGTACATAGGCATTCCGCCAAATATACATATACATATAGTTAGCCACTGAAAATGTGAGAAAATGTTCAGCCTCACTAGTAAAGGTATGCAAACACAAACAGCAACATGCCCTTTTTGCTTATCAAACTGTATTTAAATGTGCAATACACAGAGTTAATGAGTTGAATTTTGGGATCGTTTAACCATATATAAAAGAGCAGAAAGAGAGAATACTTCAGTTTTTGTAAAATAGTAAATAGACCACATTATGACTACACTTGCTCATGTTTCCACATCTTTGCAATTGAGATCTGTCTTACAACTGATGAGATTTTAAATAATTGGTGGTGTTTTTCTTTCTTAAACTATATAAAATAATGTACATGTTACAGTTTATAACCTCTTAGATTTGATGAAAGAAACTAAAGTAAACAAGTACATAGATGCAAGTATAGAAGAGAATATACCAAAATGTAAGTGGTCATCTCTGGGTGCTGATAGCAATATGGGTGATTTCTTTTCCTTCTATATGCTTTTCCATTTTCTAAATGTTTTATATTCCTGCATTACTTTTACAAACAAAAAAACTAAAAATTTCTTGTAAAAGTGAAAAATAAAGCTCGGTATAGTTCAGAAGCTAGGAAAGCACTTACGTGGTTTTAAATGGATTCAAGTGGATGGGCCCATGTAGGACATTGAATGTACTTGCAAATGACATCGTGGAACTACTTACTATCACTAACATGGAAAGTTCTAAGGCTGGGAAGAGATGACAGATGGCCAGAGAGGTTCAGTATCCTGGTTTTCAAATAAATCTGGATTCTCTTTGCTACCAAGAGTTAAGCTTCATGATAAATCCTGGCAAAGTTCTAAAGCAAATTATAAAACAAATATTTTGTGAGCCCATGAGGAAGACTGGAGATCAATAAGGCCTATTGTAGATTTACTAAAAACTAGCAAAACTAATAATGCATAACTAATTTCATTTCCTTTTTTGGTGAGGGCTGCTAGTCTGAAAGACCAAGAAGTGTCATAAATACAACCTAACTAGATTTCGGCAAATATTTAACAGAGTCTCTTAGAATATTCCTGAGGACAAGATGGAGAGATGTGGGCTCAGAGGCTCCCCATTGCCCACAGAATGAAGTCCGACTTCTTGTGGTGTACAAGACCCTTTACACCCAGCCTGTCTCTGTCCTTCATTGCTGTTATTTTTTCCTTTCTTTTTTTTTAAGATTTTATTTATTTTTTCATGAGAGACACACAGAGAGAGAGGCAGAGACACAGGCAGAGGGAGAAGCAGGCCCCATGCAGGGAGCCCAACCTGGGACTCGATCCCGGGTCTCCAGGATCAGGCCCTGAGCCAAAGGCGGCACCAAACCGCTGAGCCACCCGGGCTGCCCTCATGCTGTTATTTTTACCCCTTACCTTTGCACATGCTGTTCCCTCTGCTGGAACGCCCTCGTGCCACCTCAGCAGTGCTAAAATATCGCTCTTTCCAAACCTCAGACTCTGCATGCCTTCCCCTCCTTGGTACCATCAGGCCGAATTAGTTGCTCTCCACCTCTGCAGTTGTCCTGTACCTTCACTCTAGCATCATCCTGTTGTATCTTAGGATTTGGTTATGTGTACCTTCCTCAGTAGACTGTGAACCCAAGGGCAGGCTGGGTTATTCCCCACCATCCCTAGTGTCTTGACACAGTTCCCAGTCCCTTACGGTAGATGCCCAATAAATGTTTTTCAAGTGAATTTCTTAAACAGAATAGAAAAATAAGCTTTATTGTGAAACTTATGGATTCATTCTTTCAGTTAATTCATTTAAACGGGCTTCATTTGAAACTCTTCCAAACTGTTCTTTTCTATTTTATTTAAATCTAAAGCCCTGCCTATACCTCAGTTTTCTGTTACTGGTAAATTCCTACATTATAAAAAAAGTTACACAGAACCAAAGTTCTCCTTCCTGTCCATTTATTCAATTGTAAGTCCTGCAGAATACCCCTTCCAGGACAAGACTTGGTTCTCTTCTTTTCTTGAGGACTCCATCTAAGTAAAGGACCTACACACAAAAGGTAGTACCTGTTAAAGGTATCAACTAACAGAGCTTTAAAAGCCCAGTGTATCTTTAAACTGTGCGGTGATTGGGAGCATACATGTTAGACTCCGGCAGACCTTGATCTGGAGCCTAGCTCTGCCATCTACTAGCCAGGTGACCTTGGGCAAGCCACTCAGTCTCCCTGTGCCTTCATTTTCCCACCTGAGAAATGAGGCTGTGGATGTACAGTACGTAGCAGTGCTCTGGAAATAAATGATCACCTTTCAGTATCATCATTATTCCCCATCTGCCACTTTTCTCTCCAGCAGTAGTTCTCTACCAGGAGTCCTGTTGTCTTCCCAGGGCACAACTTGGTTATCATCTGGGTGGAGGGCACTACTGGCCCTGTAGGGTAGAAGCCAGGGATGCTGCTAAACATCTTCCAATGCACAGGGCAGTCCCCATAACAAAGCGTTTCCAGCCTCATGTCCACACTGCCAGGATGAAGAACCCTGCTTTAGTGACACATGCCCCTTCTCAGTTGGACTTGTCTTTAAAAATCAAAATATAGAGGGGTAAAAATGAAATTCGGTAAGATGTTAACATTGAAGAATATCTTAGCTTCTACGTTGATCGGTCTTAAATCCAACGAAGGACTCGTTTATTTTTACTTCATCATCTGTCTTTAAGCACAAGACTTGATTCAGATAATCTTCTTCCCTTTGCCATGAATGACAGGATTTTAATTCTCTAGGTGGTGAAAATCCCAAAGACTAGAAGAATGACTGGCACCTCCAAGTACACCAGCCTGGGTGAAGTAATCACCAGCGTATGACACTGTGGGTTCTGTTCCTTTGCAGTTGTGTCAATTGATGACATACTTTCCTTCTAGGAAAAAAGCGTGACTACCAGAGTCTGGGATGGCCCAGCCCCGACGAGTGCCTCAAACTCCGCTGGGTAGAGCTGACTGCCATCGTGAGTACCTGGCTTGCAGTTTCTTCAAAAAACATTGAGTGAGTATCTTAAACCTCTCCCTCCTTCATGGTATTTGTGTACCAGCGAACCCACTGGGCCTCTGTTGACTTCAGCTTGCCCCTCCTGGTCAGCAGCTGTTAGAAGAGTTGTCCTGTTTAGGCTCGGTGGTTCTGAGGCCGACCACCGGCTGCAGGTGGACGCAGCTCACTGTACTGAAATGCTGAATGTGCCCTCCTTCTTCGGTGCCTTCACCCACACTTTGTAAGCTCTCCAGAAATGTGTGACTTACTTAGTTTGATACAGAAACCTGTGGTTTCTCACTGACATTGTGTACTTCAAAGGGGAGCCAGTGCAAACCCAGATTTACACACACCTACCAAGACATGTGCTGAGCAAGACTGCTTTTTCCTTCATGGATGCTCATTCTCTTTTGCTGGCTCCTTTTCTACCCTTTAAGAGTTCCCCAGGATTTACCTGTAAGCCTTCTTATCTTGGAATCACTCCCAGTCAGACCGACGTGCTTCCAGAACTTATATCACCACCAGTATATTGACAACTCTCAAATTTGAATCTCTGGATTGGATTTTTCTTCAGCTTCCTCAGCGCATCTGTCCACTTATCTTCCTGGCCTCTGCCTAAATACCTGTGAGACACCAAGCTCAGGAAAACCAGACTCCTAATTTTTTTGTCCACTCTTCTTCCAAAAAAATCATTGATCTGTGTGTTTCCTGTTTCTTATTCTTAGTGGATAGTTGTAGCAGCACTTAGGCTGGAAACCTGGGAGTCATCTTTACGGATCCCTGTCCCTTAACCCTTGGACCCAGTCTGTTGCCCATTCTTACCACCTCCACCCTCTGAGTGTTTTTCAAAGCCTTCGGCTTTTCTCCATCTCCATTGCTGCCCCCTTAAACCAGATCACCATCGTCTGCACTTTGATTTACTCAGGAGCCTCCTAGCTGGGCCTCGTGCTTCATTCACACTTGACTCTAGTCAGACCCTTCTCCCCACAGTACTCAGACTCCTTCCTCAAATACAAGTCAAATCTTAAAATGCTCTAATAACTTCTTATTGCTCTTTTCCATAGTCCATAAAGCCCTTCGTGATCTGCTACTACATGTCTTTATGTCCTCACCTCCACCTTCCCTCCTGTCGGGGCCATCACACCTGGTGTCCCTTTGCATACGGTGATGTTCCCTCCACCTTCTTCCCACATGCTTCATTCACACTCATCCTTCTGGTCTTGACTTAAATCTTACGTCCTCGGGGAATCCTTCACTAACCACCTCCTTCCTCCATCAGCAGAGGGGAAATAATATACAACCCCCACCCGTAGTGTACTGACATTGCACCTTGTTTGCATCTTTTATATCATCTGTAATAACTGAATCACACATTAGACCATGAACACCGTATAACAGCAGGGATTGGGTATGTCTTGTAAATTATTATAGCTCTGGTGTGTGGCAGATAGTAGGCTCTGAGTAAATAACGAATGAATGTTTGCCTAATATATATGAAACCTTTAAATAGCTAGAAATAAATTTTGGCCATACCACTTTGCCATATCCGCATATATGCTAGCATGTAACATTTAATCTACATAGAGCAGGAAAATGACCACTTTGGGATGACAAAAAGGACTTACATCTTAAGACAGAGATGCATTGAACAGCTACATCTGTTTAAAGTTTACTATTTAGGGATGCCTGGGTGGCTCAGCAGTTAAAACATCGGCCTTCGGCTCAGGGCGTGACCCCAAGGTCCCGGGATCAAGTCACACATCGAGCTCCCTGCAGGGAGCCCGCTTCTCCTTCTGCCTGTATCTCTGCCTCTCTCTCTGTCTCTCATGAATAAATAAATAAAATCTTTAAAAAATAATCAAGTTTACTATTTAAATTTTAGGTAACTTTTTCTGTGGGGTGTGCTTCTGTGCATAAAGGGAAAGTAAAAGATAGGAGCCACTTGTGGGTATTTATCACTTGTCTGTACCCTGGAAGGAGAAGTCCTAGAATAAAACCCACCTGGTTTAAATCTTCCCCAATGAGAAAACGTGGCCAGTGGCAGTGACCAAACCAGACAGATGGTACATAGTAAGGAAGCAGCTTGAGTGGACTGGGAAATCACTGAGTTCAGGACTCAGATTCCAACACCGCTCCTTTGACCTGGGCTGTGATCTCTGCTCATTCGTTCAACAGATAGTTATTGCTAAGCACTGGACGCTTGTAGTAAATAACATCAGACTAAATGACTTATCTGAAGTCTCTTCACTGTGTGATTCTGTGGTTCCAGACTGTCCTGGTAACATATTAAAGTTACGATCAGCTGATTATTAAAACTCTTGCCCCCACCCACCCAAATTTTCCATGGCTAATGGGGTAATCTCCGTTTTTCAGCATCACAGAACACATAGACTTTGCCACTCCAATACAGCAGCCAGCGATGGAGCCTCTTTGCAACGGCAATCTTCCCACGAGCATGCACACGCTGGACCACTTACACGGGGTTTCCAACCGAGCCAGCCTGCACTACACGGGTGAGAGTCAGTTAACAGAGGTGAGTGCTCAGCTTTATTCAGCCTGTCTGTAGTCTTAGGCCCACAGTGATGGTGCAGGGCAGCCCAGTGCCCAGGCTGTATTCTTTTTGCCTTTTCAGCCGACTGCCATCGAGGCTTTAGGCCCAGCCTAATTTCTTTCAGGTCATGGGATTGAGTTTATGCTTTTTTTAATGGCCAGCAAATTTTAATTCTGATTAACTCCTCAAGGTAGATAGCATTCTGCTTGCCATCAGACAGGTGCTCTTGTAAGAAACATTTAGGTTGGCTTATTCATCCTGTTGGCATTCTTAAGAAGGCAAGGAAGGTGAGCAGACCCAGCGTATACCTAGCAAGCAGTATACCAAGAAGGAAAATTAGAGAAACATACCACAAATATCTAAGAATAGAGGACTTCTTAAATAAATGTACAGATACAGCATAGTATATAGTGGAGCTACCAAGGAAAATGTAGTATTGACATGAAGAATTCTTCAGATTATGTGAAAATATAGGTGATAGTATGCACACTGGGATCCCATACTCTGTGAGAAGTAGTATGTGTATGCACATAGTATTTCAGAAAAATATCTGGAAGATGAGTGTAAGATACTAACAGTGGTTGTGTCTGGGTGACAGGATTACAGATGGTTTTAATTTTCTTTATTTACTCTATTTTCTAATGTTGCTGTAGTGCCTGTGTTTCACGTGTCTGTAGCTTTTGTTAAGTGGGAGGGGACCGCAGGGATGCTGTAATGGCTGACACGTGTCTTCAACAAAGTGTCCTTCCAGCAGGACCACAGCATGTACCCCCCAGAGCAACCATTTGCTTTTGTGTTGTATTGTCCAGCTCAGCGTCAGCAGTGTCACCTAGATCCTGCTCCTTTCGTTACTCTCACCTACCATCTTTCCCTATACCAGGTATTGCAAAACCTTGGCAAAGACCAATATCCACAGCAGTCACTCGAACAGATTGGCACGCGAATTGCCAAAGTTTTGGAAAAGGTAAGTCACCCCGTAGGAAAGCTGGAAACTACTGTCCACCTTCTAACTTTCCCCAAATATTTGCCACTGAGTGACTCTTACCTCTTCCGTTAGTTACACAGCACTTGGTAGCTAAAGTGATGATGTCGAATAACCCCACGCTGAAAGCTTCCATCACTTTTCCATTACTTTTTCTATCACTTGGTTAGTACTCTCTTTGGCTGCTTTGTTTACCTTCCATGATGAAACCTACCTAATCAGTCTTGCCTTCTTTACTCTAGCATGGGTACCTAGAGGTGGCGGTACTGGCAGCCATGGCATCTCAGTAGATGATATAAGTCACGTGTTCCTCTGGTGGTGAAGAATATTTGTTATTTCAGATTGTGGGTGGAAAACACAACTTTAAATGTCGTCTTCTCGAAATCATGAAATAAAATACCTGCAAACGCATTTTCATACAGCCTAGAGAACATATAACACAGTTTCTAAGAATATTCATCTGTTTCTGTGTGATATTTATGTAATTAGGTTTTTTCTTAATTAAAGTGAATTACTTTATGGTTAACCATGTTATTAGTATATAATGTTAAAGTGGTAATATAATCTAGTGATTGAGAGAATCAATTCAGCTTCCAACACGACACGAATAGTATGGCAGGAACAGGGTAGTCATGACAGTCTAAAAGAGAAGAAATGGGAAAGACAGAGTGACCACTGTTCCCTGTCGATTCTGAACCCCATCTGGCAATAGGTCAGCAGTTCCCTTGATGACGAGTTACAAGGAATATTCCTTGATAATGGCCCATTTTGGTTTCCCGGGCTGTGTTCCCTAATCTGTTTTTCAACCCTTGACCCTTCTCTTGGAATAGTCTTTTCTTTTCCGTAAGAAAGGCCTGTGTTTGCAGTTGAAGAGCTCACTCATCTCGCTTCCCACTTCTCTCTCTCCCTTGTAGTCGAAACTGGCACAACTCCTTTAAAAAACTTTGTAGACCTTCAAACCGTAAGTCACTCCAGACAGAACCCACACCCCATGTCTCTTCAAGAAGGCCCCTCTCTGCCTGGAATAGGAGTCCAGGGTGTAAATACCCTTAAGATACTTTTTGTCTGAGAGAGTCTTAGATACTTACATCATTCTGAGGCAGGAGGAACAAAGGGTCCTACTGCCGTGCTTCTGGTTGGAACTTGACCCCAAGACCATAGTTTTACTAGTAACATTCTGGATTTTTTTTTTCTATAACTTTAAAACCTCATGCTGATTGGGGAAACTGGCAGTTGAAAGGTTTCATTTTCGAACCCTGCAAGTCCCAGCTTGAAATTATTTTTTTTCTAGATTTCTGAACTGCACAGTTTCTTGTTTAAGTTCTCTCTTTTAATACCCTATTTGAGAGGATTTTTCAAAAAACTCTCTGTCACTTTAGTATTCTTCCTGGAAGTCTTCCTGGCCAGATCTACAACTTTGTTAGGTATTTTTTCTATATTCTAAGATAAAGCCTCACCATTTGTTTTGTCATAGATAAGCCTGCCCCTTCTCCCGCCTCCAACAGCGATTTCCTCCATGCTTGTTCAGCCTCCCTTAAGAGTCTCACTGCTAAAAAAAAAAAAAATAGTCTCACTGCTGCTCAGTGGTTGTATTCAACCCAGGCCCGGAACTGACACCATAGGTGCTAAGTTTCTATTATGGCAGCAGTCCGTTCTGGATAGCAAACACTATTTCAGTTATCCATTTCTGTCTCACAAACCACCCCCAAGATTTACTGGCTTCAGACAGAACTGTTACTTGCTCAAGATTGTGCAGTCGGAGTTGGCTCAGCTGGGCATTTCTTCTGGTCTGACTTGGAGTCATTCATGCAAGTGCAGACACGTGGAGACTTATCAGGGGCTGGCCACCAAAGAAGGTCTTACTCACAGGTCTGATACCTCAGCTGGAGTGGTTGGAATAGCTGGGCGCCGCTGGGAGTGTCTCTCTAGGTAATCTCTCTGGCAGGGTAGCTGGATCTTTCTACCTGAGGGCTCCGGGCTCCACAAGGGTGAAAGCAAAAGCCCGCAGGCCTCTTAGAGCATGTGCGTAGCCAGAACTACCAACAGCACCACTTCCGTCCAAGCAAGTGCTAGCGGCTGCTCAAAATCAAAGGCAGGGGAAACGTCCTCCATCTGCTGGTAGTGACAAAGAATGCATGGCCCATCTTTAACACACCATGGGTCCCTTCAGGGGAGAAATGAGACTGACAGCATCTCAACAGAGATGATAGAAGCCAGAGGCCAGTGTAACAAGATCTTTAAAGCTGGAAGAAGAAAAACTGCAAGCCTAGAATTTTATGCCAGCCAAAGAGTCCTTCAGGTATTAAGGTAAAATAAAGATGAGTTCAAAGAAACGAAAATTCAGAGAATCTGGCACCAGTGGGCCTGCACTGAAATAATAATTAAAGAAAGTTCTCAGGAAAATATCCCAGATAGAAATGTCGACATGCAAGAGGGAATGAAGAACTCCAGGAACCAAAATGTAAATGAACAGTAGCTGTACAAAATCATACCTGCAGTACCCTGGGGCGCCTCACTTTTACGTGGAACTAAAATTCATGGTAACAATAACAGACGATGGGAGGGAAATAAATGCAGTTTAAAAGTTCTAAGGTTTAATTGGTGTCAGCCAGTACTAGAGGTAATAATTTGCATGGGACTGTGATAAGTAAGAATACAGTTTTAAGCTCTAGGCTAACTACTAACAAAGGTTTTACAGTGTAATTTAATAGAAGGAAAATGGAATAATACAAACGTTTGATTAATCTAAAGAAAGTCAGGAAAGGAGAAGGCACATAAAAATAGAATACAAATGGTAAAATAGGAAGTATAGACCCAAGCATATCAGTAGTTAAGTAAAAAAGATTTTATAATTTAAGCATTTTGTATGGAATGGATTTTTTTTAATCCAACTGTATGCTGCTCATAAGAGAAACAGTTTCAATACTAGGTACAAAAGTTTTGAAATTGTGAAGATGGAAAATAATATACCACAGCAAACAATTAAAAAAGGTGATACAGTGACACTCATCAGAAAACATAGTGAGACTTTGAAGCAGGAAGCACTACTAGCACTAGAAGGGCAAAAGTGAGGAAGGTTGGTAATGGCAAAGGCTGAAGATGCCACAGAGCAACCAGAGCTCTCGCGTCGCCGGTGGGCGTGTAGCATAGTACAGACATTCTGGAAAAGTGTGGTAGGCTAGTAAAAAGTTAAGCATACGCTATCCAGGGATTTTACCACTAGATATTTATTACAGAGACATGAAAATACATGTCCACAAAATATTTGTTAAAACGCATTCACAGCAGATTTATTCATAATAGCCAAGAAATGGTGAGGCGCCAGTCAGTAGAATGGATGAAGCGTGCCGTATTTACACGATGGATTCAGCTGGAGGGATCCAACGTCCATACTGATGAAGCTCACTTGCTAATAAAAGAAGTGGGACACAAAAAACGTGCATAGTGTACGATTCCCAACGACATGAAATCCTAAAACAGCCAAAACTCTCCTGTGTTGATAGAAGTCAGATCAGTGGTTGCTTCCTGGGGGCAGAGGTTGCCTGGGAAGCAGCCTAGAAGGACTTTCTGGAGTGTTGGAAGTTATTCATGTCTTTGGTAGTCAAAAGCGAGTGTTTTACTTAAAATCTGAGCATTTCTCTCTCTATGGAAATTGTGCTTGTTTTTAAAAATGAAGGTTAGATAAAGATTTTAGACCACCAGGAGCTGAGCAATGCTACCAACAAGACTTGCACTAAAAATCACTAAAGGAATTTCTTCGGACGGAAAGAAAGCCATCCCAGATGGAAACAGGAAAGAACAAAGAACAACAGAAAGGGTAAATATTAAATACAAATGAGTATGACCACACAGGGCAACAGCAGTAGCTTCTTCCAATAAGAAAGTGCAACAGCATCTGGTGTGTACCTCCAGAGTGAGGCCTTACATAGTCCAGGGACCATTCTCTGCCCACCACCCTTCACTGCCAAGTCACAGTTCAGGTGCAAGGGAACAAGTCAAATGATATGTTGTGGGAACGAGCCTGGCTCGGATGTCCTGAGCTCCATACAAAATTGAGTATCTTTTATGAAAGCCCCTTGGGTCCTGGAAAGGGCATCGCTGTTTATAAGAACCGTGACACTCAGAACTCAAAACTGCCTTTCCGTGAGGTGTTTACAGTTTACTTCCAGTTCTTCTCATCCAGATACAGTTTATCAACTGAGATCATTTTTACATAAACTCTCCTGTTTGGTAATGGCTAACATTCCCCCTTTATTAGGTTTTCAGGGAAATAGAACTAGAAAGCTAATCTAGAAACCATTTCCACTGGGGCTCACAGACCAACCTTTATGACCTTGAGTTTCTAACTTTAATACAACACCTCTCAGACTTTAGCGTACACCAGAATCACCTGCAAGGCTTCTTAGACTCAACAGATTGCTGAGCTTCCTGAGTTGGTAGGGCTTAGGCTCAGGTCTGAAAATGGACATTTCTAATAAGCTGCTGGGGTGATGCTGCTGGAACAAAGATCACATTTTCAAACTACGGCCTTAGAAAATGACAGAGGTGACAAAGCAGAGCACCCCTTTCTCATTTATTGCTCACAGAAGAACAAGGACATATCCATATCCTCTTTGCTTCCAACTTTTATTTTTTTATTTTATTTTATTTTTTGCTTTTTTATTTTAAAATAGTCCTTATCCTTTGTTATTTCTTCAAAAGCCCATCTATAATTGTCTCCCTGGGGAGTTTTTAGTTTGCACTAAGTGTCAGCAGAGGATGTTGGTCAGTCCCTGTGTTAGGGTTAAATCCATACGCACCATCAGAACCCTCGGGAAGCTGCCCTAGGTTGCAACTGAAGTCACTGCCATATGTGATGCTCAGAAACCTCTGTCACCCCACATGTGCACCATGCAGCTGCCACTGCCAGTGCAGCTGGTTCGTGTGCCAGGTTGCCACATAGCCCGTTTGACCTCTGTGCTGGTGCAGAGTAGCTCTCCCCCTTCTCTCCCCACTTCCCCAGCTAGGGGCTCGTGGGCACCACTCCATGCTGATTAGATCTGTGGCCAACCCAGCCGCTCCACGCTCTTGTCTAGTCCCACCCCAGTCACAAACACAGAGTCCAGCTCAAGCCTCTTCCCCACTCCCTGCCAGGCATCAGTGCCTGGTTTGACCCAAATGCATCAACTACCCCAAGGCAATGCCATTTTTGCCAGCCAGCCCACTTGCAGCTGCGCTTCTGGTCAGTTCCATTTCATGGACCGGTGCAGGGGGAGTGGGCAGTTTTTCTCTGCCTAAGTTTGACCCTGCTCTCATCCAGTCCCACAAGGGAAAGATTTGTCCTCTATCACACCACTGTCAAACTTCTGCGATCAGCCTCAGAGAAAGTTGGCTCCCACTGAGGCTTCAGTTCATCTGCATTCCCCTGAGCATTCTTTTATGTCACAGTGCCTGGGCCACATTGAACCAAGGATGTGAAAGTCCCTTCCGCTCCTGCTACCACTTTGCAGTATCCACTGCCAGTGGATTTAGGGCCAGTAGATAAATATTTTATACTCACATAACTCAGCAGGGCACATGTGGGCTTGCCTTCACTCAGGAGGGTGGAATAGAAACCCAGTAAGCCAGCAGTACAGCCTTTCATGTGTTTTTCCAAGAGTCCCCCTAGCAGCCTGGCAGCAGTCCCAGAGACAGTTATCTGCCCCTTGCCCCAAGTGACAGCTCAAGGATAAGGGATCAAGACCCCATGAGTGAGTATGGGAACAACCCTGATTTAGAATTCCTAAGTTCCAAGTCGGAACCAGTACCTTTTTCAACAGTCTCATGGGCCTAGAGTCCAACAGTTCCATCAGTGGACAAGAAGCGTCACAGTCCTCCCAAACCACCTGCAGTGGTCAGGTCATCTGTACCCTAACCGTGTTGCCTGGTAACATAGCTGACATGCTGCCTTTATTGGACTTCCAGGGGAACACAGCTAAAAGATTAACATGAGATTAATTTTCCTGTGAATACACATGGGCAGGGTGTTAGGCTTTAGCATTATCAGGAAAGTAGTAAAATTAAAGTCATAATTTATATTTTTAGTCTGGAATAATTTAAAGATCCATATTGGAAATTCTAGGCTAATCATTAAAAGAACAGTTAAAGAATGTATAGTTAAGGAAAAAGGGAATAATAAACATTTGATTAATTCAGCCAAGAAGCAAGAAAGGAAGACAAAAGGAATATGATAGAAATAGATGTTATATGTAAAATATAAAAATGGGTACAATAAAATATAAATTGTAAAGTGATAGAGATAAGTATAATATATCAGTAATGACAGTAAATACAAAGAACTAAGTATTCCAATTAGAGTACCAACATTATCAGGCTGGGTTAAAATACTGAACCCAATTATGTGCTGTTCACAAGTAACACACTTTAATATAAGATATTAAATAGTTGAAATTAAACAGATGGGGAAAAGATATACAAACACTAATCAAAAGAAAGCTGGCTTAACTATACTAACATCACACGATGTGGAATTTAAGGCAAGAACCATTACTACAGATAAAGACAATTCATAATGATACAGTGGTCAGTCCACCAGGAATATAAAAAAATCGTAAAACTCTGTAACCAATAGGATAATTTCAAATTATATAAGACAAGAATTAAACATCAGCAGATCTAACCAGAAACAAATAAATCTACAGTCATAATAGATACCAACCTCTCTAAGTAGATGGCAGAATTAAGCAGGCAAAAAAAAGTAAAAATACAGACCATCTTGGGATACCTGGGGGGCTCAGCAATGGAGCATCTGCCTTTGGCTCAGGGCGTGACCCCGGGGTCCCAGGATCAAGTCTCACATCAGGCTCCCCACAGGGAGCCTGCTTCTCCCACTCCCTGTGTCTCTGCTTCTCTCTCTGTGTGCCTCATGAATAAATAAATAAAATTTTTAAATAAGATCTTTAAAAATATATAGAGAGAGACCATCTTGCTTTTTTTTTTTTTTTTAAGATTTTATTTATTTAACAGTTAAGGAGAGCCAGAGAGCACAAGGCGGGGGTGGGGGCTGAGAAGAAGGCTCCCAATGCTCCCAATGCGAGGCTCCATCCCAGGACTCCAGGATCAAGACCAGAGCCAAAGGCAGACGCTTAACCAACTGAGCCACCCAGGCACCCCAACCATCTTGCTAATAAAATAAATTTCACCTAACATTTATGTAAAGCTGCATTAAACTAACACAATTCTCATTTTAGAAAAGGCATATGGCTCAGTTGGTAGAGCATGCAACTCTTAATCTTGGATTATGAATTCAAACCCAGAATTAGGATGGAGCCTACTTAAAATACATTTTTTAGGGCAGCCCCTGTGGCTCAGCAGTTTAGCACCTGCCTTCGGCCCAGGGTGTAATCCTAGAGACCCGACGTCAAGTCCTATGTTGGGCTCCCTGCATGGAGCCTGCTTCTCCCTCTACCTGTGTCTCTGCCTCTCTCTCTCTCTCTCTCTCTCTCTCTCTCTCTCTCTCTGTGTGTGTGTGTGTGTGTGTGTGTGTGTCATGAATAAATAAAATCTTTTAAAAAATACATTTTTAAAAAATGTACACAATTTACCAGGTTGATCATAACCTGAGTCATAAATTAAGCCTCAATTAAAATTTAAAATACTGGGGCACCTGGGTGGCTCAGCAGCTGAGCATCTGCCTGTGGCTCAGGTCATGATCCGGGGGCCCCAGGATCAAGTCCCACATCGGGCTCCCCACAGGGAGCCTGCTTCTCCCTCTACCTGTGTCTCTTCCTCTCTCTCTGTCTCTCATGAATAAATAAAATCCTTTTTAAAAATTTTAAAATACTGAAATAATTTATAGTATATTTTTTTACCCCAGTAGAATTAAAATAAAAATCAGAAGCAAAAGGATAGATGGAAAAATCCTCAGCGATTTTGGTGACATTAAGCAGTACATTTCTATATAACCCATGAAGAAAGCCCAAGCAAAATTAGAAAATATTTTGAAATAAGTATAGCATGTTAAAACTTGTGGGATGCAGCTAAAGCAGTGCTTGAGGAAAGTTTATAGCCTTTTTTTCTTTAAGATTTTATTCATGAGGGGATCCCTGGGTGGCGCAGTGGTTTGGCGCCTGCCTTTGGCCCCGGGGTGCGATCCTGGAGACTCGGGATCGAATCCCACGTCAGGCTCCTGGTGCATGGAGCCTGCTTCTCCCTCTGCCTTCTCCCTCTGCCTGTGTCTCTGCCTCTCTCTCTCTCTCTCTCTCTCTCTCTCTCTCTGTGTGACTATCATAAAATAAATTTAAAAAAATTTTAAAAAAAAGATTTTATTCATGAGAGACACAGAGAGAGGCAGAGATACAGGCAGAGGAAGAAGCAGGCTCCTTCGGGGAACCTGATGTGGGGACTCGATCCCGGATCCTGGGATCACAACCTGAGCTGAAGACGGACGCTCAACCACTGAGCCACCCAGGCGTCCTGAAACTTTGTAGCTCTAAATAGGCTTATTAGTTAAAAAAAAAAAAAAAAAAAAAAAAAAAAGTTAATGATCTATGCTTTTGCCTCAAAATCTAGAAAAAGAACAAATCAAGACTACACTGAGATATTTCTTGTCAATGACATTGGCAGAAATCCACAAGTTTGGTAGACTCAGTAAGGCTGTGGGGAAATTGGAACTGCTATACATACATTGGTAGTGGATATGCAAAATGGAATAACCTTTATGGAGAGAAAATTGACCGTATCTAGCAAAATTATATGTTCATTCACCCATGTAGCCAACTTTCAGGAATCTTAGTTCTAAGATGGTAAAAAAATTCATGTAAGAAAACCTATGGATAAGGCTGTTGGTTATAGCCTCATTTGTAATAGCAGACTGGAAACAACCCAATTGTGCAACAGGAGACTGATTAAATAAAAAGTCCTCCGCGGATGTTTATTGGGTGTGAAGGTCCACAGAATGGAGTCTTTTACAGCTGTCGAAAAGAATGAAGACGGTTTCTGTAAACTTCTATGAAATAATCTCCGGGATATACCTAGTGGGGAAAAAATAAAAGTGGAAAACATCATTATCTGTGATTACTATTTTGCTTTTTAAACAATGGCAAGGTGGGGGATATATGTAGAGAAACATTTTAAAATGGAAGAGTAACTTTTAAAAATACTTTTAAGTGATTTTCCATTGAGGGAAGAAGGAAATTGGATCAGAAAGACTCGGCATGAAGCTAGATTTCCTTGAGTCTACATTATCTTTTCTATTTGACTTTGGAAACAAATACTCTGTGTATTTTAATAAGGCAATTCGTAATTAAAAGTAAAATTAAATGAGCCCATTCTGTATCCAGTTGGTGGTCTAACCACATCAAGGGGAATTTTCCAAGTGACTTTAAAAGATAGTTGTTTAACTATCCCCCCAATGAGATTTACTCTAAGCACAAAAGAAAACCTTATTCGTTTTCAGTAATACTATTGTTAATATTGATACTGTCCTGAGATTATAGGTGTATGCAATGCAAAATAAACGAGTAATTTTGTTGGTGATGTTGAGAACTAGAGGTTAGGTATGGGTGAAGGACAGAAAAGTGTGAGAATGAGGATGTTAAGAAAACATTTATAGTTGTGAATTAGAAATAACTGGTAAAACTTTCTCATATATTTACACATTTCCTTAATTTGCTGAAAAACTAGTATCAGTGAGTAACCCAGTATTGATAAGCACACTTGGCACCCAGATGTTGATCTTTAGATACCATTTTGCACTAAAAGGAACCAGAATTCCATGGAGAAATGGCTTCTACCAAGTCTGGGAAAGCAGAGAAGCTCCCAAAGTCAACAAAGTTGTGTCAGAACTCTGAGCCAACTGGAATATGCTCCCATTGGCCAAAAATGGAACACTTTGAGTAGCAAAAATCAACAAAGCAACTGAGTGGGTGAAACACACCACATTTCTAAAACTATATTAAACGATATTTATACCCTCGAATTAATAACCATGAAGGATGTGGTCTTGGATGATGCATGGGATCAACTTAGATTTATTTTTGTTTTTTAATGGAAAAAGAAAATAAGCATGTTTCCTTACTTTCTAAATGAACTGTACTTTGGGGTAAATGATGAGTTGATGAGAGGAAAAAAATCTCTTTACTCTTTATAGTAATATTCCAACTAGTTAACTGAAAATGATGAAATTAGCATAGTACAGTTTTGCTGCTCCCAACTAATCTGGCAGTGATCATCACTCGCTGTTACCTCACCAGTACACTCAGACAGTGTGTAGTACCGTTGGAAGTTCACATTACCACCTGTGAAGTGTTTGGCCACCACCCCTTCTCAGTAAGTCAGATCCGAGACAGCCAAGCCTCTGACTGCCAACTAACGAGGATACAGGGGACAGAGGAGCCTGTTCAGTGGCTCCGAGGATGCCATCAGCAGAGTCCAGTCAGTGGAAAACTACAAGATAAATAATCCTATTTTTCTACAGAAATGTTAAAGATAGATGAGGATGAACCCTAGAGATCAAAAGAGACTTAAGGAATACATTAACCAATGGCAACATTATAAGAGCAAATGAACTTGTATAAGACAACCAAGGGAAAATAGGAATATTGGTGATCCTAAACAATTTTCAATATTTTAAGCAAACTTTATTAATCTTACATTTTAAATGTGAGTTTCTGTCTTTTAGAGGTACACATTGGAAAATTTACTGGTGAAATTATATGAAGTCTGGGATTTGCTTCAAATTAATGTGGATGAGAGTTTAGACAAAATCAGAAGTGGCCATGAGTGGATAAGCATTGAAGCTGGATGATGAGTGCATAGAAGTTCTAACAATGTCATCTTCTTTTGTATATATTTGAAATTTCTCATTATGAAATATTTTAAAATGTTATTTCACAGCTGAGAAAAAAGCATATCAGAAATGAGGAAGTTAAAAAAACAAATTGACACATCTTAAACTAAAAATATATTTATTATTTAGACCAAATATTCATGGGGTGAATTAGACTCAAATAGTGAATTGCAAGCTTTGTATAAAAAAATTACCTAAAATATTATAGAGACAAGAAGATAAGTGAATCAGCAAATTCAGGAAGCATGCTGTATTCTAAGCTGGATAAATAAAAACAAATCCGTACCTAGCTACATCATAGTAAAACAGCAAAGACAAAGGTATCTTAAAAGCACCTATTTCAGTCAAGGTACTGTCAGGAAAACAGAAAGGACATCAGGTATGTATGATGTAGAAGAGTAAATAGACAATTGATTACATTGTTGTGGAAGGGTGAACAGGAGAAAAGGAAACACCTGACTGGGGTAAGCCAGTGGTGCCAACTGCTGGGCCTGTGTCCCACCCCTAGGATGAGGAGCAGGCAGTGGGGTCTTCTAAATCTAGGCATTCACAGGAGTCCTGGCAAGTGGAGCCTCTGCTTCTGAAGAGGGAACGTAGCCTGACTGCGGACGGGATACAGTGAGGCTGGGCCTGGGAGTGCAGTGACACTGACAGGAGCACCACGCCAGCAGGAAGCATAGTCCCTTCTCCTCTTGCCTCCAGTCTTCTTGTGTGCACATTTGCAGATCTTAACAGGAAGCCTGCTAGCAAAGGAGAAATACGGTTTGCAGAGTTCCAGCCACAGTACCACAAAGCAGGTTATAGAATTTTGGATTTGCATCTGATCATTTAATAAATACCACAACATGAGTACATGAATGTATTCATTAAACAGATATGTAGAAAGGCCTTCTGTGTGCCAAATATCTTTAAGTGCTTAGGATAGATCAGTGAAGAAATATTTCGACAAAGATCTCTGCCCATATGGAGACAGAAAGGACAGATTACCTACAGAGGAGGGATAGTTAAAATGACAGCCTCTCTCTCATAGCAACCGTCTAAGCCAGATGATAGTTTTGAAAGCATACTGGGCCCCCTAGGATTGCGTACCTTACAATGAGAGAAGAATAAAGACATTTAAAGGTAACTGGAAAAAGTTTATTAGCAAGAGCCCTGTCCAGAGGAACTTTTCTGTATGAAAGCCAAAGAAAGATTGTCTGAGACAGTAGAAGATTTGCCAAGCAAATAAAATGATACAGGCATGCAAACCCAAACAAACATTGTCTGTAGAAAATGATAATTTGTGGGATTTTTAAGAGAAATGACTGAACTAAAATACCATGCAAAACAATATGTATCTGAGGGTGAGTTGATCTGAGTTACAGTGTTCAAAAGGCCTCTTCGTGTTTAGGAGGAATGAATTAATATATTGCTTGGACTTTACATTAAATATTGAGTAAAGAATTAAGGTTCACTGTTAAAAAGATTGCACAGATCCCAAATCTTTGAGGATAAAATAATGAAGATAGGAAGAAGAGGAACCAAAAAAATCAAGAAATAGGTAAAAAGCAACATTTAAGGATCAGAACAACAGCAGCAAAAAAAGATAAGAAATAGAAGCGAAGAAGTAAACAATCTTAAAAACAATGTGTAACAAGGAACGCCTGGGTGGCTCAGTTGGTTAAGCATCTGCCTTCAGCTCAGGTCATGGTCCCAGGGTGGTAGATCCATGATAGAGCATCAAGCTCCCCCCCCCCACAGTGGGGAGTCTGCTGTTCCCCCCGCCCCTCTCCCCACTCATGTGCTCACACACGGTCTCTCTCAAATAAAATCTTTTTTAAAATTCTGTAATGTAACAGTCACAAAATGTCAAATTGGAAATTTTTAAAAGGAACCACGTTTTATTAATTCATACCTAAAACATAATATAAATGTTGAAAAAAATGGAAAAAGCTGCACCCAATACTTACTAATCAAAAGAAAGTAGGTATAGTTATATTAATTACCTAAAAACATCTATTTCAAAACAAAAAAATTTTTAGGGGCAGAAAAGGACTATGTAATGATAAAAGATTTAATTCACCAGAAAGACCGATTCTAAACTTACACATACCCAATAAAATAACTTCAAAATATATAAAGCAAAAATCATTGATCTACTGAAAAATTAACAAATACCGGGATACCTGGGGGGCTCAGTAGTTGAGTGCCTGCCTTCTGCCCAGGGCGTGACCCCAGGGTCCTGGGATCGAGTCCCACATCGGGTTCCCCACAGGGAGCCCACTTCTCCCTCTGCCTGTGTCTCTGCCTCTGTCTGTGTCCTCATAAAGAAATAAAATATTTAAATAAATAAATAAAATCTTAAAAATTAACAGATACCAACATAAATACCTTTCCCGGGGATCCCTGGGTGGCTCAGTGGTTTGGTGCCTGCCTTCAGCCCAGGGCATGATCCTGGGATCCCAGGACGGAGTCCCACATCTGGCTCCCTGAATGGAGCCTGCTCCTCCCTCCACCTGTGTCTCTGCCTCTCTCTCTCTCTCTCTCTCTCTGTGTGTGTGTGTGTGTGTGTGTGTGTGTGTGTCTCTGATGAATAAATAAAATATTAAAAAAATAAATAAATACCTTTTCCCCACTGTTGATAAGCCAATTAGTGTCTGAATCTATATTCATGAAGTGTGTTAGCCAGAGGTTTTCTTTTTTGGTAATACTTTGTCTAGTTTTGTTATTAGGTTAATAATCACTCTGTATATTGAGAAGTGTTCCCTCCACCTTATTTTTCTCTCGTAATTCTGGTGTTGATCATTTGTTACCTTTTTTCTTTTTTTTCCTGATCAGACTGACTAGAAATTTATTCAGTTTATTGTTGTTCTCAAAGAACCAAGAACTCAAGGTTTTTAGATCCATTGATTTTTCCCTGTTGTTTTTATTTTCTCTTTCATTTATGTCTGCTCATATCTTTATTATTTCCTGTCCTCTGCTTGCTTAGGATTTAATTCACTGAGGTTTTTTTAGTTTCTTGATGTGGAAGCTTAGGTTATTGATTTGATCCCTAGCTTTCCTAAGGTAGGTCTTTAATGCTAAAAATTCCCTCTAAATTGTACTTTAAGTATATAACACAAATTTTGTCATATTTCCATCTTTATTCAGCTTAAAATAGTTTATAACTTTCTTTTTAACTTCCTTTTTGATCTGTAAGTTGTTTAGGAGTATTTTATTTGGGTTTCCAACTATTGGACATTTTCCAGATCTCTTTCTTTAAGTGATTTCTAATTTCATTGCAGTAAATGAACATAGTTTGTGTGACTTAAATTTTTTAAAACTTACTCATACTTGTTATATATAGATATTATATCTTAAGTATTAATAATTATATAATAACATATTAATATATAATATATTTATATATGTTATAGAATATAATCTGCCTTGGTACCATGTACTTCAGAAAAGAGTACTACTACTGTTAGAGTATTCTAGAGATGTCATTTAGGTCAAGTTGTTTGATAATATTATTTGTTTCTTCTTTATTTAACTGATTTTTTCTTGTGTGTATTTCTTCTATTCAGTTATTGAGAAGCATGTTGAAATCTACAACTACAATTCTGAATTTGTGCATATTTTATTTTCTACCAGTTTTTGATTCTTTCTTTTTTGAGTTGTGTTGTTAGGTGCAGAAATCAATGAAACAGAAACCAAAAATAGAATGGAGATCCACAATCCAAAAATTGTTTCTTTGAAGCACTAGTTAGGCAGAATTAATCAAGAAAAAAATAAGCCACAAATAACCAATATTGAGGGAAAAGGGAAGCAAAACTACAGCTAAAAAACTAAAAAGAATTAGAAAATGATACAATTAACAATTTTATGCCAGTAAATTTGAAAACAAATGTAAAGAAGACAAATTTCTATAAAAATGTAATTACCCAAATTGATTTGGGTATTATAACTCAAATAAGTTGAAGAAATAGGCTAAAAAAAATTCTTACAAAGAATATATAATCTGTTGATTTTACATATGAATTCTAAACTTTTAAAAAATATACAATCTCAATATAAACAGATTCTCTTGGACAGCAGAAAAGGGAACAACTTCCCAATTGATTGCTTGAGACAAGACTAGTGTACCTTGAAAACAAAACTAGACAAAGACATTATGAGAAAAATCATGCTCTAAGCTCATTCATGAACATAGGTGAAAACCATAAGCCAAATTTTAACAGACTAAATCCAATGACGTCTATTTTTCTTTTACAAGACGCACCTTGATCAAGTTGGATTTATCCCAGAAATACAAAAATGGTCTGACTTTAGGAAAATCTTTATTTCATCAACCAAATTAAAGGATTAAAATTATGAAATTATTTCAGTAGATTGCATTTGATAAAATACAATACCATTTATGATGTTAAAGCTAATCCAAATTCAGGAATAGATAAGGACTTACTTAATCTGATGAGAAGAATCAACAAAATATTACAGCAAAGATGATTCTTTTTTTTTAAGATTTTATTTATTTATTCATGTGAGACACAGAGCCAGAGACACAGGCAGAGGGAGAAGCAGGTTCCCTGCAGGGAGCCCGATGGAGGACTCGATCTCATGACTCAGGGATCACGACCTGAGCCGAAGACAGACGCTCAACCACTGAGCCACCCAGGTGTCTTAATGATTCTTAATGGAGAAATATTTAAAATAATTCTTTGAAATCATGAAAGAGAATGCCTACGTCACTTTTTCCTCAAATTTGTACCAAAAGTCTTAGCAAGTACAGTAAGTCAAGAAAAATAAATTAATGGCATAAGTATTAGGAAGAAAAAAACCAAAATCTTATTCAAAAATTATGTTATTACATAGCAAACCCAAAATACTACAAAAAAATTTTTTAAGATTTTATTTATTTATTCACTCATGAGAGATACAGAGAAAGAGAGAGAGGCAGAGACACAGGCAGAGGGAGAAGCAGGCTCCATGCAGGGAGCCCGACCTGGGACTCGATCCTGGGTCTCCAGGATCACACCTTGGGCCAAAGGGAGCACTAAACCACTGAGCCACCCGGGCTGCCCAAATTTTTAGAAATAATAACATTTTTATCAAGATGGCTGCCTATAAAGTCAATAAAAGTAAGTTAAATTTCTATACAGCAGCAAAAAGTATTAGGAAACATAATTTCCAAAATGAATTTCCATCATCATAAAAATATAAAGATCCCAGTAACAAATGTTACAAAAATTTGTAAGCCTTGTCTGCACAAAGTGATACAACTTTATTGAAAGTTGTATTACAAAATACCTAAATAAAGAGATCTATAATGTTCATGGATAAGACGACACACATCATAAGCATGTCCGTTTTCCCCAATTTGATTTATAGAGTCCATGCTACTATAATCAAAATACCAACAATTTTTTTTTAGGGTACTTAAAAACCCTTTACAGGGAAGGGTAAGAAACAGACATGACACTATTGAAAAAAATGAGGTGGTGAGAATTGCCTTACTTTTATGAAAACTTATAAAACAAGCCATTATGCCATGTGCTCAAGGATAAACAGAAATAGTGACAAGGGGGTACTAAATAGAAGGCCCTGAAGCATACTCTGACATTCACAGGACTATGGAGAGACCAATAGGGAGAGGGGATTGCTGAGCTCATTCATCCTCACCTCATAGCTTACACATACAAAGGAATTCCAGGTGAACCAAGGACTCAAGTATCAAAAACAAAAACCTTAAAAATTAGAGTAAAATGTAGGAGATGATCCTTCTGGCCCTGGAATATAAAATGATTTTTTAGGATATTAAAACACTAAGTAAAAAAGAAAATGTGAATAAATTCAATTACATTAAAATTTAAACTTTTTAAAATTAAAGACATTTTTTTAAATGAAAGAGCTAAGCCAGAGTTAAAGTATGTATAACACGTTCCACATACAAGGACTGACATGCAGAACATATAGACCAATTGATGAGAAAGATAAATAATAAAATAGAAAGATACCTAAAAAAAATATTAACAGAAGTTTCCCTTGAAAAAAGATATGTGTGGCCAATAAACACAAGGAACAATTTCCAGTCCCACTAATGATCAGGAAATGCAAACCAAGGCTGCAGTAAGATGCTATTTTACTCCAACTGATGATACCAAGAAGCAGAAAGGCTACAAAGCAAGAAGCACTTCTATGCATTGCCGACGGGAATCTAGACTGTTCCGGCACTTTTAGGGAACAACTTAGCATTCCCTCGTTATGTCGGACATTTGCATGTCTTGTAAGCTGGCAGTCCTACTACCGCCAGGTGTCTACTCTAGACTAGAGAAACTCTGCCCATTACTTTGCAACAGGAAACCTAAAAACAGGAAGTAACTCAGAGCCCCCATCTATGGAAAATGGATAAATACATTACAGTATGTTCACTTAGTGGACATTTAATTGTGTAGCAAATTGAATGAGCTAAAGCTACACACAACATGGATGAATTCTAGAAATAAGTGTTGAGTAAGAACTTCAAGTCCCAGAAGACTCCTTACACTATTACACGACTTCTGTAATGCACAGGAAGGGAGTACACTGAGTATGACACCGTTGAAGCAAATATGTGTGCGTGTGTGTGCGTGATGGAACAGTGTTTTAAAAAGCAACGGAATAACGAACACAGCCTTTAGGACAGTGTCTGCCTCTGGAGAAAAGGCGAGAGGCGGGAATAGTGTAAGAACGTTCATTCCTGACTAGGGTGGCAGCTTCTGGGACAGTCATTTTATGTTTTACAGCATAAGTATGTTTATGTAATCGTTTATTATGTGTATAGATAATTATATATAAGTATGCTCTTTCGTATATATGAAATATTGGCATTAAAAAAAAAGATAACTTTAGTTTGAAAAAGAATCCTTTTGAGAATCCAGTCTAAAGGACGAAGTCCCTAAGAAGGGGGAATAAATCGGGCAGCTTCAGGTTGCTCCACAGCAGCCCTCCGTGCCGGGAGGCAGGCAAGGGAACGATGCCAACACGTTATTCAAAGAAAGAAAGAATGAGCCGTGGCTTTACATTCAGCCAGCAGTCCTGCAGGTATGAAGGCCGCAAAGTTTTGAACACATAGGGCTATCATAACAAAGCACCACAGACAGGGTACCTGAAACGGTGGAAATGTGTTCTCACCCATTGTGGAGCCCCCGGGCCCTTGACCTGGGGTGGCTTTCCTCTGAGGCTCCCCTCGGCTGCAGGTGGCTAGCCTCCCACTGTCCTCCGCACCCAGGACCCTGACGTCTCTTCCTCTTCTATAAATCCTTCATATAAACCCAGTCTTACTGGATTACTTCATATAAACCCACGCTGGTGGCCTCATTTTAATTTAATTACCTCCTTAAAGACCTTATCTCCAAATACAGTTACATCCTGAGGTACGAGAGGCTGAGATTTCAACCTGTGAATCTTGGTGGAGCGCAGTGCAGCCCATGCCAACAATCTCAGAGTACCGTTCCCGCCAACAGTATTGGGCTGAACCTCAACCAACCACGAGATGATTGGGGAAACCACCCAAAAGTAATGTCAGTGATCAATTAATGTATTTAAGTGCACAACCAATAGGAAAACAAACATGGGGAATAGGGTGATAGAACAGAATGTAAATACTATATGCCCTGACAATGAAGAATGATTAAATCACCAAGAAATTAGATTGGAAGAAAGAAAGAAGGTAGAAAGCAGGGGAAGTTTTCTGATTGTTTCATCTGTAATGGCTGGGAGTAAGAGACCACCCATCCAAAGGGGCAAATGAAATAGATGGGAAAATCCACAATCAGACCTAAATTAAGTACTGAAATTTTGTATATGGTAAAAGTAGCATCTCACTGGGGGAAGAGAGATGAATTATTTGTTAAGTCTTATTGAGACAACCTAGTAACCTGGGAAAATTAAAATTGGATCTCTGTCTTTTATACCGAGTTAAATTTCAAAGGGATCAAGGATTTAAATGTAAAAAATGAAACTATAAAAATTTCTAGGGGAAAAAACATGCTAAAATTCCTTGATAACTGTGAAGTAAGCAAGATCTTGTCAGCTACAACTGAAAATCCAGAAGCCATCTGAATTAATAAGTTGGGGATCCCTGGGTGGCTCAGCAGTTTGGCACCCGCCTTCAGCCCAGGGCCTGATCGTGGAGACCGGGGATCGAGTCCCACGTCGGGCTCCCTGGATGGAGCCTGCTTCTCCCTCTGCCTGTGTCTCTGCCTCTCATGAATAAATAAATAAAATCTTCTTTAAAAAAATTAATAAGCTGAACTATGTAGAAATCAGAACCTACATCACACAAAAAAACCATAGGTCCAAAGGCAGACTCCAGGAAACTGAGGGACTGTATCTGTGATTCATACCACAGACAAGGGACTAATCTCCCTAGTACGTATATGTATATAAGGAACTTTTTTAAATAGATGAAATAAAGACCTTACAGAAAAGCGAACAAAATGTAAGAACAGATACTTCACAGAAAAGAAATACAAAGAGCTGTCAAACATGAAAGGTGGTCAGTTCCACTCGTAAGAGAAATGCATATTTAAACCCCATTTTTTATCTCCTAACGGAGTCGAAGAGTTTAACAGACTGTGGTGAGGCTGTAAGGAAACAGGGACCCAGGTACTTCTGGTGGGTGATTAAATTGTCGCGAGCGTATGGAGAGCAGTGTGTGCTGATGACACGCGTATCCCCGTGTCTGCATCTGGAGTTGAATCCTCTCAGTTTCGACTCAGGTCAGGATCTCAGCACCTGGAGGCCGAGCCCTGAGCCCGCGTCTGGGTCTGCACTCAGCAGAGGCTGCTTGAGATTCTCTCTCCCTCTGCCCTTCCTGCTCAGGCTCACACTCTCTCTCCCTCTCTCTCTCCCTCTCTCCCTCTCTCTCTCTCCCTTCCCCTCCCCCTCTCCCTCCCCCCTCCCTCTCTCCCTCCCCCTCTCCTTCCCCTTCTCCCCCTCTCCCTCCCTCTCTCCCTCCCTCTCTCCCTCTCTCTCCCTCTCTCCCTCCCCTCTCCCTCTCTCTCTGTCCCTCAAATCTTAAAAAAAAAAAAAGCAGAGTGCAAATGATTGTTACCTCTTACATAAAAGTAATACGTTGCTTCATAGAGAAAGTGGGGAGTATAAGCCTATATTCATATTTGCTGACATAACCAGTAATGAAATCCTAGAAAGTTCCATGGGACCAAAACCTAAAATAGTGTTTCCTTGTGTCAATAGAGACAGGAAAGAGGGGGAGAGTTTTCACTTACAACTTCATGTAATTTTTGGTCTTTGAAACATGCAAATGAGTTACCTGTTCAAAAAGTTCAGTGAATTTTTTTTAATAAGTTAATTTAAATCCAAAAGAACACGCGCGGGAAGGAAGCTGCCATGTGCAGTTGAGCGAATTCGGGCCAGACCTTCAGCCCCGGAGCCGCAGTGTCCTCACGCGGAGAGGGACGCAGGCGGCGGCCCGGGTGGTGCTCCTGTTCGGAGCCTCGGGGCTCGCCGGCCCCTTGCTGAGCCCCGGCCTCGCGGCCTGTCCCTTCGTCCCTTCGCAGAACCAGACTTCCTGGGTGCTCTCCAGCATGGCGGCCCTCTACTGGAGAGTGAAGGGCCAAGGAAAGAAGGCCATCGACTGCCTCCGCCAGGCCCTGCACTACGCGCCACACCAGATGAAGGTGAGCTGCAGCCCCGCTCCCGCACTCCTGTGCTCAGCCCAAGTTGGAAAGGCCTGGCAGGGGGGATCCCTGGGTGGCGCAGCGGTTTGGCGCCTGCCTTTGGCCCAGGGCGCAATCCTGGAGACCCGGGATCAAATCCCACGTCGGGCTCCCGGTGCATGGAGCCTGCTTCTCCCTCTGCCTGTGTCTCTGCCTCTCTCTCTCTCTCACTGTGTGTGACTATCATAGATAGATAGATAGATAGATAGATAGATAGATAGATAGATAGATAGATTGATTTTAAAAAAAAAAAGGAAGGGCCTGGGGGCCTCGAGGATGCCCACCTCGGCTCGGCCCGGCCCTGTAGGCACGCCGGCCGCGCAGCCTGTCCCGGGGCCTGGGGGCCTCGCTGCCACCGCCGCTCGCATCCAGACCCGAAGCAGCCTCCGTGGCGTCCAGTGATTGGCCGCTCCTGGCCCTTGACTCATCCTTCTCCACAAAAACAAAGGCCCTGCGGCTCCGGGTCACCCCGACCTTTTCACAAATGCCGGTTGTCGCTGCGGGTCCGCAGGCTGGCTGGGGCCCGGAGGCCGCTTCACGCACGGGATGCCCGGGCCCTGCGCTCGATGCTCTGAGGGACACTGAGGGCCCAGCGGCGCAGCCTTTACCCTTGGCCCAGGCCGGGCCCCCGGGTCCCAGGATCGAGTCCCGCCTTGGGCCCGCAGGCAGCTGCTGCTCCCTCCGCCGGGGTGTCTGCCTCTGGGTCTCACGGGTGAATAGATGAAATCTTTAGGGAACTCAGACACTCGGTACGACAGACAGCAGGCCTCCCGGTGCAGCCCGGGACGGTGTCGGCCGGGGATAGCCTGCCCTGGTGCAAACCGTCGCCTTTACTAAGCAGCTTGCTTACTCGGTTGACTCTTCTGCCTTGTGTTTTGAGGCAGGACTTTGCCCAGTGAAGGGAGTGACGCGCCGGTTTACTCCCACGTGAGCCCTGCGTGGGCCCCGAGCGAGCGGGCCACAGAGGCTGCCCGGGAAAGCTGGCCACGCTCTTCATGACCAGGACGCCCGGCCACGAGAGCCCAAAACCCACATCCTTTCCTTCTCGCCCCTGTCCTCCCGCCGCAGGACGTGCCCCTCATTAGCCTGGCCAACATCCTGCACAATGCCAGGCTCTGGAACGACGCCGTCATAGTAGCCACCATGGCCGTGGAGATCGCGCCGCACTTCGCCGTCAACCACTTCACGCTGGGCAACGTCTACGTGGCGATGGTGAGCGTGGAGGGGCGTGTGGCAGCCCTGGCTGTCCCCCAGTCCTGGGCCTGGCTGTCCCCCCCAGTCCTGGGCCTCGCTGTCCCCCAGTCCTGGGTCTGGCTGTCCCCCGGTCCTGGGCCTGGCTGTCACCCTGGTCTTGGGCCTGGCTGTCCCCTGGTTCTGGGCCTGGCTGTACCCCTAGTCCTGGGCCTGGCTGTACCCCTGATAGCGGGTCTGGCTGTCCCCCTGGTCCTGGGCCTTTCTGTCCCCCTGGCGCACCTCTGCTTTCAGATCTCTTGTGACCTTGTCCACAGCCTCCAGGCTCCTGTGTGTCCTGTGTCTCTCCATCGTCAGTGCCACCAAAGGGCACTTTATGGCTGAGGGGTTTGTGAAGTAAAAACAAAATAGTGATGAAATTCACTGCTTATTTCACTTAGTGAAATCTTAGTATTTGTACCTGTGTAGCTCCTCCCGGTAAGTTGAACACTAATGGGAGAGTCGGATTTACCTAGTTTTCTGGAAGCATTACCTGTTCCAGAAAACCTTACCTAACACAAGTGCGTGGACGTCAGCACTCGTGCCCTCCTGCTTTCAGGCTCGGCTTCATACCTGTCACTGCACTTTCGAGGCCCTGTGCATGTCTCCACCATATTTTCACCTTGTTTTATAATTTTTTAAGTATCTGTGTCGCCCCCCGGACGCTGAGCACCTCAGGGAAAAGACACCTTCCATCTTTCTGTTCCTAGCCCTTCACAGGGCTCGGCACACACGAGGTGTGTATGAACATGTAATGAGCGATGACGTGCCACTAGTTTCGTGGTGATACTACAGAGAAAATGGCAAAGCCCTCATCTAGAACCCTCATTCTGGTCAGGAACAGCTCCTAATTTCAGAATCTAAAACCCCAGGGGTCCCCCAGAAGCTGTCACAGCTGAATTTAACACGAGAATCATGCCACGCACTTTCATCTGAAGCTTGCGTCCCACACGGGGCTCTTCCCAAGGTTCTCTCCATAAAGGTTAATAGAATGAGTGACTTGATGCTGTAAGTTTACGTGTCATCCTTGACTTGAAAGGCAGCGATTATAATTTGGCCAGGTAGGTGCTGCTGAACGTGCAGATTTCCCTCTGCTGCTTAAAATTGAAGAATCTATTTTTGTCTCCAGTAAATGTGAAAGTTGCTACTATGAACGAGGAATTCTGCCGAAGGAGTCATTTAACCATTTGGTTTGGGCTCTTCTTTAAGAGTGTTGGACTCGGGGCAGCCCGGATGGCTCAGCGGTTTAGCGCCTGCCTTTGGCCCGGGGCCTGATCCTGGAGACCCGGGATCGAGTCCCACGTCAGGCTCCCCACATGGGGCCTGCTTCTCCCTCTGCCTGGGTCTCTGCCTCTGTGTGTGTGTGTGTGTGTGTGTGTGTCTCTCATGGATTAAAAAAAAAAAAATCTTAGAAAAAAGAAAAAGAAATAGCAAAATGGCAGAAGTAAATTAAAAAAAAAAAAAGTCTTGGTCTCAGCCAAACATGAATGCCTTCAGTATGACAGTGATCATTTCCAAACGATGCTCATATTTTTAAATGCTCAGGAGAACCGAAAACTGTTTCAAACTCTACAGTAAGTGACTTTAAGACACTTGACTTCCAGCTCCCTAGCTATAATAGGAAACTCAGGCAGATGAACGAGGAGCACCTGGCAGGCATAGTTCTCGGGGTTTCTGTGCAGATGAGACGGAGGCACAGGGCCTGGCCCGCGGCCAGAGCTCGGTAGTGTTGGTCCACTCTTGCCCCCCCATCCAGCCTGTACACGGCTTCCCCCTCCCTGGGCTCCCGGGCTCCCAGCTCACTGTCTATGTGGTGGGGACCTTGGAGGTGATGCTCCTGCCGGGCCTCGGCTTCCTCAGAGATGGGGACCCGCTGAGGAGGCGCTGCAGGGTCGCTACCAGCGCAGAGGAAACGGTGGCGTCCAGAGGCGAGCGGTGGCAGCACGTCTCACGTCTGTCCCTTGCCCCTCACAGGAAGAGTTTGAGAAGGCCCTGGTGTGGTATGAATCAACGCTGAAGCTGCAGCCTGAGTTCGTCCCGGCCAAGAACCGAATCCAGACCATCCAGTGTCACCTAATGCTGAAGAAGGGACGGCGCTCCCCTTAGGGTACTCCTCCTTCCCTCCTCCCTCCCTCATTCCCTCGCTCTCTCCTCTTTCTTCTCATGCTCTTCAAAAAAAGAGTAAGAAAAGAACCCAGTCATTGTCAGTATCTAATGATGTGTGTGAAAATAACCGGGTAAGACTTACAACAGGACTTTTACATAAGTGGGAATTGGTTCGTTTTGGGTTTTTAAGTTGCTTCTTTCCCCCAGCCAACCTCCGACACACAAATTTCTCAAAAGGAAAATGCAGCAGAAAGATAACCATGTAAATACTGAGCCAGGACGTTTCTGGAGCTGTGCAAAACCTCGATGCCTTTAGGGCTTCTCTCGGTGGTCCCGCCGCCGCCTCCTCTTTGGCGGAGGACGAAAGCGCCGCACCTGCCCCGCTTCCCCCCATAGCCTCTGTTGTCCGTGGGACCTGCCAAAGCCCGCCTGGTGCCAGTGAGAAGCCGCGTCGTGCGCTCTGTGCGTTAGATCCATGCCATCCCCAGTCGTGTCTGTTCCCGGCTGCTGTGTTACAAACTCTCAGAGGTAGTTTGCAGGGGAGGAAGGGGAAATGATTTTTAAAACAAAATATTGACAACAACAAAAACCCTTAGGATCACCTGACCTTTGTAATGTTATTTATGTTGGGGAGGGAGGGGGGCCGAGAAGGGGAAATCAGCAGTGTACAACATCTATATCATTTGTACTTTAATTACAAGTCACAAGGAAACAATAAGTTGAAATCCTATATAACAGGTTTATATATATAGAATATGTATATTTGAAGCCCTCTACAGACTGAGTCTATGTTTTACTAATTCTTTGTTCGCTGTGTTACCCATCTTGGAATACGGTGTGAGTGTCCGCTTCCTCTCCCTGAGGCCTTCCAGCTTGGCCCCTCAGAAGAGAGCGATGCACCAAGGTTGAGTGTTTCCGCACAAGGCTTTTACCTCTGGTCCCAGGAGAATCAGAAACTCCAGACATTTTGGAATCTTCAAGGGCACATACTGAGAACAAAAATAAAAGTTGTTTATGAGCAAAATAGGTCCGCAGCGTGGTTTTTTTCTCTCAAACCAGGCTAAGGTGGACAGCCCAGAAGCCAGCGATGCTCCGGCTCTGACTCGCTCGAGTCCCGGGTGGTCTCTGTCACCACCACAGGATGAGCAGTGAAATGGCCCATCCCTGGGTTTTGTGGCTGGTGGACCTGTCCACATGCTGCATCTGCCCGGGAAGGCTGCACGGTCAGCACGTGCTCAGGGTCGGTGCATGCCCGACCTTCCGGGAGGGGGAGCAGTCTGAGCGCCGGGGCCCCGCCCCTCGGGTGGGCACTGATGCGCAGCTGATCCAGGTAGGCGTCGTGGAGGCCGGCACGCTAGCCCTCTGGTGGACGTCGGCCCTTGTCAGCAGAGGTCTTCAGTCCTGCCAGCAAATCCGCACAGATCTAGAAATTCCTCTTTCCTTCATGTTGAGTCTTGTTCCAAGTCTAGACCCTGATTCGCGTTTGCTTCCAACAGGGAGTCCTGACCTGGGAGGTGAGGAGCTGGCCCCTTGAGAGCATTTAACAGAGATGCCGCCCGAAGAGACTTACCTGTTTGTCACCTTGGTGGATTTCTTCCCTTCTGTCGTCCCGCTCACCAGCTCTTAGCTGTGTCTAATCTCCTGCTCGTCCCTTGGGATGCTCGTGGCAGCGATGGTGTCTTTCGCTCATAGGATTTCCACCTAGCTCTTTTTCATCATCTCTACCCGCTCGTGTTTTGTGACCTCGCCTGGTTCTGTGGCCGCGAGTCTTTAACAACCTACACATTTTCAGATTCTTACTTTTCAAATCACTATTATTTCTTGTTCATCAGGAATGAATTCTGCTTGTTGGGCACGTGGACTGCTGACCTCAGAACGCTGAGGATCCCTGGTTCTCAGTTGGTGAATCTCTGCTCTTCTCTATCCTCTCATGTCCTCGGTGATCTCATCCACTTATGCGGCTTCAGATCCTGTCTCCATGCTTACGACCTCCAAGATCCTACCTCAAGCACAGATCGCCTCTGCTAGCCCGAAATTCATTATCCAACTGCCTGCCCCAGATCTTCACATGGTCCCAAACCATTCCTTATGTTCCCCAAAGATTCTTGTCTAGCTTTGGTCTTTGCATCTGAGTTCCTTGCTTCTAATTAATCGGGTCCAAAAAATCCTAGAGTAATTATAACTCCTGTTAAAACATAAGTCAGATTTTGTCATTACTCTTCTTAAAACCAGTGAGTTGTAGGGGATCCCCGGATGGCTCAGCGGTTTAGCACCTGCCTTTAGCCCAGGGCGCGATCCTGGAGACCCAGGATGGAGTCCCACATCGGGCTCCCTGCATGGAGCCTGCTTCTCCCTCTGCCTGTGTCCCGCCTCTCTCTGTGTCTCTCATGAATAAATAATCTTAAAAAAAAAATGAGTTGCAATAACATAAAGCCTTACCCAAAAAACCGATCTTGCTCACTTCTCTGGCTTCATCTATTATTCTCTCTCTTACTCTTCAGCCACACTGACCTCCTATTTTGAAACTTCCATCATGCTCCTGCCTCAGAGCATCTGCCTTTGCTCTTCCCTTTATCTGAAACACTCTTCCCCCAAAAAACCCATTTGACTCACCTCAGCATGAATGTGGGCCTTCCCAGGTCATGATATTTTAAATTGTGACCTTGGCCTCCACTATGTCCTAATCCCCTTTCCTGCTTTACTTCTCCATAACTTGAATCGTTACCGAGTCTGCTGTGCATATTTATTGTCTATCTCTCCCAACCTAAAAGTAAGCTCCAACTGCAAAGGTTTTATCTTTTTTAAGTCCAAGGGAGTCAGCATACAGTGTAGTAAGTTTTTAACTGTCTTGTACCCTGATGTATCTCTAACCCCTGATACACGGTAGAGCAGAGAAAGCTGTTGAGGTGATTAATGAGTGGTGCTAGTCTTCCTCATATGTTTCATATCTTGTGTCCTTATTTTTTTCTTAAAGATTTTATTTATTCATGACAGACAGAGAGGCAGAGGGAGAAGCAGGCTCCCTGGGGGAGGCTGATGCGGTACTCTATCCCGGGACCCCAGGGTCACACCCTGGGCCGAAGGCAGCGCTCAACCACTGAGCCACCCAGGTGTCCCTTGTGTCTTTATTCAGCAGGAATTAACATCTGAGGTAATCCCACAAGCACCTGGGACTGAGGACACTGCCCTATAAAGGAAGTTTTTGAGCCCGTCTCTCCTGGGATCTCTACAAGGTCCAACACACCCTCCTGTCGCTTTCTGAGGGGTTTCCACACTGTGGAGGATGATTTCGGGCCCTACCGTCCCACAGGTAGGCGGCTGAGGGGTCCTGATATTTAACATGGGGGACAGGGCCTCCTCCCCTGCTCCCGGCCCTCTATGGAGCCGAACAGCACTGCGTCTTGGCCTGAAGGCCTCAGGCTTTGTGAGCTGCCGTGTGACAGGTGGAGGGTGGGGGCCCCCGGGCGTGCTCCATGTGCTCCCAGGGTGAGGAGAGGGAGACAGCAGCTCTGTACCGCAGGTGACCGCTCCCCAAGGAAATCCGGGGGCTTCCCCGGGGAACGGGGCCCTGGCGGGAGCCGCACACCCAACACACGGGAGTTCTGTTCTTCCCAAAGGCTCAGGGGAAGCTTCCAGGCGCACTGGCTTGGAGCGGGCTCCCATTTCGTGCAGAGTTCACATCCTCCGGGGAAGGCAGGCCCTCCCCGCTCGTATGCGGGCCTGTCTGGGAGCCCTCGTCCCAAGGTGCCCAGCCCCTTCAAGGAGGTACCGCTTCCCACTGGAAAGAGGTGCTGCCCCTTCGGGGGGAGGGCCCAGCACCGCCTTCCCGCGCACCATCGTAGAAATGGGGGAGAGCCTGGGGCCTCCGCGGGCATGTCCAGGAAGCCAGAGGCCCCCCATCCTCCGTTGGCAAAGCTGGGAGGCCCGGGCCCCAGGGGTCAGGCACCGGGCCGGCTTCCAACCGTTACCCTCCAAGTCCTGCAGGTGGCAGCTGGACACCAGGCTGAGGACCAACCGAGGTGAGCAGAGCGCATTGGGGCAATCACCGGCCACCATCCAGGGTGCCCCGCTGCAGGGGAGGGGAGGGGAGGGCCGCTGAGCCTCTACCCCCCCCTTACCTGGTGCATCCCAAGGGCCTCAAGCACAAGGTCATGGCACCGAGACAGGTGCCCCCTGGGGACCCCGAGTGAATGGGCCACTGGGCCCTGGGCTCTGCTTGCCATGCCCTTTCCGGGGGCCCTTCCTGGGCTGGGGAACCGTGCGCAGCGGCACAGGCCTGGGCAGGTGCCCGCTGGTGTCATCGTCTGCAGGCCTGGGGCCGCCTCTGCTCCCACGGGCCCCTCCCGGCGGCAATATTCGCGACCTTGTCCCTCGCACGCACATGCACCTGGATCATCCCCTGGACATGGGGCTCCCAGGAACCGGGGTGCCCCGGTGCACGGGCAGTTGGGTGCCAGGTGGATGGAGGGGGCCATCGCCCACGGAGAGCGGGTCAGAGCCCCCAGGCCCAGGCGGGCAGCCTAGAGCCGCAGCACCATGGCCTCACCTGTACCGGCAGCAACCCCCCCACGGGCCTTACCTGTGCCCGCAGCACCCCCCCATGGGCCTCACCTTTGCCTGCAGCACCCCCCCCCCCAAGGCAGCCTGCAGAGGCCGCAGAGGAGCAGAGGGCACCAGGGAAGAGTGTCCATCAGCCAAGGCCCTGGTCCCCTCCTCGGGGACAGATGGCCCCAAGAGCAGGCCCCCCTCCCCGGGGCACCTCTTCCCAGACTCAGCCAGGAGCCCCAGGAGGCCTCCCGGGGCCTCTGTCATTAAGAGGCAGAGGAGGGGACACAGGCCGCGGGGTCACTTGCCGACATCGCTCTGCCCGCATCCCCGGGGTAGGGGTGGCCCGGGACCTGGCTGGGCCGCCTCGGGTCACCGCCGCAGGGCCCCTGCTGCTGGCCCGGCCTGGAGGGGATTCCACTAGCACTCGGTCATCTCCGGCTGCTCCATCCTTGCTGGCGAAGCAGAGCTGGAGGCTGCGGCCCACGCCCGCGCCCTTCAGCGTCTGGTAGACCGGCTCCGGGCGAGGACCAGACTGTGCCACCAGCCCTGGAAGGCCATCAGCGCCCCGGCTCCCCGCTTCCGTCGGCGCCCCAGCTGCCTGGGCCTGGCCGCATGCGGAAGGGGGCTCTTACCAAAAAGGCACGCGGCCCAAAACGTGAACCGTCAGGGGCAGGACCCAATGTGGGTTCGGCCTGGCTCCACCGTGACCGCCTCCGAGCCCAGGCGACAGTCCATACTGCTCACCGCCAGCGGGGCCCGGTCAGCTCGTCCTGCAGCCAAGCCTGCAGAGGTCAGCAGGGGCTTGCACACAGCGGGTGCCCCGTAAGTACGCCAGGGGGCAGGGAGGATAGTTCATGGAAGTCAGGAAATAGAGTCTGAGGCCAAAGTATTTCCCAGCGGGTCCGCGGACTCCGTCCACCCGGTGGTGGTTCCTTCCATCCTGACCACAAACCGGAAAATGGGCCGGGACTCGGCGACAGGCAGCACCTGTCCCCTGCCCCCGACCCGCGGCCTGAGGGCTGGCGGCGGGAAGGACAAGGGGAGACTCCCACAGGGCCTCTGGGCCTCTGGCTCACACAACAGCGCCCAGACCAGGGCCAGTTGCTAGGAGAGCTGCAAGGTAGTGACTGTCCCACACAACACTTGGAAAACAAGTTCGGAGCCAGGTGCACTGGCGTCAGCTCGCAGGAGCCCGCAAGAACCGGTTGGCGTCATTCTCATTTATTCTTAAGAACTGTGACGATTAACATCACCTCCCAACTTCATCTTCAGGGACGTCACTTTGGGAGCTTAAACTTGGCCGTGTCGGGACTGCTGAAACCACGGAACCAGCAAACACTTTAAATCAGGCCTTTTTTTCTTTTCTGAGAGCCCATTTACCAGCAAGCTGCTGGTGGTCCCCATCTCATCCTCAGTGACTTACCTGTTGGGCTCCCGCAGGTATATCTTAGGGTTGGAGAATGATGGCAGATTGTGTAACGGAAATCACACTGTGATTTCAATTGCAGGTGTTATTGTAGATCTGGTGTCTCCATTGTACCGTATCCGGCCAACTTCTGATGCCTAACGTGGTTAGAGGAGCGGATGGATGGATGGTTGGATGGTTAGATGTTTGGTTGGACAGATGGAGGGATGGACAGAGGGACGGATGGATGGATGGTTGGATGGACGGTTGGATGGACAGATGGATGGGTGGATGGATAGATGGACGGTTGGATGGATGGATGGTTGGGTGGATGGACGGATGGATGGATGGATGGATGGATGGATGGATGGATGGACGGACAGTTGGATGGTTAGATGGGTCGACGGTTGGATGGATAGACGGATGGATGGATGGATGGATGGATGGATGGATGGATGGATGGACAGATGGGCAGATGGATGGATGATGGTTGGATGGATGGACGGTTGGACGGATGGGTGGATGGTTGGTTGGACAGACGGACAGATGGATGGATGGATGCAGGATGAAAGCATGTTATTCACAATAGCTAAGATACAGAAACAACTTAAACATCTGACTAGAGATGAATGATTAAAGAAACCTGGGACACACAATGGAATATTATTCAGCCATAAAAGAAGGAAATCCTAAAAGGAAGGAAATCCTGCCATCTGTGACAACATGGAGGAACCCGGAGGGCATCGTGCTAAATGAAATACTGCAGACAAAGAAAGACAAATACTGTATGATCACAATTATATGTGGAATCTAAAATCGTCAAAATCGTAGAGGCAGAGAGTAGATCAGTGGGTGCCAGGAGCTGGGGGGCAGCGGGATTATAAGATGATGTTGGTTAAAGGGTACAAAGTTTCAATCGTACAGGATACAGAAGTTCCCGAGAGGCCAAGGCCGGCATGTTACATGGTATCGCATACCTGAGGTTTGCTAAGAGAGCAGACTTGAAGTGTGCTCACAAAAAAAGAAAGGAGAATCCTAGTTCTGTGCGGGGACGGATATGTTCATCAGCTTGATCGTGACGATCACTTTATAACGTCTATATATGGCAAAACACCGAACTGAACACCTTACGTATATAGAATTCTTATGCCACCTATACCCTGGTAGAGCTGAAGGAAAGAGAATTACTACCAAGACTAAGGTAGTCGCTTCTGGCCTCCTCCCAGCCGAGTAGCCTGCTGTCCCCGGGGCTGACTGCCCACAACCGTCACGAGTATTATTACTGAATGTACCGCCTTCCCTCTGGTGGGCTGCGAATACACTTGGAACCGAAGCACTTGGAAATTCCTGTAACTACAACTGAAGTCTCAGTGGTACGGGACCAACTGAGACCTACATCAGCTATGGAACGACAGCGTAGCCCCGCGTACGCCCAGGTCACCAGGTGCTGGGAAAATCGCACGAAGCCGCACGCGTGAAAGAACACTGTGGTCGCGGGGCCCACCTCAGAAGGTGGACGTAGATAGCGTCTCGGCTGTTTCCAGATTCAAGACTAAAACGCAGATTCTTGGCAGTTACGCATCATTCAAGGATGAAAGTCTGTGACTACCTGTTAGCTTTGTCGGAATTGGCACTTCTGGGTTGGGCAATAAATCTGATTCCAACTAGATAAACTGACGGATGGAGGGGGTGGGAGGGTGAGTGGGTTGATGGGAAGGGATGAGGCTGAGGCTGCGGCGTGGAAGGGGAGTGTGCCTTCCTCTACAGCGGGGCGTGGAAACCCAAGACCTCCCAGACACCTTGGATCCATCCCTGGAGCCTCGGCCCAGTCTGGCCCGCCGTCACTCCGACTGTTCTGGAAGCTCCCAGTTAGCCCCCTTCTGCTCTGGCCAGCTCACCCCTCGCGGCCCCAGAGCTGGAGCACCTTTTACATCCCAGGGGAGGACACCCTGGACAGCAGCCCCGAGGTGGCTCTCAGGTCCCCCAGCCACCCCCACCGCCCTGCAAGCCTTTCCGCGGGGCGCTCCCCCTGCGCTGGCCCCAGCCTTGTGGTCCCCCACCACCCCTCTCCCTCCCGTACCCCTGGCCTCTCCCGCTCATCACTGTTCCCTCACCTGGACGCTGCGAGGCCTTTCCCGTGGAGAAGCCCTGGCCGGCCCGTCCTCGGGCCCTGCAGCTGAGGTCTCCCGGCCAGCGAGCTTCCCGAGTCCTGGGCACGTCCTCCGCCCCGGCCCGGCCCGTCGCTCCCCGGCCCAAGCTCCTGAGCCTTCGCTGCACCCACTCTGTGAAGCGGACCCCGGGAAGGGACCCCAGTGCCGCCGGACCGCCTCAGCCGGTGCGTCCTTCCCATTCCTTTTCTACCCTGGTCTCCCAGGGGCCGGCGAGTTACCGCTGTCCCCTACAATACTGTGACTCTGTCCCGCGTGATCCCGCGACCACACCTTCGCCGCACCCCTCTCGGGGACCATCGGCTGGGTCTTGCACCGCCGCCTCTGGAGGCTCCTCCTTTCGTGCACATGGACGAGCTCCTTTCCTCAAGGCTTTTTGTGAGCCTTCCGTTCTTTCCCACTCAAAGTCTGTACGAGGTCACTCCATCCAAGTGCAAGGCTTCAACCCCTGCCAGTCCTGGACCCGACTGGAGCCCGGCCCTCGCCCCTGACTTCCAGGGCACACGGACGGTCCTTTCCACCCCATACTCCTGCCGGGCTCTTAAAGACGTCTCCACCTCAACATGTCCAAACAGAATTAATCTTCTCCGACATCCACTCTTCCTCCCCACGTCCCTGTCCTGTGAACGTCACTAAGGTCCACTCACACCCTGAACCTGGGAGTCATCCTAAATTCCCCGCTCCCCTTGTCCCTCACAAATTGTCACTAATAGACTTGAATTCTCCCCCTAGTTCTCTGCGTGATGGTTCCTCCCTCTCGCTCCAATGCCCTGGGCAACCCTCGGCAACCTCTCCCTCTCCCTCTCTCTCAGTCTCACTCTCTCATTTCTGCCTCTGCCCATTCACTAGTCTTCCTGGCTCCTTCACGATTGCCTCAACCCATTCTCCACACAAAAGCCAAATCTAATCGTATCCCCCTCCCTTAAATCCCCTGGATGGGGTCCACGCGCGCTGGGCAGAGCCTCCAGGATGAAGTCCACACTCTTCATCCTAGACCCCAGAGCCTTCGCTGTCCCACCTCTCTAACCTCCTCTCCCCCCACTGACCCCGAAGCTGCGGTCTCACGAGCACGCCAGCACGCCGCATTCACTCACCCCGCGAATCTCCCTCTGTGTGGAACCCCCCCACCCCCGCACTCCACCGGGGCCACTCCTTTGTCACCCCGGGGGACTCCGCTCAGGTCCCCTCCTCCAAGCAGCTCTTCCTGACCTCCTGGAGTAGAGCCCATCCTTTGTGTGCCCTGAGCTTACCTCTGATTTTATATTAAACCGTATCATACGCTGGTGTATCACAGAGTAAATCTATTTATCAGAGCCCCTGCTGACCTGTCTGCTGTATTTTCGCACGCCAGGATCCTACAAGACCAAAAATTCCTTTGGGGCCAAAACCATACCGAGCAGTGTCCCTGGTACAGAATAAGCTCCCTAAGGCATGTCTGATAGATGGATTCGTTTAAGTTCTGCTTGAATCTTATTGGGTGATTGTTATGGATTGAATTATGCCTCCTAAAAACGGGTATGTTGCAATCCTAAGACCCACTACTCCCGAATGTGACCTTATTTGGAGAGAGAGTCTTTACAGAAATACGTTGAAATGAGGTCATGGGGGGGGGGGGGCGCTAATCCCATAGGACGGCATCCTTATAAAAAGGGAAAATTTAGACACAGAGACAGGTGTGACTAGAAGGAAGCCAGCATAGAGACAGGCCAGAGATGGCCATCCACAGGCCGAGCGGGGAGGCCGGGGACAGATTTTCCCTCACGGCCCTCAGGAGACACCAAGTCTGCCAACCCTTTGGTTTTGGACTCCTGACCTCCAGAACCATGAGACAAATCTCCCGTGTCCCAGCCACCAGTCTGTGACACTCGAAGACGGCAAGCCCCCACACACTACTGCAGTATTTCCCGTACCTGTTGAGGCCTCCTTCCTCGGGCTCTGTAGCCGTAAGCTGCTTTCCTGAAGTCCGTAAGCTCAGCTTTTCTAGCATGTCTCCTCGGCTCTGTCCCTACCTGTGTCTGTCCCGTTCTCTCCCCACTCTCCCTCTCCTCTCTCACACACACCGTGAAATCACGTCTCTCTCTCTCTCTTAGGAACTCCCCCTTTTGCTCCAGACACTTCCACCTCCCAACAGGTTCTGTCTTGTGGGTCAGACTTAGGCCCCAAGGGAGCTCCCCTCACTGCTTTCTCATCTTTCTGAAAGGGAGAATCAGGTCAAGAATGTCATTCGCCACCACATCTACGACAGAACAGGGCACCCAGCAGTCATGCCCATGAGCCCAGTTGGCCTCGCGCCCCCAAGCTGGCTGCAGAAGCCCCTGGATAAGGGGAGCCTCCCAACACCGTCAGCCAAATCAGAGGCCAGGGATCCCCACAGCACCATCACTTGATTCTCCTTTCATCCCCACCTGTGCTCCCCACGGTACCGCCACCAAGCTTGTAGGACATCAAATCATGCTACTCCCTCGCTCAAAACTGGCTAAAGCCTCCCCGTTTCACGTAAAGCCAGTTTCCACATGTGTGGGGGGCTTTCCCAGATTTCCTGAACATCCATAAAAACCTTCCAGCCTCAGAATCTTTAGGCACACCCTTCCTCTGCTTACAGCGCTCCTCTCTCTCTCTCTCGACCTTTGCTTGGCTGAGCTTAGTGTCACCTCCACAAAGGAGGTTGCTCCGTATTAGCCTCCTCGAAGAAACTTGGAGTCGCCTTGCCAAGGATCTGTCCACACTCAAAGTTTCTGCCTACGTACTTATATTTGTAGCTACGTGATTAACGTCTTTCTCCCCCATTACACTGAAAACACCGGCAGAGCCGGACATTTGCCCACCGACTCCCCAGTTGCTACTGTAGTGAGTGGCACACAGCGGGTACTCAACAAGTGTTCCTTCACATGAATGAATGACCTGAGTCCTACTGCTGGGCCCATTGCAATGGGCCCAACTTATTTGTGTGAAGGGCATCTTCACCATCACAGAACTCACGTCGTAAACGTCACCCAGTCAAGCCTTGGGGATGGCTTTGAGCGTGTAATGGCCTCACGTTACAATCCCAACTTGATGTCATGTATCGGATCATTGTACTGGTCAGGGTCCCAGGAGGAAGTGGCCGGCACTCTCAGATGGCGTGACGGAGAGTAAAGAGGCTGGCTGGCTGCCGTGGGCACGGTTAGGGGGAGCCAGTGAAGAATGGGGCCTGCTGGGCGTCTCTTACCACCGCAAGCTCCGGAAAGGCAAAAGGAGGGGCAGATCCCAGGATCTAAGGAGAGCTGCTGGGAGATGCCCGCAACCAAGACACAGCATAGGTATCCTCCTCTCCTCTCCTCCCACCTTCCAGGCTCCTGCCAGCGGACTCTTCTTCGTTGTTGACTGAAGTACCGAAGCATCACCGACACGCTCCTCCCGCCCGACTCAGGTGGGCTGAGCCACGTGACGGCCAGTCCGGGGCCACAGCATCACCGCGTAGCCGAGGACTCCGCTCCTCTCTTCTCCACTGAGGCCGGGCTCCTCCAGTTTCCAGTTTCCACGGCAGATGGATATTTTCCCTCCCTGTTCCTCTCAAATTTCAGTTTTAAGTTATGTTGACCAGGCGGCCGGTTTCCCCGCCGGGCACGTTGTCACGATCACCATGATCATGCTGTCCTTGGGAGAAAGTCTGTTTTATCACGGAAGCCTTGGTTCAGGAAATCCAGTTCTGGCTTTTACCACTGGCTCCCCGTTGCCCGTGCCTTGATTTCCCTGTCGGGGCTACTGCGCCAGAGCAGGGCGAGGCAGGCGCTGTTTGGGGTCGCCCCTGAGCCCCCCCTTTCCTGCAGCCTCCAAGGGCCCAGCGGGCCGTGGCTGCGGGCATTCCGCGGCCGGTTGGTTGGGTCTCCAGGGCTCCAAGGATGCCGGCCCCTGGGGCTTCCCTCTCCAGCGCTCGGGCCAGCGCTCCTTGCTCCAGGGAGCAGGGCCCCTCGTTTGCCGCTATGTGTGCGTTCCCCGCCCCCCCCCCCCCGGCCCGGGGACTCCGGCCTTCCATAGCCCTGTCCTCCTGCCTGGCTGCACCGTGCACCCTGTTCCCACCTGACCGTGCTCGGCGCCTTAGGCCTCAGGCCCACAGCGGGGACACCTGCGGCCTCGGCCCTTAGCCTCAGGCCCACACCTGGGACACCTGTGGCCGCCAGAGCCTCCTGTGCCCCCGACCTTTAACGCTTCCTCTGAGCACCCGCATGAGCTCCAGGAAGCTCCGGCGAGTCCCTGAGCACCCAGGCCGCCTCTCCCGCAGCTCTGCAGTTGCGCCCCGTCTCCCTTCCCTCACTGGGCCTGGGATCGCCTCTCCCAGGATCCCATCTCACCCCCACTGCGGCCCAGGAGCCCCCAGCCACCCCCACGGGGCAGTGCAGGCGACCGGCAGGGCCCCACGGCCCCGACGGCGGACGCCACCCGCCCCTGTCCTCCCTTCCAAAGCAATGGCCCGGCCGCCACATCCCCACCAACGCTGCATCTGTCTCCACTTCTAAACCCAAGGGGGCTTGGGTTGAGGTTCCCAAAGCCCAGGAACCCCTTAGGGCTCAGGGGGCCTGCAAGCCCGCAGCAGCCTCAGCAACCCTGGGCCACAGCCCCCCAGAGGCCTGGTCCCCAGGAGCCACCTGCCCCCCGGAACTGCAGGGGCTCAGGCCTGGGGCTCAGGGGAAGCCCCGCACGACGGCAAAGACGCGCTCCTGGGTCCTGGGGCTTGGCCAGGGCGCCGCGGACAGCCTCCTGCGCGGCTGGACTGGAACAGCTCCATCACTGAGCTGCCAATGGGGAGCGGCTTGTTTGCCAGAGTCCCTCGGGTGGGGCAGTATTGGACAGGGAGATGGGGTCAGGGGGAGAATAGAGCCCCCGACACAGGGAGCTTGGCCAGAACCACTGTCAGAGTGGAAAGCGCGAAAACCATTCGTTGTTTCTTTCAAAACACGTTGACTGCATCCTAGTGTCGTGTCCTGGGGACACATCAGTGATAAGACACACAGCCCTTATCCGGACCGGGAGTCTAGCGGGAAGACGGTGCCCCAAAGACCCAGCTGCTGGTTCTGGTTTCCAGCTCTGAGCGCCCGCTCCATTTCTGCATCTGTAAGACGGAAGCACCAGGATTTTTATTGCCTTACGGAACAATGAGAAGAGCTGGACATTTATCATTTAATTTGAATTAAAATATAACAGGGCCAGGGGCATCCCTGGGTGATGCAGCGGTTTAGCGCCTCCTTCAGCCCAGGGTGTGATCCTGGAGTCCCAGGATCGAGTCCCATGTCGGGCTCCCTGCATGGGGCCTGCTTCTCCCTCTGCCTGTGTCTCTGCCTATCCGTGTCTCTCATGAACAAATAAATAAAATTTTTAATTTAAAAAAAATTTGGGGCCATAAACACCCCAAAGTACTGACAACAGGGACTCCAACAGATGGCTCTGCACCAATGTTCACAGTGGCATTATTCACCATGGCCAAGGGGGGAAGCAACCCAAGCGTCCACCAACAGGTGCACGGGTAAACCGAATGTACATAGGTACAACGAAATATTATTTAGCTATAAAAAGGAATAAAATTCTGATACCTGCCACCACACGGATGAACTCTGAAGACATTATGCTAAATGAAATACAAGTCCAACATGAAAGGACAAATATTGCATGGCTCCTTTCTTTTTTTTAAAGATTTTATTTATTTATTCATGAGAGACACACACACAGAGAGAGAGAGAGAGAGAGAGAGAGAGAGAGAGAGGCAGAGACACAGGCAGAGGGAGAAGCAGGCTCCATGCAGGGAGCCCGACGCGGGACTCGATCCTGGGACCCCGGGTCACGGCCTGGGCCGAAGGCAGCGCTAAACCGCGGAGCCACCCGGGGGTCCCCTGCAAGGCTCCTCTAACCTGAAGTTCCTAGAATAGAAAACTCAAAGCAACAGACAGTAGCCCGGAGGGGCTGGAAGGCAGAGGAAGTGCAGAGTTACTGTTTAATGGGTACGGAGTTTGCTTGGTATGAAAAGGTTTTGAAAATGGATGGTGGCGATGGTCGCACAACATCATAAATGTTCTTAATACCACTGAATCGTGGGATCCCTGGGTGGCGCAGCGGTTTAGCGCCTGCCTTTGGCCCAGGGCGCGATCCTGGAGACCCGGGATCGAATCCCACGTCGGGCTCCCGGTGCATGGAGCCTGCTTCTCCCTCTGCCTGTGTCTCTGCCTCTCTCTCTCTCTCTCTCTCTCTCTCTCTCTCTCTCTCGTGTGTGACTATAATACATAAATAAAAAAAAAATACCACTGAATCGTACATTAAATGATAAACGTGTATCTTACCACAAAAAAACTCAAATGTCAATGTGGTACTGTGATTGACAATAAGAGAGCTGTATTTGGACTTTCGGCACAGAGCTCCTAAAACCCTTGGAATTTCCTCAGTGATAAAAAGAATAAATGTCAAAGGAGCACTGGTATCCCTACCAGGCCCCCTAGAAGCCCCCGTGAGCTTGCTACTGAGGTGACTCGGGGAGGGCCCCTCGGGGCGAGGCCGGACGGCCAGGGGAGCCGACGTACATGCAGAGGCTTGGAACAGCCCCTCCAACCTGACTTCTGGGGACTTTGCGGGGCTGGAGTTTGGGTTAATTCCTGGGGCCAATGCCTGAATCAACTGTGCCTGTGTAATGAAGCCGCCCCCCCCCAAAAAATATACCCCCAAGGTATGGGGTTCCCGTCGCATGCTCGTCCTTAAGGCACCATCCCGGGGGGTGGAGGGGGGGACACTGCCTCTGGCCCGTGAGCCAACAGGCAGGGCTGTTCGAGCTGGAGGGTCGGCGGTGGCACAGGGGACCTGGACTTGCCCGGCGTGCGACGGGGCCTTCACCCGCAGGGCCGGGTTGCCCGAGGCTCGCGGAGGCCGGGAGCGAGAGCTGCTCAGCGGACAGTGAGGAGGGGACACCGACGCCTTCCCTCAGCCCGTCACAGAGGAGCCCCGAGCCCAGGTCCGCTTTCGGGGCTCCTAGTGCAAATCCCCGGGCTCAGCGAGGCGCGGGCGGGCCTGTTTAAGGGATGGTGTGTGCTGCGGTGGGAACCGTGCCGCACAGTCCAGCAGTAGGACGGGTCACCGGGGTCGGCCCCTCCCAAAGGTGACAGCCTTCTTGGCCGCAGGTGCCGTAAATTCAAAAATACACAGGAGCCCAGGGAGTCCCATAAGTGCGAGAGGAGGGCCCGGACGGAGGCGGCGGCCTGCGTACCTGCAAAGCGGGCTCCTTAAGGGAGTAGCCACAGCTCAGTCCCACGACTCCCACGCAGGACTGGAGGCTCAGGTTGCCAGACCTTCCAACTCTGCAAACCAAGCCAAAAACAAAAACAAAAAAATCTAAATTGTTCAGCAAAAATCTCCTAATCTGTTGGCAACTCATTTAAGAACTACTTTTCGACCCAAATGAAACACCTTTGCAGTGAGATCCAGTCCCTGGACTAACCATTTACAACGTCTGTTCTTCAAATTCTAGAATTTCCTATGCCACGCATCTGGCCAGGCATTCAGGATTTGCCTGCCTGCTTCCGATGGCAGAGAAGCCCATTACTTAACTAATGTTTTTTTTTTTTTTGATAAATTCTAGTTGCTAGGAAGATCTTAAATACTAATCCACCCCCTTATACCCATCTCTCCGTGTGTTCCAACAAGTGCCCATATCCCCTCACCACCTTAGACAAGAGAAGAGCTACACCCCACCCCCCCAGCGTGGTCAGTGCCACGTTCCTCCCTGAGGTCTGGGTTGAGGACAATGGCCAAGTCTTACATCGCTAAGGAAGGATAATAATAGGTAACACTTGCTGAGCGTGTATATGCCAGACACTATTCCAAGCCCCCCACGTATGAACTCATCCCTCGAGAGAACTCTGTGAGACACGTGCTACTATAGTCACACTTTGCATACGAGGAGACTGAGGACAGGAGAGCCTGAGGACGTGTCCAAGGTCACACACCCAGTAAGTAGAACCACCGGAACTGGAACCCAGACAGCCTGGCTCCAAAGGCAATGTTCAGGGTACCGCGCATGCCTATGGGGATGATCACACTCATTCTGTGATTCTTTGTAAATGTGAAATAAGAGAAAACAATACCAGCTCTTTTTTCTGGACCACAAAACAAATAGGTTTCCATAAAAGCAACATGAGAAATGGATTTCACCCTATGCAAAGATGTGAAAGATGAGAAAGGAGAAAGGATGGCCTTTAACCACGGAAACTAGAGTTAGATACTGAGCAGAACTTCCTGCCGTTGAGGGCTTTGAGCCCCTGGAATAGAGAATAAAGAGTTGTGCTTTCTTTCTTAGATAAATGTATGTTTTCCAAAGAAAGGATGGAGAAGACTAATGTTTCTGGAATTGTTCTCGCAGCTGAAGCTGTGCAGAGGCAACGAGAAGTGTTATAAAGAACTGTGGAGACCAGGAAACTTGCATGCTTGCAATTCCTATTCCACATGGCTTCCTCCAGGGAGGACAGAACAGTGGTCTTTGTGGCATATGAGCCCAGGGTCCCATGCCTGATGGATCCCAAAATGAGGGCGTGGGAAACAGGGAGATCAAAGATTCACGGATCAAATCCTGGGTCCACAAATCAACTACCTAGGTCAGAAATTAACGTAAGGTACCCGGAATCTGGATATTTTAGAATGTGAATGAGCTCGAGAGGTAATCTCTCCGTACCCAGTATTCCTTACCCAGCAGAACGCCTTCTGCGATATTCCCTACAGGTGGGCATGCACCTGTTGTGAATACACACCAGCCACAGCTCTTGGATCAGCCCTCACAGGTTCAAAAACGGGGGGAGGGAATCAGATAGTTTAGAAAAATCTGGAGGAAATCTGAAGGCGAGGACTAGGGGAATGGGAAGTTAGAGGAAAGCACTTGATATGTGATTTTTTTTCCCGGCAGAACCTTTTCATGCATGTTCACATGAGCATGGAACGATTGTGACTAAGGCCATACAGATGGAATTTTGGAAATTTGGAGTGGCCCTAATTCTGTTGCTGATCTCGCTTTTTTTTGTGACACCGAGAAGAGCTGGATTTTTTTTTTCAGTATATTTCTTTGCCCCATTGGTGTTGGACTTGGCCTAGTGACTTGTTTTGGCCAAAGGAACATAGGGGGAGCTAACAGCACGCCGGTTCTGAGCCAAGGTCTAACTACTATACACGGTTTAATAGTTCCAGGATGTAACTTGGACCCATTTTTTTTTCCAAGAAGACACACCATATCAATCAGCACCTTTCTCCACCAACAATCCTTGAAACAGGGCCGGGCGGGGGTGGGGCAAGCCCCTAAAAAGAGATTCACACAGAGGAAGGGAGGGTAGGTGAAGAACACTGCCCTACGCTACGCAGATGTAGGAGGAGGTGCGCATGGCAGGTGACCGGCTTGCCCTGAATGCACCGCGAAGTGCTGTCACTCTAAGACTGTGGCCTACGTGACCGCAGACCATCCCCTCCTGCCTGTCGGCCCACCGCCCGGCTGTAACGGCTGTAACGTGCTTTTGCTTTCAGCCTAAGCATCGCCAAACCGGGAGGCCGCGGCGGGTCGTGTGTTTGGCCCGTCTCTTCAGCGCTCCTCCCCACTGGCCTCCCCGAGCGGAAGATTGTAGTCTTGCTCCACTTACTGGCAGCCTAATCACAACTTGCCTTGGCCAGAGAAGCGGGACTAGGAAGGGGGACACTCTAGAGCGGAAACCACTACTTGTCTCTCCCATTTGTGTTCTCCCTCCGCCCCTGGGATCAGCCAGTCCCACAGGGCTGCGCCTTTACCTGTGGTTCCAGAATGAAGCAGAACTGCAGGAGACCTTGGTGGACCTTGCCTGTTGGATGCTGCGGGCGATGCTGCAGGCCCTGGTCACCGAGCTGCGTGGACGATCCCCAGGGCAGAGGTCAGCAGCTTCTGCCCTTACCGCACCTCAGGAGCACCCTAGCCGTCTCGGTGGCCTCACTGCGGTATAATCATTCACTGTAGTTCCAGTGGCCCCCACACTACCCCCCATAAGAGCTCATGTCACTTCAACTAGGTTTCCCCAGTGCTTTGCACGAGGCAGGTGTAGGGGTGAAGGGCAGGGTGCCCCACAAGGTGCCACTTTACTACGCAGAGTACTTCCAGCTGAAGACACAAAGGGCCTAAAGACTCAGGAAGAAACTTCGACCTTCCCCCACTGCCTGGAGGAATTTCGGGAGGACCTGCTGGCAGAAGAGAGCTATCACCCCGGATATCGGATATCCTAACACGACCTAGGAAGGCAACCGGGAAGAACCTAGCCACGTCTGTTTCATCAAAGTCCATGTCCCACCGTTTCTGGAAGCTCTAGCAAACACTGGCTCAGCAAACATGTACTCCGTTCTGTTTTCCTGTGAATTGCACTCCTTCCCCTTGAGGCCCCAGGCCCCTACCCCGGTCTCCTTACTTCCAGGTGACACAGACGCCCCATTTTGTCTGTCTTGGAACCTTGTGTCTGTGTGGACGCCCGAAGTGTACACAGTTAAATGTGATTTCCCCCCGTTCATCTGTCCCATGTCAATTTGATTCTTAGACCAGGCAGAGGAACCTTAAAAAGTAGGAGAAAAATTTTCCTTCCCTACACCTAGGAACGGTGACCCCCCCAAAATCACTAATGAACGAACACGTGGTCAAAGGATCCTAAAGTTTTGCCCCGTCCTTTCCTCTCCACGCAGTGAAGCCCTCTCCTGGGGCCCTTTGCACATAAGCCCCCCCTTCCAGCAGGTGCCAAGTCATGAAATCTAACTCAAAGAAGTTGCTGTGCTATCCAGGGAAACGGGAAATCCGAGTAAGTCGGCCCGTAGCGTCACTGGCTTGCTGAAGAACATCCTCACGTTTCCAACGTTAAAAATGTTAAATGTTAAAAATGTTAAAAGCACCCAGATTCCAACACCCAGTGGGCACTGGCACAGGGGGGCCGGGGAGGCCCAGCCGGCGGCTTAGACTTCCCGTGGGGGCCCAGCCAGCTTGTCCGCGAGGCATTGGTGCGCAGCCTGTTGAGGTGTCCCTGGAACCCGGGGTTCCCTAGGCCCAGGTCACGAGGCGGCCGCGTGGCCTCGCTCCCAGGGACACTGCAGCCCAGGCCACTGGCACTTGGGAGACGGGGTGTCTTCGTCCGCCGGGCTGGCAGAGGGCACGGTGCTCTCTCCAGGGCGTCCATGCGCGGCCGAGGGCGCCGACACCCGCCTCACTGAGCAGGACGGACTCCCCCCGCCCCTCGCGGGTCCCACGCCGCCTTCTGGAGCTCTGCGTCAGGGGCACCGCGCCCCAGCAGCCGCACGGAGCCGGGCCTTGCTCCCGGGTACCAGGGCCAGCGAGTGCGTCCAAACCGCAAGAGCTGCCCGGGGACCCGCGGGGGCGGGGGCGGGGGGGGGGGGGCACCGGGCTGCGGCGCTGGCTCGTCTCCCGCAGGCTCCTGTTTTTCCACCGCTGTTCCCGGAGCGTGTGCGTCCAGGGGGCTGCGGGGCCGGCGGTGGGTCGCCCAGTCCCCTCCCGCTGCCAGCGAGCGTGGGCACCGGGGAGGGGGCGGGGTCGGGCGGGGTCGGGGGGGGGCAGCCCAGGAGGAGGGACCGGGGCCCGCTTCACTCTCGGGGGGCAACCGGGTGCAGGACGGAGACAAAGAGCGTCCTGCGGCGAGGACGGCCCGGGGCGGGGGGCGGGGACCGGCAGGAGGGGAGCCCGCAGGCCCGGCCCCCCCCCCCCCCCCCGCCTCCCGCGCGCGCTGCGGAACCTGCCGGCACGAAGCACAGTCACGAGCGAGCGGAGCCGGAGCAACGGGGCGGGCGGGACGGACGCGGCAGCGCGGGGGGTGGGGATGTGTGCGTGGGCGGCGGGAAGGGCTCTCGGCCCCCCCCCCGCCCCGTCTCCGAGCACCCGGGGCGGGGAGAGCGGGACGCACGGGGGCGGGGGCGCCGGGGGCGCCGGGGGCGCTGTCGCGGGGGGCCCCCCACCTCCACCCCCACCCCGCGGGAGCTCGCTGGGGAGGCGGCGCGCGCGGCGGGGCAGGGCGGGGCCGGGCTCCTACGCAAGCGGCCGCGAGAGGGGATCCTGCGCGCAGGCCCCGCCCCCTCACGTGCCCGCGGCGCAGGGCCCCGTGCCGCCCGCGTGACCCGCCGCCCCCCCTGCCGCCGCCGCCCGGTTTCCACGCGTGGGAGGGAGGCCGAGGCGGGACGGTCGGCGCCTAGAGGCACCTGCCCCCCCCGCCGCTGCACCCCTGCCCTGGGACCCCCGCCCTCGCCGCCCGGGGCTGCCGCTGCCGAGCCTGGGGAGGCCTCGTGCGGGAGGCGCGGGTGGTGCAAGGCGGCCTCCCTCCTCCGCGCAGCGCCCCCGCCCACCCGCGACCCGGGGCGCCCCCAGCGCAGCCCCCGCCCACCCGCATCCCGGGTCCCGCCCCCAGCGCCCTCGCCCACCTGCGTCCGGGGTCCCCCCCCCCCCAGCGCCCTCGCCCACCCGCGACCCGGGCCCCTCCCAGCGCCCCGCCCACCTGCGACCCGGGCCCCCCCCAGCGCCTCAGCTGCGGGTGTACGCAGGCCTGGGGGTGGGGAGGCGGCCCCGGGGCACCCGAGGGGGTGTAGTGGCGTCCCCCGGGCTCCTCGAGAGGCGCAGGGACCACCCGGGGGGGGGCGCTTGGTGGAAGGGGGAGCGCGGGGAGGGACCACCCCGGGGTGCTGGGGTCGCCCATGGGCCGCAGTGCGAGGGTCGGGGGAACCGGAGGCAGAGCCCAGGAGCGAGCAGTGCCCAAGGCACTGTGGCCACTGCTGTCCTCAGGGCCTGACGCTCCCTGCAGAGCCGGGCCTGCCCCCGCCCCCCCCCCCCCCCCCCCCCCCCCCCCCCCCCCGCCCCAGGAGCGCGCCCTCCTCCCTCGCCCTGCCCACCCGCTCGTCCTTGAGGACGCAGCTCTGTGCCAGCTCGGCCCGGGGCCTTATGTCATTTGCGGCCCAGTTGCCACCGCACCGGGTACCCCGCATGGGCTGCCCACGTTCCCCACCCCTAGGGAAGCCGGCCAGCCTCGCTGCCCCCCTTGACCCTTCCCGTCCTCCACGGAGCCCCAACAGCGACTCTTTCAAAACCTGTATCAGACCGTGTCTCCCTCCAGCACAAACCCCTCCAGGGGTTTTCCGTCACATCCAGGGGCAGGTGAAGACCTATGGTGACATGTGTCATGACTCCTTAGGCCCTGTCATCCAGCCCCGTCGGCCTGTCCCGTGCTAGGCCGAGCCACCCTGGCTCTCCTCCTGCTTCTGGAACTGGTTCCCTGTGCCCCGGAGCCTTTACCTGCCCGCCCTCTCAAGGGGCGCGGGTCCAGTAGGAGTCACCGGGGTCACCACGCGTCGGAAGCCTGCAGGCACCCTGACTGCCTGGTCCCTGACAGGTGGTCCTCCCAGCCCCTCTTCCCTTCCCTCCTTTCTTCTTAAGACCCCTTACCATCGTCTGAGGCTCAGCACGTTTATTTGGTGACTGTCACAATCATGAGAAGGGAGGGTTCCTGAAGCCAGGAATATGTGTCCTGCTCACTGACAGAGGGCAGACCTGTCCCTCGTGCACTGGGTGCTCCGCCTGAAACGGGGGTGACCGCAACGGTGCTGGCCAACAGGGGGGCCGCACAGCAAGCACCGGATTCTGCGCATTAGGCTCCCCGGCCGGCCCCTGCCGGGGTGCTCCTGGAGCAAGCCTCACCGTCTGCGGAGCGTCTGTGACTGGTATCCTGCTGCTAAGGTGACCACACGAGTTTGGAAGATGGCAAGAGACGGTCTCTATGCGGTCACCTTCAAGCGAGTGTCCGTTACAGAGCTCCCTGGAAGGCCCCCGGATCCCTGTTGCCCCCTACATGGTGGCGACCCGCATTTTTTTGGATGAACTAGAACAAACGAAATAGCAAAGTGCACTGCAAGTTGCAAGGCCAACTGGCTTTCAGTTTGTGTGCAGGCCCGTGTGTGTCTGTCCGTCTGTCTGCAGGTTGTGCCACAAAGTGAGTGTCTTATTGGTGGTCCTTTGGAAGTCCCGGGTGCCCTGTCGCCAGCTCTTCGTAGAACATGTGCTCACTCTCGGTGACTGGCTGACACCTGCTGTGCTTGACGCCAGGCGCTGCGTCGGGCGAAACAACCCCAAGGGCCGGCGCTGCTTCATCCCCACTTTACAGAGGGGACCACTGAGGCTCGGAGCAGTCCCGTCGACTTGGCCATGGTGACAAGGCTGGTGCGCTGCTAACCTGCGGCTCCTCCCCAGGGCCCCGGAGGACCGCTCGCTCCGCAGCATCCCGGCCCGCTCGCCTTTAGTTTCGCGCAGCCCACGGGGAAAGCCCACCTTGCGCTGGGCACGAGAGGCGAGCCCCACTTACCCACATCCGCAGGCCTTCCCACGGCAGTGTGCGCGGGCCGCCCCCGGGGCCCGTGCAGCGTGTGGATTTAGGGTGTTGGCAGGTCAGGAGGCATCCACACACTCACACACACACTCACACACGCTCACACTCGCCGCCTAGGGTTCTAGCCGTAGCTGTCGGCGAGGGCCACCCCACAGGAGCTGGGGCTTTTAGCGGCGGCCCGTGGCCACAGACCACCCGTAGCCCGAAGGAGGGAGAGGTACGGGACTGGGACTGAACACCCTACTGCGTTCCCTCCCGTCCTCAGTTTCCCCACCAGGGATCCCCGCCCCCCCCCCCCCCCCCGCCATGGCAGAACCAGAGATGAGAGTCTTACGGTAATCCACAGAGGTCACCTTGGGGGCAGAGGATCACAGTGGTTCTGGAGGGGCCGGGGGGGCACCCCAGCTTCTCGTGCTCGGTGCACAGCCCAGCAAGGACCTCCATGACCTCGAAAGGCCAAGTGTTGGCGCGGGCGCCGCTTGACAGCTCTGTGCAGGGCTTGCTCCTGGGCCCGGAGGACGGGCTCCGAGCCACCAGCTGGGCCTGCGCAGTCCCGGGTGGCGCCGAGAGCCCCTGCCTCAGCCCCCTATTCTCCAGGCTCCGGGGGGGGGGGGCGGGGGGGAGGCCGGGCCAGGGCCAGAGCCACCTGGGTGGCTGCAGCTGTGCCAGCGCTTGGGCATCTTGTGCGTGAGCTAGTCATGGACGAGGGCAGCGGGTGTGTATACAGGCCGGGGAGTCCACCGTGTCGGCGAAAACCTACTCCTGCCAGGATTTTGCACACTTCAGAGCTGCCCCTCCCTCCAGGAAGGAGGCAGCAGGCCGTGTGTGCGCGTGCAACCGGGAGGGTGGAGTGCAGCCTTGCGAAGGCGTGTCCTTGCTGTGTACGCTCGCCCGGCCTTTGCAGGAGAACGCAGGGCTGCAGTTGTGGCTAAAATATGAATGAGTGTGGTCGTGTGCAGGTGCATGAATGACTGTGTGTTTCTGTGAATGAATGCATTTGAGATGAAGTGTGTATGGGAGCCCTCGCGAGCTGGGGTGGTGGCTTGCAGGTGCCTGGCGGCCTGGAAGCATCCAGCAATCAGTGTCTACACCACAGTCTCTAAGTGCCGGGCTGGGGGAGAAGGGGAACCCTGGATTTGCTCAGAGCACCGCCCTTTTGCTGCTGCTGCTGCTGCTGCTGCTGCGACAGCATGAACCACGGGCTGTTGCCTTGTCTTCCCTGAACCCCCAGGAAAGGAAGGCGGGGAAGACAAGGGCACGTGGTCAGTCTGCTATTAGTTGAAGGTTCCTCCAGACACCAGAAAGTGTCCTCAGATAAACTCTAGCCCCACAGCCTCCTGACCTGCCCTTAACGCTCCTCCTTGGGGCTAAGCGAGGGGCCGATGAGTCGCAGGCGGAGGGTGGTTCCCAGGTGGCCCCCGCATCGCTGACCCCAGCCCAGCGCGGTAGGAGTGTGGTCTGGACACACTTGAGGTCGACAACGTGTTACCACCTTCTGCGTCAACCACACTGCAGGGAAAGGTCCTCAGTCTTGTAGGAAACTGTGATAAGCACAGAGGACTGAGTAATCACGAAATGGAAACTCCACATGGTGGGTGTACCCCCAAAAATATGTAAGGCCTGCTCAGCTTTAGGTCAAATGATTTAAATACGTCTTGGACTCTCTTTGTCCCCCACCCAAGGCCCCCCACGTCCCTTGCCATCCGAGTGGCCTCCTCAGAGGGCCCTTGTGCACAATGGTCCTAAGTAGTCCCCTCATTAACAGTCTCAGCAGAGTCCCAAGACTGAATGGGTCAGAGAAGCCAAATCCTCTTATTACCGAGAGGCCCAAGTGCAGCTCCTTGGAGGAGAGTGGGTCAGAGAGAAAGGGTTGGGGAGCAAGAAATGTGGGGAATGAAGACTCTGCAAAACTATCGTAAACTACCTCCTCCGAGAACAGAAAAATCTAATATCCACGCCCCCCCCCCCCCGCACCGCGCCAAAGCTCTGCGAGTCGCTAAGCCTCGCTCACCTCACTTCCGTCGGGGCGGCCCCTCTCCAGTCACGTATGTGACCGTTCACAGGTGTGTACCAAACCGTGCGGTCAGAGGTGGACGCGGGAGCAGCATGGTTGGCTCTGCAGAGGGCCCCATAAAAAGGGAGGTTTTTCAGTAAATGCAGAATCGTATAATGCAGTCACTGACCGCCGTGAAGCCCCCTGGCGTCGTGTATCCCAGCTGTGGTGGGCCGCGGCTGGGTCCCCTCTGCCAAGCAGCCGTGAGAAGGACCGTCCCGGAGCCTTTGCCCATGACCGTGCTGTCCCTGCCAAGTGTGGATGTGCTGGTGCTTTGTGTTTGTATGAATGGGGGTTGCATGTGCTGGTCAGAGGCCACGTGAGACACGTGGGGTGGGAATTATATCTTAAAAAGATGAATTGGAAAAAAAACGAAGCAGGGAAGTGTGAATGGCATAAATCTCTCCCACGGTGCCCCCTCTTCCCTCTCACCCACTGCCACTGCAAGGTGCACCTGTTTTATTAAAATTAATTACTGGCTTTGCAAATAACAATAGATCGATATCTGCACTTGAGTTCCACCCTCCCCGGGACCACACTGCTCCAAAAAACAGTTTTTAGAGAGCTGCAACACAAAAGATACCGCAGTCAGCTCAAGCAAGGGGTTATTTTTAGATCAGAAAAAAAAAAAGAGGGGAAAGGAGGGGAGGGGAAAAAAAAAAGCAGTTCTGGGTTTTGCAATCTAATTTGGTCCCTTTTCTTAAGGGAAAAAAAAATCCCATCAATGGCATTTTCCATACAATCTGATTCCTATTTGGCTCCTAGAAAAAGAAGCAGAGATCTAGGGCTGAAAATTCTGGAGTTTTATGGCTGATTCCAGCTAGTAGCCTTTCTTCACCAGGCTCCAACTGAATTAATTTGATACTATTTTTGAAAGTCAGTGTTTCTAAGGGAGACCTAATGACGCACTGACGTCAATGCAGGTCAATAGCACACACTGCTGGAACTGGGCGTGCTACACCGAGCCAGAGCTGGAGCCTTTTCAAACAGCCCCAACTCTGCAAATATCTCAGTTTTGCAGGGGTGGGGGGGCGAGGGTAGGGGGGGAAGCCAGGGTTTGAGTAGCACGGAGACCCCCACCACTGCCCCCACCCAACGCCTTCGGAATTGATGCATGTTTTCCTGATGCAAAAAAAGAAAGAAGAAAATCCACACAGATACAATCAGACGCACTGCAGTGCCAAAAAAAAAAAAAAAATCATACCTGTCAAAGGGACTGTATGTGATCCGTGCACACACACATTTACGTTCAGAATGCAATGCATATTATTAGGGTCTGTCTATAAATAGATCCCGGGAGCGTGTGCATGGGGACTCGGTCCCCAAGCCCGGTTTTTGAACGTGGGCGATGAGTTCTTTGCTCTGATCAGTTACTCGGGAGGTGCCTGGAGGTGTGGGGGTGGGCACGTGGGCGGGGGGCTGCCTCCTTCTCCTTCCCTCCGGCTCCCCCTCCTTTCCCTTCTTTTCCTCTCTCCCCCTCCCTCCTCGCTCACCTCCCCTCTCCTCGCCCTCCATCCCTCTCTCATTTCCTCCTCCTCTTCTTCTCCCTCCTTCAGCCTTCCCCACCCTTTCTTTCTTTCTCTCCCCCTCCCTCTCTCCTCTCCTTTTCTCCCCCTCCCTGCCTCCCCCTCCCTCTCCCTTCTCCCTCTCCCTCCAAGTCTGGCACTGAACGCGAACTGTTTTGCTTTGCTCCGGGAAGAGTGCAGACACAGAACGTGAAATCCCGAGCTTTTTGCGTGGTGCATTTAGAATGCTTCCTTATTTATATTACCCTCATTCCCCCACCCCACCCACCCCCTCACCAGTCCTTCCAAATTTCCCTAGAAATCTATGTAGAGCGCGCGGAGGGGAACATTTGCACAAAAAGTGAAGGAGCTCGCCAAGGTAGGTTCTACCATGCACTGTCTTGTGTTTGGCTTCTGCAAAGTTTATGATGTCAGTTGGTGGATGTTTGGAGGAGTAGGTCTGTGTGACTGGCCATGATTACTGCCTTTTTCACTGAACAATTATATTTGTACCAATTGCCTAGACTTCTCAGGCAGGATTTCTGTGGTTGTGTGTATGTGATTTTTGCAGGAGGCAGGCCAGTTGGAAGAGGAGCCTGTGGTGTTAAACTGGGGAGGGGATGCTCCCCCGCACCCCCCCATCCAAATGTTTTGTGGGGGGGGTGTCGAGGAGGGGGATGCTGTAGTGGGCAGGTGCTTCTCCCACTTTTGTCCGATTTTGGATTGATTCTCATTCACCAAGTCTCTTCATTCTTGTCATCATTTTGCCCATGAAAATTTAGTTGCAAAAAAGGGCTTCATGAAGTCAGAGCAAAGTGGGGGAGCATGGGGAGAGGCAGGCAGGGCCCGCCGGTGGTGATGGTGGTGGTAACATTTCTTGCATAGAGAATTTAATTTCTCTTCTCATGATTTGGGGAAAATGCTAACGGAAAAAAATTTAATGGGTGCTATCGGAAAAAAAATTTTTTCAAAGCCCCACTAGTGGGTAAAATGAAATTTTAAAAAACAGAAACAAAACACATTTCCATTGCAAGAGCAAAACCTGCTACAGCTCACAACCACCTGTAGAGGGAAATCTTTATGCATGATTTCTTGGGGCTGGTCGCGGAGAGGAAAACCGCCTGAAAAGGCGCCTGGCAAACTTTGCAGCCTGAGGACCGCAGAGGCTGGACGGGCGGGGGGGGGGGGGGGGGGGGGGGGGGTCGGGGGGCGCCGGCCAGGGCCTCTCAGCCGCACAGGCGGCCTCCTTGCCTCGGGCGCCGGGTCCCCACGGGCGCGAAGGGGACCCGCTGCTGCCGGGGCGCAGGGCCTGCGGGTGGGGGTGCCTGGGAGGCCGGGCTGTGCTCTCCCGCCCCCGGCAGGGTGGCCGGCAACAGGTGGCTCTCCTGGGAGACGAGTTTGGGCCGAGACTCCAGGGGTTCTCTAACGGGGTAAATCCAGCAGGGCTTCATTGTGCGGCCTGAGCCCTTCTTTGTTAGGAAGCAGCTTGGGGGAGAGACGCGGAGCCAGGGGGGGCACTTTTGAACATCAGCCATTTGACCTTGGGGGCCAGGGTTCAAATCCTCCAGAGAGTAGAAAAGGCTGAAAAGGAGGTCACGCCATGGGCGCCCCTGCACCTTTCATTACTCGCTTTATGTTTCATGGGAAAAATCCAGTGCCTGGTGCTGGCCGAGCCTCGTCAATGGGAATTCCATGTGTCGAGAGCAGGGTGGCTGGTGTTTTTTTTTTTTTTTTTTTTTTTTTTTTTTTTTTAATCTAGGGAAGCAGGCAGCACTCTCAGCGGTAGTACTGTATTTTTTTCCCTACAAATGATCTTCTAGGAAAGCTGAATCACCTCCACTCTGAAGAGCAACCACTTCTGGGAGGTGGAACACAAGTCTCCAAAGGGGGGGTGTGCACCCCCACACAGCCTTTAAGTACAGACGTGGGGGCACCATTTGACTGTGGAGCCACAGTGCACTGGAGAGCATGGGGGTCGGCGGGCAGTGCACCAGGGAACACGGGGGCAGTGGGCAGTGCTCCGGGGAGCACGGGGGCTGGCGGCCAGTGCACCAGGGAACACGGGGGCAGTGGGCAGTGCACCGGGGAGCACAGTGGCCAGTACGCAGTGCACCAGGGAGCACGGGAGCAGGCAGGCAGTGCACTGGGGAGCACGGGGGCCAGCGGACAGTGCACCAGGAAGCATGGGGGCAGGTGGGCATGCTCCAGGGAGCACAGCGGCCAATACGCAGTGCACTGGGGAGCACGGGAGCAGGCAGGCAGTCCACTGGGGAGCACAGCAGCCAGTAGGCAGTGCACTGGGGAGCACAGAGGCTGGCGGGCAGTGCACCAGGGAGCACGGGGGCCGGTGGGCAGTGGCTCTCTGCACTGGGCCCACTGCCGGAGACGGGGTGCCGATTGCCTGTCAAGCGGCGAGTAGCGGCCTGTGCACCCTGGAGCTGGCGGAGCACTGGGCTGAGCCACCGAGGAGGGAGTCTCCTCAGCCAGGGGTGGCACAGAGGCTGGGGGAGGGTGCCTGGAGGTCAGACCCTGGCCGGCGAGCCCTCAGAGCTGGGGTAACCCCAGCGCCCCCCGTGCGACTCTGAAACAGGGCGGTGAGGCGGGCGGGGGACGCAGCTCTTGGCCTGAGGCCTCAGGCTAAGCAAGCAGGGGGCGCCGACTGCAACCCCGAGGACCCCCTCGGGAGGAGTGAGATAGGGCCAGTGCGCCCCACCCACTGCCCAAGGCCATGGAAGCCCCGGCCCGGGCACTGCCCCCCACGTTGTGCCCAGGGAAGACGAGGGACAGACTTCGACAGCCGCGGAGGCCACTAGGGTCCCTGGCATCATTCCTCTCGGAAGGCAGTCACTTCTGTTCTTTACCTAAGTCAGCAAATGTGTGTCCCCTTTTGGGAAGGGCGAGGAGCGGGTGGCCAGGGCAGCCCCGCGGGTCCTCCCAGGCCCCCAAACTCCTTGGTGTCCCTGGCCACCCGCAGAGCCTCCCAGGGACCCCAGAGGCTCAGGCACAGCCGCCCTTCGTGGTCCCCCAGGTGCCAGGTGCCCCCTGGCCTGCGGGGCCTGCAGGGCCGGGACCCCCAGGGGCGCAAGTGTGTGCCTCGCACGGACTTCTCTGCCCACGCGCTCGCCTCCACCTGCTGTCCCCGCTCAGGGCGGGTCTGACGCCCGAGTGCACGTGGTGACCCTGCGCCGGCCTTGGGTCTCATATGCATTCAGGAGCGCTGGTGCCCTCGGCGCTGCAGGCCCGGCCGCGAGCGCCCGTCTGCCCATCAGGAGAAGAACCCAGTGCAGCTTTTCCCTTCAGCGCTTTGCATGAGCCCCGGGGCTTCACCTTTGGGGGTTTTTTGGTCTTTTTCACCTTCGTTTCTCAAAAGAAAAATCAGGGCAGGAACAGGGCCAGCTACATAATTTGTGGGGCCCAGTATAAAATGAAAATGTAGGGCTCCTTGCTCAAAAAGCAGGACAAAAAGTGCTGACAGAGGTGCTAAAACATAAAACTTTTTTTCCTCGAGTGTTTCTCTCAATTTGTCATGTTTTTTATTTGCTGTTTACCGTCCTAAAAAATTAAAATGTAACTTATCATCATGAAGTTTACCATCCATCTTTATATTGTTGCGTGCTACAACAAGAGCATTTCTTTGCAGACTCACCAGGATTATGCAATTCGTATTTCATCGGTCGTACATGCATAGGTATCCTGTTCTTAACTGAGTGACAGAAAAATTGAACAAAATGTACTCAACTGGTTTTATTTCTTTTTGAATGCAAACATTCTACCAATGCTCTCTGACTTGGGCTCCCTGATGGAGAAAACGACCTATTAGTTGTCCAGTCCTTCCCTTTCCTCCTACATCATCATTTCTGCCATAGATGGTTGACAAATATGGGGGGGATGCGAAGAAGAAACTATATGTTAGGGTCCCTTGTCCCCTAGTGTTGCAAAGGACCCCACTGCCATCTTTCCGCGTTTGAAGCGAGTTCTGGAGCAAGCGGCCCTACATCTCAGTACCGTCAATGCCCCCACTTACTCCCAGACTTGCGTCTCCCTGGCTTTGAGTCTCTTGAACTCCCACTGGAATTCTCTACCCTCGAGGGACCGCCAGCACTATCGGGCAGCAAGGGATGGGGAGCGTGTCCATGGCGCATATCTTCTCCACCCGCACACTGTCCACTGTCCCACAGACTTGACTTACAAAACCCAAGTTCAAAGGCAAAATTATCAACTTCAAGACAATGACGTTAGAGTACTAAACCAAGCATGAAGCCCTTGTGAGCACAGGGCCGTGTATGACCACACAAGTTGCACACCCAAGAAGCCAGCCTAGGCAGGAGGAGGTGAGAAGTAACCCAGATACTAGACCGAGAACATTGTTGCTCATGCTCCCTCATCAAGGCAATAATCCCATCTGCAGGAGAAAAAAAAAAACAAAAACAAAAAAACCAAGATCCTTCAGCAGCCTCCATTTTTGATGCATTGGGATTGTCTTCTCCTCTAACCAAGTCCCACTCTGCGAAAAGCCCACCAGTTCATGGTGACAGTATCACAGCTTGGAAGACAGAAGTCATCTGCTGATCCCTTCTGAGTCTGCCGAAGCCTTGGGTTAGAGCCCGGCCTGGAAATGAAGTAGCCATCCGGTCCCTCCCCACCACTTCTGAGCTTGGCTCCATCAAGCAGACCCTTTGCCTGATATGTACTTAGATTTCACCATCTACAAATGAATAAAATAAAACTTGGCTTGCTTCATGAATAACGGTGCTAATCATTTAACGGCAGGTTCTCAAAAGTGACTTCGGCAGTAGGTTCAACTGACGTCGATGTAGAAGTCAGGCTTAAGGCTCAAAGAGTCAAGAGGGAGATAGTCCTAGGTTATTCTGATGGACCGTATTGGAAAGGAAATTTTCCCTTCTGTCGTCAACTGCCTCCTTACCCTCGAAGGAGCAAAGCTAGAGGACACCTCAGGAATGTGAGGTGGACTAGAATGGAAATCAGATGGCATTAAAAATGCATCCAGGGATCCCTGGGTGGCGCAGCGGTTTGGCGCCTGCCTTTGGCTCAGGGCGCGATCCTGGAGACCCGGTGCATGGAGCCTGCTTCTCCCTCTGCCTGTGTCTCTGCCTCTCTCTTTCTCTCTGTGTGTGACTATCATAAATAAATAAATTTAAAAAAAAATGCATCCAACCTAGGGAACAAAGACACCGTTGACCCTCCATCGTGGGTTCAGGGGCTTTGAGAATTGTGTTTTCAGCCTTAATCTAGTTTTTCGTTCTTGCGTGGTCCTTTAGGTAAGAGAACACCCCTTTGTGAGACATTTAGCTTAGACTAAGTTACTAGGAGTACCTAGAGAAAAGAGGGAAAGGAATCACTCTTCTGCTTTTGTGTGACCTTTATGGGACTTGGAAGCTGCTACAGCAACAGCCCAGTTAGTGGTCGGGAAGGCCAATCGATGAATAATTACTTACTGTTTGTGAAAGAGGCTGGCACAGTGCTTGGGCCATGGTGCATATTTAATAAACGCTAGTTGACTCTGAGCATGTCTCGTGATTATGGCATATGTGGTATGTGCTGCAGTCGAGAGAGCCAAGGATTCGGCCTCAGACCACATAGATTCAAGCAAGCAAGGGAATGTGTGATCTTGGACAAATTATTTAGCTTCATTGTGGCCTGCTTACCTCGCCTGAACAACGGGAGTATTCACACTGTAATACCTACCCCGTCGAGAATGAAGTGAGACATTAGGTGGCTTGTCCAAGAGCACTCTGGAGTATTCTACGTATGTGATACAGGCGTTGCACCGGGCTGTGTGTGCCCTTAAGCAGAGGTTACAATTTTTTTTAAATCATGTTTTCCTCTCTCTCCCATCTCAGTTAGCAGAGGTAGACTCTGGGAGGTAGTCCCTGGTCAGCCGGACTCTCACAGTTTCCTGAATACAGTCTGATGGTGAATAGTTCAAGGTTTGCAGGCAGACAGACCTGGGTTCAGGTCTTGGCTCCTGTATTTGGTTGGTTATGTGACTTATGACTAGTTATTTAAACTTTCTAAGCCTCTGTTTCTTGACATTTAAAATTTGAGAAATAACAGTACCTTACCTCAAAAATGTATGATGCTGACTCACTGAGTTAGTGTTATATCTTTTACTATTGTTTTCATGATCGTACCTCTGGTCCCTGGTGGAGCCAAGGAAACATCAGAGAAGTGGTGGGAGCATCTCCTCATGGCGTGTCGTGCTGTGGCATTTCCACCAGGTGCTTTTCTTTCCTGGGTGGATTCTTCCTTCTGTGAAGATATCAGGGCTGTTCTTAGACCTTCCCACATACGCTGGGACTCCTCTTGGGAGATGCTGGGTAAAATCGATCTTTCCCCACCTTACCCTCTGATAGCCAAAGGAACTCTTCTCCATTGATACTGCTAAGGCAGGGAGAGGCCTAGGAAACCTTCCTGGACTTTTCACTTCAACTCCAAGCCCATAAGTTCTTTTCTCCCAGTAGTCCCCAGTCCTGAAAGAGGAGACATCCAGGTAGGGGGAGAGGGGCTCAGTCTGTGGTTAGCACAGATCTGGACCTCAACAGTATAGATGTGAGAAGATTATCTGTGTTTGGCTCGATGGAACCCAGAGGCAAGACTTGAGTTTCCTCCTATCCACTGGGGCAAATCTCCAAGTCCTCCTTGGGCATTGTGAGTGTCCCTCAGGGATGCCTTGGAGGCAAGTATGACCTTCTACTCTTCTTCTAGATCTTGAGTTTGAGTGGCTTCATTCCTAGTCGAGAACAGAAGAAAGTAACCCCTTACCCAGTCCTCTTGGCCTCATGAAAAATTGGGAACTCAACAAAAATGTATGGAGGGTCCACTAGACAGCATGTCATATACTAGGCTCTGAAGATACAGAGATAATTAAGACATGGATCCCTCTTGCCATCATGGCAAGTCTAGAAGGTAAAAAAAAGGCTGTTAGCAATTCACATTCTTCCTTTGGTAAGACCTTTACCAACCCTAGGTTCTTAGGAACTTACAAAGCCCTTGCTTGACCAATAATCCACCACAGGCTTCCTTTCCCTGTTCCAGATTCCTCTGTCCTGTGTCTCATTCTGTCAGGAATCCTTTCATCCATGTGTTCATATGAGCATGTTAATTGGTGTGGATATATCATTTGAAATAGAAGAAGTTCCATCCATTAAAATCCAGATTTTTTTTTTGTTCCAGACACTTGGTATATTTGGTGAGGGGGCCAGGCTTTTGTGGCAGTTCATCCTATTTGAAGCTCATGGGATGATTACATTAGGGTTCATGGGTCTCAGAACAATAGGATTTACCCTGACCACTACATCTTGGGTATTAAAGAACCACTGAGCCTGGGAAGATCTGCTTTCCAAGGAGTGGCCTCAATCTAGGACAGGAGTTAGGATCCCAGTTCACTACAAGGGATATTTGCTTCTACTTACTTTTCTATATTGAATTTACACATATTTGGAAAATGAATCATTTAGGGAGAGAATTTTTTTTTAAGGAATAGTAAAATAGCCACTAGCCCTCCCTGAAAACTCCTTTGTTAGTCATTTCCACCAAGGCATGAGGATTTCTCCCACTCTACATTAACCTACTATTTATAAACTCTCAGAATTTTAAAAGCTTTACCACCTATATTGTGTTCAAGGAATCTGGTGAGCTGAACATTTGGGAGCAGAAATCAATGAGGTCATTCCTTTGGCCTGTGACCTGGGGCAAGGTGACCCTCCCTCCAGGTTTTACTTCCATTACACAGATTAAAGGAACACCTTTGGGTTTTTCCCCCCCTAGAAGGTAGGGGCTTCAGTACTCATCAGCGACCACTACATTCTCTTGTCTGTCCCCTGGTCTTCAGAGACTCTGTGATTAATTGGCGGAAGCAGGTGTCAGCTGGGCTCTAGTCGAGGTTCTGCTGCCCTAACCTAGAGAACTTAGGTGATTCACTTGGCCTTTCATGACCTCATCTCTGAAGCAAGGGTCAGAGTTGACCAGACCTATAATTTATGCAATATCATGAGTGCTGCTCAAAGCAAGCTGAAGAATTCTTGTCCTTATGGAGCTCCTAAGGCGTCTGGAAGAATAAGCATGTATGAGTCTAATGTAAAGTTTGTCCTTGTTACCAGTCTTCCTTTATGGCTGTGGGATGCAGGGGGTCAGTGGTTGTTCAGACCTCAGACAACAGGTTTCCCTGGGCCCACTTGTCCCCACGATGTCTGGCACTCCAGAGACAATTGACAGCAAATACAACGCAAGACTGAATAAGGATTCCTTTTCCCCTGGGATCTATACATGCCCAGGCCCTCCCAGCACTTCGGAGATCTTTCTGTTAAGAAGAGAGGCTCAGAGCACAAGCCAGGGAGCCTGGATGCAAACCCTGCCTACTAAATAGTTCGGAGACCTCAGACAAGTTCAGTAACCTCTCTGTTTCCTCCAACTATGAGATGGAGATAATAATCGTACCCACCTCCTGTGGTTACAATAAGTAAATGAATACATATGAAGAGCTTAGGACACTGCCTGGTGTATGAAAAGCGGTCAGTTGGATTCTTGCTGTTATTAGCATTTCCTCTATTCTTAAGGCATCTCTGTCCCTAATATCCCACCCGTTCAAGTCCCTCGTGGGGGACTGTTAGGCATTTGAAGGGGAGTTCAAGGAAAATATAAATACTCTCTAACTAAGCAGGATGCACATGAAGCCAGGTTGCAGCATGATGCAGGCTGGTCTGGTCCCTGCTGAGGGCTTGGTGCATCCATTTCAAGGTCTGGAAGTCAACCAGACCATAAATCCCTAATCGTAATAAGCCCCTTGTATGCATGAGTCTGAGACCCAATCAAAACATTAATAATTCTCCCAAGTTACAATCCAGACCAAAGCTGTGTTTCAATTTGCAACTTAACATATCGTTTGAAGCCCATTAGAACCTCTGTATTTGCTCCTACTGGTGGCCGGCAGCAGCAACTTATTCCATGAGTCAAAACATTTGGTGTCAGTCCTAGAGACATGGAGCTGAAAGGACAAGACAAGACTGGGCCTGAGTCCTCTCTTCTTCCTGTCGCCAGTGGTTCTCAGGCTCTTCAAGGCAGTAGCTCCTTCATTTTTTTCTCCTCCATGTCATCAGAAGCCTACCTTCTCACTGGACAGCTTCCTTGTCTTGACTTCAAGAGGAGGGTGGGTAGTAGCAGCCAAGCGTATGGGGTGATTGAAGGCAGGGTCTTTGTCATCTAGGATTATGAGAAGTACGTCCTGTGATGTTTGCTCTGCAGCCTGCACTTGCTCTACATGGTCCAAGCCCCTATGTCAAAGGGGCCAACACTAACCCTTAAGCAGAGTTGGGTAAATAGAGCCCAACAAAGTTACAGATCAGGATTGATGAAGTCATGATTTGAGAGCTGCTGATAAAATCCATAGTTTACCTCTCTCTCCCCCAGGTTATTCTTAATGGCAGTTCCCAAAGAGCCTTTTCCTTACAGGCATGAGCCCTAAAGAATTCTATCCTTGAACTAGGTCCCCAGATGTTGGTCATTCAGTTCATCCCAAGTTATAGAAGTCTGACGCATCTGCCAAAGATGTAACGAGTCCCTGTTGTCCTCTACGGTTCAGTCCAGTGTCGAAGGGATTATCTGAGAGAGGGAAGAGGAGGTGAACTGCTTCAGCCTGGTGGTAATTCTTCCTCGTGAGACAGGTCATACTTGGCCTATGAAAAGGAAACAATGGAATGAGAAGGAACATCAGATATTTCCATCGGTCCTGGTTGGGACTTAAGGTGTCCCCAGGTTCCCTGTACTCATGGAAACTTCTAATACCAAAGGGAACTCCACTCTTGTCTGTTCTGGAAAATCCAGCTAGGGCTCAAAGAGGGGCTGCCCTGTATTTCAGGATACCAGCTACTACACTTAACAGCTGTTTGACTTAGGGCAGGCTATTTAGCCTAAGTCCCAGCTCCTCAACTATAAAATGGTATAAAATTGCAATAAGAACTGTTTTGCTCAGTTGTTGTAAGGATTGAATGGGGTGCTACTTACCTATGAGCACAGTACTTGAGATTAGTAAATACTCAATAAATATTAGCTATAGTTAATCTTGATATCACGCCAGCAGAAGGAGGGAGAGGAAGCCCTCATATATATGTAACCTTCCTATATGTCAAGTCTCTGCCTCATTCTGGGTTCCTCCTAAGCTATGTATCATCCTGTAAGTAGGTGAGGCACAGAGCCCCGTGGGTACCCTAAAAGAAATGAGGCCACTGCTAATCAAAATCAGGCTGTGAGCAAATGTTAATTGTAAGAAAGACTAGAAATATCTCCCACTATCTCTTGGGGCTCCTACTATTGCATTGATTAACTGTGAGCCAGAAACTAAGTGTGAGGAAGAAAGGTCTCGTGCCCTGAGAGTGGGCCACCTGGTTGACTTGAAGAATCTGAGCAGAGAAGGGACAGGGAAAGCTCAGCTCAGATCCTCAGCAGAATCCATGTCGCCCCTTTCCGGCAGCACCTTAGGTCTTTGAAAGACATGCCGTGTCCATCATTTAGCTTCTCATCTACTTGGGTCTAAAGGCTCCTAACAGCAGGCAAGGACTATTTCCTTCACCCTGCTGCTTAACAGTGGCCAGGCTTCATGACGGCCTTGTAACAAGTTTAATATAAAGGTCCTTCAGTGCCTACGACTCTAGGTATCTGTGGAGAGAGGGGGACTGGAAAGCTAGAGCACATTCCAAATTCCAAGGGTGAGAGAAGTAAGTGTTAGCCTCAAAGTCTCAGCCCCAGATCTCCTTGGTTCAGCCCCAACAGGAACTGTCCTTTCTATTCCAAGTTGCACCTGGAGCCCAAGAGTTGAACCTTGCCAAATGGGACTCAACGTGCCTCCCAAGTTCAAGAACTCCTGGGCTCTCTGAGAGCAGGATTGGGCCTGGGTCTTCTGCTGAGCACTCTAGTTTTCTCTCAGTAAAAAGGTCTCTGGTAGAGAAAAAGTCTGTGGCCTCTGGGCAGAGATTTGTTTTAGGGAGAAATGAAGCAAATGTAGACTAGAGAAGAGCAGTTTTACCTGGGAGCTCCCTCTACTGGCTCTTTGGTAGAAATTCCTTAGCGGTCCTCCAGCCCTGCCCTGTGGGTGGGGATCCATTTGAGGCACCTGAGCTTCTTGGAGCCTTGAGCCCAGGAGAAACTAAGGTATCCTGAGGCACCAAGGAAGATGAGACTCCAGAGCTTGGCCTCTTCTGTTGCCTTAATAATTTCACCTAACGTTCCCTGGGTGCCATCGCAGTGCTCAGGCATCTTACTTGTATGACCTCATTTAATTCCACAACCACATGTGGCGGGGTTTTTACAAATAAGGCAGCCACAATCTAGAAGGTGAAGTAAGTTCCTGGCACCACCAGAGCCCAGCAGACGTCCTGAGGGGCCCTCCTTGTTCTTAGGATTCTCCTGAGTGAAAACTCAAAGAGAAGCGAGAACCAAGGGACCCACGGGAAATTAGAAGTGCATCTTGTTCTCACCACCCAATATAATAGGGGATACCTGGCTATGGGATTGTTCCCTAAAATCCCTGGGTTCTAGAGCATCTCGACCTGGCTTTAAAAAAAAAAAAATTCAGCGCATGAGACGATTAAGTACATGACGGTGCTTGCCCAGTCCGTGCTCTCGCTGTGATGCCCGGACTGAAGAACTCGGGGTCACTACCACGGTGCCTGAGAAGAATTCCCATTACAGCGGCAAGGCCTTTTTAAATCTGTGGGACATGTTCACACCTACATTTTTAGAAATAAAATCTTGTGAGGTGGGTAAGGCAGGTAGCAGGACGCTCATTAATAGAAGTTGGGAATTTAAGATATTGAGTGACATGTTCCAGATTGGGGTAGGAGCAAATGGCAGAGTCAGGAGCAGACCTTCACTCACAGCATCCATTCTGACTTTCTGGTTGATGCAGGTTGAAACCGAGTCCAGACTGGGCTTTTTAACTGCAGAAAATAAAGACAGTGGAGCCACGTCGTTGATCTTTACATATAGATCCTGGCCTGAGTCACTGCTTTCCCTGTTTCAAGCTGGCTCATAATTAAGCTCCCTTGATATTGAGTCACTTGGGAATTAGAAATTCCATGGCCACTTATCTTTCTTAAGATAAGGGACATCAGCCACGCCCAGTTTACCTGCCTCCTCCACCCCGCCTCACGATTTTCTGCCGGCTGCCCCTTCTCCCATAGGCAGAGTGATGTCATAATGGGATCAGAATGGTACCTGGTGATAACGCAGCAGATCCAAGAGTAGGGTTTCCGCAGCACCTTCTGGGTGCTGTCACTGTCTTAAAGAGACTGGTGCAGTTAAAAATATTTGTCCGTGATGTAACTTCCTGGCCCTGAGCTACCAGTGGAAGCAGGTCTCTCTGGATGGCCTGTTACCACCACAAGCTCTGCTTTGCCAGAAATGTGACTTCTTGGTGATTAAGTTGGTTCCGACCTGCCAATCTGAAGTGAACTCCTATTTGGCCATCTGCTGGTAAGGCTGAGCATCCCTTTATCCAACTGTAGCCCTGAGGATCTGCCCCCCTCACCCCCCACCCCAGACCCGGCCACTCCCAGGGAAGGCAAACTAATATCACTGAAGGAGGGGAGGGGAGAGCCTGGAACTGCGTGCTCACAGGGAACTGTGAATGATGAACTGTAGGTTGCTGATACCATATCCCTTTCATTCTTGCTTGTTGTAGGAGCGCCAGCGATCAAGAGGAGACCAGATGAGTTTTCAAAGCAGTCCTCAGACACCCAGGACCCACCTCATCCTTTGCCTCGTGCTTTCTGCAATGTTGCCGCTTACATTCACTTTCCTCTTAACCCTTCGCCATAATTACCCCGTCCTGATCACCATTCTTCTTCCATTCACGACCCACCCCGCTTTCTCCCGGGCTCCCATTCCATGGGCAGCGGCTTCGCTCACTGTTTGGCAAGTTCCCTGCTGAGTTATATTCAGATGGCTCACGTTAGTTTCCCCTCTCCTACCCCCGCTTCATGCCCAGCAGCCCAGCCGTCAGTCCCTAGGTCAGGAAAACCACAGCCCATCCTAATGTGAAGGTGCAAGACTCTCTGCCAGAGCAGTCACACTCAATGAAGGTACTCAAGGTATCGGGGTGTGACGTAGTTAAAACTAGAAGGAAAGACCAGAAATCCCTTCATCTCAGTCAGATATAGTGAAAGAGCTTATAGTGAAAGACTGTGTGGACTGACTGAGAACGTGGAGGTAGGAAGAAGAGAAGGAGAAAGGTTCTCAGAATTGGACTGCCCCTGAACATAGGATGGAATCATCTAGACTTTTTTTCCCTCCAATTAAATTTGCATTTCATTTTACCACATTGTGATTGCTTCACTCTAGACATTCTCATTTGAGGCCCAAGGCTTTTCTTCATGGGTTCTGAACCACAGGTTCCTGGATGGTGAGGTAAGTGACATTTGCCAGCACTGTCTAGAAGCCCAGTGGTCATGAGATCCACCCTGTTAGGCTGTAAGATTTGTCTACTGTCGCTTCTTATTGACCCAAATGCCCTTCAGGGATCCCCAGCCAAGCGATAGATGTTAGTCCGGCCTCACAATGCTAATCTCATCCATAAAACAGACCCCAGGATTGACCAGATAAGAATTTGTTGAGGTCATTGTGCTCTCCTTCTCAAAGACAGTCACTACAAAAAGTGTGGTTCTTGGAAAACCCACCGTACCTAGAAATCATATCCACCTCATTTTATTTCCACTTTTATTGGTAAACCAGAGCTAATGGAAGATGCCGGGTTTTCACAGGTGAGCTGCAAGTCTCTCGTCTCATGACATGATTCAGACTCAATCTGTTACTTAACTCATAGCCTTGCCAATAAGTACAAAAAAACTGGCCAGTCCAGCAAATATGTTAGTGCATTCTTGCTCTGCGCCACAGCCTGTATTTATTGGACTACCAATTAAAGAAATGTGGAGCCCATTTTTTTCCTGTTGGCCTATCAGATATAGTGATCCAAGCAGCTAGTTTCAAGGCATTTTCAATGGTGAAAAGATAAAAAGTGTAGCTAATTCATGAACTTGTGATTGAGCTCTTCCCACCTACCGAATTCACGTATGGTAGGCAACGGTCTATCAACCACAAAATTAGAGCCAAACTCACAGAGGCATCTTGAAGCACCCCTCAGAGAGTTTTTCCCCCCTATAGTCTGTGCTTTTCAAGCTCTGGTCCTCTTCTATTTAGCATCTGCTAAACTAGAGCATGCTGGCATCCTGAGCCCTACCCCACACTACCTCTGTAGCTTTAGTCACCTATCGTGTGCTTGCTCTGGCTTCCTCGTCTTTGCTTAGATCCTCACCATGAAACCCACTCTAGATATTCCTGGGTGACCCTCTGAGTCCCTTCTCCCAAATGTGCCTTTCATCTGACAAGGCATGGGAAACCCTATCATCTGGTTCTCCGGGGTGTCTAGCAGAGTAGCGTAGGGAGGGAGGAAGGCATTTGAAAGAGCTTGCTCCTTGATAATGAAGGTGTGCGAAGAAGAGATAGTGTCTTAACTGTTCTGAAGTTGAACACTGAAATTGTTTGGAGGTGGAGAGCTGAGAATTTTGAATGCTGGTGGCAACACAAAAAAAACGGGGGTTGGTGGTGGGATCCTAGTCCCTTTCTTCCAGCATGCAAGTGGTCCCTAAAAATGTCACTCTCAGACCTCCAAATATGCTGGCTTCTAAGAAGTATTTCCCAAGACTGAATGTACCTCGATCAGGGTAAGTGATGAAAACATGTACTTAACAGGGGAAGGGGATCGTAGAACAGCTTGCATTACGCATGCTGTGGCTCATCTCCCCCATGGTGCTAATGCCTTAGCTTCTGAAGTTTTCAGAATCGGGAACATGAGCAGGGATGCCAGTTTCTAAAGGAGGAAAGGAAGACTTGGATCACTGGCCAACCCAAATGCATATTTACTGCTGTTCTCCCCTAAAGACAGCTTTCTTGGAAGACTGGACTGGGGGGTTTCTAAGTCCTCCCTAGGGCCACGCAAAGGGCTTCCTCAGTGGAGGAGTAAACATGGCTGGGTGGACGTAAAGTTTGCTGCATCTCCTCTCCACACTGGCTGGCTTTGGACAGATCTCTTGAGTTTTGGATGAGGCTGAGCCAGCAGGTGCTTTCCTTGGTAGACTTGGAGGGGGTTTCTTCTCACGCACAGATTGGCCTTTTAGGGGGGTGGTTCTCCTGGCAAAGGGAGAATGAATCAGTTTCATTATTCAGGCCACTGCTAAGAAAGTCCCAGACATCTGCAATTCTACTCGATGGTGCCTAGAACTGGGATATAAGAGACCAGGCCCTGGAATAGAGGCCCCATGATGGAGTGGTACAGGCATGAGTGTTGGAGCCACGCAGATATGACTTTTATCGGATACCAAGTTTTACCAACTCCAAGCTTTAAGGCTTTTGGACAAGTCACTTTCAGCTACCTGGTTTCCATTTCCTTAGCTTTAAATTGGGAAGAATAATAACTAATATTTCTGGAGTGATTTCTGTACTCAACAACCCAGTTGGGTTGGTAACATTGTTATGATGCCTCAAGTATTGGATCATTTATGTAAAAGTGCCCAACACAGTGTCTGTCACAGTGCTGGTGCTCAAAACCCACTGGTTTCTTTTTCCTCTGCTCCATCCCTTATTTAGGTTCAAATAGGTCTACTCCCTCACGGGGAAACACCTTTTGGCAAAGAGGTGTTGAATCACTCCCCTTGGTTCATCCCCTGGGACCTGCAGTTTTTTCCTTCTCTAAACCTAGTACTTTACTTACTGGCATTTTTCTTGGTGCTTGGGGAGGAGACAAGAGACACAGGCAGGACATTTCTGGGCTTCACTGACCCTGAAAGAAAGGAGACTTGGTTCTTTACAAGGGCTTGGTGACAACAGCCTCCCCACCGGCCCTCTTGGGAGAATAAGGGGAAATGAGTCGTCTTCATGCTTGGGATGCCCAGGAATGGGTTGGCGGTGCAGAAGGTGGTTTTCCGTGTGCAGAGGTTCCACATCAGTCCATGAATGCCCTAGGTGCTTAGCTCGAATGCTCGGACAGGCATTGCCAACCATGGCACTTAGCAAAAGGTGGTAGGAGAACTCAGAAAGCCAAGGACACCAACCAGCTCTAGTCCAGGCGTGTACCAAAGGGGCTCAAGTGATGCGGAGGAGAAATGGAGGAGGCTGGCTACTGAGGACTAACTCTCTGCAAACATTTCTGCTGAGCTTCCTAGGCACACCCCCACCTGCAGTCTGACCAGGAGGCTTGATCCCAGTAGCAAAACCGGGTGGTGGCAGAGGGGCGCCCTCTGGCAGGGGGAGACACTGAGTCCACAGGTCCACTAAAGCTTGAGGAGTACGGTTTTGGCTGCTACATTGAGCACATTTCCTCTACTTCCAAGTCTACCTCGTCTGGTAGAGCTAGAGTCACGGTTTGCTGAAAGATGTCAAGGGACCCCCACCGTGACCTCAAATGAACCTGCCTTGATCTCAACATAGACACGATGGTATCCAACCACCGTAGTAAGTAGGTCACATTATTTTAAGTGGTCTCCTCTCTACATAGGAATTAGATGGTCTCTGTGAAGGTGCCCATTTATATGAATTAATGCTTGCACATATCTAGTCTCCTGTCTCCATTACCCACTCTTGTGCCTTTAGAATCATCCTTAGCCTGGCGTTTTCATGACTCCAAGAAGGCTGCCCTGAAATGCTGCTGCCACGTGATAGGGAAGCTTTCCTGTCCATCAGGCCACATGTCATGATACCATGTGATAAGCCACCTTCAGTGGAACACCCAGGGCTGCCTACCTCCCATTGATACTTCTTCTGACTGCACACCTCCCCCCTGCAGCCCTATTCTTGCTTGCATTCATACATGCATTCGTGGAGCTAAAAATAAGAAGCTGCTGATGGGCTGCTGCCCTCTGTCTCTGTTTGTAGGCAGAACTTAATCCACAGACAGGAATTGAGGGTACACCATGGGCTTAAGCTTAAATCAAAATCTCTGAGGCAAGCTACGGTGAAGCCTAGGAAGGTGTGAAGAGAGAGAAGATAGGGTTAAAGGTCACACTGATGGAAGGTCCACCCATGATCACTCCCAGGCCTGGTGTCCCAGATTGTAGCAGTAACCAACCTCTGGAAGACTGTTTATGGGCATCAAGGGAAACCACTGTCAGGGAATGTTAAGGATGAGGGTGAATAAAGGTGATAAACCAGGTATCAAGCCAGGTCTCTGCTTTCCAGTGTCCCCCCTGCCTGTCCGGGCAAGGGTTATGTGAGTTGAGATTTGGGCAGGGTAATCCCTGTAGGGTGTGATTTTGTTCAGATCCTTCAATTTGCAGGAATTCTTCCCACTTCCATCACTCCACCAATCCATAAACCCTTTGTCATACTGAGGTGTGGCAGGTCTTCTGCTGAAACCTTCAGATTCAGAACCAACACACCGAGGCGTGTGAGTGCACACACACACACACACACACACACACACACACACACGCTTTGTCACCCTCAGGAAAAAAGCTCCATTCGGATAGGTTTAAAAATAGCACTGATCCACTGGGCTCCTTTTTCAGGGATATTATTTTAAGAAGAAGAAAAAAATAAAAGGTCTCTTTGTGGGTCTTTGAGAGAGAGAAAGGGTAAGCCATCACCTAGTCTTTAAAAGTTCTGGTCATGTCGCTGGGGACTGAGCATCTGCATCTTTGTTGAATTTTCTCCTCCCTCACCATTCAACAAAAGTTGTTTATTGGTGACTCCCCTGCCATCAGGATATCTGCGGAGGTGGGTTCCCTTTTTGCGTGGTGAGGCGGGGGCGAGGCTGCAGCAGCGAGCCGGCCCTCCCCCCCCCCCCGTGACTCCTGGGGCCCAGGGCCTGGGAAGCCGCCCCCCATCCCGGGGAGCCCCTAAACGCTGCTGGCCATTTACAAAGGGGAGTGTGCGCGCGCGCGTGTGCGTGTGCGCGTGCAGCTGCAGGCTCGCTTGTCCCTGCCCGGGAGTCTGTCTGTCTGTAGCTCTGGGAGGCTGCAGCTGGCCGATTCCGTGGGAGACCAAGCAGGATGCGTGGGCAGAGGAGCCGGAGAGGGGGAGGGGCGGGGGGGAGGCGAGAGCGGGGGCACCGCGCGGCCCTAGGAGCTGGCGCCTGCGTCACTCGCGGAGCCGGGGCGCTCTGCCCCACCGGCGCCCAGATCCACCCGAGTCACGGCCCTCGCTGCCTGCGCGGGCGCGGCCGCCGAAGGGCGGGGAAAGGACGCCGCTGCCCTGCCGGGTCGCGCGGGCTGCGGGGGGTCCCGGGCGGATGGGGGGGATGAGCTGGGGATGAGCTGGGGGCGAGCTGGGGATGAACTGGAGCGAGCTGGGGATGAACTGGGGGCGAGCTGAGGATGAACTGGGGGCGAGCTGGGGATGAACTGGGGGCGGGCTGGGGATGAATTGGGGCGAGCTGGGGATGAACTGGGGCGAGCTGAGGATGAACTGGGGCGAGCTGGGGATGAGCTGGGGCGAGCTAGGGCAGAACGGGCTGAACTGGGGCAAGCTGGGGCTGAACTGGGGCGAGGTGGGGATGAACTGGGGATGAACTGGGGCGAGCTGGGGATGAGCTGGGGCGAGCTGGGGGATGAGCTGGGGATGAGCTGGGGGATGAGCTGGGGATGAGCTAGGGCGAGCTGGGGATGAACTGGGGCGAGCTAGGGCGAACTGGGGCGAGCTAGGCGAGCTGGGGATGAGCTGGGGCGAGCTGGGGGATAAACTGGGGCGAGCTGGGATGCTGAGCTGGATGCTGAGCTGGGTGCTGAGCTGGAGATGAGCTAGGGCGAGCTGGCGCTGAGCTGGGGCGAGCTGCGGCGCCGAGCTGGGGGCCCGCCCTCGGGCCGCAGCAGCCAGCACGCCCGGGTGGCGGCCGCCCGCGCCGAGCACAAAGCGCCGAGTGCGAGCGGGAGCCTCCTCCCGGCCGCAGCCGACCCACCGAAGAGGAGAATCTGCGCGTGACGTCAGCAGCTCCTGACTGACGCAAGCTGGCAGAGGAGACTCAAGGCGGCTGCTCCGCGCTGCCTTCAGGAGTCTATTTTCTCCAGCCCTCTCGTAGTGAATTTACTAGAACGCAAAACACACACACGCACACACACACACACACACACACGCACGCACGCACATGCAGCTTTCAAAATATACATTTCCAAAGGCGGTGTGTTGCAAACACAGCGCGATTTTGCAAAGCATGGGTGGGAAACGTGGGAAGGGTATGGAAGCTCTTTTTTTTTTTTTTTCTTCTTCTGCTTCTTCTCCTCTCCCTCATTTGGGAATCTCCATCGTGGATAGCGTTAGACTCCAGAGCTTGCTTGGGAAGCTCCTCTGGGGAAGGGGCCTAAGCACCCCCTTTCCCCGCCCCCCCTCCGCCCCCCAGCAATCAGGGAATCTGGTCAATGAAGACAGGCAGCTCTAAAAGAATACAACCACTCCAAAGCCTTCTGCTGGGGAGACTGCAAGGAGCTTGCAACAGGCAGAGGCAGACGGGAGTTAACGGGAGGGTGGGAAAACATAATATTTGGGTATTTTTTTTCCTCTTTGAAAAACATCACCTGCAGTAATGCAAGCGAGTCTGGTGGTGCAGAAACAAGTGGGGAGGGGGCGCTTAATGCACATTTAATGTTTTGGATGTAACGTTCCAGCGAAATGCCTTTGTGTGTGGAGGTTTTTTCAGTTCTTGCTAAAAATAGCATCAGGGTTTGATCGTGTTCCAGAAATAGACCGAGGGCTGTACTGGATAAAAAGCCAGCGCGGGTGGAAGAAAACCTGGACATCACCGCATTGCCTCCCCCCAACTATGTCTGGAAATTAATTGTTGGATTTTTCCTCTCCTCTCTCCTGTCTCCCTCTCTGTCTCCACTTTCTCTTCCCTCCCCCTATGTTTCTCTTTCTCTCTCTTAAGGAGTTCCCGTTTGGGTAAGTAATATTATGTCATGTGCATGCCGCAGACTGTGAGTATGAGCTGAGGCTTACTTTGTGCATGCTCTGGGGTTCTTTTTTTGGCTGCCTTTCTACCCCTTTCTGAAGAAGAGGGTGGGACTGAGTGGAGGGTGAGGGGCATAGCTGTGTGTGTGTGTGTGTGTGTAATGGATTTGGGGCTGCATGCAAAGGAACTGAAAGGGGGAATTCTTGCAGAGCCGGGAATCACCCTGACGAATCTCTGAATCAATAGCTGCTGCAACTCCCTCTCTCTTTATGGGTCGGCGCTGTTGAGCCCGGTTTTCTCGCCTGCCCCCCGCCCCTCCCGGTTTTCTCTGTCTTAAAGGGTGCCCAGATCCCACTTAATGGACCATCTCGCTGCGAGATTAATGGAGGCGATGTGATATAAATTAAAATTGCATGGATGGGGCCGGGAGGTAAAGAGGGGGACAACCTCTGCTCCCTGGACAGGCTTCCCTGGGGTGGGAGCCGAGGCCCGGGAGCCCGGCCCGCGGCTCAGGGCGCGGCAGCTGTCCACCGAAGCAGGTGCTGAAAATCCCTCGGTCCGCGGCGAGCCCGGCTGCGAGCGCCAGGGGGCGGGGTTGGCGCCAGCTGCGGGGAGCCCCGCCCCGGCTGCGGGAGAGGGATGCGGAAAGGAGCGGGTTAAGGATGTTCAAAGGGGAGAGTCGTGACTTCGGCGAGAGCTTTGGGGAAAAGGAGGGGTGAGTGGGAAGGAAAGGGAAAAAAAATTAAAGGAGGGGGGGAGCCAAGTGTTAGATTCGAGGATGAGCCAGGGCCCAGCGCTCCAGGAACCGAAAGCCGGTTGCTCACCAGCTTTCTTCGCAAAGGCCAGTCCCTCTCTGGGTCTCCATTCCCAGGCTCCCGCACCTTCCCGCCAGTGAGTTTGAAAGATTTCTCTCCGGTGATGGTGACTCTCAAAATAAGAGGCTATAGGTTGCTTTATTCGGACCCTCGCCGCCTCCCCCTTCATGCCCCCCACATCCTGCAGTTCCCCAGTAAGGTGTGTAAAGATGTGTCTGTGCATTATGGCATTTTTCTTACTATCCCCCCTTCCTTCGCGTCCTAGTCACAGGAGCCCCAAATGAGTTGTGGTATGAATGAATTAGAAACCAAAGCACAGGAGTTGCTGGTGCGATGCGCAGAGAATCCAGGCTTGGGAACGACGCGCGGCGCCTTAAAGTCAAAAGCCAAAGGGCTTCTGGAAACCGGCTCCGAGGGAACCTGGGAAATGGGGGGGTTCTTCCCCAAGTCGCCAAATGTTATTGAGGAGACGGTCAAGTCCCTGGGGTTATGGGCTCGACCCAGAGTGAGATTCATTGCAGTCAGCTCCAGACACTTTGACCAAACCTGTAGCCAGACAGGTGAGGAGGGAGGAAGGTTATCAGAGGCCAGAGCGGGGATGAATATCACGCGCACACAAAGACATTCATGCTGATTAAGTCCTCCGCCAGGGATAATAAAAAAAAAAAATGCATCCTCTAACTGGCCCACAAAGGTGGGCCGAACACGTTAGGGGGGATGAATCTTGCAGATCTGCAATAAGCTTGTTTGCATACAGGGATATTTTCTACATAATTAAAAAAAATAAACTCGGGATGGTGAGGTAAGTATCTGGGGAGGGGATAGCCCTCAGGTGAGAGAGGAGGAGAGCCCAGATGCTCTGCACTCCCCTTGCCCCGCTCTAAAGCAGCAAGTCTCTGGCTTCCATGACCTGACCCCCACGCAGGGCACCCAAGGCGCAGCCCTCAGGGGGAAAATAAAGAGGGTGGGTCCAGTTATTTTTAGTCCAGGAGCAGTCCCTCTCTGCAAGGCTCCCCGGCCGAGAGAGACTGAGTATTCGTCGACTCACAATAGTAACAAGGGCTGTTACTGATGTTGCAGAGAATAACACAAATAACGCTGCAGCCCACACGGTGCCTGGGCAATTCAGCTCCAACCATAGCTGCTCGCAGCTCTCGGCCCACCCCTCGGCCTCCTCGTCATTCACCCGGACCCACTCCTTTCTCCCCCCCAGCCTCGCCCCTCTCGGTCCCCAAAGTTGCGTGGTCGTGTTTACAAATTCTGGCACATTTGCAAAGAAACTAGCTGGGGGTGGGGATGGGGGGGCTGGAGCGGCCGGCCTGGGAGGGGTAGTAGCGCTAGAAAACACTTGCAGCACGTGGAGCAGCGGTGATGGTGGGGAGGGGAGGGGGTCCAGGAGTCCTGGAGCAGGAGGGGGGATGCCTCCTGTCCTCGTTTCCCCCATCCCTCTGCACAACGCACAAGTTTACCCCCGGACTGGATCCTATTAAATAATTCAATGGCAGCGGTGTAATTTTGGTTGGAGCCAGCACGGATTCCCAAGTCGTGACTGCAAAAAGTGAGTAATGCGCGCTGGCTGCGTCATGGCTCTAGTCACAGTTCATTCCGAACTGAGAAGGAATCGTGACTTTGCCTGGAGACGTCCCCTACATGGGAGACGGCGGGTGGGGGGGGAGCCGAGCCGGGGGAGCCGGGGGTGGGGGGAAGACCTGTCCAATGAGAACCGCTGCCGGGGGGGGGGCATCTGGAGGCGCCGCCCGCCGTCTCGCTCTCCCCGCCCGGCCCGAGCCCCTCTCCCCCTCTCCCCCTCTGCCCCGGCCCCCCTCCCGGCCGGCGCGCTCGCTCGCTCGCTCGCCCGCGGCCCGACGAGTCCTCAACAAGTTGGAGGAAGGCAGGAACGCAGGGGTTAAGCTCGGGGAGCGGCAATTACCGAGATCGTGACCCTCCCACACAGTACAGTAACTTATATACTTACCTGGAGAGCCCGTCCGCCGCCGGGCGGGCCCCGTGGGGGCGGGGAGGCCGGGGGGAGCGGGCCGCGCGGAAGGGACTCCCGGAGCCGGCTGCAGTGCGGACGGGACCGGCGCGCTCCGGGGCCCCGGGCCCAGGTAAGGAGCCGGGGCGGGGGGGGGGGGCGCCGGCGGCAGGTGGGCTGCGCGCAACTTTTCCTCGCGTGGGCCCGCGGCGCAGGGGCGGGCGCAGACCCGGGAGCCCCCCGAGCGCTCGGGGGGCGTGTGCGCGCGCGTCTCCGGCGGCCGTGCCCGGGGTGCTGGGCCGGGGATGGAGCGGGATGGAGCGGGATGGAGTGGGATGGAGGGGCGGGGAGGAGGGTCTACAGGCGCCCGGGGACGCGGGCTACTCCGTCCAGGGGCGCCCGTCCCCGGCATGCGGAGCAGGAGTGTGTGCGCGCCCGCGCCCGCCGCACGTCGATCCCGGGCAGGCAGGGGACAAATATGGCAACTTTGTTGCACTGTTTGCAGCATCCCACCCTGGCTGAGTTTTCCCCCGCGGAGGCGGCGAGGAGACTCCGGTTGGGGAGGGAGGTGCTCGGAACGTTCCCTTGCCCACGCCCTTCTTGGATACGGGGGGCGGGGGGGCGCGCCGGAGCCGACGCGGGAAGGGCGGCGCTGCGGTGGGAGGAAGGAGGGCAGCCCCTCAAAGTTTGGATGGATGGCGGGGCCGCGGGGGCCGCGGGGGAGAGGGGGAGCGGGAGCAGGGAGGACGCACGCCAGAGATCGCCCTCCTCCCCGCCCCTCCCCGCTCTTTCCTTCTGCAGAGGCCAGAATCTCCCGCGGTTGTGGGAGCCGGCGACCCGCGAGGGGCTCGTCCCTTGTTGTTCCCCTCAGCCATCTGCAGAATGGGGAGGAAGGGGGGGCTGCAGCAGCGCAAGGGCAGCTGAGGCGAGTGGGCCACGAGACACCCCATATCTAGACGGGTCTGGGGAAGGGTGCAGAGGGAGGAGCTTCACCACCGCTCTTGAGCATTCAGAACTTTTTTTTTGGTGGGGGGAGATTGAGACATTCTCATTTCTCTAGAAATAGGCTTGACTATCGTGGAGTTTGGATTTATTTTATGTTCATCTTTGCCTGTCGTTTTCTGTCTGCATCTTCTGGCTTGGATCCCGTTGGGAGAGGTCTCTCTCCCTCTCTCTCTCTCTCTTTCTCTCTCTCTCTCTTTCACCCTCCCTTGCTCTGTATCTTGCACCCCTCCCCTCACTCGGGCTGGGATACGGGGGGGAGGTAGGGGTCCCGGCCAGCTTTTTTGCAACAACAAGATTTTAACGTGTTCCAGTCTGGGTTTTGTTGAATAATTAGAAATGGAAATATTTTTTCCCCTCCCTCCCCCTTCTGGGAAAAAAAAAAAAAAGGGAAATGTGAGCTCTGCCCTGATTGGTGGGTGACGATTTTAGTCCGCACCAATGAGCGGGCGGCCTGGTCTGTATTTATTTAGTGCTCTGGGGGAGTTTTTCTCTTTACGCAGCGCCTGTAGTCACGGCTGGAACCTCGGCTGGGGGACTAGGAGGGACGGGAGCGGGCGCAGGGGGAATCCGAACTGTACCTGTTCGGAGATGCGCGACCTTGTAGCGGGGCTGGCGGAGCCCCGGAGGGGGCCGCGGGCTGGTGGGCCGGCCCGGCGGGGAGGCTCGGGGCGCCGCGCGCGCGGACGGGGTGGAGGCCGGGCGCCGGGGTGCCTGGTTCCTCTCCGCGCTCCGCTCCTCTCCCTCCACGCGCCTGGCTCGCGCCTGTGCGGGCCGAGCCGGGGGTCGCGGGCGGCGTGGAGGAGGCGCGGGGGGCGCGGGGCGCGCGCGGGGCGGGAAGGCTGAGCCGCGGCGGAGCGCGCAGGGGAGGCCGGCGGGCTCGGCGCCGGGTTCGGAGCCACCCCGGGCTGGAGGCGGCGGCGGCGGCGGCGGCGGCGGCGGACCGAAGACGCCGGCAGACTCTGCCCTTCGCGAATCTTTTTGCGGTCTGGGCTTGCTGTACATAACTCGATAGCCGGAAGCCCTTACCCCAAAAAGCATTCGCGGAGGGCGCGCTCGACGAGAGGACGGCGGCCAGCAGCGAGGGCCGGAGCCCGCACCTTCCCGCAGCGGCTCGACCCGAGCCTTCCCGGCCCTTTCCCCGCGTTCCACGGAAGACACACACGGTCCCTTCCTTCCCTCGCGTCCTCCCCGCGCTCCCGGGGGGCACTGGTCACCCGCCCGTCCTCCGCGCGGGTCCCCCGCCCCCAACTTCTACATCGACTTTGTATCACAGGGGGAATGGGAAGCAGGCGGTGCGCGTGTGTTTCCCGAGAAGTGGAAAGAAGCTAAAATACAATAAAAGTTTACAGAAGTTGTGTCTTCCCCCCGCCCCCGCCCCTGCCCACGCCCCGCATAACCCCGTCCACCCCCTGCAAGAAAAGGGACCCGGTCTGAAGGCCAAGTCACTAGCTGGGATGCGAACCAGTTTGGGACACGTCCTGGGCGTTTTCGCCCTGATGATCCGGGTCTGCAGTGTAGGGGTGGGGAAGCCCTTGGGGAGGGGCGGGAGGCCCTCTGCGCCCTCTGCCCCGGCGTGGGGGACCCGCAGGTGCGGCGGCCGCGGGGGACTGGGCAGCTCCGAAAGACGGAGAACACCCAGGCGCCGCCCGCTGCCCGCACTCTTCTTACCCCCCGCACCTGCTTCCAACCTAATTTGGGGCGTTTGGCAACCTCAGGTCTCTCCCATCTCATCCTTTTCCAAACTAAGTAGCACGGAAGGGGGTAAAACAGGCGAAAGCTGGGGAAAGCCCCGCAGAGAAGGCGCCTTGGAGAGATGTGCTTGCACCCGACTCTGCAGCCTAGCAGCAGCAGCAGCAGCCCTGCCTTGGCCTCTCCAGGCGCCCCGTCCTGGGGAGGGGAGCGGAGCTGCAGGGCTGAGGATCGCCTGGGGGTCCCCCTCCTCCCCTTGCAGTCGTTGGCACTTGTGATACAAGTGGCACAAATCAGGCCTTCCCCGTGCTCTGCGCCCCGTGTCCTTCGCCAGCTAGAGACAGTGCTAGACGCCCTTAGGGACTGGGCCAGAAGGACACACAGACACTGGCCGGCGCCCACAGGGAGAAACACGGGTAGAGGATGAGTCTAGGGATGGGGGAGCCCGAGACCCGAGGGACGCGAAGCTTCGCGTTCTCGGGGAGGGCCCGAGCCACCCCCGCGCCCCAGCCCCCGCTGCCCAGTGGTGCGAGCGCCCAGCCCCGTGCCCCTCGCCGCTCCGGGCACCCAGACTCCGCCGTGTGCCGGGAGGCCCGAGGGCTGGGAGTCCGGGCGTGCTGGGCACGGCCACCCTCTCCCGGCTGCGCCGCGGGAAGGCTCCGCGGGCGAGGACAGCGGCCTCCAGGGCTGCCGCAGAGCCCCTCTCCCCAGATAAAGGAGATTTTCCCTCCCTGCTTGCGTTTCCTGAGAGAGTAAAAGGGGCCCTAAGATGTGCAAAGGAGATGGAGCGAGAGCAAAAGCCCGGGGGGCTTCCCCCCTGCCTCTCGGCCGGGGCCGTCTGTGGAGCGATGGCTGCGGCCGAGCGATGCGCGCAGGGGCCGCCTTAGCCTAAGGACAGCTTCGCCCCGGGTCCCCCGGGCTCCCCCTCGGCTCCGGCTCCCTCCTGCCCCCTGCCCGGCCCGAAGCCCTCGCCCCCCCCCCCAGCGCGACCTCCCGCAGAGCTGGGCCCGGCGGCCTTGGAGAGCGCACCTGCCCTGGAGGCCAGGCCGCGCTGCGGGGTCACTGCGGCCGGGCCCCGCGCCACCACCCCACCCCCGGACAGGGACGGGGCCGGGGCCGGGGGCTCCGGAGCCGCGGCCGGCGTCGTGCACACAGCGAGGCCCGGCTCCCCCGCTCAGCCGGACAACTGTTGCTGCCTCGAGGCGGCTGCGCCCGCAGCTCCCGAGCCCGCGCCCGCTGCTCGCCCTCCGCCCGGCCCCGGGGCCTGCAGTGGGGGGGAGGCTGGGCCGGCCGCGGGGCGCCCAGGGGAAGGACCCCCGCCCCCCGCAGTAAGGGCTAGTGTGGGGCCTGGGGCCGCTTTGCTTCCTCCTGCAGGCGGAGGCGTAGCCCGAGGCGGGGTCTCCCCCTCCCCACCCCGCCTTGCTGGGAAGGAGGGGTGCTAGCTTAGGGCCCTCGACCGGCTGATGCACACCCCTCTTGAAAACAGCCACGTCACCCGGTGAGCCAGGGGCCTGATGGAAACTTCCAGGCCCTGGCACCTGATGTGGGCCTCACGCCCCTACAGAGAAGCGGGTCGGGGTGACCGCAGGAGACCCTTCCTCCCCGTCCCCTCGCCCTGCCCAGGGGGTCCCGCAGCCCTCCAGGGAGCCCTCAGCCAGCTTAGTCTCCGGCTGTGCTGGAAGAGCAAGGCCAGAGGTTGTCTCTGGAGCTAAGGAAGGGGTGCAGGCACCACGGGGAGGCACCCCCCCACCCCGGCCTTGTGCCCTCTAGTGGCTGGGCCGGCCTGGCCAAGGCGGGGGTGAGGGTGCACCTGCAGTCCCCTGCCCTCCTCTGCACCTGTGACCACAACCAGGTTTTCCCCCTTGGCCCTTCTGTCCTCTTCCCAACACCTGAGGTTGCTTTGAGTCCTTCTGCCCAGCTGCCTGATGTTGGAAGCAAAGGAAGGGGCTGAGGTGGAATCCAAGAATCCTGGGCACACTTGCTGCAACCTGAAGCCAAGACCTCCTTTGTCCCAGAGACTTCTCCAACCCGGGTGCTTGGTGGGCATCCCTGGAGAGCTCTCCTGGGGCATCAGCATCCCTGCTTTGCAGCCCCCTCCTTGACTTCCCATGAAATGTCCCTGCCCCCCAGCTCTGTCACTCGTCTCCTCAGCCAGCAGAGTAACCCTCCCCATCTTTTTCCCTTTCAGGTAGTCAGACCTGTCCTGACAGCCAGCCGGAGGTCTACAGGAGGGGTGGCCACAGAAGGAGGGAGTCCCAGAGGCCTCAGGGACTGGCGAGTCTGAACGAATGAGCACCCGAGTCCCAGGTGAGTGAAAGACACCCCAGCCCAGGGCCCCTTGGCCTGGGCAGAACCGAGGAGACCCACACACACTGCTCACTTGGCGATGCGACACAGCAAGTCAGGGATCCAGTGCTTGGGGACAGTCCTCAGTGGCTTCTTTTGGCAAAGAAAGGCACCCATCACAGAGGCCACTAGGAAAGACAGTGCCCCCCGAGATGGCCCCCGTCCTGTTTTATCCTCTGGCAGGACTTAGGCCCGGGTGTGTGCAGGCCCCCAGCACTGAGGGGCGCAGGACTTCTCAGTGGGGCACATGGTCCCCTGCCACCCCTGACCTCCTGGGCTATTTCTGACCTCTCGAGGCCCCGGGGAGGTACAGCCTGGCAAGGTTATTTGCTGAGCCCAGTTTCTCTGAAGAAATGGAAGTGTTGAGTTCTTTCTCCTTCACTGAAGTTGAGCATAGGACAGGCAGGAAAAGTTTTAGGTTATTGATTTTTTTTTTTTTTGAGGGGTAAGGCTTTAAACTCTCGATACATTTACTTTTCCTATTAACCAGCACAATCCTCTGCTATCAAGCTCTTGTTTAGCTGCCTTTCTGAGCTTCAGAGTCCTATTGTGAATTCATATGGGGGAATTCAGTGCAGAGCTTGGCAGAGAATTTTGGAAGTCCAAGGCTGTTGGATTTGTAAGGGAGAGAGCGAGCTACCTGGCTAATCCTTGGATGTTACGTGAGCAAAATGTAGGAAACTGCCGGAAATCTTTGAGGGGGACTTGAGGCTCGGGGCAGAACAGAAGCAAATTGCATGCAAGACCTTCAGCTGATTATAGGACAGGCCTGTTTGCTGTATGAATTGAATGACTGCTACGTGGATTGTTTGGAATGTTTACATTTTGAAAGTGGAACTCAAAGAAGAAATAAATTTGACTGGAATCCTCTACAGTCCTACCCTGTAAAGTGAGGGCAAGGTCTTCAAATCCTTCGCTGACCCTAACTCCCTTTAAGTTCCCCTTTTAATGTAAGGATCTGAAGTTAACAACATCTGTTTTTGGACAGTAGGGTTGTTGTTCACTCCAAATGGTTATTAGCTCCCCCTCCCCCACCGATATTTCAGTTGCATTGCAGAGAAGGCTGAGAAAATAATACAGGGATGGGATTTTCTTGCCTGAAGGGTAACCTCTTCTGATCATGTTTGAAAAAAAAATCTGTCAGTGGGTTAAATCTCCCGTTTAGATATAATCTGGAGCATGCAAAAGTTAGCAAGAGCCATCGAGGGTGTACAGACCAATACTTTCGTGTTATAAATCCAGACAGAGGTTCAGAGAGGTTGGGTGCTTTTACCAAGGTCACACAGCTGGGGCTCGCACTCCGACTGTTTATGGTCTACTCTGGGTTCTTTCTTTTTTACTAAATCTTTCCTACCATTGCCAAATAATAAGATCATCAATAAACACAACCCAGGGCGTTGTAACGGATTCCCTTCCAAAATGACTTGCATTTAGGAAGCCAGGGTTCAAAGAAGAGTTTACCGAAAGTTTCTTCTGCTGGCCATTAGCATTCTGGAAGCATCCCTAGGCCAGGCAGGGTCCTCCCTCTGTCTCTGCCGGCAGGGCCTGCTCTTCAGAGCCTCCATGTTGGCCTCCGTCTGCTGAGGAAGTCCTCAGCACGAGAAATGTGCTGTGTCATACGATTCAAGGGATTGGTCCCTTTCACAAACTGCCCCAGAGTGAAGGGGCTCCGGGGCCCGGGGCCCTCTGCCTTGTCCTCGCCTCTGGGTGGCCTTGGGCTCTCTTCCTTCCTGCCTGCTGGGCCTAATTGTGAGCTGCTGGGGGCGGGGGGGAGGAGTAAGGTCTAGTTCTGAGTCTCCCAGGGTCTCCTAATCACTTTCCAAGTGAGGAGGACCCTCAGAAGGCACTTCCAGACCAGGCCGGGACCCTGTGATCCTGTTCCTCGGACATCTTCAGAATGCTGCACCTCCTCTGCTTGTAGGGCCTGGTCGGCCTTGGCCTAAGGCTTACTGCCAGCCCGGAGCTGACGCCACTAGTTCAGCTCTGCGTACTTCCACCAGGGACAGCGGGTCTGAGGCGTGGGGAGTGGGCCCCAGCACCCAGGAAGAGCAGCCACCGGGTGCCTTCCCCAAGACACCACCCTGCTGCTCCTTTGCTGGCCTCCCCCCACCGTGGGCTCCCCCACAGCGTCTCCCCCTTTGGGACAGGCACTGGCGGGCAGCTTCTGGCTAGGAAACGAGATGCTTTTCTTTGCTTAAAAAGCAATGGGTTTGAGAGGAAGAAAAATGAAACGCAAGTTACAGCTAGGTTCAAAAGCAAAGCCCCGGGACTGTCTAGCAGTGTGGAGGACTGAAAGGGCTCAGTCTGTCTGGTTCTGACTCCTCAGCTTCAGGACCCCACAGAACATCAGCTGTACCCTTCTTGGGCTTTAATTTCTCCATCTATAAAATTAGATGCTGTAGAGCTCAGGCCCCCTCATCCATTCATTTATTCAACAAAGGTTTACTGAGTTCCTACTACGCGTCAGGCCTTTTTCTAGGCGTTGGAGATAGAAATAAGTTATTTTCCCTTTGAGAACTCAATGAAGCTAGGAACTTCTTCCCAGAAAAACAAGAATAGAAAAGGGAAACAAAAACAACACAGATATCCTACACATAATTGCAGGGGGTTCATGACCTCCCTAGGTGCCAGGAACCCCAAGTTAAAATGTGTCTGCCTAGCTAGTCTCTCTACATTTTGCAATACGAAGGGTTGAGGCTTAGGTCGCATCATCACAACTTGACTTGTAGGCACCTACTTTATTTTCCTTGTAGCGCACTGTGGCATTTTGTCACGACCTTCGACTCCCCTTTGTTGGAGGACAAATATCTATTACTTTCTTAATACTGCAAACAGCTAGACAGATGTTGAACAGAAGGACGAGTGACCAAAAGGCAGGGCAGGCGTGGAGCTGAGGGACAGAGCAGAGGAGAAGTTCACCCCCAGCCCAGCCGGGACCTATAGGGCTTCCAAGGGGCACCCGTCTTCTAGGCTAAGTCCTCTGGGAGGAGAGGGAGGGAGGTTGGCGTGGAGCTGGGCAGGGTAAGGGCTGAAGGCCCATTGCGGACCTCAGTGGCGCTCTGAGCACTGGGCGCAGGATCTGGTCCGGGCACTTACCGCAGGCTGTTTCGTTTGTAAGGTTTTATGTACTATTTGACACAGAGCACGACTGGGGGAGCCGCAGAGGGAAGGGGAGAAGCAGGCCCCCACCGAGCAGGGGCTGACCCCAGGCCCCCGGGGTCACAACCAGGCCTCCCGGCACCCCTCCCTCCTGCAGCCAGTGTTACTGAGGTTTTCGGGGAGGGGAGCTCAGGAGTCTCTAGGCCTGGGCCCTCAGAAGGGACGTGGAGGGGTCAGTGGCAGAGGCTTCCTGCTGCCACCGCTTCAGGGCCTCTCCCTTGGGGGGCCCTCAGAATCCCTCCTCACCCTGAGGAGGCCTTCAGCTTTTTCATTTAGGGGAAGGGGCCTTCAGTGACCGCAGTAGCAACCAGAAGGTGACGCAGGGAGACGTAGATGCTGCTCCTCGGCGCACCCAAGGCTCAGGCCCGGCCCAGGGCCCGGTTTCTACTCCAGCAGGACGGCAGCAGGTTGCTGCGGCTGAGGCTAACTAGAGAAAAATTCGTCTACATACAAACTGGTCCTGTTCGGTTTTTCCATTTCCTCATCTGTTAAAGGGGACAGTGCTGGCAACCCTGAGGTTCTGGTGAAGATGAAAGGAGATCATGCATGGAAAGTGCTTCGTAGCTGCTCAGTGCTCAATAAATGGTCGTTCTTGCTGCTGCTGTTGTTATAATTATTATTATTGGGATTTTTTTGTTCTGTTTGACACATATAGCTATGGCATATAAGGCTTAGATCCTAGAATCAGCCGTCATAGAGACAGAGCTATTCCCTGAGTGACAGATAAAAGATAATCTTTTCTGGAAGCATCTGTCCATTTGCCCCACAGCCTGCCAGTGCCCAGGATTACCCGGCTGGGAGCAAATCAGAAGGGCTGATAGGAAAATCTTTTTCTCTACTTTATGCATCCCTACACAAAGATTATCTCTTTGGGGTTTCATTCCCCTTTAATTCCTTGCTTTCAAGTTCTTTTTTTTTTTTTTAAATCTATTGAATTTATCACAATTATTTTTGCAAATCATTTTCTTTTTTTTAAAAATATTTTATGTATTTATCATGAGAGATACAGAGAGAGGCAGAGACACAGGCAGAGGGAGAAGCAGGCTCCCTGGGGGGACCTGATGCAGGACTCGATCCCAGGACCCTGAGGTCATGCCCTGAGCTGAAGGTAGCCGCTCAACCACTGAGCCCCCCAGGGGTCCTGCAAGTCATTCTCTTTATACTTTTTCTTCTTCTTCTTCTTCTTCTTCTTCTTCTTCTTCTTCTTCTTCTTCTTCTTTTTTTTAACTTTCTGTTCAGTGAGAATGAGTGATTCACCTAGGATGCTTGCCATTCCCCTTTTACTTTCAGCTTCTATCCGGTCCTGAATTTTCGGGGCTTAGGTGATTCCCACCAAGGACATAGTAAAGGAGAAACAGAAGGACAGGACCGGATGACACCACTTGCTGTCGTAAATCATGTTTTCTCTTTCCTTCTGACACATATTTTATCTTCATTCTTTTCTTCTTCCAGCTTCACTTTTCATGGTCTTAGAATCTGTCTCTTCTTATCCCGTGGTGGGGGTGGGGGGGTGGAGAGATCTTTGCTTTCCTCCCTATGATCCACTTGATATCCCATTAGGCATTTCTTTTAAGTCTTGGCTGCAAACTGGAGGGGTGATTATAGGAAGAATGGGATGTAGTATCTATATTTCTGGGTAGCACTAGAATGGAAGGACCAAAGCTTTCCCCCAAACCTGTGAAGCACATCTTAGGCCATCCCAATGAGAAAGAAGAAGATATTTTGTTTTATTTTTTACCGATTTTTCATAGAAACTGGAGGCTCCTGCACAGACTCTCCATTTCAACTCAGAGCCTACCTATTGCTTCTATTCAGACTTTTCTTCTCTTTTGTTTTTTTTAAAAAAATCATAATTATTATTATTTTTAAAAGATTTAATTTATTTATTCATGAGAGACACCGAGAGAGAGGCAGAGACACAGGCAGAGGGAGAAGTAGGCTCCCTGCGGGGAGCCTGATGCAGGACTCGATCCCGGGTCTCCAGGATCACACCCTGGGCAGAAGGCAGGTGCTAAACCGCTGAGCCACCCGGGCTGCCCTAAAAAAAAAAATCATAATTAAAAGCTCAGGGATATGTCACATGCAGTCTACACACCTCTTCTTTGAAGCCTTTTAAGGAGAGGATAAAGGCAGCCTAGTTTGAGGGAGCAGTAAAACCTAATGGTTGAGTCATGGGCCTCAAGGCTGCTGAGACCTGGCTTTATTACCCAGCTCTGCTCTTTCTGGCTGCGTGCCCCTGAGCACCTGTACCTCCAAGTCAGTCTCCTTATCTGTGAAATGGGGATATTAAAGTACCTACTTCCTAACGACGTTGTTGGGGAGGTGAAATGTCAGTGACCACACGGCCTTGTACTCCCGGCGCATAGTATAGACCCCGCCGGCACTCATGCAGACCTAGGACCAGATGTCACTCTGCACAAGTTGGAAACGGTGACCTTTCAGTCACTAAGTGTTGTGAAGTAGGAGATGAGTCTCAAGTCCAAGACCTTCTGATCATACCGGGGTTTTCCAGAAGTTGTGAACCCATCCGGGGCTCAACCAGTAGTGATAGCATGAGGGGACCTTGCTGAGGGCCTCCCAGCCTCTAAGGAGAGCTGGTCGTTCAAACTGTGAGGACCCTTAATAGCGCAACAGGCAAGTAACTTAGATCAACTCTGTAAAGGAGGTACCATCCCCCGGTCGACTCATCTGTCAGGCCCACATCTTAGGTTAGTAGGAGGAAAAAAAAAAAAAGTAGAGAAATAGTTTCACTATTTGTTTCAAAGTGGAGTGAGTGATTTTTTTAAATTAATTAATTAAGGAGTCTTCTTCAATCCTCTGAATTTGTGGCAAGAACATTGGGTTAGGAAAAAGAAAAAGAGATAAGAATACCTACTTGCTAGACGTAGAGGTTTGATGAACCGAAATGAAATTGCCTGGAAAATTCTATAATTCTTAGCTGATTATGGGGCAGAAAGTAAGTTAATTTTTAAAAGGAAGGGTGAATTAGATATAGCCCTGCAAACTTTATCCTTTAGACTCCCACCACCTCTGAACCTTAACACCACATTTAATGAAATACTGTTTAAATAAAAGGAGAAAATAATTTCCCTCTGGTGAATTTCCTTATGCCTAACTTTCTTTTTTTTTTATTTTAAAACATATGTAAGTAACGGAACACAGAGGTAGTCATTTATTATAAAATTTTTAAGGAAAAGAAAAAAATATTTATTGATAGGCAGCTTCCTGCATTAAAATTTATTCATTAAAATGCTAAAAAAATTAGGATGTTAAGAAAACATTTGAAGCTGTAGGATTCATCTGGGTTTTTTTTTTTTTTAAATGTATTTGCAGGCTTACAGAATCTTCCAATTCATAGATATTTCCCCCTTGACATTACCTTTTAGAGAGTTTTCTAGAAAAAGAAGCTGTTTTGAGTGGCTTTATATAAGAAATATTTACATTTAAATATGAAGTGGTCATGAAAACTGTTGCTATCCCTTCAAATAACAAGTGGTATTTTAAAAATACAAAGTTTATTGCTTTTCTGAGGATTAGCTACTAGCTTCTTAAAATTTTTAAATGATGCTTTAGAATTCTGAGAGAAAGGAAAATCTTTTTAAAAGAAGAGGGACTTTTAAAAATAAACTATACCTGTTTTTTCATTTTATGACTGAAAATCTTGTTTCTCAGTGAGCTACCTCTCAGCTAATCTAAGATTTAATGTGAAATTTTGTGTTTTTTGTTTGATTTCTGTATAGAAAACAACTAAAGACAATTTATCCCAGTGAAGATCATCATTTAACCAAAGATCAAATATCTAATATATTTTATTTATGAATATAAAACATCAATTTTTCATGTGGCACAAAGGAAATATAACTTTCCAGAGAGATATGTTATAATTCATTAATATGCTTATTTTTGGGAGGTGTGCCACAGTCTTCTACTATTCATAAATCAATTCCTTAATTTGAAAATAAGACCTCTTTTGCAGTTAACTTTTTAGTTAGAAATATAATTGTTATCAAGATATTTTTCCAGATACAATTTTAAACTGAGAGCATTTTTTTTAACTAACATAAATTGTAGGTTTTTATTTTAGCACTAGGATGATTTCATCTCTCTTTTTCCTTTCTGTATATGCTCATAGATTGCAAAATTTATAGATCTTAATATAACACATCAAAATAGGTTCTTTTACTTGTGATATTTATACTTACAAAAGGATTATACATGACACAGGATAGAGACTGTTATTTACTGCTTTGCTTTTTGGCAAAAATATTTTTTGCTGTGGTTTTTATTTTTTATTTAAGGCTGCATGGAGAGCCTTATAAGAAGTCAAAGTAGTAGATTCTGATAGTTTCTTGAGGAGTCATATTATAGAATTAAATCATATTTATGGAAATATCCAGAAATGATTATAACTCAAAAAAATCATATATCAAAAAAAAAGTATAAAAACCCAGGTCACAGAACTGCTCCAAATTAATTTTTTTTCAAAGATTTCACAAGTCTTTAATTGTTTCTCATACCTTGCATTGTGACCACCAACCTGTTGCATTTAAAGATGCTGTGTCTGCTGCAGAAAAGAGAGGAGACCTGAAGTGATTAAAATAAATTTCTTGAGCAATTGTTGGCTTTGTTCTCACGGCCATTTTCTGGTCTGACAGGCACAGCCCAAGGGCAATCTTTCCATATATATGAGGGTTTTTTTTTTTTTTTCCTACTCTTCCTGTTGCCTGTTAATATGCACCTGTATGGGAAAAAATATGGCTAGGAGAGCTTTCTTTCTTTTCTTTCTTTTTTATTGTTTTGAATGGAGGCTTTGGAAGTCAGGAAAAGAAGTCGATGCCTGTTAATTCTTTCTCTTTGAGGGGGTCAGAATTGTATTTTTGATGCCATCACTCTTGAGGCTAATATACATTTACTGAAGGTAAGGAAGGGACGCCATGATCTTAAAGATCCTCAAAGGATAAGGGAGAAATGTCCCCAGCTAATAAGTGACATGGAGAATATGGGGTAAGGAAAGATACGGGGAGCTTATTGCCACATCTTAGCTCAGTGATGTCATCAAAACCCTGAAATCATAGACTCAACATCCGTCCACATGTTAAGTTCATTACAGTATTTTTGTTTGTATGTGTGGGTATGCACATGCTCATGCGCCTGTGCGCTATCACAAGCAGACACTAGCTCATCTTTTTCACTTAGAAGGTAGAACTTAACCATTTGTATCTAACATTAAAACATAGTCTCATGCTGGCTTAGTCTGACTAGTATCTCAGAAGATATAAATTCCTTTAAGTTTCATTTAAAATTAAAGTGGGGTCTACCCTATAAATAAGCTAAGTATTGACATTATTTTTGACACAGGGAAGTCTTTTTTTCAAAAGTTACCCTCAACTCTGAATTAAACCTTAGAACCCTTTTTGCCTCCTTAAAAAAACTGATCATGGACTTGTGCAGTTGTCAGCATCTGACAGTGCTGAATCAAAACATCTTTAAATAAATAAAAATTTATTCTCCAACCTTGAATATGGGGAAATCCCATCAATAATGTGGGAAAGGCACTAACTAAAATGGTTTGGCATCAGTATCAGTAAAAAAAAAAAAAACAGCTGTCAAATTTCTAAATCCTATAAAAAGAGAAAGAACACTGACTTTATTTTCTCCTAGTAAACCACCTTGAGATCCTTAGAAGGAAAGTGATAGGGAATATAATTATGACCTTCAGTATTGTAACCACCATTATTTACTGATTTTGTTATTAAAAATATTGCAATGACCAAAAAAAGAAAATAATATATATAGCAGTATAAAGAAAGAAAAAGTAAAATATTTTAAAAAGGAAAGAAAAAAATTTGATGATAGGAAATTAAATTTAGAGAACCATTGGAGCTACGTTTAAACACATAATAAATATATGAAATTCTTCTCTCTCACTGCCTTCTTACAGGAGCACATGTACATAAAAACAAAATTTGTACAAGTATTTTTAAATTGATATTCAAGTTTACTTAAAATTTTACTGCTGTCAAATTTGCCCATCGTATTTCGGTAAATTTAGGAATCAATATTCTCTGAAAGAGATTTCTTTTTTCCAAACTGGAAACAGGAATCGTAAGGGGAAAAGGTCAATTCATCCTTCACCCTGATAATTGGATTAAGGGCCTTCTGAGTCATAACGACGGTTAACTTTTTAAAATCCTAATTACTCCCTCGTAATGACATAATCCTTGAAAAAGTAGTAATCATTTTTAAATACCTGAAGTTTAAGAAAATACAACTTTGAGGAAGAAATCTTTCAGGAAAAATAAATGTTAGCAATTTCTACAAAAACAAACAAAAAGTCAAACCTATTTTATTAATATATTAAAACCATATTTAGAGCAAATTTTCTTTTGGGGGAAGTTTTCAGTAAATTCAACACATATTCGATTTTAGGAAGGCATTGAATAGACTAAAAAGATAGTAACATGTATGAGGAACTTGAGTCTTAAAAATACTGTATTGGATTTTTTTGCTCAAAATTTTATTGACCAATTTAGTTTTTCTTTTTGATAGTTTTTTTTTAAATTTTTATACTCCTTTTTATTTTTGAAAAACTTAAATCATTATCGATGTAACTACATTGACCTCAAAACTGTTCCCCTTCTTGTGGCCTGGCTTGGTTTGGGCTTCTTAGGGCTAACGAACTAATGAATGAATTCATAGCTGGAAGCGTTCTGTATTAGAAGAAACTCTGCCTCTCTTAGGTTTGCGTTAAGAATATGTTTTACCAATAGGGTACCTGAGTCACTTATTTTTCTTTTCTCTTTGCTTTCTAGATAGTTCCTTTTTTCTTCAGAATCTTGTATTATGCTGACCTAGCCCCATCCAAAATTATCCAAACAAAAAAATGTGTTGTCTCCTTTTTTTTCCTTTTTCTTCTTTTTTAAGGTTTTTTTTTTTCCTTTGCAGAGTAAATACCTTTTACTTAGAGCAAATTAATAACCCTCATATAGTCGGAGCCTTTTTATTGAGACCACTGTGGTACATTTGAGGCCCATTATGATGCAGCTTTGGGTTGAACAGTCTTGTAAACTATCCCAAGTAAACACGTGATAACAAAGATGGGAGTCCCACCCGGATCCCAGCAGTGCTGACGCCCCTGTTGATTCTCGGTGGTCTCTGATAACAGAGGGACGAAGGGCTGCGTGTGTATCCTGGGGGAGGCAGGGATCTGCGGTGGCCTTCTCCAAAATCAAGGTGAAGGTTCTTGGGCTTATGTTGCTCTGTGTATATATGTTTATGTCTTTTCCCCCAAAACCATCTGAGAGGACGTTTGGTCTAGTCTAATTTATGGTTTTACAAAAAATAGTTGAATCCAGATCAACTGGCTATTAATCAGTGAGTGATATGTTTTCATTGATTATCTGGCTAAAATTGATTGTTACATCCTCCCTCTCCCTATGCAGAAGTTGAATCAACACTTGATATCTTCAATCATTTATTCAATAGAAGATCTTTCTGGATGATGAGTCAGATGTTAGATGTAAATGAGGAGAACTTATTTGTTAATGTTGATCGTTGAGTTTTATAGGTCTGTGGATTTTTAAAGTGATCTTCAAGGGTCAGAGTAATGTACCTAGGATTTTAAATACAATTAATCCTCATTAGTTTCCTACTAAGAACAGCAACAAAGATGATAAACCTTAGTGGGGAGTAACCAAACAATGTTTTTGCTATTTATATATTCATTGAATAAATTTTAAAATTCCTTGAAAATTTACGTGCATGGACTGACAGCTTCCTACCTCTCACCCGCAGTGCACACACACAGAAAACATCCACAAAGCATGCACACACAGGGAGAAATCTATTGCCCCATTTACATAATCTTCCACATTTTGGTGTTTGTAGGTTGGCCTGAAGAATGAGCCAATTCCCAAGTCATCAACATGGAACCTTAGGATTTTATGGAACTAGTAGGGACGCTCAAGATCATCCAGCCCAAACTGTGCATCCTACACAAGGAAGGACTGAGGCAGAGGGAGAGACACTGTCTTGCCTGGAGTCCACAGAGCATTAGTTGCTGGTCTAGGGCTAGAACCAGCGAGTCTAGTGAAGTCTGGCTCTGGGTAGAATAGAGACATGATGTTGAGCTTTCCTGGGAAAGGAAAACAAGGAGAAAAAGAGAAGGTGGTGTTTTCCAGTTAGGGCATTTTTTTTTTTTGGAGACAGAATTATCAAAGACTAAGCATTTTTCATCCTGTCTCAGTGTCATCCAACAGAGTCGATCAGGATAGCTTTCTCTCCCATTTTTTTTTCATTAACTCTCCAAAAGGAGAGTAATTTAGGACCTCCCTTCCCAAGCTCAGAAATCAAACCACCCCCTCCTTCATAGAATAATATAACAAACATTTAGGAACTTCGTACGTGTGGGGCCATGTGAACACGCGGCCACGTGTCAGCAACAGGAGGGTAAATGGGACAATGTCTACGGAAACACCTGGCATCCACAGTAGCTGTTCAGTAAATTCACTGACTATCTGTAAGGACAGATTTAAATCAAGAAAGTCTTAAACAGCAATTAATGTAAGGCAAAATATATTAAATTTAACGAGAGCTCCAAACGAATGGCCGTGGCACTGGAAGAGAGGGACGCTTAGCCTGACGGGCGCCCAGGGGTTCACACGTGTGAGCCGCGCCTCGCAGGTTGACGAGGGTCTTGGTGGGCAGTGAGCGCAGGCGCGTGGGCCGCGGAACGCGCATGGGACAGGTGTGCGGCGGCAGGTGCACGGTGCGCAGAGCTGGCGGGAGATGCTCCGAGGCGGCAGCTGGGGCTGCAGCGTCGGGGAGGGAAAGGGCCTCCCGGAGGTGGCGAGGGCCCCGCTGCAGGGAGGTGGGTGCTGAGCAAAGGACTTTGCTGTTTCCAGGGCGTCACGAAGCCGCGAGGGCTCTGCACGGGGGCGCCGAGCTCTGGTGCTGAGACTGGAGGGGCCCTGGGAGAGCCCCTGAGGGAGCGGGCCCAGGTGCGCGGGGTCCTTAGGGGAGGCCGTTCTTCGTTGCTCGAGGGCAGGGAGGCACTGCCACCGCGCTCCCTAGAAAGCCAGGCCGTGCGGGTGTCCGAGCCACAGCAGGGCCCGCGGGGCGGGGGGCGGGGGGTGCGGCTGGGCCCGTCTGCTCCTCCTGGGCTGCAGGCGCACCGCGCAGCACCTGCTCCCGGCCCCGGCGGCCCCACGGCTGCGCCCCACGTGCCCCACCTGTAAGCCCCTCCGACGCCCCCCCCTGGAAGCCCCACGTGCCCCACCTGGAAGCCCCTCCGAACCCTCACCTGTAAGCCCCTCCGACGCCCCCCCTGGAAGCCCCTCTGACACCCCACCTGGAAGCCCCACGTGCCCCACCTGGAAGCCCCTCCGATGCCCCCCTGGAAACCCCTCTGACACCCCACCTGGAAGCCCCTCCGACGCCCCACCTGGAAGCCCCACATGTCCCACCTGGAAACCCCCCGACCCCCCCCTGGAAGCCCCTCCGACGGGAGCTCCTGAGTCTCAGTTTCCACCACCTGTTTACTGAGCCATCCCTTTCCTGAGCTGCGGCCTTTCTCCCCTCCAACCTTGAGCTTACAGGAGGTGACGTGTCTCCCCCACCTGGCCCCCCATCCGCCCCGCGGCTCCCCTCCCTTGGGGCTCCATGGGCCCGCCGCCTTCTGCTTCTGCTCCTCTGTCCTCATGTCACTGGGCCTGAGGAACCCCCTGCTTCTGCTGTCTGCGGCCACCTCGGTGTCACAGTGGGGGCTGCCCAGTCAGCCAAGGGAAGCCCCTTCTGCAGGTGTAGACAAGATGCAACCAGACCCCAGGATGACGTAGGGCATCAGGGCACCGGCCATGTGTCTGTGTGTGGAGGGGACCCCGGGGTCATGTCGACACGTGGGCCTGACGGTGTAGGCCTCTCGGGAAGCAAGGTACTTTGGGGCAAGGGCCCTAAGCCGGTTGTTGAAAGACTGTGTCTGCCGTCTCACATCACTTTGGCTAATGTCGTGGTTTAGGAATTAAACAGAATCCTTTTGTTAGTAAATAGCACATACAATCTCATTTCATTTTTATGATATGATTCCTATCTGCTCAACTATCCATCTATTCACTGATTCTTATACCTGGATATCTGGATAAAATTCTCTGGGATGATATTCACCTACTGGTAATGATGGTTATTTCTAGATGGTAGGACTTGGTGTGATTTTGTTTAACTTCCTTTTTGGGGCGGGAGTGCGGCCTGGTGGCTCAGCGGTTGAGTGCCTCCCTCCAGCTCAGGATGTGACCCTGGAGTCCCGGGATCGAGACCCACATCGGGCTCCCTGCATGGAGCCTGCTTCTCCCTCTGCCCGTGTCTCTGCCTCTCTCTGTGTCTCTCATGAATAGATAAATAAAATCTTAAAAAAAATAAACTTCCTTTTTTGATGCTTTCATGCATTGTTTAAATTCCTAATAGGAAATCAGAATAACAGAATGGAAGGAACGTTGGCTCAGATCACAATAACCCTTATGTGTCCTCTACTACCTAATCTCTTTCTGTTTATTTTTTTCACCATATAAAAACCAAGATTTTAAAAGCCCCATCCAGCTCCCCAAATCTATTATCATAACTCTCTTTCTTTATATAAAAATCATTTTATGGTTCTTGCTTTTAAAGATGGAATATGCTTTTTAAAAATAGTTGGTGGTTTGGGGACACCTGGGTGGCTTAGCAGGTTAAGTGTCTGACTCTTGATTTTGGCTCAGGTCATGATCTCAGGGTTGTGAGACTGAGCCCCACATTGGGCTCTGTGCTGGGAGTGGAGCCTGCCTTTAATATTCTCTCTCTCTCTTTTCCTCTGCTCTTTCCCCCACCCCCAAAAATAAAAAATAAATAAAAAATAAAAATAGCTTGTGGTTTTAAATGTTTCCTAGGCATATATAAATAGAATAATAGATGGATGAATGGATGGATGGATGGATGGATGGAGATAGACACTAAAGATACTATTCCTCTCGTACAAAATGAGATCATATGACTGTTTTAAACAGAGTTATTACATTTAATTTTACCTAGATTAAAAGAAGAAAAGAAATAAAAGAAATTACTAAACTTCAAATGAAGCATTCATTTTTCACGGGAAATATCATTTCTTAAAATATCCCTTCTAAGGCCAAGAAGAAATTATGAAGTACTTCAACATGTTGCCACCATTACTTTTTACCCTACGTGATTTCATTTTAAGCAGTATTGATTTATGCCCTGCTGTGCAAGCACTTTTTCTTCTTCCCACCTCCTTTTCCCTCTTTTTGATTTTTATAGTTTTATCATTTACGTTATATGTGATTGTTATTTAGCTGTGTTATTATTGTTTGTACATCATCAAGTTTTGTATCACTCTATAGCCGTGATTCATAGCTGTTGTCTAGTGTTTGCTCCTTTTGTTACCATAGCTTCTCCATCCTTGAGTTCTTTATTTAAATTTATTGTTTAATAGGCCAAATTTCACTGAAAGCATGTTTATTTCTTTCCAAATAACTCATTGGTACTGTTTCATTGAGTTCTTTTATATATGTTGCCTCTATATTTGAAGGCGTGTTCTATTCTTGGGTTACACCTTATTTCTAAAGAACTATGTAGTTATTTCTCCATTATCTTTTTGGCATTGAATATTATTGAGGAGATGGCTGTCAGCGTGATTATTTTTCCTTGCAAGTAATTTACATTTTCTGACTGAATGTCTGAGAAGTGTTTTCTTTATACTTGATGTTATATTTTGGTGTTGTGAGTTTTACATTCAGTATTTCTAGAACCCAGCAAATACTTTTTATTAGATTAAATTCTTCCTGGCTTTATATTATTAGCTGTAAAACCTTCGTAAGTTGCCTAATCTCTTTATGCCTCCATTTCTTGATCTGTAAAATGGAAATAATTGCAATACCTACCTCATTGAACCTTCGGAATGATTTGAGTTAATGTGTATCAAGTGCATAGAATAGTGCCTGGCACATAATAGGCATTATTTTCAAGGATATGACTTTTTTAAAGAAATTTTCTTGTGTTAGGTCTTTTAATACTTTTTCCCACCGTATTTATTGAGTTTGCTGCTTTAAAGATACCATTATTATTATTATTATTATTATTAATCATTTTTCTCCTCTATGCCTATTGGCCTCTCTCCCTGACTTGCTTTAATTTATCTTCTCCATACTTTTCCATATGCATATATTATAATGATCTCAGTTCTTTATTCTATAACTGTCATTTATTTCCAGCTCTGTCTTTGATGTTCTTTGGTATTTTTATTTATTAATTTCTAATGGTATGTTTTGGCATCCATTTGTTTCCTTAGATCTGATTTTTTCATCTCATTCTGTTTTAGTTTTTTTTAAGATTTTATTTATTCATGAGAGACCCAGAGACACAGGCAGAGGGATAAGCAGGCTCCCTGTGGGGAGCCAGATGTGGGACTCAATCCCAGGACTCCGGGGTCACGACCTGAGCCAAAGGCAGATGCTCAGCTGCTGAGACCCCCAGGCATCCCTCATTGTTTTATTATGTTGTGAACTCATGTTCTTATTAGGTTATTCTTTGTTAAACACACATGTGAAGAATTTTTTTCTTTCTTGAGTTACATTTTCCAGGCTGGTTATTTGTGTGTCTTGCATGCTGTGTTAGTGCGTGCGTGCATGCGTGTGTGTGTGTGGACCTTGCATATACTTCCATTGATGTCATTCTATTTCTTGTTATCTTGATCATGCTTTGACCCTTCCATGCATATCGTATCTTCTCTCTAGTCTTGTAGTGTGAGTGATGTCTTGCCTACCATCTCACAGTAGCATTTATTTTTTTCCTTAGGGGCTATACTTTCAGAGCTATCTAGTTTTCCCTACAGCCAGAGATCAAGGGAGCGGAGAGGACTCGGCTAAGGCAAGCTTTGTTAGACGGTGTGGGGTCTGCTCCCTCTTTGGAGATTTTATTCTATACCGGAATTCACAGCATCTGATTTGTGGGGCAGGGGATGTGGATCTCCTTCTGATGGATCAATGGTCTCTGGCTTCAGATCGATGCCCCATTCAGGACAGAGTACTGTGGTGGCCGTTTCTGCCAGAAGTAGCCTCCTTGGCCTCTGTTTCTCTCAAGCAGCTGCTTGCATCTGTTTCTACTACTTCCCTGTGAAGAAGAAAGAAAAATACTAGCATATCCTCAATTTACTTCTCACTTGGTTTGGAATTCTAAGTGAGAATTCTCATGATTGGCTCGACTTATCACCAGAGCTTTTAAGAAGTCAGGCTGGTTAGGAGCCTTGCCATTTTGCTGCTTGACTCTGCCTCGGAATTGATTTCTTTCTCAGCTGCTACTTTTTGAGCCTTATAGTATTGGCTGTGCCCCTCTCCTTGTTAGTTGTTACTAGAGAAATTTGTTGTTATTTCATTAGATATTGGGGAAGGAATTTCTGCAAGGTGATTCTCTCTTTTAACTCATGATCTTTCTCTGGACTTCATGCGCTTCCATCTGTCTTTTTTAAATCTCTTAGGAATATTGAGGGGCTGATAGTAAAATTTAAAAAATATGGAATTATATTTAGCTACAAAATGAAGACATGCTCATTTCAACCAGTTAAAAAATACAAGGATGCATCATTACAAAGTTCATATTTTCCTCCCAGCAAGTGCCCCATTTCCATTTCTGTGAGATAACAGCTTGAGTGTGGGAGGTTATGCCTTTAAAAACACAAGCACCCTTTAGAATCAAGGTACAGTGTGAATCTATTATACCATTAATGTACACACACACATTTGGGTTTTTTTGTACAACTGGTTAATTTGGTGTGATGTTCCCTGTGGTCTCAGGAGGTGATAACTTGAGGAAGCATGTAAGCTCCTTGAGAACAAGGACTTGGACACCTTCTCCCCCCCACACACACACACTGCTGTGTCCTTGGCACCTACGGCAGCCCCCAGCACACAGCAGCATCAGTGCATTTTTGTTCCATAAATCAGCAAATGAATGAATAACAGGACTCAGGTATTTTTATTTGGAAAGGCATTCATACCATTTGTCTTAGCTCGAGCTGCTATAACAAAATACCATAGACTGAGTGACTTAAGTAGCCATTTATTCCTCATTGTTCCAGAGGCAAGATGTCCAAGATCAAGGTCTTGGCTAATTCTGTTCCTGGTAGGAGCCAGCTCCCTGGCTTGTAGAAGAATGCCACCTTCTCACTGTGTGCTCACATGACCTCTCCTCAGTGCATGTGCATTGAGGAAGTGAGTGCTGGTCTCTTCTTATAAGGACACTAATCCCACTGTGAAGGTCCCCTCATGACCTCATCTAAACCTGATCATCTCCCGAAAGCCCCACCTCCTTAATCACTAGGGTTTAGTGCTCCAACATGTGAACATATTGGATTTGGGGACAACACAAATATTCAACCCATTACCATTTGAGAGCAATAGGTAAAGACTGGGATATAGGAATCGCTCTAGGCTATTTGAGTTCATGTATCCCTCCAGCTCTATCATCGTGACTGTGGTCATGGTGGGCTTGTGCACCAAGAGGTAGATGGGTAGAAGCCCAGGATCTGGAAAGAGATATGACTCTGGATCTGGGGTTTTCCCCTCTGGCCTAGTCTTTAGGTTCATTGTGTTCTAATATTCTTGTGAAAGGTCAAGGTTACAGGTGCACCCCTAGAGAGGTTGTTTCATTTCAAAGATAAGACTTTCTCTTTAAAAACATTTTTTTAAAAGATTTTTATTTATTTATGAGAGAGAGAGCATGAGGAGGAGGGAGGGGTTGAGGGTAAGGGAGAAGCAGACTCCCCACTGAGCAGGGAGCCCGATGACGCAGGGCCCCATCCCAGGACCCTGGGTGAGCCAGGCAGACGCTCAACCAACTGAGCTGCTCAGGCATCCCTCAAAGATAAGACTTCCATCATCAAAGCCTTCAGGAAGCTGTTCTGCAGCTACTTTGAGGCCGGATGTGAGGCTGTGGAAGGCTTAGTGCCCACTCAGCTCCACTGTTGGAAACTGGTGTAGAAAAGTTCTCGGCATCAAGACTAGCAGAATCCTAGTTTGAGCAATGTAAGGAGGTACAGCTACTCGACACCACTTAATACTTTCTCCTGAGGACTTTTTTTTTTTTTTTAATTTATTGGTCCAAAGGATAGTAATATTTGAGGTATACCTCGCTATTAATCAGATTCCATGTTTCCTCTGCAGAGATAAATACACATCAATAATGAATGAAGAAAATCGTACTTTGGTGAACTTTCAAATCTTGAGTGAAAAATGCTATTAAATGTGATTTTTAAAACTACTCTTAGCAGTAAAAAACAAAACAAAACAAAACGCCAAAAACTTAGTTTGTAATTTTGTTATTTGGTATGTGGCTTCCAAGCATCTTGTCCTGTTAGGGTGCTGTGTATTTTGTTGTCTTTTTAAAAACATAAAGGACTTATGTTAATTTGGGAAAAATTTCATTCCAAGTAGGAGAATGCATACAGAAGGAGAAACAAAAAATTTGTTGGTATTCCTAAAGCACACATTTGTTGGCCAGCTTGAAGAAAGATAGTGTAAGTGATGGGTTATAGAAAGTAACTTGGAGAATTATTATTGATATTCCAAAATTTCATGGCTTAATCTTAAAAACTAAAAGCTTATTTTGTTTTTATTTTATTTTATTTTGTTTCTGGTTTTTGGTGATTGAGTTTTTGGTTTTTGGATCACATAAAATCTATGCCCCAATTATGCCATACTAAGTTTTACATAAAACTTTATTTTAATATGTTATTTCTAATTTAAAAAATCCTTCAAAGAATCAGACCAATATTTTTCCATGTTTATTTTTAGCTCAGTGTTAAAGTTATATAAGAATTTAATCCAAATTTGCCTCTGAAAATGTAGACATAATCTGTTAATACAAAGTGAGACATGTAACTGATGTCCTAACCTGATAATTTCGTGACCAACAATTAAAAATTGTGATGCTGTTGGAGAAATACTTGAAATAAATGAAATAACATGAAGCTTTTGTGTTTAAAACTCATTATTATGTAACATAGGCTTATTTTGAATTGTAATATTGCAACTACATGTTTCATCCTCCTTATTAATTCCCAGATATATCTTACCTTATAATATGCACTGTACATGAAAAAAATTAATATGTATTATTTAAAAATAAACAGTAATTCTGAATGTTGAATGATTTCTTATTTCTCTTCTTTGAAACTACTGAGAATTTATTATATATAGTTAGATATTTATTTTGGCCTCGACTGGTTGAATTTTGTGATGCTCAAAATTTTCTGGACAAATAATCTTCAATTAAACTGGATATCCTTTATTCTGCAAAAGAGAGTAATGTTAAAATAGCATTAATGGGTTTATATGGGTAAAGGTCCACTTTATTTCGTGTTACTTTTGTTGGAATTTTGCTATTTTGTCAATATAGACCTGCCTGAAAATTGTGTACTTTAGCTTGTTTTTGTGATTTTTAACATGCTTTTATTTTTTTAAGGGGCACAAAAGCCATTTGAAAGTGGCTACTGTTGTTAATAAAATGATGGAGTCAAAAAATTGAAACCCAAAATGGAAAAAATAGTTAAAGCTAAGGTTTCCATCACCATCCATTACCCGCACCAAATACAGGACCCTTCTTGTCATGATTCCACAAGCTTCCTGGATCCAGGATGTGCACCAGCTCACACTGCAAGAGGAATCTGGACTTTGTGTTGAATTGAGTTATGTGAACTTCCTTCTATCTCTTAGATGTGATTTGAAAAGTTCTTAAAGTTGGGAACTTTTCAGGAACATTTTAGAAGTTGCGATGCGATTTTCTATTACAAGTCAAATTACAACTACACCCGCCACCCTGCCTCAGCCCTAGCAGGCCCTTAATTCTGCGTGTTGAGACAGAATGGAAGCTTAGTCTTCCTCAAGTCAGGTGTTCTGTCTGAGGGTGGGCTTTGCAAGAAGTTTCGTGATTTGCTATCGGGAGCTGCCATATATGGAAGATTCCCAGGGAGGGCAACCATAATACTTGGCTGGGTTTTCTGTGGTCAGAATGGGCAGGTTGTCTTGTTACAGGAAGGAACTGGGAGTCCCTGGGATTTCTGGGGACTGGAAGATTACATAGCCACGTGAACATGGGCCTGGAATCCCTTGCCGCTTCTTATCCTGTTTCTGTCTTGGGTGGCCCATGGGACGGAAGTGGATTGAATGATTGATTGATTTTTTGGTGAGTAGTAGAAAATGCTCTGGATCTGAGGGTCATTTCTTTTTCTTTTCTTTTCTTTTTAAAAAGATTTTATTTATTTATTCATGAGAGACACAGAGAGAGAGACACACACAGGCAGTGGGAGAAGCAGGCTCCATGCAGGGAGCCCTATGCAGGACTCGATCCTGGGACCCCTGAGCCCAAGGCAGGTGCTCACGCACTGAGCCCCCCAGGTGCCCCTCCGAGGGTCATTTCAGGGGCTAACTGGCTGTGTCCTCTAGAGCAGCTTGTTAAACCTTTTTGTCTCCATTTTGTCTTTTATAAAATATGGACCGTAATAAATGCTTCTTGGGATCATAATAGTGGCTTTGAAATCTAACAAAGCAGAGCATGTTGGAGGGTATGAAGCACTAGGTTAATGTGAGGTGCTCATTCTCCTGTCATAATTACAGGCCCCTCTGGAGAAACCGGGTGCCACGGGCCTTGCACCCCGAGGTGTGTGCACGGGCACGTGTTCTTTGCAGACTGTGTCGCCCCGCGGGGCCCAGGGGGCAGGCGGCCTTCAGGTTGTCTTTGCTGTTGGGAGATGGCCAGGGACCCGTGTGCCCCAGTGTGCCTCGGAGGCTGTCAGCAACTCTGGGCAGGACCCAGGTGGGGAGGGGCCGCGACATCGAGGCCTCCGCCTGCCCGGGCACCTCTGAACCCCTCGAGGGAGCAGGGCCTACTGCTTGTCAGCATCCCAGGAAGGCCACTCTCCGAGTCCTACTTTTCTGCTTTAAGATTTTGTTTGTTTGGGGATCCCTGGGTAGTGCAGCGGTTTGGCGCCTGCCTTTGGCCCAGGGCACGATCCTGGAGACCTAGGATCGAATCCCACGTCGGGCTCCCGGTGCATGGAGCCTGCTTCTCCCTCTGCCTGTGTCTCTGCCTCTCTCTCTCTCTCTCTCTCTCTGTGACTATCATAAATAAATTTAAAAAAAAAAAAGAAGATTTTGTTTGTTTGGGAGAGAGCCGGCCTTGAGGGGCAGGGCCAAGGTTGGGGGGGTGGGGCAGGCTCCGGGGCTCACAGGGCCCTGCCCTCGCCCGCCCCGCCCGATGGCGCCCACCGCCGCGACAGTCCGAGCGCGTGTCTGCGGCCCGGGTGCCCGCAGGCAGGAGGCCCGTCGTCACGGCCTGGGGCGGCCGAGGCCAGTGCAGCCTGTGACTCTGGCTGGAGGGCAGCGGGGACGGTTCAGTCCCTGCGGCTCGTGAGGGCGGCCGGCCCCTCCCCAGCCTGTGCCCCGCCGTCGCCGCCTGGGCACAGGACTTGGGGCTCCGGGGCAGAGCCGGGCCGGCCCAGTGCCCGCCGGCCGCTCAGCCCGAGGAGCGCAGCGCTGTGCCAGGGACACCAGGATGCGGGCTGCGAGACGCCCATGCGAGGCCCCGCAGTGGGCACATCCTTCCCGGACTGAGTCTAGTCAATATCTCCCCGTCGGGGCCCCATAGAAGGACCTGCAGATACGGGCCTTCCTCGCGCGGCACCGGTCCGGAGTGGCTGCGCTCCGCGACCCTGGAAACCTTACCAGGGGTCTCCAGGCCGCGCTTTCACGATCTGTACCGGCAGGACGGCGACAGGCCCTACGGCGACAGGCCCTACGGCGACGGGCCCTACGGCGGACCATTGCTCGCAGGTTCAATGAATTGCTGTGTAAAGCGCTTGGCTCAGAAAGGAGCACGTTCAACGCGTAGTAGTTATTCACGTGCTGTTATGATATCCAGAGACTTTGCTTCATTATAGAAAAGTGATCTCAAATCCCAAGGTGCGTTGCTTCCTTCTGTGAATGTTCTGTGAGAACCCAGGGGATCAGAAGACAGAGAGGAGGAAGGGTGACGGGTGTGGCGGCATACGCGCCGGGGTGCGCGTGTGCATGTGTGTGTGCGTGTGTGTGTGGCCCCACCTGGTGCGACAGTCCTGAGAACTATGAAGGAAACCAGACAAGTTTCCGACAAGATAGGAATAGATGTGGCAGGTTATTCCCCAAGGCTCAAGCAGTGTATTCATGTCAAGGCCCTTCAGGCTCTGATTCAGAGCCCTTGTGCTTTTATTTGAACTCTAATCACTTTTTTTTTCTTGAACAAGCATTTTACTCATTCCTTGGTACGTGCCAGACATGGGTCCAAGTGCCTTACAGATAGTAACTTCCTTGCTGGTAGGAGGCAGGTGTGAGAAGACACCCACTTCACAGATGCGGAAACTGGGGAGCAATAGTACAAAAATCAATGCGTGTGTAAAATACTCTGAAAAGTGGGAAGCCGTCAGAGCCTGCACATTTGCGCAGTCCCGTAGACCTCCTCCGTGACTTTCAGGAGCGTTTCTTTTGTAAGTGACTCTAAACCTTCACAGTCCAGTCCCCAGCCTGTGTCAGATTAGAAGCGTGGGCCACAGGTCGGGGTGAGGCTTGTGACACGGACGACAAGCTGGAGGAGCTGGTTGTGAGATAGTAGAAGCACCATACAGTGCAGGCCTGAGAACTCGGGGGCACACCCGGCCCAGGACGTGCCCACAGCTCTGAGCTCCCACAGCTCATAGCTCAGCCCACTCTCTCTTTTCCACCCAGCCTAGGTCGGGCTGACGACTGCACCATCAGGACGTGAGGTGACGTTCCTCTGAGGATGACCAGGAGCACATGCTCTCTTTTCAACTTGTCAACAGGTCTTTTTTTTTTTTTTTTTTTAATTTAGATACAATTGACACAGACCATCACATCAGTTTCAGGTGCACAAGATGGTCACAGAAATCCTGTTGACACGCGTCACCACACACAGTTCTACGTTGTTTTTTTCTTACGATGAGAACTTTTAAGATCGACCCTCTTAGCAACTTCTGGACACACGATTAGTACCAGTAGCTGCGGTCGCCCTGCTGCACAGGGTCCCCAGGACACACTCTATAATTAGGGGTTTGTACCTCGTCACCGCCCTCCTGTTTGCCCCCCCACCCCGCACCCCTACGTCTGTTTCTGTAGGTTGCTTTCCTTTGTTTCTGGGTTTTGTTTTTGTTTTAGCTTCCACATGTGAGGCCACGTGATATTTGTCTTTCTCTGTCTGACTTACTTCCCTTAGCATAGTGCTCTCTGGGTCCATCCACGTCGTCTCAATGGCAAGATTTCCTTCCTTTTTATGGCTGAGTAATAGCCCATTGTGTAGATACCTAAGTGTGCATATATGAATATGTCACATTTTTTTAATGCGTTCATCCATCAGTGGACATTTAGGTGGTTTCCATGCCTTAACCATTGTAAATAATGTTGCAATGAACATGGGGATGCAGATATCTTTTTGAATTAGTGTTTTTGTTTCCTTAAAAAAAAAACAAAGAAGTGGAATTGCTGGATTAAAGGGTAGTTCTATTTTTAATTTTCTGAGGAATGTCCGTATTGTTTTCCACAGCGACTACACCAATTCACATTCCCACCAACAATGCACGTGTTCCCTTTCTCCATATCCTTCCCGACACTTGTTATTTCTTCCCTTTTTGATAATCACCATTCTAACAGCTGTGATGTGACATCTCATTGTGGTTTTGATTTGCATTTCCCTGATGATTAGTGATGTTGAGCAGTTTTTCATGTACCTGTGGGCCATCTGTATGTCTTTTTTGGAGAAATGTCTATACAGATCCTCTGCCCGTTTTTTAATTGGGTTGTTTGTTATTTTGCTATTGAATTGTATGGCATTTGCATTTTGAAAAAATTAAAATAAAATTTTCTTAACTTTAAAAAATCATAGGAAGTACACTTAATCAAAAAGAAGACAAGATACCCATCATCCTACTGCTCAGAGATAGCATCTTAGCGTGTGCTTCTGTGTAGAGTTTTATTTGTTTTATAAAAACAGGCTCATTAACCAATCTCTTGTTGTTGGAAAGTTTCTCAACTTAAAAATTTATTTTTGGCCATTACAGGCAATTCAGCAATGAAAATATCTGTAGCTAAATTTTATGAATATCCCTAATTATTTCTTTGGCTAACTTCATGGCCAAATTACTTTTCAGAAAAGTTGTTCCAAGTAGGAAAGCACTTTGGAAGACCTTCTGTTAAAAGCACTTGACATGAGAGCCAGAGCAAGGGGAATAAGGAGAGGAAGGGGAGCTGCAGAAATGGGGTCGACTTCGGTTAATGGGGAGAGCCTTTCTGTGGGGGAGAATCCCATTTCCACGTGAAGCCAGACCTTCCATAGGAGGGTCTTGCTGTTTTCTGAGGCCTCAAAGAGCAGGTTTTGTGTGTAGTTCCCTTTCTCTGCCTGCCCCACACACAATGTGTAGGAATTATAAGAGTAGTGGATTGGAGTTAAAAAGCCCAGATTGACGCTCTGTCTCTCTGCTGCATGCTGTGTGATATTGGGAATATTATGGCTCTTCTGAGTCACACCTTCCTCATCAGTAACGTGGAAATAATAGAATCTGCCTCGTAGGGACTCTTGGAGTGTTAGAATCTCAGAATAGAGGTAACATATGTGCATTCCCTTTTTAGAACAATGAAAACCTTTTCATGTGTAAGGTACGACGAATATCATTTGGTGTACACAATCTCCTGCACACCCTGCACCCCTGGTCAAGGAAGAAGACCCCCGGCCTGGCCAGGAGGCAAGCGTTCCAATCCTGAACTGGGGGTACCTAGCCCTGAGGGTTTAAGCGCGTCCTTCTCTCTTTCTGGAACTATTTGTAAAATGGAGGGTGGAGCCACATGGCTGCCATCAGCAAGATTTTGATAGATCCTTAATGGCAACTCCGAGATGGGCCCACAATAAGACCATTAGTCCCATAAAGAAAACAAGATCCAGCAAAGTTAAATCCACTACCTATGGTTGCATAGTTCATGTTTTCATCTGCTCCTTTTTGCAACGCTGGTAGCAAGAGTTTGTGATTCCTAATTGTTACTACAAAGAACCATTTGGATTATAGTTTTTCTACCTCTTTCCCATAGAAGATTCCTTTTTTGAAGTATTTTTCTCTTTTATCCAATTGGTTTGCTCGATTATTGTTGGCTAGGTTGATTCGGATATAAAGGAATTTTTAAAAAATACATATGGTGTCACAGGTACCCAGCATGAAACTGAAGTCCTTGCTACATGAGGAAATCTTTGAGACCAGGGACGTCGTATGCATTTCCCTACCCCCAACATCTGACATAATGTTTGGCAAATAATTGATGATTAATGACTATTGTTGTTAATGATGAAGTGGGGAGCACACAGGGATGCAGATGCAGTGTGAGGGGTCTGATGTCTAGGCAAGTCTTGGTTTCAGCAGGAGCCTTAAGAAGTACTTAGAAGACACAGGAACTTAGGAGGAAGCCTGGTGGAGGCAGAAAACGTTGAAGCTGTGGCTTGGGCCCTGACTAGCTGAGGGGCCTGCACCTCAGTCTCTCACTAGAAAATGGAAATGGTGATGCCCACTTCGCTGCCCTGGTTACAGAGGGCGCTGGCCTGTGGCAGGGGCTCAGCACCGGGGCTCCTGTCGAAGCAGATACACAGGATGCTTCGTGGGGACCAGGAGCGGCAGGGGAAATCTAGAAACTTTTGTTCTTGGGCATCTTTAAATCAGTGCCACCAACAGAGCGGTCTTTTCTCCTGTTGGCTGGGCGGCGGGATGCGTGCTGGGCCTGCAGGAGAGCGGCGCGGCCCTCGTCCCCACGCAGGGCCCACCCGGGAATACAGGCCTTCTGGAGGAACACGGTGTTGTTCCTCCTGTGGGCACACTTTTAGCACTTCCGAGATTGCCACTTGGCAGACAATGAGCACATTTTCTTGGAAATTCATTAGGGAAGTCCAGTGTTCCAAGGCTTTGAAATTTGGTCCTTCCTAAAACCTGGTGTATTTGATTTTCTGTTATCCGCACAGCGCCTGCCTATTTGATCGGCGGCGTGTGTGCTCGTGGGTCCAGTGGGTCTCCTTCCTGACACCAAAAATAACTCCCCCAAACCCTTTTGAAATCTCTAATTGAATTGCTCAGGGAACGCAAGTTTCTTTAATATCATTTTTTTAAAAAGAGCAACAGCAGCAAAGAAAACAGTGCCAGCGAGATAAACCTACTTTAGAAATATGTAGATGGGATCCCAAATATTTTGTATTATCCTCTGCTTTCAAATTATTCATCCCATAGGAGTAATCTCATTAACTGATAGGCAAAATTTACCCATCCTTCCAGGTCCAGCTCAGATGACACTTTTTTTTATGAAGCCCTCCCTTCCCCGATTTCAGATTGGTTGATGAGTTCTTGCTCAGGGCCAGTTTTGTGGCAGCTCAGTGACATTAATTTGTTTAATAAGTGGATAAAATATCGCAATTAAGAATGTACTGTGTGAAATGTATGTTTAAGAGTTGCTAGTGGTTTTATGGTTATTATTTTTTAATCCATCAGAACTGCAGACTCCCAGGGACGGTGTGGGGCCTCACTGATCCTGGGCTAGCACAGATACAGATCTCCCAGCCACCCAGCAGCTCCGCTCAGGAGCTGGTGACAGTAGGGCTGTGGCCAGAACTTGCCTTTGCTGCCAACAGATTTCTCAAAAATATCTGATTGGGGATAATTTTTTTTTCAAGTTTTTATTTTAATCACTGATGCTTATCATGACAAGTGCACTCCTTAATCCCCATCACCTGTTTCACCCAACACCCTCCCCCCCCCCATAACTCTCAGTTTGTTCTCTATGGTTAAAAGTCTGTTACCTGGTCTCTCTCTCTCTCTCTCTCTCTCTCTTTTTCCCCTTTGCTCATTCGTTTTGTTTCTTAAATTCCACATATGAGTGAAATAATACGGTATTTGTCTTTCCTGACTGACTTATTTCACTGAGCATAATATCCTCTAGCTCCAGCCACATCATTGCAAATGGCAAGATTTCTTTCCATTTTACAGCTGAATAATATTCCCACATATATGTATATACACCACTTCTTCTTTATCTGTGCATCTACCTGTGGGCAAGAGCGGCTTCCACATCTCAGCTATTGTAAATAATGCTGCTGTAAACATGGGGGGCGTGTATCCTTTTGAACTACTATTTTTGTGTTCTTTGGGTAAATACTCAGTAGGGAGATCAGTGGATCACAGGGTAGCCCTATTTTTAACTTCTTGAGGAACCTCCATACTGTGGCTGCACCAGTTTATTCTCTACTCCCCCCAGTAGCGCACAAGTGGACTTTTTCCTTCCCATCCTCCCTAAAACCTATTGTGCTGTTGATTTTAGCCATTCTGAGGGGGGTGGGGGAGGTGGGGGGGTGATATCTCACTGTGGTTTTGATTTGCGTTTCCCTGATGATAAGTGATGATGAGCATCTCTTCATGCGTCTGTTGGCCATCTGGATGCCTTCTTTGGAGAAATGTTCATGTCTTCTCCCCCAGTTTTTAATTGAATTTCTTATGTTTCAGGCATTGAGTTGTGTAAGTTCTTTATATATTTTGGATACTAACCCTTTATCAAATGTGTCATTTGCAAAAATCTTCTCCAGTTCCGTAGGTTGCCTTTTAGTTTTGTTGCTTCCATCACTGCAGAAGCTTTTTATTTTGATGTAGTCCCAATAGCTTATTTTCGCTTTTGTTTCCCTTGCCTCCAGGGACATATCTAGAAAAAAGCTGCTCTGGCCACCTATGCTCTCTTCTAGGATTTTTATGGTTTCAGTCTCATATTTAGGTTTTTAATCCACTTTGAATTTATTTTCGTGTACAGTGTAAGAAAGTGGTCCAGTTTCATTCCTTTGTGTGTTGCTGTCCACACAAATACCTAACACCATTTGTTAAAGACTGTCTTTTTCCCATTGGATATTCTTTCTTCCTTTGTAGAAGATAAATTAACCATATAATTGTGGGTTTATTTCTGGGTTTTCTATACTGTTTCTTTGATCTATGTGTCTATTTTTGTGCCAGTACCACACTGTTTTAAACCTATAGCTTTGTGATATAATTCGAAGTCCAGAAATCTGATGCCTCTAGCTTTGCTTTTCTTTTTCAAGATTGCTTTGGCTATATGGGGGGGTCTTTTGTGGTTCCACACAAATCTGAGGGTCCTTGTTCTAGCTCAGTGAAAAATGCTGTTGGTATTTTGGGAGGAATTGCATTCAGTGTGTAGATTGCTTTGGGTAATATAGCATTTTAACAATATTTGTTGATCCAATCCATAAGCATGGAATGTCATTCCATTTCGTTGTGTCATCTTCAATTTCTTTCATCTGTGTTTTGTAGTTTTCAGAGGACAAATCTTTCACCTCTTTGGTTAGGTTTATTTGTAGGTATCTTATTATTTTTGTTGTGATTGTAATGGGATTGTTTTTTCAATTTCTCCTTCTGCTGCGTCATTATAGGTGTATAGAAATGTAACGGAATTCTGTAGATTGATTCTGTATCCTGCAACTTTATGAATTCGTTCATCAGTTCTAGGAGTTTTTTTGTGGGAATCTTTAGGCTTTTCTATATATGGTATCGTGTCATTTGCAAGTAATGAAAGTTACTTCTTCCTAACCGATTTAATTCCTTTCATTTCTTTGTTTTGTCTGATTGCTGAGGCGAGGACTTCCAGCACTATGCTGAATAAACGTGGTGAGAGTGGACATCCCTGTCATGTTCCTGGCCTTAGGGGAAAAGCTCTCAGTTTTTCCCCATTGAGGATGATGTTAGCTGTGGGTTTTTCATATATGGCCTTTATTGGGTTGAGGTATGTTCCCTCTAAACCTCCTTTGTTCAGGATTTTTATCATGAATAGATGTGTACTTTGTCAAATGCTTTTTCTGTGTCTATTGAAATGATCATATGGTTTTTATCTTTCCTCTTATTAATGTGGTGTATCACATTGATTGATTTGCAAATATTGAACCACCCTTGTAACTCAGGAATAAATCTGTGTGCTGCTGTCCACACAAAAACCTAACACCATTTGTTGAAGACTGTCTTTTTCCCATTGGATATTCTCTCTCTCCAGAAGGAAGGGAATATAATTGTGGGTTTATTTCTGGGTTTTCTGTACTATTTCTTTGATCTATGTGTGTGGGGTAATTATTGAAAATAACACAAATATTTTCAATTTCTTACATATACCAACTACCCATTGTATTTTAGATTCTGGCAGTAACCATATAATTTTTCCCTGTTTTAGGGACAAGAGATTGAGATTTAAAGTGGCTAGGTTATTCTCCTGAGGCCACTTGTTATATACTGATCCTAAATTAATTGTATGACATAATGTAGTGCTATTTGGGATCATAGTAGGTTCTTTGTAAGCAGTGTTTGTTATTATTGTCATTATATTTTAAAGTGATGAACATTGGTCTTCTAGGGAATTCCAAGCTCCATGTTCTTTCTGCTATATCAGGATATGTCTATCATCTTTCCTTTGTTTGACTCCTTTCTGGCTGAAAACAATGACAGAAAAAGATGGCTACTCTCTTGGTATCAAATGATATAATTCACAGGAAAATACTTTGAACACTGTAAAGTATACATAAAATTTGAGGCATTATAATTATTAGTCGTATAATGATTAGGACATCATAATATTCTAATACTGATTATTATGATTGGCCTGTCTTCATCATTAGATTGTGTTCCTTGCAGGATAGGAATCCTGTTTTGTTCTTGACATCCAGAGAACAAGGACTTAAGTAATGCTTAATAAGTATATTGTGCATAATACAAATTTGCATTGGTTTTCTTTGAAAGGTAGACTGGAACGGTCTGGGTTGGTCTGGGCTGACCCAGAAGCTGGCTGGTTCAGTGGCAACTCACGCAAGACATAGAATTCATTCACTCATTCAAAAAGGTATATTGAGAGGATCCCTGAGTGGCTTAGCGGTTTAGCACTGCCTTCAGCCCAGGGCGTGATCCTGGAGACCTGGGATCGAGTCCTCCTCCCTGCATGGAGCCTGCTTCTCCCTCTGCCTGGGTCTCTGCCTCTCTCTCTCTATCATGAATAAATAAATAAAAATCTTTTTTTAAAAAAAGGGTGTATTGAACATCTAATATAGATACTTCTCCAGATAAAGGGAAACAGCTGTGAACAAGAGCGATGAAGTCCTAGTGAAGGAAGCAGATAAAGCCTAAGTAGGAAAATTACCGACTGCACTGAGCAACGAAGACAATGGAAACAGCTGAAGTGAGAGAGAGAGTTAAGAAGTAGGGCAGAGAGGCAAGCACCTGGTACAGGGTGGGTGAGAGAGGCCTCCATGGCCTGAGGGAAGCGGAGTCAGCCAGGCCCCGAATAAGGGGGAGAGTCTCCCCATAAACACCGAGGCCATGGAGCAGAAACAAGACTGGCACACAGGGGGCACAGTTCGGCCAGTGTAGCTGGAGTGTAGTAAGCAAGATGAGACAAGGGTAAGAGGTGAGGTCAGAGTAGTCAGGAGCCACACGATTTAGGCCTCATTAGCCCATCAGGAATTTGGGTTTAATTCCAAGATCAATGAGAAAGCCACTGGAAGGTTTTAAGCAGAAGAATGATATATGCTGACTTATTCTTAAAAATATCTCTTTGGCTGCTAGTGGAGAGTGGATTAAAGAAAGGCAAGATTTCAGAAGGGAAACCAATTAAAAGCCTCTTGCAGGTGAGAGATGACAGGGAAGATGGTGAGAAGCAGATGTATCTTTGGTATATTTTTGTGACACAGCTCCTGGAGTCTGGGCTGTGTGTTCTCTCAGGAACCTGGAATGATGGAGCATTGCTCCCGCTTCCCTTATTTTGTCTAGGGCTGGAAGCTTAATGAACAAAATTTGCCTCTTTAGGACCAAAATCGGAATCTCAGAGTTAGAAATGATTAACTTTCCCATCTTACAGGTGAAGATAAAGGCAAAGATGAGGGAAATCAACGGATCAAAGTCCCACAATTTCTTACTGGCAATAAGGCACTTCTAGTCCAGGGCTCTTTCCATTGCAGAAAACAGTCCCTCCCTAGCAATGTTGCTTGCCCTCGTTTTGGCCCAAATCCTGAAAGGTCAGGCCCAGAATATTAGGGAGATTTCCTGACAGTTGTTTACATGGTCGTGTGGTTTGGTGATTGGTGGCGTGGTCAGTAATATGTCGGGGACTGATCCTTGGTTCTGGTACAAATGTCATCCATAAATAACAACAGTTTTGCTTCTTTTCCCCCCTGAACTTTATGGCTTTCATTTCCTTCCCCTCCCCCCTTTGTTGCCCTGGCTAAGATATTCTGGACAATGTTGTGAAATGGTGAAAACAGACATTCTCGTCTTGTTTCTGAACTTAGTGAGGTGAGGGACCTTAGTTGTAGGTTATTCATTAATGCTCTTTATTAGCTGAGAAACTTTCATTAATTCCTAGTTTACTAAAACGGTTGGTTTTTTTTCCATGAATGGTTGTTGAATTTTAAGTTCTCTTTGACGTATATTAAAATGATCGTGTTACTGTTCTGCTTTATTTTGTAAATGTGGTGAATTACATTGATTTTTCAGTTACTAAACCTATATCGAACTCCTGGAATACACTCTACTTGGTCATAATATGGCATCATTTTTATATACTGCTGGATGTGATTTGCTAATATTTTGTTAAATATTTCTGTCTACATTCATGAGAGAGATTAATTATAATTTTCTTTTCCTGTAATGTCCTTGGCTATTATCAGGGTTATGCTAGCCTCATAAAGTAAATAGGGAAGTATTCCCTCTATCTTCTGAAAGAATTACAAAAGTTGTTCTTATTTCCTTGGGGTAGAATTCACCAGTGAGACCCTCTCTGGAGTTTTCTTTGGGGAAAGTTTTTAATTTCTCTTCCATAGGTAAAGGACATAGGATTATTTGGATTTTCTGTTTTGTCTTCTATCAGTGTCTAGGACACAAATTCTATTTCAAGTAAATTGTCAAATTTATTGTCATAAAGTTATTGATAATAATCTTGTATTATCTTTTTTTAAAGATTTTATTTATTTATTCATAGAGAGGCAGAGAGAGAGAGAGAGAGAGAGGCAGAGACACAGGCAGAGGGAGAAGCAGGCTCCATGCAGAGAGCCTGACGTGGGACTCAATCCCAGGTCTCCAGGATCACCCCCTGGGCTGCAGGCGGCGCTAAACCGCTGCGCCACCGGGGCTGCCCTTGTATTATCTTTTTAATGTTTGAAAGATATATAGTGATGTCCCTCTTTTACTATTTATGTTGATAATTTGTATTTTCTCTCTTTTTTCTTCATCAAACTAGGAATCCATTAAGTTTATTGATCTCAAAGAACTAATATTTTATTTTCTGTTTTTTTCCTATTTTATTAATTTCTGAAAAAAATTTCTGTTCTTTTTAAATTTTTTTCTTATTTTATTGATGTTTTTCTGTTTTATTGATTTCTGTTCTTTTTAAAGATTTTCTTTATTTGAGAGAGAGAGTGAGCATGAGAGGGAGGAGGGGCAGAGGGAGAGGGAGAAGCAGACTCCCCTCTGAACAGAGTGCCTGACTCAAGACTGGGTCTCAGGACCTGGAGACCATGACCTCAGCCAGAGGCAGATGCTTAATCAACTGAGCCCCAGGTGCCCCTGTTTTTATCTTTATTATTATTATTAGTAGTAGTAGTAGTATTACTTATCCCTACGTATTGGCTTTATTTTCTCTTCTTTTTCTAGCTTCTTGCTTTGTTTATTTATTTACTTATTTATTTTAAAGATTTATGTATTCAAGAGAGAGAGAGAGAGGGAGAGAGAAGGAGGGAGAGTAGGGGGTAAAGGGGTCAGTTGGGGAAGAGAGAGAGGGAGCCAGTGAATTTCCAGCTGACTCCCTGCTGAACATAGAGCCTGAGGCAGGGCTTGATCTCATGACCTCAAGACCATGACCTAAGCTGAAATCAAGAGTCACATGCTTAACTGACTGAGTCACCTAGGTGCCCTACATTTTTTTACTTTAAATCTTTCCTTTAGCTGCATATATTAGCTGTGTTCCACAACTTTTCAGATATGATTTTTTAAAATTATTATTCATTTAAAGTTCAATTGGGAGCTATTTTAGAACTTTTGTTGATAATTCATAATTTAATTCTCTTGTAGTCAGATAACATACCATATATGATTATAAACCTTTGAACTTGTTTCATGGCCCCACATATGCTCTCTTTTGGTGAGCATTCCCTGTACACTTGAAAAAAAGTATATTCTGCATTTGTTAAGTATAGTGTTCAATTGGTGTTAATTAGGTTAAGTTGATTGATACAACTGTTCAAATCTTATGTTCTCACTAATTTTTTGTCTACTTATTCTACAATTTCTGAGACAGGAGAGTTAACATCTAGCAATAATTATGGGTTTGTCTATTTTTTTTTCTTTAATTCCGTTTGTTTTGGCTTCATGTATTTTGAAGCATTGTAATAGGCACATACTCATTGAATATTGTTATTTCTTCTTAATAAAGTGATTCTTATCATTATGAAATATTCTTTTTTATCTATGTTAATAAGACCTGATGTTAATATCACTCTCCAGCCTGCTTATAATTAGTGTCATATATATATTATGTCTTTTCTCATTATTCTTTTTAACTCATCTGTTTGTTAATGTGTAAGCATGAATCCTTAGCACATAGTTAGATCTTAATTTCTTATTCAGTCTGAAAATAACAGCCTGTAATTGGAATTTTTAATCAATTTCCACTTAATGGAATTTCTAATATAGTTGAGTTTAAGTCTACCATCTTGTTATTTGGTTTTGATTTGTCCTATCAGTATTTGTTCCTTTTCTCCTTTTCTTTTATAATAATTTAGTATTCTGTAGTGCTGTCCTAACTCTTCTATTAGATTTTAATAAAACTACTTGATTTTTATTTTTTTCTGTTTGGTTTAGGAATTATTATTTGCATTCTTAACTTATCATATTTTTCTGTGAATTAATATGCTATTTCATGTATATTGTAAGAATCTTATAAAGTGATATTTTCATATATTTTACTTCTACATATATTATAAATCACATTTTTATAGAATTGCTTTTAAGGAAATTATAAAATTAGGAAATAAAAAAATATATACACACATATATACACATATATGTATATATGTTACATATATGATGCTCTTTGCTCCTTTGTGTATGCAATTTACCTTCAGCTCAAAGGACTTCCTTTAACATTTTTATAGTGCAAATCTTGCCAATCTGCTAGTGATGAATTATCTTAGCTTTTGTTTTTCTAAACAAAGACGTTATTTGGCCATTACTTTTTTGAAAGAGATAGAATTTTCATTTGGCAAGTTTTTTTTTTCTTCTGAGTATTTTAAAGAGGTCATTCCATTGTCTTCCGGCTTTCATTGTTTCTGATGAGAAGTCAGCAATATTTTAAATTTTTGTTCCTCCATATTGGATTCCCTGGGTATTTTAAAGATTTTTCAGAGTTCCTGGCTGACTCAGTTGGAAGAACATGTGACTCTTGATCTCAGAGTGGTGAGTTTGAACTCTACGTAGGGCATGGAGATTACTAAAATAAATAAATAACTTAAATTTTTTTTTCTGCTTATCTTTTTGGCTTCAGTAACATGATTACAATGTGTCTAGGTATGATTTTGCTTGTATTTTTCCTTCTTGAGATTTGAGTTTCTGGGATCTGTGAGTTGTTATTTTTTATCAAATGACAGGGAGAAAGTTGGTCATTGGGTCTTCAAATACTTTTCCTGACTCAATCTCTTTTTTCTCTCCTATGCCTCCAGTCATACCTATATTACCTATTTTATGTTGTCCCTCAGGTTCCTGAGATCTCTTCATTTTTTCTTTTTCTTTCTTTTTTTTTCTTTTAACTTTCTGCACTTCAAGTTTTCTGATCTTCTGCAGTGTGCAATCTGCTATTAAGTCAATTCAGTAAATTTTTATTTCAGATACCATAATTTTAGAATTTTCATCTGGTATTTTTTTATAGTTTCTGTTTCTGTACTGCGATTCTTCATCTGTTCACCAATTATGTCTATTTTCTCCTTAGAGTTCTTAATATGTTTTGAGAAACTTTTCTACCAATTCCAGCATCAGTTATTATCTCTGCATCTCTTCGTTTTGGCTATTTTTTGCTCTTGGTTGTATTTTTCTGTTTCTTTGAATAGCTAGTGATTTGTTTTTATTGTATACTGGACATTGTGGCTTTTGCATCGTTGCAAGTAGATTTATTTGTCTTCCTTTAAAGAATGTTGTCTTTTGTTCTGTGTTCTGTCAGGTGGTTAATTTACTCACAGATGAGCTTGATCATTTGAGATTTGTTCTTAAAGTTTTTGGGGAGAGTATAGAGTAACTTGTATTCTAGAGCTAGAATAACCTTCCTCCTAAGACTTTGCCTTTCTGAGGTCTCAGCAGAATGCCCAGTATGTGCAGTGAGGTCTCTCTGTTCTGTCTTGTCAGATCTCAAATGTCCCCAAGCCTTATGCAATCTGTGGAATCTTTGGTCAGCTCAGTTTCTTGGTAATTCTCTGCCAGGGCTCACAGGCTTTTTTCCATGAATGTGGTAATTTAGTGTTCAAGGACATTTTTATGCATATTTCTGGAGCTTTTTCTCTCTTTATCTACAGCCTCTTTCTTTCTGGTACCTGATGCACAAATTTCAGCCACTTAAGCAACCCTGAACTCCAGTCTTTACCCCATCAGCTCAGTGAGAGCATTTGCTTTGCCTAAACTATCCCTTTGTGCACCAGAGTGCAGAAGGTATTTGTAGATAGAAAGCTGCAGGTGATTATGAAGCTGACATCGGTGTTTTCCTTTGCTCAGGAATCACATTCCTTCTCGGATTGTTGTCTGAAGTGTGAAGACTCTGGTATTATATTTGTTTACAGCCTGAGGACTAGTCTGTCTCTAATTACTCCATCATAGCTAAAGGTGGAAGTCTGTAGCACAACCAAATGATTCATATCCAATTGTTCATTCCCCTCCATCTTAGATAGCTATAGTTTTATCTTTGAGAAATGAGATATCTCTGAAAAGGCATGTGAAGCTATATCATATATATATATATATTTAATAGACTGATAGCATGACCAAGGTGACATGTGGAATTCAAGGTGGTGTTTACAAACTGGTTTAACACTTTTCCTGTAAGTGTGACTGTGTGCTTTTGTGTATTTGTGTGTAAAGGAGTAAGAGTGAGAGAAAATATTTAAAGGAGAAAAAGAGATCAAGTTAATAGAATAGATGGGAAGACATGCTGGAAGGCTCAAAACCTTTATGCTTTAAAAAATTGTACTCAGCATTAAAGGAATTTAAAACTTAAAAAAGTTTTAACTCTTCTTGCACTATTAGCTACATTTTTGATGTTTATCATGTGTCAAGACATTTTTTTAAGTGCTTCATATACTTCGATATATTTAGTCTTCACAACAACCCTTTGTCATGGGTGCCTGGACTGTCCTTATTTTACAGATTAAAAACTGAAATGTAGAAAGATTGTACAAGTTGCCTAAGGTTATAAGGCTAATAGATAGAAGTTGGGATTTGATTCCAGGTGGTCTGCATCCAAAACTACATTTTTTAAAAGATTATTTATTTATTTATCCATGAGAGACACAGAGAGAGAGGAAGAGACACAGGCAGAGGGAGAAGCAGGCTCCGTGCGGGGAGCCCGATGCAGGGCTCAGTCCCAGGACCCTGGGATCACGACCTGAGCCAGAGGCAGATGCTCAATCGCTGAGCCACCAAGGTGTTCCCAAAACTACATTTTTAACCTCTATGTTGCTTTCATATTAGAGAAGAATTTTGTCTCTCCCCTACTCCCTCCCTCCCTCCCTTGTCCTCAGACTGAAAAACAATTCCATGTTAAGTCTTGCTGAGCAATAAACAACTCACTGGGATTTGGTGCTGGTGAGAGATGCTTGACAGTAGAAGAGACAGGCATTTTTCCACCCTGGACTCTTAGCATCGTCCATTTCATCAGTTCTGGCCGTCAGTATCGCTTTTGATATTCACTTGACCTTCAAATATGGGCAAAAGTTGATGAGTGACTCATGGAGATTTTCAGTGCCTATCTTCTTAATCTGGACTGCTTGAGAAACCAGGTGACGATCGTGATGACCCATCTTCCCTGAGCTATAGGAAGTTGTTGCAAAAAAAAAGTCACTTTCCTAGATCATTAGTAATTTGAATCAGGAGACTTTGGGACTAGTTCTGTTTCTGAGGGGGAGTGGTCAGACTGGAAGGGTAGGTGAGGATCCTGATCCAGACTAGAGGCACTGGGTCTCTCTAGGATTTTGATTCCACTTCTCTACCCGAGAGTTGCTATCTCTCTGGGCTGAGTTCTTCCTGTGGTCTTTGAGATTTTTAGGAAGGAAGAAGCTAGCAGATTGCAGACTATTATTATGGCAAGATCATTTCTCTTTGGCCACCAAACAGTTGTTCCCTGAGTCATGAACCACTCTGTTCAGTGGCTGTCGAACTAAACTGCCTTTGAAATTCAGAGGAGAAAGTCTGTGTGTGCCAAAACCAAGCCCCTGAGTCACCCAGCGCCCAGCAGGAAGACAGCAATGAATAGGGCTGAAAGTAGTGCCAGGATCCATGCCAGGCAGCTAGTATGGACCTTCAAGTGTCCATTCCACTGACATCTTTCCAGGTCATAAAATCTCATGTCCTCGCAGATAGGAGGGACCATTGTCTATTCTCTCTGCTGTCTGCAAGGTTTCTGATTAGTGAATCATCTCCCTAAGTATCTTTTTACATGGATCAAGCCATGTACGAGGAAGATCATATTTTATTTGTAATGTCTATGGAAACAGCATTAGACATTACAGTTTATAAAACAAAATAGGTGGAGTTTGTATTTGGAAATATAATATCATAATTACTAGGAAGACCTGAGTTTGGAGAGATCTACCTGGGTCCATTTTATTTTATTTTTTAAAGATTTTATTTATTTATTCATGAGAAACAGAGAGAGAGAGAGAGGCAGAGACACAGGCAGAGGGAGAAGCGGCTCCATGCAAGGAGCCCGACATGGGACTCGATCCCCGGTCTCCAGGATTACGCCCTGGGCCGAAGGCAGCGCTAAACCGCTGAGCCACCCAGGCTTCCCACCTGGGTCCATTTTAAAACCAGAAAACTAGTATATCCTTTTTCTCTTGTCAACCACAGTTCTGCGATTATTCTATATAATTGTTATTTTTCTTTTCTTTTTGGAAGGAGTCTCCCACTGAAGGAAGAATCTAAAGAGATGCCTAAGTTCCAGGGAATTTTCCCGTAAGACAAATAACATCAAAATAGCTTTGATTTTATTTATGTTTATTATTTTTCCCCATTAAAATCTGTGTCATCTTCAGAGATCCTGGATTAGAATTTTAAAAAAATTTTCCCCTGTGCTGATTGAAGAAAAACCTCAAAACTTGATGCTGTTTTTTGTTTATTTCATGAAGAATTTAAGATAGTGCTTGACAACTTATGCCTCCTATAAAACCAAAAAATATTTTTTACATTGTGTATATTAAGATATCTTCCAACTGACATTTCACGAAACAAAAAAATCCAGTCACCTTGCATCATCCATTTTTGGTTAAATATTTGGGAACTATTGTTTTGAAAGTCACCCATAATAATAATATCCAACTAAAAAAATGTCCTACTGAAGGGTCAGATAAATTTTGGCTCTGTTTGTACACTTATACTCCATCTCTCTCTCTCTTTTAGTTCTTCCAGAAACAAAACAGAGCATCCCTCCTCTGGCAAATCACTTGCAAAGCTCCATATAAGAAAATGCTGAACTTGAAATCATGAAACATCCCCATCAGTTTCTGATGATTCCAGGATCAGAACTCAACCAGAATCTTTAGGATTTAGGGCTCAATAGCCTAGAACATTAACTTCTAAAATGGAATGGTATTGCCTCCAAGGTTAAAAATAGAAGACCACAGCTTTATTGCGTATGATTATGACATAGTCCCCACCAACATCAGTAAGGCTCAAACGTGCATTGAAGGCAGCCAAAGGGTAAATAAATTAAACTGAAGTGACTCAGAAGGCACATTGGGAGCAGAGATGCACAGCAGTAACGAGGGATTTTGTTCTTGAGAACAGCCCCACTTAGAACTCAAGGGAAAGAGGCTCATTAGAAAACTCAAAGAACCTCGGTACCAACATGAGCTTCATTTATAAGCTTTCTCAGCAGACAGAGAAAAGAATATATATCTGTTGATGTAAGGGGCTGGTATCTGTGTTTGCGAGTTCTGGGCACTTGCCATACGTTCAAGCCAAGGTACCTTTCCTGTTAAATGAACAGAATAGCTGGATCGTGTGTACTAAGAATGTCTGTTATAAAAGATAGACCAAAATATGTTGGTGTAAAGACCTTGAGACCTGCCTCAGTCTCACCGACTTGCTTCTCAGCACAGCCTCCTGCTCAGGCAATGGGCTACTACTGAAGCTCATCTTTGTAGAATATGTTTTCTCAGTGATTCGCCTTTATGACTTAACCTTGCTGCATTTTCCCGTATCAGGACAACACCCAGTTGTCCATTAACTTTCACAAAGGCATCTATGGAAGGTTTTGAAGTCCACTGGTTAAGAGGAAAGAGTGCTTTTGCGTTTGATCAGAATGTAGGCAGAAGGTAGTAAGGAACATTGCTGAGTCACACTTTAAAACAGCTGCACTGCAAACAAAGCAAGAGGGCTTCATCATTGGCTTTGAAGGCAGCAAACCTGGGTCCTGGCCTTGGCCGTATCGAGGGCACACCCATCAATGTCTCTAAACTTTGTTCACCTTCTCTTTAAACATCAACATTTACTGAGCACTTACTATTTGCCAACCACTATACTGAGAACTTTCATTCCTTGAAACCTCACAACAATCCTGTGGAGTAAGTATTATTATCATCCCCGTTTTACAGATAAGTAAACTGAGGCTCAGAAAGGCCATGAAGCTTGCTCAAAGTTACACAGAGAATTAAGAGGACCGAGATACACATTCTCATCAGTCTCAGTTCAGGGTCTGAACTTTTAATCACCCTGCAAGGGTTGGTAACAACACCAGGACTAGCACCCTGAGGATCAAGAAATCATATTTGTAAAAGCATTGAAGTCACCTACACTTGGTATAATTGTTAGAAGGAGATCATTTAAGAAAAGAGAAAACGAAAAAATAGTTACTTGACAAGGTCATGAAAAAGGACTTTCAAATGCCTATAAACCGGAGCATATTTTTTCTTTGTAAACCAACTTAGAATTTCCTGAATACATAATTTTACTCAACAACATCCCATCAAAATATTAAGCATGGTATATTACATAAATCAGGTCTCACTATCCTGCTTCAGTTTTTGGAAGGCGGGGCAAGCTATAAGACAAGAAGCGGCCCTGGTCTATTTGTTACCTCTGAGCCAGGCAGCACTGGTCTGCTTATTTATTTAAGTTATGAAGACATTTGCACAGAAATTCAGCTCAAACGCCCCAGGAACAATAATGTAGGTTAACAATAATCGAGAAAGTGTTGTTTGTTTGCTTGTAGGACATAAGAGGATCAGAGTCTATATGACATGGAGACATAATGTTCCTTAAATCACCACCACAATGAAATATACACGATACAGAGTTATTTTTATTTTCAAACAGAAATTTTTTTTAAAGATTTTATTTATTTATTCATGAGAGACCCAAAGAGAGGGGCAGAGACACAGGCAGAGGGAGAAGCAGACTCCACCGCTGAGCCACCCATGTCCCTCAAACAGAAATTTAAAGGGACCTTACAAACAGTAAATTTAGAAACACGGTGATCAAAATGCTTTGTAGATTTTCAGTTAAAAACAACCCAAACAACGAAAACAAAAACAAAAAACAAGGATTTTCAAAAGATTTTTTCGAATTTCATACGGTTCTTCTAAGAAAAGTATAAAACCCGATTGGGCCACAAAGTCCAAACATACGTTCCCTCTCTACTGGATCTGTAGGTTCCTCAGAAGGGGAAAACCTTCTGTGAGCTCTCTGCTTTTGCTATATGGACCCATGTCCATAGTCAGAACTCTGTTGACAGGTAGGTGTGTGAGATAGACGAGAAGGCTGAGGTCCTTGCCTTCTTTCTGTTGGCCTATCAACAAGAACCCTTCCTTCAGTCCTCAGCAGGAAGGCCATGGCTAAATGGGCCAGCTAGATGGGGTCTCTTGTACATACAGCTTCTAGGGTCAAACAACAGGCTTGCCTTGTTCTAGTTCCCATAGTACTGATGGAATTGATTGAACTGGTTATTTTAGGGTTATGCAATAGATATGAATATATAATAACAGATCAAGAGTCAAGAGACCATGGGGATCCCTGGGTGGCTCAGCGGTTTGGCGCCTGCCTTTAGCCCAGGGCGCGATCCTGGAGTCCCGGGATCGAGTCCCACGTCGGGCTCCCGGCATGGAGCCTGCTTCTCCCTCTGCCTGTGTCTCTGCGCCTCTCTCTCTCTCTATGTCTATCATGAATGAATAAATAAATCTTAAAAAAACATTAAAAAAAAAGATTCAAGAGACCGTAGTCAAGAGTGTGCCTCAAAATGAACGCCTAAGTTCATACCCTGATTACTCAATTTTGTACCCTTTGGGGACCCTGAGGACTGAAGACTTAGAATTCATGGTTCTATCCATTGTAAAGAAAAATTTTCCAAATTTTAAAAAATATTTTATTTATTTATTCATGAGAGACACATAGAGAGAGGCAGAGACACAGGCAGAGGGAGAAGCAGGCCCCCTGTGTGGATCCTGATGCAGAATTTGGTCCCGGGACTCCAGGATCACGCCCTGAGCCGAAGGCAAATGCTCAACCACTGAGCCACCCAGGAGTCGCGATATTCTCCAAATTCTTGATAGTGACATAATTCCCCAACTAGAAATGGGGATATTTTATCTGATGAATGTCTTTTTTTCCTGAATATTGAGACTGTTGAGGGAAAAAAAGTCTTTTGGACTTATAAATTTGCACCACTTACAGTGCATGTTTAATACTTTTTTATTGAAAAGAATAACATTTTTTTGAAATTGGGGCTGCACTAGAAGATCCACAGTGAATGATCTCCCTACTTATGGGTTATCTTAGCAGATCTCCATCTGCTGAATTGTAAAGGCTTCCCTTCTGAAAACCAAAGCTGCCTCTGGCTGAAGGTTTAGTTGAGTCATAGAACCAGTTATGTAGCTCGTGCTCTAGTCTTTCCCCTTTTGTCCAAAAATAGGAAAGAGTTTGCACTCTAAACAGTTTGAAGTGGTTTTATGAAGTTGTATGGGCTCTGTCCTTGGAAAGGGTGAACCTGAGACGGGTTATCCTAGGAAGGGAGATGCCGGATGAGGCAGCTCAGTGCATGGCACAACATTTGGGGGATAGGAGTTTTACTCTTTTACTCTTTTAATCCCTAGTAAACCCTATAGACTTCTCAGAGCCCTGTAGGTCCCAACTACTCAGTAATAGCTTTAATTATCTGAAGTTGGAGGATCACTTTCATTGTATTAGGCAGATCGTTGAGAATTACTTTTATTTTATTTTTAAGATTTTATTTATTTATTTATTTATTTATTTATTTATTTATTTATTTATTTATGAGAGATACAGAGAAAGAGGCAGAGACACAGGCAGAGGGTGAAGCAGGCTCCCTGTGGGGAGCCCAATAGGGGACTCGATCCTGGGGCCCCGGGGTCACGCCTTGGGCCGAAGGCAGGCACCAAACTGCTGAGCCACCCAGGCGTCCAGAGGATTACTTTTAAAATAAACAGAAGAGGATATATGATAAAGAAAGTGACCAGATTTTATAAAGAAATGAACTGCAACTAATTGGTGGAATTTGCCATGTTTCTGAAATGTGATGTTGCAGACTTCCTAGCCTACCCTCCTTTCTCCTTAATTGTACTAGTTTTGCACTTTGAGAAATAAAGAGGGCATGAATAAGGAATCCTCATATGAGAAATGAAGACGTTCATCCCTTTGGGGAAATGTTTTGTCGGGGAAAAGCTGATGAGAATTTATCTAGATGCATCCAAACCAAAATGGCTTTTAAGATAGGACCATTTCAGAAGGGAGTCTCATGAATTTTAACATCGGGATGAGGTCTAACAGTTCCATGACATTTATGATCAAAACCTCTTTGGTTTCAAAAATTTTTTTGGTCTTTTGATTAGCTCAATTTGATTAATTGTGAACAGGTCCCATTTGTGATGCCAAAAAGTGTATTCCCCAGCAGCCATTTCGTGGATCTCAACAATAACAGCAAAGAAAAATAATGTTCCTTGAGTAATGTTTTAAGCTCAGTTAATTAATAAAATTCAGAGGTGTATGGTTTTTGGATTTGTGGCTAAAGCTTTTCTTTCCAGATTTTAATCTGGAGGGAGCATAATTTATTTAAAATGTCTGAAAATGAAGTATTCCATGCATGGTCTTGCTTTATCAATAAAGCAATAGCAATTATTGGAGCAATAAGCTGACATTTATTAGAGCTTTTAATTCAATCATATTTTCTTTTTTACTTTGGAATTTTTTTTCAGTTTTATTGTGATAAAATTGACATACAGTACTACATAAATTTAAGTGTACGGCATAAACACGTGGCATATATATTTGTAAAATGGTTACCACATAAGTTTAGTCAACATCCATCATTTCATAGGGGACTGAACTCATATTAGGCAACTCATAGTTACCCCCAAAATATTTTTTTCTTATGATGAAAACTTTTAGGACTTATTCTCTTAGTAACTTTCAAACATAGCATGCAGTAGTGTTACCTCTAGTCATCCCGTTGTGCATTACACCCCCTGTGATTATCTTACAACTGGAAGTTTGCACCTTTTGATCATCTTTATTCAATCACATTTTTAACTCTTTCTAGTCTGCCATTAGCCATTTGGAAGAATGATGAATAAAGCTTTAAACTTTTTTTTTTTGCGTATTCCTACAAAAACATGATTTTTGGGAGCAGCCTATTTTTGTCTTATGAAATGATCAATAACTTTTTTAAAAAGGGATTTCACCAAAATGTGATTGAATAAATGTCATATTTAAAAAATGAAACCATTCTGTTCTTTTCTAAAAAGAGTTACCTTTAAGTAGTCATTCAGCAATGTGTTTCAAAGAAACACAAATAAAGACTTTCTTTTCATATAAAGAGGTTTTTTTTTTTTAAAGAGTTATTTTTATTTGTTCATGAAAACTGGGTGGGGCTGTGAGAAAATTTATATTTTTCTGCCTAAAAGTGACAAATTAAGTGCCTGTGGTAGGCTTTTAGAAGAGGAAAAGTAAAACAGACCCTGGCAAGTTTTAAAACATGTATATATACATATTTCTAGATAACGACTACTTAAAAATGTCACAAGATTTCTGGAAGGCTTCAGATGCAAGCAGCCGGTGAGATGACATGTGGAAGATAGTAAGAATTACAATTCAAAATGCAGTTAAAAAAAAAAAAAAGCAGTTTCCAAAATCACAGTCCTTCCAAGCCTTATTCAGTCTAGTTTCCTGTCTAGACATGCAAATTGAACTGAAGAGTTGGACCAATTATTCAGATAATTCAAAGGGGAAGAAAAAAATCCCCTCACTGAAAACAGAAGATTCAAGGAGACTGAACTATGTGGATTGTTTGTCCTCACTGATCAACTCACCAGATAATTGCTCTTTACCCTGAGAGTTTGAAGAAAACCATAGGATTTAAGTCAGGGAGAAATTTCATGAACATTTCTTTTCTTTTCTTTTTTTTCTTTCTGTACATTCAACCTCAATGAAATGTGTGTAATTTAAAGGAAAAGAAAGTAAGACTCTTAGAGAATCTTCTTTCAAGAAAATCTAAAGTTATTTTTATGAAGGATAGTTATATGTTGCATCAAGTAATACTCCTTCTCACCCCTAGAAAAGTTTTCTCAACACTAACCCTGCAAGTCCCTTTCTTTTCCAGATGAGATGACAAGATTTAACACAAGTTAAAAGAAGCTCATTAAGCTATTTGTCAGCTGCAGGTGATACCCTATGGTTTTGTTCACGTGGTATTTGTATATTCTTGTGAATTACACAATATAAATCAAGAAAGGAATTATTACCTGTGTGTCTAGTGCACACGGGGATGGTTATTGATAAATGCTAAAGTAACAGCAAAGCTTTGAAATTATAAAGGTTCAGAAATTCAAAAGTAATTACATTGATCTAGTCAGCTAAAGATAGATAATCTTTTGAAAATATTTTTTAAACCCAGTATGAATATCTTTAAATTTTTTAAAAAATAAATATTCACAGAAAACTGAACTGGACTGCAAATTTCAAGGTAAAAGTCAGATAGATTAATAGTCCCTGAAATATATCAGATATTTAAATTAAAACAAAATTTGAAACTCATTCAAGCCAGAAATGAGTACTGGCAAGACCTGTCATATGCCCTATTAGAAAATTAGAAGCATAATATTTAAAACAGAAATAGTTAAATGAATATTTTTTAAAATGCTTATTATTTATCTCACTTGTTCTGCAAATATAGATTTGTGGAATACATTCAACAAAATCACATTAATTCCAGTATTGTTTTAAGAAAGTTCCAGGCACATGCAAAATTGAAAAGACAGTTCTTCTACAAATAAAAATATTATCAAAACAATGTTTCCAAGTAGGAGACATGAAATGGCTGTTATCTATTTACAAAAAGCCTAAACTTTGTGATATTAGATTGACAAAATGTAGAAAGAAAACAAAACCAAAAACTAAAATTTCTCCAAATTTAACTTTTAAGATCTTTCAGTATAATTTTATATTTGAAGATTTTTTTAAAGATGGCTAGTTAAATATTTTGAACTCTTAACAAAAGATTTAATAAAGCCTGTAGCAAAATATTGGCCTGAATCACTAAATGCCAAAACTAATGGTTACTTTAAAAATGATGTAATTATATATTTTTAACTTCATGTATTTTCAAAATAAAAGTAAAAATAGATCATTCTAAAATAATCTGAAAAACTAAATTTTGATTCTTAACAAATAACCCATTTCTTTGGCAATTAATTTATAGTTCAGAGATAAAGGAGTTAGGAATCATATCTTATAAATATGTTGTAAGACTGCAAGATAGTTTATCACATGTTTATGGGGACATTATTTTAAAAGAAACAGCTTAGTTACAGAGAGAAGATGTTACCCTTACAAACTGCGTTGTTTAAATTTTTGCCAAGTAAGAACATTTTGATGAAGGCAAATTGATAACTACAGAAGTTCATTGTCAATCTAGTCCTGAAATCTGTCTTTAATAATTCAAAAAAGGTTTAAAAAGACCAAAATAAGCAATTTTGGACTAATAGTTAACATATGATACTGTTAAAAACCAATACAATTTTTTATTTTTCTCCCATAAGGAATCACAGGCAATATCTGATTTTTAATATGAATTATTTCTAATTCATAACTATGTTTACTTAGGAATAAAATTATTGTAAATATTTAACATTCTTCTTTTGTTTTTAAAAACAGCTTAAATTCTTGATTTTTGAAATACTGATATTTGCAATATTAAAAGAAAGCTGAGTTAAGTTCCTTAGTTAAAAGTTTTATTTCCATGAAAAGCAAAGAGCTGCTAAGCAAGCATTAATTGCTTAGGACTTTTTATTTGAATTTTTGAAAAATTGAACTGAAAAAACTCTGCATTATATCTATTTGTAAAACAATAGAAAAGTATATAATCTGGATAGAAATTCTATTTAAAAGCATTTGCTAAAAACCAAAAGCAATCTTAACTATATATAAAACTTTTTCAATTATTTTAGTTAATCTCTTTTTAAAATTGTAAAGCAGAATAACATTTTTTAATTTGAATGCCAAACATTTAAGAAAGTTGGTATCCTGCTGGCTCAGATTTTTGTCCCCTTTCCTAAGAATATAAACCTTTAATTTACTTCAATTTATTTGTAAATTCTAAAGATAGAATATACATTTGAGAACTAGTCACATATTTCTTTACTGGCTCTTAAAATGCATATTAAAATAGTGCATTTTTGTTTTTACATACAAATAAACTAGTAGCAAGAAGCAGAAACTATGGGAATTTGAACTTTTCTCACATTTTATTTTTTGAAGATTGCTAAAACAATGATTTAAGGAAAAGGATTATTTTTATTTTATCTAAGACCTGTAGTATACTAAGTAACGTTTTCAAGAACGTTAGGAAAATAATAGCACTGTTTTTAAACTTTCTATTTGCCAACTCATAGACTTACATGAAGCAGCTGCAGCAGATTACAGTGTTGATGCAAAATGTAACTCAAAACATGGATCATAATCACATCTTACTAAACTAAGTATTTGCATTGATACAGAAATAAATGCCACACATCCTACAGGGTAAGAATAATAATAATAATAAAGGGTATTTTGCAGAACATAAAAATTATCATAGAAAGAATCAATAAAGAGGGAGAGTCTAATACAGCTTTAGAAACTTCAGTTCCATGGTTAACAAGTTGCATTTATTTTGCTTTACTTTCTTAATGAATTAATCTCATGAGTTTTGAAAGTTAAAGAGGGACAGCTTGGTTTTAGAAGGTGCTAAAAGGTTATATGCTCTAGCTACCTGATGTTTGCAAACATCCATCCAGTTGTCAGGCATCACCCAGGCAACATAGCCCTGTGAAGTTTTTTGGTTTTTTAGACAGATGTACTGACATTATAAAAACACAGTAATTGATTTTATAGCGATTATACGGAATTATACCAACATTAAAAGAAATGTTTGGGATAAGCCCTGGTATCTCCTGAAATTGCTATCTAAATGTTTAAGTATCAGACCTTGCTTTAAAAAAAAAAAAGAACTTGATCACAATGAGTTGCATTTTAAAAACAATATATACATATATATTTATGAATTAAAATAAAATGACATGACTTCACAAAAAATCCGTAGCGACATCTTATGAAATAAGAGCCATAGAGGGAAAGTAAAATAGCATTTTACTGTTTTATTACTATTTACCATTATGCATTCACTAGATATTAAAAGACATTTTTAATAGTGATATCTGTTAGCATGTAATTTTTAATTAACTTTTAAAAATTTCATAGTATTAAAAAACTGATATTCTGGTCCCTTAAAGAATTTGCCATTTTGTCAATGAAAGCTTAACACATAAATTCAGTTCATTTCTAAAATGTATTTTCAGATATTCTAAATGATATTCCTCTCTTTAGAATTTTATCACATAATTCTGATATAATGCTAAACTTTAAAATCTTGCTCATGATAAATAAATTTTCAAGAAGTTTTTATTTTGCCTAATAAATTTTTATCTGTATTTTAAAATTATTATTACAAAATTTAAAGCACTGGCAAAATTTTCCCTTTACTAGTTTTTATTTAAGTCATACTAAACTCCCAATATTATTCCAGAAGTTTTTGTCTTATGACTTTTTTTCACAAAATGCCAAATAAGAAGAAATATAAAATTATCTTTTAAAACGTTTGCAACATGCCACATAAAATAAATATCCCAAAGTAATGATTTTTTTTTAATTGCTGAAATTGGATCCCATCTCAATGAAACTTTCTTTCATCTGGTAAATAATTTTTTTTTCTTTTTTTGTCAGCTTCTCTTGTTTTTATAGTGATATCCCATTTTGCTAAATAACTTTGTATATGAAATTTACCCCTAATAAAGATTTAAGCATTTTCAGTAACATCATTATTGCTTTATGCCCTGCAACTATGAACTATATCTCTTTCACTGGCTATATATTTACCAAAACATCAACAAAAACAAACAATGCCTCTGGACTTGATCACTTTTCACTGTCACTACTGATTAGAATTTTAAAATCATTTTTAATTCTCAAGATTTGTTAGGCATTCAGATGAGCACTGACTCACAACTTAACAGGTAGAAAAAAAATCAGCTACCCTCTCCCCGCCAAAAAGATGCTGTGCAAATACAAATGTCAAGAAAAACGTACAAGAAGATCACTTCCCTGTTGCAATTCTTCAGGCTACTTTCACTTAAAAACATTATGTCCTAATACAGATTTGTCTGGGTTAGAGCTAGTCTCCAGAGCTGTGTTAACTTTCTAAACCTTTTTTTTTTCTAACCTGTATGATAGCCATGGTTGAAGAAATGAGAGATGAATGAATATATGGAAACGTACATTTACATTCTTTTGGTTTTATATACTTATTGTATTCATGGCTCTAACTACACTGTGATACTGCATAGCACCTTTGACAGAGCTATCTCAAACCTGTCTTAAAAAGTTCCGAGATTCATCTAAAGAATTTTCAAACAAATATTGTTGACTTTTGCAATGCCATTTGACTGACTTAATCAAAAGTATTAAGGGCTTATACAGTATGAGCATTTAAGGATGTCACTCATCTTTACTGATACGATAACCCATACCATTCATATCATAACCACATTCCACCCAATGTCTAAGTCTATGTTTGTAATTGATATGAAGCAATTATTTGGCCAAACATGATCCCATCCCTACCAATCTTTTCCCATGTTACTGGATTTGGGAGTTGATTTACCAGGCATATTTTTTGAGGGAAACATACATGGGGGGTGTGGGTGGGAGAAATGGAAGGGGTGAAGAAACATCTTTATTTCGGTCTGTCCACAAACTTGAAAAGATCTAGGTAATTGCCAATTCTGATAAAGCCTATTTGCAATCCTTTGCATTGAACAAATTATCCAGACTACTTGACAAAATATAGTAATTTTTATATGATCACAATTTTCCAAATGGGCAGTGTCAAGTGATTCTAATGGAGTCCTACAATGTCTCGGTATTCGAGTTGTGGTCGTGTGCGGTGTTTTTGTTTGCAACAGGAGTTCAGTCTGGCTCATTATCTCTAAATGTACCTCAAGAAAGCTACTGTTATTATATTTTTGTTTGTCCTTGGTATTTGCTCAATTTTCTCTGCTTCTGAGTTTTCAATGTCAGGCAAACCAACATAGATTATGGGGTATTTAGTCTAAAGAGCTCAATGGTCAATGATTGGAACCCCTCAGTGGCCCCATTCGTGGAGCTTATTAAGCCTGCGCGGTGATGTCTCCCTCCTTAGGTGTCACTTCTCTATCTCCAGGGAGGACATATGACCTTGGCCGCAGGCTCAGTGGGCCTTAGCACCAATTTCATTTGGTAAATTCCTAATGACTCAGAATATAGCTTTTTTTCTGTATTGAATGATCGCTATGAAATAGGAAAGCCCACAGGGTTGGACTTCCCAGCCATGACTACAGCTGATGGTAGGTCCCGAAGGGACTTTGCCTATCAATACATTCTCCAGAAACACTTAGTAGGGAGGATGCAGTGATAGAACTTTTTTTCAAGGTAACTGTATTTAGTCTGATCTCCAAATCAAATACTATATGTTTATTTGTGTTTGCTTCTTAAAAAAAATTGGGATAACCAAAGAGAAATCATAATATAAAGTACAAATGTAGATGTTAGTTAAACAGAAACTGTTGTTTTCAGATACCAATTCGGTGTCAAGAGACCACATTTTGATTCTGAATCTGGCAGTGACTTGGTGTAAACTTCTATAGCAATTTCTTTGTCTGGAAAATGAGGATGGCACTTGATCTACTGCAGAGATTTCTTACAGGATTAAATGAGGTGGTGTGTTTGGTATGTGGTTAAACATTTTGGAAAGGTGAAATTCCAGGGCATAGAGGAGAATTGGATGGGAGGCAGACGTTCTGGGTTTTTCAAGCCTGTTGATTGTGTGACTTTGGGCACTTCTCTTTTCTGGATCTGTCCCCATATCTACAATATATGAAAAATGGCCTATGTAACCTATAAGTCGTCTTGAAGCATTGACAACCTGTCTTTTGGGATGTTGACAACCTGTCTTTTGGGATGATGATGAACATTAGAGAAGTACTTACTGACAAGATAGCAAGGTTCCAAGCTACACCTGGATGTGTGTCCAGGTATCTCTGACAGCCAGAAGGATTTTTGTCTTCGTGCCCTGCAATGAGGTATCTTGCCAACGTGTAGACGTGGGCCTGGGCCAAGGTTGGATATTCGGCTATCTCAACTTCTGTGTTTCTAAAAGTTCATCTCCTTTTAAGAACCTAACTTGATAGGTGAAAAGATGTTCAAGTTTTTTATTGCCTTAATTAATGTCACCTCTGTTGAAGCTTCGCATTGGCCCTAATGCCCACAAATGAAATCCTAATAGTCTAGTGGGTTTCTTTTCTTCTAAATAAATGAATAAATAAATAATAAAATAAAATAACAACAACAACAAAAAAAAAAACACAGAGTACCTCTATCTCTCAAAAGCTAGGGCTGTTGGATGCTTGGACACACGATTTAGACTTCAAAGGAAATTTAAGTTTCGTGCAGACAGAAAACAGATGGTTGACGGTGTGGCAGGGATAAAAAAAAATCTATAAGGTTTTTTGAACAGATACAGATTGAGAAGAAACTAAGGGATCTCAGGTGTCTATGAGGAGTCTTAATAAGAGAGCTTCAAGTCCTCTTGCAGCAAGAGAACTTTCTAAAATATATTTTAGAAATACACAATTTACACGTTAAGATTTCTTTGTTTTTGGCAACTATTTTAAGAGATTAGAATAAGGATTTTAATACTATAAAAATTTTTAAAATACATGCTAACAACTATAACATGACTTTTTAAAAAAGGGGGTGGGGGGACCTTTCAAACATTTTCCCTCAGAATTTCTAAAGGCAGCTTCTAATTTGTCCAGAGTGTGGTCACTCCTAATAGGCACCAGCTGAGCTCCTTTTGAGCCATTCTGTTAAACGAGACCATTAAAGTTAATACCAGAAGACAGGAAGGCCCCATGTCAGGAGACTGAATGAACAATGAAAAATTATATACATTTTTTTTCTCTTTCCCTCCATTTCTTTTCACTGTAGGAATTGTTCTCTCTGTCACTCTTAGCAGTTCTGGCCTAGAGGTACCCTGCAGCTACCCACTGCCATGAGCTCTGGGCCCCAGGAGAAAGGAGCCCCCTTATCAATACTTGAGCCTCTGTAGGGATCCAGTCACGATCCTGGGTTCTGGCAAGACTCCACGTCCCGCAGCGTGTCCTGCTCTGTCCCTCCTCCCACCTTCTCACCACCCCAGGCAGGTGGAGACCATTCAGGGGGCAGGTGGGTGACACCCCCACCCCTACTTCCCCAGTGCGTGTGGTCAGCAAGTGACCTGAGAAAAGAAGGACGGGGCAAATGGACAGCCTCTTTTTCTTCTTCTGAAAAGTTGTCCAAAAGGTAAACCCTCAGTCTTTTGGTTTTGGTAGGTATTCTCTACCCTATCCCTGGCTTTTTAGTTGTCACTTCCTTCTTTTGAGCTCTTTGCCATCTATCGGAGAAGAGAATCAGTTCAGAAAGCCATATGGCCTTGGTAAGTCATTTTACCTCTCTTGTCTCCCTCCGCAGACTGAAGAAGTTGAATTAGATGATCTCTAAGGCTCCTTCTGACTTTAAAGACCAATGTTTCTAGTACCAGGCGGGTAGAGGTAATCGGTTTGTTTATTAGATGAGTAGGTGAGGCAGACATTCTGTTCTTTGGGCAGTGGGATGCCTGCTTGTACTGTAAACTTCACTGGCAAAGTAACTCTTTAGAGGAAAAAAAATCCCTTTCCTGGGAGGCATTTAAAGTTTTTTGTAGTGTCGGTGTATGTATGAGTATGTGTTATTTAGAGGTGGTTTCTTGTAACATCCCCGAGCGCCGGCAAGCAGGGATGATGTGGGCACAGCTGGCTGTCCATCCTGGTCAGCCCTGGGGGGCTCTGCAGCCAACGTCATTGGTCAGGGATAGACTTCTGAGTTTTAGGATCACTATAGCTCTTTTACAGCTCTTTTTACTTCTTGCGTATTTGCCATTTTTTTCTTGCATTGAGGCCTTTATTCAGGAGAGTGGTAAGGGGAGGTGGTCAGCAGCTAAGTTATTTATTGATCTTTCTGGAAAGTTTTTGGTGACTAAAGGAAAAGATTGAGGACTCTCTTCCGGTTCTGGTTTCGGACGACACTTCCTTTGGTCCCGTTTTGGAAGCAGCTCACTTTGACTTCCTCTACATAAATTACCATATCAAGTGTAAACATTTTTACGCATGTATTTTTGTAAATGGGCACATGGGCATGTTGGCATGTCTTTCAGAATGAGGTTCTTAAGGGGGTGGCATATGGCTGAGTGTTGATGGCCATGCCTTCCTCAATTCTGACACTGTCAGATTTAAATATTGTCTCCTTATACATTTCTTATAGTTCCTTTTTTAAAAAGAGGGGGGAAATGGAGAAAAGGATAACTTGGTGTGCTTTGGTTACAATGGAAGGAAGAGACACCTTTATCTTGTTCCCCATACAGTTTCACCTCAGTGGGGAAAAAAAATGTGTGTGTGTCCTTAATTATTGCAGTCATATATAAATCAATTAAAATGATATTTTAAAAAAAGATTGTTATTTATTTATTTGAGAGAGAGAGAGAGAGAGAGCACGAGTAGGGTGAGGTGCAGAGGAAGAAGCAGGGGGCTGAGCAGGGAGCCCAATGAGGGGCTCGATCCCAGGACCCCAGGATCATGACCTGAGCCAATGGCAACCACTTAGCCAACTGAGCCATCCAGGGCGCCCCTAAAATGATAATCTTAAAACAATAACGTCACACACATTATTAAGGTGATTTTGTGGATTCAGGGACAAGGGGAAGACGTGGAACGTAAAGGTTAAGACAGGATGTTCCAAGCAGTGTTCTCCCCCTCAGTACTGTGAAGGAATAGCCCCCGAGATAGTTTCAAGTGTCAGAGCTTGCAAAACCCTTGACTGTCTCCTTTTGTTTACATCGATTTTTGAGAGACTCCTATATACATGATCATTACTAGAAAAGCAAGTAGTTTGCAGGCGGAATTGAAGCAAAAAGATAATCTTGGCTGATCTATTTCTCCTTCTGATTATTTCCAACAAAAGGACAAGAGAGACCTTTTACCCTGGTCTTTATGACTGAGCAGGACTTAAAATTTATGTCAGGTCAATTCCCAGTCTCTCCTCTCCTCACCCTCTAAAAAAAATCCTCTTTATTTCTTACTCCTCAAAAACCCAGCTAATCCAGTTATCCCCTCCTCCAATGGATTGTAATCTTAACTAAATGAGTGAAGGAGAAGTGATTTCTTTTTCCCTCTGAGTTTCAATGAATTGGACTCTACAGAAAATTACCACCTTTGCATCTTGTGCAGATTGGACTGTGTAGACCTGTACTGAATAATTAGACAAAAGAAGCCCATTTCAAACTATGTGACTGTATTTAGGGTTTTGTGGCCCCTTGTCCCACTCCCTTTGCTCCCCAATGCATGCTGATTATGGAGGGAAAATATATATTTGAAATCCCACCATCTCTTTTACCCAGTGTGTATCAGTGTTTGATTTATCATAACATCTCCAACAGGCAAATTAGAATCTGGCCGGGGCGTCTGGGTGGCTCAGTCAGTTAGGCACCTGACTCTTGATTTTGGCTCAGGTCACGAGCTCAGTGTCGTGAGATCCAGCCCCAGGTGGGCTCCAAGCTGGGCATGGAGACTGCCTCAGGTTCTCTCTCTGCCTCTCCCCGGCCTCCCCAAGTGGGGCATGGCCTCGGAAGCGGGGCCTTCTTGTCAGTTTTGTAGGACTGATCGTGGCATTCTGGTTACGTAGGAAAATGTCCTTACCTCTGAGATGCGCACAACGGGGTATTTAGGAGTAAAATGCTGTGGTGTCTGTCATTTCCTTTCGAGTACCTCAGGAAAGAAAGAAAGACGAAGCAAATGTGACTGTTAACTGTTAAATAATGTGCATGGATGCGTGTTATACTCTTTCTACTTTTCTTTGCTTGAAAGTTTCCAAAACAAATTCTAAAAAAAAAAAAAAAAAAAAAAACAGCAAAAAAAACACTTGACATCCAATCTCCTAGTGTTAAAAAATACCACACATATTAATAAAATAAAACCTTGTTGAGATAATTATTTGTGTGTGCACCAGAGTGGACCACAGATTTGAAATTTTTCCGAACTGATAGACAGATTGAAAATTCTCAGGTGGGGCTTTAGTTCTTAAGAGTGTGGCCATTAATGCACAAACCAGTACAAAATGAAAGTCCGGGGCAAAACACCACTTATTTTATTTTTTGAATGCATTCAGAAGTCTAGGATTGAAGCTAGAAGAAAGGCATGTGGCAGACATTACAAACGAAGGCGTACTCCTTTTTATTGGCTTGAGCTAATTGCTAAGAAGTTTGGGGCACTGACCTCAGGACAATGTTCCTTGAAGAAGATCATAGAAGGGAAGGGGTTTGAGAGCCCTGGCTTCTGCGATAAGAACCTGAGAAGTGGTGAGAGGAGCCGATGTGATGCTAGAAGCTAACTGAAAGTCCGAAGATAATGATACAAATCATGACAAGATAAGCTGTGCCAAGATTATTTCATTCTATTCTTGTTTGGAGTTACCAGCTTAACGCACTTCTTACAGATTCTTCTTTTGTCTTTTACATACTTTATTTAACTATGTTATCATGATAGTGGCTGAGTTGTACCTGAGTAACGTAACACTTTTTTGATGTGTTAGTATAGCACTTGTTGATAACAAAATGTGTGTGGTTTATTGATCTACTGCCATGAAGACGTAGGAAAAAAATATACCCCCAACAGTGAAGAAGTAGTTCTGTGTAGAACTCTAGTGCGGAGCCCAGCCTCAGCTGTGTCGACCTTACGCGCTTTGATTCTTTACTGTACACAAATGCATACTCAGATCTACTGTTATCACACTTAATATATCACACTGATTTGAAAATATTAATATTACCTGCACAACCCTTGCAAGCCCCAGTTTTCTTTATACAGGGAAAGAGATCTTTCCTCCTGAACCCGTATTTCTTTTTAAGTAAACACTATCTCCCAATGTGGGACTCAAACTCATGATTCTGAGATGAAGACTTGCATGCTTTACTGACTGAGCCGGACAGGTGCCGCTATTTTTCTCAATAAATAAATATAAAATGGGCTCCTGCTCAAGCATGGGGCCTCTGGTGAGAAATGCATCCCACCAGGTCATTGTCACCATCTGCAAAGACTTTCAACCTATATTCAATATGGAGGCAATTTTTTTTTAAGATGTTAGGTATTTATTGAGAAAGAGAGAGCACACAGGGGGAGCGGCAGAGGGCAAGAGAGAGACTCCAAAGCAGACTGTGTGCTCAGGGCAGACCCACCGCGGGGTCAACACCACGACCCCGGGATCCGACCTGGGCCGAAATCCAGAGAACGCGCTCAGCCCACAGAGTCCCCCCTCCTCCGGGTGCCCCAGTGTGGGGGTGACTTTTAACAGATGGGAAGCCTCTGGAAAGCTCGCTCTCTCCAAAACTGTTAGAGGTTGTTGGTTTACTGGTAGCAAAGCCTAGCCATGGGTTAGGAGGCAGACGCAGGCAAGTCCAGAATCCTTGATTGCTTGGAATTTGCCTTTCAGCAAGAAGAGTCCAGTTCAGTAGGTAAAGTCCCAGCCTGAGAAACACAAGATGTACATCGTTTTTTGAAATCTTAAAATTTAAGTGTCTCTGAAGTTAACACTGCATTCATAAATGGTATTTTTTTTTGAAGGAAGCAGGTGCATTACTCCTAGCTCCCAGTCTTCCCACTACCTAGTGACCTCTGTGTCTTCATCTGCAAACTGAGAGCTCTCCCATGAAATAACTGATGACATTTCCTCAAACTCTTTACTCTGTGCCAGGCACTGTTTTGAGTGCCTTCCTTACATTACATTTCTTTTATATTTTTTTTCCCCAACAACACTATAAAGTGGATATTCTGGTTAGGCCTAACTTATCTGTTAGGAGACTGAGAGAATCAAGTGCTGGGTGATCAGAGAATTTTAGAGGTGGAAAGGTCCACGGAAATCATCAAGCAGAGGCAGTGCATCAGGGGGTTGAGGGTGCAAGCCCTATATCCAAAATGTGTGGTTTTCAGACTTGGATCCTTCATTCATTAGAAATAAACCTCAAGCAAATGACTTAAGCTGTGTTTGCCTCAATATGCTCATCTGTGAAATGGGGATGATACTATAATTCGCATTATCCGGGTGTTCGGGTTAAACGTGCCATGCTTAGAACAGTGCCTGTCGCCTAGGAAGCTCCCGGAATGCTATAGACGAGGGTGAGGACCGTAAAGCCTGGGTAAGTGAACATTGAGGTTTTCTTAGAAAAATGTGTTGCAGTGTTATTAAGAGATTCCCCAGTTAGGTCCGGAAAAGTCTGCTGGTGGTAGTGATGGTTTGAATGAAAGAATGGAGTTAGCATTATCAGTGATACAGAATGGTTTCTTAGAGGAAGAAAAGTATTAGGGTTGAAGAAGCAAAGTGAAGAGGGGACCGTTAGCCCCGAAAGGCAGAAAAACGTGTGTTGTGTTGTAATTCAGCAAAAAGTTTACAGGCGCGCAGTGTCAGCAGCAGCACGTACAGAAGTGAGGCCCCAGTTTGGGTGCTTCTGTGGAGTTATTCCAATTTCTCTGGATCATCGGAGACACATATAGAATGCTGGTGCTAAATGGGACCTTGGAGATTGTCCTGCACAACCCCCTCATTTTACATTTTGCAGTTTCTGTGAAGATAGTTTGGTGAAATTTAGCCAGCATCACAGTACAGTGAAACCAGGAAAAATTTTGGTGTTTTTAAAGAGGGATTTCAAGTAAGGAGGAAGAGAAAGAGGGAGGGAGTTCCTTCCATCTTGGAGTCATACCCAGCTAGTAAGGCAGGGTACAGAAGACTAGGATTTCCCCCCTAATTAAAAGAGGGAGGAATAGAAGGGAGGAAGAAGGAGAAGAGGGAGAGAGAGGATACTCTTAATTTTATGCCAGTCTTAGATTGGATTTGTAGTTAACGTTTCAAACCCAGTGATGAGGAAAACTCTTATTTTATTATTCCTAAGAACTTGGTTTCCTAAAATGGAAAGGAAGTTTGGGAGAGAGTTTGGTAGTGTTGATTGTTCCAGCAAATGAATTAATCCATTTGCAGCTGGTGTTGAAACTGGGAAGTGGTTAACGTTAATCTCTTACTGTTTAGGATGAATAAATCTTGGCTTTCTAAAAAAAAAAAATCACTTTTCACTAAGTTTATGCTTAGTGCTTTCTTTTAAATAACGGAGCGTCTCAATAGGAACTAATGAGTCAGATTAATTTGGCATGGAGTTCTGAGCAGGGGAGTGGGGCAGGAATCCTCTTTCTGAAGACTTGCAATGCTCCGCTGGGCTCCCTTTACAGTTCACAGAGCCAGGTGGGGCTGGAGGGAGTTTCTCTGAGGGGTTTAGAGGCTCCCCACTGTGCTTGCTCCCCAGTTACAATAGCAAGGGATTACTGAATGAGGACCAGTTCCTATGTTTACGTGGAGGAAAAGAAGCCAACAGCACTGAGGCTGAAGCAAGGAGAGGATTTTTATGACTACGAACCCATTTGTGTATTATTTTTTACAAAAAGCATTCACCTACCATGTCAGTATTTTAGAAAGAGGCTTTTAGTTTGGGCTTTTTTTTTTTTAATTAAAAAGGAAAAATATTGCCATTGTTCCCGGCCATATTACTGTTTGCACTGTGGAGGGGTTTGGGGCTACTGGAGGTTCTCCATACTGTACCCCTGCACCTTGCCCAACACCACAGCCCACCTCCATTGCTGGGAGAAAGGCTTCAGGGAAATGGGTAGAGCTGAGGCACGAATGCCCGATAGTCTAAGTCTTTTTTGCCTTTTGATTGGGCTCCCACATGATGACCTGCTGGTCTTGTCACATTGTGTGATAGAATCAAATTGGAGACCAAGAAACTGCATGATTACAGGCTTATCAGGAGCAGATGAGAAGGCGAAATGAGAGGCCCAAGTCAAGCGTTCAGTCTGGGTGGAGGCCCAGTAGGTCGAGCTGCTTCTGACCTAGAAATTGGTTGGACCCTGCGCAGTTCTCCGACCCTCAAAAGAAACCTCTGCTTTGCACCTGCACGATCATTCGAACCACAAAGGACATATTAAAAACAAACAATGGCTTAGGAAGTCAAAGGTAGTCAAGAGGTGATGTAACAAAAAGGACCATTTTAGTGCTTGGGCATATGAGTTTTATAGGTTCCCTCTCGCTGGAAAGCATTAAGGCTAGGAGCCGGACACTTTTGGTGATGTGATTGGTGACATCTGTGCTTGGCTTTCTTGCCTGTGGCTTTAACCCCCCATGCTCTCTGACCCTATTCATCCCTATGAGGACTCCAAATGGGATGTCCTGGTGAAGAACAGGAAATGGGGGGATCTGGTGAATGAAAGCCCACCAGTCCCTCGAGATGAGTGAACACTGGTCATGTTTGGAGTATGGAGAGGTGGCATTAGCCGGACTGGTATATGTATCAAAACACAAAAACAAAATTAGAATGTGCCCTCAAATGTTGGGGAGAGGAAAGTCAGACAAATCTTCTTGGTCGGTTAAAAAAAAAAAAAAGAGCAAAGTGGGGCATAGCAGTCATGTAGAGGGAAGCATTACAAAATAGCTCTATGAAAAGAAATTTAGGGGATAAATAGTATAATTAATACTCATTTTCCCCTTCTGGAATTGGAAATAGTAGATCCTTACATGCAGTTAAGGGAAAATGTAAAGATTCTGAAATTTTTCTAGGCAGAAGATAATTTTTCTTTGGAAAGAAGGACTGTGAGTTAATGAATGTAAACCTGTATTAAAATGGGGGAAAAATTATGAGCAGAAAGAGGGAGAGGGCGGAGCATGACAATTGTTTTTAAATATTCGGTCTAAGTCTTACTCTGTCTTAAAGTATTTACTGTTTCTTAGAGTATGTCATGTGTTAAATAACTCTTTTTTTGGGAAATTGATTTGAAGCCAGAAAAGCCTTTGAAAATTACAAAGTTTAAGATTTGGACTTTTTTCTCTCACATATTTAGAAATTTAGCCTATAGAAACTACGTGTAAAACAGACATTATTATGTATTAGAAAACATATTAAAACGGATTAGGATAGTTAATGATGTATATCAAGGAGTATTAAAATTATGGAGTCTTTAATAAGATCCACATGATATGTCAATAGCAGAATAAAGTGTGGGACAACTAAGTATAGGAAACTATTACCTCATGATGGTTCTGTGGCAAAATTTTAAATTAAAATGAGGATGATATTTTAATTGGCAGCACTGATTTAATTTAATTATATTTAAACCTTGCTGTTTAAAATTAGGACTAAAAAAATTCAAATATCCATCATCCTATTATGATTTTTTAGAGTGATCATAATCATTAACTTGTATCTTTTTTATTTCTATAGGAAATGTCAAGTTTTATCCTCTAAAGAACCTCGGAGACTTTTTTAAAGGTGAAACTTTTCATCTTTAGGTAAGGAAACGTTTTCTATTGTTTATCCATCTATTGAAAAGAGAACATCTCATTTAGAGGAAAGAAGTATCATGAACTTAAGCTTTGCCTATGCTAACTGATATAAGTTATTATAAAGACGATAGAGAGCTGGGTTTTTAAGTTAAATAAAACAAACTAGTTGAAAATTTTTCACTAAAAAAAATTCATTTGCTGGGGGGAAAAAAGTCCCCTTTTTTGCATTTTCTAATAGACGGACATTATAATAGGATTCCCATCAGGATCTTTTCCAAGTATTTAAGATATAGCAAAATTAAAATTATATTTTGCAAAATCTAGGGACACCTAGAATATCCCTAAACATAAATATAAACGTATGTGATAATAAAAAATAGACTATTTTGATAAATGTGAAAGACTGGTCACTGCTTTAAAAGCAGGCCAGTGAAATAAAGTTATTTAAGGTTTGGGCAGTAACAAAGAAGCTTAAACTCTGGGATATACTCACATGCTAGGAAAATATTGCTTTGTAGGGTCAAAATGTAAATATAAACAATTTGTTTAATCAGGCAAGAACCTTTCCTTTGTGTGTAACTTCTTTTCACTTTCTATTTGTGTTATACTGGTAACATATGAAAAGGGAAGACAGCTACCTTTTTAAGTATATTAAAATATTAGCAACTCTATTTTTGTCAGTAATTCTATTAGTGCAGTTTACTTGCATGAACAGTATAAATCACATTTATGAAAATTAGATGTTTTAAAGCAGATAAACTAAAAATACAATTAAAACGTCTAAACAAAATTTAGAGATGCTTTGAAGTATTTTATGAAGTTAAAAGAACGAAAGAAGCAGTTAGAGAAATTATATATAGAATCTGTTGTAAAATATGCAAATATGTACATTCTAGCCTTCTCACCAATACCATATTTGAAAAAAGAAATAAATTGCAATGTTTGTCTTCTGTTAATTTATATTCTGGAGAATAAACAAGACTTCTCCTGATTTTAAATACATGAAACAGCTACATATAAATATTTCTAAGAGACACAGTACAGAGGTTTCGGTTTTTAAGAAATACACGTAAAAATTCATGTGGTTAAATAGAATCTAAAAACTTTGAGAGAAAAGTACTAAATTTTTTATATGGATTTGAAAAATTCATTTCAAGAATAAATTTTTCTCCTTATAAAGACATTCATATTAATATCAAGCATATAGGTTAAGACTTACTTAAATTACTTAATTAGGATATATTAAACTTCTAAGTTATGTTTAAAAGAATAATTTTGGTAATCTGAAAAAGATTCTAACATTATTTCTAATGTACTCTTTAAGTAAAGTCCTTTAATATGTCAGTTTTTAAATCTTATATTTTAAAAGATAAAAAATGGAAAAAACAAACCTTGTAATAGAAAATATAATTTTATAGTACTGAGAAAAGAGTTGTAAGCATTTTATAAATATATGAAGAGATCAGTTTCATTTCTGACTTGTTTTTGAGACTTTCTTATGAATCGTATATTTTAGCATCAGAATAATATATAAAATATGCTTTATATTTTTACGGTCTAGCAGATATTTAAAAATAGAAAAAAATGCAACTTTGCCTAGCTAAATTCTAACCGAGATAAGATGTTGTTAAAATTAGAAAAATACAGAAGCTAAGATAGTATAATAAACTAAGATTTAAAATATATAAATACATATATATTTTATGTCTTGACATATAACATTTATCTTGTTAATGAAACCATATACTGTAACATGAATAAAAAAATGAATGATGCAGAAGTATTTTCTTATTGTAGTTTACTAGATCAAAAAAAATTACTAATAAGCTAAATGTAATGTTAAGGGTCATGTTTAAATTTAAAATTAGATTTTGTTGAGTTTTGCTGAAGACGTATCTTTCCTAAAAGACTTTGGGTTTTTTTTTTTTTTTGTGTGTGTGTGTGTGTGTGTGTGTGTGTGTGTGCTAGGATTTCTAAGTTTTGTGATTTGAAATCCATGATACATTTTGAGTGCCCTTTCAAACGGCAAAATTTTTCCGTGTTAAAATCAGACCTTATGTACATTTCATTTTATATTTTGGTAGGAGAAAAAAAGCAGGTACTGTAGGAGACTTCTAGTTTTGTTTTTCGTGCATGCATCAAATACCAAACAATTATTCTGTGTGTCAGTCGGTTACACGTCTGAGCAAGTTACAGTTTGTGTAAAGAGTATCTTACACATTTAACTTATATTGATGATACAGTGACCCCTAAATACGATTGTCATCTTTACTGAAATTATGGGCAGTGTATTTAAAAGAAGTGCATTTTAAAAACTTATTTTTAATTGAAACGAGGAACTTTAAAAGGGGTTCTCTCATCAGCAAAATGTGTGATTGTGCAGTTTTCTCAAAGAATGCACTCAGGGTTTTCTTTTCAAAGTATATGAAACTGTCTTTTGGCTGATTGCTTGCTAGTTTTTAAGGTCAGAAAGGGATAAAGTAGGAGTGCAGGCTATTTCTGATTATTTTTCTATCAATCGAAAGGAAAAGGGAAAACAAAGTATATATTGGCACAACAGAGTTCTTCCTTTAAAAAAAAAAAAGAAAAAAAAGAACTTGAAATCGAAAAGATAGATTGCCCATGCCTTACGTTTCTTATTGGGACTTGTTTGGAGTTGCATACATTTTTTGGGGGGGGGGGGTAGTTCATCTTAGGGAACGTGGAGTTAGAGACCACTGCAGCCAACTGTAGGACTGCCCTCCTCTGTGGTTGGTGTCCAGAGTTTAGAAGCACAGGTTTTTGAGTTGATAAGTGTTGAGAACCGGAATATCCGTGCTACCACAACCTAGGAAAATGCCAGAAAATTAAAAAGGCGAAGGGGCATGTGAACCGCGCCCCCCCCCCCCCCCCCCAGTATCTGGCCCCGCGGGGAGGGCTCCCGGGACCGCGCAGGGAAGCAGCCGGCCGCCGGGAACCCGGGGGGCAGCTGCGGCGGCTCGAGGGGGGCAGGAGGGCAGCGAGAGGGTACGAGCGCGCCGCGTGGCACAGCGGGCACGCCGGCCGGGTGCAGGGGCAGGGCGGTGCAGCAGCTGGGACCCCGCGAAGGGCAGCGGGGCTCACGGCCCGGCGCCCCCGCAGGGTTCACCGCGCGCCGCCCGGTGCACTCTGGGAGTTGTAGGCCGCGGGCATTGTGGGAGTTGTAGGCCGCGGGCATTGTGGGAGCTGTCGTAAAAGCTCGCTCTCCGGGTGCGATGGCGGCCGCCGAGGCGGGAGTCGGGGTGCTGCGGCCGCGGCGGGTTCGGGGGGCTCTCTGTGCGGTCGGGAGGCCGCCCACAGCCCCCAGACTGCCGAGGGCCCGCCGCGCGGGGTGCATTAGCGGCTGCGTTGACGGCGGGGTCTGCGGGAGCGCGGCCTTCGCCCTGGACACCCCGGGGGGCGCAGCGCCTGAGCGCCGGGGCGTGCGTGCTCTGCCGCGGTGTGGACCCCGCCCCGCCGCCTCCCCGGGGCGCGGGGGCTCTGCGCTCGGAGGCCCCGCTCCCCCGCCCTGTTGGGGCCCGGGCGGCCGCTTTTCCCGCTGGGGTTGGGGGAGCGGGGCGGCCGGTGCCTGAGCCTAGTCCGCGTGCTGCCCGGGGGGGGGGGGCGGGGAGGGGCGGGGGGCGCCGCACCTGCCCCGCACCTCCCTCGCGGGGGGACGTCGGGCACGGCCTCCTGCAGGACGCCGTCCGCTTGCACGTGTCCCTGAACTTTTGGGAGCCTCCGGAAGACTTTTTCTTTTTTTTTTTTTTTGCACGCGTTTGTAGAACAGTATTGTGTGCCAAAAAAAAAAAAAAATGCATTGAAAGCCAGCCCCACCCGCATAATGAGCTTTAGCCCTGGGGCAGGCCCTTCACCGCAGAGGTGCTCTGAGGTTGGTTGCCTCTGCTTGGCGTGTTGGGACCTTTGATGTGACTTGTTTTTTTTCTCTTTTTGCATGATCTCCGCACTTGAGTCCGGGGAACGGGAACGCTTGTACTGACGGGTCACGGCAGGAATCGGGACCTCCGGCGGGCCCCTCAGGTCAGTGCCTGTCCTAACACCCTGCGCAAGCGCAGCATCCGAGTCGCGTGCTCCGACCGCCTGGTCGTGGTCTGTGTGACCCGGGGCCCAGCCGCCCGGAGAAGCCGCTGCTCACACACCAGTCTCCCCCCCCCCCCCCCCCAACCCTCCAAGTCGAATTGGCATCTGGAAAGTTTTTTCATTCAAGTTTGGTGAAACCGGGGATTTAAAATAAGGGACAGTGGTGTAAAGTGGTCTTGGAAATCATCCATCAACGGTTAGTTTTGCGGGCTGGCCGTGTGACACAAAAGCTTCCTAGAGTGGAAAAAAAAAAAGTTCTTTTTCTTGGTATTTCCAAGCCCGCAAAACCTGTTTCTGTGTCAGTTTGTTCGACTGCTTTCATAGATGATGTTTTGTGACTGGCTGAGTTTTCCTAACCCACTTTTTGTCTTGAGTTTGCTTAGTAGTTGAGTATTTGGAAATTTAGTAGTCGTAGAGAGGGTGGCAAAGCTGGATGGGTTTCTTTCTGTTGAATGTGATTTTGGAAAACAGATTGATAGACTGATGCTGTTGGCTCGCTAGTCAGATCTCAGGAAAGTATTTCCTTCACCCTGACCTGCCCCCAGTGTATCGCAGAATATTAACTAACTTGCCAGTTGAAGAAGATTGAAAAAGGTACTTTCAGATAGTCTGTATTGTTCATATTTGTGGCTGTTTGGTGATGTAAAATGCGGGTGAGTTGGTTTTGTATCTTAGGAAGAGTGAATGGCTGAAACTTGTAGATTTATGGAATCATGAAACTTGTTGAAAAGCTCTCAAAACCAACGACAGCCACAATTTGCTTTAAAGAAGATGCATACAGGGACGCCTGGGTGACTCAGCGGTTGAGCATCTGCCTTTGGCCCAGGGCGTGACCCTGGAGACCTGGGATGGAGTCCCACATCGGGCTCCCTGCACGGAGCCTGCTTCTCCCTCTGCCTCTTTCTCTCTCTCTCTCTCTCTCTCTGTTTTCATGAATCAATAAATAAAATTAAAAAAAAAAAGAAGATGCATACATTTTTAATGGCCAAATTACCTGTGACTCAGGTACTCAGCAGATGATTCATTTGAAGGTGATTGGTGAGTACATAGGTACTTGCTTTGATAAGTTAGATACGTTTAGAAGTAAACGTATCTCTGTATTTTCAGAGAGCCCTTCTGGATGTTTGTGAGTAGCCACATCTCTGAAATGGTGAGATTTTACACCCAAGCATTTTCACATTTAGTGCCTGAGGCCGTTTTGTACTCTGCTTTCTACCTTCATCACTTGAATTCTGCTGGTGTGAGGTGTCTTGAAATACACCAAAGTCAACTATACATTCAGAAAAAAAAATTGGTAAGATCCACTACCTTTTGGAGAAGATAATTACTAAGGTGTGGCTATGTATTTGATAAGTGTGTCAAAAGTGATCATTTTAAAACTTAGGCTTTGTGTGGTTTTGATGAAACTCCTTTCCGTGAGTTGTAGAACCAAAGTGTAACTGGTAACATTTGCTTTTTTTTTTTTTTTTTTTTTTTTTTTAAGTAGGCTCCACACCCAGTGTGGGGCTTAAAGTCAAGACCTGAAGATCAAGAATCATACATTCTGGGATCCCTGGGTGGCGCAGCGGTTTAGCGCCTGCCTTTGGCCCAGGGCGCGATCCTGGAGACCCAGGATCAAATCCCACGTCAGGCTCCCGGTGCATAGAGCCTGCTTCTCCCTCTGCCTATGTCTCTGCCTCTCTCTCTCATTCTGTGTGACTATCATAAATAAATAAAAATTAAAAAAAATACTTAAGAAAAAAAAAAGAATCATACATTCTACTGACTGAGACAGCCAGGCACCCTACTGGAAATATTCTTGACACAGGTGTTATAAATGAAATCCTTTGGGTTTTTTTAGTTTTGGGTGGGTTGTTTGTTTGTTTTGTTGTTGTCGTTGAGATTTAATTTATTTATTCATGAGAGACAGAGAGAGAGAGGTAGAGGGAGAAGCAGGCTCCCAGCAGACCAGGAAACCCGATGCAGGATTCAGTCCCAGGACCCTGGGATCATGACCTGAGCTGAAGGCAGATGCTTAGCTGACTAAAACTAAGCCACACAGGCGTCCTGAAAGCCTTTAGTTCTGGTTTTCGTTCAAAAATAAATACAAACTCACTTCCAAATAATACAGTGTGGAAGATAACAAAAAATTAAGTTTTTTATTTAAATTTTAACCAAAATTTGGAAACACTTGGGAGGAAGGGTTGAGCAGGAATATCTGTTTGAGGGCTTTACACAAGTCCTTTCTAATTTTGGTTCCCTGTACCATACTCTTCACATTGCTGAAAACACATTTCTTAATTAATGTGTTTCTGCATCTGTGAACATTTGTGAGTGATAAAACCACTTAGAAGACAGCAAACCACCTACTCAGAATTTGGCCCTTATTTTTCATTTATGTTAATTTGAAGTGGAAGACTTGTTGATCATGTTTTGTGCACTGGTTTATGTATTTTGTTTACAGATAGCAGTACCCTCAGACATGGAGTGCATCTCCACCCACTCACTCCACCTTTTTGGAGGACAAGTTGCCTGAAAGAGGAAAAGTTTTTGAATTTTTTCATGCCTTTCAATGAATGTTATTTTCTGCTGCTTCTTACATTATCTCTGCTTTGCTGGGCCTTGTATCTTGAAGACAATTTATTAGTCATAGGATTTTTACAGGCAAGGCACAGCATACCAATGGTTACGTCAGAAGGTTATATCTAGATTTAAAAATATTCATTTCCTGTTGGAAATAAAACGTGATCATATGAGTATATTCCAACTCTTAAAGGATTCTGTCTATATCTTAAAACCTCAAGAGACCTTAAGAGGTGATTTTGCTTTGTCCTCTGCCTTCCTTATTTTTCATTTTGTTCAACTTTCTCCTTTACTGTGTTTTTGTGGCTTCAGATCTTTAATGACATTTTTATTTATTTTGGATTTTTTCCCAAATTATTTGCTTCAACTTTTAAAAACCATTCCCCCCCCCAAAATATCCATAATATTCACTCAAAATATCCATGCTTCAAGAAGTCAAGAAGAATATCCTTGAAAAAAAAAAAAGGAGTCTCAGCAGAGAGAGAAGATTATAGTATATATGTGTGTGAAACAAAATAAAAGTTTGGGACTCAAAATGCAATAACCACAATAAAACCCTAAATTCCTTGGAAGTGCTCAATTGCAGAATGGAGATAATGAAGAAAAGAGTCAACCAACTTGAAGCTAGAGCAATAGAAATTATCCAATCTGATGATTAGAGGAAAACAATAGAAAAAAATAAATGAACAGAGCCACTGGGACAATATCACAAGATCTCTATTCATTTTACCAGAATCTCAAAAGGAGAAGAGTGCAGAAAACATCTGAAGAAACAGCATCAGAAAACATCCCAGTTTTGGTGAAAGATAGACACTTAACAATTTCAAGAAGGTCAATGAATCTCAGCATATATTCAAAGAAATCCATACCAGACAAACCAAAATCAAACTGCTGAAAATTATTTTAATGAAGCATTCTTGCCATATTAACATTTTTACAAGATTTGAGAGAGAGAGAGCATGCGCAAACAGGGGAAGGGGCAGAGGAAGACAGAGAATCTCAAGCAGACCCGACCCCCCCTCCCCATGCCCCAGCACAGAGCCCAATGCAGAGCCTGACTTGGGGTTGGATCCCACGATCCTGAGATCACAACTTGAGGTGAAATCAAGAGTTGGGCGCTAACCTGAGCCACCCAGGTGCCCCTTGTCATATTACATTTCTACAACTAAATGCTATACGTGCTGTATTTCTATATTCTGGGGAAAAATGAGTTAATGACTTGCTAAGTGCTGGAATGTGGCCTGCAAAAAAATCTAAGGTGTATGTCTTTAGTCTCTTTCTATTATCAACAGTATTTAATGAAGAGATGCAGGATTTGTCATTTTCAGACAAGTTTTTTTTTTTAATTTTTATTTATTTATGATAGAGAGGCAGAGATACAGGCAGAGGGAGAAGCAGGCTCCATGCACCGGGATCCCGACGTGGGATTCGATCCCGGGTCTCCAGGATCACGCCCTGGGCCAAAAGCAGGCGCCAAACCACTGCGCCACCCAGGGATCCCCATTTTCAGACAAGTTTTATTTATTTATTTATTTTTTATTTTTATTTTTTTATTTATGACAGTCACAGAGAGAGAAGGAGAGAGAGGCAGAGACACAGGCAGATGGAGAAGCAGGCTCCATGCACCGGGAGCCCGACGTGGGATTCGAGCCCGGGTCTCCAGGATCGCGCCCTGGGCCAAAGGCAGGCGCCAAACCACTGCACCACCCAGGGATCCCTTCAGACAAGTTTTAATTGAAGACAGTATTACTTTTTGCCTGACACTCATGACATACGTATTTGTGAAATTTGTATTAAGACCATATAAGAAGAAATGTTTTAATTCATGTGAAAGAATAGAAGAGAGCAGTTGTGTATGTTTACTAATCTAAAAAATTATTTTTAGACTCCTTTCATGTATTTTAACTTAAATCCCTGTTTCTGGATTTAACATTTTTAAAGATGTGGGATTTTGGGATCTTTTTTTGAGGGGGTAGGAACCGTATTTTCAGTGAAGTTGTATTGAAAGAATGGCTAGCTTTTTCCTTTATATTTTATTATTAATCAGACGTATAGAGTATGTGCAGCTTATCAGAGGGAGAGAAAAGTCCCGTCGTATTAGTTAAAATGAAGATATCAGTGATTTTAAACTTTTTGTGCTATTATAATTATAGAATTTTAATTTATAATACAGTGGAGTTAATTTTAAGATATTTATGAAATGGCTTATTCCTTGATAAGATTCTATAATATATATTTTTTTCAGATATGTAGATTTAAGTAATTTTTTACTTTTTTTGAGAGAATGCCAGAGCATGTGAGCAGGGTGGGGGAAGGACAGAGGGAGAGGGATAGAATCTAAGGTTAAGCAGACCCCACACCAAGCCTGGAGCCTGACATGGGACTCAGTCTCACAACCCTGAGATCATGACCTGAGCTGAAATCAAGAGTTGTTCGATGCCTAACTGGATGAGCCACCCAGATGCCCTAAATTTTTTCATTCTAACATAAGATTTTAAAAATAAAAGTAATGGTAAAGTAAATGAAACTGACATGTAGTCTTCTACCTGAGAAGAAAAACTTGGAAAGAACATAATTTTTAGAAATGCAAAGGTTTGAGGTATGTAATATGGAATTTTACAAATCAGTAAAAGAAGATAGAAAAGCTAAGCCATGGTTTCACAGTTCACAAAAGAAAAAAATAAAAATGTCATTGCATAATGTAGCAGATTGTCTGCTACATTTTCCAGAGATGACCACAGCAATATCTCTCAGCTGATATGCTCACCTGCAATATGATGTTGACATCATGGTAACCTGTCTCCACTTCATTAATTTTAGGTAGGCCCTTGGACTGCTTAGACCAAGAGAACATGATAGAGTGGATGATATGCCTGTTCCAGGTGTTGCTCTTAGCGAGCCTGGCAATTTCTTTCTGCCTTTTTAGAAGCCAGATACTATATAAGAGATGCAGCTACCCTACAATCACTGTTGTAAGAAGGCCAAAGTCATCTAACGAGGTCGTCAAGGATAAAACATCTGTTGGACAGGCCAAGGGACATTAAAGGACTAAGTGAAGAAGCCATTTTGAAAATGGATCCTCCAGCCCCACCTGCCATGGCCGTTGCTGTGTAAATCAGATGAACCACCCAGTAGAGCCCTTCCCAATTTTGGACCCACAGAATTGTGAACAAAATAAAATGGTTTGTTTTAAGCTTCTGAGATTTTTGGGTGCTTTGTATGCGTCGATAGTTATCTGTAAGAAATACTGGGAAAAAAGATTTAATACTTATAATAGATGGCAGTATAGGAGAATATATTTACATGTCTAAACCTAACAAGGAACTAGTATCTACAGTATAATAAGGAATACCAAGATCATCAAACAAAAAACCAGAGCTTCAATAGAGAAATGGACCAAGGATATGAACAGGCTAATGACAGAAAGCTATGTTCAGACTCAGCATTAATGAGGGAGGTTCGGATTAAAGCCACAATAAAATATCTGCTACTACCCAACGGACTAACAAAAATTAGAAAGATAGGTAAAGTCAAGTGTTGATGGAGATGAGGATGAATAGGAACCTTCATACACTGTTGTGTAGTGTAAAGTGGAGCGGTTCTGGAGAGCCGTCTGTCATAATTTAATAAAGATAGTAATTGTTTCTGGGTATATGTCCTCAAGAAGTCTTACATAGGTCTTTAAAGGAACAAATATGAGAATATTAATTACATTGGGATTTTGGTGGCAGAAACTTCAAGTTAATCTAGATTTGTTTAAGATTTTATTTGAGAGAGAGCGGGAAGGCAAGTGAGGTGAGGAAGGACCTGAGGGGGAGGGAGAGGACAAGGAGACTCCATGCTGAGCATAGAGGCTTGCACAGGGCAAGCCAAAATCAAGAATTGGACACTTAACCAGCTGACCCAGACACCCCACCAATCTAGGTTTTTTTTTTTTTTTTTTTAAGATTATTTATTTATTTATTCATGAGAGACACAGAGAGGCAGAGACACAGGCAGAGGGTGAAGCAGGCTCCACGCAGGGAGCCTGACATGGGACTCGATCCTGGGTCTCTGGGATCACACCCTGGACTGAAGGCAGTGCTAAACCGCTGAGCCACCCGGGATGCCCCAATCTAGGTTTCTTTAATCATTAGTAGGCTAGGTAAAATATGGTGGAAGCACACACAGTTATGTATTAGATAGAAGCAAAGGACTACACATATCTGCCACTTCTGTATATGTCTTAATACAGTTTGGTGAAAATAATAATGGAGCCTGTAATATCACTTTGGGTACATTTAAAACGCATGGACACAAAAATGTCTTCTAAGACATTTTTGAATATTTTCAAAAACCTATGTTAGACACATTGGAATGGTTTCTCAAGGGCAAGAAAAAAGTTGCACATAGAGGGAGAAAGAATGGGGAATGAAGTAAAAAGAAATTAAAGGCCAGAGGTGATGGCATGCTGTGGACCAATGTTCTGTGCCTGAGGTCTAACAACACCTAACTCTGCTCAAGAAAAGATTATAATTCTCCAGGATTCAAAAAATTTGAAAAAAAAAAAAAGGAACTCTTTGTTAAATCTGCCACCCTTGGAGAGGGGAGGGAAGTTTAAATAAAAACAGTATTTACAAAAGTGGTCAAGGGGCACCTGGGTGGCACAGTTGGTTAAGCCTCTGACTCTTGTTTCAGCTCATGTTATAATCTCGAGGTGGTTAGATGGAGCCCCTTGTCAGGCTCTGCACCCAGCGCAGTCTGCTTGAGATTCTTCCTCTCCCTCTGCCACTGCTGCTCATGTGTGCTCTCTGTCTGAAATAAATAAATGAATCTTTTTTTTTTTTTTAAATGTGATCAGGGGGTCCCTGGGTGGCTCAGCGGTTTGGCGCCTGCCTTCTGCTCAAGGTGTGATCCTGGAGTCCTGGGATCGAGTCCCACGTCGGTCTCCCTGCATGGAGCCTGCTTCTTCCTCTGTCTATGTCTCTGCCTCTCTCTCTCTCATGAATAAATAAATAAAATCTTTAAAAAATAATAAAAAATGTGATCAAACAGGCAGTCTCATATTTTGTTGGATATATAAATTGGTATCACCTTTATAAATGACAGTATTTGTGAAGAGCCTTAAAAATGCTCATGGTCTAGCAACAAACAATTATAAAATGAAATTTAGGAAACAAACCACTTAAATAACAAAATATTTAGAAATATATTTAACAATGTGTAAGACCTGTATATGGAAACTCTAAGACGTTACTGAGAGAAACTAAATATCAAATAATGAGAAAGATACTATGTTCATGGATTGGAAAACTCAATATTATTAAGACTTCACCAATCTTCAGATTGATTGAACAGATCCAAAAAAAATCCCGTCAAAATACCAGCAGGCTTTTGAATTGTTTTTATAGAATTTAACAGGCTAAGTTTATATGGAAATGCAAAGACTCTAGAGTAGCTAAGATAAGAAAGAGAACATACTGTATCTGATTTTGAGACTATAGTAATATAGAATGTAATTTTAACATAATGACATAAATCAGTGGAACAAAGTGGAGGTGTCTGTATCATCAACTGATTATCAACAAAAGTGCTGAGGTAGGTCACTAGGGGAAAATTTTTCAACAAATGATGTATATGAACTGTTGGATATCATTGGCAAAGTGATGAGCTTTGTTCCTAGTCTCAAAGAGACTATATACAAAGATTAACTTGAAAAGGGGTCACAAATATAAATATAAGAGATTAAACTTCTAGGAAAAACAGGATGAAAATCTTTGTTATCTTGTATAATGCAAAGATTTGTTAGATGAAACGTAGAAATCAGGAAGCGGTTTTTAAAAATTGATAAATAGGGGTGCCTGGCTGGCTCAGTAGGTGGAGCATGCGACTGTCTTAATCACAGGGTTATGAGTTTCAGCCCCAAATGGGCTGAAGAGATTACTTAAAATCTTTTTTTAAAAATTAATAAATTGGCTTTTATTGAAATAATTTGCTCATCAGAATATACTGTTAAGAAATAAAAAGATAAGCCATAGACTGGGAAAAAAATATTTGCAACACATCTGATGAAGGATTCCTCTTCAGGATATATAAACTCTTAGAGCTCAGTAGTAAGACAACCTAATTAAAAGAACTAGCTGGGGCACCCGGGTGGCTCATCTGAATGTCTGCCTTTGGCTCAGGGCGTGATCCTGGGGTCTGGGATCAAGTCCTGCCTCAGGCTTCGCACAGGGAGTCTGCTTCTCCCTCTGCCTCTCTCTCTCTGGGTCTCTCGTGAATAAATAAATAAAACATTTTTTAAAAAAAGAATGAGCAGGGATCCCTGGGTGGCGCAGCAGTTTGGCGCCTGCCTTTGGCCCAGGGTGCGATCCTGGAGACCTGGGATCGAATCCCACATCGGGCTCCCGGTGCATGGAGCCTGCTTCTCCCTCTGCCTGTGCCTCTGCCTCTCTCTCTCTCTCTCTCTGTGACTCTCATAAATAAATAAGTAAAAATTAAAAAAAAAAAAAGAATGAGCAAAACTTTCTTAAGTGAACCAAAGTTGGGCCTTTGTGTATTGGTTTCAAGTCTATTTCTTTATTACAGTCTCAAACTTTTTAGCTAAGAGCCCACCAGTGCCTAACTCACATTTTTACACATTCCATTATTTACAAGATAGCCCAAACAAATGGATGTTAGCCATTTAGAACCTGCCTCTGCTTTGCATACTCCAGGAAACCTAACTCCACACCTGCTGTCAATAAGATAACCTGTGAGCCATAAAGGCCTGAGGCTTTGCTGCTGCCTTTCAAAGCTCTGACACAAAGACCCTGCCTGTGCTGCGGGAGCACATCACCTGGATGTGTGAGCCTCCTGTCTGATTGCCCCCTCCTCCAGGAGTTCCCTTGCCCTCCTCCTTTGTTGGGTGGCAACCCCCTCACTGTCAGCCTCCGCAACTGTATAAGTGCTGCCTAGTAAGCCCATGTGCTATTGCTTCTCGTGTTATCTTGATCAATCCCCAAATCCCTCAAATCCCCTATAAGACTTGAACAGACACTTTACAAAAAAAGAAGTGTCCAATAAGCATGGAAAAAGATGCTTATTATCTTTATTCTTCAGGGAAACACTAATTAAAGGCACATTGAGTTGCCACTATATATCCACTAAATGAAAAAGACTGACAATACCAAGTGGTGGTGAAGACATGGTGCAAAAGTACACCTCCAGTTTGGAAAACAGCTTGCCAGTTTCTTACAAAAGTAAAAATTTGCTATGTAATCTGTAATTCCACTCCTCAGTATTATCTACTCAAGGAAAATAAAAGCATATGTCCACATAAAGACTTGTATGTGAACATTCATAGTTGTTTTATTCATAGTGTCAAAAATTGGAAAGTCAAATGTTCATCAACTGAAGAATGGACAGCCAAATGGAATACTGCTCAGGAATGAGAAGGGATAGACTACCAATACTTGCACCGTGGATTAACCTCCCGGACATTATGCTCATGGAGAAGCCAGACACAAGAGATTATATACTGTATGATTCCATTTATATGCATTTCTAGAAAAGGCAAAACCCGAGTGACAGTAAACAAAACCATTGGTTACAACGGATGAAGGATCTGGGAGAGGATTGACTATAAAGCATGAGGAAATGTCTTGCTTTGACCGTTGCAGTTACGCAACTCTACACATTTATCAAAAGTCATCAAACACTTCAAATTTGTGAATTGTATTTAAATTATCTCTCAATAAGATGGGCTGAGAAAAAAAAAGTACTTACGCTTTTTAATTAAGTAATTGCATTACTTTTTTTAAAGTTTTTTTTTAAATTATTTAATTAATCTCTACCCCCCACCCATATGGAGCTTGAATTTATGACCCTGAGATCAAGCGTGACATGCTGCATCAACTGAGCCATCTAGTACCCCAGTCACTGCATTTCTAAGAATTTAATATAAAGAAATAATCAGATATGTTTAAAATATACTAGGGTGTTCATTTCAACATTGTTTATAATAGCTAAATACTTGAAACAACCTAAATACCCAGTGATACAATGCTGTTTAGGTCTGCCTATGATGCTCCTACAGGAAATTTGTCAAGCCATTAAAAATTACATAGAAAATGGGTGTTGGAGAAACATGTGCTACTTTAAGTAAAAAAACAGATTACAATGCAGTACATGCTCTAGTTTTTTACTTTTGTTTTTATGTTAATAGAGCAAAACATTTTTCACTGTCATTGATAAATGAGGGGCAAGTGGGATTTTTGTGATATTATGCAAATACAATCTGAAAATCTGCTGCCCCCATATATATTTTTTTCTTCTAATGGGAAATGGAAGAGATTAAATGTTTAGACCAATGTTCTTTAGCAACAAGATAGGCCAAGTTCGTTATTTCTTACTATAAAACAGATTATATGTACCCTGAAGATACTAATATTTACGAATCTTCAAGGTGATACCCTTAGCTTTGACTTTATAAAAAAAGTCTCCCTGAATTAGCTTAAGAAGACATTTATCCATCTGTATCTAAAATCAGAAGAGAAAAAAATAATAAAAATCAGAAGAGCTTTATTTTTTTAAAGATTTATTTATTTGTTTATTTATTTATTTGTGTGTGTGTGTGAGAGAGAGAGAGAGAGAAGCAGAGACACAGGAGGAGGGAGAAGCAGGCTCCACTGGGAGCCCGACACAGGACTCAATCCCAGGACTCCAGGATCATGCCCTGGGCCAAAGGCAGGTACTAAACCGCTGAGCCACCCAGGGATCCCCCAGAAGAGCTTTAAAATGAGATTAATTAGACGTGGACCCTTAGTACATTGCCTGGGATATATTAAGGATCAGAATAGCTCATCCCATCTAAAGCCTGCCGGTAAAATATCCCATATACTGGTTGAACAGCCCAGAACAGGAGTTCAGGACATTCAGACAATTAAATTTTCCCACCTTCAGGGATGCCTGGGTGGCAAGGGTGGAGCATCTGCCTTCTGCTCAGGGCGTGATCCCTGGGGTCCTGGGATTGATTCCTGCATCGGGCTCCCCACAGGGAACCTGCCTCTCCCTCTGCCTGTGTGTCTGTCTCTCTCTGTCTCTCATGAATAAATAAATAAAATTAAAAAAAATTTTCCCACCTTGAGCCAGGGAAGGTAAAGTAAATGGTGTTTGAATATACAGTCAACTAGGGAATAAAGGGCCTGTGAAAGGCTTTGATTAGTCTCTCTCTTGGTATCCTGAAATTTTCATTTCATGATTGAAAGAATGGATTAACTCAGAAATCTCTAGTTTTGTATCTCCAACTTTGACAGACCCTAGAACACGGAATTATCTAAAATTGGGTATATTTTGGGATGCCCAGCTGGCTCAGTTGGTAGAGCATGCAACTCTTGATCTCAGCATTGTGTGTTCAAGCCCCATGCTGGGTGTAGAGATTACTTAAAAAATAAAAATCTTTGAAAAATAAAATCGGATATATTTTCCAGTGTCCATTAATTTTTTGAAAGTAAAGTAGAAAAAGGTTTGTGGCAGTATTCAAACTTTTTTTTTTTTAAGAGGGAGAGAGTGTAGCGGGGAGGGGGAGAGGGAGAGAGAGAATCATAAGCAGGCTTCATGCCCAGTGTGAAGCCTGAGGTAGGGCTTGATCTCACAACCCTGAGACAAATCAAGAACTGGATGCTTAACTGGCTGAGCCACCCAGGCACCCCGTCCCATGAACATTTTAAATCGTGTTTTCTCTACACTTAGAAACCTCCAAAAATTATAAGCTTGTCCACAAATTGTTTGTTGTTTTATCTGTAAGTTTGCAATCAATTGGATTTCTGTACACAAGGTCTTATTTTATGTTAAGCCCAGTTGATTAAAAATTTTGTGTAGGGCACCTGGGTGGCTCAGTGGTTGAGTATCTGCCTTCAGCCCAGGGTGTGATCCTGGAGACCTGGGATCGAGTCCCATGTCGGGCTCCCTGCATGGAGCCTGCTACTCCCTCTGCCTGTGTCTCTGCCTCTCTCTCTCTCTCTCTCTCTCTGTGTGTGTGTGTGTGTCTCTCATGAATAAATAAATAAAATCTTTAAAACACAAAATTTTGTGTAAATAAATATTCTTAGTTTTAGAAAGCAAGTTTTGTTTGTTTTTTAACATTCCCATTTAAATAGTTAAAATATCTCATTCATCAAATGATGAATGAGTAACTTCTTTATGGGGAACTTTTGAAAATATTAAAAGTTGGAACTTTGGTATCTACAAATCCAGGCCAAAAAGTAACCCATATTAAGGAACTTACAGAAAGAGTGTTCATTCATGTATCTTCACCAAACACACATATAAACACATATAATAAAATGTGAAATATAGTCATAAATAAAACAATTCTTACGAAGAAATGTCTAAGACAATGTGTGGATTAGGAATAGAAAAGAGAATGCTGGAACTACTCGTGTCTTGCATAAGGTCATTTCTCCCTAATTAAAACTGGAGTGTCAGCCTTTTATTCCCAGATGACTGGTATCAAGGAGTTCTTGTCATTTATACCCAGACATGTTCCTTCACTCTGAATCTCACCTCGGACAGGTGTGCAAGAGCCCAGCGAGCAGTTGTTCACACGGCATCCAACGACGAATCAGGCCCCCAAGGTTTGTGCTCTAAGAAGGAAGCTAGTTCACCTTTACTGTATTCACATATTCTTTTTCTCTTTTTTCCCCCTTCGGTATTCAGAAAGTGGAATGTTATTTCCTAAATAGACCATTTGTACATGTTTCTGGTGATTATTCATTGGGTGAGTCTAGTTATTGATTTCACATGTTTTTAGCAGCTCACTCTCAGTAGTTCTTTGTTTTGCCAACCTAACTACCCATTTTTTTTAAAAGATTTTTTTATTTATTCATTTGAGAGAGACGGAAAGAGCACGAGCAGGGGGTGAGGCTGAGGGAGAGGGAAAAGCAGACTCCCCATGAGCTGGGAGCCCCAGATGGGCTCGATCCCATGACGTGGAGATCATGACCTGAGCCGAAGGCAGACGCTGAACCATCGAGCCATCCAGGGCGCCCTCTACCTATTTTTGCAGCTTACTTAAACACATTTTTTCAATAACCCTACTTTCTTGCTAGTTTTTCCTGCTCATCATAATGTTCTCAACTTGATGAATCTTCCATGTGTGTCAACTTTAAGATGGTCAGTTATTTTATTAGCAAAATGAGTTTATTTGGGAATAGCAGATGAATTGCAATTCACGACAAGTAAACTAGAAAAACCATTGGTACGTCTAAAGAGACAAAGGGAAGGTAAGCCTTTATTAGGTTCTGGGAAGAAATGGTGGGGCTGTTTTGAACAAAAGCTCACTGGAGAAGAACACAAGCTTGAGGTTGTGGCTGTTGCCCGGGCAAAAAGAAAACCTTCCTTCTTACTGGCCAAGCAGGCTGCAACCAGTGGTTTACATGTCAGCGCTCCCCCATTAGGGCTTTCCAACTCCATTTTCATTGAGGTTTCCTTTACTACTTTTCACAGATGGAAAGTATGCTGAAAACTTTGAAAGAGAAAAAAAAATGCAGCCTGTGATTTCAGGGGCATTTGATCTAGATGTGCTTCAGACAAAAGCACATTAGTCATATCAACAATTGCAAAGAGACCATTTTAAACAAAAGACACTAATTTGATGGTAAGAATCCTGTTAATTTTTTAGGTGGGATAATGGTATTATGTTTTGTTTTTGAAAAAGAGCCCCTTATAGTTTTAGAGATCTATGCAGAAGTAATCAGATAAAATTATTGTTTTCTGTGATTTGCTTCAAAATAATTCAGGAAAGGGGGCACCTGGCTGCCTCAGTCAGTGGAGCATGCAACTCTTGATCTTGGGGCCATAAGTTTGAACCCTACAAAGGGCGCAGAGATTACTTTAAAAAGTAATATAGGAAAGAAGTAGTTGTATAAATAAGATCGGGAATAACTTGATAGTTAGGAAAGTTAATTATACATGGGAGCTTATTATATTATCCTGGCTACCTTCTTATATGTTTGAAATTATCCATAACAAAAAGGTAAAAACATTTTTAAAAGATTTTATTTATTTATTCATGAGAGATACAGAGAGAGGAGAGACACAGGCAGAGGGAGAAGCAGGCTCCATGCAGGGAGCCCGATGTGGGACTCGATCCCGGGATCTCGGGGTCACACCCTGAGCCTAAGGCAGATGCTCAACTGCTGAGCCCCCCAGGGGTCCCAGTAAACATATTTCTTTCTTTTTTTTTTTGTAAACATATTTCTAAAAGGGTTAGTAGGGACACCTGGGTGGCTCCGTTGGTGTGTCCCACTCTTGATTTTGGCTCAGTTTCTGATCTCAGGGTTGTGGGATCAAGTTCCACGTCAGGCTCTGCAGGCAGCATGGAGTCTGCTTGCAGTTCTCTCTCTCTCCCTCTTCCCCTCCCTCTCCTCATGCATGCACGCATTCTCTCTCTCTCTCTCAAAATAACTAAAAAAAGAATCTTAAAAAAGTAAATAAAAGTGTTAATAATCTCATGCAAATAACCTTGTAATAATAACCTTTTACAAATCATTAGGGAAAATAGAAATATACCAAGGGAGGGAAAGATATGAACAGGCAGTGTGCAAAAGACATATATAAATGGCAAATAAGCATATGAAGAAAATTTCAGTCCCAAAACCATGCAAACTAGGACAATGTGTGATATTGTGATTTATAATAAGAAACATATATTTGGTCTTCGTCCACTCTAACTGGCTCACAACTCCCCAAACCTTTGGAATTTCCTAAGGAAAAAGAGTAATGGGAGCATCTTTGGTTATAATATTCAGCCTTATGTCATCAGTTCCTGAAATAGCTCCATGGCCATAAAAATGGAGGAAGGAGCATATTGTTACTCATAACAGGACCCTTTCAATCACGTCTAAGTTTATGTTAATAAGTTTTGGAAAATGGTGAGGATGGGGGCTGGTACTCAGAAGAGCCAGCCATCACTGGAGGGTTGGAGCTTTCAGTACTGTCCCTCACCCTATCTCTGGAGAGATGAGAGGGTCTGGAGGTTAAATCAATTGCCAATAGCCAATGATTTAATCAATCATGCCTATGTAATGAGCCCTGCATAAAAACCCAATAGCATGGGGTTCAGGGATTTTCCAGGTTGCTGGACACGTGGGCGTGCTGGGAGGGCGCATGTCTGTAGAGTGCAATGAACTGCCGTGTCCCTTCCCATGTACCTTATCTTCCCCTCTGCATCTTCTCCATCTGGCTGTATCCTGAAGTGTATCCTTCCTTATAAACGGGTAACCCAGTCAGGTAAACTGTCGTCCTGAGTTCTGTGAGCCATTCTACACATTAATAGAACCCAGGGAGGAAGTCGTGGGGACCTCCAGATACAGCCCGTTGGTCAGGAGCACAGGCAACAACCTGGACCTGTAGCATATCTGAAGCGGGGACAGTCTTGTGGGACTAAGCCTATGGGGTCAAATGCTATCACCAGGTAGTATCCAAATTGAGTTAATTTAATTTCTTGGTGGTGTTGGAAAACACGTTTGGAAAGGAGATATTTTTTTTCACCTTAGAATTGACAGAGAAAGAAGTTTAATGAGAATTATTGAAGAGGATGAGGTAAAGTAAATAGTCCCATTTGTCACTCTCTGGTGGGAGAGTAAATCTCGTTGGTCCTTATGGTTTCTTGGTTGTCATCTCCATCTTCTCCAAAGGGTGGGCATTATTTGCCATTCCCATTTTACAAGAGAGCTAACGAAATACCAGATTTATCCAAGGTCACACAACCGAGGGCTTGTTTTTTTCCTTCTACTACTGGAAAAGAAGATTCTGTTGATGAAATATTTTGCAATATATATGATAATGAGTTCTCTAGAGTTATTTTCTGACCTACGTGATTCCCAGATGATTGAGAAACAGAGCAGACATAAACCCAGCCCATGGCCAGGAGCAAAGCCCAGCTGATGCCAGCCTGTGTCAGCCAAACCCTGGCCTACCCATAGACGTGGGGGTGAGAAGTAAATGTAGTTCATTGTACACCAAGGAGGTTTTGCAGTTGTATGTTGCCTGAGGTCTCACCTCCCTGCCCTCCCGACTGCCCTTACACTGTAGTCCTGCTACTGTTGCTTCCCTCCTAGTGCTCTTACCTTACAGCCATTAAGCATGCTTTTCTCTTAGTTCCCTCAATGCTGGGATGCTAGGAAAGGTGGGCTATTTATTTCTCCATTATTCTGACCTTGTTTCCAAGATTTGAGGAGGCTTACTAAAATTCTCATAATGCAAAATAAAGTAAAATAGAAGGGAGCTAGAAAAAGGAAAATCTATTTAGATTCCCCTTTACAGATAACAATAATTATCACTAACAATATCTATTTCACAGAAGCATAACCAGCATTTTTTTTAATGTCCTATAAACTGGGTAACATGAGATGGTTTTCCTAAGAGCCCATCATTCTTGAGTAAGAGGGGACAACGAAGTTGCAGACACACCAGATGGCCCAACTGGGATGTCAAAGAGTAACCCACTAATTGTTTTTAAAGCTTGCTCTTTCCACCTCAGACAGCAAACAAACTGGGTTGGAGTAGGTGAGACAATAAAATATGACTCTTTCCATTATTATACAATGTCAGTTCTTGGTTCTATATAGGAAAAAAAATCATGAGTTATATGTAACTGAAGAGAGAAGTAGAGCCAACAGACAAACTACATGGTTTTTAAGTTGTGACTGATTTTTTCTCAAGTGGAGGTTATTGCTCCCTGTCACTAATTTTTACCCTTTCTTTCAACCATAATAACCTATTCGTTCATTTAATGAGTGCATTCTGAGAGTGTACTGTTTACCAGGGCTCTGTTGATGAGTGAAACACATAGACCTTTATGGTTGCTGGTGGATGGACTTTGGTGGTTTTGAAGACTATAGGGCAGACAGACCTTTACGGCTTGCGGTTAGAATTACAAGATGGGACTCATTGGACTAAAGTTAAAGTATTCCTTTCAGAGTTTCTCGTGAAAAGTTTGTCTCCTTGCCTCTTTTCAGCTTCTAGAGGCTGCCTGCACTCCTTGGCTCACTGACCCCTTCCTCCATCTTCCAGCTAGCATCCCTGCATCTCTGTGACCACTCTTCCATAGTTGCATCTCCTTTTCTAATCAAATCGGGGCAGGTTCTTCAATTTTAAGGACCCATGTGACATAGATTAGGGTCAGCTGGATAATCTTCCCATCTTGAGGTCCTTAACTTAGTCACATCATCACAATGTGTTGTTCTATAAGGTCACGTTTGCAGGTTCTGGAGGTTAGGATGTGTATCTCTTTAAGTGTGGGGAGGATCATTATTTTGCCAAACGCACACTTACACATACAAAGGTAGTTATGTAATGAATATTACATTTATATGGAAATTTTTATCAGAAAAATGGAAATAAAAGGAATGTAAACAAAAAGACGGCCCCCTGAAACAGGCACAAACATTTTAGACAAAGTAGTTTTTCATATGTATATTATTAATATGTCTCTGATGAGATATTGCCATTGATATCAAAGAAAAAAGAACTAGCTACAGCTTCAGTAAAACAACATGAATAAATCTTAGAAACGTGATGTTGAGTAAAAAAGCAAGTCCCAGAAGACTACCCAAGTATAGGTCTTAGGTTTATATATGAGTTTCCTTAGGCTACTATAACAGATTGGTAAAAACTAGGTAGATTTAAAGAACAAAAATTTATTCTCTCACAATTGTGTTGGCTCGAAGTCCAAAATCAAGGTGTTGGCAGGGCCTTCTGAGGGCCCTAGGGAAGGATCATTCCGTGCCTCCTCTAGTTTCTGGTGGTTGTTGGCAATCCTTAACATTTCTGTGATTGAATTTAAGGCCCAATGTAGTCTAGGCTAATCTCAACTTAATTTGATTGCATCTGCAAAGACTCTATTTCCAAATAGGACCACATTCATACGTTGGTGAGGGAAAGTTAGGATCTCAACATATCTTTCAGGGGACACAATTCAACCAATACAGTCAGGTTTCCCAGGAAACAGACTCTGAAATTGAGATTTGCTTGCAGGGGACTTATTTATGGAGTGCTCTGGGGAGCAGCATCAGTAAGGGAGTGAGAGAAGGAGGATTATGCTGAGGGAGTAGTTGAGCTGTGATGCAGGAGTAACAGAAGCCTGGGCTGATCCCACAGGGAGCTCTGAAGGTAGGACGGCCTCACAGATGTCCATAATTGAGATTAGTGGGCCAGGCATCTGTAGTCCTGCATTAACTAGGCATTGGATGCAGGCTATCCATGGGAGGGAGCAAAGCAGCTCCCTTCCGCCAAGAACAATCCCCATGGGGGACACAACTGGGAGCCCTCAGCAACTAGCACTCTCTGCGAATGACTGTCTTGGTCCTGGAGAGGCTATCGGGGTTGCATACGCCAGCATCCACTCTATTATGTTTTTCAATAGATCTCAAAAATAAGCAAAAGTGTACAATATTATTATTTCATATTAAATGTGGATAAAGTATGTACATGCATGTATATGTATATACATATATATACTTCAAATATTTACACCTAAAAGCAGTAGAATGATACAGAACATTTAGAACTACGGAATAGGGTAGGTTCTTGGTTTTTTGACTCTTGCATTGGGTGATGAGTTTATAGTTTTTCATTATATTATGATTTATAACTAGCTTATGTATTTCATGTAATCTTTTGTATGTATCAAATAAATAATCTCTACACTCAACATGGGACTCAAACTCATGACCCCCAAAATAAAAAATTGCACACTCTACCAACTGAGCTAGTCAGATACCCCTGTATTAAATATATTTACAAATATAATAAAAGGAACAAAGAAAACTAGGCAAAATAGCAATTAAAGTAGCTAGAAATTTTAGAAAAATATGAGTAAACATAGCAAATCCTGAGTCCATTGCTAAAGTAAGCACTCAGATGAAGACAAACTTCCCCTGAATTCCCTAATGTTACTTCAGTTTGCTTGCATAACCATCCTGAAATTTGGTTATTTTTGGCTGGAAGTATGATGTTGATGAAATACATTGCTTACCTTTCCTTTTACCTAGTTTTTAATTGACTTATTCACCCTAGCACTCATTTTTTTTAAAGTGAAAGAGTATTTGGGATAATATTGTTAGAATGAGTAATAGATCTGTTGGTGCAATAAATAAATCCAGTTAATGCACAATATTGATATTTCAAGTTTTCACCATGGTATATTTTTTAAGTGTATTCATTTATTATTCAAGTGATCTCTACATCCAATGTGGGAATCAAACTTGCAACCCCGAGATCAGAAGTCGCGTGCTCATCCAACTGAGCAGGCCAGGCCCTGCTCACCAGGATATTTGTAATTGTCTGTTGAGTGGAGAAAGAAAGTTGTTGGATAATGTTCGTACGATCTCAGTTTTAACTTTAAAAAAATATGTTTATGGGACGCCTGGGTGGCTCAGTGGTTGGGCACCGGCCTTCAGCTCAGGGTGTAACCCTGGGGTCCTGGGATCCAGGCCAACATCGGGCTCCTCCCAGGGAGCCTTTCTCCCTCTGCCTGTGTCTCTGCCTCTCTCTCTCTCCCTCTCTGTGTGTCTCTCATGAATAAATAAAATCTTAAAAAAAATAAAACTAAAAGAGTGTGTATGTTTGTATATATCATATAAGTTTATATTTACATAGAAAAAGAAATGAAAGAATGGACTCCAAACTGCTAGCTGCCATTTGTGGCAATCAGAGATGGGGCGGGATAGTTGTTCACTTTATATACTTCTGTGAGCTTTTGAAACTAAAAAATAAAATACTAAAACATGTTTATTTTTAAAGATTTTATTTATTTATTCATGAGACAGAGGGAGAGAGAGAGAGAGGCAGAGACACAGGCACAGGGAGAAGCAGGCTCCATGCAGGGAGCCAGCCCATCGTGGGACTCGATCCCGGGCCTCCAGGACCAGGCCCTGGGTGGAAGGCAGAGCTAAACCACTGGGCCACACGGGCTGCCCCTAAAACATGTTTTTTAATCACGTATTTCAAGATGACTGGTTTTAGTTTTCTTAGGCAAGAGTTCATCTCCAAGGGTTTGTTTTCTTGTTGGAAAGATGGGAGTGCTACTGTGACCTTTGAATGGGATAATGTATGTGAAGTCAACTTTGAAGATGCTAATGTAATAATGAAGCATAATAAATGTTAATGTGCAATATTGTTAAAGAAACATTAACTTTTTGGAAACCTGATTTCTAATGCCAAAAATTTCAGATTTTTTTAAAACCTGTTTATTAATCATGGTTCCTTTTTTTTTCTTTTTAATCCAGGATTGAACACCATCTAAACTGAACTTAAATGAGAGATTAAGTGCAATGTTTCGAGCTGTGTTTAAATGAAGATGAGCTAGAAGAAGACAGAACTGTTAAAAACATGTAAGTCTTATTATTTAGCCAAATGAAGGATTCAGCTCTGTTGTAATGGTATTCCTAAAAATTCCTAGCTTCTGTGAAATTCCCTAATTATGGAATTTTCTTTCATTATATTGAACTACTCCTGATTTCATCATGAAAATCTGATCTGAAACTCAATTTACGGAAATACTAAAAATGAATCTAAAATTAAATGAGACCATCTGTATACTAATATGATGCAATATTGTTGATTCACATTTTTTCCATATTAAAGACTGTTCTGAACTCTAAATCTTTTAAATAAATGAGACTGAAATTTAATGTGGTTGTGTCTGAGCATGTTACTTGTCTAACAACCAACCGTTTCCAGAGACTCCTCACCTCTCCGTTAATCATTTTTTATGCTGCCTTCTCTGAGCTAGTTACTGAGACACAATTTCATAAACACACCTTTTTAGCTGAAATCTCAGTTCTGCCACTTACTCGCTCTGCGTCCATAAGGAAAGTCACTTAGGTATTTTAAGCCTCATTTTTCTCGCTGGACACTTAATGCCTCTCTGCCAATCACTGCTAAATGCTCAATATTCCATTGTCCAATTTTACTGATGTAAAATTTGGATGCTTAGTAGCCAAATCCATACAAGATCATACAGCTAATAAGAGTTGGAGTTGGATCTGGTCCCAGATTTACCTGACACCAAAGCCCAGAGTTTTATAGTATTGCTTCCCCTTTAGAGAGCCATTAATGGTTTCATATGTTTGGTTAGGATGGTTCCGCCAATCCCTGGTCTGTACGTTAAATGTTAGCATGGAATACTGCTGAATCATTGTAGGTTTCTGTACGCATTAGGTTTTTTTTTTAATTTTTTTACTTTTTAAATTTTATTTATTTGAGAGAGAGAGAGTACATGAGCAGGAGGAAAGGGAGAGGTAGAGGAGGAAGGACAAGCAGACTCTCCACTGAGCGGGGAGCCTCATGTGGGGCTCCATCCCAGGACCCTGAGGTCATGACCCGAACCAAAATCAGACACTTAACCAATGAGCCACCCACATGCCCCTGCATTAGAGGTTCTCAGTGGTTCATAAATTTTTTCCATAGACAGAGGATTGCTATTCAATTCCCAAAGTATAGAGCCATCTGGACCCCAAAGGGCTTTCTCTGGCACAGATCATTTCACTCTGTGATGCTGCTATCTTTTTCTTTTAGTCAATAGAATAATGTTCCTAAAAGGCCAAGGTGATCAGAATTAATGTGTGCATTCTTAATAAAGATTATTCCTATTAATTGTAAGCATTCTCCTCAGACCTTAAAGAAAGACAATGGGTACCAAAATGAGATGGTTTCAATCTTCGATATTCCTTGAGTGAAAATACCATACTCAATATGAATACTAACAACAGTAGAAAGTACCATCTCTACGGTACCTATCCTTGTTCATTAAAAAAAATCCAAAATCAAGAATTATTTTTTGTTGCCTTTTTATTTTTATGGCAGATGCTGTGGTAGGTGCTAGAAGCACATGTGTGTGTTCTTCAAAATCACAGCAAAACCCTCAGTGGGCATTTGCTGTTCTCTCCTTCCTCTGCCCAGTCTGACTCTGGCAGATTAATTTCTACTTAGCCTCAGATCCCAGCTCAAATGTTACTCCCTTGGAAAGGCCTTTCAGGGTAGTCCCCCCTTCCCATCTAAACTAGGTCCTCTTTTCTTCAGCCCTATTCTTTTCTTCTTTCTACTCATTACAATTTTTATCATATAACTCGTTGGATGTGCTTAATGTCTGCCTCTCCGGCTAGACTATTTCCATTTATTCATCATTCATTTATTGGTGTTTATTGCACACTCCTAAGGGTGAGTTATTCTTAGGTACACATCTTAGGTGAAGATACAATGGTGAACAAGTAAAGGTCACTGTCCTCATGAACTTACATTCTATTGGGAAGGTGGACAAAAACCAAATAATTAAACCATTTGAAGGCATTAAGTGTTATAAGGAAAATAAATTAGGGTAAAAGAATAAGTAGTGACAGGGCAAAGGAGAGGAGGCGACTTGGTCTATTTAGGTAGGTCCATCAGAGAAAAACCACTCTAAGTGGGAGAATGTGTAATAATATAAAGGAATGAGCCTTGGGAGATAGAGGTTAAGAGGTTCTAGAAAGGGAACAGGAAATAGAACTGCTTTGAGACTGGAATGAACTTGACTTATTTCAGGAAATTCAAGACGTGTGGCTGGAATCAAGTGAGCACAGGAGAGCATGGTTGATGCTGCTGTAGAGATCAGGGCAGATGAACTAGTCTTGGAGGATTTTGTTCTTAATCTGATTTATAAAGTCCTTGAAGGGATTTGAGGAGAAGAAATAATATCTCATTGAGTTATAAAAAACAAAAAAACAAAAAACCCAAAACCTACTCAAGTTGCTTCATGGAGAACAAACCCCAAGACCATTTCAGGGTGACCAGTGAGGAGGCTACTGCCATATTTCAGGGAAGAAATGTTTGTGATTTGGATCAGGTGGAGAGAAGTGGTCAGTCGGGATACATTTTGGAGGCAGTGTGAACAAGATATATTTGGGAGGTGGTACTGAATGTGGGAATGTAATGGAAAGAACTGACCCCTAAGGTTTTAGACCTTAGAAGGTCGGTAAATAGTGGTACCTTTAACAGTTGGAAGAAGAGAAGTGCGCGTGCACGTGTGTGTGTGTGTGTGTGTGTGTGTGTGTTTGATGGAGTAGAACCTGTTTTGAACATGTTTCACTTGAGATGTTGGTATTTATTTTACATCTTAATGGAGACGCTGAGTAGGCAGGTAGAGGTGACGCATTCATGCACACCTCTGTGCAGAAGCTGGGCCTGGCCAGAGACGTTTGGAATTCATCAACCTACAGTTGACACTTAAAACCAAGGGACTGGATACAATCATGTAGAGAGACTGTGTAGAGAAGTAAAAAGAGCAGGGGTCTGAGTCCAAGGGCACTGGATCGTATAGAAGCCAGCACGGGGAGGGGCCATTGAAGGGCTCTGGGAAGGAGTAGTGTAGCTGGTAAGGGCAAAAGAGGCCACTCACTACGGAATGGTACAACAGGATGAGACTAAGAATTGACCACTTGCTCACCCCTGGATATCCAGTACCCAGCTCACTTTCTGGTACACACTTACAGCACAGTTATATTTGTTGAATGAGTGAATCTTGACTTCCATTTTTTGGCCAGATTTTTATTATTTCGGGGTTCCAGGCACTGTTCTAGGTCCTATGGACTCACAGCATAGTGTTCCCAATAATCATAAGTTCTGGGGGGGGGGCATAGACATACATACAAATGCCACAAAAACACATATTCTTAGCTTATTTATTTGTTTAGGATTTTACCTTTTAAAGATTTATTTATTTGAGAGAGAGAAAGAGAGAAAGTGCCAGAAGGAGAGAGAGGACCTCAAGCAGACTTCCCGCTCAGCCCCGAGTCCCATGCAGGGTGCATCCCACCACCCCAGATCAGGACCCCACTTAACTGACTGTGCCATCCAGGTGCCCCTAAGGTTTTAGTGGTCAGTAATCTCTACACCCAACGTGGGGCTCCAACTCAACCCTAACTGAGCCAGCAGGCACCCTGCATTATTGGTTCATAATAGCTCTCTTCCCCTCCCGCTGCCCTTTTGTAAGATCTTGAGGGCCCTTAGTTGGTGAGCGATGATCAATCAGGATACATGCATCAGGGGCTATACTGCGGGGAAGACTGGCTGGAGGGCGAGGTTGAGACAGAGCAATGGTGGGATTTCATGGACTTGGACAGGCAGCCTCGGCCGGGGGTGTCAAATTCAATCAAAACACAATGTGCCTGCTCGACTCACACGGCTGATCTCTGCTAGACACTTGACAGTTTATAAAGAACAGTAACAGCCTCAGGGTTATAGTTAATTAATCTGATGAGAGGGTGGAAAAAGAGTAGGGGGGTTGGGCAGAGGGCTAAGGCTCTGAAACCACATATATCAGAACATATTACCTTAGCTTCAGGATATGTCGGGCTGTTGATTCTTACAATTACTACCCTTCAATTCGTGCCTTTTAAAAAAGCCTCGAAATCAGCAGTCCCTACCGGCTAAGAAAATGTTAGGGGTTTTATATGAACCCAGATCCATGCCTGAAAAAGGAAACAAAAGGTGGACGAGAGAGGGAGGGCGAAGCAGTCTATTACGTTACACAGGTGCTCGCACTTACCTTGTGGAGCTCTGCCAAGATGATTTTCTTATCTCTACTAGGTCCATACACTTTTCTATCTCCCCACACCCTCCAAAATTTTTTTTCTTTAGATTTTTAAAAAAGAGAGTAAAAGAAACCTCTCTATGGTCATGGAGTCTCTTCCCCAAACTCCTTATTCATCAGCCTGTGTTCCTCTATTTCTCGTTCATCTTCCAGCTCCTATGTCCCCGTGCGTGGTCCTTACCTGGTCCATAGTCCTTACCTGGGTCCATGGAGTTATTTGCCCTGAACTCCAGGGCCTCGGAGACGCGGCGCTTAGAAGGACCCGGTGCGGGTCACCGGGGGTAGGTGCGCGCCGCGGCAGGCACAGACGCGCGCGACGCGAGCCTCCACCCGGGAAACTTCACGAGGGCGACGGCGGCACGTGCACCTGACGGCAGGATGGAACTCCGGGTGGGAACCAGCCCGCGCCTCCCCGCCCACCTGTTACTACCGCCCTCCATTCACTCGCAGCATCGCGGACCCCGCCCCCTGGAGTCCCGGGCGCCCGCCCAGCCGGGTCTCGCGGGCCAATCGGAGCGCAGCCTCCCGCAGGCGTGAGCACGGCCGCAGCCAATCAGCGGCCGGCGCGACGCGGTGGGGTGAGCCGGGCGGCATCCCGGGGGCGTGGCGACGCGGGGGGCGGGGCTGCCGCGGGATTGGCAGGCGGGCGATCAGCCGGCGCCGAGGGGACCCGCGCCGGGGGGCGGGGGGAGTGACGTGGGCGGGGAGCGAGGCTGGAGCCAGCCAATGGCTGACGCGCTGCGCGCAGAGGGCGCGCCGGATAGCCAATGGCGGCGCGGCTATGGCGCCGTGGGCGGGGCTTAGGCCCGTAGCGGCGCCGGAGCCGCGCGCGTCGGTGTCGTCCTCGCCGTCACGGCCCGCGCCTCTTCCTGGATTCATTCATTCGCGGCTCCATTCACGGAGGTAGTAAGGCCCGGCTGGAGCCATGGAGAGCGCTCTTCCTGCCGCCGGCCTCCTGTACTGGGTCGGCGCGGGCACCGTGGCCTACGTGGCCCTGCGCCTCTCGTGCTTGCTCTTCACGGCCCTTCGGCTCTGGGGTTTGAGTCACGAGGCAGGGGTCGGGCCGCAGCTCGGAGAGTGGGCAGGTGAGTGCAGCCCGGCGCCCCGCTCCGGGCCCCCCCCCGCTCCCCGCGGGCCCGCTGGCCCCCGGCCGCCCCCGGAGGGGCCGCGGCGGGGGGCGGGGCCTGGACCCCTCACCTCGCGGCCCCCCGGGCGGTGCCCTGCGCTCCGCGGCTCGCCCCCGGAACGGCGCGTGTGTGTGTGTGTCTGTGTGTGTGTGTTTTAATAAAGTTTTTCGCTTGATTTGAATAGTGGCCCCGTGCGCAGGACGAAAGGCATTCTGTGGACTTTGGGGGGCATGAGGATGGACGAAGAGGACGTGGAATTTCACAAGTCTTCCTGCTTTTTTTTTTTTTTTTTTTTTGAAACTTGCCTCTCTCCCAGTTATTTGGATTCGGTCTGTTTCGTAGGATCTACGGGGTTTTGTTTTGTTCTCGATTGTCCTAAACTTCCCTGGAGTCCTGCGGTGTCACAGAGCCACCGCTTCTGCACACGGCTGCTCTCCAGGTAGAAGTCAGGAGCAATTTTTTTTTTTTTTTTTTTTTTTTTGCAGGAGGTTTATAGGAAAAGGCCTCGTTCCATTCCGCTGGCGGGCCTTAGAGGTGGAAGGGAAAGGTCGCGGGGGAGAAGTGGGGAAATCACCTGCACCGAAGTTTTGTGCTTTCTTTCTTTTTTTTGTTGTTGCTTTTCTGACTTTTTCGTTTCTTCCTTTTTGTTGCTTTTCTGTCTTTCGTTTCTTCTTCTTCTTCTTCTTTTTTGTTGCTTTTCTACCTTTCATTTCTTCTTTTTTGTTGCTTTTCTGTCTTTTTCGTTTCTTCCTCCTCCTCCTCTTCTTCCTCCTCCTCCTCTTCCTCCTCCTCCTCCTCTTCTTCCTCCTCCTCCTCCTCTTCTTCCTCCTCCTCCTCTTCTTCCTCCTCCTCCTCCTCTTCTTCCTCATCCTCCCCTCCTCCTCCCCCTCCTCTTCCCCCTCCTCCTCCCCCTCCTCTTCTTCTCCTCCTCCTCCTCCTCCTCCTCCTCCTCCTCCTCTTCTTCTAAACCAAGTGGTGTGCTGTGGTCGGTCTCTGTGTCTGCGATTATCCTGCTATTTCATGATTGAAGTACACTCACTTCACTAAGCATTTTGATTGAATCTTGGAGTGATTAGGGATTGCTGTCAGACTAGGCTCAAGTAAGTACACAAATAAGACAATTCCACAGTCCTCACTTTATTCATTCAAAAACATTTAAAGAACTTAGTAGGAAAAAAACATAAGAAATTTAACCTTTTGGACAGCGACGTAAAGAGATTTCAAGCAGGAATGGATGGATGTGTAAGAGCTTTGTCCAGGATGTGAAGCAACTATTCACGTTATAATACGTATTTTATTTTATTCATTCATTCATTCATTCATTCATTCATTCATTCATTCATTCATGATAGACATAGAGACAGAGAGAGAGTGAAGCAGAGGGAGATGCAGGCCCCATGCAGGGAGCCCGATGCAGGACTCGATCCCAGGACTCCAGGATCAGGCCCTGGGCTGAAGGCAGGCACTAAACTGCTGAGCCACCCAGGGATCCCATATTATAATACTTATTTTTAAAAGTCTCTTAGTGTTTTCTGATATTCCTTGAAAAAGAAGTGAAGTGCTCAACTTGATTATAATAGAGTTTATGATTTCACAATTGACTTGCCTAAGTTCTTGATTTGGAAAACTTGCTTGTTAACTTTTGAGATAGTTACACAAGATTCCAGTGCATTAGGAAATCGCATATCAAGATGAAGTTTTGTGATTTGTCAGCAAAGAGTAATGATAATAACTTTTTTTTTTTAAGATTTTATTTATTTATTCATGAGAGAGAGAGGCAGAGACACATGCAGAGGGAGAAGCAGGCTCCACGTGGGACTCCATCCCGGGACCCCCAGGGTCACTCCCTGGGCTGAAGGCAGACCTCAACCACTGAGCCACCCAGGTGTCCCTTAATAACTTAAAAAAAAAAAAACTATTTAAAATATAATAGGCCACAGTGACTAATAACTCAGATGGTCTAAGTCATCATTGAAAAGGTTTGATCCTAGAGGAAGGATACTTGCTAAATTGAAGGAAATGTCTAAAAAATTTAGAAAAGAAATTTGGACCAGAATGCTGAGATAGAATAGAGAGGATCATAGTGTTGTGAAGTGACTTTGTGATTGTTGAGTTCAGTCTATCCTGGATTGTTAGAAAAATCTGTTCTTTAGGTACTTAAGCAGAAGAAATGATAAGTTGTTATTTGTAACATTACATATATGTGGTGGCCTGAACTTAACAATATTTACCTCTCCAAATTCAAGGAGTCTTTGAAAAACAAAGTCTTCCACAGCTTTGTATCTGTTGGAGGGATGCACTGAAATAATTTGACAAGCAAAGCAGCAGAGATGATGCTTGAATAGAGTTAAATTGTGATTAAAATTAGGTAGATAATTGTTTAACCAAAGTTAGGACTTAAGAATTATTTTTAAATTAAATTAATAAATTTTAATTAATTAATTAATTAGCACTCACAAGTTTTTTCCCATATAAAATTGGTATCTTAATCCTGTGCAGCCTTCTTTGAATAAATGGTGGTAGCAGGCAGTACTAGGGAGGCATTTTCTACTTTGTAGTAGTGTTTAACATCTTTCTCTCCATAGCCAATTAAATATTTTAAGTTTGATATAGTAACATTCATTAAGTTGATAATATATATTTATTGTTATTGTTAAGTTTCTTCATGTGCGTATTAATTTAATTAGTTAATTTCTTCTCAGATTTTAGAATCTGAAGGGGAGGGGAGTGTGGGTCCCCAATTTTTTTTTTTTTTTCTTTTTTGGTCTTTTCCCACAGTAACTGGTGCATTGATGTAAGTGCTTGTAAACTTAAAAACGAAGGCTTGGAAAAATAAGTCATGGGGATGTAATGGACAGCATGGCAACTTTATTTTTTTATTTTTTATGTTTTTAAAGATCTATTTATTTATTTATGATAGACATAGAGAGAGAGAGAGAGAGAGAGAGAGAGAGAGAGAGAGAGAGAGGCAGAGACACAGGCAGAGGGAGAAGCAGGCTTCATGCCGGGAGCCGGACGCGGGAATCCTGCAGGGATCCCGGGACTCCAGGATTGTGCCCTGGGCCAAAGGCAGGCACTAAACCGCTGAGCCACCCAGGGATTCCTGCATGGCAACTTTAGTTAATAATACTTTACTGCAAATTTGAAAGTTGCCAAGAGATTAAATCTTAAAAGTTCTCATCACAAGAGGTGTCTGGCAGGCTCAGTCGGTAGAGCATTGTGACCCTTGCTCTTGGGGTTGTGAGTTCAAGCCCCACATTGGCCAGAAAAAAATTCAGTAAATAAGTATGGTGATGGATGTTACCAAGACTTGCTGTGGTGATCCTTTGACAATATATACAACTATCAAATCATTATGTTGTACACCTGAAACTAGTATAATGTTGTATGTCCTCATATCAACAAAAAATCAAAACCCCCAAAACTTGTAAAAACTTGAAAACGGAGATGCTTTGCAATCAGTAAAAATATTTCAGACCACATATTCTTTAATCTAGTTAGGGTTTTAAGACCATGCATTACTTGGCCCATACTCAGGTTTATCTCCTTCATGTAATCCAGAGTGAAGTCCTCTCTTTTCTCTAGTTCTGTCCAGTACAATTCCCACTCCAGTGAGTTACGCTGATTTCACCAGGTCCCTAGCAGATGGGTTTTGCCAGTTTTGCCTGTCATTGTTAGGGGATACTGCCTGTATTTCTTAGGAGAACAAAGAGCTCCTGTGGAACTGGAGCTTTAGTTGTTTGAAGGTCACTATGGCAAGTGATGGGAAGAAGATTGCTGACAAAAGTGGTCAGTTTGTACTAAATAAAGGAGAGAACAGTCATTACTATGGAGCAATAAAGAATGTAATCTGTAGGCTTTGGTTTGAGCATAGATAAATTTTGCATTTATTTGAGCAGTTTCCATCATTGCAATTCATCTAAAATGATTGATACAGAAATAAGGTGGAGGTGATAGATGGAAAGGCAAGGTAAGTATACTTCTAAAGCCCAGATACTTTATAACCTTAGGCCCAAGACAGCACTCTGAGCTCGTATTTTTAGTTTTTAATGGAGAGAATATTGCTCCAGGCAGCAAAGAATAAAGGATCCACTAAGCAGTTAGATTTAAAAAATAGCTTTATTGAGATATAATTTATATACAATGGAATTCACCCATTTAAAGTGTCCAGTTCAAGATTTTTATTAGACACAGAGTTGCACAACCATTATAATCTAATTTTGGAACATTTTCATCCTCTTTGAAAGAAACCCTGTACCGATTAGCTGTCACTCCTCATGCTCTACCCCCTCGAGCCCTAGTCTGCCACTAATCTTTTTGTCTATATGCATTTATATATATGCCTGTTCTGGAAATTTCCTAGAAGTGAGATCCTACAATATGAGATACTTTTGACTGGCTTTCATTTTCACAGTGTTTTCAAGGTTCCCCCATGTGGTATGTTACAGTGCTTTGTTTCTCTTTTATTGCTGAATAATATTCCATTCTGTGTAGTGGATTTAGATGTTGCAAAGGGTCTTTACCTCTGCATTTTGCTGTCTGCGCATCTATATTAGCAGATCCCTGAGATTTTGCAGCTGTGGATGCTGATGGAACTCATTTGGGCCTGGTGTATTCCAAGGTTTTCCTAATTCAGTGGACAATGAAGACTTAGAAAGGTCATGGGGTGTGGGGTTCTTTTGTAGCGAAAACCATTAATCAAACTGGCTTTGCTTAGCCAAGCTCCAAGAATCAAAGGGTTCTCAAAATTGGGTGTGGTGCATGATTGCTGTTTTTACATTGAATAACTACACAGGATTGGTCTAGTTACATCAGGAGTTGAAGGCTGCTTGAGTAACCAGGGCTCATTGACAGTAGGTCCCTTTCTTTAGGCTTTGAAGTATCACATGATTTGAGGAATTATGTATGAAATGTTAATTATTTAAATTGGCAAGCCCAGAAGAAATATTAATAACTGCCATTTATTGAATGCTTGAAGTGTTCCAGGCACTTGACATAGATTAGCTTAAATCAGCCTTTGAGCTATGCCCTATTATCCCCAGTGTACAGAGGAAGAAACGGAGGCTTAGGTAAATGACTTCCTTTGTCTGTGGCTTCATAGCCAGTGAGTTGGAAGATGAGGATTTGAAGCCAGTTTGTCCATTCTGCAATATGCATGTGCTTGTGTGTTGGTGATTGGTTTATAGACTGCATGGGTATTTGGGGGTGGATTCCTGTATATCCTAGGAATGTACTAGGTTTTTATTTTTATTTTTGCAGCTTTTATTATTTTTATTATTTTTTAAAGATTTTACTTGAGAGAGTGAAAGAGCTAGAGAGAACATTCACGCATGCAAGCATTAGCAGGGAGAGGGAGCAGCAGACTCCCCACTGAGCAGGGAGCCTGACCAGGCCCATCCCAGAATCCTAAGATCATGACCTGAGCCAAAGTCAGATATTGATGCTTTTATTTTTAAGTAATCTCTTCCCCCACCATGTGTTTGAACTCACGACCCTGAGATCAAGAGTCATGTGCTCTACCAACCAAGCCATTCAGGTGCCCTGGAATATACTGCTTTTTAATTGAAGGCTCACTTTTAAATTTGCACATGCTTGGTGTTTCTGGAAGCATTGTGGTCTAGGTAGCACGTTTTAGAATCAAGTAGCATGGGATTTTCTTCAGATTTGTAATCAATGAATCTTCTTGCATGCAAAAACATTGGAAAGGCGCTCAGATGCCTTAATGAAGCAAAGTTTGGCTGTCATCACTGTGAGTGGATCAGACCTCAAATGCTGGTTTTTTTTTTTTTTGTTTGTTTGTTTTTTTCCTGTTTATCACTCTGGCATTCTTTGTGGATTTAGTGATGCTCTGGAGGTCCAGCTTGGTAAACATAATATGCTCCCTGATGACATTCAGGAAACTCAAATATAACTCGTCTTGCTGGTGAGTTGTTGTTGACAGTCCTGCCATGTTTTTTGTTTGTTTGTTTGTTTTGTTTTTTTAAGCTGTGTTTTTGGTTGTTTGTTTTTTGTTTTAAAGCAGAGCAGGTGGATGAGGGCAGAGAAACAAATGAATTTAGTCATAAAAGTTCTGGAAGATAAGATACCTTTTCATTCTGCACATTAGCTCCAAAAAGGGAGTCGATGGGCCTAAATGGAGCAGGCCGTCCAGGTTGGAGTTAGCAGGGGAACCTTAAAGATGTAGGGCTAGAGCTGTGTGAGACGAAGCAGGTGTATCTGGAGAACCAGAGCTAAGAGCCTCCCTTCATCTTACGTGGAGGGGAAACTAAAGATGGTTTCATGGAATTAGAAATTCAGCCTGTGTACTCTGAACTCGAATATCTTTTCCCCACACCTTCTCATTAGCCCTCATTATTTCCTGCCACTCTGTTTTTTTTCTTTTCTTTCTTTTCTTCCCTTCCTTTCTGTGCACTGTTAAAGTTTCCCAATTAAAAGTCAAACCTGAACCCCCTTGGAGACTCACACCTGGACTTGAAATCCAGCTCCTCTGCTTACTAGCACTGTCACACGGAGGAATGTATGAAGCATTCATAAGCCTTATTTTTCTCCATCTGCAGAATGGGATAATACCTGTGTTTGTTTCATAAGATCGTTGTGAAGGGTAAACAAGAAACAGATAGTACAGTGCCTGGCACACAAATGCTTAATAACATTGTTAGTAATATTAGCTGTAGTAGCATTCTGCACTAATTACTTGAGCTAGTTGACAAGGTAAGGCTTAGTAAGAGCAAATCCATATGGATGACCACATCTTCGGAAAGAGGATGACCATTGCTGCTTCAACTGAAGTTGTTGAGTTTCAAGACTAATTTTTTTTTGGTTGTTTTGTGTGGTTGAATTGAGGATAATTTCTTTCCGCTTCAGAAAAAAAATGTGTTGAAAGATTTAAATAATGAGATTTATAAGTTTAGAGTACATGGGTAAGTGGATTTGAATAGATCAGTTCCAGTACCATTAAATGTCTTTGTAGAGAAGGTATGTTAAAAAAAAAACTTTAAAAAAATAGTGTATCTTTTTCATTTGGGCTGCTATAACAAAAACACCCTGGACTAGGTGATTTAGACAACAATTTTTCTCCTGGTTTTGGAGGCTGGCGAGCCCCTGATCAAGGTGCTGGCAGATTTGGTGTCTGGTGAAAGCTGTCTTCTTGCTGTGTCATCACATGGCAGAAGGACCAGGGAATCCCTCCAGAGGCTCTTTTACAAGGGCACTAATACCATTCACTACACTGCACCCTCTTGACCTGCTCACCTCCCAAAGGCCCTGCTCCTAATGCCATCACGTTGGGGGTTAGGATTTCAACCGAAGTTTTGTTTATACCATCTGAATTCAGTCTCTAGCACAGTGGATCCTTTATTGCTTTTCTTTTCTCATCTTTAGTGAAAATAAAAATAGAGCCATTTTCCCATGTCTTCTGAGATAGACCGAGATTAAGGCTGGGAGGCTTGGTAAGCAGAGGCTTCCTGTGCTTGGAGGAGAGTGTGGTACAACACTGTTCATCTGTCCATCAGCAGCCAGACATACTGGTGAGTGCCGCCCGTGGACCTTAGATGGACCGTAGTCATATGAGCAGTTGTGCTGCATTAAGTGGTGGAAAGAAGACACGCCTGGTTGTGTGAGAGCTTGGGAGTGAGGCGGCTGAGGAGGGGGCCGGGGAGGGGGTGGGCTGATGAGAAGGGAGGGGCAGCAGCAGGAGCAGAGGGAATGGCAGGCTGCAGGCGTTGTGCAATGGCCTGAGTGACTAGAGCCAGCCTGAGCAGAGGGGTGGGCGTGATGGGAGAGAGAGGGGCTGGGGAAGGAGCCAGGCAGCAGGGCTGTTTCACCTCCCCCAGGACAGGGAAAGCAGGAGAAGGGATTTGAAGCAGAAGGAGGATGTTGAGTTTCGCTTTAGACAGAATTCCCGGTTTCTGTGACCTTCCTGACGTTGCTGTGTTGCTGCAGAGATGGACCAATGCAAGTTATTTGATAATTAGTCAAAATTGCCATCAAGAAACCCAAAGAACCCCAAGTGCAAATTCATGTTTTAGACCATGGAGGCTGCCGCTGTGCCCTCCTGGCTATCCGCTTTCAGAGACCATTTCTCCCCGGGGGAGAGCTGATCGCTGCAGCCGGGAGGTGCTCTCCTCAGGGCCTGTGGGCCGGGCCATTGCTGAGCCCGAGGGGTTCCCCCGTGAGGCCAGGCCGCAGACCCGGGCGAGCGAGAGCGAGAGCGGGAGCGGGAGGCGGCCACAGCCCGGTGGGAGGAATGCTCCACAAGGATGCTCCACGAGGAATGCTCCGCGAGGATGTTCCATGAGGATGCTCCGCGAGGATGCTCCGCTGAGCTTACTCATCCTGCCCAGTGGCACTTTGCCAGGTCTCTGACTGGCGGGTTCCCGGCGGACTATGCAGCTTCCAGAGGTCTCTGTACCGCCGGCAAATGAGGTTATTTTCTATTTAAATGAGGCAGCCGGCGGGGAACGGGAAGGCAGGCTGCCAGACTTGGACGGAGCCCGCGGCCCGGAGCACTCCGGGGGTTAGCGCTGGGGAGGCCCGGAGCACTCAGGGCAGCACCGTGCGCTCTGCCGGGGGCTAAAATGTTTGACGTCGGGCACAGATGGTTAACCTCCGAGAGGAACGTCCTTCATCTACCCAGTGGGGCTGATACTCTTCAGGAGTGTTAGACCTGAAGGGACAGGTGACTGAGGCGCCAGCGTAGTCCTCTGTGGTTTTTGTGGATACCAAGTATCCAAGTATACCAACATACTTAAGGACCTTTTTTATTTGTTTACGTTACTCTTACTTGATGAAGAGAGATCCTTGAAACCAAGAATATAATTTTTTTAAAATTTATTTATGATAGTCACACACACAGAGAGAGAGAGAGAGGCAGAGACACAGGCAGAGGGAGAAGCAGGCTCCATGCACCGGGAGCCCGACGTGGGATTCGATCCCGGGTCTCCAGGATCGCGCCCTGGGTCAAAGGCAGGCGCCAAACCGCTGCGCCACCCAGGGATCCCCGAAACCAAGAATATAGTTCACTCAGCCGGTAAACTTAGACACTTGAAGTTCTGAATACATCAGCTGAGAGGTAATTCGCATTACTTGAGCAGGCTTTCTTGCTTTTGTGAAAAGATTCATCAAGTGCTTCCCTGAACTGTGGCTCCCCTTAGTGAGCCTAAGCTTGGAGGTTTAGGAAAATTCAGTTCTGTGCACCTTTCCAACTAGATTTGTAAATGATCTTTGACTCCTCTTCTCTCACCCCGTGCACAGTCCTTAGGAAATCCCATTGACTCTAACTTCACAATATTCAGAATCCAGTCCCCTCTGCACTCTGGTGTAAACCGCCGAAATCTCCTGCCTTGCCGTGATGGCAGCCTCCTGTCTGATTCCACACTGCTCCACCCCCCCCCACCCCCCAGCCGATTCTTTTTTTTTTTTTTAATTTTTTGTTTATTTATGATAGTCACAGAGAGAGAGAGGCAGAGACACAGGCAGAGGGAGAAGCAGGCTCCATGCACCGGAAGCCCGACATGGGATTCGATCCCGGGTCTCCAGGATCGCGCCCTGGGCCAAGGGCAGGCGCCAAACCGCTGTGCCACCCAGGGATCCCCCAGCCGATTCTTTTTTTTTGGGGGGGGGTCCCCAGCCGATTCTTAAACAACAGCCAGTGATCTTTGAAAAGCTCAAATTGGATCATGTGATCCTCTGCCCAGATCCCTCCAGTGGCTTCTCATCCTGTTCATATTAAAAACCAGAATTCTGGGGATCCCTGGGTGGCTCAGTGGTTTAGCGCCGCCTTCAGCTCAGGGCATAATCCTGGAGTCCCAGGACTGAGTCCCACATCGGGCTCCCTGCATGGAGCCTGCTTCTCCCTCTGTGTGTGTGTGTCTCTCTCTCTCATGAATAAATAAATAAATAAAATATTAAAAAAAAACTCCTCTGATAGAAGGGGCTTTGTTTAAAAAATAAAAAAATGAAAAATAAAAACGAGAATTCTTTCTGTGAGCCACCTGCCTCCTGCCTTCTTTTACCTGTGACCTCATCTCTGTCCACTTTTCCTCTCTCTCGGTCTTCCTCCCCCTCCCTCCCTCCTTCCTTATCACTTTCACTTCTTCCTTGAACAGGCCTCCTTGAACTCAGTTCCTTGGATATGCTTGACACTGCTGCCTTGGCGCCTTTGCTTATTCCCCCTCCTGGAATGCTCCTCCCCTAGATAGCCACATGGCTAATTTTTACTTCCTCCCGGTCTTTCCTCAAATATCACACGGTCCGTGAAACCTTCCTTCCTGCCTTTGAACTCACAGTCCTCTCACCCTGACTCCACTTCTGATCCCCATTACCCTGCTCTCCTGGTCCTTTCTGTCATAGCACTTGCCACTGTCTCCCATCCTGTATACTTTGCTCATTTATGATGTTTCTTGTTTGTCTACCCCGTTACGGTGGAAGCACCACAAAGGCAAACATCTGCCTTTGTTCACTTACGTATCACAAGCACCTAGAATAGTGCCCGCACATAGTAAATGCAGATAGGCATTTGTTGAATGAATGAAAATACCCTAATACCTAGGGTTAATGTACTGGGAGGGGGGGTTCTAGTCTCTGTATTCTCTTAAGTGCTTAGTTATAAATCTAAGAAATATTAGTAGTTTCCCAGACTCTAAAATGAAATTATTTAGTATAAAAACAAAATGCAGATTTTAATAACAAAAAGAAGTTCCCACAGTATGGACTCTGGACTCGTCTACGACCTGCTTTTGAACCCCAGCTCTGCCAGTTACAAACTATGTCACCTTAACCTCTGGGCTTCAGTTTCCTCTTCTGTCAAACTGGGATAATAATGGGTTTGAAGTAATGATTAAATGCGTTAAAGGGTATAAAATACTTAGAGCAGTCTTTAGTGTTTATGTACTAAATGCTATATAAATGTTAGCTGATGTTTGTCTGCTCTCACTTATTTGTGGAGATAATTCCTTTTTTTAAAAAAATATTTGTTTGTTTATTTATTTGAGAGAGAGAGAACGAACATGGGCGGGATGACAGGCAAAGGGAGCCCGGAGAGCTGGAAGTAGGGCTCAATCTGGGGTTCCAGGATGACCCGAGCTGAAGGTGGATGCCCAACTGATTGAGCCACTTAGGGCACCCCCTGTGGGCATAATTCTTATTCCCATCTCTGTCCATCTTCTTGTTCCCAGACTTTGTCTCAAATTTCTAATAATTTACTGCATAGTCCCTTCTGGGTGGTTATCAAAGATCTCAATCCTAGTGTGCCTATAAACAGCTTTTCTGCTCTCCTTAGCTTGTTCTGGACTGCCTTATTTTTGCTAATTTTAGAGTCACCCAGCCTCTAAATCAGGATGGCGAATTCAGATGTCTCCAGCAGGTAAAGGAAGTGAGTGAATGGCCCAGGTTGTAAGTACGCATGTGGATACTGCATGGTGTTGTGGCGTGGACTCTCCTCCAGTTGTGACCCTTCCATAACATTGACCTTGTCCTCTTGGATTTTTCATCAGAAGCCACAAATAGCCATTTTCACATGGAAAGTTTCTTAATTTTTTAAGATTGATGCACATTTCTCAAGTTTACTCTGTGGGCCAAATAAATTATGCCAGTGGGCCAAGCGCAGCAAGTGGCCACTTTGCTCCTCTATCTCTACGTCTTCCAATCACACTTTCCTTTCCGCCTCTAGAGGAGCTGGCCGGATCTCACGGAATGTACCCTGGCAGGCTTTCTCCCATCTGTGCTTTTCCAAGCTCCCCGGTGTGTCACCTCCCCCCCCCCCCCATTGAATCTTACACTCTGTTGCAAGTTTCATCTTCCAAAAAAGTCTCCATACAAGTTACCCATTACATGTTCCACCAAAATTTCAAGTTACCTAATGTCTATGCAGATCTCAAGCTCCTTGGCCCTCTCTCCTCATGTTCTTATGCTTATTTCTGGTGTCATTTCATGGCCCTTTCTGTATCTTTCCTTGGATGTACCCTTGAGTGTGTGTCCCGACATGCTTATACTTTCAGGTTCTTTCGGCTTCTTTGAGTTTGTGCCGAGACCTGCGGTTTCATTGGTTGGTGGTGGATGTTGATTTCACTCTGTCCGGAGGGTTCTTTCTCCTCCTATTGCACATCCTTCCTCACTCTTCCTGTTTGTGAAGTTTTATCTACTTTTCAGAGGCCAGATTATGAATTCTTCTGGCTGCCCAGGTGGAAGTGATCATGCACTTTTGGAACTCTGATAGTGCTTGTTTTGTTCTGTCTTGTGGGCTTTTTCACACTTTACCTTGTTAGTCATTGCGTGTGTGTGCATGCACATGCATGCACTACCACATTTGTTCCAAGCTATAAGCCCCTTGGGAGTGCATAGTAAGTAATATTAGTTGAATAAATATATTTTTTTCCTTAAGGTTCTGGTGTATTTCAGTTGGGGGAGGGGTGTTTTGCTTTGGTTTTGTATTGTTTTGTTTTGCAAATGTGTGTATCCTTTCTCTTTTTTGTTTTATTTTATTTATTTTTTTTTTTAAATCTTTATTTTTTATTTTTTATTTTTTTAAATTTATTTATTTATTTATGATATTCACACACACAGAGAGAGAGAGAGACAGAGACACAGGCAGAGGGAGAAGCAGGCTCCATGCACCGGGAGCCCGATATGGGATTCGATCCTGGGTCTCCAGGATCGCGCCCTGAGCCAAAGGCAGGCGCCAAACCGCTGCGCCACCCAGGGATCCCTCTTTTTTGTTTTAAAATTTCAAGTGATACACACCTAAGAAGCTAGAATGAAATTAAACCAAGGCTGGTTACATAAAGATTGGTTACAGAATTATTATAATATAGCAGGGAGGATAACAGTTTTGAGAGTATGAAATGCAGTGAGATCAGAAAGATGTGCTTGAGTAGCATTGGTAATAAGCTAACCTTCATCTGTGGTTTTAGGTGATTGTTACAGGAAGGCAGTCACTCTGCACATTTAATAAACATTTAAGTATTAATAGAATTTGGGTAATATATAGATTATTTATCTCCACATTTTTACGAAACTCTTGGGAATAGACTTTATTTTATTAAGAATGACTTTTCCAATTAAAGTTTCAGCAAAACCCTGCTAAATGGTAAGGTTGAGTGAATTAGTGGAAAAAAAAAATGAATTCTAGGATCTGTTGACCAAAATGTAGTCTTGTTACTTTGAAGGCCTGATAAAATACTCCCATGCCTTCTAAACCTTCAGACTTTTTGAATTGTTGGAGATAGTGAGCTAAATTCCCTGGAAGATCTCTGGATGGGAAAGCCTTGACTGTACATATATATAGCCAATAACTTCTAGAAAGTTAACCCCAGAGTATTGGATATATATAGTTTATTTGCTTCATGCACAGGAATGAATACAACAGTCGGTTGATACTTTTTTTTTTTAAATTTATTTATTCATGAGAGGCACAGAGAGATAGGCAGAGGGAGAAGCGGGCTCCATGCAGGGAGCCCGACATGGAACTCGATCCCAGGACTCCAGGATCAGAACCTTGGCTGAAGGCAGGTGCTAAACCGCTGAACCACCCAGGGATCCCTCGGCTGATAATCTTTACAAAACATTAGTCAGTCATTTTTTGAGAGACTTAAGAAAATTGAAATATCATTAGGAGGCAGAAGAGAACAATGATGGAGTAATGAAACCAGAAGGGCTGTTGGTGACCTCTTCAGTCAGACTGTTACAGAAATATGCTGCAAGCTCATACATCCAGTTAGAGAATGGCCAGGCAAGGCGGGTCAGTGGCTAAGGGCAGAGAATGGTGGATGCTTCTCTGGTAAACTGAGTAAAAGCAGTGGTGGGAGTGATGAGCAGCAGGCTCTGACATAGAGTAGAAGAGATTTGTGATCAGTGGTAGCCATGAGGATGCCAGCAGAACTGGACTTCATTCTGTATTTCTGCAACTGGTATGGGGCAAAACAGCCTTCACTGTGCAAGAGCCTGGAAGAAATGACACACGTGTTATGCTCTCAGAACACTGCTTCACCATGTTATACTGGGGTGTCTTCTTCTTTTTTTTTTTTAAGGCTTTATTTATTTATTCATGAGAGACAGAGAGAGAGAGAGAGAGAGGCAGAGACATAGGCAGAGGGAGAAGCAGGCTCCATGCAGGGAGCCTGACGTGGGACTCGATCCCAGGACTCCGGCATCACACCCTGGGCGGAAGACAGGCGCTTAACCGCTGAGCCACCCAGGCATCCCTGGAGTGTCTTTTTCATGTGTACAGTGGTATAAGTTAAGTGAGTTGATCCAGTATCTCTTACCTACTGTCTCACTTCTGCTTATCCCCTCAACTACAGATTATGTCGATGACACTGAATTGCCAAGGAAATATTGTTTTGTTTAATATGTGTTCCTCAAGGTGGCCAGGAAAGGCTACAGTATCTTTTAGAAGTTTAAATGCCAGTTTTAGTGCTCCCTTAACATTCCTAGTATGTAGAAAACTCATTCTCCAGATTGGTTTTACTGTAATGACTGGCATTAACTGCTCACGACCAAGCTAACTCCAGTAGAAATATTGCCAAGCTTGTTTTAATGATAGTTCAACCTCCAGACTTGTCACATAAATGGAGCTAATACAGTAAACAAGCTTTTCTAATCTTGCACATTCAGTCTAATAATTTTGCTAGGGAACAGGGAGCTGCTGCTTATCTGTGTTTTCCAATACCTCCCATTGCCTGTCATGTGAAAGGAGGTGATGATCTCTTTATAGATAATGTGAAAAAAAAAAACCCACAGTGAGTTAGACAATAGTGTTCACACATTCTGAATTAGAGGAGGCTGAATTAATGAAATTTTACTGTAATGATGACATATCTTAATTTGCAAAGTGATTTTGCAAGCATTCTCAAATGATTTCCACAACAACCGGTGAAACCAGTTAGGATTGGTTTTATTATTTTTACTTAATATGCCAGGATCAGAGGGAGATACTGTGACTGGTGTAAGGGTTACAATCAGTGGCAGAAGAAAGTGAATCTGGGTTTTGGGGCTCCAGGCTCCATGTTCTTTCTATTTTGCTGCCAAAGTTCCTGATAAAAATGATTTTTAAGGCAATTTGGAATACCCACACAAGAGCTTCTAAGTTGGAGACTTCCTCAAATTTGTCTGAAAATGAAAGGTCTATTTTTGCCGTGCTGATACCCAAACTCACATGGACCATAAAAAAATAACTGGATGTGCTTTTAAAAATATGGAGTCTAGGGCTTCCCTGTAGGCCTACTAAATCAAAATCTCTAAGAAAAGAACATGGGCAAGTGTATTTTTAACAAATAAGATGATCCTTGGGATCATGCTTATCAGGGAACACCAGACTATGGTCAAGCTACTCCTAGAAGAAGACATTGGACTTAAATGTGCATACATTTTAGCCGGATGTCTATTCTTGGTACCACGGCTTGATTTATAATAGTGTTAAAACTCCCAGTGATTTCTGTACTAAATATTTACTTATAATTTTGACAGTGAAATAGAGTTTCTATTTAAGGCTAGTTCTGCATTTCTGCATTTGAAATAGGTTAGGGGAAAAGAAAATCCAACCACTTGGAACTTAAGTATGTTGCTATACAATGAGAACCACAGCAGCACACCCAGTAATTCCCAGTCTTTACTAATTGGAGATTTGGGGGGTGGGAATAGGGGTGTCAATAAGAGTGATTTTGGGGAGGTGCAAATAATAGAAGTTTAATTTAAGTAGGACCATAGAAGGATGGCTGATGACTTTGAAAACTTAACTAGAAAAAAAAAAAAGAAAACTTAACTAGAAAGAATTGAGAGAATAATATTTTCTTATTTTCTGTTTGTGATACTATTTTTTTTGTGGCCTCATTTTTTTTAAGTTTATTTTTATTACATTTAGAGGAAAGAAACCTTTAAGTCTTCTTTCTTTCATTGTAGGTGGATTTTTTAAAAGTTATCTTTATTGTGAAATTAACGTAAGTGATACATACTGATGATTCTTAAAGGGCCAAAAAACTAGAGAAGATATTCTAATTATTTTTTTCTTCTTTTATTTTTCTTTTTAAAGATTTTATTTACTTATTCATGAGAGACACAGAGAGAGAGGCAGAGACACAGGCAGAGGGAGAAGCAGACTCCATGCGGGGATCCTGATGTGGGACTTGATTCCTGGACCCTGGGATTATGACCTGAGCCAAAGGGAGACTCAGCCACTGAGCCACCCAGGTGCCCCATTTTTTTCTTTAAAAATGTTAAGGCCATAGGGTGCCTGGATGGCTCAGTTGGTTAAGCGTCTGCCTTCTGCTCAGGTCATGAACCCAGGGTCCTGGAATCAAGCCCTCCATCAGGGTCCCTGCTCAGTGGAGAGAGTCGACTTCTCCCTCTCTCTCTGTCTCCCTCTCTCCTTCTCTCCCTTTCTCCCTTTCTCCCTCTGCCCTGCTTGTGTTTTTGCTTTCTCTCTCTCTCAAATAAATAAAATCTTTTTAAAATTTTTTAAAAAAAATGTTAAGTCTACCAAATGATGAAGAAAGAAAACAGGCCGAAGTGTAATCAGAAGACATTTCCATTTTACTCGGCTATGTGTCACTCAGTACAAAGTATGGGAATAATAGTGGTGAGCAAGAAAGCCATAGTCTCTGCCTCCATTGGTGTAGCAGAGGACAGAGATCATTACTTAAGCAGCTCCAGAAAGTGTAAGAGAACCAGCTTTGGGGGCATTGACCTAGTTCAGGGACTTAGGGAAGGTTTACTAGAAGAAATAATGTTTAATCCAAAGTATAGAAGAAAAAGAGTAGAGGGAAAAAGATGATGGTGTTAATAATGATAATGAGATGTAATATTTATAAAAAAGCTAACCATGAACCAGATACTTTTCTATGTACCTCAATGAATTTATTTAATCCTCACATAATCCGATAATAAAGTAGGTTCTATTAATGTCCTCATTTTACTGAGAGGAAGCTAAGTTGAAAGAGAGGGCAGGCGATTTGCTCAGTCACATAGCTGGTGAGCGGAGGTGGCTCTGGGCCTGGAGTACTGTCCTCAACTCCTGTTGGCCGCTTTGCCCATTGCCCTGCTGAACTAGGGGAGCCAGTAGGAGCAGAGGGGAGCCTTGAGGTCGCTTATTGGAGAGTCCTGGAGGAGACAGGCGAGCAGGGAGGCTGGGTGCTCCTGGTGGACCCGGGGCTCTGAGCAAGCCCTTGAAAAATGGTAAGTGGTTGGGCGTCATGATCACATTTGTATTTGGGACAACTGACACCTAGGGGGTGGACGCAGAGGGAGTAACTGAGGAGATAGGAGCTGGGCAGGAGCCTGTGCAGGAATGAGGGAGCGGTGGGGGGAGGCACGGGCTGGGGCCTCTGTCATCAGCAGGTGGCGGGGTGAAGGAGGTGGTGGAGCCTGGACCCAAAGATTGTCTGCGTGATGGTCTGTGCCCCGGGCAGGGTGGGCGCCGACCTGGGCCCAGACCTGGGGAAGACCTGGGGCTGACCTGGGGGCAGACCTGGGCGCCAACCTCGGGGCAGACCTGGGGGCCGGCCTGGGGCAATCCGGGCCGGGTCCCCCTGGGTGCCGCACAGGCCGCCACTGGAGAGATGAGCGCAGGCAGCCTAACGCTCCCACTCTTGGCCTCGGTGGTGTCGCAGCCTGGGCCCGCGACCCCTAGGGCTGGGAGGCCGGGGGGCAGAGCCCCACCGAGCGCCAGGGACCCGTCCCGTCCTGGTCCCCGTCCCCTTTCCTTGCAGCAGCGCAGAAAGTGAGGAGGGGGGGGTACAGCTGCCACAGCACCAAACCCGCCTTCCCAGAGGCTGAGCCCCTGAGCCCCCTTCGCAGACAGCTCAAGGCATTTTACACGTGTCCGATGTTGGCCTTTTTCCTTTCCATTTTCAATTAGAAATCTAGAAATAGAATTGCCCCAGGAGTTGATTAAATTGTTTATGTGAGGCTCAAATTGCTTCAGATTTATTTTCAGATCTGTTGCAACTTTGTCGTGATCAACACCTGAATCTCCTTCAATGTGATTATCTAATATATGTCAATTTTAGAATACACCTAAAATAATTTTTTTACGACTATGTGTATTAAAAGTGAAACTAATTTAAGCACAAATTGTGTTAGTTTTAAAGAAGTATCTTAAACTACAACCTTATTTTTAATATATGCCAAAGCTATGGTTACGTATAGTGGATTGACGATATTGTTGAGATATTGGTAGCAAAATGTTATTTCAACTGTGACATAATTGGAAGACTTTCAAACTTGACATAGCTGTTTAAAGTCCCATTATTGTATTATAAGCATCATTATAAAAGATGATTATAAGTTCTTGTCATTTCTTACTCAATACCTCACTGTTCCTGTCTCAGGCTTAAAGATATTTAGAGAGTTCTTTTTTCTTTAGTGAGAGATTTTCTATTGTTCTCATCTTTATTTCAGCTAGATTCTTATGAATTACAAGGTTGATGACAAAGCAGTACCTTTTAGATCTCTATAGCAAAGGTATTATCTTGGAAATGAGGGAATATTTTCCAGAATGTACTTGGAATCTATTTTTTTTAAAAAACTTAGAAAAGTTTAGGACTATATATAAATACCCAAAGGTTTTAGTAATATTTGCTTCAAGATATATTAATTCTTTGCAATTCGTAAGCTAATATATGTTTTGACAATTTATTTGTTAATATTATTGCAACTGGAAACATTTGCTTTTTTCTCCTTTTCTATTCGTGTCTTTGGGTTGTTCCAGAAGCAGATGTTGAGAGGCAAGAATTGGGTGCAGTCAGTTTATTTGGAAGGTGATTCCCAGAAACACCAGTAGGGAGTGAGACAGGAAAGGGAGCACAGCCAGTGCAGGGGACATTTTCAAGCACCGCGGTAGACTCGAACCTGGGCCCGCGCAGAACTCCAGGGCTGGTGCAGAGGGCATGTTTCAGGGTTATCTCACCTGCAGGTCCAGGAAGCCCAGGTGTTTATGCACCAATGGCACTGTCTTTTTTTGTGGGCTCTTGGTGGGGGGGAACTTGGATTTGAACGCACTTCTGTGCACCACGCATTTGGGTGTCCTGGCTTTGGCACCTGCCTCTGGTGGTGTTGCCCAGGGATGGGGTGGCGCTCGGGAGCTAGGTTTCCCACCATAGTGGCCGTGCTCCGTCTCCTCTCCTCTAAAGCAAATGGAGTAAGCCTGAGGAAGAGAGAGGGAGCTAATTCCTGGAGATAATAAAATAAATAAAGTAGATCTGTTGGGGGGGGGTGGAGTTCTCAGGGTGAAATTCTGGCCTATTTTCAGTATTTTAGCATCAAAAAATACCGGTGAGACTGAATCAATACCAACTGGGCCTGATGAGGGTACAGGTTGGGGTGAGGCGACGTCTTCCCCTCCCTGGTCCCGTCCGGGCCTGCTGAGGGCAGGGGGTGCCCGCGGGCCCTGGGTGCGCGGTCGCAGCTGCCTGCCAACGGGGCCCCACTTCTGTTCCCGGGGTGCCCGACCATAGCCCTCCTGGGCCCGCAGCGGCCTGGGCGCTTGCAGCTCATCTCGGTGGCCCTGTCCCCTGGCGGGGTTGGCCTAGGACTGGGCAGTAGCCCACCTCCCAGGCCCGAGGGATTACCCGCCCGATGGAGGCCTCCGAGGAGGCCACCCAGGGAAAGAGCTTACGTGACATGGGGGCCAGCAGCCCCCCTGGGGCCCCGAGGTGCAAATCAGACGGAGCCCGCACCCACGACTGTGGAACGGAAGAACGGAAAGCACCCGGGACTTGGCGCCCTCACTGAGCTTCTGATGACTCCTGTGGAGGTGCCTATCCTGCCCATTATTTTGAGATATAATCCCATCTTTCTTAAAGCTATTTTCTGTTACTTGCAGCTAAAAGCATCTCGACCTGTAGATTCAAAAGAAAAGGAGGGAAATTTCTTGTTTTGAATATTTTATCATTAAAATCCTATAGATTTGGGTGAATGTAAAGTATTGCTGTTCATTTCCTTTTGAGTATGGTCGACCCTGTTGCAGCCCATTCAGATACTGAAATGGACGAAAGGAGGCCAGCTTTGGTATGAGCCGTGATTGCAGTCTCATTAAATAAAATCTCCCTCCTGATGATGCTGGTCATTGAATAGTGGGCTTTTATTTATACTTATTTTTTTATTGCAAAAATTTATTTATTTGAGAGAGAGAGTGTGCACATGTGCTGGAGGAGGGGCAGCCGTGGAGGGAGAGGGAATCCTCAAGCAGGCTGCCTGCTGAGCATGAGCCTGACACAGGGCTTTATCCCAGACCCTAAAATCATGATCTGAATTGAAACCAAGAGTCTGACGTTTAACTGACTAAGTCACTCAGGCTCCCTGAGTATTGGGCTTTTAAATTACTTTAGTGCCCAGGTTTACAGTTTATAAATCCCAAGACAATAGGTGTATAAGGATTGTCTTATTGCCAGTACTCTTTGAGAACTGTTACCAGATGAGAATATTGGGTTTTTAATGAATTTGACATAAATTTCTTAGTATAGTCTACTTTAAGTTAGTCTAAGTAACTGTTTATTTTTAGGGAGTACCTGATAATCTGGGAACCTTGACCCAGTATCAGTTAACTGAATTAGAAAAAGATGAGGACTTTGTATGAAGAGGCAAAGGTGATGTGAGCATGTTTACATGCGGGTCTGTGTCTGTACTGTCCTGAGTACATATTTCTCTCTAATCCATTCCAAAGCTAATAAGAAGTCAGTAGTGTTCATTATCCTGCTGTCATATTTTTAGCTTTGCCATTTCCCCATATTAATGTACTATTAAATTAAAAAATTATGAAATCTGCTTCAGATATTCCTGTTTTGGAAGATAATCGAGTGTAAAATTAGAGATTCAGTGTTATTTATATTCCTTTATTTTTGAAGTCCCAAGTGTGGGGGAAATGTGCCATCTGGGTCACTGGAGAGCTAGAGCAACAATATATGGAACTTGGGGACATGGACTCTGCGTTCTTTTGCAGCCTTCCTCTTTTATATATGAAAGACTCATTGGCCTTGGAGAGATGACTATTCTTGTATTTAAGGAACAAGTATTATTTAAGGTAGGGTATTATTGATTAATAAAGAATTTCATTCTTTGGTAATAAATCAAAGGCAAGTACAAGAAGACTAGGGCAGCTCTTTAGTTACATTTTTTAATGTGACTACAATTTCTGTTCCTTTTCGGGATTGGTACCTCGTATTGGGCATATGACCCGTATTGTGGAAATATCATCAAGAATAAGATATCATCAGAGAGATTGTACCTTCTATTCTGGAGCCCTTTCACTACTTCCATAATTATCCTTTCATGTATGAATATTTGATCACCTCTGCTGTGCCAAACACTTTGTGATGTGCTGGGGGTATAGCAGTGAACAGAATGGGCCAAGTCTTTGCTCTCATGGAGCTTGCATTTGAATAGGGAAAGATGGACAATAAGCAAACAAATAAATATTTGGTAAGGCTGGTGGTGAGAAGCACTAAGAAGAAAAATGAAGCAAGGTAGATGATAGAGCATAACTAAGGACAGAGGGAAGTTTGTATTCTGCTAATTTACGTAAGGTAATCAGGCAAGATTTTCCCATTAAGGTGACATTTGAACTCAGACTTGAATGGAATTTTCTCTCTTCACTGTAACCCTACTGGCCTCCTTACTGTTCCTTGTGCATCTACAGCACAAACTTTGTACTAGCTTACTCCACTGCCTAGAATACTCTTACGAGGAGCAGTGATTTAAATAAGTAGGGGGAAGGATTGGGAGTGATCAACTGTGTTATCCAGCAAATGGAATTCCTTCTCTTAGAATGGCAGAGGTGTGGGCAGCCCGGGTGGCTCAGTGGTTTAGCACCGCCTTCAGCCCAGGGCGTGATCTGGAGACCGGGGCTCCCTGCATGGAGCCTGCTTCTCCTTCTGCCTCTCTCTCTCTCTCATGAATTAAAAAAAAAAAAAGAGAATGGCAGAGGTGAGTCTGGCTACCACTGAATTATGTTGAAGACCCTAGCTGGGATTTTTTTTTTTTTTTTTAGCAAATCACTTTTAAAATAACAAATACTTTATTTAAAAATACATGATATTTAGATGATCTCTTTTTTGTTGTTTTAAAAGATTTTATTTATTAAGAGAGAGCATGAGAGAGAGAGAGCACACAAGCAGGGGGGAGGGGTAGAAAGAGAAGCAGGCTCCTTGCTCAGCAGGGTTCCTGTGCGGGACTCTATCCCCAGGACCCTGGGATCATGACCTGAGCCAAGGCAGACAGTTAAGTGACTGAACCACCCAGGCACCCTAGATGATGTATTTATTTTAAGATTTATTTATTTATTTGAGAGAAATAGAGTGCATGTGTGGGGGTGGTAGGTAGAGAGAAGGAGAGGATCTTTAGTAGACCTCCGCTGAGTGAGGAGCCTGATGACGCCTGAGATCATGACCCAAGTGGAAATCAAGAATTGGATGCTTAACTGATTGAGCCACCCAGGCACCCCTAGGTCATCTTTTTGGAGACTTAATCCCACCCAAGTTATTTTACTCCATTTGTTGCTTTAAAAAAATTAACATGGACTATCATAACAGATGAAGTTATAATTTTTTTTCAGTTGAACTAATAAAACATGATGCCCTTGGGTAATATCCATAGACTTATTCTCCATCACATTTCTTTTCAATGTAACAAAAGCTTATTAGAAAGCTTACTGGTAAGTTGAAGCTTAACAGTTTCATTCAAAAGCAATTTTATTTTTTATAAAAGATTTTATTTATTTGAGAGAGAGAGAGAAGGAGGAGTAGGGGAAGGAACAGAAGGAGAGGGACAAGCAGACTCCATGCTGAGCGCAGAGCCCAATGTGGGGCTTCATCCCTTGACCCTGAAATCATGACCAGAGCCAAAACCAAGAGTCAACTGACAGCCAGGCTCTCCTCAAAAGCAATTTTAAAACAACAAAACAAAGTTTTATAAGCTCTTCTGAAAATTGTATATTTATTGACTTTATCTAGAAGTGCAATATTTACATGTCTCTTTACTGATCTTTTTTCTGAATATCTTGAAAATATTTTAGACTATACTGTTAGGATTGCTTAGGTTTATAAAGAAAAGGGAGCTGTGAATGAATTGCCAAATAGCATCTCCTATTGGCTTATTTCTAAAATGATAAACTAAAATAGAAAATAAAAATAACAATCACTTCTCGGCTCTTCTGGGCAAAGATCAGTGAAAATAAAAACAAGCGATGTCTGGGTGGCTCAGTCAGTTAAGCGTCTGCCTTTGGCTTAGGTCATGATCCCAGGGTTCTGGGATCAAGTCCCGCATCAGGCTCCCTGCTCAGTGAGGAGTCTGCCTCTTTCTCTCTCTCCCCCTCCCTGCCACTTGTGCGCGCTCTCTCTCTCTCTCTGTCAAATGAATAAAATCTTAAGAGAAAAGAAAATAAAAACAAGTATTTTTGCCAAGCGTATGATTTATGTCATAGCAAACAAACTGAGTGATTCAACAACACGTTGGAGATGCCTTGTTGAGTCTCTAGTAGCTGTGTATACTCTTGTTGAAGAGGAGAATTTCTAATTTGTGTTTATTCTTCAGGTTATTCTGTACCTAGAGTCGGTCATTTCCACTTTTAAAAAAATCATTCTTTGTTTTCCATCTTCTTTTTAAGGATACTTTATAGGTAGTGGTGTTTGGAACAGTTTTTTTTTTTTGTCTTAGCTGTTAGTCAATTAGTGATTATCTTTTAAATTGGTTTTCAAGGAGAACAGAGAAATGAAATTCAGATATATTACTGAAAGATGTGTTCTGATAGCAGCTTTAACCTCTTCTCACCTATACTTTTTCTGGACCTATAGAACAGACCAAATTAGGTTTTACCAAATTTTCTTTTAGCTAACTGTGCCCTCCAGTGGAGAAAACACAGGGCAGTGAAGTAGCCTAAGTAATAAAAGCAGCAGGGAGGAGAGGATGTAACGCATCCAGGTAAGATCTGAGCTGCATAACTATTTTCTGCACAAAAGAGATGGTTTTCACTCCTCAGAAACAAGAGTATTATGCATGAGTACTGTGTGAGTTTGTTGAAGATCCAAAAAGGGGTTTATTAGCACTGCTTTGACATAATTGCCTTTCACAAAGTAGCTGATTCAGTGCTTTGCTGTGTTTTGTACCCTCCATAATGATGTATTCAGTTTATGAAATATTCGGTAAGTCTAGTAAGAGTTGAAAGTAGGAAGTAATTGGATTTTTTCCACCTAGAATGAACTCAGATGATAACTTTTTATTTTTTTAATTTTTGAAGACAAAAAATACCCCAAATTAATTTAGTGGGTATAAACAGGAAACGTTTTGCTGCAGCACCTATGTATGACCATAGCACTCGGGAAATTTAACACTAGTCTCCTCTTTTCTAAATAGAAAGGACTGCTCTTGTGCTGTGACGCCTGGCCTGATTTTGGTCTCTTGGTGTCTGTGGGAATGATGACTGCACATGCCTGAGCCCCTGAGAGCACTGCCGTGGCTCATGCTCAGAGCACGGGCTGGTACACGTGCAGGTCTGGCCTGGGCACTGGAACCAGGGTTAGGGGGTGCTGAATTTTGCTGCATGATGATGTGCACTTTGTACCTGCAGGCTTCCTCTGTCTCTGCCAGGGGAAGGGTGGGAGAACCAGATGACTTAGTTGAAACAGAAACAAAAGATTTGATAGTAATTTGGTGTTTGGTGCAAATTGAAGGTAAAATTTGCTGAAATAATTTAGTGAGTGGTATCTGAAAAATAGTAAACACAGGCTTTCTTTTTCTTGATTCTTATAAAACTTGGGCCAGGTGTCCCTATAATGAATTATCATTTGAATTTTTTTTATATATCCAAGAAATAAAAGCAGTTTTCTTTATCTTAAGTGACTATGTGTTATATAAACCTTTTTACATTTAGAGTGAGTCTTAAAATTTAGGTGTATGGAAGACAATTAGAAATAAAAATACCTAATTAATTTATAAGCTTTTAAGCAAGAATCTTTCCATAGTAAAGTTTATTTTATTATTTTTAAAATATTTTATTTATTTATTCATGAGAGGCACAGAGAAGCAGACACATAGGCAGAGGGAGAAGCAGGCTCTCTGCGGGGAGCCCGATGTGGGACTCGATCCCAGGACCCCAGGGTCACCCCCTGAGCCGAAGGCAGGTGCTCAACTACTGAGCCACCCAGGGGCCCCTGCATAGTAAAGTTTAAAGGCATAGTGTCTTTCATTTGAACCATCTTGCAGAACAAGAGAAATTTCTTAAAGAGATACTACCAAACAGCTCATTTTAAAACATGATATGTGGAATTTTAGAGGGGAATTTTGAAATTTTTGAAGGAAAATCATAACTTGAATGTGATTTATGGGGGCGCCTGGGTGGCTCAGTCAGTTGAGTGTCTTTGGCTCAGGTCATGATCCCAGGATCTGAGGATGAAGTCCTGCGTTGGCTCCATGCCTGGCAGGGGAGGGAGTCTGCTTCTCTCTCTCTCCCTCTGCCCCTGCTCATATGCTCGCTCACTCTCAAATAAACAAACTTTTTTAAAAAAAGAATGTGATTTATATTTCTTAAAAATTCTTTACCTTTGTTTTATCACTTTTATTTTAAATAATGAATTACTATGTGTTAAGATCTGTCGTAACTGTAATAACTGAACTCTAGAGGGTGCTGATGAGCACCGAACACTTTCTGCAAGTTTATTGAAGATGATTCATATTAGTAAAGTTTCCTCTGGGTTTTAATATAGTGCTTGAAAACACACAGCTTGCCTCCCAGGAGACTCCAAAACAAAGATACTCTGTGGTTGTTTTTAGTTGGGTAAATAATTTACCCTTGTACTTTGAAATTCTTTGAAAATGCCATTGAATTTGTGCACTTTCTTTAAACCATCTTTGGATCCCACTTTTGAAAGCTTAATGTTTCAAAAGAAAAGACCTAATTCATGACTATAAAATGTAAGTCTAAGTACTGGATAAATTTGTCTTTTTTTTTTTTTTTTTTTTTTTAAGGAAGGGAGAGGCAGGGGAGAAGGCAGAGAAAGAATCTTGAGCAGGCTGCATGGCCAGTGTGGAGCCTCATGTGGGGCTTGCTCTCACAACCCTGCGATCATGACCTGAGCTAAAATCAAGAATCAGATGCTTAACGAGGTGCCCCAATTTGTCATCTTTTAAATTTCAGATAAGTGTGGTGGTACCTGGGTGGCTCAGTCAGTTTGGCGTCTGACTTTGGCTCAGATCATGATCTCAGGGTTCTGGGATCAAGTGCTGAGTTGGGCTCCCTACCCAGCCGGGAGTCTGTCTCTCTCCCTCTGCCCCTCCCCCTGCTTGTGCTGTCTCTCAAATAAATAAATAAAATCTTTTAAAAAATATAAATTCAGATAAGTTTACAGAGATGTTTATTTTGTCTTTAGAAAGAGCCGTTCAAAAGTATATGCTATGCTAAACTTAGGTTTTAGAAAATTAACATTTATTTATTTATTACAAAGCAAAATACTCATCCATTTATTCAGTCACTAAACAAATGTTTACTGAGCAGCTGCTACGTGCCACGTATTGGTCTCGGTGCTTGAACTACCTTATTGAACAAAAGAGACTTAAATCTCTACCCACCTTCATGGAGTATACTAAACCAGTAATACACACCACTTTGAGGACGTTAGTACAGAGACCAACAGCCTTAGTTCCTTCAATATTCTCTGGAGGCATCATCGATTGAAAAGTATCTTTAGCTCTTAGGGTTCCACATAACACATGCCTCGTATATCTTAACAGGTAGGATACTTTAAAACTATAGTGTGTATATTAATCTAAAGAAAATGATCGGACTTTTAGGGTGGGAAGGCTGATTAGAAAATCACTCCCTTATTTCAAATTCTAGAGGTGGTGATGTTGAAGATGTAGGTTAAGAAAAAGGTCTATGTTACAAGGAGAGTATTATGCTAAACAAAATGAATTGTCTTTAATTGGAATATTAGTCATGTCAAAGGATGAATTTTAACGTAAGCTTTTTGCATCCTATCAACCTGTGAAAAAATGGTTATTTTCTTTTCCCCAGACTATGCCCCCCTGTTTAACATTTCTTCTGAAATATCACAATGTTTTCATTACTGTGGGCTGAAAGCTATATTGGAAGACGTCTCTCAGCAATTTGGTTTGAGAGCGTGTTTCTTTCATTTAAGGGAGTTTTATCCAATAGAATTTTCTATGCATTTTTATAATCTTATTTGAGATACTGTAATATGTAAGCACTTTATTTTCAAATAACTACATTTATGTGAAAAGGAGAGGAATTGTGTCCTGAAAACTAAGTTAGTAAGTCTAAATAGACCTAATAGGTCTAAAGTTCTGTGACTCTAAAAACTCACCAATTAAATTGTGTTTGCCTGTTTGGTGTGTCTAAAACCCTGAAGGTTTTCTTTGGTGCTTTTGGATTAAAATACATATAAATAGGATAGAATAGGTGACTGCAAATGGAATGACTAAAAAAAAAAAAAAAGAACCAGAATCCTTTTCTTTTCCCCAAGATTTACTTACTTATTCACGAGAGACAGAGAGAGAGTGGCAGACACAGCCAGAGGGAGAAGCAAGCTCCCCGCAGGCAGCCCAACACGGGACTCGATCCCAGGACCCCAGGGTCACGCTCTGAGCTGAAGGCAGATGCTCCACAGCTGAGCCACCCAGTTCGTCCCCGAACCAGAATTCATTTGTACATGTGTAGGAACTTTATTTGGGAGTTGATACGCTTTTCTGAAGGTCCTCAAGTGTAACAAGTCTTCCTATTTTGAGAGTAAATTTGAGTATTGGAAAGAGGAAATTTGTGCTCATGTCTGGTAAATAATGATAAAAAGTTTGAATAATGCTTTATAGCTTCCCAGGCAGTTGGAATTTCATCTTGTGCTTGTCTCTTTTTACAGATGAGAGAACCATGGTTTTTCATCAAAGTTTCAACACTCATTTCAATTCAATAGACGTTTGTCGCTTACTGTTACATATAAGTTTCTAGGTTGAGAATGGAAAACAGTTACTTCCCTGGAGGAGCAGGGAATGTATAGTAGGGTCAATTAAACAAAAAACTATGAAATTATAATATGGTATGCCCGATACTATGCTGTGCATTCAGCTACCTGCGATTCGCTGTGGTTCTGGAAGCACATGATTCTCCTTTTGATGTAATTGTCAGTCACTTATCTCATTGCATAGGCATTTTATCATCTTACATCATCACAGGAAGGATGGGTATAGTACAGTAAAGTATTTTGGGAGACCACATTCACATAGTTTCTTACGGTATATTGTTATAATTTTTCTATCTTACTATTAATTACTATGTTAATCTCTTAATGTGCACAATTTACAAATTAAACTCTGTCATAGGTATGTGTGTATAGTAAAAATACATAGTACGTATAAGGTTCAGTACTATGTGTGGTTTCAGGCATCCACTGAGGCGCTGGTGTGTGTGTTGGGGGACTACTATGTGTGTGCATGGGATGCAGTGGAGGGCAGAAGCACCTGGAGTGGGGGTGATTGATGAGGGCAGCAGGAGTCCTCCAGGTGAAGAAGGCAAGGGAAGGGCACTCCAGGAAGAGGAGACAGCAGGGGCAAAGGTGTGAAAGTGCTAATGTTTTAAATCAGGGAATAAATTTAGTATGTTGAAGATATCTGAAAATTCAGGTGCACAAAATTTACTCATGTTCTTATATCATCTTGACCTTGTTTTTCTTCTAGTTCAGTCTGAAGAAGGGCTGGGCTAAAAATAGCTCCTAGTACAGTGATAAAATATCCAAGTAACAATTTCAAGGAGAAAGTTAAAACTAGATTTAGTTATTTGGCAAACACTTACTTACAATATTGATGGGCTAATTAAAAATCACTTTATTTATTAAAGCAGCTCCCTAAAGGCCTCTCCTTGTTCTCACTAGGCTTTACAGGGCTTTAATCCATGGCTCTTTTTCCAGGGCCTTGAACAGTGCCAGGCACATATTAGATGCTCAGTAAATATTTGGTGAATTCAGAAATGAATCCTACATTATAAAAGTCACTGTGAAGGATGCCTGGGTGGCTTAGCGGTTGTGCATCTGCCTTCAGCTCAGGGCGTGAACCCGGGGTTCTGGGGTTGAGTCCCACATTGGGCTCCCTGCATGGAGCCTGCTTCTCCCTCTGCCTGTGTCTCTGCCTCTCTCTCTGTGTCTCTCTCATACGTAAATAAAATCTTAAAAAAAAAAGTCATTGTGAATGTTTAAAAGCATTAAAAATGTGGTTTTTTTCAAAATGGAAACATTTAGATGTTTCCATTATTCAGACTGGCTTTTCCCTCAGTTTCAGTTCCCTATTGCTATATAATAAGCTGTCCTAAACTCAGTGGCTTAGAAAAACAACCAGATATATTAACTGCTAATAATTTGTGGATCAGGAATTTGGGCAGGGCTCAGTGGGACCCTGCCTGTGTTGGCTGAGGCAGCTCCACCGGGACTGGGGGATCCAATATTATCCAATATGGGGCCTTGGTGCTAGGTGTTGACTGGGGAACCTTAGTTCTCCATGTGGCCTCTCCATAGGGTCTGTCGTCATTCGCTAGACTACACTGAGCTATACTTGCACTGAGATTGTTCCAAGAAGGTAAAAACAGAAACTGCTAGTTATCTTAAAGCCTTGACCTGGGAGTCCCATCGTGTCACCTCTGCTACAGTCTGTTGGCCACAGCAAGTCATGGGACCAGCCCAGAAGCAACGCAGAGGAGAAAAGATTCCACCCTGTGATGGAAGAATGGCATATTCCCATTGCAAAGTGGGGTGAGATGGGAGGTGTTGTTGCAGCTATTTTTGAGAATCTCTGCTGCTGCCAGCCCTCTGAACATAACAGGTCACATCTCTTCCACGTGCAGCATGCACTTCCCTCTCCCAGAGGTCTTCTTTCATTATGGCATCAACTTGAAGTCCGGGACCTTATTTAAGTAAGGACCCAATGCACATGAAGTTTCTTGGGCATAGCTGCTTTGGTGCACCTTCTTCTCATCTGGAATCTGTTAACTAAAAAGAAGGAGTTGCCTACGCTTCCACCTCACCTGCCTGCACTGAGTGCACAGTGGTGAGACAGGGATGGGAAAACTGCCATAGACAGTCCATTCAACGAGGAGGAGAAGAAAGGGAAGAATATAGCCAGCATTGGTCCGTAGCAATTTTGAAATCCATCTGGGCACCTGTTGCCAGCTCTCTTACTACACACATTGAGAATCATGAGAGTAAGTGAGTTTTGCTCCTTTGATTTATTTCCTACGACATTTGTTTTTGAGGCTATTGTACTCTGCTCTTGGCTTCCTTCTCTGTTGTTTTTGTTTTTGTTTTGTTTTGTTTTTTCACAAGAAATGAGTCTTATTCACCGCTGAGTAGCTTTTTCAACCTATTTTTCCTCTATGTGAAGTTGCAGCCCCTCAGAGTCTTTTTTTTTTTTTTTTCATTTTGAACTGTTTCTCTTTTAATCCAACCTGGTGGTAGTTTTAGTACTGTAATTTTCTTAAAAACATCAAGAGTTTTCTATGCATTTTATTGGGGGTTGATTCCATGTCCCCAAGGCCACATCTGTAAGTCCTTTCCAAGGCAAACTTCTCTGTGCTTTGGAGCAACCAGGCTGCTTATAAGATAAAGCCCTTAAGATTCTTACAAGTCCCTTTGTATAGGTGAGAAGGGTTTGTTAGGCAATACTTAAATCTTTGCAAGGTCTCAACAAAAGATTTTATGGACAAACTCTTTTTTTTTTTTTTTTTTAAATTTATGGTAGGCACACAGTGAGAGAGAGAGGCAGAGACACAGGCAGAGGGAGAAGCAGGCTCCATGCACCGGGAGCCTGACGTGGGATTCGATCCCGGGTCTCCAGGATCACGCCCCAGGCCAAAGGCAGGCGCTAAACCGCTGCGCCACCCAGGGATCCCTGGACAAACTCTTAATGTGATATTTACCCTGAGGCCATTTCTTAGTTGGAGAATCTTATGCTAGTTGGCAAGACTGTCCTGTGCCCTTTGTATCTTTAAGTTCAGCTTGAAAATTAAACAGGTCTTTATTTCTTTCTTCACATGCAGTTAAAAGAAGCCAGTTGGCACTTTTAACATTCTACCTGGAAGTATCTTTAGCCAGATCCACCAGTTCATTAGATAGTCCAGCTTTCACATCATCGTGGGCAACATCCTTGCCAAACATCCTACCACTATTGTGACCTGGCTTGCTTTTTCTCCTGCCTCTTATAGCATTCTAGTGGCACCTCTGGCCTTTGCTACCATTTTACTTGCCACTTCTCCAGCCTCTACCTGTCAGTTGGTCCCAAGCAATGCCACCATGTTTTAGGTTTTTGTTTTTGGCACCTCATTTTTGGGTATCAGTTTCTCTCTTGGTTCTCTATTACTGAGAAACATGCTACCATAAACTATGATTGCTTATAACGACAATCATTTCATTTCTTACAATTTTGTGGGTTGGGAATTTGGGCAGGGCTGGCTGGGATGGCTCACCTTGATACCATGTGGAGTCCGTGAAGATGGCTTTGCTGGTGCAGGAGGATTAGAGATTATATCCTCACATGTCTGGGGCCCTATGCTGCTTTTGGAGTATTGATGGAGCCTAGAGAATCTCAGATGGCCTCCCTCATCTTTAGGGTCTTGGATCTCCACAAGTTCTCTCACTAGTGGTTATAGTTATAGCTGGACTTCCTTACATGACTGCAAGGTCTCCCAAAGGCCTAGGTCAGCAGGTTAATCAAAGCAAGTCCTATATCCATAGGGAGGGGAAAATAGATTCCCTCTCTTGATAGGAGGAATGACAGTTGTACATTATAAAAGGTCATGTAGGATGGAAGGGGCTCTTGTAATCACCTTTCGAATAATCTATCACACCTACTAAGTCTAGATTTAGGAGATTTATTATAGGAGAAAAAATAACAGGTGATGGCCTATGTATGTATCTGATTTACAGACATGGTTTATTTGGCAATGTTTGGTACAGAGTTTTAGTTTTAAAAAAAGCATAAGTTGCCAACATTAGGATTTATCCAGAAGGTTGTTTATCTGACCTCTCTTGAAAAATGGTAAGTAATAGTATTGGGCTTGCATTTCCACATTAGCTGGAAATTGCCTGCTTTACTCACATTACCTGTCAGGCTTCTATAGGTATTTGAGTTTGTATTCTCTGTTGCTATAGCTGATTGATTTATATATTAGAATTTTTAGGGGATACAGTGATGTATGTAAGACAGATAAAGAACTTCAAGTAGGGAAAGATTGACAATAATCAACTAGACCCATAAATAATATAATCATTGATGGTGATATGTGCTCTAATGGAATAAAGCAAGGATAAAGAGGATAGAGAGCAACTGGTGTGTGTTAGGGGAGGTAGGGAGACTCTTTGAAGACATGTTGGGTGGAAACCTTAGTGATGAGAAAGAGACAGTTTTCTGAAGGGTAAGAGGATTTTAGACTGGGAAAAGCAAGTAAAAAGAGGCAGAGTAGGACTGGGCTTGATGTGTTTGAGAAAAGGCAAGTCCTCCGGCTGAGCTACATAAATAGGTAGAGAGTGTACAAGGGGAAGATGGTAGTACAAGAGGTGAGCATGGATGAGGTCATGAAAGATCCTGTAGGATATAGGAAGAACTTTGGATTTTGTTCTGAGTAGCGGAAAGTCACTGGAGGAATTCAGGAGGGGTAGTGATGTGATATCATTTGCTTTTTATAAAAATGACTCTGGCTTTGCGTGGTGAATAGACTGTAGTGGCCAGTGATGGAAGTGGGATGGACATTAAGAAGCCTCATGGTCATCTAGGTTAGATATGAATGATGGTGCTTTGAACCTAGGGAGCAGTGCTTTAGGAAATGAGTAGTGCTTGTATATGGTATGTATTGGAGAGAGAGTAGCCAGGTCTTGTAGGTGGATTAGATACAGAATGTGGGCATAAAGGACTCAAAGCTGACTACCAGGCTTTTGGTGTCAGTGGAATGAACGGATGGTCCCAACGGGAATTCTGACAGAGGAACAAGCTTGAAGTGAGACCATTATTAAGTTTGTGAGGTCTACTAATGAAAGTAAGATCAGTGATAATTAAAACTCCTAAAGTTGACATTGTTTTTATCTTATGATTCTTTATTCATACATTTTTCATTAAGAAACTTGGCTATTTTTTACATTGAGATGTGAGCTGCAATGGAGGGAGTATACGGATGACTACTGGAGGATAAATTTACTTAATGTGTAACTATTTACTGTGCAGTGAGTAGCACAACTGAATACCATTTAGAATCAGGCAGTGTGGGTACTGTGTTGTGAAAATGTCATTGGTCCCTGAAATGTTGATCTGATTTTTTTTTCGCTTTTTATTCGAACTGGGTGTGTGTGGTCTTAAAGGATCAAGTGTAAATATTCGTGTTATATTGTTCGGGAGAATTAATTCATCTTTACTATTAAAAATAGTGGCATGATAGTAATCAAAATGTTCTGGAAGAGCTTCTCAGAGATTTGTGACTCTTAGAGTTGAAATTACCATTCAGTTGAGACCAGAATCATAATACATAGGCAGGATTGAGTAAGGCGAACGGATTTGATGAATAAAAGTGCTGTTTGTAAAGGACAGAAATTTACTTTTGCATTTTAGCTAGCAGCTTTTTATTGTAGAGTTTAGCTGCAAAATGAGATAATAGGTTTTCACTCCATCTCAAGTCATTTGGACGTAGCATTTTGACTAGATCTGCCATTCCAATCAGCATAGCTTAGAAATAATTTATAATTTTATTTTTAGATTGCAAGTTTAGGATATTATCACAAGATGGTCATAATACTACTCTGTTTTACTGTAATTGGCTTGGGGGAAAATCTTTTACTTAAGATGAGTTAATGGTTTATTGCTGTTACCATTTATTTTACCTTTCTTAGTAAATGAAAATCATTTGAACTTAAATTCAAATGTATATACTGTATAGAGAACATCACTGATTTAAAACTGTGTAAAATATCTTCTCTTGCTAGCAAAACGTTCAGTTTTTCTCTCTTTGTGAAACCTTGAGTCAAGATTTACTAGTGAGTGAGAGTGTTTGTATTCCAGTGGTGTAGCTGAACCAGACAGGTCTGCAGCACAGTGGTTTATTTTTAGACACTAGGTTGCCATTTTTATCCTGAAAAAATATTCATCAGTGTCTTGCTGACAGGCCATCAGTTTTATAAATGTGTCACACAGACCAGATTTTGTTCTTTGTCTTAATGTCTTTCCAGCTTTTTTCTTTTCCCTTTGATTTGTTCGTACAACTCTTTGGAGGAGGCGAATGTTTTTTTTATTTCAGTTCATGTATTAGGTACTTCAATTCACAGATTTTCAGTGTCACAGAATTCATTCATCTATCTGCAGCTGCTTACACATCTCTACTTATTGTCTGTTAGGGGGAACTGTCACAGATTACTGAGTTGAAGGAGAGGAAAAGAGAAATGCGTGCGTTGCAGGCTCTCTTCATGGGTCCATTTAGCTTTTGGCTCTGCCTCCTCCAGATATCTCCTTCTGTGTGTGTGTGTGTGTGTTTCCTTGTCTCACCCACCTAGGGACGACATTATTTTGTATGAGCAATGGTTGCACAAGGGCCTAGGGGTTGCCATATGTGGCAGACAACCTGCTGGTTTGCATTGAAAATACATCCATCAAATCCATCATTATCTCTAAATACGTATAACACCAATCATTTAATGGTGTTTTTTCTTTTTCTTTTTTTTTCTTCTTCTGGACCCTTGAGTAGCAAATAATAATCCAAACAGAAGGAGAATCCCCACACTCAAGAGAAAACAAGGCAAAGTCATAAATAGAGCAAATTAATTTTTAAACAGTCTTTTTTTTTTAATCTGGTCTTATTTTTACAAGGGCTTACATTTCCCAAGCAGGCTTAGTATTCACTTGTCCATCTTTCTAACGAATGTTTTTTACAGAGTAGATATTTAAGGGGTTAAAACAGTAGTTGCTTTGGTGGATACCATGGCTTGGATAATAGGATTCCTTACTTGTTAAACTTAATTATCTTAAGGAAAGAAGACTTATATATGGCTATTTCACAGACCTAGTATGTTAAACTAGGTAAAAGTATAGGCACTGGAGCTAGAAACTTGGGCTTACAACTTGTGTTTGTCATTTCCTATTTGTGTTTCTTTGGGCAAGATGTTTTAGCTTTCCTGAGCCTCGAGCCTCAGTTTCTTGATCTGAAACATTGGTATGTACCTCAAAAGTTACTGTTATCTAGCAATATGCCAAAAATATGGAATATCATATCTAGAACATAGTAAGCACATATAAATACTAGTTAATTCATAGTAACAGTAATACATTAGCAGGGATAATGACAAATATTTTACCGAGTTCTATGGTACTTTGACAGGAATGTATTCAGCTGTAAGCAACAGAACACCTGAGTATGGTGGTTCAAGCAAAGATTTATTTGATGAGTCTGGGGTAGGCCAGATTGAATAGTCAGCATTCAACAATATTTATTGAAAATATATATGCCAGGTACTATTCTATGAATAAAGTATAACAGGGATTCGTCCATAAATAAAGCATAACAATCTCTATCCTCATGAGGCTTATATTCTAATTGAGGAGAAAGGCAAAATAAAAGGAAAATGCAAATTGTTAGCATATTGGATGGTGGGCCTTAGAAAGCTTCATAGAGAAGGGACCATTTAAATTAGGCTACAAGAGAATGATTAAGTTTTAGTAAATGAAGGCTCAGTAAGAGAAGGGCACAATGGAGGTACAGATGTGAGAAAGGATGGAGGTGTCATCCTCAAAGTGGACTTTTGATGAGAGTACTCTTGGTCCACAAGTAGTCAGGAACCATGAATATAAGATAAGATTTGGGTAAGATTTCTAAATTTAAAAACATTTTCTTTGTTCTTATTACTATTCTCACTGTCTATAATGACTAGAACCAGATACTTTAAAGCAAATAATAATATATAGTGCTGTTATATCAAACATTGTTCTAAACAGCAGTAATAATAACATATAATGGCTGACACTTCCCATCAGTCTAATTGTGTGCCAGGAACTGTTGCAAGGATTTGATACCATATTCCTACTGTAATCTCTGAGTTAAATACTACCAATGTTGCCATTTTATGGATGAGTGAATTGAGCTAGTTAAGTAACTCAGACCAGGGTTGTCTGTGAGGACAAGAAGAGGGGGTAGGATAGGTGAGAGTAATGCCGATGGAGGCGCTAGCAAGTTGAATCCCAAAAGCCTGAGCAGAGGAAGAAAGGAGACCTTGAGGGTGTGCGTCACGCCTGAGGTGGCCCATGTAAGCACTGTTTCATGATTTCTGCAGCTCTGCCTGAGGCTTACCTTTGGTTGTGATTTGGTCCAGAGCTTTGTCCTACGTCAGAGCTTCCTAGTGCCAAGCCCCAGGGACATACCTTACTCAGCAGGTACTCTTACTCTTAGAATCCTTTGCTCATGGAGAGAGTGTCTTTTTGTTTATTTGTTTCTCCACTTGGTTACCTCATGAATTGAATGAATGAAAGAGGAATTTCCCAACTTCATTACTGGCCTCCTAATGGGTGAGTTTCCAAGATTAAACACATTTAGGTAGTATCTGAAACACTCTTACAAGAACAAATGTTATGACATGGTCTGTCTATTAAATTTCCATCTGATTTCTTGTACATATTCTGTCCCAAATTAGAAGCTGCTAACCTGTCAGAATACAGGTGTGATCCACTCTTAAGAAAACCTGGTGTAAGAAAATATAAATTTATAAAAATAGCGAAACTTGGGTTTGGAGGGATTGTTTGTATTCTAAAAAGATTCTTCAGATTTCTCTTAAGCTAGTTGAAGGGAATGTGCTTTACGTAATGATTCTAAGAATAGATTTTATTTATATAGTATATAAATGTGAAGCCACAGCTATTCCTTTAAGGGTAAACTTATTTAAATATACTTTATATTGAGGACTTGGTTAGGGTATAAGATCAGGTTCATTCTCAGTGACAGGGACAGATACTAGGTGACAGAGAGGCAGATAGTAGATGACAGAGAGGCCCACTGAAGCTGAGGGCGGCCTTCCTGGTTCCCTTTGATTGAGTAACCCTTGTTAGAAGGAATATGTAGATTCTATCAGACAACAAATTCACTGTAAAATATTACAGCAGCTCTCATTTTCGGTAGCTATTTCCCTGAATATTCTTTTTTTTTTTCTTCAAGTAGGCTCCATACCTAGCTTGGAGTTAAATGTGGAGCTCAAACCCACAACCCTGGGATCAAGTCCTAAGTTGAGATTAAGAGTTGGATGCGTAACCAACTGAACCACCTAAGCACCCTTCCCTGAGTATTCTTATATGATATCTGCTAACTCACCTAAAGTGGCCCTGTCATATTTAAATCAAACCTGAATAAGAAGGGTCTAGTGAAGACCCCGTTTAGAAGGAACTTTATGTGAACTTTGAGACTCTTTGAATTTTAGCATGCTAGAGGCATGACTCATGATTACAAGGCACTTTGTTCATGTAAGTTCCCCTCATAGAACATACCCCCATCTCCTACTGCTGTTTTACAACTCTTCAAGTACAGGTATTAGGGTAAAGCAGGAAAAATCCAGAATAATCCCCCTCTACAATCAGTCTTGTTTCTCCGTGTTTTGCCTGTTGTACCTCTTGGTTTCAGACCAGGGGAGGTGGACTTGAAAAAGGTGCCCATTTTTCCAGAAGTGGTAAAATAGGTCCAGTGCCCTTTTTTGCTTCCTTTCTGGAAAGCCTGAATTTATTAAATGCTTTTTCTGTCCTAGGCTTTCAATGGTAACTAATTAAAAAGACTATCTCACCGTGGCAATAGCCATATAGGGGCTTCCATAGAGTAATTCTGTTTAAGTTAGCGTTTACAGAATACAATTTTATTTTAATCTTAAACTTTATAAAAATATTATTCAAGAAATGCCTTTAGTTATTATTTAGATAATAGAAAATGCCACTAAGTAAAGGAAAGTACTTAACAGTCCTCTGAGGTAATTCCCATCAACTTCTTGGTCTATGTATGACCTTTTAGACTTTGTAGACCTTCTCCAGTGTACAAACAAACATACACATTTATGTGTATACAAATCTTTTTTTTTTTTTTCTATAAAAGATGTCAACTGGACTTGTTACTCCTGTGGCATCTGGGAATTGGCTTATTTATAAGCTAGATTATTGGTAAACTTGGCTTATCATTAAATAATGGTCATTAGAAATTCCAGCTAAGGGGGATCCCTGGGTGGCGCAGCGGTTTAGCGCCTGCTTTTGGCCCAGGGCGCGATCCTGGAGACCCAGGATCGAATCCCACGTCGGGCTCCCGGTGCATGGAGCCTGCTTCTCCCTCTGCCTATGTCTCTGCCTCTCTCTCTGTGTGTGTGACTATCATAAATAAAAACTTAAAAAAAAAAAAAAGCCAGCTAAGGGGGTGGGAGGATGGGGTAAATGGGTGATGGGCATTGAGGAAGACACTTGTAATATACACTGAGTGTTATATGAATGAATCACTAAATTCTATCCCTGAAATCAATACTACAGTATGTTAACTAACCAGAGTTTAAACAAGATATTTTGATGGAAAAAAAAAGAAAGAAATTCCAATTAAAGGTCTTCAGGAGAAATGTTGTTAAAAGAAATACACACAATACACAATTTTGCTCTGATTTACCTAATATAACAATATATTACAGATACTTTTTACTACCAGTAGCTATTCTTTGGTGCTATAATTTTTGATAGCTGCATTGTGTTTCTGTTGTATTGATGTACTATGATATATAATATAGATATCCTATATATAATAATAGATATGGGTATACTCTATATTGCTATGTATGCCATCATTATATTCCATATGTGCTATATATAAACTATACATACACGGTGTATATATACTAGATATATTCTTTGGTTATATATTATAATTTATTTAGTGGTCCTTTAGTGTGGAATGGTTTCAATTTTACTATTGCAAACATTGCTGCCACTTACCAGCATCTTAAAGGTCATGCTCATTCTGAAAAACTGAAAAGGGATGGCAGTGGAGCATTAAGTTAGTGAGGGCCAGCAGATGGCAGGGAAAGGAGCGTGACATTTAAAGAATTGCTTCAAAAAAAATAATAATAAAGAATTGCTTCAGATGCCCTTGTATCTTAAGGATCAACGACCAATTAAGAAAAACCAGGGCTACTCTGTGTCTCACAGAATCCAATAGAACACTAAAATTTATAAATTTAGCACTGTCCTCATCTTGTGAGGTATTGAAGGTATTTTCAGAAAATTAAATAGCAGGTAGTGTTATCTTTCCAGCATACCTGTGAGGTAGGGGAGTAGGTCAATAAACAAGACGACTTTAACTTAAGGCATCAGAGACCTCACTCTTTCAGTCTAGTTTGAGAATGGAACTGTTAAATCATTTACATTTGAAAAAGTTATGGGAACTTTGGCTAGACTAGTGAGTTTCTATAATTCCTTTGTAGAATAAAAAGGGATAGAGTAAATGAATAAGACCATTGAAAGATAACATAAGATTGCCTTTAAGAGGTGGGATCTTGGGATCCCTGGGTGGCGCAGCGGTTTGGCGCCTGCCTTTGGCTCAGGGCGCGATCCTGGAGACCCGGGATCGAATCCCACGTCGGGCTCCCGGTGCATGGAGCCTGCTTCCCCCTCTGCCTATGTCTCTGCCTCTCTCCCTCTCTCTTGTGACTATCATAAATAAATAAATTTTAAAAAAGTAAAAAAGAGGTGGAGGAAGGAGGGAAGGAGACGATGCTTCTTTTGATTCCATAATGCTCCCAGTCAACTGTATTTGCTACCTAACCACTACATTTGTACCTAACCACTACATTTGCAATAGTCGCTTATCTGTGAAGTTGAATGAGGTAGACTTCAAATGGTAAGGAGAAAATTATTTCACTGGTCCCACCCAAGGGTTCACAGGTAAAGTAAAAGTTGCAGAAATAGGCATCACATTTTTTTTTTTACCTTTTGTGTTAGAGATCTGTGGAAGAAAAGCTGAAAATAATTAAAAGATTTTCTTAAAATTTAATTTTTCATGTTCTTTCTCTCTTGGATTTCTGAAGATGAGCTAGCTGTAGGGTCCACTTTATTATTTTAAGTAAATCACAGCTCTCACTTGACTTATACTGTTTCTAAAGCTTCTGGATATTTGTTTTGGAAATTAAAGTTGAGACAGAAATTATTGCTATAACTATATTCATCATAGTCATGGAATCAGAGTCTTGGCCACTCATTTAATCTGTGACTGCACTTTAAGAGATGCTGAAAGTGAAGCTCGGAAATATTAATTGCTGGGCCAGGGACACTTAGCTAGCAGAGCCAGGACTAGATCATAGGCTTCCTTACGGCTGGTCAACTCACAACTATTTTATGTAGAATACAATCTCAATAACTGAGAAAAGTAATATTGGATTACATGAAGCTCCTTTAAAAGATTCTGTTGGAAATGTATCTCGTTGAGTGTTCATTTTGAAAAGTGTGATAGTCGTTGAGATGCTTAGCATAATTGCATTGGCAGTGTTGGTTTTTCCTCAAAAGTAGAATGAGGATCCAGCCAGATGTTGTCTGACAGGCAGGAATTGTGCTTCCATGGTTTTGGCTCTTGAGGGATGAGGGGAAAAAAAAAAAAAAAGAAAAACACTTGAGAGAATAGATTTCTTCATTTCCTACCTCATATTTGTTGTTGAGGGGTGCCTGGCTGGTCCAGTTCGTAGAATATGACTCTTCATCTTGGAATTGTGAGTTTAAGCCTCACATTGGGGGTAGAGCTCACTAGAATAAAACTAATAAATAAGTAAATAGATAAATTTGAACCTCCTTTAAAAATTTGTTTGTTGTTGATACATGTTATTTATTTCAGTCTTCGAGGTACATATCATAAATTGCTCATCAGACTGTGTCTCGGGGAGGCTGGTTTGAAGTTCTTGACCGGACTTGAGTCAGGAACTATACATAGATGAATTTAATTTCTCCTAGGTATGAAGTACCTAGGGGATGTGGTGAGGCCTCCTTGATTAAAGCATTAACATATAGGTCTTTCAGGAAGTATTTATTCCTTGAGGAAGAAATTCTTCACTAGGAGACTCTTGCTCAAACTATGGCTTTATTATAGTGTTACTGTGATAACCCTAGTGGCTTAAAAGCAGATTGGCTTCTTAGTGGGGAGGGACTTACCTATCAGAGTGACTGAAATCCAAGGTATCTTTGTTCTGGAGGATTTTACCCACTTCTAGCTGAAGAATATCGTTAAAAGCCAGTTTAAGGTTGAGTTAGGTTGGAATAAGCCAGATAATTTACACTAGACTCTGTCTGGATATTTATCTACCTTGCTGTATATGAATTTGGACCATTCAGAAGAAGTTAATTACTGGAATTACCATGCAGATCTCCTTACAACTCTTACTTTTATCAGGCTTAAGTTGTATGTTTCAAGGACACTCATGTCGCGAGCACTATTGACCTGCTAGTGTGTTTGCTTACGGTTTACAAGCTAAGGAAATGTTTGATTTAGTTGACACTACCAGTTAAATGTGTACAACCATAAGATGTGTCAAAAGCTGATATTTCTTTTTTGTTGTTTTTAGAAGATTTTATGTATTTATTTTAATGAGAGAGAGCATGAGCAGGAGGGGCGGAGGGAGAGGGAGAGAAAGAATCTCAAGAAGACTCTGAGCTGACCACTGAGCGTGACCTGGGGCTGGATCCCTAAGATGATGACTTGAGCCAAAATCAAGAGTTAGAGGCTCAACCGACTGAGCCACCCAGACGCCCCCAAAACTAGTATTTCTTATTTTGAGCTACAGGACTGTTCCAATTTGGACTTGTTTAAGGAACTTCAAGCCTATAGGCCTTTATGAGTAAATCTTACACAGGAGTAAAGGGAATGTTATGGTTTATGTTAAACATAAAGCAGTTGCATAGAAGAGGCAGTTATCATTTGAATGTTAGTTGCTCCATCCACATTAAAAAGAAAAACCTAGGGCAGCCTGGGTGGCTCAGCAGTTTAGCACTGCCTTCAGCCCAGGGCCTGATCCTGGAGACCCAGGATCAAGTCTCACCCACGTCAGGCTTCCTGCATGGAGCCTGTTTCTCCCTCTGCCTGTGTCTCTGCCTTTCTCTCTCTGTGTGTGTGTTTCTTGTGAATAAATAAATAAAATCATAAAAAAAAAAAAAAGCCAGAGGGGCACCTGGGTAGCTCAGTGGTTTAAGGGTCCAGCTCTTGGTTTCAGATCAGGTCATGGTCTCATGGGTCATGGGACTCATGGGCAGGACTCCTGGGAGTCCTGCCTAGGGCTCCATGCTCAGTGTGAAATCTGCTTGTCCCTCTCTCTGTGCTCCTCCCCGGCTCATGCTTTCTTTCTCTCTCACACACACTCTCATAAATAAATAAATAATGAATGATGAATGAATGAATGAATGAATGAATGAATAAATAAATAAATAAATAAAATCTTTAAAAAAGTAAAAGCTAAGATTACATAACATATCAGAGATAAGACTCTTGTAACTATACCATCAACTTTTTCCTTGCCATGTTTCATGATCTAATTAATCATTAGGATTAAGAACCGGACCAAAAGTCAGGGAATTTTGGTTCTATTCCTTTGGTTCCAATTATTTTGAATTTGTATACATTCCACTAATGAATGGAGAGTAGTCAGGGCTTTGGTATCCTGAAGGCCACATAGGTAGACCTAGTGATAGTTGTGATTTGTAAAGTTTAGAAGTTCAGGTGATTGAAAGGTGGCTGATGGCAGTGGGGAATGAAGAGAAATGTCACCCTGAATATGAGGGTTGACTTGGGCACAACATGGAGCCGAGTCCCTAGTGTGTTATATTTGGGAACCATCAGACAGACTGGTTTGGGCTGAGAGGCTGGTTAAGGAATAGTGAAAAATAAAGTTGGATTTTACATTATCAGATTAATGAGGAAGGGACCCCTTGGAGTGTATGCAGCATGCATGGTTGCTAACGTGAGTACTGCAGGTTGTTCCAAGTTCGTAAGTCATGTTCTATTGTGTAGTGGGTTCATGTTCTGGCAGGTAGACTCAGGGTGATGTGACGATTGGCTTGAGATGCTTTCTTTATCTGTCAACTAGATGCTGTAATCTTTTATTTTCTGTAACTGTCATTTAGTCCTGGGGCAGGTACTAATTGTGCCTAATAGCGTGTGGGGACAATTAAAACAGATAATGTCTCTAAAGTGCTTGCTACTGTGTTTGACACATATTAGGCACACAGTATTAGATACATGGAAAGGGGCTGTTCTCTGTCCAAACTTAGGTTCCTGTGTATTCTGTTGTATAAATTGAATGATGTATTGATTGGATTTTTGCTTCCTAAATTCAGGGGACAATGCAGCAAAATTCAGTGGATGATGCAGCAAGAGAAATAGGAATTTCTTTTCCTTTTCTGGTCTAGTCCTTGGTAAAAAGCTAATCTTTATTAACTTTTTTGAAGGAGATTTTTTTTAATTGAGGTAAAATTCTCATTACATAAATGAACCATAAACCGTTTTAAAGTGTACAATTCAGTGAAGCGTAGTAGCTTCACAGTGTTATGCAGCCATCACTTCAGTCTAGTTCGGGACATTCTTGTGACACCAAAAAGGAAACAACATATCCTATTAAGCAGTCACTCCCCATCCCTCTTTCCCCAGCTCCTGGCAACCACTAATCTTTCTTTCTCTATGATTTACCTATTCTGGATGTTTCGAATAAATGGAATTATACAGCTTCTGATCCTTGTATCCAGCATCCGCCAGTTAGCATAACGTTCATCCATATGGTTCATCCATATTTTAACATATGTCTGTACTTCATTCCTTTTCATGGCTTAATAATATTCCACTATATGGTTAGACTGCATTTTGTTTATCCATTCTTCAGTTGATGGACATTTGGTTATTTCCACCTTTGGTTGTTTTGAATAGTGTGACTGCAAACATTCATGGACAAATTTCTCTTTGAATACTTATTTTCAGTTCTTTTGAGTAATACCTAGGAGTGGAATTAATGGGTCACATCGTAATTCTATGTTTATCCTTTTTTTTTAAAAAATTTTTTATTTATGATAGTCACAGAGAGAGAGAGAGAGAGGGGCAGAGACACAGGCAGAGGGAGAAGCAGGCTCCATGCACCGGAAGCCCGATGTGGGATTCGATCCCGGGTCTCCAGGATTGCGCCCTGGGCCAAAGGCAGGCGCCAAACTGCTGCGCCACCCAGGGATCCCTATGTTTATCCTTTTAAAGAACACTGAACTGTTTCCCTGGGCAACTGCACCATTTTACATTCCTACCAGCAGTGTACTAGGGCTCCAATTTCTCCACATCTTCACCAACACTTGTTATTTTCCATTTTCTTTTTTAAAAAATTGTGGCCAAACTAGATTGTCATTGTGGCTGTGCATTTCCCTACTGATGCTTGTTGGCCATTTGTATACCTTCTCTGGATGAATATCTCTGGAATTTCTTCGTTCATTTTAATAGTGAGTTGTCTTTTTATTGTTGAGTTGTCAGGAGTTCTTTATATATTCTGAATCTGGGGATCCCTGGGTGGTGCAGCGGTTTGGCGCCTGCCTTTGGCCCAGGGCGCGATCCTGGAGACCCGGGATCGAATCCCACGTTGGGCTCCCGGTGCATGGAGCCTGCTTCTCCCTCTGCCTTTCTTTTGTTGTTTGTACTTTTGGTGTCATATCTAACCTTAGTAGCTCTTTTTTCTTTCTATACCCCTTTTACTTTCTAGTGTTCTTTGTCTATTGCTAACATTTATTGGGAATTTACTGTCAAGTCATGTACTTTAGTACATGGTATTTTATATGTTGTCCTATTTAATTCTCAAACAATCCTGAATGATGAATACTATTATTGACATTATTAGTATTGTCTTCACTTTGCAAATAAAGAAATTGAGACACTAGAGGCTAACCAGCCTCCGACAGGTGGCAGAGTTGGGATTGGAACCTGGACTTGAACCTTTCTGGTCTGGTTTTTCCACCCATGTTCTTAACCACTTCACACACTGATTTTTGTACCAAAATAGCAAAAGCCCTTCCACTGTAGGGAGGGAAAAATTGTTCTACCCTTCAAGGCCTTCTGGCTGAGCTAGTAATTAACTTTGCATGAGACAGGTTAACAGCAGAAAAAAACCCAGACATTTTATCATGTGTGCATGGAAGCCCAATATTGAAATTGAGACCCAAAGAAATGACCAAGGCTGGCAGTTTTCATACTTTTTGGGCAAAGAGACAATACGTTTTGAAGAATTGATGGGATAAAGAAAACAGATGTTTGAGAGCTTTAACTAGTAAGGAATTCTAAGCAGAATTTGGGCTGAGATAGGAAAAAATAACAGGTTTGTTTCTACAGCTTTCTTGGCTGTAAAGTTCCTGTCTCTGGTGATAAGGATGTCTTTTTATTTCTTAGCACAGGGAGGGTACCTTTCATATGGCAGATTTATTTCCCGCTTTCAAAGGGACACATGAGGGTCTAAATGTCCTTGCAGCAGCTGTTTCTTCCATAACTTTTATTTAAAATAATCAATATGCCAAAGTGGCACATTTTGGGGGCAGCCTGCCCTTGGCCCCTACACGCTGTGGTGTCTTCTTAGGCTTGTGATCCAGAGTAGTAATTCCTTAGCTCCTGGTCAGAATTCCAACACTCGTGATGCCCTTTCCCTGTTGTCCCCCCATTTTGGATATCCCCAAAGGAAACCACAAAGCAGTCTGAATCCACTAAGTCACAGGGGCACAAGGATTGATAGCCTTTTAATTCTTGTACAAGGCTTTGCATTTCTCCAGAGGATGTGGCATTAACTGAAATGAATCATTAGCTGGAAAGGTTTTCAGTTAACCGAGCAAAGTGAAGAAATCAGGCAGAAGAGATTCCTGGGTTGTGGTGCTAGCAGGAGATCCAAGGCCTTGACAGGAAGTCGGCCCACGGGATTAGCTGTCTTAAGTGCTTTTCAGTTTCTGCTTTTTTGCCATCCTAAACCTAGGTGCTTTGTTTATTTTGTCCGATGTTAGTTTTTCAAGTGATAAGCCATAACTGTCTGCAGTATCTGGTTGGGTCAGGAGAAGAGGAAGGGAGGGTCGCTCAGGAGGGAGCCTGGTGGGCACAGGGCGTGGGTAAGGGGGCCTCTCCTGTGATGGCACATGTGTAAGCTGGACATTTTCTTTCTCTAGTAAATGTACCATGCATGAAAAAAGATGTGTACTTTCCCAAACCATGGGGTTGTGGGAAATGCCCACACTACCTGTGTTTATGCATACTCTTTTTCCTGTAAAATTATTTTTTATAAAAACATGATTAGGAGAATAAGTCACAGTTGTCTTACTTTGCATCCCTTCCGCTGCCTCTCTTGAATAAAAATGCAGGAAGTTGCTGCTGTTTTATTAACTTGCAGCCTGCATGCTTCTCTTTGTTCTTTGTTAAATATGAGCTGGCATGTGTTAGACTACGTTAGCATTTGCTCTTTGGGACTTCAGTGGTTTCTAAATTCAGCACCGCTAAGCCGCTTCCCTGTTTGCTTGAATCAATTGAGACTGCTATTTTTAGCAACAAAAGGGAATTGAAATAGCAATTTTTTTTCATGTAATAGATCCCCAGGAGGAATACTGATGCAAGTTCTGTCATTTTCTATTGTCCCCATCCCCCAAAAGCATTCAGAGGAAAGGCAGCTGTCATGGTTTGCGGCAGTATTAATCTTTAATCAATCGAGTGTTTTCTGCATTCAGGTGTTCAGGGAGGGAGAAAAAAAGGGTCAGGAGAAGGAACCTGCCTAGAATAACTAAGCTCTTATGCATGGGCTCTGCAGTCAGAATTTGGTGGGTAGTGGCAGGGAATAGTCAGAAGAGCTAAAAATAGCATATTTGCTTCCAGTGTTCCTCTAGTCTATTTCTGATGTTTGATTTTGATAAGGTTGATTGGGTACTTACTAAAAATATCTGTTCTTAGCAAGTTGAGGACAAAAAGAGTAGAATATTTTTAACCTACACAAACTAAAGTATTTTTGTTGACTGTATAAAATCTGGAAGCTGAGCCCTGGTCAGTTGCCAGTATTTTATATAATCCATAACAAGCTAGACACTTCTGGATGCCAAGTTGGGATATTCTTTCTAGTTGTCAGTTTCCATCCTCACAAAGGATTGCAAATTTGGGTTCTGCTGTTATATTTATATAGGAAGATAGAGGCCTTTTTTTTTTTTTTTTAACCTCCCCTTTTTCCCTCCCTTTACTTCCTCTACCACAGTTCTGCCCCTGGCTATCATACCTGCTCTCACAACCAACAGGGTTCGGGGTGGTACCTGTAGCTTTTTTCTATGTATTGTTGAAGATTACCTTTATTTACTCACTTAATCCATAGCAAAATGGAATCTGAGAACACTCAGTGTTAATGGAAGAAGCAAATCCCAATGACAAGAACAATAAACTGTCACTACTTTGGTAATCTGACATGCTTTACTAAACCAAAATGGTTCATGCCCCCTTCCCCTTTATCCTGCTTTGGATTTGTCCACTTCATATCCACCATAGCACATTATGAATGAAGTAGTTCTCTCTAACATTGAAAAGAATTTCTTTTCAAAGACAGCCTCAGGTTCATCTATAGAAAATGTGTCTCTACAAATTCATCATAAGTAAAGTTAAACTTCTCTTTGTTAAATTTCTTAAATTTCATTTTAGGTTGCTGGTTCTTGATGTTGAGAGGGGCCAAGGGATATATGGGATTGTGTATAGCAGGTGTTTGGACATTATTACAAAAATAAAAAAAAAGGAGTTGATAAAACAGTGGATAGTATCCTATGAGGCTAGTTTTCCATTCATAATCTTTTTTCATTCATTCATCCAGCAAAACCTCATTAATCATCTACTTTTTTGCCAGGCACTCTGTTAGCAGTTAGGCTGTCACGATCCAGACAGACCCTTAGATAAACCTTTGTGGTGAATGTCACTAGGGGAGGGGAGGCATGGAATACTGTGGGGGCAAAGAGCGAGGAGATTCTGTTAGTCTAGAGCTCAAGGAAAGCTTAATGGGAGAGGGGGTATTCAGGTGAAGACTTCAAGGATGAGATGGATACACTGGTTGGAGTGGAATTGGGACTAGAGCAAAACATTTGTAAAGAGAGAGCTTGTTACCTGGGAGGAACTGGAAAAACTTCAGCATGACCAGGGAAGTGAGTGGTAGGAGGAAAATGATGGGTATAAGATAAGCTCATGGAAGACCTCGTGGAAAACAGGGGCAGTAGGAAGCCATTGACTGGTTTTAGACAGGGCAGTGATATCAAAGTTGCCCTTTGGAGGGATCACTTTGGCTACAGTGAGTTGGGGAGTTAAAGGAATGGCAGTGGATGATTTAGTAGGCTGTTGGAATAGTTACTGTGGGAGATGAATGATGGTAGCCCCGGGTGGTGACAAAAGTGAATGGATTTGTGTTTCAGGTTTTATATAATTGGTAATAGGGAAACACAGTCACTTCTTGACAGAAGAATGAGATCATAAAAATGGTATTTGAGAAAGATAGTTCTTAACTTTGTGAGCATGAAATAAGGGAGGAAAGGCTGAAAAGTTCATTGGACAAGTCTGTATGTGTTCGGATGATTACTTAGGTCGGGATGATAGCTATTATGAGAATTCACTGTTTGATATGAATGAGGTACCTTGAGCAAATATCCTTGTAATCATGTGAATAGTAAATGTTTTGTTTTAATAATTGACTTTATTGACAGCCTACTCTTGCTTTTCTGAGCCTATAATCATGACTTTAACAAGGTAGAAGTTTATTTTTCACCCAGTTTAAAGAAGACTAGAATTTCTGTATATGTTTGATACTCTGTGATAAGTAATGAAAAAGGAAATGATTGTTTAAAAACATGGCATGGTAATTTCATGGAGTCCTTAGGAAACTTCCTTCATCTTAGCTCATGGCATCTACCCTCAAGGTTACTCGTAGTTTAAGACTGCCAGACTTACTGCCATCACTTTGGAATTGGCTAGATGAGGGGTCACAAAGGGGTTTCTCCCTGCTTGAGTCAGCTTCCTGTGAGCAGCCATTCAAGGCCCCTCATATTACTGCTCGCCTCTTATTTCCAGAATCTAATCATACAGCCATACCTGGTTGCTAAGGAGTTTGGGGAAGTCTATATTCCAGGCCACAGTTGCTGGAAAAAAGGAAGGGAAGACGGCTGCCAACTGGGCTCTGTCCCAGATGTGCATGTAATATGTGAAGGAGGAGTCCCTGGGGGTGTTTCTGTACTTTGCGCCTTACTTCATTGTGGTTGAGTGCTTGATTTTTCATTTTAAGAAACCCAACAAAAAATCAAGCAATACTTCTAATATGAATGATATGGGAGCTGGTCTTTGCTTCATTGGTTTTCATTGCAAGGTAGGTATTTCAGGGTTAGATCAAATGTTTCCCAAAAGACAGAACAAAAGATGATCTTAGGTATTGCACTGATGAATTGTTAAAAATTTTAATAGGCACATACATACATACATATTTTACACTAATATTCTATTTACATTAATTAAAACTGGTGGTCTTTTACAATAATAATTCAGTAAATAGTGCTCAAGTAAATTTTCCATTAAATTTTATTTTTAAGAACTCTATTTTAAGAAAATGTTAAGTACCTTGGGAAGCCAGGGTTTAAGCAGTGCTATGTTGATTTTTGGGAAACTGGACTAGATGGCTCAGTTTATACCATCTTTCTATTTGTGGTAGGAAAGGACTTCTTTGTTAGAAAGACAGGACAGGCACATGGGTAAAAAATACCAACAGCAAGAAGGATAAAAAATAGTAATCTATTTCATGTCTTTTCCCAGTGCCCCAGAAGCAACATAAAAGACTTTTGATTTAAGATATGGTATGCTTTGATTAGCTTCCTAAAATTAATAATGATGAGTTGATTCCCCAGACAAAATGGTATCATCTTCATAGAATCACACTATTATTTTAAAAAAATAAAAAATTAATGAACTCGATTAGGAGATTTTTCTATCCAGCTACCAGCTGCTATCTATGCTACCACTTGCAAGATATGTAGCTTTAAAGCAGAGAATGGATCTTTAAAAGCAAAAGGAGCAGGACAATGCTTGTCTTCATTGTCTGTGTCTTAAATAAAGTTCTTTTTTTTTTTTTTTTTTTTTTTTTTTTTTTTGCATCAAGTGAAACTTATGGTCAACTGAAGTTTGACAGATGACTTGGTCATGTTTGTACATGACCAAGTGTTATTGTGAACACTTACCTACTGTATTGCATAGAGAACTAAAGAATTTTGCCATTTCCTTTGATGGAGGAGAGATAGTTGATCCCCCATTGCCTGGCCATTGTGTAGGTGACTGATTATTGTAGGACTACAGAGGTACTTGCAGAGATGACTAAGGGAGCCTTTGAGTTTCCAATTTTATTTTTTATTTCTTTGTGCCCATAAAAATTTTTATACTTTCCTATTTCCTTACAAAAAAATGTACTTGTGATGTAATATTTGGCTCATATATAACTATGCAGTGCTGGATTTGATTTTGAGAATTATTAGGATATAGAAAAATGGCATATTTTTTGAAAAACTTACTCATTTTAGAGAATTCCTGAGACATGTGCAAGCAGGGGGAGGTGCAGAGGGGGAGAGAGAGAAGCCGACTCCCCTCTGAGTGTAGAACCTTGCATGGGGCTTGATCTGTGACCCTGAGATTGTGACCTGAGCCAGAATCAAGAGCTGGACACTCACTGAGCCACCCAGGCGCCCCTAGAAAAATGATATTTTTATCTCTCTAAAAAGATCAGGCAAATTTTTAATATTTATACTGTTTAAAGTCATATTGTTTCTGCTTAATATTTAAAGTCCTAACCATGGAATGGGTGATTTCTAGAACAGCTGATATCCAGAATGGACCTTATACATCATTGTAGTCTTCAAAGTTGTGCACATAATAGTTTCTAAGAACTGACTCAATAACTATATTCCTAGCTTTTTATTTCTTGAAAATCCTCTCTAAAAATCAGGAGAATGGGAAACAGAAAGCTCCATTTTGATAAGACTAGGGAACTGAAATCCCTCATTCCCCAGTAACAGCAAATGTTAGGTAGAAGAGTGGTAACTGACTTCACAGAGTGGATGCCAGAGTGCTCACAGATAGTCCACCATTAGGAAGCACACAGATTTGCTTTTGGGTCACAGAAAAGCCCAACTGGGAATATCAGGTACTTCAAAAGACAGGGGTAGGAAAGGCCACTGAACCAGATGTGCTTGAGACTCGGAGAAACTGGGCACAGGAGAAGGCAGAAGTCAGATACCTGACTGAGAACAGGAGTTGAGTAAAAAGTCTGCAAACTAATAGCTACTCAACTACCCCACAGCCAGAAGATTGAAACTGGGAAATGCGTCTTAGATACCAAAGAGTCTCAGAAAAGATACGGACTTTTGTGGAATCCCTAATAAAAAAGCTGGTTTGCTCACTGATTACCCTAGAGCAAGGCTCACAGTGTAATCACCCCCTGTATGCATATTAGTTGCGTATTAATGGTTCCAAGATGAGACAGAGCAAATCAGTCAAAAGGAATGTGGAGGAAACAGACTATAAGAAGAAAATATAAATACAATTGACCCATGAACAATGTGGGCATTAGGGGTCCTGTGCAGTTGAAAGCCTGCATGTAACTTCTGAACCCCAAAAGCTTAACTACGAATAGCCTACTGTTGACTGGAAGTCCTACTGATAACAACAGTTGATTAACATATTTTATATTTCATGTTAGCTGACTGTATTCTTACACTCAGCTAGAGAGAATAAAAAGTTTATTAAGAAAATCATAAGGAGGGCAGCCCCAGTGGCTCAGTGTTTTAGCGTCGCCTTCAGTCCAGGGTGTGATCTTGGAGACCTGGGATGGAGTCCCACGTCAGGCTCTCTGCATGTAGCCTGCTCCTCCCTCTGCCTGTGTCTGTGCCTCCCTCTCTCTCTCTCTCTCTCTCTCTCTCTCTCTCTGTCTCTCATGAATAAATAAATAAAATCTTTAAAAAATCATAAGGAAAAGAAAATACATTTATAGTACTGTATTGTACTTATAAAATCTGTGGATAAGTGGACCTAGTGCAGTTCAAGTCTTTTGTTGTTCAAGTGTCAACTGTATATAAATAAAATCTAATTAATATCCTCAGAGATAAGAGAAGATAATAGGTCTTAATTAAAGAACAAGACGCTCCTTTTAAAAAAAAGATGGTTGGGATAGCCCAGGTGGCTCAGCGGTTTAGCACCACCTTCCACCCAGGGCATGATCCTGGAGACCCGGGATCGAGTCCCACATCGGGCTCCCTGTGTGGAGTCTGGTCCTTCCTCTGCCTGTGTCTCTGCCTCTCTCTCTCTCTCTCTCTCTCTCCTCTCTCTCTCTCTCTCTCTGTTTCTAATAAATAAATAAAATCTTTAAAAAAAAAGATTCTCTTATAAAAAATAGATGGCAAGAGCAATCATAAGAAAGGAGAGCTCTTCAAAATTAAAAACTTGACAGTCTAAAATTTAAAAGTCAATAGAAAGTTTGGAAGATAAAGTTGAAGAAATTTCAAGGAAAGTAGAAAATGAAAAGTATGATTATTAGAGAAATGGTTATATCTAAATTCTGATTAATAAGAATTCCAGAAAGAGAAAAGTGTGGGAAAGAAATTATCAAAGAATCAATATAAGAAAACTGCTAGAATTGAAGGTAATGGATTTTAAGGCTCATCAGTGCCTAGAAGCAATCAATGGAAAAACACCCACTGAAGGGTAAAAAGATACAGGCTTTTGTTGATAACACAGTAGTCCCCCTCTTATCTGAGATTTTGCTCTTCACAGTTTCAGTTACCTGCAGTCAACTGTGGTCCAGAAGCAGATGATCTTCATTCTGGCATCTTGTCAGAAGGAATAGTAGTCTAAGACTACATCATAATGCCTTACATCTTTCACCTCCGTTCATCTCATCACGTGGACATTTTGTCTCACATCATCACAAGAAGGCCAAGTGTAGTACAACAAAGTTTTATGAGAGAGTGACCACATTCCTATAACTTTTATTATAGTACATTAGAATTGTTCTATTTTGTTATGGTTATTAATTTCTTGCTATGCCTAACTTATAAATAGAACTTTATCATCGGTATGTATGGCTATGAAAACCCGTAGTATATGCAGGGTGTGGTACTGTCCGTAGTTTCAGGCATCATTGAGGGTCTTGGAATGCATCCCCATGGAAAAGAGGGGACTACTATAATGTATCAATATTCTTTCATGAATTATGACGAATGTAAAATGTGAGGAATAGGAGAAACTGACTTGGAATATAGAGATCACCTTGTATTATCTTTACATTTTTTGGGAAGTCTAAAAAACGACTCTAAAATAGTTTTAGAATGAGAGTTTATTTAAAAAGTTTAAAAAATAAAAAGTTTACTTATATAAAAGTTTATTTAAAAAACTGTTCACAAAAATATGTCTTCATGCATCTGTCCATGGGAAGTTACTGGTGGATATGCTCCCTAATAAGGGACTAGAACAAGATCTAGAAATAAGAGCTTCAGCACAGGAGAGGGAGGCCAAGGGAATTCTAGAGCAACAACAGTGCAGTAGAGTAGCCATTCCAGGGAGGAACAGCTGGAAGGCTCTGGGAAAGTAATCTGGGGGAAAAACAGGAATGGAATACATTCATGGGATTGATTATGTGGGAAATTGTATTGAGAGGCTGTTAGGGAATGAGGAAGATTTAAAAAGAAAACTATGCAAATGGAAGAAAAAAGGCAGTTTAAACTATAGGAAAAGAAAAATGTTGACCAAGAAAGGAAATGTAGTTGTACAATATTATTTGGTTCAGTAGTGAATAATAGATTTATCTAGCCACAGTAATTGTTGTGTAATAAAGAATATGACTGGCCTTAATCCTCGTTTCTGGTGGGGAGCATCTAAATCCTTGGAATTTCCTGAGTGATAGGATTGTCTTTATTACTCAGGGTGGGCCCTGATCCTTTATGCCAATGAGAGGACTCATGGTTGAACCCTAGATAGCTTCAAGATGGGGGCTAGTCATGCCAGAAAGACCAGCCATATGACTAGAAGATTGGAGGTCTGAGCCATATGATACCAGTTCAACCTTCCAGCCTCTGGGAGTGAAGAGGGTTTGGAGGTTGAGTTCTGTGAGATGTCAATATGTAGTCAACTATGCCTTTGTAATGATGCCCAATAAAAACTCTGGACTTTATTTTTTTTGTTGTTTATTATTATTTTTTAATTTATGATAGTCATACAGAGGGAGAGAGAGAGGCAGAGACACAGGCAGAGGGAGAAGCAGGCTCCATGCACCGGGAGCCCGACGTGGGACTCGATCCCGGGTCTCCAAGATCACGCTCTGGGCCAAAGGCAGGCGCCAAACCGCTGCGCCACCCAGGGATCCCAAAACTCTGGACTTTAGAGCTTGATGCAGCTTCTTAGTTGGTGAACACACTGATGTGTTGTGAGAGTGAAGTGCTCTGATTCAGAGAGGGCACAGAAGCTCTGCATTCAGAACCCTCCTAGACCTTGCCCCATTGTGGGTATTCATTTGGTTGATCCTGATTTGTATCCTTTATTAAAAAAAAACTGTAACCACAAATAGTTACATTGTCCTGAGTCCTGTGAATTATTTAGTGAATTTTGCTGAAGCTGATGAGGAGTAGTGAGAACCCTGAATTTTGCAGTCAGGGTGGATGCCTGTGGGGACCTCTGAACTTGCAGCTGATGCTCGAAGTGTGGACAGTTTTGCTGGGGCCCATGTCCTATGGTTAGTGTCAGAATTAAGTTGCATTATTATACTGATATACACACTGATTATTGACAGAGCCTTGTGCTATAATTTCATTGGAAGGAGATGGAAGATAAAGGGGAGTGGGTGTTCTCAACCAACTATAATAAGTAATATAAAAATTGATGAATCAGGAGATAACAGTGTGAGCACAGGATTTAGAACAAGGATTCAAACAGAAGAGAGTGGTGCCTGCATGGCTCTGTCCACTGAGCGTCTAGCTCTTGGTTTTGCTCAGGTCATGATCTCAGGATCAAGAGATCAAGCCCTCTGTTGGGCTCTGAGCTGAGCATGGAGCCTGCTTAAGATTCTCTCTCCCTCTGCCCCTCCTCCCCAGTGCAAGTGCACTCCCCCCACCCCAAACCCCTAAAGAACCCAAAGATCACTGTTTTGAAACCTCTAATGAAATTCTGTATCCCAGTGGTAATCAATGGCTGCTGATAAAACAACAAAGAAAGATAACCAGACACGTGTCTCCAGCTGTATAAATCTGCAGTATCACTTATGAATATTCTTACCAAAAAAACCAAACTTGAATTTGATCAAGAATTGATAGGTAACCACTAAAGGACAGAAGAACATGTTACAAGATATTAGGGAAATGTAATCAGCAAATGCCAGGCTGGAAAAGTAACAGGACCCAGTATCTTCAACAAATAGTAGGGAAATTGGGGGTGGGGCTGGAGAGGGAGGGGAGGAGAAAGAGTTGGAGATTGAGAAAGGTAGATGGATAGATAGAACCTATAGATTAAAAGAGATTTAATAGACATTAACCAATTTTAGGTATGGAGGTTATTTAATCCTGATTTGATCAAATTATTAGGAGTTTTCTGAAATACTTGGGGAAATTTACATACTGATTAGATAATTGATGTTTGATTTGATAGAAAATTTCATTAGGATTTATTATTTACAGTTTAAGAATGTGATGATGGTATTGTGGTTATTTTAAATAGCATATACTGAAATTCTTATGAAGTCATGATGTTAGTAATTTACTTAAATGATTTGAGGTGGGAAGAAGCAGTGGGGGGTATATAGTTGAAGCAAGAGTAGTTAAAATCATGTTGCTAGTCTTGGAAGCTGGGTCATGGATACATGGAGTTTTGTCACACTGTTTATTTTTTTTTGCTCAGCTAAAGTCTGGGAGATTTGTCCATGTTTTGAATATATCAGTAGTTCTTTTTTATTGCTATTTAGTATTGCATTATATGAATATACCTCTGTTTACTTCTTTTATAGATCAATATTTGGGCATGTTTATCATGCATAAATAAAGCTACCATGGATATTCTTTTGGTAGACATGATGCATTCATACTTCTTTGGAATTGCTAGGTCATGAGCTAGGCATATATTTAGTTCTGGACATAAAGCCAGACAGGTTTTTTTTTTTTTTTTTCTTTTTCCAAAATGATTCTATCAATTTAAGAGCCACCAGCAATGTATGAAATTTCAGTTGCTCTACAACTTTGTCAACACTTGGTATTGCAGTCTTTTAAATTTTAGCCACTGTGGTGGGTGTTCCATCTTAAATTGGAACCAGTAGTATTGCTTCATCTTTTACATCAAAGTATTATACAGGTCCTCTGATGTGTAACTGGTGGGTCCTAACTATAATTTGTTCTTCATTATAGTTCTTAATCTAAACTATTTTTTTTTTCTTTTCTCAGTTGTCACAGGTAGTACTGATGGAATTGGCAAGTCATATGCAGAAGAGGTAGGTAATTTTCAAGACCTTTCTTTTTGGTGTAACAATAAAAGAACAAATGTGGGATGATTTCTTATAGTAGCTTTGATTTTTGAAGTTCAATATAATGTTATATAGTACAATAGATATGTTTTATGTCTAGTCAGAAACACCAAAAAAAAAAAAAAAGAAACATGTTTGCTTACACAAAGACAATTTTAAAATAAGTTTTTGTGCAAAAGGAGTATAAAACTTTATATCCCAGTAAGTTGAAGTTGAGGAAAATATAGTGTAGTTTTATTTTATAATGTGTAATTATGGATAGTCATTAGTTTTAATGTCAGTTGTTTGGAACTATTTTCTGAAAGATGGCTGTATTATTATGGGATAGTTATATTTCCAGGCTAGTCCATGGCTTCGTTTTTTGATATGGAGGACTATAATTGACTAAAAGAAAATTAACAGACATAGGCAAAGGGTTCAAGTTCTCTGTAATGTCATGAAATGAGAGGGACCATGATAGCTTGAGGACCACTGTACAAAGCAGGAGCGATGGTAGTACTTTTTTTTTTTTTTTTAAAGATTTTATTTGTTTATTCATCAGAGACACAGAAAGAGAGGCAGCGACACAGGCAGAGGGAGAAGCTGGCTCCATGCAAGGAGCCCGATGCAAGACTCGATCCCTAGAATCCGGGATCAGGCCCTGAGCCAAAGGCAGACGCTCAACCGCTGAGCCACCTGGGTGTCCTGATGGTAGTACTCTTAAGGCAAGCTTCCCTGCCTTCTAGTTCTGCTAAGGCACCACAGCTTATGATACTGCCCAGTTGTGATGACAATCCTAGCAGATCCACTGAATTTCTCATTTGTCATTCTCAATGGGGGATCTTTTTAAAATCTTTCTTTGATGCCAGTCTTTCAGTCTTTATGTATCCAGTCCAAAACAGAATTTTTTTTAAAGCTGACTTTTAAATTATAGAGGTAATAGATACTTATGATTTTATTTATTTATGTATTTTTAAAGACGATTTGTTTTAGAGAGAGAGAGTATGAACACGAGCAGGAAGGGCAAAGGGAGAAGAAGAGAGACTTTCAAACAGATTCTGCACCTGGGGCTCAATCTCTTGACCCTGAGATCACAACCTGAGCCGAAACCAAGAGTCAGATACTTAACCAACTATGCCACCTAGTATTTATGATTTTAAAAACTAAAGTGTAGATGGGTACCAAATGAAAAGTAAAAGTTTTACTCCTTCTGAGGCCCTTTGACATTTATATACTAGCTTGATTTAGAAATATAACCCTTTGGGGGGATCCTTTAGTAAGGTCTTCGTTTTGGATTGCCCATTCATTACCGCTTAGGTTTATTGCTTTTTTAGTTGGGCTTAGCATATTACCCGGTTTTCTTAAAACGAGAAAATATCTGATTTTTGTTTTTTAATGAATTTTACAGGTGTAATTCAACTTTTTGGTGGTTTTCTATTGTTTCAGTTAGCGAAACATGGAATGAAGGTTGTCCTTATCAGCAGATCACAGGATAAACTGAATCAAGTTTCCAGTGAAATAAGTAAGTTTTTCACACACCCTCTTATCCTTTTATGTTTACAAAAGGAAAACAGCTAATCTAAGTTGAATGTTTTCAAGTAGGTATTTAGCACTGACATTTATTTAGAGTTCAGAAAACTTTCTAATGTTGTTAAAGGGATGTCTTAAAATGGATCATCGTTTTTTTTCAAATTAATAATAGGACTGTTAAAATTTCCTTAAAATGTTTTTTACTGACTTGTTTAGTTGTTGTTAGGAGTCAGATTATCTGATTATTTTATCATATTCTACTTAAACACCTGAATTCCTTTTCTGTTGCTTTATTTCAGTAATCTTGCATTTTTAACTCTTTGACATCATTTTTTAAAAAACAATTTTCTTACTATTTTTTAATTTAAATTCAATTATCCAACAGATAGTACATTACTAGTTTCAGTGACATCATTGCCTCTAAAGGTATATGTAATTGAAGAAAAATACAAAAGACTATACACACACAAGAGGGAATCTTTTGAGCTTTCTTCTTAGTCACCTATGCTCGAGACCTGAATTACCATATAACAGAGATTCTTAACTGACGTCTAACTAACCGACCAGATGGATAAAGCAGTGCTGTCCATTTCCTTGGTAGAACATACTGACTGCTGTTTCCAGTGTGCTGTTTACGGCTGGTAGGCTTCTCAGTTGATACTTTTATGCTTTTACCCCCACAAATCAAATTATTTGCTATGAGTCAGCTATGTTTGTTCCCAAACTTATGCTGAGTGCATTTATTATTTAATATTCTGCACACTGATACAGTATTTGTGGAGAAAGGGGGAGTTATTTCTACAAAAACTCATTTGAATGCTCTGAAAAAAGTGAGTAAAACGAGTTCTTTTCAGAAATCGGCTGTCAAATAGTGATAAACAAGTCAAATGTAAAATAATTGGAAAAAAATGATAAAAAAGAAATTTGTTCTCTAATTGTTCCATATGTGTTGAAATTTTTGCTGCCCTTTAAAAGAACTGAAACTGCAATCATAAATGATGTGTTATGGGCGTGGGTTAGGCAGGAAAGTCTGGAATACCAGTCAGCAGATCTAAAGTCAAGTGTAAGACCTGGGGTCCTACACAGGATTGGTGAATGAAATACATTTGTGCAAGAGTTAAATTAAATAAAATGGTTACGGTGAATATATATTGTTTTCTGGATTCCCACTTTAACTTCTATGAGTGGGCAACTAACAAACTCTTCCAATTCTTTCAGATGAGAGAGGATTTCTGCTGGGTTTTTTTTTTCCAGCTTTTTTAAAGATATAATTGATGTATAACATTGTGTAAGTTTAAGGTGTACCACATACTGTATTATATTACTAACATTACTACCTACTATTAGCATTTATATGGTACTTTATTACTTCTTTATTCCCTCATATGTATTATCTTCTTTTATCTTTTAAACATCATTGTGATGTATATATTTTTATTATTGTTTCTTTCCAGACCATAGCTGGTCCTTCTGGACAGATTACATACAAATGCACTTCATCTTTATGTAAAAAACAGATCTTTATAATACTAAGTATGCTAAATCTTTTAAAAAAAGTTTTTGTTGTTTTTTTTTTTAATCCTGTTAGTGGGCACAGATCTTTACATCTTTGACATTTAAGGGGTTTAACTTTCAAGGTATGAACTATGTGAACACAACACTTGAAGCTCCAAGGCATACAGTATTTTGAAGTTGTGCTAAGGTATAAATTTGAATTAAGCCATGAGATTAATGAGTCTGAGGCAGTTAACTTAGATGTTAGTTGAACTTAACTTGTTACCTGGACCTTAATTCTGTTTTTTCTTAGTTACTTATGCTCAATATATAATTAACTCCTAAAATCATAAAAATATTATATTTGTGCATGTGAGTGGGTAAAATTGGCTGTTAATGGAAGCATTTACTAGTTACTGGAAGTAACAGTTCATAGGTGAAATATAGAACCTTTGATTAAATGGAATGTTGAATTTTGAAATGCTATGATCTGAACAAATCCAGCATCTAGTTGTTCCCAAAAGAAGTGGAAGCTCCTACCAGTCATTTAGAAAATGCTCCAGCCTGTACAAAAATTGTTCAACAAGTCAGAAGTATACTTTAATGATATTTGAGAATTTATTAATGTGTGATATGAGGTGACATGTAACTCTGGGCAGAGATGTGGTTCTGGATAAAGACAGGATCCTGTTCAAACATTTTCATGAAGGGACAGATGGTCACGCACTGAATTGACCTTTATTATGTTTTCCTGGACATCATGTAAATTTAATGACAAAAGTGGTATCAGCAGACCAGATCCTCAGTTCTAAGCTGAAGAAATAGAAAGAGGAGATTATATATGCCTGTACAGGTTTTCAACTCAGATGTAAATCATCTCTTTGGTAGGATAATGTTTCCATGAACATATCTATTTCAGGAGAAGGAGGGACCCGAATTGAATGTTGACAGAGTTAGTTTGTCTAACACATCTTTATTGCATGCCCGTGTACAAGGTCCTCTGCTAGGCGGTCAGCAGACAGTGGTGAACATGTTAGAGGCAGTCCTTGCTTTCATGGAACTTATAGTCGAGTGGAGGAGACAGAAAAAAATAGTTGTAAAAAGCAAAAAACAAAACAAAGCAATCAGACAAAGAAATAATTGCAGCTTGTAATAGTGCCAGGTAAGAAACAAAGGGAGGACATGGGGAGGTTTTCATTTTGTAGCAGTGTGGTAAATTTTATGATTGACAGGATGTTAAAGGGCTAGACTAATAGCCTCTTGCCCACATAATGGCACTCCAGTTATGATGCTGGAACCTTAGGTGAAGAGAGGATCCACTAGGTTCTCTTAGGGGGTGTGGTGGTGGAGGGGTTGTCTGTGCAAGTTGCACATGATAAATCCACTCTAGCATTCCTATTCTCTTAAGTCTTTGAATTGCTGCTTCTACATTATGCCAGGGAAGTTGTGGCTTCTCAAACTTATTAAATATAGGGCCATCATGGAGTCCAAGTTTCAGTCAGCCAGCCAAGTTAACTCTTAGAGCCTCATCCAGTTATATAAGCTAACCATTAAGTCCTAAATCTTGAGTAAGTGATTCATATTTTAAAAAATACCCCAGTCCAGTATTACATTATGTTTTCCTTGGTCTAACATTCTTAAACTCATTCTCACACAGATTTCCTAGGTATCCACCAATACAAATTAGCAAACTTTTGCAATTATTTTTGTTTATAAGTTATTACGTTATGGATCAGACTTTTTACTTGTTCCCCCAAAGAATGCTGTGATCTTACTCTGTTATGAGTAGCAGTAAGAGATGGTCTAGTTGGGTCTTGAAGAGAAGAGGAATTCTCTTGCATGGAAACTGCACTTAGAGTTATCATGAGGTTATGCAGGTTCTTCAATCCTGGGAAAGCTAATCTCTTCAGACATAGGAGAGCGGGCTTCTTCTCTTTCCACTGGCAAGGGAGGCTCAGAATAGCTGGGGACTTCAAGATCCTTGGCTTCAGCTGAGTCCACCCAGATATCCCCATCCCAGGTCTCATTCAGTGTTTTCACTTTTATACATGAGACATGGTGAGTCTGCGGAGTTCAGCTTAAATTGTAATTCTGTACCTGGCACAGTTAAATCTGATGTTAGCAAGGTGAGCCCTGTGGCTGTAAGACATTAAGGTTTTTATTGGGGCTGCCATAGAAGTTCTCTGGTTCTCTGTTCATAAATGAGAGCTGAGTATTTAAGGACCCAAGCTTGTCATTTTCTTTCTGTAAGTGCTACAGTGCATTCAGAAAAAGCCATGCCATACCCTAATCTCTGTACTCATCATTTCTGCCCAACTCAAATGTGACAACCACCTGGTCCCTTGAAGCACTTCTTCACTAGATACTTTATTATAATCAGCAGCCAGCTTTAATTTAACTAATAGTGATAGGACTGCATTATGGATCAAATCAAACCAATACCAAAATTCTTTGAGGTCTGTTTTTGGGAATCCCACTCCTGATACCAATTTCTGTATCACTCAGACTTTAGTCAAAAAATATAGGTTAAGCAAGTTAGTTTATAACTAGGCTAACTTGTCTTTTCTAGTCCAGGTCTTACATTCACTCCAGAAGGTTAAACTCATCCCGCCTTCTTTTCCATGTGACTGAAAGAAGAAAAGAGGGAAAGAGGGGATTGAAAAAGAAACCGTGTGCCAATTGAGAAAAAATAGGGACTCTTCTGAGCTCCTGTCACCTTCTGACTCTCCACTGTTTTGTTTTGTTTTTTTAAAGATTCTATTTATTTATTCATGAGAGACACACACACACACACACACACACAGAGAGAGAGAGAGAGAGAGAGATAGGGAGAGATACAGGCAGAAGGAGAAGCAGGCTCCATGCAGGGAGCCTGATGTGGGATTCTATCCCGGGTCTCCAGGATCAGGCCCTGGGCTGAAGGCGGCGCTAAACCACTGAGCCACCTGGGCTGCCCTCTCCACTGTTGTTATATAAACCTGGGGACTCTGTTTCTTTAGAAGCAATTTCTTGTGAGTGGGGAGGACAGCATATTTTATCAAAGTTCTTCAGGAAAATTTTTAAAGCATTATATATAATTTAGTAGGGAACTAAATGTTTTGCCAACAATGGATAGTGCCTTCTCAGGATCGACTGCTTTGATGAATTTCACTTCTTTGTAAGGATAACTGTCACCCGTTGAATTAATACAAGCTAAGAGTCAACCCATATATAATAAGCTTATTTTATTATCTTTGTTAGCCAGGATTTTTCTTTTTTGTTAGCCAGGATTATTAATATATTCGGCATTTTGGTTGATTTTAATTTGTCAAAGAAAAAAACTTCTAGATAATTTTTGAACTCTGAGCTAAATTTTTACATTCAAAAAACACAGTTTAAAGAAGACTAGCTTTTAGAACAACCTATTGGCTCACAGAATATAGAGATGGTGATATTTATGTTCATATTCTTACATAGCAGTTGGTAATTCTGATTACATCCACTTTAATCAGCTTTGATTTTAAAAAACCACACATTTCTGTCTGATTAAAAAACAAAGGGTGCCAGGCTCACTCAGAAGAGCATCCAACTCTTGATCTCAGGGTTATGAGTTTGAGCCCCATGTTGGGTGTAGAGGTAGCCTAAATAAATTTAAAAAAAAAAAAAAAAACCCAGAAAGGGAGTTTCTCTTTTTTTGTTAATTATCTCAGGGTATAAATCTTTGGGATAGCTGTGTAACTCCATAAGCTCTTGAAATGTAAAGCTTTTAATAATGCAAATCTTACTGGTTTGTAGTCAACAGAGGAAGAGGGAAAAAAAGAAAAAGAAAAAATTAGTTTCACTTTTTCAAAACTTAGCTCTGATCAAATCTGTATAGTTAAGTGTAGATTTGACCTAATAAGCGTGTTTTGCAATTTTCTGGTGCACTGCCAGTATCATTAATGTGATGCCTTGTTATATTTAGCCTGTTTTGTTTACATAAGTTCCAGAAGATATTAGTGCATCTTTTTACTTTTGTGGTTAGTGAAACTAGAACCACATGATGTTAGGATCAGAGATCATGCAGCACCTAGAGTCATGTATGTATTTCTGTCATTTCTGTAATTACCAGAAGTATTTTCATTGCCCTTGCAGTTCACATGTTCTAAGGTAAGGAACCACCAGGAACCAAAACCCAGCCGGTTTGCCTCTCCGGGTTTTGCTCGTGGTACCTGTGATTGTAGAGGTATCCTCTGACTCCAAGATCCCCAGATTTGTCTGTGAACTTTCTGTTCCCAGAAAGTGACATTCTGTCCCACCCATGAGACTGAGATTCCGTAAGCCATCGAGCAGGTGACAGGATAGTTTCTTTGAACTGTTGTTTCTACATATTGGAGTGTAATTATTGTTCCTTACTAGTGGGTTTGTCATGCCTAATGAAATGAGATTTACTTTTAAATGAAACATTTCTGGCATGGTCATGGTTACAAATTTGTTTTATCTAATTATATCCTAGTAGAAAGAAGGATGGATTCTTATTGAGCCTATGCAAATAATTACATTGCCATGTAAGGTGAAAGAACTCAGTAAGGACATGTATACCATCTGACCATTGTTCTGATTATTACAGACAAGGCCGATCAATATGTGTTGTATTTTCTATACAGTTTCCATCTTTAAATTTACCTCAACAATTTAATAGTTTTTGTTCCAGTTGCTATTGCTTCATAACAACTACCCCGAACTTACCAATGTGAGATAATAACCACTTTAGGTGGTCAGAAATGCTCATCAGGAGTTTCACCAGGACTCGGAGGACAATTCCTTTGCTTCTTATGGCATTACTGAGTTCCCTAACTGTGATACTAGTTTGTGGAGAGACTGGTGCAAAAGATTTAAGGTGGATTTTCTCACAGGGCTGGTGCTGTGGTTGGGAATGACGAGAAAGCTGGACTCAACTGGGACTATTGAGCGGAGTGCCCATGTGTAGTCTCTCTAGCGTGGCCAGAACAGGGTAGTTGGACTCCTCACAGGGTAACTGTTGTCCCTCATGGTGAATGTTGCAAGACAAGGCACAAGCTCATATCGTTTTGTGACCTGCTCTCAGAATTCATAGAATATTACTTTTGCCAGATTCCTTTGGTCAAAGCTGACCTGAGCCTGCCCAGATTCAAGAGGAAAGGGATAGACCTGACCTCTTGATGGAGGAGTGACATGGTAACATTGGAAGAACGTGTGGGAAGGGAGAGATTTTTGAAAAATAAAATCTGGATCTGGAAAATACATCTGCCACAGTATAAACTCATAAGAGCTATATTAAGTTTTTTTCAGGAAATATTTTTCTTGATTCCTGGGGGATTGGCTGGAGCAACATACCATTCAAAGAGTACTTCATGGGCAGCCCAGGTGGCTCAGCAGTTTAGCGCCGCCTTCAGCCCAGTCCTGATCCTGGAGTCCCAGGATCGAGTCCCACGTTGGGCCTGCATCTCCCTCTGCCTGTCTCTGCCTCTGTCTCTTTCTGTCTCTATGTCTCTCTCTCTCTATGTCTCTCTCATGAATAAATAAACAAAATCTTTAAAGAGAAAAAAAGAGTACTTCATTCCAGTTTGCCTAAGTACAACAGCCACAAAGGTGGGTAGTGAAAAATTAAGAAAGAAAAATGTTTTCTCAAAAGCACTATTAAATTTCCTTAAACTGATTTCATTCAGTTGCAAAGTGAATTCTTGTTCTATTGGATCTTGGGTCAAAAACATGCTAGTGTCTGATTTTCAAATAAGAATCCTCTAGACACTGGCTCAGTTTCCTGGTATAATCTGTACCATAGTCCAAGCTTGGTGGCAGCGTCAGGTTACACTGGATAGGAAGTCTGACACAGGAGTTGATTTTTTACAGCTATGAGTGACGGTCAAGAGTATTACAATAGGCCTCCTTCTACTGAGGCTATTATTCTTTGGATGTTTCTTCCTAAAGACTCAATTTCCTGACCTGGCTTATGGGCTTCCAGCTTTGGGCAAACTTGAAGGAAAAATAGGAACCACCTGCTAATAAGACTGATGATCTCTGGTTCACTTACTATAGTAAATAAGTGTCAGAATAGAATACCATATTCTGGTATTGATTTAGTCAGTGATTTTCCTGAGGGCATGAGCCTTATGGTAGACGCTAAAGGCATTGATAAAGCTCCAGGGACCTCTGTAACGTGTGTTTTACAATTGTCGCCAATTAACCGTAATCTTAGATATCATTTTGTTCATAGTTGTGTGCCAGTCTGTGCACAGGATCATGAATATGTTTCTGTCCATCTTGAAAAATACATACTTGTTGAACGATATTCATTATTAGTTACACTTTGGCTCTCCCCATGTTGTGGGCTTGATAAACAGATCAGCTCTCCTAAGAGAATTGAGCTAATTAAAGATACTGAGGACATACTACCTATATTGTTTTTCCTAATATCCTCTCTGCTCAGTAGTGCTACCTAGTGGCTGTCTGAGAAATACCAATGATAGTTTGGGTATAAAATATGTCTAAATCAATTTTATTATTTTTAATTTTGTGGCCCAAATTTGTGAAGGCAGTAGCATAAAGGGTTGCCAGGAGACTAGTGATTATAGCAAAATACAAGCATACTCACAGGTGCCTGAGACAAGAAATGATTAGAGTCTTGGTTTAAGTGACAGTGATTAAAATAAAACGTAGCCTTGAAACAATAGTTACTAGGAAATACAGCTTTTTTAGAAATGAGAAACTTTTGTTAAAAAAACGATTCAAGGGCATGACAAAAGTCAACACAAAAGCTTAAAAAGTTAACAGGCTATTAGAAAGTGAGAGTGTTTGGGGGAGATAAGGAACCTTTGTTGGCCAGACTGGATACTGAAGGTTCAGAATAATTTTTTTTACAGCTTTCTCATTAAGAGAAGACTATATTATCAAAAATCAAGTTCTTCTCAACAACTGGTTTCAAACTACTTAATTCATAAGCTTTCTTTGTTGATTTTAATGTATTTTATACACTTACTTATACATATATTTAGATAAGTTAACACTTTCACCTGAAGCTTAGAATGTGTTAACTTTATGTTCTGTTGTTACATGGTAAGATTCACCTATCACAGTGACTCTGCCATCCCAATTGGGAGTTTTCTTTAAGAGGCCTCCTTCTTTAACTCACTGTGATATTAGTATAGTATCTTAGGGTCAACTAAGAATCATAGAAGTTATATTTGACAGTGAAGAGCAATACAATCATTACTGATACCAAGTTTGTCAGAAAGATGACATTTGCAAATTTTACACGGAGGACAGGAAGAGTAATTCACATCAGTGATTTGCAGTATTGTCTAAAGTTTAGAAGAGCCCATCCTTTCATAAAGACACCAACTATCATAAGTTGAAATCGTTTGTGGAAGCAGTGATAATAAACTTAACTGATAAAATCTATGTAGCAAATTTAAAAGTTCAAAGAATGCTACAGTGACATTATATTTCAGACTGATATGATCAGAAAGGAGACATACAGTCACTTTTAAAATTCAAATGGTCAAACCAGTTCTAATTTGGCCAAGGTTCTACCTCAATTAGGACTAAAATCTCTAAGTATCATTATGAATTTGTCTGTTTCTTTGTGTCTATTTCTTTGTTATTAGATACATTAACATTTAAGGGCCTTGTGTTCTCTTGATCACTTCATTCCTTTAGCGTTATGAAATGACCTTCTTTATCTTGGTAATATTCTTTGCACTGAAATCAACGTTGTTCATCTTTCTCTTGGTTAGTGTTAGCATGGTATATATTTTCTTTCTGCCTTTACTTCTAACCTATATGTCCTTTATATTTAAAGTGGGTTTCTTATGGGCAGCATAGATTTGGTCTTTTTTTTTTTAATATACAATTTGATGATTTCTGCCATTTAATTGGGATTCTCAGGACATTTATACTTAATGTTATTGTTATTGATATGATTGGGTTAAGATCTACCCATTTCCTCTTTGTTTTCTGTTCGTCTCATCTGTTCTTTATTCCCTTGTTGTTTTTCTGCCTGTGTTTGGATTAATAACATGTTTTTAATCATTCCATATTATTTCCTTCCTTGGCTATTGGCTGTACATCTTTTTTCTTTGTTTTTGGTGATTGCTTTAGATTTTGCAGTGTTTAGCTTTTCACAGGCTCCCACTACTTCATGTAGAGCATAAGAACTTGATAGCAGTATACTCCTATTCCCCATACGTTGTAATTCTATGTATGTTATGAATTGTATAACATTTTTGCCATAATTTGTCAACTATATTTTAAAGAGAATTAAATTTATTTTTAAAAGTCTTATTTATGTGCACATATATTATTATTTCTGATGCTCTTCATTCTTTTGTATAGATTTATAATTCAGTCAATCTTGTTTTTTTTTTTTCTTTTTTTTCTTTCTTGCCTGAAAGACTTTATATCTCTTACAGTGCGGATCTGCTAGTGATGAATTCTTTTTTCTAAGTGTGAACAAAAATTTTTACTTTTGAATGTATTTTCATTGGGTATAAAATTTTAGGCTGACAGATTCTATTTTCCCCCTCTCAGTACTTTACTTTGCTTCACTGCATTCTGGCCTGTAGTGTTTTTGACAAGAAGTCTGTTGTCATTCCTATCTCATTTTTACCACCTTGTATAAAACACTTTTATTTTTTTCTTTTCTGGTTACTTTTAAGATTTTTCTCTTTATCACTGGTTTTAAGTAATTTGAGGTCCCTTGGTGTACTTTTCTTAATATTTTTCCTATTTGGAGTTTATTGAGTTCAAATTTACATGTTTATAGTTCTCATTATATTTGGAAAAATTGAGGCCATCAAATATTTTTTCTATCCTTCACTCTATTTGTAGAATTCCAGTTACACATATATTAAATGGATTAGGGTATCTGGGTGGCTCAGTATTTGAGCATCTGCCTTCAGCTCAGGGCATGATCCTGGGGTCCTGGGATCAGGTCCCACACTGGGCTCCCACAAGGAGCCCACTTCTCCCTCTGCCTGTGTCTTTGCCTCTCTCATGAATAAATAAAATCTTTAAAAGAAAATAAATGGATTAAAGTCATCTCTCAACTCACTGATGTTGTTTTTCCTTTTCTTTTTTGGGGAGGAATCTCTTTTCTCTTTGTGTTTCATTTTAGGGAGTGGTTTTCTAAGCTAATGTGGGATCCTGTGCCTTCACATTTACTAATCTTTTTTTCTCTAGTGTCTAATCTGCCATTAATCCTGTTAGTGTTGTTTTTTTTAAATAATCCAGACGTTATATTTTTCTCTCAATAAAATTTTAGGCCATTTTTGTATCTCCCTTATCTCTTAAAAATGTTCACTCTCTGGAATGCCTCAGTGGCTCAGTGGTTGAGTGTCTGCCTTCAGGTCAGGTCGTGATCCTGGAGTCCCAGGAATCCTACATTGGGCTTCTCCCTCTGCCTGTGTCTCTGCCTCTTTCTCTGTGTCTCTCATGAATAAAATAAATAAAATCTTTAAAAAAAATGTTCACCCTCTACTTCTTTGAACATACAGTGGCCCTTATCTATGGGGGATGTGTTCCACGACCCTCTACTCGATGCCTAAAATTGTGGATAGTACTGAACCCTGTACATACTGTTTTTTTTTTCTGTATATACATATTTATCATGAAGTTTAACTTATAGATTAGATACTAGAAATTAACAACAAAAATAATAGAATAATTACAACAATATACTGTAATAGAAGTTATATGAGTGTCAGTCTCTCAGAATGTTTTATTGTACTGTCCTCACCCTTTTTGTGATGATGCGAGATGATAAAATGTCTATGTGACGAGATGAAATGAGATGAATGACTTAAGCGCTGTGACCTAGCATTGGGCTACGTTGACCTGCTGACAGTTCATTGAAAGGAGAATCATCTGCCTCCAGATGGTGGTTGATTGTGGCTAACTGAAACCATGGAAAGCAGTATGTGAATAAGGGAGGATTACTGCTCTTAGTGTGCTCTTGGTCTTGTTTGGTCCCTGTCTTCCTTGCTGTTCATCTTGCTCATGCTCTGTCTACACTGCCTGGTAACCCGAGGGGCTCTGCTTCCCCACATGCTCAAGCCCGTTTCCTCAACTCAGGGGAACTATTGATCTCTCTTTGAGTTCCCCTCTTCATTCCCATCTAAAAAAGTCTCTAGGCAATAAGTTAAGGCAGCGGTAGGGCTCACCTCATTTTTCCTCCTTCTCATGGGTATTACTATTCTGAACTGTCTACCTTGCGCTCACTGAAAACCATCATTTCATATATTTTGTCCAGTTTTTTCAGTTTAAGGCAATGGAGTAAATCTAGTCTCTGTTATACCATCATGGTTGGAAACAGAAGAGGCCCATACCCCTTCGTTTTTACCCTTATAGATTTCCTGGTAAATATAATTATTATCTTGCACATGTCTATAAATGTTTGGTCTGCATTAGGCTTTAAAGAAAGAATAGGACTAAATTTTGTTTTTCTTGTTTTCAGTGAGCCTGGTATGGTCAAGGGGGATGGGTCCACTTTACAAGTGTTATTTTGGTGACTGAAGAGCTCTTGTAAAATGTCTTAGTATTCTTAATCTTGCACAGAAAGATATTTTTGAAATTCAGTTTATGTTCCAATTTTGGCATAAGTGGTTTTCTAAGCTAATGTGGGATCCTGTAAAGCTGTCCAACTAAATAGTTTCACCAAGTGTACCTTATTGCCACTTCATTACTGTTTGTTACCAATCGTTTCCTCTGCTACAGAACAACATCTGTAATATGGGTGGATATTTTGTTAGAAATGTAGCATACCTACCAATTAGTTGGCCCAGCCAAATTAGCATGTGTTGATCTGCATCTCCAATTAAGGCAGCTGCTTGAATGTTGCTATTCTACAGCTGGCATTAGGCATGTGGGAGTGGATTGCACCATGGCCAGACACTAGCTATACCTCTTAATTAAAACATTTGCTTATGTTTGCATGGTTTCTTTAAAACAGTAAGTGGTTGTTCCAATTGGATTATTGATGGCTCAGTAACTTTTATGTAAAAAAACTTTTTTTAGTTGAGGAAACGTGGGACCTAGGTGTTCTGAAATGAGTCCCATTTAAGCAGATGATTGGTATTTCTCCTCCCATTTTAAAATTATTAGTTGTTACTCTAAGTGGATAATTGTAATTTGGGGTATGGACTTAAACTGTAAAGGAATTCGTGGAAAGGCGTATTCTTTGGATGTATTTATGTAGTTCTTCAGTGCTTTTATGTACAGATTGCTTCCCTTTTCATCACGGAGGGAAAGTACTTTGAAAGTGTTATGGAAAAGATTCACTTTAACTTGATTTTTCTGTCAAATAAAGTTATATATTTTCTTGTCAGTTATCCACTGTTTTAATAATCTTATTGTACCATTACATCTTAAATGCAGAGTTTATGTTACATGCTACTCTATAACTATAAATCTTTAGCTACAAAGTACTAATTTAAATGACTTTTTGCTATATACGATGCCAAAATCAAATGGAAGATGAGTCATTAAAACTGACAAGAAATTTCATAAACTTTGAATACAATTAATATCTAATGACAACAAGCTAATAGTAATAAAAAATGTTGATGTTGAATCAGCTTTTATTATGTTTCCATTCTAACATTGTAGTGATATCATTGTAAAATCTAAAATGTAATCACTCTTCAATAAAAATACTAAGCCACAAAATGTAAGTATATTCATTTTGGAGGAACACAGTAGAATCATGTTTAGGTATGTGTAGTTTAACAAACATACCCTATGTGATTTTCAGGGTCATTTCTGTTCAGGAACTACTGATAGGAGGCACCTGGGTGGCTCAGTGGTTGAACATCTGCCTTTGGCTCAGAGCGTGATCCCAGGGTCCTGGGATCGAGTCCTGCATCAGGCTCCCTGCAGGGAGCCTGCTTCTTCCTCTGCTTGTGTCTCTGCCTCTCATGAATAAATATATAAAATCTTAAAAAAAAAAAGGAACTACTGATAGACTAAACTCCTCACTTTTTAAATATGGAAACTAAGTCTGAGAAACCCAAGTCATATCAAGTTAATGACTCAAGTGGGGAGAGTCTGGCTTCTTGTGCTATGTTCTCCATTACCCCTTTGCTCTTAATTTGTGCTTTAAATATTGTAGCTGGGGAACTAAGTGGTAATTTGGGGGAGGCAAACATCACCAAAACATAATATCACAGTTATGTAGCATCTAGAGATTAGAAAACAAACTAAACTGAACTTGCATCGTGTCTGTGTTTGAATGCAGTTACCTATTACAGTTATTATCATTGGATCAATTTTAGGATATGTGAACATTTTTATTAAAATGGATGTATTTATTCCTTTTTTATTTAAATTTTTTTTTATTTTTATTTATGATAGGCACACAGTGAGAGAGAGAGAGGCAGAGATACAGGCAGAGGGAGAAGCAGGCTCCATATACCGGGAGCCCGACGTGGGATTCGATCCCGGGTCTCCAGGATCGCGCCCTGGGCCAAAGGCAGGCGCCAAACCGCTGCGCCACCCAGGGATCCCTTATTTAAATTTTTGAAAAACTTTTGAGTATAGTTAACATGCAATGTTAACATTAGTTTCAGGGGTAAAACAGTGGTTCACATTTCTATTATACATTAGGATATGCTCACCACAAGTGTAGTTACCACCTGTCACCATATAACATTATTACCGTATTATGGACTATATTCCCTGTGCTGTGCCTTTACTCATTCCATAACTGGAAGCCTGTATCTCCCACTCCCCTTCACTCATTTTCCTATCATCCCACAACATGTCCCTCTGGCAACGATCTGTTCTCTATAAGATTGATCCTACTTTCTGTTTCTCTATTCCTTTACTTGTTTCCTTTATGTTTCACATATGAAATCATATGGTATTTGTCTTTCTCAGTCTGACTTATTTAGTATAATAAGTATATATACTTATTTAGTATAAGTATATAGTATTTAGTATAAGTATATAGTATTTAGTATAATATCCTTAGGTTCATCCATGTTGTTGCATATGGCAAGATTTCATACTTTTTTTATGGATGTGTAATATTCAATATGTGTGTGTGTGTACACCATATCTTATCCATTCATCAACTGATGAACTCTGAAGTTGTTTCCATATCCTGGATATTGCAAATAATGCTGTAATAAACCTAGGGGTATATGTATTCCTTCAGATTAGTGTTTTCATATTCTTTGCATAAATACCCAGAGATACAATTACTGGATCATAGGGTTGTTCTATTTTTAATTTTTTGAGGAACCTCCATATTGTTTTCTACAGTGGCTGCACCTGTTTACATTCCCCCTAAAAGTGCACAAGGGCTCTTTTTTCTCCACATCCTTGATCCATCCTCCGCCAACACTTGATATTTCTTGTCTAGCTATTCTGACAGGTGTAAGGTGAGATCTCATTGTGGTTTTGATTTGTATTTCCCTGATGATTAGTGATGCTTAGCATCTTTCCATGTGTCTGTTGGCTGTCTGTATGTCTTTTCTGGAAAAATGTCTATTCCGATCCTCTGCCCATTTTTTAGTTTAAATTTTAGATATTTAACGTACAGTGCACTCTTGGTTTCTGGAATAGAATTCAATTATTCATCACTTACAACACCCAGTGTTCATCATAACAAATGCCCTTCTTAATACTTGTCACACATCTAACCCATCCCTCCCCGCCTTCCTCCATCAACCCTCAGTTTGTTCTATATCATTAAGAGTCTCTTATAGCTTGTTTCCTTCTCTCCTTTTTCCCCCTCTTCCCATAAATTTATGTTTGTTTCTTAAATTCCACCTGTAAGTGAGATAATATGGTATTTGCCCTTCTATGACTTATTTCACTTAGCTCCATCCATGTCATTGCAAATGGCAAGATTTCATTCTTTTTGATAGATGAGTAATATTCCGTGTGTGTGTGTGTGTGTGTGTGTGTGTGTGTGTGTGTGTGTGTGTATACACCACATCTTCTTTATCCATTCATCAGTTAGATGGACATTTTGGTTCTCTCCATAGTAGTTTGGCTATTGTTGATAGTGCTTCTGTAAACAGGGTGCATGTATTCCTTCAAATTTGTATTTTTGTATCCTTTGGATAAATGCCTAGTAGTGTAATTGCCAGATCATTGGGTAGTTTATTTTTAACATTTTGAAGAACCTTCATAGTGTTCTCTAGGGTGTCTGCACCAGTTTGCATTCCTACCAAGTGTAAAAGGGTTCCCCTTTCTCTGCATTCTCATCAACAACTGTTGCATTCTATACACCAATAACGAAGCAACAGAAAAAGAAATCAAGGAATTAATCCCATTTGCAATTGCACCAAAAACAATAAGATACCTGGGAACAAATCTAACTAAAGAAGTAAAAGATCTATACTCTGAAAATTATAGAACACTAATGATAGAAATTGAAGACGATACAGAGAAATGGAAAAGCATTCCATGCTCATTGATTAGAAAAACAAACATTGTTAAAATGTCTATACTACCCAAAGCAATCTATATATTTAATGTAGTCCCCATCAAAATACTACCAGCATTTTTCACAGAGCAAGAATAAACAATCTTGAAAGTTGTATGACCGCAAAAGACCCCAGATAGCCAAAGTGATTCTGAAAAAAACTGGGGGCATCATGATTTTGGATTTCAAAGTATATTACAAAGCTATAGTCATCAAGACTGTATGGTACTGGAACAAAAGCAGACACATAGATCAATGGAACAGAATAGAGAACCCAGAAATGGACCGTCAAATATAAGCTCAACTAATCTTTGACAAAGCAGGAAAGAATATCCATGGAAAAAAGAGTTTCTTCAGTAAATTCTGTTGGAAAAGAGTTTCTTCAGTAAATTCTGTTGGGAAAAGAGTTTCTTCAGTAAATTCTGTTGGGAATTCTGCACGGTAACATGCAGGAGAATGAAACTGGACCACTTTCTTACACCATACACAAGAATAAATTCAAAATGGATAAAAGACCTTAATGTGAAATAGGAAACCATGACAATCCTAGAGGCGAACACAGACATCAGCCTCTTCAATCTCAGCCATAGCAGCTTCTTACTAAACATATCGTCAGGAGGCAAGGTAAGCAAAACCAAAGATGAACTATTAAGACTTCATCAAGATAAAAAAAGCTTCTGCACAGCAAAGGAAACAGTCAACAAAACAACAAAACTAAGCAGCCTAGGGAATGGGAGAAAATATTTGCAAATGACATATCTGATAAAGGATATCTAAAATCCTGGATGGTTTAGTCTGTTAAGCATCCGACTCTTGGTTTCAGCTCAGGTCATGATCTTGTGGTTATGAGATCAAACCTCACATCAGGCTCTGTGCTCAGTGAGGAGTCTGCTTCAGATTTTCTCTCCCTCTCCCTCTCAAATAAATAAACAAACAAACAAACATAAATAAATACTTTTTCTAATTAATAAAGACAATATAAACTCAGGATGTAGGAAAACCATACACACACAGGTTAGCAAGAGATCGCAAAATTCCGGGAATCTCATGTTCCCTCCCAATTACTACACCTTCCCCCCCACCCCGAATTTCTTTATTTTAATTATTACTAAATTTCAAACATTAATATTAATTTCTAATATTATCATTAATTTTGACTTATTTGGGTTTATATACATTCTTTTGAGTTTTGGATTCTTCAATTCAGCATGTAATGTATAGATGCAACAGAAATGCATGCTCATATGCTCTGAAGACATGCCCAGGATTGTTCCCAGTAACATTACTAATAGTAAAAAAGTATAGTTCATTTATTTACCACAATTTAGTTACCTATTGCATTGTTGATGGACATTTGAGTTGCCCATTTTTGAGTATTTATTTTGGATCTGTACCTATAAGAGGACTTAAACTCTTTAGACATACTGAGAGTCTCCTTGTCATACAAAAAACATTGCTGGCACTATCAAATAATTTCTTAAGATAATGTTGCAAATATAATAGGTGACTTGAAATTAGCACTGAGACAAAGTCCTTCTGCAGATTGCCTCCTCAGAAACAGAACAAAAAAAAAACACCTACGGAGACTACATGATAATAAAGATAAGAGACCCCACGTATACAAATAAAGTATGCAAAATATGTCCTAATTCAAGTCAGAGTCAAATGTTAAGCCCTAGTTAAGCCCACCTTAGGGAAAGGTGTGGGAAAGAATTGAGAAAGGCTCTACCACAGGCAACAAAGGCAGAAAGTCATAAAGGAGAGACCCCTGAGTAATAAAGAGCCGTACTGAGCCAGAGCTTTCCAGAATATTTGTGGACGTTGGTCACTATTTTACCTCTGTAAGTATGGTTAGACAGGTGACAGCACACGGCTGCAGTGTCATCATTCATATGAAGGTTTTGATTTTTATACCCTAGCTTTTGGTGTGCTTTATGAATGTTAAACCTAAACATGTCTATAGTTTGAAAGCTGAATGTCTGACTTTTTTATTTAACTTTTAACGTATAAAGATTTTGTAAGTCAGTTGACCTAGCAGTTTGCCCTCCCAAGTGGTGAGTGGTTACTAGTCAGGAGATATAAAGTACATTTCAAAGATCATGTTAAGGATGAAGGAACTAAATATGCTGCAAATTACTGCGTTAAATGGAAAATAAGCAGTTGTAAGATCCCCCTCTACCCTTGTCTTCTCTTTCAAGTTCATTCTTGAAAACATAAGAACAGATATGTGTCTTTATAAAGTTACCTTGTACCATCATAATCAAATCATGAATTAAAATATTTTTATTTCTTTGGTTTTGTCTTCTTTCTGTCACCCTTTCACACACAGTACTAAAGCATTATTAATTTTCTCCTGGCACAACTGCATGATGATCTCTTTAAGAAGGGCTTAATATTACTCCAATCATCATTTTACACAGCAGACTGCCTCTGGGACTCTTTGACAATGCAGCTGCTTATGGTAGATGAAGGAAATCAAGTATTGTGGTACAGACTTTTAGGGGGATATTAATGTGTTTTTAAAAGCAAATAAAATATCCTGTGTATTAGCCTGTGATCCAGGATGAATGGAGAATCAATCCATAGGAGTGGTTACTTTTTCTTGAATAGTATGAGCATTGTGGGAATATGAATTGTTCCTGATCTTTTTTTGTGACTGAATTTTAAGTTGTCAGATGCTTAGGAATGGTTTTGGGAGAAAGAAAATACTTTTCAAGGCATTTTGAAGATGTTTTGAAAAATTTTAAAGAATGTTTTGAGGAGAAATTTTTTGTCTTACTAGATTTTTAAAATATTTCAGTTTATTTATTTTTAAAAGTACACTTTATTTTTTAGAGCAGTTTTATGTTCATAGCAAACTTGAGTGGAAGGTACAGATCCTGACCATATACACAAAGCGTCCGTTCCAAAGTCCTGGGTAGTGCCTTTGTTCCAGTCGACGAACCTGTGCTGACATACCAGTATAACCCCCAAACCCATAGTTCAGTATAAGTTTTTCATACTCTTGGAAGCAATAAATTTAAATCTCAAACTTTTGTTGTTATGTGCTGCCTACAAAATTATTTCTTTTTGATGGCTGCATTTGGATTCCTTACCTTATTCCCCTTTGACTTTTAAAAAATGGCATGAGAAGTACATTATTTGCTTCTTTTCCTTTCATTTTTTATGTTTAACATCTTATATTTTCAAAAAATATATTTTGCTACATGCCTATCTTTTCTGTCTTTATATTGTACACTGGGCATATGCTGAAAGGGATCAGTCTAGATTTCCAGTCAGAAATGCATATGCAGGGGTGCCAGGATAGCTCAGTCAGTTAAGTGGCTGCCTTTGGCTCAGGTCATGATCCTGGAGTCCTGGGATTGAGCCCCACATTGGGCTGCCTGCTGATCCCCTGCTGCTTGTGTTCTCTCTCTCTCACTCACTGTCCCTGATAGATGATGATGATGATAGATAGATAGATAGATAGATAGATAGATAAATGCATATGCTTCTAGAGACCAGATGGAAATGAATCAGGTAGGCTAAGGTGAGATAAGAAAGAGTGGAGAGGCCTGGAGAACTGAAGAACCCTCCCTGTGTAGAGATGGCAGCTCCACCTTATTGTTACCATGTGGCAATGCAAGCCCAGGGTGCCATATTTTCCAGTTATATTAGAAGAATTTAAAAAGGAAATGAAGATGACTTATATAAGATTTTGCAATTTTGTATCACCTTAGTCTTAGGGCCAAGCAAAGTTGAGCACCCAACAACTCATGGACCACTATTTTCCTTCTTTATTTTTATTGAGCCATTATTCCTGTGACGATTACATGTGCTGGAGACTGCTCTGAGAGCTTTGTAGAAATCAGCTCCTTGAATCATTGAACAGCTCTCTGAGATTGGTACTTCTGTTGTCCCCATTTGAGAGAGGACACAAGTAAGATACTTGTGGTAAGCAGAATTCTAAGATACTTCTGAAGATTCCTGTCCCATGGTGTACACACCCCACGTAATCCCAGATTTGAGTGTAGGCAGGCCTGGTGGATATAATGGATGACATTCTTGTGGTTAGGTACATTATATGGCAAAGGTGAAGTGAGTTTGCAGATATATGGTCCCATCAGTTGACTTCGAGTTAGTCAAAAGATTATCTTTGGTGGGACTGACTCAATCAGGTGATCTCTTTAAAAGCCTCAAGTCTTCCCTCAGGTGGCAGATTGAAAGCACCAGAAATGCCCTTCCTTTGGCTTGTAGAAGCACACTGCTGTGTGTGGGGAGGGCCACGTGTCAGGGAATGGCAGGTGGCCTCAAGGAGAGGGGTCTCCAGTTGTATAACCACAGGGAATAGAATCCTGTGAACACACACAGGGTGAGCTTGAGGGTGGAACCTGAGCCTCCGATGAGATTGCAACTTTCTGAGACTTGAGCAAAGGACCCAGGTATGCCGTGGCTACATTCTTGACCTACAGAAACTGAGATAAGGAACGGGTGTTGTTTTAAAACCACTCAGTTTGTGGGGAATTTGTGATGCAGCCACAGGAAGCTAATAGGATCACGTTGCTGAGGAGTGGCAGAGCCAGGGTTGGGCCCAGGCAGCCCACTTACAGGGTGTACTGCCTCGTGCGAGCACGCTATTCCAGAAAGCTCTTTGAACAAGTCATTGTGAAAATGTTTTTTTAAAGCTGCTTTTCTGTCGTGCATGACCACAACATGTACATTCCACTATGATGTTCTGCTTCATAAACCCACTTTTATAAGCAACCAAATTAATTTCTTCAAGTTCTCATTTTAATCTTTTCCCCTAAATTAAAAAGCTGGTAGATACATACTTACACCCTCACAGTTATATACATGGTTAACAATAACTTACAGATTATATATTAAAATTTGTTTTATTAAAAAGGCAAACTTTTTTCTGTATGGTGAACTAATATTAATGTTTCCCTTCTAATTTCTTTGGTATAAAATTGTAAAGACTGATCATTTTAGAGTATGTAAATAAAGTGCTAAAAACTCTGTGAGGTATTGGGGAAAGTTTATTTTCCTTGATTCAATTTGAAAATGATGATGGATAATTTTAGAACTTGGTGGTTTAATTAATGACATTCATCTTGAACTTCTTGACCTTCAGAATTTGCAGTTTACCTTACTTACATTTCAAAATCATGAGGTGGAATTTATCATTTTTCACTTTACCATTCATCTACTTTAAATATCTGGGTGGCAAATGAGACCTGCTCAAAGCAGTGGGGAGGACGTAGCAGGAGTATATATAATCTCCTGTGTGGGCAGGAAAGACTCTAAGGAAAACCTAATAGGCATTTATCAGGTCTTGTTGTAGACATTAATAATTAGTGGATCTGAATGATTAAGGATTATCCACCTTCTTAAATGAGCTGGAATCCAGACCTTTTAAAAAAGTGTTCTGGACTGTGAAACTGATAACATTGTTTTTATCCAGATTGTTCTATTAAATACCAGGAATTGTTACGAGAGCATGATGCTGTGACCATGGATTAGTTTTTAGGTGACCTGGATCCATCTTGGGTCTTGCACCAGGCATCTTTGTAACCTCAAACAGCTGGTTGTCTGTTGTACTTTGTGCAGGATGGGTTCGTTCCTGTCTGTGACATTGATAATACCTGCTCTGTGTAACTTAGCGGATTGTTGTGAAGATCAAACAAGGTAATGTCAAGACATTTTTGAACGTAGGGGAAGGTCTAACTTTCAATCTTTGCCCTTCCAGGTATAATATGTTCATTGCTTTCTTGGGGCAGAGTGAGAAATTTAACTGGTTTTCACCCAGGGCAGTCCACAAAATGTCTCCCACACGATCCACACTGCTTTCCCTGTGGGCAGGATGCTTGCGGCAGGTTACTGAATTTTGTTCATCTTTCTGCTTTTCGTCATCCAGGCCTCTAATACCTACTGCTAAAGAAAATATGCCGCTGCTTTTCCCATTTCTGGTTCTAACAGGCCGCCATTTGAAAAGTTGTTGGAATTCATTGACATTTGCAAAATAATTTTGCCGACTCAGGTGTTTGAGAGAATAATAAAAGTTAGCATCTCCGTAATTTCATGGGAGATAACCGGTAGCAGGATCTAGGTGATCTGCTCCCTCACATTTCCCAGACTCCTCCCTACTCTCCTTTCTCTGTTTAATATTGCCTCACATACTGTGTGCTGTGCAAGGTAGCATCTCATACGCATGCTTTTTATTTTTTATTTTTAAGATTTCATTTTTAACTAATCTCTACACCCAGCGCGGGCCTGGAACTCACAGTCCTGAGACCAAGAATCCCATGTTCCACTGAGCCATCCAGGTGCCCCTACGTGTGCTATTCTTATATGTATCTTGCCAAATATATGTTTACATATATATATTCTTATACATATGTATGTTGCATTTCTACATATCATATACGTGACATAATCACACATAAGGATATTATCTCTTGTATTGTTTTAGTCTTCCTAAGGAAGATGTACAAGCCTCTTTACTGCCTTTTTTCTTCCAAGTTTTTGTTTTGTTTTGTTTTTTTGAGAGAGAGAGAGAGAAGGAGAGTGAGCAGGAAGCAGCAGAGGGAGAGCAGAGAGAGAATCTTAAGCAGATTCTATGCCCAGCACAGAGCCAGACAGGGGACTCAATCTCAAGACCCTGACCTGAGCTGAAATCAAGAGTCTGATGGTTGAAGGGCTGAGCCACCAGGCCCTGCTCTTCCAAGTTTTTATTTAAATTCCATTTAGTTAATATACAATGTAATATTAGTCTCAGGTATACAGTTAGTGATTCCTCACTTACATACAACACCTATTGCTTTTTTTTTTTTTTTTTTACAAAACTTCCTACAGTGAAATACTTTTCATGACTTCCCAATGAAATGTGATGTGCTTTCATAGCTTTTTATTTTATTTTATTTTTTTATTCATGATAGGCACACAGTGAGAGAGAGAGAGAGACAGAGACACAGGCAGAGGGAGAAGCAGGCTCCATGTGCCGGGAGCCTGACGTGGGACTCGATCCCAGGTCTCCAGGATCGCGCCCTGGGCCAAAGGCAGGCGCTAAACCGCTGTGCCACCCAGGGATCCCGCTTTCATAGCTCTTAATTCTTGTTTGCTTATGGCATTTGATAATGAGGAATGGGAGCGGATAAAAGGGAGAAAAAAGACATGGCCCTTACTTTTCGGGTAACTTTTCATGACAGTGCTGCTGTGGTCATTGTTGAAGCTTATAAAGGTAAAAGGATATTGGATGTCTGGCTGGCTTATTTGGTAGACTCTTGATCTCAGCATTGTGAGTTCAAGCCCCACATTAGGTGTGATCACCAGAAGTAGGCTAACAAATCTTTGGGATTTGTCAATAGGCTTCCTCAAATCTACAATTAGACTTCCTAAAAATTGGACTGAAAGTACATATATAGGGACATGGGGTTTATTAAGATGGACAGTGTGTTTTATATTTTACATTACATTGTGTGATATTTATCCTTTGAAAAATTTTCAAGCATTCAATTTTTTGCTTAGAAATAATTGAGAAGTGGGGTGCCTGGGTGGCTCATTCAGTTAAGTGTCTGACTCTTGGGTTCGAGACCCGTATCAGGCTCTGTGCTTAGCATGGAGTCTGGTTGAGATTCTCTCTCTTCCTCTCCCTCTGCCCCCCCCCCCCAATCTCTCTCTCTCAAATAAGTAAATAAATAAAATCTTAAAGAAAAATAATTGAAAAGTATAGCAAAAACAAATAAAATTTACTTCTTTAGGATTCATCATTTAATTATTTGTGTAATTTGATCCATTAATTACCTGTTGTATTACAAATTTGTTGCACATTAGGATTTGACACAGGAATTTAAACAGAATGAGGTATCAGTTTGACAAATTTGGAATGGACATTTTCTTAGCTTCAAAAAATACTCTCATTTTTAAATAATTGTTCTTTCATTCCCTATCCCCCTTGCTTTGCTTCATATTTTCTTGGTGGCATTTATTACCAAATCTGATGTATCATATTTTTACTTATTTCTTTCCTTTCTCCCTCAAATAGTCTCTAAGCTCCAAGGTAAGCAACTTGGTTTCGGTCGTGGCTAACAGCACCTGACCCATAGCAGGTATTCTCTAAAAATTTGTTCAGTGGGTGAATAAATGCCTGTAGCATCAACTGCCTTCTAAAAAGAAACTGTGGAGGATATGCTTTGGTACCATTATGACACTATCCAGAATCGAATTACCTAAAAACTGGTAAGCCAAAGTCAGAGTGTTCAGGGCCGTGTTTCCAGATATTCTCATTTAGTGAGAGTTTCAGAAGTGAGTTTATGAGTTAAATGTAGTGACAGTTATCAGCAAGGCGAGAGTAATTCTAAAACTGAAATATTTGTTTTGTTCCTCACAGAATTTTGATCTGAATGTAGTAGGGCGTCCAGCCTCAACTTCTAGGGAAGCAGCACCTGACATCATCAAGAGAGTAGTGTAGGTGGGAATAAGCCACCTTCTCCATTGCTGGGTGTCTAGGTTCCCAGCTGGTCTCTAACAGAGCTTTCTGACATCGGGCAAACTATTTCACTTCAGTTCCTCATCTTGAAACAGAGACAGTCCTTGACTGTGTCATATAAGATAGTTGGAGAATTAAATGAGATAATCCACACAAAACACTTGACAGGGTGCCTGGCATGGAGTAAGCACTCAAAAGTTGCTGTTATGATTTTCTTTTTTTTTAAGAGCCCTGTGAGATGGGAGAAATAGAGTAACAAGAGTTCCAAATTTTGAGAGGCGTGTATTCAGCTGCAGTACGCAGTGTGGAGTCTGGCCTGTGAGCCGGGTGCAAGGGTGAGGGGCCAGGTGCTCAGCGTGGCCAGCAGTGATATGTTGGGGATTGCTGCCGCAGGACACTGTCCTGGGGGGTGGGGGATGTGGGAGGGAGAGCCCACGTGCTTGACGTGTCCAGGACCAAGCACTTAAATTTCACACTGTTCAGTTCTAAACAGAGCTCCTGGAGAACTAACCAAGATTTAGGAACTGGCATATAAATTTGCAGGCCCTGAAACCTGCTTCTGTTGGGAGACTCAAGAATACATATACCTTTTAAGGTAAAACTTGCCTGAAATCAAGTTTAGTAGGATGATAAACAAAATTGAATGCCCGGTTTTGTTTCTTTTTGCATTGGTTTGTTTTTAAGTATAATGGCCGTGCAGGCTGTAGCACTTAGCAGTGTAACTGCTCCCTGTTGGCATGTATAAAGGAAGCCAAAATAGAGCCAGAGGCTTCCTTCGTGAGCATGCCACCTATTGCCAGGGAGTGTGTGTGGTCACGAGTGTCGAGAGAGTCCGTCATGTTTACTTACCTGCCTCAGTGACTCCTATTTCTTGTATCCAGGTCTCTCCAGCGACTCCTCTAGCTTCTAGTGAAGACTTTGTCTCTTTATATATTTGACTCTTTGCAGCCTGGCTCTCTTTATAGTTCCTATAGACCTGGGAGCCAATCTTGACCTAAGGAAGTACTTCTTTTCTTTTAAAATGAGAAAAGTGAGGGGCGCTTGGGCGGCTTGAGTGCTTGAGCATCTGCCCTTGGCTCTTGGGCATGATCCTGGGGTCCTGGGATCGAGTCCGTGTCAGGCTCCCCTGCAGGGAGCCTGCTTCTCCCTCTGCCTGTGTCTCTGCCTCTCTCTCTGTGTCTCTCATGAATAAATAAGTAACATCTTTAAAAATAAATAAATAAAATGAGAAAAGTGATATTTTTCTGAAATTAACCAATTAATTCAAACTGTATAGAATTATAAAAAGTGAAAGTTGATTCCCTTTTTCTTCTGTACTCCATCTCTATAAACACACACACTCTTTGATCTGACTATCCTACTTCTAGAAGTTTATCCTACAGAAAAACTCAGGTAAATTGCACAAAGATTTATGTGCAGGATATTCATGGTATTGTTTATACCATGTGAAAAATGAGAAATTATCTGAATGTCTGTCAATGGCCCCCTATTCCAGTGTCCTCTTTGAGCAAAGATAGAGCCCAGGCCTCACTAGAGATGAAAAAGCTAGATTACTCTGTCTTATCAGATCAGCTCATACACAAGGTGGTGAGAATGTGAGCTGCTACCTCTTCTTGGTCAGTGATTCCTTCCAAATCTTGGTATGGATTATTAAAACTGCAGCCGTATGCTGTCACCTGTCTGACCGTAGTTATGTGGGTAACATAGTGACCAGCGTCCCCAGATACTCTGGAAAGCTCTGGCTCAGTACGGCTCTTTATTACTCCAGGGGTCTCTCCTTTATGACTTTCTGCCTTTGATGCCTATGGTAGAGGCTTCCTCAGATTCTTCCCCAGACCTTTCCCCAAGGTGGGCTTGACTAGACTCTGCCTTGAGGTAGGGCTTATTTTGCATACTTTATTTGTATATAAAATATGCAATATTTATTCTCTTATTATCGTGTCTTTGGCCTGGGGAGGGGTCCTGGAATAGGGGGCACATGTGAGGAGCCTCGCCTTAGATGCACCCATAATCCTTTTTGACCAAACTGCTTTTGGTATTGGTGGTACCATGTAAACACTCTGTAGTTTCTCCATCCTTATTTTGTCTTTTTCATTTGTTTTTTTTTTTTTTTTTTTTTTTTTGCTATTGTTATTCTGTTTTTAATAAGGTCTTGATGACCTAAAAAAGTACCCCTGACTTCATTGGCGTTCTGGGTTTTTTTTAGCTTGCCTTGATGTATTCCCCTTCTCTAGTATAATGAATTCTTCCTTTGATCTGTCCCTGCTCATACTGTGTATTGAATGACTGGTTGAATAAATTATGGCCCAGCCTTTCCACGTAATTTAAAAAGTCTATCTATATGTATTGACATGGAAGGCCATCTTTACTGAAAAAAAACAAGTTGTGGAGTAGCATATTTCAAGAAAGTCTGGTCTTACTTTTGTAAAACAACAATAATAAAAACCCGACAAATACTAAACTCATGAAAACATTTTGTATGTATATAACACATATAGATATGTATCAAAAAAAAAGGTCTGCAAGGTTATGTAGCTCAGACCATTCATGGTGGTTATTTCTGGGGAGTATTAATTTAACAACCAAATTTTTTACTCTTTTGAGGGTCATGGACCTTTTTGTGAATCAAAATGATAAAAAACATCCCTATAAAAATATGTATGTATATAGTTGGCCTATAAATAATCTGGGGCTTAGGGGTATTGACCTTCCACGCAAAGATTCATGTGTAACTTTTGACCCCTCAAAAACTGAAGTACTGATAACCTGTTGACTAGAAGCCTTCCCTATAATATAAACAGTCAATTAACACATTTTGTGTGTTATATCTATTATATACTCTGTTCTTATACTAAAGTAAGCTAGAGAAAAGAAAATGCTATTGGAAAAATTGTAAGGAGAAAATACATTTACAGTACTGTACTGTAAAAAATCCATGTATAAGTGACCCATGCTGTCTAACCCGTGTTGTTCAAGGTCACTGGAATATACAGAATATTTTGCCTGCAATTTTAAGGAATTCAGGGACTCCTCTGATAACTGTTTTGATCCAGCCAGTGTGTATTGGCATTATGGTCTAATACCAATCTTGGTTCATCCCTTTTTATTCTAATATCTGTTGAGCTTCTACTGCAATACTTTGAAAGTATATGGGCAATGGAAGTGACACTGCCTCTGTCAGCCCTAGAGAAATGTGCTGATATAGAAGGTTTAATTTATACTTCCTTGAACTTCTTTTTTAAAAGCCCATACTATTTAAATCATTCGTCTAAATTCTAAGGAGGCAGTTTTGTTGTATATTAAGATAAATGTGACTAACTAATATGTTTTAAGGCCAAATATATACATTTTTATATACCATGTATTGTAGGCCACACACACACACACACACACACACACACACACGGACACTCATACATACACACACTTCACAGTAAATTGGGTCTTCGAGACAATCAGTATTTGGGCACACAGTTTTACTATTTCAAATTACAGAGGCTAATGGCATTGTATGTTTGTGTATTTATGGTATATTACTGGGCTTAGCTATGATTGATTTTAGTAACAGAAATTCCAATTATAAAGTTGTTTCTGTGGGCAGATGGGATTTACTTTTCAATATCTGTTTGGCACACTTTCCGGAAATGCTCTGAGCAAAGTATACAGTTAGTCGCTTATATACATTTAGCATGAAACTCAATAAGTAACCAAGAGCTTGTTTTGCCCCTACAGAGCTCAAGTATTTATTTACTTTTTTATTCACCAAGTGAAGGCCACAAACCTATCCCTTCTCAAACCAAAGCCTAACTTAACAGTATTTTATCAGCCTCTATTGCACAGCATGCATCAAAGACATTTGTGTGTTTAGTATCCAAGATGATTTACAACGTAAATGTAAATCTGAACTCTGGAGGAGAACCCTCAAGGCCCCCCTACTGGATCTTTGGCTTCTCTATAAAAGCATCTCTAGTGGTGTCTCTCAGTGGGCAACTAGCTGCTCTGTGGGACAGTCCCCAGTATGTGGTTGCCTGTCACCCTGCCAGTGTTGGTTGCCCAGGCCTATGGTCCTTCCTGGGGGCAGCAACACCCCAACTGCAATGAGCAAACTCAGCACCTACATCTTGGTTCTAGATAGGTTTTCTAATAAAGGATCCGGGGATCCTTGGAGAAATGGCTGGTTCAGGGCTGGGGCTGGGAGAATAGAAGATGAGTGTGGAATAGCTCTTAAGAATATACTTATCCTGATGAGCACTGAGGAACGTATGGAATAGTTGAGTCACTATATTGTACACCTGAAACTAATAAAATACCATATGCTAATAACACTTCAATTTTTTAAAAATGGGATTTTATATAGTATCAAAATATCTCCCTACAGAATACCAAAATACTTGTTGACTACAAAGGGAAAAATAGTAACCTCACCGGGGAGGAGTCGGGCAGACAGCATCTTAGTAAGAGGTCAGACTTCCTTCAGTCAGTAGTGGGACATTGAAACTGTGCCACCCAATAGGATGTGGTGAGAAACACAGCCTCGCTTCGGCGGTGGTCCTGCCAAGGGTGCATGATCTAAGGCTAATCGTGCGGAAACACACACGGACCTAAGTTGAGGGATATTCTACAAACCATTTGGCCTGTAATCTTCAGAGTATCAGAGTCGTAAAGGTCAAGAGAAGATGGAAAAGCTGATCCAGATTGTAAGAGGCTAAACAAGACGTGGCAGCTAAATGTGTCAGGTGACTCTGATTTGGATCCTTTCTCTCCAAAGGACATTGTTGGGGCAGTCAGTGAAACTGGATCAGACTCTGAGGCCTAGAGGCAGTAATGCATCAGTATAAATTTCCTGCTTTTGATGGCTGATTTTGGAGACTGTGTTTGTAGGAAATACATACAACAGCAGCATTCATAAACTTTTTAGTCTCAGGACCCTTTTACAACTCCTAAAATGTCAAGGGGCCCCAAAGAGCTTCGGTTTACCTGGGATACAGCTGTCAACGTTAATTACCTTAGAAATTCAAACTAATTAAAAAATTATTTACTTATAAGAATAACAGTAAACCCATTGTATGTTCATCTAACATTTTTTAGCAGGAAAGACAACTATATGTTCTGAAGCAAAACAAAATTCAGTGACAAGAGTGGCGTTTTACATTTTTGCAAATCTATTTAATATCTGGCACAGTAGAAGACAGTCTCATTTGCATATCTGCTTCTGCGTTTAGTCTGCTGCGATGTTATTTTGGTTGAAGTAGAAGAAAATCTGGCTTTACATGGTAATGTAGTTGGAAAATAGGAAGTGATTTGAATAGCCTCTTCAGGTAGTTGTGGATATTCTTCTTTGATACTACATCAAAACTCCATAAATGGAAGTTTCTTAAAAGTTAGTTGCAGCAGGGAATCTGAAAACGTATCAATGGATTTTCATAATCAGTTACATTAAAATCCACTTGTCTGCCTTGCACTTTGCATAAGTCTTTTATGCATTACGATTTTATAACTGTGTGTGTTGGTCATTAGTATTGATTCCGGAGTTTTGCAGATTTCACAAATGTTGACAAAGCACCAAAAAAATCCCAATCATTATTATCATTCCCAATCTTATCAGAAAAACCTTTTCTCTCAAGCACATGAAGGTAGCTACAGGTTTTCCAAAATTCTGATTTTTCACTTAAAACCTCAAATTTTATCATGGACAACAAATACTGTTGGTTGTTTTTCTAAAATGACAGACTCATTTCATTTTAAAAAATGTGCTAAACCTGAAGAAGCATAGTTTTTCTGTCCGTTGTTCTTTCAAGTAAAATGGTTCAGTATGAAAACAGAGCCTAATTCAGCTTACAGAACTCTGTTGCACAGATGCTTTCCTCAAGACACCCATTGAATTAGGCACACAGAAAAAGTGCTTTCTGTGTACGTCCCATTTTGTCACACAGCACATTAAAAATGTGTCCTCAAGGGTAGAGATTTAATACAATTAATGATTTTACTGCTTCTTCAAGGGACATTCTCAAACACAACTGACTTTTTCCTTTTCCCTGCAAATCTGTGGAGGATATAGTTAGGTGCCATTGCTCTAATTCATGGTACGGGTTTAGCATTTTTATACACCATTGCTTTTGTGCCATCAGAGCAAGTGTCAACACACTGAAGAATGCAGATAATTAACGTCTGATTATTTTTGACTCTCAGGGACCCTCAAAGCCATGGCCCACGCTTTGAGAACCACTACATTGAAGTACTTATGGGTGATGGATGACATCTTGTTAGCAACTGAATCTGACATGGTTCAGGAAAAAAGTTACCTGTACAGTATTTGCAACTTTTCTTTGCTTGAGATTATTTCAAAATTAAAAAACAAAACAACAACCAAATAAATAATGGCCTTTTAAATATTGAAAACTGAAAATTATGAGAATAATCATTTGCAAGTTTCAGCAATATACCTGTAAATTCTTATGCAGATTAAATGATGTAATGTCACTTAGTAGAATTCTTGACATCCAGCTGATGTTCAGTAACTGATAACTATAGTAGTTATTACTCCTGTTTAGTTGGTAGAATGTTAACTGCAACCCTGTGTATTTTTTTACATGGTGCCTCTGGGCTCTTCAGGGTATCATAGAGTCAGGATGATTTGTGTCAAGTTCTTATCCTGACTTCTAAAAGTGCAGGAGAAACTAAATCAGGCTTTTTTTTTTTTTTTTTTTGCTTTTATTTTGGTTTGATATGTAAAAAACTATGCTCTTTTAACAATTTAAATGAAGAGGCTTTTTTGTGTGTATGTGTTGCACGGAAGGATGGTTCTACTCTTGGCAAAATGTTGTTGAACTATATTTATCTTCAAAGTGTTAATTGCCATAAAGTAAATATTCATTTCAATAGCTGATATTTTAAATTTTATGGTAATTTCTTCAAAAGTTCCTTTTTTTTTTAAAGAAATAAAAGCAACCGTTAAGCTTCTTTTTTCTAAATACCAAAATGAGAGACCCAGATCTCGAAAAGAATACTTTCTTCCTGTGGGAAGATTTCACAAAAGCACAACAGTCTTGTGAGAACAAAGTGACAGGTTAAAATAAAAAGTGGTTACTTTAAAAAAAAAAAAAGTAGCTCAATCAGAATTTTTAGAAGGTACTGTGTGATATTTGACTTCTGACTAATTTTAGTTATCTTTCTTTTTGAAAGACAAAGGGAGGAATATATGGAGGGTTACAAAAAAAAGTATCTTTTGCTTGCCAGCTTGGTTTTTAGTTCATGGTGATCCTGTGTGGAAAGTTGGTCAACTCTGGCCCAAATCTCATTGGTAGTAATTTCATTTTTTTTAAGCCAATGAAGAGAGAGACGTAAGCTACCTCAAGAAAAAACTTGCTCTACTAAGAAATAACCAAAAAGCTAAATCAGAAGTCTCTCCCAGGCGGCCTGCCTATCCCCTTAGGGACGAGGGGACTTTCTCGACAAGGGATGAAAGCAGCAGCTGCTGTGTTCTCTCCTTGCTGCCCGCCACTCTTTAGAACAGGCTCTATGTCCTCTCCTCTGCCACTAGCATTTCCTTCCTAAAATACAAGTGTAATTTTGTCACTTCCCAGTTTAAGAGCCTTATAGGGCTGGCTGCCTTCATAGGCGTGTGGCCTCTGCATTCCCACTTAGAAGGGCCCGTACTTGGTTTAATTAATGCTCTGCTGTTACCATCTTGAAATTCTTAATAATTTTTGAACAAGGGGCCCTGTATTTTTATTTTGTTTAAATCGGGCCCCGCAAATTATGTCACTAGCCCTGTTTGTTATCCTGGCATATGAAACCTCTGTCCGCTTCCTGCTACAGACTGTGTTCCTCCCTCTCCTCTGCACTGCATACTCCGTCCATAGGAATTCTCAGAAGAGGAGGCTCTTTCTTTCCCTTGCTTTCTGCCTCTGCCTACCTCTCCCCCTTCTCTGCATGGCCAACTGCTACGCAAGGACTCAACGCAGATGTCACCTCCTATTTAAAATTCCACTGTGCAAGAGTGAGGTGCTTCCTCTTTGCACTCTTTGTTCATGTAAATGAGCAACAGTTGGGTTCACACATCTCTCCTTCACCAAAATATGACCTATTTGAGAGTATCTGCTGTTATACTCAGGGTAAAGTCTGACAAGTGGGGGCTGTTCAGGGTGTCCTTCTTGAATTTACTTAGTCAAAACATGTATAGTGAGCTCCCGTAGTGAGTCAGGTACTGTTGGGCTCGGAGTGTGTAGTGGCAAAGAAAAACCCAGACATGGACATTGCTCTCATAGCTGACAACTTAGAGTGAGATGCTTTGTCTGGTTGCAAATGAATGAACGTATGCTAAGGTTTTTGGGTCTTAGTTTAGGATGGGAAATCTGCCGTCAGAACTAGTGATGCTGGTGGAATAAGCACTGGAATACTGAGAGTCTTGTGTTTGGAAGCTGTCCTTGGTCTATTTTGTGACATTAAAAAGAAAGCTGGATTGTCAGCAGGGTTCTAGGGTTCTTTCATCAAATCTGAGACACCAGTGATCATGAAACAATGAGGCAGCTTGTAAGCATTAAGAAAGAAAAATCACCAGTTAAACTGGCGTGCCATCAATTGTATGGCATCGTGATTTCAGAGACAAAAAATGTGAGTAAAAATGTGCCTTTTGGAACAGATAACACAGAGTAATTCAAAGGTTAATTACAGGCAGATTGGGCAAGGAAGGACTTGGACACTAAAGGCGTTGCTAAGAATAGCACATGACCATTGATTCCACGAATACCGGAACAAATAAATGACTTTTTAAAGTAGACTTGGATGTACATATGCAGTTTGAGAAAAGATATGCAGCTGCTGCGAAGAGGAAAGAATGGATGATACAGAGAATAGGCAGGGCGCCCGCGCTCGTGGTGGTCGAGGCCGGGCGGGCGGCTCCCCGTGCCGCAGGCCGCCCCCACGACTCCGCAGGGTGCTGCTGCGTCCCGCAGTGCGGGGTTCCTGCGGGCGGCCAGGCCCAGGCCCCGGGGTGCCCCGCGACTTCAGACGACGCCCGCTCTGGCCGGTGCGGCCGCCAGAGCACGGCCTACGGGTGCGCGTCCTAAAGGACGCCTGGGCCCCCCAAGTCCTCCAGGCGGAGGCCCAAGATCAAGGGCCCGGGAGGGCGCCCGCTGCTGAGGAGCTGCCCTCGCCTCGGTGCTGCACGTGGGCAGAGCTCCGCCCCGCTCCTGGGGACACCCAGCCCCCCGGAGAGCCTCCCCTGTGGCCTCCCAAGGCCCCTCCAGACCCGGGGCCTGGAGGTAGGGCTTCAGCACCGGAGTTCTGGGGCACGCAGACGCTCTCCTTACATCACATTAGTGATCTCATCTTGGACCCTTTAGCAATGTTCGGAATATTTTTAGCATTTTTCTCACCTCAGAACATAAAATTCAGATGTTTCCATTAGCGGGCCATTTGTTTAGTTTGGTTTGGTTTTGTTCCTAAGTGTAGAAAAAAAAATCTTTATTTGAAAATGTCTCCAAAGGTGCCTTGCCCGAGGGTCTGCAATACCTGAACCCAGTGTGGAAATCGGGGCTTTCAAAAGAATGGAACCTGTTCATGTGCTTTCAGTAGAACAGATTTGCATCATATATAGTTTGTTTTTATTTCAGGTGGTAGCTCTAGTAAGATAGCCTGTAATGAATAAAATATAATAATCTTGGGTTAATATAAAGAAACACTTGGTTTGGGATGGAATCCTGGTGATGCTATGAGGAATTTTTTCATTTGACCGAAAATGGGTCTCTTCGTATGAGGTTAAAATGATCATGAGAGTGCTTTCAAGGGCAATGAAAAAAAAAAGAAATGGACCATTATTTGTGTAGCATCTCTGATAATTATAATTAAATGAGTCTTTAAAAATGGAGTTAGATAGAATTATTCCCTTCTAGGGCACAATCACTGTTGCTTCATGGCTACCTAAGGGAGGCTGTCTCTGTGGGGAGATGTGACACCCTATGTAGGGGAGGAAGGAGATGGTAAGGCCTGGGGGTGAAAAAGGAAAATAGCCAAAGGAGGGAAGTAGAGAGAATGTAGTTAGGGGACATTTTTTCTTTGTTTTCCCCTTAAAATTAGAGAAAGTGCAAAAGGCTCATTGTGCTTTTTACACTGTAAATACTCTAAAACATTATATGTGAAAATGGAGGGTTTTTTAAAACACTGTGATACATTTTTATGGTTCTAAATTGCATTTGATGAATTTAGATTTAAGAAGCTAAAATTGGGAGGTATGGAATATAGTACTATTTCCCCAAGAGTCACTCCTCTCCCCTAATTATCTTTTTCAGGACTGGGGATAGGAGAGGGGCCCGTGACTAAAATACCTTCAGCCTTCATCTCCAGGCCCTGAGTGAAGCTCCTCGAGTACTTTATTCATGAGACTGGCTGGTTTCCTGCAACTCTAAAATGTTTCTGCCTCTATAGGAACGGTAGTTCAACGCATGCAGGACAAGTGGAGAGACTGAGCTGTTTCTCAGTTTCTCTTAATGCTTTAAAATGCCTGATAGTAAGCACTTTATGTTGTTATGTCTCATAATGGACATCTCTTACTAGCAGATAGTTTTATTTCTATAGGGAAGAGTTGAAGAAATACTGAGAAGATGATTTTAATAAATCAGCTGCATCAGCCTCGATTTTTTACTTACTCAGCAGACATTTGAGTGACTTCTGCTCTATGCCAGGCGTTACGCTGGGTGCAGGATACACAAAGATGACAGAGAGTGATCTGTGTTTGTTAGGGAATAGACTGTTTGCATAATATATTATAGGAAGTGTTAACTAAGGTTACAGAGAAGGTCTCTAGGAACACAGCCGAGAGAATAAGTAGTTTTACCTTGAAGGAATGGGAATCCTGAAAAGACAGTCCACAGGGCTGGTGACCCAACTTGAATCTTAAATGATGAAATTTATAATATGGAAAAGATGGGAAGGGTGAATGTAACAAGAATTTCATAATGGATAGTACCTGAAACTTAGGGGGAAAACATTATTTATTTGGAGCAGATGTAGGGACAAGAGAACTAATATATTAATTTTGGTTTTATTGATAGAAAAATTGTAAATAATACATGAGTTTATGTAGATTAGATCTCTGTTCTAGCATTCTCAGACTCACTGTCCCCAGGCACCCAGAGGAAAAATGGGGAAAGTCTTTCTAAGACTATATGATTATACTTAAGGAAAGACTTGAAATTTAAGAGATTCAGTTTGTTGAGCAAAATAAAAATAATGATGGTCAGACCTAGAAGTATGTTAAACATAAAGCTATTCTGAATGTTTCATGGCCTCTCTAGGCATCAACCTAAAGATGTGCTAGTTTTAATATTGAGAGGTGTTAGCAACATCTTGAGACTGAACTTAGTAAGTGCAGTTCCTTCTGCGTCCGTTCCAGACGTGACCTTGTACTATTTTACAATCCTCGGAGTGAAAATCAGCCATATGACTGGAGGAGCAGGGCACCCATGCTTGGAAGTGGTGCAATGGCTTGAGGCAGTTAAGGATACTGGTCATTATGTAGCTCTATAGTTATAAATAATATTTCTTTGTCTTATTCTACAATTGTGGTTGGGCAGCATTTAGTGGATTAGTAGGTAAAAAGGGAATAACGTTATCATCCCAGCTATTTCCTAGCTTCATTCCCTATAAGCCAGAGTTGATTTTCTGTCTTCATTTCTGGCGAGTTGACTGCCTTGAACAGCTCATATCACACATCAGCTTTTTGCTTCTTAGTTTTTGGTCTTCACCACTAGGCTGAGAAACAGTGGGCCAAGACCATCTCAGAATCACTTCAGTCTGAAAAAGGGAAGGGAAGGCATGATTGTATTGGGCCACAATTGTAAGTAGCAGGATGCCAGCCTATCAATTTCAAATACCAAGTGATTTGACAGTAGGAATAATCAATAGTATTGAGTATCTTTGCATGACAGGGTATAATATTCTAATAATAGAATTTTTTAGTTCTTTAATATCTCTAAGAATTTATAACCTCAAGATTTTACTGTGAGACATTGAGTAAATGGCAAGCCTGGAGGGAATGCCACATTGTCATCCTTCATAAGTTTAATTGAAATGTTTAATGGAATCCCAGTGAAAACAGTAAGGATAACCAATAAGCTTTTGAAAGAGGGCACCTGGCTGGCTCAGTCGGTGAAGCGTCTGCCTTCGGCTCAAGGCATGATCCCAGGGTCCTGGGATGGAGCCCCGCGTTGGGCTCTCTGCTCAGCATGGAGTCTCCTGCTCCCTCTGCCCCTGCTCTCTCACTCTCTCGCTGTCTCAGATAAATAAGTAAAATCTTAAAAAATAAATCAATAAACTTTAGAAAGAATAATAATGGAGCATTGCACCACTAGAAATATTAAAACTTGTCTTAAAGCTAGAATAATTATAGCTAGGGCATGATGAAAGAACAGAAAATAGGGTAGCCAACAGACCATAATTTTGGACTCAGAAGCTGGCAGGTACAAGCTGTCCAGTGGCTTCATACTCCCACCTTGATCACAGTCCCTGGATGTGGGTGTCATGGGAGAGGCATGATCTTGGTCCAGGCAGCTCTCTGACGCCGAGGCCATCTCTGAAGGGGCTGACACCCGAAAGCTGTTTGCTGATGATATTCTGGCAGGTAGGGCAACCAGAATTTCCTTGAAGGGGCATTTGAGTGTCTATGACTTTCCATTGCAACGTCCAAATTCGCTTGTTTCTGTGTCTTTATCCTACATGTACAGTGTATTGATTTTAACTTATTACAGCTGTCATCCCTCACACCTTTGTGGTGGGCAAGGATCAGTGTCCTCAAAAGTAATCTCTGCAAAGGCTTTGATCAAATTCTTATTCTTCCCCAGCAGTGGGCTATGGCTGAGAGGTGTGGGCTGGTGGTCTTATGAAGAGCCTGGATTTAGGGAGGTGGAGAAAATGGAAATGAAGGTTGTATTATGTACATGTGGTACCCACTTTTGTTCCAGGTGCTTTAATACATCTAAATTTAGAGGATGTCTGTTCATCTGCATTGGCTTCTGTTGGCAGGGTCAGATGGGGGGCTGGTGGGTTACGGAAAGGAGGAAGGTACCTAGATTTATTTCCCCAGTTCCCTAAGGAAGTCAGCTCCTCCCACCTCAGCATTTTGAGACACTCATCGAAATTCTCTCCTGATTACCTGGGCCCAGAGAGAGAAGAATGTCCTGTCTTATTCTTAGGTGCATCCGGCACTTTTATCTCACATAACTGCATGGTGGTAGTAGGGGCAGTTCATGGGATCCTTAAAGCCCATCCATGGGCTAGGTCAAGAGCATGCATATCTCATAATTCTGGGAAAACAAATGGGAGAGGAGTTGGCTGGACTCTGGGGAAATTTCCCCTGACCCTATAAAAGGGACATATAACTTGATGTCCCATTTCTGCCATTGCACATTGCCATCCATATGGGATGCTTGCAAGGGCAGTGGCCCTTGTGAAACTAGGAGGGAGGGGAGCCAACCCAAGGGAGTAAGAGAGGAGGGAGGAAAGACCCTGGGTTCTTTGTGATATTGTTGAACAACTGAACAGAACAGACCCAAGCTCTTGCCTTCACTAAGTTTAATGCTGGTGGAGGCAGACGACAAACACACATGCATCATTAAGGCATATAGAATATTAGAGGACAGTTAGGTGCCATGGAATGAGATAAAGCGGGGGGGTGGGCGCAGGAGGGTGCTAGCGGAGGAGTGGTTGTGGGTCTTTAAAGGTAGTCAAGGAAGGCTTCCCTGAAGAGGTAACATTTGCTTAAAGACCCAACAGGCGCAGGGGATGCAGACGAGCGTTCCAGGCAGAGAGAACAGTAAGTGCAAAAGTTCTGAATGTGTTTGGGGGACATTCTGAGTTTAAGGAATTGCTCAGGGGACACCCAGGTGACTCAGTCCGGAAGCGTCGGACTCTTGATCTTTGGCTCGGGTCGTGACCTCAGGGTTGGGCTCGAGCCCTGCGACTGGCTCTGCACTCAGTGTGGCGCAGACTGTCCCCCTCCGTCCACTCCTCCCTGCCGCATCATGTGCACGCATGCTCGCTCTCTCTCGCTCTCATAAATAAGTAAAATCTTGAGAGAGAGAGAGAGAATTGCTCAGGGCCTGTATGGCTGGCACCGGGGCCACCCGGGGCAGGGAGGGGTGGTGGGCCCGAGCAGCGTCAGGCCACCACTGCGGCCTGTGCTTGGTGGCCTCTGCTCTGCGGCCTGTGCTCTGCGGCCTGTGCTCTGCGGCCTCTCCTCGGTGGCCTCTGCTCTGCGGCCTGTGCTCGGTGGCCTCTGCTTGGTGCCCTCTGCTCGGCGGCCTCTGCTCAGTGGCCTCTGCTCGGTGGCCTCTGCTCAGTGGCCTGTGCTCGGCGGCCTGTGCTTTATGGGCTGGCACAGCCAGGCCCGGGCCCTGGAGAAGCAGCCACAGTGGGGCCTGCGGCGGCCACGGAGCCACCAGCCTGGGACGCGCAGCCACCCACGGGCGAGGTCAAAACTGGATTTCTCCAGAAAGCCTGCGTCAGAAGCCATTTGGCTTACCCAGTGTGAGCACAAAGAGAAGCTTACTTGAGCGTTCTTATTAAATAAGATGACATTCTTTCTGTAAGGGTCTCTGAATATTTTTAGCAGCCTGGCTGTAAGAGTCCACATTATAAGTACATTCCCCAAATCCGGTGAGATCTAAAAGAGTAAATTTGATTCCGGAATTGTGAGGTGCTTTTATTACTAGAGAGAATCTTCTTAAATGTCAGGATATAGCACTAGTATGGAAACACAGTTTGTTTTTCCCAAAACAAATAGATAAATTTATCTTATTTCATTCCTGAATGAAGTTTTACATTTACTAAAAGGTATCCTTCAGCCTTTTGCTGTGCGCCTCCTTCCTTGGCGGGTCTGTGGCTCTAGGGGGGCAGTGTTCTGTACTTGGGGTGAAATCCTGGGAAGCATTTCTGAGAAGACCTGCTGGTGAGCTGCTGCGAGGGGACAGCTCTGTCTGTGGCCCCGTTGCACGAGCACGTGCAAGAACCCGTGCACTGCAAGAGCAAGTGTGCCCCTGACGCCGCATGCGGTCTGGCCTGGGCCGCAGTCTCCTCTGCGTCCCTTCGTGGTTCCCGCCTCGGGCAGTGCTTCTCCCTGAGGGGCACATGCGTGACTTGGCTGGGTGGGCACCTGCCTTCGGCTCAGGTGACTCAGGCCGCGATCCCAGGGCCCCAGGGTGGGGGCTGGCCTGGACCCCCGCCTTGGGCCCCCTGCTCCCTGGGGGCCTGCTTCGCCCTCTGCCCCTCCCCACTGCTCATGTGCGCTTGCTCTCTCAAATAAGTAAATAAAATCTTTAAAGAAAAAAGGCTTTTCAAGGAGACTAAAAAACAGATCTCTTATGAACCAGCTCTTCAGCTGTAGGCAGAAGTCCTGTTAGATCAAGAACAGTAACGTCTGTGTGGACTCACGTATGCCCTGTGATGAGCCAACATCAACTTCGATTGAAGAAAAAAGTATTTTTTGGAAGCAGGATGTTTCAAGTAATTCTTTTGAACTCTCAGTAAAGTTCCAAAGAGTAAACCTTCTTAGCCACCTGCACTGCACTAAGTGAGGTGAGAGCGAGGTCGGTGGGGGAGAGAGGAGACTTAGCATTTATGAGGTGCCCCTGTGTACCACCAGTTAGCACTTGGGCCTTGGTTCGTGGGTTGGCCAGCACTACTTGCATCTTCAGGAGAGGATGCTGAGGCTGGTGGAGGTATGTGACCCACTCAAAGTTATTTAGCAAATAGGTATGAAAATAAAACTGATACCCACACCGGGGGACCCCACAGTCCTCGCCTTCTTCTCCAGTGGCTCACGAGGGAGGGCACAAGTAAACATTCTGCATTTCTACCTCAGTGAGTCCCGCTTCTCCAGAGTCCCACCTCTCCACGCGCAATGTCCAGTAGCGCGTGTGCTCAGTCGTCCTGAGCGAAGCAGAACACTGGGATCTCTCTTCTGTCACTTTGTAGCTCTGCTTCTGTGTATTTTGTGTTTTTTTCTTTTTAATGTAGTGACGATTAACTATTACCCAAGCCCCTAAATTCCACAACGGTCATATGCATCTTATTTACATTTTAATAAGATGGACTTTTCTAACCACACTTTAAAACATTTTACAACATAAAGACTTCTACCTAAAATTATGAAATATCAATTTGCAATTAAAACACAAAACCAATGATATTTAAAGAGTATATAACATTATTATATGAATCATGTTTTATTATTTGTACCTAAGGGTCTAAAAAGGAGTCACTGATTTATAGAAGGAGAACTGATTAAGGAACAGGCAGGCAGCTCTGTAACAACATTGGAGTTTTTATTGCAGAATTATTGTGTTGACTCTGTATCATCTCTTAGGTGGTCTCATGATTGCTTAACATGATCCTAGTCTAAATTTCATATCAAATTGGGGTGGGGGAGGGTGAGAGCCTGAAAAGGAAATGTCATCAAATGCTTTAATCTTAATTGCCATGTTATAATTTTCCTTCTCTCTCCATTTGTGTTTTTTCCATAGGAGAAAAATTCAAGGTGGAAACAAGGACCGTTGCTGTTGACTTTGCATCAGAAGATATTTATGATAAAATTAAAACAAGCTTGGCAGGTCTTAAAATTGGTGTTTTAGGTTCGTATCTTTGCCACATTTATAGATTGCATCTTGCACTTTTTATTTAACTTTAACTGTACGTTTTCTTTTTGGATTTTAGGTATTCAGTCGGTAAAATGAGTAGGGAGAAGGAAATTATCTTGTTCATACAGTTGATTGTTAGTAACATTATATATATTTGGATCTTTGTGGTTTTAATTACATTTTAATGAGTTTTTACAATTTTTGTTGTTTTCTCTGCTTTATTTTCTGTCATTCATTCTATTTTGTTGGATGTACATACATATGTATGTATTTATCCTTAAAGATTTAGTTATTTTAGAGAGAGAGAGAGCATGTGCATGCACACGCATGAGCGGGGGCGGGGGGAGGCAGAGGGAGAGGGAGGGAATCTCAAGCAGGCTCTCCACAGAGCTCAGAGCAAGCCGAAGCAGGGCTTGATCCCAGGGCCCTGAGAGCATGACCTGAGCCGAAATCAAGAACCAGCTGTTGAACCAATTGAGCCACCGAGGTGCCCCTCTCTTGTGTGCATTTAGATACGGTTTTACCATAATAATTCCTTACAGTGGGTGATGGTGATCCATTTTGACAGTTGAGGAATAAAGGCTAAGGGCAGTATCTCTCAGCCTTCTGTTCTTTACCTAACTTTCCTCTCGTCCAAGGAGCCTTTTTAGACATCATTTTCCCCTAATCTTCCCTCTCATGAAATTTAACACCACAGGTCCACGGTATGTCTTATTCATGTGCTATCTGCAGCTCTCTTCTTCATCACACAAAGCGCAAGCTCATATACTGCCCAGCCCTGAACCAGCTTTTGTCCTGTTGGGAGTGAGATCACCCCCGCTGAGCACATGTGACCGAGAGACTTACTGAAGGCCGTGTGAAGACCGGGTGGTACGACTGGGATTCTGTGTGTTTCTCCCAAGTCTACTACTCCCTGTTGTTAATTCCTCAGCTACCTCACTCTTACCAAAACCCAGTGCTTTTGTGGAGATAGGGCAAGTGTTGGACATTATGATGGTAAAGATTTACCAGATTTTAAGGGGAAAAATGGGCTTTGGAAAGTTACCCACCATTTTTGAGTCCTTCCCAGAAAGAAACAGAGCATCTAATTGAGAAAAAAAAGTTGCTTGTTCGCTAAATCTTTTTATCCCACTGGCTGAATTGGTATGAACCTGATAATTGCCATCATTTTCTTTTGGGGGTTATCAAAGGAGGAAAAAATGAAGAGAAAATACATTTACAAAAAATGTTTCCTAACATTCTTTAATCAAGACCCCACCTCCTTTCCCCATAACTATAAAAGATTGGTCTTTTATATGATTTCTGGGTAAGACAATAAAAGAGTTAAACACATATAACCTGTGTCTTTCCTGCCCCCACCCCTACTCCCACTTCTGGGAGAGCCCATGGCAAAAGGTGAATGGAGACACGGATCTGATTTTTGCTTCTGTGTCTACATGCTCTTCTCTAAATACATGTATTGCCTGGACTCTTTTTTACAAATCCCTCTTCCTTAGCCTAGTTCTGGAATACCCAAAACACCACCAACATCTATAAAGTTCTTGACTCTTTAACACGTCCTCATCAATAGCAGCTGTAACTTTCTAGTTAGGCTAGACACTGCCATAGTCTGTCCTCACCCCTTTCAAACTAGTCGTGCGTGCACAGGGGGATGAGGCTGGCTTAGGCACGAAAGTAAATTGAGGATCCCTAATGAGGAGAGATTTATCCTGAATTTATATTCTGGGAGAATAATTTTCTTTCAGAAATAGTTCATGATTGTTTGAAGCTTTGCATAACTTTTAGCTGTTTTTCCCTGGGTATCTTGGAAACTATGGGTACTCTGGGACTATGACATTGAAGATGGAAAATGTCAAGCATCCTTTTCCCACAAGGCTGGAGGATTATAAAAGACATTCTTCAGCTGTTCTTTCCTGATCCAGCATCTAGAAAGTTTACAGTGTGAATTTAGGCACAATAGAAAGATCTGTTAGGGATGAGTGTGCAAGGCACATAGTGGCCAAGCACTTTTTCTCCACTTCTAGAATCCTAAGACTTGTGTCAACATATCAGCACTGCTTTTAGACATGAAGACAGATATTTTCCAGGCCTCCTGTGCTAATGGAACCGTTGTTTTTGTAGTCTAGCTCTTTAGTAAATTGCAGCCTGTGAGTTAGCAGTTTGTACCCTCTTTTCTCATTCATTCATTCATCAGAGAGCGGGAGACACAGCAAAAAACAAGAAAGTTCCTGACCTCGTGTAGGGTAATGTTCTAATAGGAAAGACAGGGCAGGGCAGGGTTTAATAAGAGTATAAAGGGAAGGGGATCCCTGGGTGGCGCAGCGGTTTGGCACCTGCCTTTGGCCCAGGGCGCGATCCTGGAGACCCGGGATCGAATCCCACATCGGGCTCCCAGTGCATGGAGCCTGCTTCTCCCTCTGCCTGTGTCTCTGCCTCTCTCTCTCTCTCTCTGTGTGTGTGTGTGACTATCATAAATAAATAAAAAAAATTAAAAAAAATATTAAAAAAAAAAAGTATAAAGGGAAGAGGGAAGGAGTTGACATAAAGGGAAGTAATGGTGACTGGGCCCAATCAATGGCATTGGAGGAAGGAGGATTCCAGAAATATTTAGGAAGTAAATGAAGCAGAACTTTGTAAGAGATTGCAAGTGGGATGAAAGAGAAGGGGGAAGTCATGGATGACTTTCAGGTTTCTTGATTGAGAACCTGGTCAATGGGGCCGTTTACTAAAATGGGGACTTCCTGGAGGAATCTATTTTGAAATGAGGATCATTTAAGTTTGGGGTTACTTTAGGATGTCCAAGTGGAATTGGTAAGTTGTTAGGTATATGGATCTAGGTTTTATTTATGTGTTATTTTTTAAAAACATAGGGATCTCTCGCTCTTTTTTTTTTTAGTTTATTTTAAAATTTAGTAATCTCTATAGCCATTGTGGGGGCTCGAACTCACAACCCTGAAATCAAGTGTCACATACTCTACCAACTGAGCCAGCCAGGCCCCCCAGATCTAGGCTTTAGCTGAGCTCTGAACAGGAGATAGAACTTGGAGATTAGTAGTAATCTCATTGAAGCATCAAGGCTGGAGATCGTGCAAGGAGAATATAGAGCGTATAAGAAGAAAGCTGAGGACAGAGCACTTTTAGTTCCCTTCTTTGTCATCAAAGGCTGCATGGAATATACAGTATGGAGGAGGGATAGTTTTTTGCACAAGTTCAGCACTGTCTGGTAGAATGTAGAAATACAATGTGAGACACAGAAAGTAAATAACAACAGATAAAGTTAATTTTCATAATGTATTTTATTTTTACCCACTGTATCTAAAATATTACTTTAGCATGTAATCCATGTAAAAAATATTATCTTAATTTGCATGATAGACATCCCAGAAGAAGCATGTAAAAAATTACTGAAATATTTTGCATTCTCTTTCTCATACTAAGTCTTCCAGTCTAGAGTGTGTGTTACTTGTACAGCGTATCTCAATTCAGAGTAGCCACATTTTAAGTGTTCGGCAGCCATCTGTGCCCAGTGAGGGACATCTTTACTCTAGTTCATATTGGCTGTCTCTCATCCTCAATTTGTGTGGAAGAGCCATAATTTCTGTTTTTCTTATGCTTTAACATGGTTTCCAGCCAGGAGCAGTTCTGCATTGTCTGGCGGTGTCCAGAGACATTTCTACTTTTCACTAATGGAGGGAGTAGGTGGGAGAAGTTCTGCTGGCCCCGAGGGGTAGAGGTCAGGGATGCTGCGAAACATCCTCCAGTGCCCGGGCCGCGTTCCCACAGCCAAGGGCCTGAGGTCTCCGCAGCCCTGAGGCTGGACACCCTGCTTTAGAGTTACACTGTCGCTCCACTGTGCTGACTGAGTACTGATCTCACACACTCCTGTGTTGTAGATTTCCATTTGGTGACAAATTAATAATAAGAATAGTTGTAGCTGATGTTTACATAATCCTTTCAAGCCTGTGGCGCCATTTCCACATGCATCCTCTTATTAGCTGGCTCTGTGTTTAGTTTTCTTCCTGTCCTACCACATCTGGCTCCTTAACCGTGAACCATGAGGTGTTCATAATTCTTGACAGTTACTAGCAGATATACTTATGTTGCTTTGTAATTTTAATTTGTCAAGGTCTTTTTTTTTAAGATTTTATTTACTTATTCATGAGAGACACAGAGAGAGGCAGAGACACAGGCAAAGGGAGAAGCAGGCTCCCTGCAGGGAGCCCCGACGTGGGACTCAATCCCAGGACCTAGGGGTCATGACCTGAGCCACCCAGGTGTCCCAATTTGTCAAGGTTTTTGAGGGAACTATTAAAACTCCTTCAATATAAGCATAAAACACTTTTTTATGAGCTACATGTTTTCACCAGGTCATATTTCAACTCTAATCTTAGAGTTTCTTCTCTAGTGTGGATGTAACACTGTAGAACCTGTTTGGGGTGGGGATGAAGGTCTGATATCTTTTTCTTATGGTTCCCTGAGTATGTAGCTCCTTTTTCTTCCCTCTCGTCCCCACCCAGATCCCACATACCTCCATCTCTGCTTCATCAGGAGGAAGTAGTCTTATTTGTGCGCCCTCCTGTGCTTAATGTCAGTCTCACCTTCATAACATTTCCTAAAATAATAAACATGTAGATCAATTTTTAGTAAGACCTTGCAATCTATAGGAAGGCGAAGGATTTTTTTTCTACTGAGTATTAATGAAACCAGTAATGATAAAATGAAAAATAAATCACCAAGCTGTACTCTGTGTTTGAAAGGCATTAACCACCAAAGTATGTAGTCAGTGCTTAATAAAGAAAATTAGTATTGGCTCAATTACAAAGGAAAATGCTAAAGCCCTTTGTCATGAAAGAAACATCAGATTTTCAGTAAGATAAGTGGGGAGAAAAGGGCCATGAATTGTCTGGATTTATACAGAAAGGTCACAGTAACTTGATAAGACTATATAAATGCTTAAGGTGGAGAAGTTGGATTCTTAACTCTGTTATGTAAAGTAAGTAAGCATCTGCTGTCTTCTTTCTGGCAAATGCCAAGAAACACAGATTTGAGAAAACTTAAAAAACTTCAACTATTTAGAGAAAATGACATCAATACTGCTTTGAATAAGCAAACAATCGGTTAACAAAATGCGATTGCTATAATGCTTTTACTTACTTGATTCCTCAGGAGAGATTCTCATGTATGCTCTAAATTGGTTTGGAGGACTTTGCACAATACATTGCAGGAGGCGTAGTTTACCAAGGCCAAAAGAGTAGCCTTGGATTTGAAGTATGCCACAAATAATACTTTCTTTCAAATTCCCCTACTATGACTTTTTTAACCTTTAAAAAGTGATGTTCTTTATTCTAGAAGAAAAATGAAAAGGTCCTCTTGGAAGAAAATAGTTATTTTATTTGTGATTCATTAAAAAAGCCAATCATTACTTTATTCGAGCTCTTAATGCATCCTAGACCAAGAATTTCCCCATGCCAAATGCTGTCAAGGTCTTTCTCACCCATACTATCGTGCTTTGTGTAAGTTGCAAAATCAGGAGAATCATTTGGTACAGGCTGATGTGATGCTGTGCTCACTTAGTGTATTCAGGACTCTTGGTTACCTGTTGACTTTTTTCTATCTGTACGCAATGCCACAATTTCATTAAGAGGCATCATTTTTTTTAAAGATTTTTTTTTATTTATTAGAGAGAGAGAGAGAGAGCACAGTCGGGGGGGGGCAGGGTGCAGAGGGAGAGGGACAAGCAGACTTCTTGCTGAGCAAGGAGCCCAACATGGGGCTCCATCCCATGCCTCTGGGATCGTGACCTGAGCCAAAGGCAGACATTTGACTAACTGAGCCACTCAGGCGCCCCAAATGCCACCATTTTAATGGTATCATATTAACAATAGTATAGACATAGTATAGATAATAATAATAATAATAGCCATAGATAATAAAATAGTATAGATCCAACAATACTATAGATAATAAATGTCAATTAGTTACAAAAAATTATTGACTGCAAAAGCTGGAATAGAACTTACTATTCTTTCTTCCCCTGCCCTTTGTAAGTGAATACTTGCTCCACTTACATATTTGATAGTTTTGTTTTGTTTTGTTTTTTTAATTATATTCCTTCCTTTCTCCTCAGCTAAATCCCAGAATATCTTTTTGTTACCCTTGCCCAATGCAACCTTATGGATTACAGGAAATACTTGGAAGGCATATGTGTTCCATTTTTCTCCCATAAAACCTACATTTTCCAGAATGTTCTAGGGTAGATAATAGTCGAATGTTGAGAATATTTATCCTAAAATATGGTTTGAGCAGAGATGAATAGTAAGATAAGTCTACTCTATCTCTGTTTATACTTAAGTCCTTAAAGCTTAACAGAAGACCCAAGAGTATTATTGACTAATCAGGGAAAGGGCCATTTAGCTGCCAAATGGCAAACTCCCAGGTTATTTGGGTTGGAATCCAGAGATGGCTTCCTTACAGTTCATTCCCAACGTATCAAAGGAAGAAGAATACGTACAGACTGAAGAGAGAGAGAGCCAAGGGCCTGCAGGAACTGGGTTGAGGAAAACTATTCTGGAATCTCTAGGAAGGAAGGAACTTGTTAGGAGTTGTGCAGCTTCCCAGTCCCAACTGATTCAGGAAGTTACAAGTCAAAGAGTCTTGCTTTCAGAGAGCTTAGAAATTTATAAAGCTACTTACTACCTTCTTGCTCTCCTCAGGAAGTTTATTAATTAGAAATTAGCTTGAAAGGGCACCTGGGTGGCTTGGTTAAGCATCCGACTCTTGATTTCAGCTTAAGTCTTGACCTCAGGGTTTTGAGATCGAGCCCCAGAGCTTGCTTAAGATTCACTCTCTCTTCTCTCTGACCCCCCACCCCCCAGCTCTTGAACATATGCTTTCTCTCTCTTTCTCTCTCTAAAAAAAAATTTACCTTTAAGACATTTTTAAAATGTCTCTGAAAGGGGTGCCAGGCTGGCTCAGCTTCTTAAGCACCTGCCGTCAGCTCAGGTCATGATCCTGGGGTCCTGGGATTGAACCCGGTGTCAGGCTCTCTGCTCGGTGGGGAATCTGCTTGTCCCCTTCCCTCAGACCACCTGCCCTCCTGCTCATTCTTTCTCTCTCTCATGGATTAAAAAAATCTAAGAAAAAGAGAAAAAGTCTCTGAAAGGGTCAGTGACATCTTCATTTACATCTTACTGAGATTAGTACATTCAGTTTATTACCAGTCTACTTCTTACTGGGTCAGTCACGTGGAGGAAATGGCTATTATAGTTAGTGAAAGATGTAGAAAAATCATTTTGAAATGGAAGAGACTTGAAGAGGAAACTGTAGTGGTAGGTTGGTCATCAGTGGGGTGCAGAGAAAGGGAGAAAGAATAGGACAAAATAAAGTTAGTTGAGAGAGAACCAGAGATCAATTTTATGTGTTTAGAAATACCACCCACCTTTCCCTCTCTCCCCCTCCTACCCCTGTAGCTCTGGTATAAAATGGCTCAGACTCAAGAAAGGGCAGAGGCTGTTAGCTGAGGTCTACAGGAAAGGCTTGCCAGGAGTGTGATGGGATGACAGTTTGCAGAGGCAGTGGAGCTTCCCTATTATACCAGGATAGGATTTTTTGTGCCTTCTAGGAGTTTAAGACACTTCTAAAATTTCCCTTTTGTAACACAATCAAATTTTGTCCCTAACCACCCAGAGTTAGTGTAGGGTCCACAAGCTCAAGGGCACAGTGCCAAACAAAACTGACCCTACTTCGGACACCTACTACAAGTTCGGCAGTCCCCAGGCCACCTGCACTTCTGACCAGCTGGCTACAAATTTGGGGGTTCCCATGATCCCTTCGGTTTGATTTGCCAGAACACCTAGGACTTAGGAAAGCACTATACTCACAATTACAGTTTTATTATGAAGGATAGGAATTAACACTAGCCAAATAAAGAGACACATAGGGTGAGCTCTGAGAGTGTTCTGAACTCTGTGCCTCAGTGTAGAGTCAGGGTGCAATACCTTCCCTGCACATTGATGGTCACCAACCAGGAAGCTCAGTGCCCAGAGTTTTTAATTGGGGTTTCATTATGTAGGCATTATGTAGGTAATCATTGGCTCTTAGATTGAACTTAGTTTCCAGTTCCCCCCCTCCCTTTTCACAGGTTGGGCTGGCTCAAAGCCCTAACCTTCTAGTCACACCTTTGGTCTTTTTGGTGACCAAGCCCCATCCTGATTCATCTCATTAGCATAAACTCAGGCATGATCCAGAGGCCCACCATGAATAACAAAGAAACTTCTGTCACTCTGGAAATGGCAAGAGTTGAGAACCTGTCCCCCGGGAATCCAGAACAAAGACCAGACCAATACTTCATCACAGGACACCTTTCCTTTCCTATTTGTTGGTTGATTCGTGTACCAGTTCATTCAACAAGTAAAATTCCAGAGATACAGCAATAAATAAAGCTGATGCTATTTCTGCCATCTTGGATGACATCTACTAAAGAAGATTTGGGAATGTGTTACATGTGATGAAAAGATTGTGTTATTGAGAAAGTGGAGAGTGTCAGAGATGGTCTCTGAGAAGTAACATTTAAGTTGAGACCTAAAGACTGATCAACCCTGGGAGAAGAGATACGGGAAGGGTTTCCAGGTAGAAGAAAAACCCGGAAGTGAATGCACTTGGCAGGTTGGAGGAACTGATGGAAGACCTGTAAATCTAGAGCACGAACCACAAAGGGGACCGTGGCCAGAGTCAGGAGACTAAGCAGGGCTAGATCACGAAAGGTTTAGAAAACCTTGTTTAATAGGTTTGGGCTTAATGGAAGGACAACGCAGACATTGTGGAGTTTAAGCAGTAAATTGACATCCTATTAGAATTTTAGAGAGATTAGTCTGACTTTGAGTGGAAGAGGGCGAGAATTAATCAAAGGAGACCAGTAAGCTTCTTTTAAGCAATGACACAAGATGATGGTGGCTACATTAGGATGCGGGCAATGGGAATGGTTAGAAGTAGATTGACTACAGAGATGTGCAGGAAATAGAAACAGGACCAACATCTGTTGATGAGGGTCCTCATCGAAGATTTTGTCTGATAGAAGGAATGATCGATAACAGTAGCAGTTGTTTGGTTTTTCTGATCATTATTGCCAACATCCTCAAGTGCTTTTATATGTCAGACACCATGCTAACGGATCTCCTGCAGTCCTCAACAATACTGTAAATATAAGGTAAGCATTACTGGGTTTGTGCCCATTTTATGGACAAGACCTAAGGAGGTTAAATACATTTTCCAGAATTATACAAGTAGTAATTAGCAACTTACAGGTTCTGACTTGAACAACTGTGTGCTCTCTGCCAAAGACAAGAAACCCTGGATCAGGAGCAAATTCTGTAAAGAAAAATATAGTTTCACTTTGGGATAATGTTAAACTTGACAGAGAAATCCAAGTAGACCTTTGGATCTCTGGCATCTGTGCCCTCCTTCATCTTGAATGAGACCGGAGCCTAGTGTCGCCAATCATGGCAAGTGGAATAGATATGTGGATTTTTTTTTTTTTAAAGACTGGGAGACTCACCAGGAACATTATCAAACTAAGTGTAGCGCCTTATAGTTCCATTAGATGTGTTGGATGAAATTGGATTTCTAAAGTGAGAATAAGACTTAGAATTCAAATGTATCTCCTTTCACTCGAAAACCACTAATAGTATTAATTAAAGCAGAACCTTTAACTTAAAACTGGGTAATTAGCTGTGATCTCAGAAATGTAAATAGAACCATAATTCAAGAAATTGATGAATGTTCCTCCCGTTCCCTAAGATTTAACTACCAACTTCATGTCATCCGTCTTTCCTCCTCTCCTGAGTTTACGGATGGAAGATCTTACCTCGTTTTGTAGTGAGGATCACATAGCAATTTATAATTAAACAGTGGAAACGAAATGTTCTGTTGTGTTGCTTCTGACTCAGTCTTAACTTTTCAATTTCTGATTAAAGGCGCTGCAAATTTAAAGCCTTGTAAACTCTCTTTTATTTAGAAATTGCTACTCACAAGTGTATGAAAACTGTAAAGTTTGCAAAATGTTTTACATGGTGTTCCAAATATCATCTGTCAGAGTATGAACATGTGCTAGCTACAGCAATATGTTAAGTAAGGCAAAGAAGGAATTTTCTTTGCCTCACTCTGCAAACTCTCTGTAGACTGTCAGACTAGATCCACTTGAAAGAGAGTAGAGAGGAACAACTGGGATGCCCTTAATCAGCACGAGCAGTATGTCCAGAGCGATCTTTCCGTCTCTCCCCTGTACCGCTGCTCACACCTGATGAAAGCAGGGACCTTGCCCGTCCTGCTGCATCCTGACACCTGGAATAGTGTCGGGTACAGAGCAGTTCCATGACTACCTGTTAAATAAATGACCACACAAAAATAACAATACTTCTTCCTCCACTTACTCTCACACTGATGTGTTCTGGACCTTGACGTGAAGTTTGATACTTACCATCTCATTTTCTTAAGTTATTAGCCCTATTTTATATAGAAGGACATTGAGAAAACCAAGGCTCATGGTGGTGAAATCACTTGCCTCTTGTAGGAGCTGGCGGTAGGAGACCCTGCGCTGAAACTCTGGCCTGTTGGACCCTGAGATCCAGACCTTGTTAATTCAAAAGCTTAAGACCCAACAGGTTTCCCCCTACTTTTGGCATATACACTATTACTGACATCTACATTTTAAAAATTCAGTTTGTTTTGAAATATAACGAAGTGGCAGCATTTTTTCCTAATCCATTTTATTAACGAACTGTAATAGGTTTTCCATTTCTCTAGACTTGAATTTGAGTGCTTGAACTGGGTTTGTATGTATCACTACAAATGTGGTGTGTATGGGACTGAAATTACCTAAGCATTTGTACTTTGATATGATGAGTGAGAAATCGGGAATACTTTACATTACCTGACATATTTTGGGAATCCCAACCATTAATGATGGACTTTAATACCACCTTAATTTCTTAAGCCTAATTAATCTAGAAAAAGCAGGTTGAAGGTGTTCTGTGTGTGGTTACCTGTATCTGTCATCTTTGCATCTGTTCAAGTGGATTTTTATTTTCTAGTAATTTATTGTTTGCTTCTCCCTCATGCCCAACCCAGACACCAAATACCTGATTTTCTAATGACAGCATTATCTCAACAGCAGCTGGTTTTGGTAAAGGATTCAAAGTCTCGTAATGTCAAAAAAAACAGCAGCAAATGAATTTAGAAGAAACCGAAATCTTGTGTATGTTCTTTTTTAAGAAGGAGGTGTGGAAATGATTTTTAGCAGTAGTATGATAGAGGATATTTATGTAACATTTCAGAATTACTCTGGATTTTGAGGCTTTAGAATATCGTACTTCATCGGTATTGGTGTTTTTGAGAAAGTCCGGCCCAGGGGGGCGTGGAGGGCACAGCTGAGCATAGTACGCTGACAGTTCTTCCCAGCGAGGGTCCCCTCTCGTAGGATTGCTCCTTTGGCCTCCATCTCCCCTTCTCTTTCCACTTAACTTGTCCTTGTTCTTGGTCTCTAGCGACCTCTGCTCTCTGTTTGCTTCATCTCTTCTGTTGAACTCCTCTTATCCTAGAACTCCAATGAGAAACTGATGGGAAGATTTTATATCTGTTCGTGATCCTCTGATGATTGTTGGAGTCCTGGTTGGAATTCTGAGATTACATGGACATCCTTTGTTTTCAGAAAGACTCGGTGTCTTTCACATGAGTGAAAGGTTTTTGTGGGTCACTGAATAAAAAATTTTAAATCTGTCTCTGGTGTCTTACTTGAAGAATTAAAAAAAGAAAAAGAAATAGCTCTCACTACTAGACAACAGATACTTAATGCCAATTTAAATGGCTACCGTTTAGAAGGGATTTCCAATAATCTGAATAATGTTGGAACAACTTGCGACATTATTTGGTTTGGTAAATTCCATAATGAATCCTGTAATATATAAAGATGGCATTGCACGCACCCATTCTTAATGAGATTACATTATAATGGAAATATTTCCTTCCTTCACTCCTACCCAACGCCTGTTTTCTTCCTTTTCCAATTCCCTGAAAGCTTTCTGTCTGCCTTTTGGTTATTGCTGCCACCTCATGTCTCAAAATAAAATTGCAATGGGATTGCCTTTTTCCAAGATCTGCACTAGTGTACAATTTATGGAAATAGCTGTTTAGGAGCAACAGTTGTTTTTCTCTGCACTCTGAAGTGATGACCAAGCGTGGAGAGATTCTGGGTGGTGTCTGTCTCGCAAACAAAATGTGCAGCTGACAAAACAGAAAGGGATTTAAGAGTCCTAAGCCCAAGCATTGACAAACTGTCAGTGTGACCTTGGCATGTACCTCTCCCTCTTCAAACTGGGCTTCATGCTTTGAAAGATCTATTCTAGCTTTAACATTTTTTTAAATTCTGTGTGTTGTTTTGTTATAACAACATGGCCCTTCTATGTGATTCTCTTCATTTCTTTGAGCTGAAGTTCTCAGTGTTGAACCTGTTTTCCTTTAGAACTATGTTAAATAGATGTCCTCATTTCACTGTGCAAGTAGGTAGTTTTTTTTTATTTTTTTAAGGATTTTATTTATTCATGAAAGACAGAGAGAGAGGCGAGAGACACTCAGAGACACAGGCAGAGGGAGAAGCCCCATGCAGGCCCCATGGGCCCCATGCAGAGAGCCCGATATGGGACTCGATCCCCGGTCTCCAGGATCAGGCCCTGGGCTGAAGGCGGTGCTAAGCCGCTGAGCCACCGGGGCTGCCCCCGCAAGTAGGTAGTTTTGACAGCTCTCCTTTGCTTGGTTAGAAACGGATCTGAAGGGGCTCCTGGTGGCTCAGTGGTTGAGCATCTGCCTTTGGCCGGGGGTGTGACCCCGGGGTCCCCGGATCGAGTCCCGAATCAAGCTCCCCTCGGGGAGCCTGCTTCTCTGCCTGTGTCTCTGTCTCCGTGTCTGTCATGAATAAATAAATAAAATTTTTAAAAAAAGAAAGAAACAGATCTGAAGATTGTCTACTGTTAGTGCCACCTTCATCAGAGTGTCATTTCCCTGCTTTGCTTAGTTTTTAGTGGGCTTCCTTACCCCAACTTTGTACTTGGAGTACATGTTAAGATTACAAAGTCAAGTGTGTTGTCTCTAGAGTTCCCAGATTTAAAAAACAAACAAAAAAATCCTCAGCCCAAATCCAGATTTTAAAAGATTTATAATTATACTCTTCAGTTTTCTTCGGCATTTTGAAATAGAGCACTAATATTTCCATTGGCTAGAAAGAAATCTGAAGGCAGAAAATTTTCTAGATCCAGGAGAGGGAGGGCAGATGGGGTTGGCTATATGTGTTGGAATTTTTCTTCCATCCGAAGAACATTACAATTTGGCAAAACCTTTCTTTGAGGATTCTGTTATTTTAAAGTGACTTTGTAACAAAGATTTTGTTTATTTGTAGCATTTTAGCAGATGCGTTAGTTGTTGTTCTTTCTCTTGGTCAGGCTGTGAGCTAGTCCTTCATAATTCTGTTGGTGGGTGAGGCAAAGGCAAGGGAACATACTGCCTCATGTTTAGCCTCAATTGTTGAAAGGTCTTTTATAGACTCCATTCCTTGAGCCTCTGTTGGGCAGAGAACCTGTTGAATAAATTAAAAATGGGTTTGGGCCTACAGTTATCAATTAGGTTTAGATATAGTCCCTGTTCAAAGGGTCATGAATCATAATTAAGTACAGTTTGCTTTGCCACTGTCCTTTGTTTTCAGATTTTCAGATAAGTTTCAGTGATGTTGTTCAATCCGTCATGACCAAATTGTGCGAGTAACATCTTGAGACTCACGGCCTCAAGTGACTGGCTTACTGCTAAATATAACCCTTATTGATTTATTTCAAACTACTAATTTTGATAGTCTATTGAAAAAGTAACTGTTACTACTGTCAAGTTTATTTGGCACAATTCCTTCTAAGTTTTAGCAGTCTGATAATTTCATCATCTTTTTTTGCAACTGAAACCTTTCTTTTCTAATTCTTTAGTTTTACTAAAAATTGCTACCAGATTTCTGTTTATTATCCAATTATTACTGATTTTTCCCCCAAAACTGAATACTGGATGAAGGCATATTGTGGTTTTAATGGTGGTGGTAAAGAGCCGAGCCCCCGAAGTCACATCTCCAGAGTCGGAGTCCCAGCCTTTCTTTGCTCTGTGACCTTTGGCAAGTTATTTAACTGCTGTGAACTTTGGTTTCCTACTATGTAGAAGGGAGATTATAATAGGAACTACCTAATAGGATTGTTATAGTGAGTAAATGTAGATAGAGAAGATTATCCAGTTCAACACTAGTTAAAATAAATTCCAAGATATTTTATGTATTTTTTTGATTCCTGCAAATGTTCCTTATTTGGGGTTTGTCTTTCCAAAGCTAGGGAAAATCATATCTGAGTGTTAATCCTATATCTAGTTGTATATAATTTTTTTTCTTGACTTCTCGATTGTGTTGTAGTTCCAACCTTAGGTGAGGTGACTGAGGAGAGAAGGTACAGGAGGACCAGAACGTGATCCTTGAGGGCTCATGATGTGGTCAGGATGGATGGTTCACTGGAGACGTGTAGCCTGGCCCACTCTCTTGGCCTCCACAAGGAAGCCTTCTCTCACTTCCTGGACGAGGTCAGACCACAGGAATAGGCTCCCGCGGCACTGTCCTTTATAATGAAATAACTGTTTCTTTTTGTTCAGTGCCTTTCTCTTGCTGCAATACAGTACGTTCCATGATGCCAGAAACCGCATTTTCCTTCCTGGTGTTTCTAGTTCCTAGTGCATGCGAATGGCAAACAAACACAGGTGTATGGCAAATATTTGTTGAATGATTAAACAAACCCTCACATTAGAGATGAAGAAACCGAGATGCATCTCATATGTGACTTATCCCAAGTCACATGCTTTCCCCTTCTAGTAGAGCTCTGGATTCCAGTCCCTCACACCACAGGGCTCTTCGCTCTTTCTCCCACATTATGAAAATGTAAGTCTAGAGAGGAGATAGACGATATGTACAAGTAGCTATTGCAGAGGCAGAGTACACCCACTCCAGGGGGCCAGGGAAATGGAAGCGAATAAAAAGTCCCTTCGTCAAGGGTTGGATGGTAGGTACAGGAAGGGTTTAATGACGGAGAAGACGGTTGAACTATATACTTAATAGATTTTTGGATGCAAGAGTGTGGGAAAAAATCACACCAGCCGTCGACAGTATTTAGTTATTTTATGTGTCATTTTTAGTCTTGATATTATTAATGTCATTATTTCAAGAAATCTGTGTAATAGAATATACGTCAGCCAGCTAACGATCTTGTCTTATTTCAGTGAACAATGTGGGAATGTCATATGAGTATCCCGAATACTTTTTGGATGTTCCTGACTTGGACAATGTAAGTCTCTCTTTGTATAGTATGGTAACAAAAAGAATGCATGTGAATATTGGCGAGGCAGTATGGTATACTGGTTCACAGTGTGAACACTGGAGTCCACCTGCCCGAGGTTCACACTCTGGCTCTTGGGCTCATCTGACTCATCCCTGAGTTACTGGAGATGATCCCAACCACGCTTAGTGTCCATTCCCATGTCCATAAAATAGGCAACTTCATAGGGATGTTAGAAGGATTGAATGAGAAAATGTAACCTCATTAGTATAGTGCCAGGTTCAATAAGAACTCACTGTATTATTTTTATTTCTATTTTTATTATATCAAAATAGCTCTCTTTTAAGTATCAGGATTCTAAACATCAATTTAGAAATCATAAATATGTTAATATATAGCAATATGGTTGATTCAAGTAAACCTACCAAAATGAAAGCTGTATTCTTGCAGCATACATCATTCTTTAATAAAAATTAGAAAAGCATATCATTGAAGAAATAACGTGAATTTTAAAAAATTGTTGAGGATCTCAGATTCAATAATTTCTCCTTTTGATATTAGCAGAAAGAAAATAGCATATTTATTTTAGATTTAGTGTCTTTTGCTTCCAGAATTTCCTTAATACATCTACCTTAAACTTTGCATATTAGCATGAATTGCTGCTTTTGGTAGAAAAGTACTATAGACTGAGAGTAAAATAAAATCTGCCTCTCTACCCTGACTCCTGTCATTTTCCAGTATTTGTCTCTACGTGGGGAAATACTCTGTGGTTTGCTAGATCACTTACGTATATATCTAATATGGTTCCTTCCATGATCATATGTATATAAAATTATCAATATTTTCTTTTGCAGACCATCAAGAAACTGATTAATATTAATGTTCTTTCTGTTTGTAAGGTAAGCAGCTTCTTTATAAATACGTCATCTTTTTTTGGTTCGTTCTATTTAAAAATCACATGATCACTTTGTTCTCTTCAAACTCCTGTTTTCCATGTAAGTATGTATTCCAGATGAAGGCCGTCTGTTTCCTTATGTCTTCAGGAAGTAGAAAGAGCTGAAGATCAAAAAAATGTATAATTTTGCTTTTTAACAACCGGACAGGGATGCCTGGGTGGCTCAGTGGTTGAGCGTCTGCCTTCGGCTCAGGGCATGACTCTGGGGTCCTGGGATCGAGTCCCCACATTGGGCTCCCTGCAGGGAGCCTGCTTCTCTCTCTCCCTGTGTCTCTGCCTCTCTCTGTGTCTCTCATGAATAAATACATAAAATGTTTAAACAACAACAACCACCAAACATATGCAAACAGTGTAGTAGCCCTGGGACCTCACAAACTAGCTTAGACTGAGGATTGATTTTTACAGAGTTTTCATCTACACACAGTTCTTCACTGATAAATTATTTACATTTTGTTTCCCCTGTGACCATGTAAATGGATGAGTTAAATGCTGGGGTAAAGCATTGTGTGGTAGTGTGGGGCTGTAATGCAAGAGTGACTGTTATTAGGCACACATGGTTTCTAGTTGGTGGGCATGCTACTTGTATGTGCTGCCCAAAGATACCACAGCTAATCATGTGCTAACAGGAAGAATAGGTAGCAAATATGAGCCTCTGAGCACACTTTGTGTGTTAGCAATCACTAAAAGTAAGGTACCGTACCTTGATTATACATCCTCGCCTAGCAGAGAGTAGTGCCTGAGGCAGAAGCTCCATAGACAATGCTTCACATTTGAACATACAGCAGTCCCCCTTGTCCCCAGGGCATATGTTCTGGGACTTCCAGTGGATGCCTGAGACCACAGCTACTCCCAGACCCTATACATACATACTTTCCTGTACGGACATACCCATTATAGACTTTAATTTATAAATAAGACTCAGTAAGAGATTAACAATAATAATAAAATGGAACGACTGTAACAATATACTGTAATAAAATTTATGTGAACGTGGTCTCTCTCTCTCAAAATATCTGATGGTACTGTACGCACCGTTCTTGTGATGATGTGAGATGGTAAAATGCCTACGCGATGAGATGAAGTGAGAGGAAGGACGTAGGCGCTGTGACCTGGTGTTAGGCTGCTACTGACCTTCTGACGGTGTAGGTCAGAGGAGGATCATCTGCTTCCAGACTGCAGTTGACCCGGGTTGACTGTGGGTAACTTGAAACCTTGGGAAGATAAGGAGCTATTATGGGGCCCCTGGGTGGCCCAGTGGTTGAATGGCTACCTTCTGCTCAGGGCGTGACCCCAGGGTCCCAGGATCGAGTCCCACATCGGGCTCCTGGCAAGGAACCTACTTCTCCCTCTGCCTGTGTCTCTGCCCCTGTCTTTGTATCTCTCATGAATAAATAAATAAAATCTTTAAAAAAAAAAAACAAAAACAAAAAGGAGGAGGAGCCATTGTACTGACAAAAGCCAAATCCATTTTCTTACATACTCGATTTAAGGAAATAAAAAATACCTCAAAACTATCAGAATTAACCAGATAAATACAAATAAGAACTTAATTACTAATTTTCACTTTATGGCACAGACTTGATCTTTTTCACTATTGGGAATGTTCAAAGAAAAAGTCTCTTTATGTCTTCATGTCCTGAGAAATCGTATCTGTTACCTGCTTTGATTTCAAGTGCAAGGACCCTAAAATCTCATGCCTTGTCCAACTTTTCATGTATGGCTGTGCCCATCTCCTTGGGTAATATAATATATATGTTGCTTTTCAAGTGCTTAGGTAATTCAGGTTTTTTTTTTTTTTTTAAGATTTTATTTATTTATTAGAGAAAGAGAGAGAGGCAGAGGGAGAAGCAGGCTCCATGCAGGGAGCCTGACGTGAGACTTGATCCCGGTCTCCAGGATCACTCCCCAGGCTGAAGGCAGGCGCTAAACCGCTGAGCCACCCAAGCTGCCCGGTAATTCAGTTTTTATGTGATCTTATACAATTTTAGCAATATGTGGGTTCACATAAACCAGCTACCAAAACGAAAGCTTCACCGTTGCTGTATGCATACCATGTAACATTTGGTAGCTTGCTACTTAAAGGCACTTCATCCGAATTATATTGCAATATGGCAGTTTTATAAAAGAAATAATTACTATGTCTTTTCCACTGTTGTTTTTAGCCAGCGTTTTTTCTTACATAAGATTTGGTTTAAGTAAGATAAACTACTAACAAGTGGATCTTTGAGTAGATTTGGAGCAAGACCCAACACACACAAAATGGATGCTTTTAAAACATGGTCGATATGAATAGATGTGTATAGGCTTTTTTTTCTTTAGGGTTTTTTTTATTTATTTGAGAAAGAGTGCTTGTGTGCGTGCGTGCAAGAGAGAGAGAGCATGAGCAGCGGGGAGGGGCCGAGGAGAGGGAGAAGCAGACTCCCCCTGAGCACAGAGCCCAGGACTCAATCATGACCTGAGCCTAAGACAGTCTCTTGACCAGCTGAGCCACCCGGGTGCCGTCTGTAAGTTTGGAAGGTATTTCCCTTGGTACACCTGTATAAATGTTAACATTCTTCAATAAACTGTGTAAGGTTTCGAGAGATAATTAAATAACTCTACAATTTACTAGTTGTATGACCTTGAACAAATTACCTGCCCTCTGTGCTTCAGTTTTTCATCTGTAAATTAAGGGTGTTAATCTCTTTACCTCATAGAGTCGTTTTGGGAATTGAACAAGGTCATATGTGCAAATCTCTTAGAAGAGTACGCAAATCATCGTAAGGCCCCTAAAGAATGTCACTAAATGTTACTTAAGATTTGTAGTAAATAGTGCAACCGTGAGTTTATTTTTTAGCAAGCCAAGTGTTTTGTTCAAAATTAGCATTCTGGTCTATGATTTGTGGTTTTGCCTTTTGAAATGACTGATGTGTTCTATTGTTTTGATTATCTTTTCTGGAACATCTGGCCAAATGCCTAAAAATAATGAGTGTTAAAACTATGTACATGTATTTCTTAATATATTTTAATGAGTTAATGATGAAAATATGTTTAAGTGTTTAAATTCAATTTTACAGCGGTGTTAATTCTGATCATTGTAACTCCTCTGTCAGATGCGTGCAAAGTCTTTACTCAAGATACGTTAGTATTTTCTCCTGCAACGTCCTGCTTTTATCAGTGTACTTAAATGTTTGTGTACCTTTATAATATAAAACCCTGGTCACCTCTGACTCCCAAAAGATGTGTTTTTGACTGGCAGTCTATAGAACACTAATGATAAAAGGCCGGGGTCTTGACCTTGACCTGCGCGAACCCGTCTGCTTGCTGTGCTCCATGGCCACGCCGCATCTGAGCAAGAGCAGGTGTGACGGTGGTAGCTCCTCATGTTCCTGCTTGAAGATGAGTAGTTCCGGGAGGCATTGTGGATGGAGCCGTTCAAGTCCAGTGGCACGGTATCGTACCGCTCAGGTTCTTTACAACAACAATGAGGTAATAACGAGGCACCGGTCCTAAGATCTGGACAGATTACAAAATGCTTCTCCCACTTCTTCAGTCTTCCTCTTCCACTTTCTCTTTTCACGTTGGCATATGTATTTGTTCCCACGAAATGAGTTGGGGGGGGGGCATGCTGACTTATTAAACACGTCCTGTCATACCCCACCGTGAATCCTATTACTGAGAAGCGTCACCGCCAGATGAACTGGATAGATAGGCTGAACACGTGTGTGTATAAGCCTGATTTTTGCAAATTAAGTCCCATTTACAAAGCAGTAAGGGAGTTTGCTATTTAAACCACTTGTACATTATGCTAACTAATCATCCTTTAATTTCTCCTTCATGTAAACACGAATTTTCCTGTGCCTTTGTGATGGGCACTTGTAGTGGAAAAACAGTCCAAAACTCTTGCTTTATTCGTCATGGAACCTGATGCATCTGGAGGACAGCCAAGTGGCCTTTGTGCCGTAAACAGGATCTGTGGGGCTGGCATCTCGGTCGCACAGTTGACTAGCGAGTACTCGTTCAGGGGGAGAATGTTTGACTCGAGCAGCGGGAGACGAGGGTCGTGCAGTGGATGACCAACCAGCAGCCGGGGGGTGGGGGGGGACTGAGGATGCGACTGTGCGGGAGCTTGGGTGCCGGGCGCAGGAGGATGGAGAGCCCTGGGAAGCCTAGGAGCAGAAGGAAGGTATGATCCCACGGACCTTTAAAGAGGTGGGTCTGGTGGCAGAGTGACATGGCCTGTGTGTTCCGTGGTGTGGGTGTTTATTTTCTTTGTCCTGAACAAAGGGCCTGCACCTTGATGAGGTTTTCTGTGTGAGGCTCCCAGGTTTCTGTCCTTTGGTGCTGCTGTGATTTGCCCTAGGGTGTATTGTCCCTGTTGTGCTTTAGTTGACTGTGTTACGTTGCCAGGGCCAGGGCTGCATTTTCCATAGAAATGTAACTTTTGTTGGGAGCCCCAGGGTAACTTAAAAGAAGATGAAAATTGGTCTGGCTCTAGAATCTTAGAAGATTTTATGGTGGCTGGACATCAGGGGATCTGGGGCAGGGGTGTCTGCCGCCTAATGTCGTAACACGTGTACTGAAAAAGGTTTGTACAAGAAAGAGAAGAGCGTCTTCTCATCTTCAGGCTGCTCCAAGTTTTATGTCCTCGCCAAACCACGTAGTAGGAAACGGCCGGCTGAGAAGTCACCGTGCCCTGGCCGTCGCGGGTTTGTGCCCTTAGTTTGGAGCTGTTTGCTGGGGAAGCCCCGGCAGCTTGTTGTAGGTCCCGGGCCGCTTTGCGAACACTGAATGACCTGGTCCCTCGGACCAGGATTAGGTCGTGGTCCGGTTCTCCCGTAGTAGGGGGCAGAGGACTCTAAAAAGTTGTTTCCGTTCTACGTGCCAACAGAGGACTAATAAAAGCGAGATATCCTGGCCAGAGAAACTGTGGGTCATCCCCGGTGCAGGCTGGTGAGTGGTCCCGGGAAGTCGGGTACTGTTAACCAGAATAGTTCTGACCTTGGAGCCCTGCCGCGTGACCCTGGCACCCAGCTTGGCCCTCCCGGCCGCTGTGGGAGACCTGCTTAACGGGACATACAGCTGCGAGTGGAAGTCAGCCGGGGCGTTTCTCTGGAGGCCTTGCTTCGAGCCTTGCGGTCTTGCTCTCGGCCTCTGCCGCGCAGGGAAGTGCAGGCGCAAAGAGCGGGGTGTGGAAGCTCCGAGGCTGACCCGCATGGCAGGGGGGGCACCCTTCCTCTGGGAGAGAGGCCCTACTGGCCAGGGTGTTGGGGTTTTTTTCATGTGATTTCAGATGCTCTGTGACTAAAATCCGAGGTAAGTCTCCCTTCTCCTCAAGAGCAGCGACACTCGGAGCAGAATGGGGGGCGTTTGGAGGTCACTAAGCCTCCGGGTAGCAACCCCGACTCTTCCAAAATGCTGTGGTTTTGGCCTGGGGGGCTTTCCATCTCAGAAGCCCCAGAGTTGTCAAGGGAAACTGGTACTGCCGTTGATTGCTGGGGGGGAGTCGTGGTCCCAGGCCTCAGAGGGACTTTAGTGACAGTTCTAGGGTATCTTGAGGCGACCCTACCGGAACAGTATTAGCTGAACTCCCTGCAGTTCCTGCCTGGGGGTGGGACAGCCGGTCCCTCTGGTGGCCCTGACCTGGGGCTGCGGAGGCCCTGCCGAAGAAGGTGGCGGCGAGGGTGGTGGGCCTGCGTGGGCCTGACCGCCTCAGGAGAGTCCCGGGCCGCCGACCTGACAGCAGAGAGGCCACTCGGGCCCCTGCAGTACCTCCGAGCCGGGCGCGGGCGGGGCGGGTAAGCTCAGCCTCCCCGGGCGGCGAGGGCCCCCAGCTCTGTTGGGTTCACTGGTCGGGGAGGAGTCTCCCACGGGGGATCCCGATTTAGTTTTTCCTTCATCAGATATTCAGGCAAAGTGGGGGCCCGGAGCTCTGGCCGCGGGGCCGCGGGAGCCTCCACGCTCGCGGGTGTCCCCTTCGCCCAGCTTCGGCGGCGGCGCGGGGAGCCCGAGGGCCGGACCCGCGTTCTCTGTATTCTCTGCCGCCCCCAGCCCGGGCCTCCCGCCGGGCCGGTCCAGCACGAATGCTTCCGAGTAAATGAATGAGTTAGAACACGGAAAACCCTGTGTCTTTGGGATGAGGGGCCCACGTACTGTGTGTGCGAGGCCGAGCTTCCACCCGCGGTCGGCATCTACACTGACGTGAGCGGCGGGAGCGTGGGACCCGCCGGCGGGTGCCCTCCGGGTTCCAGGCGGGGTCGCGAGCCCGGCCCGGGTGCGTGTGCCCCGCGCGGACCCCGGCGGCTCGGGTCGTGGTCTCGGGATCTGGACACTCCCACCTCGCGTCCGGCTCCTCCGGGGAGGTCTGAGGGGACGCGCGGACTTGACCTGCCGCCCGACGTGAGCGCGGGGCAGGTGGGGGCAGGTCGGGGCAGGTCGTCGGGGGCGAGGCCTGCCCCTCCAGGCCCCCGGCCCCGCTGGGCCTGCGCCGGCTGCCGGGCGCCCTCGTGACACCCGCCCGGCCCGTCAGGCCTTGCAGTCGGCTCCCCCGGGCAGGTGGACCGGGTACCGCCAGGTGCCCGGTCCTCCTCCGGAGGTCCTCCTCCACGGAATACCTGCCTGATGGAGTTGAAGGATTAGCACGGTTTTAACCAAATCAGGCTCTTCCATCCCTATGATTATCTAAAATCAAAGCACTCGGAGTGCTTTGCGTGCTTTTGAGAAGCTATTTTTTCCCTGTTATTACCGCTAGGTAGTCAGTCCTCCATCGTGCTCAGCCAGAAGTGCGTAAGGCTCCGCTCGGCCCACAGCGTAGGTTAGAAACCTGCGGATGGGGGGAAAGCACAGAAGCCCTGGCTTCCTTCTTAACCTGGACTTGCCTTTGGCATGTGACGCAGTGCCAGTAGAGGGAGCCCTCTATTAATCTGGAAATCCATGAGAAGGATCTCTGTTCATCTGTCTAATTGGATTTAATTTAGGGATTGTGCTAAGAACGCGTTCCTCCACCCTGCCCCAAGAATTTACGTTAACAGCATTGGGAAATTAATAAATTGTAGGAAGGGAGAGAATGACCTTCAGCCCTGACCCCCACCTGGGGCTTTTTAGATGAAGACGTTCCAAGTTAGTCTCCAGAGTCTTTTAATCCTTTTTGAAAGCCACTACCATTATGCTCCTAAAAATTTCCAAATAATTGGGTACATTTAGCCCTTAGAGCCTCACAGTAACAGGGCTGCTTCAGGCATAACTACAAAATGATGGGTTTGCCAAACCGCATGACAACCACTCTTTGCATAGCTTTCATCTGTGAAAAACGAGTGAGTAGTTGTAGATTGGTTCTAAGGTTCTTCCCAGCTCAAAGCAAAGCTAGTTTATAGGAGAGGTGCCTTCTATGTGGGGGAAAATGTGAAAATCTCTTTGAGAACTTTAGAAATTATTTTCTCCTCCTAAAATCTGTCACTTTTTGAGAAGTCAGCTTATTTGGGGAAAATTTAAGTAATGGAAACGTAGCGTATCATAATGCGCTAAACTTGGAAAAGCAGTGAGTGTATGGGGGTTTATGTGTTTTTTTAATTTTTGTTTAGAGTTTATAGGTTATGCCTTTAAATTCATTATTATCCGTTGGCGTGCAGCCCTCTTGGTTCTGGAAGGTTTCTTTATTTTTCTTTAGTTCAATTATTTTAACATTTATCAAAATAGAATTTATTATGATAGGAAAAACTTTGTGTTTTTTTTTATGGTGTGGGGTTGAATTTCAGGTTAAGTAATATGTGGTAAGGGGCAGGCCATGGTAAGGAAGGCTGTTAACTTCCATAGACTTAAAACATGATTAAAGAGGAAAATGAAAGAATACCTGGAGACCTCAAAACACTCACGCTTTTTTTTTTTTTTACCTAATTAAGCTTTGGACTACCGCCTACACCCCAAATCCCCTCTGCATTAAATATTCCATTAGCCATACAGGTGACATTCTAAGAATTTCTAATAAAGTTGTATTCTCAGTGCCAGGGAGCTCAAATTACACAGTTGCTAAAGGAAATGTGTGCTGTGCCATTCCAGCATGACTTCCAATGAGTCACCCTTTAATTCCTCCCAAACAGGCATGGTGTAACATCATTGTCACTTTATGTAATGCTTTTCACTATCAGACTATGATTCTCTAAATTACTGTTAATGATTCCAATTGAAAACTTGTTTAAGGCATTTGTATCTACTTCCTTCTAGTTGGTATGAGTTCGTATTTCAGTTGCTTGAATTCAGATCCTGTTTACCCCACGCAGGTTTCTCTGGGATAAAAGGCAGGGCAGATGTGGACAAAGTGGTGATTTGTGATGACCCACTTATTTATATGAACAGCCTGGATCTTGGGGCTTTGCCGAGATTCTAAGGTTAAGTTGTTACGCTTTAAATTCTATTTCTATATAATGGCAATGTGGGTGACAATATTTGTTTTCTTATTTTACTAAGTTGTCTTGAATTTTAATCTTCCCGTTTGGGTTTTTGGTTGTCTTTTTGAGCATAATACACTAGTGTTTTCTTTGTCCTGTTCTCTACAGAAACTGACCAAATCCCAGAGGTTCCACTATACAAAAATAATTTGCTTCTAAAATAAATCACTTGCTTGTAAAACAATTTGCGTAATTTGTATAATTTGTTTGTATTACAAGTTTAGGGCTTTTGAGTGTAAAATAAAGTTCCTTTCCATGAGCTCTTGATTACTGATACCAGAGAAGTGAAAGAGAAAAAAAAATTTATTCATGTTAATTTCTTTCAGAAATAACATTATTTGTAGGGGCTTTTCTAATTACAAAAACCATACAAGTGATTGCCGAAAATGTGAGAAAAGTTTAAGAATACTAAGATGGTTACATGTTAATATAACATTTTCAGAGATTTTTTTTTAAGCCACCCGATGCATTTTTAAGTCTGGTATCTCAGCTAAATGATCTAATAATCCTGATTTGATTTTTTTTTTATGAGTTAAATCAGCCTCTTATTTATTTCCTCGCCAGAATATATATAGCTGTGGTAATAAATACCAGTAAATATTTCACTCTTGAGATTGAATATGTGGTATTCCCCAGAAAGACTTCTAAATTGAGCTGTCATTGCTAAAGACTTTCATTTATCTTTGTATATTTGTATACTCTATGGCCAACTTGCATACAAAGTAACACAATATCTAGATGCAATATGATATATATTGACCTTTCTCCCTTTGATTTTAGGCTTCTGGGACTTTTTTTGTGGCAAAGATTGATGAAACTGTCACTAAAATAAATAAATAAATATATATATATATATATATATATATATATATATATATATATATATATATGAAATCTTTAAGTCTTTGTTTTTTTTTCTGCAAAGATTTGAAGCTCTCATTGTTGGAGAGGTACTACTGCAGCAACTTTTATCACTTTTTAGGAAAGAATTAAATTTAAATTGTCGGCTCTATACTTTTGGAAACAACTTCAACACAGAAGAAAACAAGTCTAGAGATCATGTTTACTGCTACTTTTCTAATATTCTTAACCACTGAACTTAAAATTTATGGTAACTTTATTTTAGCAGTATCTTAAAAGGAACAAAAAATTTCCTGGTACAGCAATTATCACCTGCAGATGGCCTAAAATTAGCATATTGAGTTAACTCCAGAAACAGCTTGTGAGCTGTGAAATGGGAGTTCAGATAGATAGTGAGATTTCACAGAAACGCTTGGTATATGGTATAAATAACCAGATATCAAGATACCAATCGATGCATGCAAAGTAAAATGAGACTACTGATAGCTTAGTTAAAATATCCTATGTAAAACTTGATGTCAAGGAGATTTATTTTGATGTTGAACATGGTGAAGCCTCTCTGCTTATGCATAGAATTTTTTTTGCTTATGCATAGAATTTTAAGAATTATTTGTATATACACATGAAAACAAAGAAGGCTTGAAGTCGAATTTATTATGACTTATAATCTTATTAGGAGAAAAGAGAATTTAGGGACCCCTGGGTGGCTCAGTGGTTGAGGGTCTCCCTTCAGTTCAGGGCATGACCCCGGGGTCCTGGGATCGAGTCCCACATCGGGCTCCCTGCAGGGAGCCTGCTTCTCCCTCTGCCTGTGTCTCTGCCTCTCTCTCTGTGTCTCTCGTGAATGAATAAATAAAATCTTTAAAAGAAGAAAAGAGAATTTAAGTATAGATGAAAGCGTTATTAATCAGATTTATAAAAGCATGGCAGATTTCAAGTTAACTTTTCTTAGGCTTTGCGGTGTTATTATTTGACAGATCAAAAAAGATCCCATTTTGTGGCAAGGAGAAATAGTTTAGAGCCAGAATTCAAAAGGTGAAGCTAATGAACAATGCAAAAGAATTAACTTTTTCATGAGAGGACTTGATGGATTATTTGGTCATTGGGCATCCAACAAGTATTTCTGGTCCTTTAATAGCTAGGCGTCAAAAACACTGCTTCTTCCTTCATCTTTATGTTAAGTTACTTAAACTTGAGGGGTTTTATTTTTGTTTTTTAAGATTTATTTACTTATTTGAGAGAGAGCACACATGCACGAGCGAGAAGGGGGAGGAGCAGAGGGAGAGGGACAAGCAGACTCTGAGCTGAGTGTGGAGTCGGGTGTGGGGCTCTATCCCACGAACCTGAGATATGACTGGATCCAAAACCAAGAGTTAGACACTCAACTGGACTGAGCCACCCAGGAGCCCCTGAACTTCTTGAGTTTTAATTCACGTGTATAAAGAATACATTTTGGTGCTTGCTTCAGCAGCAGTATACTTACTAAATTGAAATGATATGGAGATAGCATGGCCCATATGCAAGGATGACCTAGAAATTCATGCAGCGTTCCATAATTTTGATGTTAACTTATTGTGGTAATCCTTTCGCAGTATATACGTATATCAAATCATTATGCTGTAGAGCTTAAACTAATACAGTTTACATCAGTTATATCTTACTAAAACTGAGAGGGGAAGGATATATTTTGAACATGTCTGTACATCAAAGACCATCCCACAAATATTTAATATTTACCTATTAATGTAGTTTTGTAAGTAAGATTCTATCTTACAGGGTTTTATTTTGTCTCTGATTGTGGATAATTGTTTTTGCCATTCAGAAAGGAAACATTTAATGTATGACATGCACACAGTGTAAGGAAAAAATAGCTCCCCATGCATGCATTTGTATTTCTTCAATATCCCAGCTAAAGTAATATTTCTTATTAGATATATTTAGGGATGTAAATTTATATCTTGGAAAAAATCTAAATTGAACTTTACAATTCTGCACAACCACTTGTTCATAGCCATATAGTTCTGGGTTCCCTGGTCAGAATAAAAGAATCTATCGACAGGTTTTGTAGAATTCCCTGATAGCTTTTCAGGGTGATCACTGCCTACAAATCCCATCCTTTCCTTTTGTGTCGGGGGGCCAGTCATCGCTACCCCAGTGAACTCCACTTAGCTAGTCTTCAGTTAACAAGTCTCATTTCCTCTTATAGATGCGTGCACATGTGTACACGTGCATGCACACATACGCACAAGCAGGCACGCATGCACACATCCCTGCCATGGGGCGAGAACAGTCTATTGTCAGTCTCCTTATTCTGTTTCTGGTGATCTCAGGACTTGGAGGACCAAATGATCGCTTCTCTCCATGGAGTGCTTGGGGACCTCTTACGTTAGCTAAGCATTATGGTCCCCCGATGAAATGTGCTAAATAAAAAATGTTTTCAGGTGTTGCTAGGAATGCATCTAACCGAGGCTTACGATACAATGCTTCACAACTGTTGATATACCTGAAGTACATCCGTTTGTGTGAGCATGGGAAACTGCCCATGATGTAGTATGATATGCAGGTTGCATGACATCTATCACAGGATGCACGTGAATTTCTTTATAAACTCCATTCAACAGAAGTTTCTTTAAAATGCATCAGTTCTATGGCGGACATTGTTTCTTGCAGCTGCTTGACTTTGTATTCTATTCCTTCAACTGTAATATTTTTTCTGCCTGATGAATTCCTATTTATTCTTTCAGAACTTAACTGAAATGCAATCTGTGAAGCTCTAGACCTGATTCCTGAGACATAACTAGTTTTTCTCCTAAGGTTTAGTGCTCTCTGTTCTTACCTCTATTGTCCCACTCATAGTATGTCTTGCAATGATTTGTTTCTACGTACGTCTGTTCTCCAGCTAGGTAGTGAGCTCCTGTCACCCAGCCCAGGTTCAAGTACATCACGTGGCCTCGACTAAACAAGAGAATGTCTCTTTATTACCTCAGGTTGCTCAGGCCATAAGTTGATAAACATAGAACATTTTGAGAGCCCTGAGAGCTCTTTTTTCTCCTGGGTTTGATAAAGTAATATCCACTGTATTTTGTGATTGTAGTTCTTTAACTCAGTCATATGATTATTAAGATATTTTTTAAAACTTCATTGAGGGACAACTGGGTGGCTCAGTTGGTGAAACATCTGCCTTCATCTCAGGTCATGACCCCGGGGAACTGGGATTGAGCCCCATGGCTCCCTGCTCCGCAGGAACCTGCCTCTTCCCCTCCCTTCCCCTCTGCTCGTGGTCTCTTTCTCTCTCAAATAAATGAATAAAATCTTTTTAAAAACTTCACTGAGAGGCAGCCCCAGTGGCCCAGTGGTTTAGCGCCGCCTTCAGCCCGGGGTGTGATCCTGGAGACCTGGGATCGAGTCCCCCGTCAGGCTCCCTGCACGGAGCCTGCTTCTCCCTCTGCCTGTCTGTCTCTGTCTCTGTCTCTGTCTCTCTCTCTCTCTGTCATGAGTGAATAAAATCTTTTAAAAAAATAAATAAAAATAAAAAATAATAAAAAAATAAAAACTTCACTGAAGAATAATTTATAAACCAATAAAATTCATCCACTTTCAGTATATAATTAAAGGGTAAATAAATTCACAAAGTTGTGCATTCATCACTGAATCCAATTTTAGAAAAATTCCATTACCCCAAGAAGATCCCAACTGAGGTATTCTTAAGTATTGATGGAATGATGGAACTGTCCAGAAACTTGTGTTGTGGGTTGAACTTGATGATCTCAAACTTTATCATTGTTTTTGGCTCTGGACTATGTTGGATACAACATATGTACAAGAGGCCTGCATACTTGGTGGTGCTGCATCCTGAAAGAAGAGTACGTGGTGGCAGTAAGGGATGTTGATTTCTCTTCAGAGGCTTGCTCTGTGACGAGCTCTGTGCTGGGTCCATTATATACATTACCTCATTTGAGATTAAAAATATAAAAACCTATGTTGTGTAAGTGTCCTTTGTTGAATCCATATGCACTCTGCAGAAAAGGAAGTAACCCCAGGTCACACTGCTAGTAAGTGGAAGGGCTGGGATTTGAACGGGGCCTGCTGTGTACCACACTTGTCGGAACATTCAGTAGCTATATGTTGAGCAATTACTGTATGCTCCCATAAGAAGGCACATCTTGGGAAGCATGTAAGAAGTTCGAAGAGTTATTTAATTTGAAAAACAGAAATAACTACAGTGTTGAAAGGATCAACTCTGAAATCAGCTTTTTCTCTGCCTTGGCTCCACCCAGTTTGGTTCGAGGCTCTGAGGGCATATCCTGAATCAGGTCAGCAAACCTGGAGAAGAGAAGAAACAGGATCATGTTGTAAAAATTATAAGATAGGCCATTTGGGTTGTCAGCATAATCTCTGGTTGGGTTTGCTCTGGGGATTATTTCATCTTTAAGTCTTAAAAACCTAACATTACTTGGTTTTCATCAACACAAACGGTCAATTTTTATTAGAGCAGTGGTTTGGCTGCTCAAACAGAGACCTACCGGTGGCTTAAACAAAATTGAAATGTATCTTTCTCTCAGATAAAAAGCTGGGTAGGTAATCAGGGTTTGGCAGGGTAGTTCCCCAGTCATTAGGGATCCTGCCTCTGCATCTCGTTGCTCAGCCACCATTATTACATGACTCTTATCTTTGGGGTTAAGTGGATTGTTTTAGCTCCTTGTACCACGGCTACATTCCAGCCATCAGGAGGAGGAATGTGTAAAGAAGAGGATGTGTGTTTTTCTCTCCTTTAAGGCCATGACCAAGAAGTTGCAGGTGTTACTTCTGATCACATCTCACGCTGTAGAATGTAGTCATAGAGCACATGCCCCTCATTCTGTGAAGATGAGCTTAACATGAAAAACGTAGACTTGTACATAAGAAGGAGGGAGACATGGGATGCTTTAGGCCAAATGCTTTCTCATGGCTTCTTCTTCTTCTTCTTTTTTTTTAAATCTGGGCCATTAGATTCAGTCAAATCCAGAAATTTCTGTCAACATGATTCCCCTAGGCTTTGAAGACACTTCTTTGTTTCGAAGTTGGCAGTGTGTCAGTTTGTCTTCCATGATGCAGTATCAGTTTGAACTTGTTTTTCCTGGAAAAGTGTATGCAGCAGCTCCCAGCTTAACATCTGGGTTGGGAGCACTTGCATAGCAGATTTTACCTTGGTAAAGCTGAATACATTTTCTTTCTTCAAAGTATTTCTAGGAAAAAAAATTATTTTCTCATCAGAGTACTGTTTTCATTAAGACATACAACTACTATTCAAGACAAAAACACTTAAAATTCCGGTGTTTGGCATACATGCCAACTTTTCTATGACAAAGCAGCATTTGCTTCTTAGAAGATTAACGGTACCTGCAAATCAGGAATTCATGTTCTAACCTCAGTACTTAACTATGATGTGGCCTTGACTAAGCTGGCGGATGTCTTACCTTTTCTTACTTAATAATATCTTACAACAGAGTTTAGAAGTAGCCTCTCTCTCATATTCAGTGTATGTCATCAGCAATTATTATGAGGCCCTTTGACCTATTATGAGGTGTCACTTTTTTGTCATTGGTTACGAGAGATCATGATAACCTTAACTTTCTTCAAGGATGTGTTTTACTCACAGCTAGCTTGCCCAACAAGAGGAAGATACACGTAACATTTGCCAAGCTGTCACTTTATGACATTCTTCTAAAGTCTCTTTTGATAGGAAAAGATCATTGGAGTGTTTAAGATTAGAAATCTTAAGTAATCTTGGTTTGCAGATATTTGTTTTGATAAAGTATGTCCTTTTCCAGGAGGACATTTTGGGAGATCTCACTGTAAGTCCTTAATTATTTGAAGATCTCTGTGCCAGTATTACGTTTAAGGCAAGGCCAATTTTAGCCAAGTGTACTGAATGTATCCCCAGTGTTATCTCCAGCGATTTCATCTGATTCCTTTTTATGCACTCTTGACACAGCCAAATTATATACAGTATATAAAATAAACTGCTGTCTGTAGAGTGGTGAGTGGTTTCGTGATTCCCTTCTGTTTTGAGTGGGTGGCTTCTCTCTACTCTTTATCTGTTGCTTGCATTCTCAGCCATCATGAATGTTTTGTTTTCTCTTTTGCAGATGACACGACTGGTGCTGCCCGGCATGGTGGAAAGGTGAGTCACGAGCTCTCACACAAACACTAGAGAGACAGCTCATGATTATTTATAGGGAGAATCCTTTCTTTGCAAAATTCATTAAAGTGACTAATGAACCTATCCTCCATGTCTTAGCAACAGAGTAATGTGCCTGGCGAGTCACACGATGGAGCATGAGTCATCTGGTGGTGGAGGCCTTTTCCACTGGATTCCCTTTTTATTTCTCTCTCCAGGGTTGTGGTGGTTCCTTTAGATCAGGATTAAAAAGTCTGCCTGAGTCACCATCACCAACTCAATTGCCTGCTATTCTGAGGGGGCGGACAGAGTTCCTGGGGTATTCCCGGGAATGCCTTCTTAAAGCTATATGCTCTCAGAACTACAATCAGTGGAGTTTCACAAAGCAAGACCCCATCTTCTTGGGGGGGGGGAGGTAGTTCTTAATGGATAAATGGGCATATGAAGAACTTAGGCATGTTCTAAAATGGTTATAAGATGTCAAACCCACACTTGGAGCACAAACCTGCACCATGGAGCCCCATGTGTGTTCTAGTTTGAGTTGGGTTCCACTAAGATATGCTAGATGTCTTCATTTTCATTGAGAAATGTGTCGTAGAGTTTCTTCTTGAAATAGCACGAAGTGTAAAATTGTAATTAAGCTCTGTCTCTCCCTTGGAAAAGCCTGAATGATGTCTAGGCTTTCAAAGGAAACCTGTTGAAAAGATCTGGGCTTACATCTTGAGCTGGCTTGATCATTTGCTAAATTTAGGGCTTCACAGTCATCCTTCTCTGCAAAACAGTTTTGAGTTTGGAAGAGATCCAGAGGAATCACAGCTTTGGAAAGGGCAAAGCCCAAAGACCCTACTTCTGTGAAGAAGCCTCTATGACCAGCTTCAGGCAGGGCTTACAGCTATTTATTGAGTACCGATTATGTGCCAAGTATACAAGGACTTGATGTGTGTGAACTCATTTACCTTTGATAGCCTCCAACCACTGTACAGAGTTGAGGAAGCGAGGTTAGGAATCCATTTTGCTTGGCATCTGCAGAGACTGGTTGAGAAACTGCTTCTTTGCAGTCTTTGTTTGTAATTCCATTTTATATGAAGTTTGGTATATTTCAATTCCTTTAGTAAGATTTCCCTTCAAACCCTGACACTGCTTCGAGTTGGTCGACAGTGGGAGTGTGCCCCCAATGGTCTGATGTGGAAATGACAAACTGGTCAAAGGAGACAAAATGGTAAATTACAGAGAATTGAGGCTGACAGATTAGAACTCAGGAGGGATGAAATTTTGGCCATCATCTTAACCCAGTTTGATATCTGCCAGTGACTTGGTGTTAATTCAGGACAGTGAATCCATCTATTAAAAACAAAATACTTATAAGCCACAGAAGTATTGGAAAAGGAATTTTTAAGTAAGTTGGTGAAAACCATATCAGAAGAGATGATGGTTGTGAAATAATCTTGCAGATCATAATGGATTTCAATAGTCATAGAATTTTAGTACTTTAAGTAATTGAAACCAGCCCCTCCCTTATTTGATAGACGGAAAGTTGGAGTCCCAAAGAACTGGAGTGCTGTGAAGCTTCATAATTAGTAAATGATACAGACCTAGGGTGCCAGGAACCTCACTCCTATCTCTAGAGACCTAGCAGCCATGATTGCAGTCATAGCTGGAGCATTAGATAAGAATGCAAAGAAGGGGATCCATTCATTCAGCAGGCACTCACCGAGCAGAGTTTATCATGGAGTATACGGAAGATGAACTGGATCTTTGCCTGTAGGAAATCAAGTTGATTTAGACTAAGGTTGAGAAATGATCTGGTGGGAAGCCATCACAGGCTGTGGCCTGAACCTGACACCATGAGGGTGACTGTGGCACTTGCTAAGAACTAGTAAGAAGGGGAAGTGGACTTTGTGAATCAGTATTTTGGGTTGGGAGAGGAGGGGACAGCGGTGTCCACTCAAATTAAAGGAGTTACTAGTTGTGTTAATTAAGGTAGGCTGAGTGCTAGAAGAGACCATCCCAAGATCTCAGTGGCTTAACATTCTAGAGGTTAGGTTTTTTTTTTTCCCCCTGATTGCTGGTACACAGCCGGTGTGGATCAGTGGTTGGGCTTTGCTCTACCCCGTCAATCTGGGATCTCAGACTCCTTCCACATAGGGGCTTTTCTTCCCCTGGGCTTTGTAGTTTTCTGCTGTATTTTCTGCATCCAGCTAGCAGATGAGGGAAGAGAGAATGAGGATGGTGTTATGGGAGGTTTCTTGGGCCAGGCCTGGAAATGGTGTACATCACTGCTGCCAACAGTCCATTGTCCAGAACTCAGTTGCAGGGTACGACTAACTGCCTAGGAGTCCAGAAATGTTGTTAGCTTTGTGCCCAGGAGGAGAGGATCATCTGCAAGTGATTTTAGTATAGCCTGCCCTTTACACCATCCTTAAATGGCGTATTTCCTATGGTTGGTTTCCATAGGAGTCGTATTTCCATTGAGTAAAACGGAGTCCTTTATAAAGATCCTTTGTTGTTTTTGTTGTTTTTCCCCTTTCACTGATTTCTACCTCTGATGTATAAGATTTTCCAAACCCTCTAGAACGATAGCCTAAAGCCAACTGACTATCACTAAACAAGTATCTATAATTAAACTAAGGTATTATTACCACAGAAGTAGAAAGCATAATTACATTATAGAGGAAACTTGCTCTTTCCACTTCTCTGGAATTATAAACATTGTGTACAGCTGGAGCCAGGAGGTGGTTGCCATAACAACCATGGAAAAGCTAAAAATAGCCCCTTTCATACTGTATTGCTTAAGGTGGAATTATGACATGTTATGGTGTTTTAGGGCAGGCAGTTCTCTTTCATGTGGGAAATGTTTGCAAACTTCTTCAGCAAAGCAGGATTTGTATAATGTATTTGGATTGCTGGTTCTAATTATATGTCTGACCCCTATGTTCCAGGATTCTTCTCTGACATAGAACTCTGTTTTGATATGTTTCTCAGTCTTGAGAGTCTGTTAGAGAATTGTCTGTACCAATTTCAGTGTTATGTTTAAGCTTAAAGAAAAATAAATAAATAATGACCCTCCAGGAAGAAATGGACACAGGAAGGATCATCATGGAGTCTTTTCTGCAGTCTCCCCTGTCTGCCATCAAACGCCGTATACAGTTAGCTTCCCGTGTTGGAGCTGACCCTGTGTTCCAGTCCTTCACGGCAGCACCCCCACCCCCGCCCAGCCCCCGTCGCAGGGCAGTGCCGAGGTTCCCGAGGAAGGTGGAAATCAGTGACTTATTCAAAGGAGACCTAGCATTCCCTCTATGACAATAGTATTTTTATAGAGCTGTGGACGAGGACCCTGCAACAGCTTGATGGAATAGTGGGGGCACTTATGGGAAAATTAAGGCCTGGCCAGTTTTTTTTATCCAGGTGACAATTAAGGAGAGTATTAGGATGGGGTTTTCACAGGTCTGAGGGAGTTATACTGGAGATCATAGCGATAGGAAGCCACAAATACCAGATACTGAATTTTGTAGGGTTGGATGAGTTTCACGTTTGGCTGGTGAAAGGGCAGTAATTGCAGAGAGTGTGTTTCTGTGGAGAGGTGCTTCCTTATCAGCAGTGGTGTTTTCTGCTTTGCTTTTGTGGTATTTTAGTTCTGGTAGATCCTCAGTAATTTGTACCACTGAGACACCATCGTGTGGCTGTTAGCAAGTAGGCAGTGTGATGAATTAAGAATGTTCTATCACAGAAAATATTACTTGAGTTGTTTATTTGGGTATTTGTCATAACGGGCTGGGAAGTGTGCTGAAGTATGAGCAACATGAGTCTTCATTATGGAACTTCAGCAAATATTGTTAATGTACCTTCCAATCTTAGAATTGCTCCCCAAGTCCCCAGAAAATGAGAGATTAACCAAGGTTCGGTTTTATGTTTGTTTTTGTGTGCAATTAAGCACAAGCCCATTTTGTCCTTCTGCTTGATATAACAGAGCTGTCATGAGTCTGCCTCTGCCATGGAAACTGGTTTGACGTCACTAATTCTGCTTAGATGGAGGATTAAAGCCAGACAAAGTAGTTGATTTTAAAGATGAGTCCGTTGTGCCTCGCGGTCCCAAGTGTTCATTCCCATCCCTACGTGAGGAATAGAGACCGCACACGGTACAGGGATGGAGACAGCTGCACCAGCGTGTTGTTTATGATTCAGACAAAACTAACTTGAATATTATTATCCTTGGAGAGAAAGAGAATTCTGTGCTAGTGTGGGTGTGGGAGGAAGGTTTTTGCTAGACAAATACGTGTGCTTCTTGTTAGCACAGAGTTTTCGTAGAAGGGGTGTTTCTCCGCTGTCATTATGATACAATTATAAATGCTCTCCTTTTATTTCCTCAGGTCTAGTGGGCTCTTGCTTTAGACTTCATTGGTCTCGGGTTTGTGTAATGTATTCTAGAGTGTTTGAATAATGTTCCCTCAAATTCTGACTTTTCGCTAATTCAAACTCTACCTCCTAGAAATTTTAATTGGAATAGAGTATTTGAGAAACAAAGATCTTAGTTCCCTCAAAGGAACTAAACAGTTCAAAGGGCATACCTGCATAATTGTGGCATATTTGATCATTAGTCTATTATTTCTTAAAACAGGTAGTTTTTATTGCCTTTAAATAAATTTTCCTTCATTGAAATCATTGCTTTGGTGAGTGAAGTTTTAAGAGCGTGTGTTAGTAAGATCAAGATTTAATTTTTAAAGTGTATTTGGTAATGTTAAACTTTAATTTTGGAAGACTTTTAAAATGCATTTCATTTGTGAGGAATGAAATTTAAAATATTAAGATTTTTGTTCAAGGGCATATGCAACCACCTCTGCCAATCTGAGTATAATAGAGCACATAATCCAGCTAATAAAACCAGCACTGATATAATACAGCTTCAGTGAAGAACATTATCATCTACAACTACTCTAAACTAGTTTTTTCTTCATCTGTTCCGAATGAGTGAGGCCATAGCAATTCCCGGTTACATGAGAAGAGGTTAAAATAAAATGCTACCCAAAGCTACAAGGATGCTTAGGGCTCAGGAGGGGGTGCAACTTATCAGGATTTGGAGTTACTTCTCAGAAAGCATTCTGTGTTGCAGAAGATCCCATAGCTCTCTTAGCTTCCACTTGGTTGGAATTTACTCTGAGCTTACAGGTGGCACCTTAAAATATATCAAAAATACATATTTATCTTTTTCACATTTATTGAGATCTATGTCACATACCATAAAAGCCACCCATTTAAAGTGTACAATTTGGTGGTTTCTAGTGTGTTCACAAAGCTGTGTAGCAATCACCACAATCTAATTTGAGAACATTTTCAACACCCTAAAAAGATAAATATATTTTAAACATCATAAATTAATACTCTATTAAAAGTCTTCAGTAACAGAAATTGCTTTTAGTCCATTTTGATAGGAGGAGTTTCTCACAAATATAGATAAAATCAAAATCTTAGATATTCATTCCTAATTACTAGCTTTTACCTTAGAGTGACTGGGTTCTAACTCCTGAGAGACACTCTTACTCTCTTACCACTTTTTAAAAACAGAAGGCTGGGATCCCTGGGTGGCGCAGCGGTTTGGCGCCTGCCTTTGGCCCAGGGCGCGATCCTGGAGACCCGGGATCGAATCCCACATCAGGCTCCCGGTGCATGGAGCCTGCTTCTCCCTCTGCCTATGTCTCTGCCTCTCTCTCTCTCTCTGTGACTATCATAAATAAATAAAAAAATTTAAAAAAAAAATAAAAAATAAAAAATAAAAAAAAATAAAAAATAAAAACAAAAGGCTTTTCTGTCTCTTGAGATACAAGCAAAACATACCAGAATGATATAATCAACACATTCCCTAAATATTTCCAACTTTCCTTAAAACCGTAATATTACATTTTTTAATTTTAAATTTGACTTCAATGACCAAAATGTGAGTGGATTTCACTGCCTAGGAACGTTTATGTTACTAATAAGGACTTGGGTTCAAAAATAAAAACAAAGACAACAGTTTGTTTCCGGTAACACAGGAAGCTGAGGGTCCAGACTTCGTTTGTGGCATCTCGCCTAGAGGCTGGCAGATGGACTGGGTGACCTTTTGGGATTATTTCTTTTCAGATTTATGTCTAAAATAACTTAGATTCCATTTAATCATGTTTCTTTTATTATTTTGCATAAAACAGGCCTATATAGTTCTTGTTAAAAAATATGAAAAAAATAGGTTTTGGAGGAGGTAAATTCAGAAAAAGAACAAAGGGAAGCTGAGTTGAAAGGAAAGGAACCTCACCTGGAGGCTGGGAGGTAGGTAGGGTTGTTCGCAGTAGCTGAAGGGGACATCCCATCCTCCAGCCTGAGAAGAAAGGGAAGAGTTGGCCGTTAATTCTGTTTAAAATTCCTAAAACCCTAACTCCACACTTCAGGCAACCCTTTTGCCCTTATGTGCTTGCTAATAACGGGTATTTTACAGCATTGCTTTCCTCCAGTTAATTTTCGTTTATTAGTAAAATCAGTATTTCCTATAACTCTCTGACTTTCAGCTTTCAGAAGTCACTAGAAGTTATAGTAGAAATTGAGCTTTGCCTTTTAGCAAAGAATATGGTTTGATCACCTATAGAGTTACATAATTTTATCGTCAGCTCTTTGTTTAGCGCCTGAATATCTAACCTGAAGGAAGCAGGAGGGCAGAACCTAGCCATTCACTCGCGCCAGGTGGGTTTATTAAGCACCTGTTACGTGCTCAGGACTGTGCAGGGTAGTTTTGAGGAAAAGCTGAAGACAAAGACTATGATGTACAGAAACTTGTAGTTTTGTTGAGGGAGAAGAACGTGCGAAACATGTGAAAAACACATGTGATGATTAAACAGGACAGCAAGGCAGTATGTGACGGCAGGCCAAAATAAAGGCGCGCAAGGACTATGAGAGTGTTTCTAAGAGTGAGGATTCTTGGTGAAGCGGCCAGAGGAGACCTCCTACAGGAGCGATCGACTGAGGAGACTGTGGCTCTGATCTGGTCATGCCCTGGATTACTAACACAGGAATGAGCTCATGGCAAACAAGAGCTATTTTTAGTTGATTGAGTTATGCCTCATTCACTGACCACGGATATCACGTGCTGATGAAAGGCGCGGAGAGATGTGTGTTAGACAGCTCTGCTCTTCTGTTTAAAATCATTCTGTATCTCGATCTGTAATTTACAAACCATCATGTATATGATTTCATTCGGTTTACTTGGTGCATTTTCCTTTTTAGGTCTAAAGGGGCAATTCTGAACATCTCCTCTGCCAGTGGCATAGCCCCAGTCCCACTGTTGGCCATCTACTCTGCAACCAAGGTGAACAATTTTTTAGTGAATCATGTCAGAATAAGAATGATGAGTACAATTCAGTCTGAGAAATAAGCATAGAAGCTTCTTGAAGTTTTCTTCTTGGCTGTTTTCAAACAGACTGGGAAGGAAAGGGTGGGACGCCAACATCCCAGATCCACAGATGCTTTATTCTTCTAATAGTTGACTGGTTTTAAAACCGATTCAGGCACACCTCGGAGTTATTACAGGTGTGGTTCCAGACCTCCACAGAAGCGCAAGTGTCACAATAAAGCGAGTCAAATGAGTGGTTTGGTTTTCCAGTGTACATAAAAGTTATGTTTGCACTCTGCTGTAGTCTATTACATGCGCAACAGCATTGTGTCTACAAAAGCAGTCTATATATTGTAATTAAAGAGTACTTTATTGCTAAAAAATGCTGTCATCTGAGCTTTCGAGATGTGGTAATCCCTGAACACAGATCACCATAACACATATAATAATAATGAAAAACTTGAAATCTTGTGAGAATTGGCAGATATGACGCAGAGCCAAGAAGTGAGCACGTGCTGTTGGAAAAATGCTGCCAACAGATTCGCCTGCTGCAAGGTTGCCACAAACCTTCAGTTCTGTAAAGCACAGTCTGTGTAAAGTAGGCAAAGCGAAGTGCAAGGGAACAGGGTATGCCTGACTGTGCTTTCCACAGAGAGCTCACTGGCCCAGGCCAGCTCTGTTGACCAGAGCGTGAGGCTTATGACTGGGGATTTGGTTCATGAATGAGGCAGCTTCCTCCAGCAGAAGTTCCAACTCTCCCAAGCCCAGAGGAAGAATTTGCAGCCAGTCAGGACGTAACTTCACTCAGTAGGTGCAAGGTAGCCCGGGTGAGAGTGTATTTTGCCACTTACTCGGAATCCTGGGTATTTATTGTCACTCCAGGAATGAGACCAGAGTTTTCTAGAACTCTCTGTAAGATGTCATAATTGTATACTACGTCACGACTCACGTCTTCACATTACTAGTAGGAAATGTTATTTAGGATACATTTCCTGCTGCCTGCAGGTCCATGGCACCTTATACATTGTTGAGGCAAAGGATACATCCCTGAAATGAAAAGGACCATTGGGATGCTGAGATTAAACCAGCTTTGAGGGGAAAATGAGCAAAATATATAAGAACTTCCAAGAGCAAAATGCTTGCCTTCTTTTTCACTTGGCTCTTTGTCCGCTGGAAAAACCGTCAACAGTGACTACTGTTTTGGAAAAGTGAGGCGCCGCGCCCCCTCCTGCAATCTACCTGCTTTCTGTGTCTGAAATATGGGGAGGGGGGTCAAAACGGACACCATGTTTCTTGAGGTGGTTGTTGGACCCTCTCACCCTGCTCTCCATGGGCACATGATTAATTGGGTCCTAGTGGAGTCATTATTGATACTTTGCATTTTAAGCCTGAGTTGAGTCCGTATTTGAAGAATGATACATTATATTTTACAAATAGATTTAAAACTATACTATCAGAGGATGGGCTGTCACATTCAAACCTGCACTTCTTGGATCTTGCCATCCCAAAGGACCAAGAGGATTCTTGTTCTTTTCTTTTCTTTACTGACAACAAAATCCCTATAGAGGAGAGTGGAACAGAATTCATATTGTGTTTCTGTTTGAATGGCAAGTGGGGAGGAGGAACATAGCCTTTGTTATATAATAAAACATTTCTTCTTGAAAACTAATTTTCTGAAAAAAGAAAAGATCCTTTTCTGGTTAAGTCAAAATTTGATCTGGAGATTATGTTTGCTAAGAATACTTGATTTAGTGGCAGAAAAGAAAACAACTTGAGATTTTGAGGGGTTTTTTTTTAGGGTCTCTTCTGCATTTGAAATAAGAATGATTAGAAACTCCAGTGTTAAATGGGTAGTTTGTTATTTGTGTTGCCATGGCTACAAATCAGGCTGATTGATGTAACGTGTGTTTCCTTCTCACTCCCACCCCATCCCAGGCTTTTGTGGATTTCTTCTCTCGGTGCCTCCATGAGGAATATAGGAGCAAGGGCATCTTTGTGCAGGTGAGTGGGGTTTGTTTCAGTTGCGTGTCCCTGTTTTTGTGTGGTTTCCACAGCAACTGTTGCTGTCTTGGCAACGAAAGAAAATCCCATTCCTAAGGAAGTGAGTGTGACGTTAGCACACCATTAAAGACATGATTTCTTTTTCTTTTATGCACTTATGCCTAGATTTTTAAAAATTATCCCCTAGAATTCTTAACTCGGGATTCTTAAAGTAGAAGAACCAAGTGCACGGTTTTATTTCTTGCAGTATTATTTTGAGAAAATTGGGACTGTCGGCATCTCTTAGCTGCCAGGTGTGTAAGGTGTGCTGTGACTGTTCCCAAGGCCGCTGTGTAAGAACCAGCAGGGCTGATGGGGAGCGGAAGACAGCCAGCTCCTCCTAGAGCAGGTGGATGGCATGCTCAGGATGACTGCCGTGTGGGAGTGAGGTTCAGTTTGTTTTAATTGTGGTAAAAACATGTACCAGAAAGCACCGTTTAAATCACTTGTGGGTATTCAGTTCAGGGGCATTAGGTGCGTGGACCTTGTTGTGCGCCCTCAGCACCATCCATCTCCAGAACTTTTGCATCTTCCGGAACCAAGACAGTGTCTGTTCAACAGTAAGCCTCCCTTCCCGCCCCGTCCTGGGCAACAGCCTCCGCCCTGCTTTCGTCCCCCTGAATTTGACTGCTCTAGGGACCTCGTTCGGGGGCCTTCATACAGTTTTGGTCTTTCTGTGCCTGGCTTAGTGCGCTCCATCGAACATCTTCCACGTCCAGCTACATGTGCGAGCTGCCTTCCTTTGTCAGGCCGAGTAGAATTCCACCGTGAACGTACACTGCGTTGTGTTTATCCATCCAGCTGCTGTTGGACGCTCGGGTTGCTTTCACCTCTTGGCTGCTGTGAACATGAGGTGTCCACCTATCCCTTTGACGCCCTGCTTTCAGGTCATTTGGAAATGTACCCAGAAGTGGCATTGCTGGATCAGGTGGCAGTTAAATGTATGTATGTATGTGTGTGTGTATGTATTGTTTTCTTTGAGCTCCCTTACTTTCTTCCATAGGAGCTTACCTGTTTTAGATTCCCACAACGACATAGCAGAGTTCCAATTTTTTCATATCCTTGCCGATACTTGTTATTTTGTTTTGTTTTTGTTTTTTGAGTATTAGCTGTCCTAATGGGTAGCACGTGGTCTCTGTGGTTCTGATTTGCATTTTCCCAATGATTAGTTGACGTTGAGCACTTCTTCAGCCTCGTTATTGGCCATAATATATCTTCTTTGGAGAAACATCTGTTCAGATCCTTCGCCCTTTTTGAATTGGATCATTTACCTGTTTATCGTTGAATTGTAGGAGTTCTTTATATACTATGGATATTTACCCTTTATCAGATACATGATTTGCAAATATTTTCTTCTACTCTGTGGGTTGCCTTTTCATTCTGTGGATTGTGTCCTTTGAGGCACAAAAGTTGTTACTCTGGATGTAGTCCATTTATCTATTTTTCCTTTCATTGCTTGTGCTTTTGGTGTCCTTTGCAAAAAATCATTTCCAAATGTAATATCATGAAGGTCTCCCCTGTTTTCTTTCAAGAGTTCATAGATTTAGCTTTTACATTTAGGCCTTTGACCCATTTTGACTTAATTTTTGTAGAGATCTTTGCTTTTATTATGTAGCTAACAGATACAATGCTGTGGAAATACAATACCAAATGTGAGAGGAAGCAAATGTAGGAGTTTTTTACGAGTATCTGTCTCAAAGCAGCTCTTGCTCAACACAAAGTAATAATGTCTCACAGCATTTCCATGCTTAGGCACATTTGTGACAATGTCTTAGGAGAAGTTGCAATGCTTAAACCCCTTTCCTACTCCCACCTGCGACCTGCCCCCACTTCTTGACGCACCCCATTGTTATCATGGCTCTCATTACTGGGAGCCCAGTATTTCAATTTTTGCACCCTGAAGCCCCAGATGACCAGTCATCGCAATAGCTAATATTTGAAGGGTTACTTTCCAGGCACAGCGCTAAGCTAAGCACTTTATATGTATCCATTTATTTCATTTTATCTCGTAATGACCTCATAAGGTGGTGTGATTATCATCTTTTGTAAATTTATGGAAATTGAGGTTAAAGAGGTTATTAAGCCCCTTGTCCATGTTGAACCAGGACTTAAATCCAAGGCTGTTTGGCGCCAAAACCTTTATTTTTAATGACTGGGCTCCTTATTTGAGGCCTTCAGGACAGCACTGAACACGTTGCTGCCATCTGAGCTCAGGCATTTCTGGAATCAGAAGGTACTTAGCTGAGTGGTTGCATTTCATCCCTTGTCTCTTTGGACAGTCAAGACAGCCCTACCTGTTGTGTAGATCTAGCTTTTAACCCTTTTTATTCTATCTGTGGAGACTGCACCCACAGTGAGAGGGAGTAGTCATTAGGGAAGGGTCAGGTCAGAATTTCCTCATCTTCCAGGACCATCCAGAGTCAGCTTCCTCTAAGCCTCCACCTGAGGTCTCGCCCAAGTGGACCTCAGACGTCATAGCCCTTTGGTCTTTTTTTTTTTTTTAATATCTTATTTATTTATTCATGAGAGACACACAGAAAGAGAGAGAGAGAGGCAGAGACACAGGCAGAGGGAGAAGCAGGTTCCACACAGGGAGCCCGACGTGGGACTCGGTCCTGGGGCTCCAGGATCACGCCTGGGCCGAAGGCAGGCGCTAAACCGCTGGGCCACCCAGGGACGCCCTAGCCGTTTGGTCTTATTGTGATTTGCAGCTTCCCGTAAATACATGGGGCACATTGGGGAAGAAGACTGGGTTTTCAAGAATCCTGAATTTTACACTGAACTATCATGCTCCCCCTTCTGCCCTCGACTCTCGTTTTAATGCCAGTAGCTGAAATCTGCCGTACAGAACGTGCTGGCTTTCAGTAACAAGAAAGCAGCAAAGCATTCATGGGAGGTCAGGCATCCCGTGCCACACGGAGTCGTGCCATTTCCTCATTCTGAGGAATCTATTGTAATCAAGTTATTAATTTCAGAATTTTTAAACACCTCCTGAGACTAAGCAGGAATCCTACAGACCCATCAGTGGGTGACCTTCAGGCAGCATGGCCAGAAGCTGCAAGTGTTTGAATGACAAAGGGGGATATTACACTCTGTGAGCACAGACGAGCGACTTCTGAAATTCTCTGAATAGACAGGACTGTCTCCTCTCTCATTCCCACAGCTTGTTTTCCTCAAAGATCTTTTTTCCATATTCTCCGCCTATTAGTCTGGCATGACTGGAAGCTACTACAAAAACATATTAGCATTTGTTTTTTGAGACATTTAACTTTGATAAACTTGTTTTTCCCCAATAATGAATTCTGAATTATGTAATTTCATTGCTCATTGTCTTCCTTCAAATGAATTCATTCAAGGTTTAAATGTAGTGTGAATTTGGCGAAAAAATTAAAACGCACATGTTTGGGAAGGAGAATACGGTTGTCATTTCTGTGTGAACACATCAGAATGCTGAAGTAATTCTACTTCTATCCTATTCAGGATATCATACTAGTTCTGACCAAAGGAACAAAAACATCTGGTCTAAATAAAGCTCAGAGTTAAAAATTATTGGTTTTTTTCTTTGGTGGTGGTTTATGTCTGCACATTTTTTTGGACCAGGAGTATTTATTGGCAATTTTCTCCTCCACTCCATCCCACATACTGTTTCCTGGGTGATTTTGCTAAAACCCAAGTTAGGTAATGTTGCTTTCCTTCATAGCCCCCCAGTGGCTGCCTGCGATGCTCAGGATTTAATTCACACTCTAGCTGGCCATCGCCTCTCCTGCCACCCCATCGTTTCTCCGTATGTCCAGCCAGCCTGGGCGATGTGGCGTCCAGCACATGCTCTGCCCCCGGCAGTGCCCAGGACTAGCGCCTGTGCTGGCATACCTTCCCCTCTCCTCTCCTCTCCCCTCCCCGTCTCCGCACCCCATTCACACCTGAGCCTCTGATTTCGGTCCATCTCTCAGGGCTCAGGCCACACTTCACCTGCCTGGGAAACCCGATCTCAGCCGCGTGATGCGCCTCTCCTTCTGCTCTCCTGTTTCTTATTATTTACCTTGGCCAGAGAGTCTGGCCCCCCTGCCTCCCCACACTTCAATATATTCTTGAGATCTGGATTTTTTTTTTGGGGGGGGGGTTAAACCTTGTTTGTTTCTGTGTTGCTAATGGCACATGTAATTTGGGGCACACCAGGGACCTGCCTTTTGCTTGGGGTCACGGAAGACTCTGGTTACACATGGCCATGCTTTGCGGGACACAGACATTCATTTTAGAGGCCTTTTGAGCTGCTTCTCTTGCTCACATAGGCCTCTGGTCTTGAATTTTCGACCTCTCTATCTAGAGGGCTTTCAGGCTAATGCTGTGTTACCAAATTTCAGTTTCTCGTAATCCTTGGGAGGAAAACTATCTTTTTAGGTCTGCCTCCGTGTGTGAATGTGTATCAGATGGCTCTTTGGGGAGAGGAAGAGAATATGTTTTTTGAATTTAGGTTGTTTTATATTAATTCCTTATCCGTATTTTTCCTTTGCTTTTCTCTTCCCATCTTTCCCTCAACTTCTCTCCTATAATTTTTGAGAGCAAAATAATAATTGAGAGCATTTAAAATTTACTTCATAAATTCAGATTTGCTGTGAAATAAGGATTTTGTGGAAATGCAAATGAACAGTGGAGACAGCAAATGGAAAGGTGAATTTGGGACCTGATAAATTCTGTCTCTTACATTTGAATTGAGGGTAAGAAGTTCGTTCTTAAGTAGGCCTTATCAAAAGTGTGCTCTTGGTATGTTGGTGAGGACTGCTTTCATTACTGCCCTATAATTAAAGCCCAGTCAGAATTACGCTTAACTCTTTCAGAGGGCAAAATCCTAAGTGACCCAACTGGCGAGTTGGTAGGACTGGGCACTGGCTCCTTCTGTACGCCATGTACCAGCTAGCTAGGGTGCTGAAAAAGTATAAGAAGTAGCTAAGACTGCACCAACTTCCTGAAATTATATTTCTTGAACTTTTATTCTGTAAAACCTTCACTAACTGCCTTGTTTTTAAAAATTTTTTTATTTGGAAATAATTTCAAATCTACAGAAAAACTGTAAGAATAAGAATAGTACAAAGAACACCCTAGTCCCCTTTACCCAGATTCACTTAATGTTATGCAACTTATTCCATTTGCTTTATTATTGAAAGGTCAGTTGCAGACGTCATGGTTCTTTACCTGTAAATACTTCAGTGTCTGTTGCCGAATAATGAGGATATTTTCTTATGTAATAGTTATCAACATAGTTATCAACTTCAGAGTTAACATTGATATAATACTTTTATCGTATTTACTGTCTGTATTCCAGTTTTAGACTCCATAATACTCCTTATGGCATTTTTTATCCTCCAGCAAAGAATTTAGTCTAGGACCATGTATCCTATATTTGTCCCATCCCTTCAGTTTCTGTTAATCTGAAATATATCCACAGCCTTTCATTGTTTATATGACATGGACATTTTTCTTTTTTATTTTATTTTATTTTATTTTATTTTATTTATTTATTTTTTTATTTTACCAGCTTCAAACAGCAGACATTGGCATTTTTAAAGAGCACAGTACTCCTCTTGCTCTTTCTGAATTGAACATTCCATATTTGGGGTTTATCTGATGCTTCCTCATGATTAGATTCATGTTATGCTCTCCTGGCCAAAACAGCACACATGATTTTGTATCCTGGGCTCGAATACCTCCGAAGTCTGTGATCTTCGGAGGCATTGCTCTGCTTCATAGAATTTTCTGCCTTGGAGCTGGGAAACCAAGTCTGTGGAAATGCTGTCAACAAGGAGATCATTTGCAAACCGAAACCATCCCTTAGGGTTTAGTTTATCTGACTCTTTATTAGAGGATAGATGAGGACATAGGTTGAGACCAAGAAACCCAGAGAAGGCAGTTGTAGGTTTCAACTGGCCTGAAAATGAAACGGGTTTTATCATGTTTAGTGTGAGATTACAGAAGAATACTCGCTTAGATGTGAACTCACTGTAATGGGGACATTCACTGGGCCCCCTTCTCTTAATTTATCACTTTCCAGTGCTTTGGACCTCTTGGGTAGTGATAGTTGGTGGTTTTGTTAATTCAGCTAAATATAGTTTTTAATCAGAACAATTTATTTTTTAAGACTGTATTTATTTATTCATGAGAGACACAGAGAGAGAGAGAGAGGCAGAGACACAGGCAGAGGGTCTGCAGGCTCCATGCAGGGAGACCGACATGGGACTCGATCCGGGGTCTCCAGGATTACACCCTGGGCTGAAGGCCGGCACTAAACCGCTGAGCCATCCAGCCTGCCCTAATCAGAACAAATTTAAAAAATAAATAGGACACATTGAGATGAAGGAGAAAATAAAATTCAAGTTTTTTTTAAAAATGAAAAAAGATACTCCTTTTTTATATTTTGTTAAATATTTTATAGCTTAGAATAATCATAGACATCTATTGGGCTTCAGAGAGCTAGAAAGCTAAACACTGAGAAGTGGCTATTAGGATTGAAAACAGAATTCTTCATCCATTTTTCTTGTTAATTGCCAATGCCAATAAAAGGAGGTAATGGAGTGTGTCTTTGTTAGTACAGATGGAATCTAAGTAGAACTATAAAGCAATATAATTCTCCCAGGAAATAATCCTATCTGGTCAGCTGTACCAACGTTAAAAAATGGCTTAAGAATAGTAACATTAGGGGGCACCTGGGTGGCTCAGTGGTTGAACGTCTGCCGTAGGGTCAGGGCATGACCCCAGGGCCCCAGGATCGAGTCCTGCATCAGGCTCCCCGCAGGGAGCCTGCTTCTCCTTCTGCATGTGTCTCTACCTCTCTCTCGGTGTGTCTCTCATGAATAAATAAATAAAATATTTTTTTAAAAAATAGTAACGTTAGTCCTGTTGGGGATCACTGGACTCCGATCCTTTCCAGCCAGGTGAATCTCCGGGTTTGTCATTGATGTTATATAGATGTTATTTCTATTTTGCTTGGCCCTTTCCAATGGTGCTGTACCACCAGAACCCCACACGGTGTTGGGTATCCACCTTTCCAGTTTTCCATGACATTTAGTTACAGTGGCCTTCCTGTTCTGAGTCAGGCCGCCTGATTTGTTTTCTAAGGACCAAATTAACTAAGCAAGCTACTCTAGTGGGTGAGAAAAAAGATACCATCTTGTCTCCAGGGATTTTTATTTTTTAAAAAACAAGCTGAATAAGGACAGACCTCAGTAGCTTTGCTTTATGGCCTAACTAGTTATTTTCACTTTGGGCTTCTAAGTTGGAATCCCAAGGCACTTGCCTCCCTGTGGCTGTGAAGACCCAGGTTGTTTCCAAGCGGTAATCTTTATAATGGCAAAGTTTTGAGCTTAAGCGACTGGTGAAATTTGTTCTGCCCAAAATACGTCCTGTGGAAGGGTGAGTATATTCTCAATCTGTTCACTGAAATGTTTCCTTGAGTAGGCAGGAAAATGGATTAATTATCATTTACTGTGGTTTTGGTAAACTCTTTGAGGATATGCCTAGATGACATTTTGAGGTGGATTTCTTTGCTTTTACATAGAACTTGAAATACTCCTTTTTAAATTCTTGGCAAGTAGCTAGACCGGTAAGTTTGTCATGGTTTAGAGAGAAGATCTTGCTTAAGCTTGAAAATATCTAATATAGGGACACCTAGGTGGCTCAGTGGTTGAGCATCTGCCTTCAGCTTAGAGCGTGACCCCGGGGTCGCAGGATCAAGTCACGCATCGGGCTCCCTGCACGGAGCCTGCTTCTCCCTCTGCCTGTGTCTCTGCCTCTCTCTCTCTCTCTCTCTCTCTCTCTCTCTGTGTGTGTGTGTGTGTGTGTCTCTCATGAATAAATAAATAAAATCTTTTAAAAAATATATCTAAAATTTTGGTTTAAAATCTCATATTACATCGTCGACTTGCTGGTGTAATTAACCCCTAGCAGTGCAAGGGGACCCCAGTACAGTTCTACAGTTCCATGCACATGGAGGTGCTCTGTTGCTAAGTCACTCAGCAGATCTTATGTGCATCCCTCCTGTCTGCTAGGTACTACTTGCTCTGAGCATTGGCAACGTGGTGGGGAATAAGACCGTGTTTTCATGGAGCTGATGCTTTAGAAATCACTATTGTCCAGTGATTGGGTTTAGTTCTCTGTTCCACTTAGCTTTCCTCCTGCCCCTGCTCCACACATTTCTGGCATTTGAACCATACTGAATAGCTTGCAGTTGCCTGAGAACATCATCTTCTCTGTCTCTCCCTTTCTTTGCTCCTGCTGTTCTCATTACCCAAAACGTTCTTCCGTTGTTTCTTTACCTGGCAATGTCCTCCACTTTATTTAAGACGTTAGCTCTAAAGTCATTTCTTCTCTGAATCCTTTGCATCTTCTGCTAGGCCAAGGTAACTGCCTTGATTTTGAGCCATTGTTGGAAATAAACACCCTTTCCAGAACAGAATTTACATTTCTTCATTGGAAAAACACAGCTCAGCTTGAAATTCCTAGCCAGGTGTCTCTTGCCTCCACCTCCAGAGCTAGGAGGTTCCCTCAGCTATCTGGATGGTTTAGCTGAATGGTGAGTTAACTTGTGGCACCATCAAGTGGCTCAGCCAGGCAGTGCCACTTAATTCTTCTACAAGATCAAAATAGTCCAATTCATGCCGTGTATCTACAGGCTGTGTGTGTGTGATAATATCATGGTGTAATTGGAAGGTATAATTATCAGACTGTCTTCATCCTGAGACACTCAGAACTTTACAGTACCCTTAGCAGGCTTGTGATCTGTAGATGGAAATGGTTTTTTAAATCTTCACGGTTTTTTTGTAACCAGGACAGAGATGTGACATGACTTGCTTATATTCCTTCATTATTTGAGATAGTCCATATGCATGTGCTTTCTTTTGCTTTGTTTGCTAATCACCCCGGTAAACAAAGTTTTCTTTCCTTACCGATTGTTAGGGCCTCGGTGAACTCTATTTCATACTGTGTGAGTCTGAGATCTCTCTTTGGTTTGTGCTCTCACATGCTATATCCTTGCTGCAGCGTGGCTTTGAAATTAAAGACCTTTTTGACAAAATATTTTTGCTCAGTAAGTGGGGGAATACATGAATAGTGATAAATTCTCAAAACCCATTCATTGAGTCTTTACTGAACAACCAAACCAGTTATTCCAAACTATAGAAGGAACCTCTTGTGCCATGACTCAGGACCCATTGTAATAGGGTTTCCTTGTGTCCTATGTTGAATCCTCCCCAAATGAACCAAACTTAGGCAGTAAGGAACCTGGCACTACTTACGGTTTTCTAACAAGTAGTGTTCAGATCTGTCATCTCACACCACTCCCGTCAAGTGTCTTTCTCTTGGTTACCCAGTCTGTTTCCGTATGGTTATAGTGTCTCCCCTGCAAAGAAAAAAGAAAAAAAAAAGTGGGGGGAGGGATGATCCTGTCTTACAGTAGCAAAGTGTATAAAATTCAGACACAGAGTAGTAAACTGAGGAGGAAGGGTAGTAGTAGCTAAGGTCTGAGAAAGGGAAATGTTTATTTTATTTAATTTTTTAAAAGATTTTATTTATTCATGAGAGACAGAGAGAGAGAGAGAGAGAGAGAGAGGCAGAGACACAAACAAAGGGAGAAGCAGGCTCCATGCAGGGAGCCCGACGTGGGACTCGATCTCTGGTCTCCAGGATCACGCCCTGGGCTGAAGGCGGTGCTAAACCGCTGAGCCACTGGGCTGCCCGAAATGCTTATTTTCGAGGCACCGAAGCTGATAGAACCATGTTAATGAGCCACAAATTATGAAAATGAGCATTATGTCTTTAGGAGGATAAAATGTCAAAAGTCTTCATGGTGGTTTTGTAACCATGTTCAGTGTAGTGAGGGTAGAAAGAGTATCCTCTCCAGAAGCTCTGCTCTCTAGGTTTGTCTAGTGCCTCCTTTTTAAAGGTTCAAAAAGGTCTATTTGTGCATATATATATATATATATATATATTTTTTATGATAGTCACACACAGAGAGAGAGAGGCAGAGACACAGGCAGAGGGAGAAGCAGGCTCCATGCACCGGGAGCCCAACGTGGGATTCGATCCCGGGTCTCCAGGATCGTGCCCTGGGCCAAAGGCAGGCGCCAAACCGCTGCGCCACCCAGGGATCCCTATTTGTGCATATTTTTAATGCTTTCTCAGTCTCAAATTGTTTGGTTGATAGATTGCCTTGTAGTTTATTTTACGCTGTCATGTATTCTCTCAAGCTGGCTCTTGGTGTGCTTCTCCCTTCTTCTCTCTCTAAAGATTTCACCCGAATGTCTTCCCCATGTTTCTGCACCAGGAGAAATCAAGCGTCACTGAATTCCGAGTTTGTGGTCTCCCTAATCAACAGCATGTTTTTTTTTTGTTTCTGTTCTTTGTGGTGCGGATGTGTGTTGCCTTTCCAGAGTGTCCTGCCCTACTACGTAGCTACCAAGCTATCCAAAATCCGAAAGCCAACCCTGGATAAGCCATCTGCAGAGACGTATGTGAAGTCTGCGATTCAAACGGTGGGCCTGCAGTCCCGAACCACCGGGTATCTGATCCATTCTCTCATGGTATGTGGATTTCCGAGTCTCCAGTCAGTACTTTGGTTTGGGGTTTTCTTCCCCACGGAGTCACGGAATAGCGTGTGATGTATTAGCATCCACACAATAGCATGTGATGTATTAGCATCCATACACCGTCTAGACTTACTAATGAGGCATTTACGTCTTATTTCAAACGCCCAAGAACTTTAAAATTTACTGACAAAACAACAATATAGTGAAACATAAGATCAGATGCTCTAAATTAGCCCAAATTGTAGGCTGTAATTACATATCTCTCTGTTTCTTTCCATAGGACTCAATAATTTCAGCCATGCCTACCTGGCTGTATTTTAAAATAACCATGAATTTGGGCAAGTCCACGCGGGCTCACTACATGAAGAAAGCCAAGAAGAACTAAGCGTTGATAACTGCACTGAGTAGCTTGGCCAGGTGTGCCATCCTACGCACGCTGATGGCAAGGCACCCACCCCTCTCCAAAATCTGCGGTGGTCATTTTATCAGTTATTATTAGGCTAGAAATTGGCATAATTGGGAGAAAAGCAGAAGTTGCTTTCAGGAGTTTTGGACATATATTTTGAATTCTACCAGGAATTATTTTGAAGTTTAGGATAAATGCTCATATCAATTGGACATAAAACGAATACTAGCAAGAACAGTGTAATGGGAAGCAACACCATTTTGGCAAATCACAGAGGGACAGAATCAGACATAATGCTTCAGTGGTTTCATCTGGCCCCAGATACCATTGATGATGGTTCTTGTATTTTCTCTGAAATATACTTTACAAAGTAATGGCTAGCTACTTTCTTTTGTTTTTAACACTTTGAGGGAGTGGAGATTAAATGATTCACTTATGGAAGGACACACTGCAATACGCGTTGCTACGAAATTTCCTAAAAACATGTCCCAATTTGTACACTTATGTGGAACTTTTTGTTCTCAAGGATAGCTAATGACGTAAAAATAATACACAGAAATATGGAGCTCCTTTTGACACCTGAAGCCCACTAATACATGCTTTCCCCTAATACATATTTCTTCTCAAGTTTAAATGCATGTAAATACTGAAAACTAGATAGTATGATTTATAAGTAAAAGGACCAAAAAATACATTGATATGAGCAGCCACCGATGGTGCCACTAACACCCTGACCCAGGAGAGTGGCCTGCTTGGGCCTCTGCCACCTTCGCTTCTGCACCGCACCAGTCCTGTTCGTGTATGTGACCGCAGGCTATTCCTAAAACCATAATGATAACACAGAAGTGGCCTTCTGCTTTTAAATTGATACCCTATACATAGCAAGATGACTAGTTTTAATAAAAGGTGATATAACCACAGTGTTGATTGAAGATGTATTTCTTTGGTGCTTGAAATTAAGGCTGTTTTTACACTTGCTTTTACTATAAATTAAACTTTACTTGTATCCTGCTCCAAAGCTTGTTTTAGGGAAATCCCCAAGAAATAATTCAATATTATGAAACAAGTAACACAGAAGGTAGGTCTTTACCAAGGCTTGTTGGTTCTTAGGCTCTGAGTTTTAAGCACGAGGAGATTTTTCCAAAAAAATAAATAAGAAAAAGTAATCACATTGTTTAGGTGTTTCTAGCTCTTAATTTTGCCAGCTAAGGATGTAAAGCAAAAACCGGAAGATTCAAAGTACTATCGCTCTTAGCATCATAATATAGAAGAAAAGACATTTTAGCACCCAAAAAGCAAGACCATAATCTCAGAATCATTCAAATTGAATAAACTTAGTTTTATGAAAAACACATTGCCTTTTTCTCTCTCATTTTGTTGTTGAAATGGTGAAACCACCTGGGCGATATTTCATTTACTCTCACACGTTGTTTGGTTGACTGTTGTGGGTAGTAAGTAGTTTTCGGTGGAGGCTGTAGCGCTGGGGAGGGATCGATGTACAAACACGCAAAATATGTTCTCTTCTATCCAAGTTGGAAAACAGTTGTGTTCTGACCAGGAAATCCTGTCGCCATCTCCAAACTCCAGAGCTGTAGCTTTTCCTACTTCAACTTGGCAAGTATCCTCTTGTATCTGACACTCAAGACTGAAGATAGTGGCATGAAAATCTGTCTCTAGGCAGGTGAAGTCATTAAAAGAGAGCCCAGCACACTCTGAACTTTCAAAATAGTGGAGCACGCTTTTTAGATTTACGTGCGTTTCCGCGTGATGTCCTAGTCTGATGCGTGCCAGGTAAGGTTTGAACCCGAACCAGTAAAGTAAAAGAATGATTTGTAGAATCCGCAGGCTCACGCTTCTCATTCTCTCGCCCATCCGAGCGGTGGCATGGGGAGCACGACAGGATCATGTGGCCCGCGTCATGACGTCGCCGCTCTGCTGGTCTGTGCCCATCCAGCACGCGCTGGGAGGGACTGCAGGTGTTGTCCTCCTTCTCGGCCTCCTCAACCGTGGCCCTGCCCTAAAGAGATGAGCTCCCGTTGTGGGATCGTTTGTCGCGTTGAAACAGCAGAACTGCCCAGTGAGCGGCGAGTGGTGGCGTGCGGTGACGCCTCGCAGGATGAACTCAGGTAGTGCTCTGATTTTTTTTTTTTTTAAGTCTGTTGACACCAGCAATTACCTGAGGGTTGGGTGGCCCCGGATTCTGCTACTTGCTCTGCAGTTACAGTGTCAAAGGAAATTCTCAAAGCTCTCTGTCGAACACGTTAGAAACGAATTCAGTTAGAAATGTTGAAGGCCTCACGGCTTTGTACTTTGCTGCTCACCTCGTGATGAAAACCTGCACATGTGGACAGAACCTGAATTCCTTACAGAATGGGATTCTTTCAGCAGAGGGCTGTGCGGAAACCTCTAGAAGGGAACACACACATATTACATGAAACCGTGTCCGTGTGACAATGGCACCCTACAACCTCGTCCACTCCTCCTGCGCCCGTCCCTCCTCCTGAGGGTGCTGGAGAAGCTACAGCGAACGAAGGAACAGAAGTTCTTGCCCCCGAGAGCTTCTAAGGGAGCTGGGGGAAGGGGAGGCAAGTCAAGGAGGGAGACAGGTGACGAGACAGAGACATAGTGGAAGTGCTGTGTGCTGCAGGGGAGGATGTCACGCAAGGTAAGGGGGGGCACCAGTGTGCGCGGGGTGAGAGTGGGGGGCTGGTACTCAGGCTGGGCGTGCGGCAGGTGGCGTTTGAAGGGTCCTGGGAGCCTTTCGGGGAGGAGGGAAATCCGGCGGGACCCGCCCACCCGAGGAAGCGGGGGCGCACATGCTTGGCACGTCCAAGAAGTGCCGGGGGTACCTGCCTCCATGGAGTCTGCTGGAGACCTCAGATCCTGTACTATTTTTTTTTTTTTTACTTAAATTCAACTTAATTGACACATACTGTCAAGTTTACGTGGCTGCTTTTTAGTATAAAATCACCTTTACGTCCTTGGTCATCATTTGCTCTCGTTGGACTGCTGGATTCAAGCTGCTGGTATTTTACTTGGAATTTTTGCATCTGTATTTAGGAACCGGTCTGCCTTTCGTGTCGATACTGTAACTGCATTAAATGAGCTGGGGAATGTGGTTCATTTTACTGGGCTCTGGAAGACGAGAAGATCGGAGCAGTCTTTGTCCTTCGAAGTTTATAAAAGCATCTGACCCTGGTATTTACTTGTGGGAAGATTTTTAACTACTGCTGATGTTGCTTTCATGGTGATAAGACTACTCAAGCTTTTGATTTTTTTTTTTGAGTCAATTTTGAAAAAAAAAATTCTAAGCATTGACTCCTGTTTTTTCCCAAATTTATTGTCATAACTTGAGGAATCTTAGATTTTTTTTGAGCTTGCTCGTTCCTTTCCCAATATCCTCTGTGTCTTCTCACCTTCTTTTCCCTGACCATTTTGCTAGAAATTTGTCTCCCTTAGTAGTTTTTAAAGAACCAAATTAAATTTGTCAAAAGTTTCAGATTAAAGAAATGTGACAAGTAAATGTTAACATGATCTTGGGTTGAATCTTGATTAAGAATGACATGTTTGAGACAATGGGTGAGATTTGAGTAAGGCATGTAGCTTAGGTAATCACACTGTACCGTGTTAATTTCCTGAGTTTGATCGTTGTGCTGTAAAAAAGTAAAAAAGCTCTTGTTTTTTAGGAAATACACACTAGAGTATTTAGGGATAATGAGACATTAACTATGCAACTTAATCTCAAAGGGCTCAGAAAAAATTATGTGACAGAAAATGATTAAACAAATGTGTTAAAATGTTAACATTGGAAGAATATAGGTGAAAGGTGGTATATGGCAATTCTATGTACTGCTTTGCAAAATTCCTATAAATCTGAATTTTTTTCAGGATAAAAGTTAAATATTTTGTTATTGATTTCTAAGTAATTGCATCGTGGCCAGAGAACATGTGGGTATGACACAGCTTAGGTGAGTTATACTTCCTCTACCTCAGTTTTGCCTTACTAAAAATGAGAATAACAACAGCACCTGCACCTATCTCGTAGACTGTTGGTGAGCAAAAATTCCTATTTCTGAAGTGCTCAAGGTGTAACGTGGCATAAAGTAAATATGTTTATTCATGTTGCAGAAGGCTGAGCAACAGCCCCCAGAGATACCAGGTCCGCATCCCTGCACCCTGTAACTGCTGTGTTATGTGGGGAAGGGTCTTTGCAGATGTGATTCGGTTAGAGGATCTTGGGATGAGATTATCCAGGCGGACCCTAAATGGAATCACACATTAGTAAGAGGACGATTACACATGGGGAGAAAGCAGCGTGAGCTCGGAGGCAGAGCTTGGAAGTCAAGGAAGGCCATCAGCCTCCAGATGCCATCAGTCACCAGCGCGGGGTTACTCCCCAGCGGCTCCAGGGAGTCAGGGCCCCGCTGACCCCTTGATCTTGGTCTACACACCGACTCTGGACTTCTGGCTTCCAGAACCGTGAGAGAGTAATCGTGTTTTAAGCCACTGAGTTCACGGTAATATTACAGCAGCCATAGGAAACTAATACAAATGTAAACTTGTTAATATTACGGATTCTTAGAAAGTGTTTGAGATGTAGTTTATGTCTAGGTGTGGCTAATTTTTTTTTACCTAAATTCAATTTAATTGACATATACTGTATTACTAGTGTCAGAGGTAGAATTTAGTGATTCGTCAGCTGCACACAACACCCGTGCTCATCACACCCCGTGCCCTCCTCACTGCCCGTCCCCAGTGACCCCGTCCCCCTCCACGCCCCCTCCACCAACCCTCAGTTTGGTTCCTAGAGTTAAGAGTCTCTTACGGCTTGCCTCCCTCTCTTTTTTAAAATGGACCCCCTGTGCTCAAGAAGAATGTTTATTTTCCGAGTGTTTTCTGTATACGTACACCAAGCTTGTTGATTGTGCGAACCTCCATATCTGCACTCACAGTCCTTTGCCTGACCTGTCAGTAATTGGAAGAAGTGCTCTGAAATCTCTCACTGTCATGATGGATTTTCAAATTCTCCTGGTTTTATCAGTTTTTGCTTTATACATTTTGAGGCTATCTTGTTAGTGAATAAAGTTTAGAATTATGCTCTCCTGACGAGTTGAACTTTTTCTCTTTTTTCTTTTTTTTTTTTTTTTTTGGTCATCTAGTGACAGCCTTATTGCTAATGCTTTTTGCCTTAAAATCTGTTTTCTATGTTACCAAACTAGCCATCTCTACTTTATTTTGATTAGTATTTGGTAGTATGTATTTTTTTCAATCATTTTATTATCTTTCTATGTACTTGATGTGATTCATTTAATTCCAATTATCTATTGAAAATGTACCATATTCACCTGTTTTCTGCTTTTCCTCTGTTTTTATGTATTCATAAAAATTGTTTTAAAGTTCCTTCTGCTTACTTCTACATTTGGGTCATCTGGAGATCTACTTGTTTTGTTTTTTCTTGATGATCAGTCACATTTTTCTGATTCCTTGCATGTCCCATAATTGTTCTTTTATTATATGCCAGAAATTCTCTGTAAAAGAACCACAAAGACTGAGGTCAATGATGTTGCTCCCCAGAGAAGGCTCAGAGCAAGGACTGATGGATCCAAGCAGGTATGAGCTGAGCCAGGGCTAGGTTGCCACCTTTTTAGCCTCGGTGCCCTGTGGTTTCAAATGTCGGCATAAGAAACCTGTCGCATGTTTCTTGTGGGCTCTTCTTCCTCAGAACTTTGTTTTTTAAGCACAGAGACTGTACACGGTTTCGCCTTGTCTTCCCGGCCCAGCCCACTCCCTTTTCTTGCTCTGGTGGCTCTGCAAATGCCTCCAAGTTGGCTCCGCAAACTCGTGCATTTAGGGGCACTTAAGGGCTCCCAGGGTTCCAGGCCATCAGGCCATCCCACCAGTTGTCAGGGGGTCTGCTGGATTCTCTGTCTCCCCCTGGAGATGCCACTGCCTTTCTCAAGCCCAATCCCCAGCTGTCACACAGAAAATGTCCCCAGAGGGATCCCTGGGTGGCTCAGCGGTTTGGCGCCTGCCGCCGGCCCAGGGCGTGATCCTGGAGACCCGGGATCGAATCCCACGTCGGGCTCCCGGTGCATGGAGCCTGCTTCTCCTTCTGCCTGTGTCTCTGCCTCTCTCTCTCTCTCTCTCTCTCTCTCTCTCTCTCTGACTATATTAAAAAAAAAAAAAGAAAATGTCCCCAGAGAACAATGCGGTCAACTTACCCGGCAAGGGCTCGTTCTTCAGCATTTCAGGTAAGCTAGTCTGCACTGCATCACAGAGCTCTAAAGTCTTCAAAGAGGGGAAAAAAATAAAAACAAAACTAATTTACTTGTTTATTTTCTTTTTCTTTTTTTTTTAATACTTGTTTATTTTCTGTGTCCCAGTGGAGTAATGGCCTGCTGCTACCATGGCCCACCCAGAAGTAGAGTCTTCGTTGGGTTTTTTGGTTTGTTTTTTTTTTTTTTTTAAGATTTTATTTATTTATTTGAGAGAGAGAGAGCACAAGCAGGGGGAGGGAGATGCAGGCTCCCCGCTGAGCCTGAGCAGGGAGTGGGTGGGGGTGGATCCCAGGACCCGGGGACCAGGGGACCAGGCCGAGCGGGAGGCCCCAGCCCGGGGCAGACACTTCCAGACCTCATTTGGGCTTTTAATTTTCGCTGTTATGTTTGATTCTTTTTCAAAAGTCGTTCTGCAGTTCTGGTGGTTTTGCACTAATGCTTTTAATGCTTTATGTGAATATGAAGTGTCAGTTGCAATAATGCAATACTTCGGGATCACTGTGAGAGACGGGGCAGCCCGCAGGCAGCAGAGGGGCCAGGCGGCCTGGCTGCCAGCTTGGGGTGGGCGCTCCCGGCCCAGCCGCCCAGCCGTGTCCTTGCAGCCGCGGGAGCCTGCCCGAGGTCCCGGCCTGGCCGCGGACACCCCGCCGTATGCTCGGAGGCGGCCCCACCGGCCCGCGGCCCCTCGTGCCCTCAAGGCAAGCCTGCAGCGTCGGTCTGCACCTGGAGTCGCTGCGGCTGGACGGAGCCCCTGACCTACGGCCTCTGGGGTGAGCAGGCACAGACGCGGGGTGCAGCCACCCGCACCCACCAGCCCTCGATGGGCGGCGACGTTGGTGTGGCCCCGCAGCCCAGGGTCGCCGGTGCACACGGGCGGACTTCGCGGAGCCGCCGGCCTGGGCAGGGAGACAGGGCAGCCCAAGCAGCGCACGACCCGGCCTCGGGGGTGGCTGGGCAGGGGGGCCCGCCCGCTACTCAAAGGACCAGGCCCAGCTGCCCCTACTTGCCGGCTGTTGCTCCCAGCCTGCTACCACGATCACCCTGAAACAGGAACCAAAAGGACACAGAAACTATATAGTTCCAGGCAAAAAACAACAACAAAAAAACCCACCACCCCACCCCACCCCCGACACACACAAACCACACACACACACACACACACACACACACACACACACAAATCCCATCATAGGGTATCACCTCAAGGGGAAGGGACATCGTAAGGACACAGACACCGCAGGTGCGGGGACACCACTACCAACACCTTGGTCCAGGCCGGCAGGGACGAAATGGTAACCCAGCCCCCAAGGACACCACCAAACGGGGAGGCGCTGCCGTCTGTTGCGAAGTCCGCATCTACATGGCACGCTCCGAGTCCTCGGCTCCCCGTGAGGGCTTCACGGGGTTTTCAAGCAAAGGACGGGCAGTCTGTTCGGATACAGGAGCAAGTGATGTGCAGCGCCTCCAGATGTGCAGGGTGACCTCGGGGCCAGCGGGTCCAAGCACATGTCGCTCCTCCAAACCCTGGGGTCCTGTTGCTCTCAGGCCGATGCTGTTGCCTCACAAGAGGAGCCCAACGAGGCTGGGAGCCCCACTAGGCTGCACTTGGCCCACGGAGGCCTGAGCACTGCCCGCTGACAGGGGGGCCCTGAGGTCAGCAGGAGCCCCTTCCCCTCCACCGCACCTGCAGCCCCTGCTGCGGAGATGCTGAGGGCTGGACCCCATGGCGGGGGAGACACGCTGGCGCGGGCAGGCCAATGCAGGCTCCTGATGGGCAGGGCGCCCCCTGATCAACACAGACGCTGCAGGGACGGGGAACCCGGATGAGAGGCTCACGTGCAACAGCTTTCTGATACTATATACTCCCGGGTATTGAGGGTAACCAACCTGAGCCATCCTGCCCTTAGCATTGTGTCCTGGAAAACCTCTCGGGCCCTACATGCATCCTGAAGGTTCCTAAACTTTCCTTGCATCCGAATCACCTTGAACACTTGGTTTAAAAAAAAAAATGCAGGTGATTTTGCTAAAAAGACAGTTAATTGGGAATCCCTGGGTGGCGCAGCGGTTTGGTGCCTGCCTTTGGCCCAGGGCGCGATCCTGGAGACCCGGGATCGAATCCCACGTCGGGCTCCCGGTGCATGGAGCCTGCTTCTCCCTCTGCCTGTGTCTCTGCCTCTCTCTCTCTGTGTGTGACTATCATAAATAAATAAATAAAAATTCAAAAAAAAGACAGTTATTTTGGATGCAAGCGGGCCATGGATTGATTTTTGACAACTGTTCAACTTGGTGGCTGAAGAGGTGTTCATCACTACTCCTAGGGACCCCTTCGTCCAAACTTCTTTGTCCCTGTTCCAAAACTGTAATCACTGAAAAGAAAGAAATGACCTCCCTTGGGAGACACAGCCAAGGTTCCCGATCCAGGAACAGACACTGTTCAAATTACTAGTTGATGGGGACCAAAAAGAAAAAAGAACAACAAAAAAAAAAAAAAAAAAAAAAACCAAAAAGACAGAAATCACAGTGTGGCCTTACTACTTTTCATTACTTACGGTTCTAGGATAAATCATTTTTGCTCAATGTCACAAAGCAGAACAAAGGATGATGGATGCCGTGGATCAGGTGGGCGGGGTACCCCGAGTGTGCAGGTCAGCGGCAGGTGGTACAGGCCAGGTTTTAAGGACCCCTGGTGCCTGCTACGTGGTAGGCCTGGGAACAGGCGGGGCTGCTCGTGCCACGTTCGCAGGTGAGATCCGCGGTTAGAGATGCTTCTCGGAGACTCAAATGCGGTGAAGACCCTTCTTTCCCTCCCCGCCCCTCCACTGATCAGATGCATTTTTGCTTTTTTATTTTTTAAGCCGTCTTCGTCGAATTTCCGCGGAGCTCCAAGCCCCTGCGCAACCCTACGCGCAGCAGCAGCTCGGCCTCCCCTCGGCGCTTCGCCCAGGTCACGCCCAGGTCACGCCTGGCTCTGATGGGAGCGCGCCCCGTGGGCGTCCGGGCCTTCCCGGGGAGCATTCAAGTCTTTTTTTTTTTTTTTAAAGATTCTATTTATTTATTTATTCGTGAGAGGCACACACAGAGGCAGAGACGCGGGCAGGCCCCCCGCGCGGAGCCGATGCGGGAATCGATCCGGGACCCCGGGGTCACGCCCGGAGCCGAGGCCGATGCTCCCCCGCGGAGCCCCCGAGCGTCCCTAACCTTGGGTCCTGCGCTTAGGGCACCACGACCCGTGTCCCAGCAGCCCCGCCGCCGCGGCGCGGACCCGGGAGGCGGGGGCCGAGCTGCCTGCGGTCCGCCCTGCGGGGCCCGGCCCAGCAAACGCGGCCTCCCCCACGCTCCCCGCTGTGCCCCCGCTGCGCGTCCCCCGGTCCCCCCTGTGACCCCCATGCCCCTCTAGGCCCCTTCGGCCCCCGGCCCTCGCGGCGCGGGGAACGTGGAGCCGCCCGGACCGCGGCGTCAATGCGCCGGAAGCGGCGGCGCGTGACGTCAGAGGAAGCGGCGGGTGCTGCGAGGCGGCGGCGGCGCGGGGAGCTCCAGGCGAGAGGGCCGCCCACCCCCACCTCCCCCGCCGCGCCCGGGGCTCCCGGAACACGAGGCGCGGCCGCCGCGGAGGCCCAGGCTCTTCCCTCGCGGGGACCGCGCGGCCTGCACCGCGGCGCCCGACCTCCCGGAGCGGGGACTCGGGCCGGAGGCGCTCGGCGGGCGGGCCGGCAGGTGTGGCTCGGGGGGAGGGGCGATCGGGGGGGGGGTCTAAGCAGCTCAGGTCATGACCCGGGGACCTGGGTTCGAGTCCCGCATCGGGCTCCCCTGCAGGGATCCTGCTTCTCCCTCTGCATGGGTCTCGGCCTCTCTCTGTGTCTCTCATGAATAAATAAAATAAAATAAAATAAAATAAAATAAAATAAAATAAAATAAAAGCCAGGATGCAAGGTAGGCTGAGTGAGCAGCTCGTGTGCTCGGGGATGGGCCCGGGGTCGGGCGGCAGGGCTGCTGCTTGCCTCCCCGTAACTCCTTTGGGCGGGTGGCAGGCTCCCTCTTCCCCCCAGCTATTAAACGAGAAGGAATGACACACCTATCACCTGCGGAGAGTTTGCTAAAGGTCCACATTCCTGGGCCCAGCTCAGCGCAGTTCAGCAGGGCTGGAAACCGTAGGCCGAAGAGGCCACAAGGAGAGATCGTAACCCCGACCTCTCCTTGCTTGGATCAGTAAGGAAATGGATCACGGGTTCAGAACACGTGGCACGAAGCTCCCTGTTTTTGTCTTTTTGCAGCCATGCTCCTGTGTTTGCAGAGGGGAGCTAAAGTTTCTATTGGCTAAAAAAAAAAAAAAAGTCAAATTAGTATTAATGGCAATTATGAGGTGTCTTTTATTATTATTATTATTATTATTATAAGCTGGAAATTAATGAAGTTTTTTTTAAGATTTTATTTATTCATAGAGACACAGAGAGAGAGAGGCAGAGACACAGGCAGAGAGAGAGGCAGAGACACAGGCAGAGGGAGAAGCAGGCCCCATGCAGGGAGCCCGACGTGGGACTGGATCCCAGGTCTCCAGGATCACACCCCGGGCTGCAGGCGGTTCCAAACCGCTGCACCACCGGGGCTGCCCAGTTAATGAAGTTTGAATGTTAATCTGCCTCCTGTTGACTTCCTGAGTTGATTTTCCATCAACCCGGTGGTCCTTGTACAGGCCCACTAACGGCATCTGCAGTGCTTGTCGCAAAGACCCACACTTGTATCTGTCCAGGGTCAGATCTTCGGAGACAAGGCCATTAACAAGCATTAACGAGCTTCCAGGGAAGTTTGATGTGCCCCAGTTATAATGGAATATGGAAATGCCCTTGGAAACGGAGTCTCAGCCTATTTCTCAGTATCCATACAGGTGACGGAGTAGTACAAGTTTCTTGCAGACTAGTAAGGCTAATGTGGTTTATGATAGGTCTTACAATTTTTTTTTTCAAGACCAGAGAGAGGCAGAGATGCAAGCAGAGGGAAAAGCAGGCTCCCTGCAGGGAGCCCGACTTGGGACTCCATCCCAGGACCCCTGGGTCACGCCCTGAGCCGAAGGCAGAAGCTCAACCACTGAGCCACCCCGGGGGGCCCAGATCTTAGAATTTCTTAATATGTACTTTGTTGTGAAAGAAGCAAAAGCACTCTAAGATTGTTGGGGCGCCTGGGCGGCTCAGTTGGTTGAGCGTCCAACTCTTTGATTTTGGCTCACGGTTGTGAGATCTAGCTCCACGTCAGCCTAGTGCTGGGCAAGAAGCCTGTTTAAAAATTTTTATTTCAAAAAAAAAAAGAAAGAAAGAAAGAAAGGAAAAAAGGACTATAAAATTGCAAAAGAAAACATTAAAACCAGCAGTCCTAAGTGATAGTAGGCTCCTTGTTTGAGATTTTGTGATGACAAGTTAATTTTACATAGAATCTCTGATTGCATTGACACTGAAAGGATTATAATTACTCCCTTAGGTAGTCCATGCTCCCAATCCTAACTAAAAGCACTTTTTTTTTTTTTAAACAGATACCATTGTGTGGTTTTAATCAGTGAAATCTGAAAGCTAACTGCAGAAGCCTTTTTGGTCAGCATGGAGGACAAAAGACGCCGAGCCCGAGTACAGGGAGCCTGGGCTGGCCCTAAGAGCCAGGCCACTGCGCAGCCAGGCAAGGACTTGTCGGGATCTCGTGTGAATGCACTTGCATTTCTGTTGATGTTAAGGAATTGCTTAAAATGTACCTAGTACTTCTATTTTCTTGATGGTGATCTTTTATTGAAGATTGGTGTTTGGTGGTCCTCATATTTAGTCACTGCTCTCAAACGTCTCAGTGTGTGTAGTGGGGTCTTCAACCGACTATAGTTAATTTCTGGGTGTCATAGGCTATCTTCAGGTAGATTTTGTGGGCCCCTGCTCTCTAGAACAGACTTTCTGAGTCTGGTTTGAATCTGTTCTCGCTCTTGATTCAGCTGCCACTGCTAGAAGCCATCTCCACCAGAGACCTGGTCAGACCTGGATGAACCAGGAGCATCAGCTTTTGGACAAGCAGTTTGTGTTCGAAGAACCCCAGCAGGTAAGTTCTTGTTTCTGCTAGGACACTAACAGATTTGCTTGTAAAAGCTATATTCACATAGTAGGCATTCCATTAGTGGCTGGATAAATTCATGAATAAAAGGCCTGTAATAATAATGAAATGTGGAGCACCAATTCTTTAGTCTGTCTAGATTCTTTATAGTCTGCTCCCAACATGACCACATAGAATTTCCATTTTGGGGGAAAGGATGTTATACCACGACTAACACGTACATTGGTTATCTGAGTTCTAACAGTTCTAAAACCATATCGTCTTTGGTGCTAGTGTAGCAGACGTCTCTGGAATTGAGTTGAAATTTTCAGCTAGTACAATGCCTGATTTTTTAGCTTTTTTTTTTTCTTGTGGGGAAAACTTGTAAGAAACAGTGAAGATTCACTGTTTTCAGTAACATGGAAAACTAAAAATCAGGCATCTTTCTGTAATAGTGATTGCATAAATAATATTTAAAGTTTATATCTTCTGTTTTATTTTTTAAAAGATTTAATTTTATTTATTTATTTGAGAGAGACAGAAAGTCGGGATCCCTGGGTGGCGCAGCGGTTTAGCGCCTGCCTTTGGCCCAGGACGCGATCCTGGAGACCCAGGATCGAATCCCACATCGGGCTCCCGGTGCATGGAGCCTGCTTCTCCCTCTGCCCCTCTCTCTCTCTCTCTCTCTCTCTCTCTCTCTCTCTCTCTCTCTGTGACTATCATAAATAAGTAAAAATAAAAAAAAAATTTTTTGAGAGAGACAGAAAGAGTGTGCATGCTCATGAGCCAGTGGAGGGGCAGAGGGTGAGAATCGCTCAAGCAGACTCTGCGTGCTAACTGTGGAGCCTGAGGCAGGGCTTGGTCTCAGAACCCTGAGATCATGACCTGAGCTGAAACCAAGGGTCGGACGCTTAACTGGCTGCACCATGCAGGTGGCCCAATATATCTTCTATTTTAGAAGATCTCCTGGAATGAAGGTTTTTCAGAATTATCGGCTGCTCTGAAAATGGATTAATTCTGCTTTTATTATTTTTTCTTCCCCACTAGCAACTGTGAAATAGTTCTAAGAAAATTAGACAAGGTCTCTGGTGAGATAGTAAGAGCTTGAAATAAGAGAGAGATAGTTTTAAATCTGACTTAATTTTTGCCAGAAATGAGAGGATATGGTAATCTTGCAAATAAGCCTTTCTGAGCATTAAGGATCATTCCAGAAGTAAAACCTGCCTGTTTCCTTACAGGTAGTACGCAGAGCCCCAGAGCCACGAGTGATTGAGTAAGTAATTTCCTGCCTTTCTGCATTTGTTGCCCACAGTAAAATGGAGAGCCCAGGTCTCTCCCTCACCCAGTTTTTCCATCTGGAAGAGATAACGGCCCAATCACTGTCTTAATTTGAGGCTGGAATAGTTATATCTTTACATGTCTTTACACCTGGTCTCTTGAGAAGCCTTCCTCGATTTGCTGGTGGTGTGAAAAATGCAACAAGATTATGTGTGTACCTTAAACTCGGACACTGGTGTTGATTTCCTGACCCTGTTTCATTAAGATCCCTGTAGATAGTAAGCTAAAGTACCTCCTAGCTAAAAACAGAGGGGAATTTTTTTCTGAGTCATTGAAACATGGCGCTTTTTTTTTTTTTTTTTAAGATTTATTTATTTGAGAGAGTGTGTTCAGGGAGGGGCAGAGGGAGAGAGGAACTTTGGCAGATTCCTCTCTGAGCTTGGAGCCCATTGCAGGGCTCAATCTCAAGACTCAGAAATCATGACCTGGCCTGAAACCAGAGTCAGACATTTAACTGGCTGCACCATCCAGGGGCCCTAAAACACGGCTTTTTGAAGTGACTTTAGTCAGGTACTATTTTACTAGCAACACTTATGAAAGCTGCTAGAAATCTAAAGGGCCTTACGTGTTCTTGCAATTGTTCCAGAGCAATTTAAATTCCTCTTATATTGATTTGTATATAAAATATCCTTTTTAATTTATAATTCCTCCTACACTGATCTGTATGTAAAATATTCTTTTGCAGAATTAATGAAAGATGCCTTGTGGGACACCTGGCTGGCTCAGTTGATTAGTGTCCGACTCTTGATTTTGGCTCAGGTCATGATCTCAGGGTGAGGAGATCGAGCCCTGCATTGGGCTCTTGCTCAACAGGGAGGTGGAGCTTACTTGAGATTCTCTCCTTCTCCTTCTGCCCCTCCACCTGCTGTGTGCTTTCTCTCTAAATAAATAAAAATAGTTATTTATTTTTAAAGATTTTATTTATTTATTCATGAGACACAGAGAGGCAGAGACACAGGCAGAGGGAGAAGCAGGCTTCCTGCGGGGAACGTGATGCAGAACTTGATCCCAGGACCCTGGGGTTACGCCCTGAGCCAAAGGCAGACGCCCCACCGCTGAGCCACACAGGCATCCCAATAAATAAATCTTAAAAAAAAAAAAAAATGCTTTGACTTCTCCTTTCCTTGTGTTTCCTTCTGATATAGATAGGTTGCCCTAGAAAGCATCCTTTTATTTTAACAAATCAGCGTGTGTATGTTATTGCTCATGAACGGTTTGTTAGGCTGTTTGGCTGTTTGCAGGTTGACTTGTATAGCCTAGAAAAATTCAAAACCAACACGAATGTCATCATACTTTCAAAGAGGGTATGTAATCATGGCCTGGCCACTAGTTAGCTATGTGACTAGTCCTTAGGTAAGTTAAGGCCATCTCTCTGGACTCTAGTTTCCTTGTCTGTAACGTTGAAGGTTTGGACTACATGATCACTTAAGGCAGAGTCTGGTGGCTCTAACAGTCTGCTTTATGAACATCAATGTGACATTGCCTCCGTTGGTGATAAGGAGAATAAACAAAACCATGAAACCTGTTACCAGGTACAGATGGGACACGCAGGCTGAAAAAATGAGCAGTTGTGAATATTCAAGTCAGAGCAAAATGACACAGCTGTTTCCTGCTTGACCCCCGGGTTTGTTAATTCTGGTTATCTTAAGTTAACTCTGTTAGATTTTTATTAAATAAAAATCTCACCCATGTTTGACGTTAGCTAATCTCTAAACATGGTCCAAAATAATCACACTGAAACAGTGTATTTGCCTTCTGAGAAACTATAGGCAACTCATTCAGGGATGTGGTAAACGTGACAATAACTGCCTACATATTTGCTCATAGGCGCTCTCACATCTGCCTAAGAGCCCAGCTGCTAACTCGCATGGCAGACGGTGACGTAGAAACTGTCCCTTCATGTTGTTCTGGGTCAGAGAAGGATCTGATGCCGTTGGCTTGGTGTAGGAGCCTGTGCAGCCTGGATCAGTTCTCTCACTGTGGCCTGGCCACCTTGCACATTTGGAACAGTTTTGTACTTTTGCACATTTGATTAAATTCCAAGCTTTTACTGCCCATCTGCTACGTGCTGGGCACTGGGAGACAGAGCAGTAACCCATTCCTGGCCCCTCAGCACCAAAGTTTAGTAAGTGAAAGGGGCATGGGCTCAGATAAATTGCAGTCATGTATATGGTGAAACAGTAGACTTGGAGTAAGGTCTAGAGGTAGCACAGAAGAGGTGATGGTCAACACTGGGTGGGTGGGTAAAGGTCAGGAACGCATCACGGAAGGTGAGGCTGAACTGAGATACTGAGGAATGAATTAGAATTTTCTGCCAGACCAAAGCTCAGGTGGATTGGATTGGGGTGCTGGGTGGCAGGGAGGCCTTCCAGCTTGTAGAAAAGCAGGATTAGAAATATGTGGTATGGGGCGCCTGGGTGTCTGAGTCGGTCAAGTGTCTGCCAGGAGGCTGGTCCTGGATAGAGCCCGTCGTCGGCCCCCGGCTCAGCGGGGAGGCCGCTTCTCCCTCTCCCTCTTGCCCTGCACGTGCTTGAGCTCTCTGTCTCTCAAATAAATAAAATCTTTAACAACAAAAAAGAAATACTGGGGTGTATTCAGGAAATTCCAAACAGCAGCAGAGGATCGTAAGTGGATGGGAGCTACATCAGGGGGACCTTGAATGCAGTGCTGAGAAGTTGGTGGGGAGCCTCTGAAGGATTTAATCAGAGCAGAACCTCATCAGACATGTATGTGAAAGCAGCAGCAGCTCAGCCCTGAGGTGTATGTGCTACCTGTAAGATGCACCTAATCCAGAGTCCCCAAAGAGATGCTCCTTTTGGTACCACCTGGCTAGATTTCTGGACCACGTCAGCCTAAATTATGGATGAAATACAGTGGAGTAGAGTCAGAATTTTTTTTATCCCAGTCTTTGTCTCCATGGCCTGATACTCTCAGAGTTCAGTTCCCAGTGACATCAGTGATCTGCCCCCATCTTACCCTGCCCTTCACCTCAGTGGTGGAAGAAGGTGCGGTTATGCCTCCCTCGTAGCGCATCCTCATTCTGAAATGATTTTGGTGACCAGACGTTTGGGAACTACTAAGCACAGCTCTTTCACTGGGTGGAATATATTATTTTGCCTGGTATTAACGAGTCTGTTTTCTTAATTTCTGTAGCAAAGAGGGTGTGTATGAAATCAGCGTGTCACCCACAGGCATATCTAGGTAAGTGAATCCTCTCTACAAAGTGACCATAATTATTATCGAGTTATAGTCTCTTAGGATATTCTGCTCCCTTACTTGAAATAGTTAACTTCTGCCTCTGAAGGTCTTGGGGAGTGAGAATTTAGTAATATCTCTTTTTATATAGCATTTCTAACTTCAAAACATTTTCATAGCCTCTCTGTCAGGTATAATAACTATTACTTCTAGAATTTTCCAGATGAAATGAAGGCCAAAGGGAGATAGAGAACTTTTTCCTAGTGCCACATAGTAACTTAAAATTAGAGTTAGGGCAGCCCGGGTGGCTCAGCGGTTTAGTGCCCCCTTCGGCCCAGGGCATGATCCTGGAGACCCGGGATCGAGTCCCGCATCACGCTTCCTGCATGGAGCCTGCTTCTCCCTCTGCCTGTGTCTCTGCCTCTCTCTCTCTCTGTGTGTGTGTGTGTGTCTCTCATGAATAAATAAATAAAATCTTTTAAAAAATTAAATTATCGGGATCCCTGGGTGGCGCAGTGGTTTGGCGCCTGCCTTTGGCCCAGGGCGCGATCCTGGAGACCCGGGATCGAATCCCACGTCGGGCTCCCAGTGCATGGAGCCTGCTTCTCCCTCTGCCTGTGTCTCTGCCTCTCTCTCTCTTACTGTGTGCCTATCATAAATAAATAAAAATTAAAAAAAAATATTAAAATAAAAAAAAAATTAAATTATCTAGCCTCCACTGCTGTGCTTTGAGTGCTACATATTATTATTATATTACATTATACGTATTACTACATTTATTATCATCACATTAATAATATTATTACATATATATTATTTTAAAAAATTAATCCTTAATCTACATGAGTAATCTATATTAAGGTAAGTTTTAGTCAAGTTAAAGCATACACACTTTAGGGTATAGTTAGCATTAATCATTAAAAACATTTGGAGGGGCACCTGGATAGTGCAGTCAGTTAAGCATCCAGCCCTGGGTTTCGGCTCAGGTTGTGATCTTGCCTGTGGTGAGATCGGGCTCCACGCTCAGCACAGAGTCTACTTGAGTTTCTCTCTCCATCTCCGTCTGCCCCTCCCACTCGTGCACTCACACTCTCTTTCTCTCTCTCTCACTCTAAAATAAATAAATCTTAAAAACAGAAACACCTTGAGTGATGCCTGGGTGGCTCAGGTGGTTGAGTGTCCAATCTTGGTTTAGGCTCAGGTCACGATCTCAGGGTCGTGAGATTGAGCCCCACATCAGGGTCAGTGTTCAGTGAATAGTCTGCTTGAGGTTCTTTCTCCCCTTCGGCTCCTTCCCCTGCTTGTACACACACTCTCTCTGTGTATCTCAAATACATAGATAAAAATCTTAAAACATTTTGAAAGCATTCCCTTAATGCAAGAGTATACTAATTGTCACTATAACAATGAGGCATTTAAATTGAATATATCAGAACTTGCATATCTAAATGAGGTGTTAGAAAGAACTTCAGAAACTTCTTTCCAAGCAGTTTAACTATCAGGCAGGAAAACCAGTTGCATTATTTTGGTCGCATCTCATTGTTAACCAGGTATGGCTGAAGTGAGCTTTGGCTCTTTCAAAAAAATCAAACACACCTGCAGAGTGTGAAGTTCAACAGAATGTTCCAAGGGCTTTGAGAACGTTTCCTTTTTTTTTTTTTTTTAAAGATTTTATTTATTTATTCATGAGAGACACAGAGAGGGGGGGAGGCAGAGAAGAGACACAGGCAGAAGGAGAAACAGGCTCCACACAGGGAGCCTGATGCAGGACTCGATCCCGGAACTCAATCCTGGGACTCCAGGATCATACCCTGAGCCGAAGGCAGGTGCTCAACCGCTGAGCCACCCAGGCATCCCTTTGAGAACATTTCTTAAGAAGGATATTCAAAATGATTTTTAGCTGATTCGTCATTATTGAAATGCATGTATATTCAATGAGAGAAAGAACCCTCATTAAGCAATGTTTATTTTGATCCGGTCATAAGTGATGGCTTTCCCTATCAATAACAGTCTCAGAAGACGAGCAATTGTGAAAATACACAGGGCCAGGCATTTTATTAGTTTCTTTACATTTCATAGTGAAACTATGAGGTGGGATTAATTTTGTGTTACAGGTAAGAAGAACCAAGGTTCAGAGAGGTTAAGTTATTTGCCCAAGGTTTCACAGTAGGTGGTCATGGAGCACTGTCTGAGGCATGTTTCTAAAAGCCCTCATGCATTCTTTTTCCCTTTTTGCCTCTTTTATTTGCCTTAACATGAAAGTTTATTTCACATTTGGAACGTGATGACCTAGTGATACTTAGGTTCTGCTTACCATGCGTATGTGCTAAGATGATTTCATCTACCCATGAAAGGAAGCATCCAGATTAACTTCCTCCACTAACGGTTAGAGACTAGCCTGTCTTCTCTTTGTTCTTTTTTTTGTTTTGTTTTTTAAGACTTTATTTATTCATGAGAGACACAGGCAGAGGGAGAAGCAGGCTCTGCCCAGGGAGCCTAATGCAGGACTCAATCCCAGGACCCTGGGGTCACGCCCTGAGCCAAAGGCAGATGCTCAACTGCTGAGCCCCCCAGGTGGAACACCTCTGTGTTCTTTTTGAAAAATATTATTATTTATTTATTTATTTATTTATTCATTTATTTAATTTATTATTCTTTATTTTGCAGGGTGCACACCAGTGGGGAAGGAGGCGGAGGGAGAGGGAAAGCATCTCAAGCAGACCATAGTGAGCGTGTGGAGCCCCCAGTATGGGGCTCAATCCCAGGACCCCAAGATCATGACCTGAATGGGAATCAAGAGTCAGATGCTTAACCAACTGAGCCACCTAGGCATCTCTCTTTTCTATGTTCTTTAGTTAATAATGGTTCTTTCTGCATCAAGGTTGTGTTTGTATCCTGGTTTTATTGACTTAAAAGAAGCCGACTGGGTATTGAAACAGCTTTGTGAGGTCGTTCCCTGGAAGCAGAGGACCGGCATCAGAGAGGGTAAGTACATGTCTGAGATCGCACTTGCTGCCTGGTCTCCCTTTCTAGAATGTTTTCTGATGCCGTTGCCTCTTTGACCATGGCCAGTCTTAATTAAACAGATTCAAAACCTAACAGAGACCCTAGAGATGAGTAGGGACTCACCAGTCAAAAGGGGCAGGGAAGAGTCTTCCAGGCAGAAGAAACAGCAGGTGGCAGGCTCAGAGATCTGGGCCATGGGCAGGAACTTGGATACGGAGGGGGGGTGGTCAAGGAACCAAAGGATGTTTGTTAGGCCGATCACTGGTTGATATCTCTCTTTTCAGGTTTGTTCATTACCTTTATTACTTTAAATAGTGCCAGCTTTCCTCTTTCTTTATAGAAAGTTGCAGAGCGTTCCTTTTTCTGATACTATTTGGCAGACGTTCTTTTATAATCTTTGTTACTGGCTTTTTGTTCTCATTTTAGTTTCACTGGAAGAGTCTGGTGTCCTTTCATTTCAGCATCTGTGCTCTCGTGAGCTTGTAAAGATTACCTGACTTGGAACCGGCTCCTCTGTGGGCATCCACAGGCCAACGGTCTCTGCTGTACCAGACGTGGCCACTTGAGGACGTCTATGCTCCAGCGTAAAAGTTGCTTTCTGGTACATTGAATTCAGATCTTCTGTAAAGAAAGAGGCAAAGTATACTGGCTTCATTTCTATGACTCAGACGATAGAATAGGAGTCCACTTTTTCTCCTGACTTCCAGAGTTTCCACAGTAGGGCTTTTGGTGGCCAGCTTGGCTTTGATTGCTGGCTTTGTCATACAAAGTAAATGTTAATTTTTTTTTAAAGATGTTATTTATTTATTCATGAGAGACACACAGAGAGGCAGAGACAAAGGCAGAGGGAGAAGCAGGCTCCCTGGGGTCACACCCTGGGCCGAAGGCAGACGCTCAACCACTGAGCCACCCAGGTGTCCAGTAAATGTTAATTTTGAGCAAATTATAGTTAAATAGTTTTCGGATCCTTCCTTTTCTGATCTGTAGAATGGACTAATGATAGTACCTACCTCATAAGGTTGTTGTGATAATAAAGTGGGATACTGCATGATGAGTGCTTAGCAGAATGACTTGTGCACAGTAAGCCCTCAGTGAAGGTTGGCTGCCTTTATCATTATCGGTCTAATGATAGCAGTTGATATCAGTTGTAGGGAAAAATAGATGTATGCATAACTCCCTTCTAGATCACTTGAACATCAGAAACTTCTGACTACAGCCGGTTGCATGCTGTGGTTGGTCAGAGCCCCTTTGTCTTCATCAAAATCAAAAGGTGACACGTGGATGAACAGTTTGCCTGTTTCTTGTGTGGATGTTGGTGGCACAGACTCCTACCTACAAGTGTTCAGACGCAGCTTTGTAGACCTCCCTAGTCTGAACCATTCTGCAGTGTGCCTCCACTCCTGTTCATGTCATCGCTGATGCAAACAAGTCACACATACTCTCACCTCAGAGCCTTTGCCGACGTGGTTTCTGCCCATGTACCCTCTCGTCTTCTTCCTTTGACTGCTTCTACTCCTGAAATCCCATATCCTCTAAGAACATGGAACCCTGGGTCAGAGCCCATCTTTACTCTGCCTGTGTATTTCTCATAGTTTCTTGCACATTTGCATGGCACTCAGTAGATACACCCTAAATGGCATTAAACCATTTCAAAGGCCCTATATTTTCTTTCTTAGATGTAACTTACAAGCAACCGAGACTTACAGCATGGTATGGAGAACTTCCTTACACTTACTCAAGAATCACTATGGAACCAAATCCTCACGTATGTTGGAATATTGTTGTTGGTATGGTTTTATAGACTATGTACTATTAATGTAGATTACTATAAAATAACGCATATTTTCTTACCCAGTTGCATGTTGGTTCCTAGTTCCAAAAATCCTCTGGGTTCAAACACTGAGTCTTTGTGCTTATTATTCTTGATGTATTTTTTGGTCTAGAGATGAACTCAGAATGAGAAAAATTGGAACTAGAATAAACTGGAACTAGGCTCAAGGATTTCAGGAAAATGAACCATTATTTCAAATCTTCCCCTTTCCCCAACTTTTCTGACCATAGCCTTCTGGTACACGTTGCTATGGAGCCAAATTCTTATGACTGGCCAGTGAGGTCAGAACATCTCTTTCCATTTCTCAGGCTCTTTTGCCATTTGTGAAAAAAAATTGGGTGTTTTTCTTGTTGGCTTTGTACTCATTTTGTGGCTGCAGCTCTTAGACTCTGGAAATCTTATTGTGCTTTTGGCTTATTTCTACTGCTTCTTTTGTTTCTGAAAATTTCCATGACAGTAGACAAGGAGATTCTAGTATATAAATTAAGCTTGTCCAAAGGATAGAGTTAAGGTCCAAGAACTAGCTCCCTGTTTAGTTCTTGGAATCTTGCCTTTGGCAAATGATTTTGTGCTTTATTGAACGAGACTTTGAAGGAAATGGAGTGTTGCTTAGGACATTGAGATAAGCAGAAATACGACACATTTTAGAGCTTGTAGTAATTTGTAATAATAAACTCCCACTTAACTAAAATGTTTGAGGGTAGAATATTGATGGAGGTGGGAGTGGGGACGTGGCTTTTTCGCCTAAGAGATAGCTGCATGCTTTTGTTTGTAGGGCTGCATTTAGAATTGTGACCAGCGAGGTGCTGAGACCCTTTCTAGCTGAGGTTGGTTTGGAAACATGAAGAGAATTGAATTAGACCCATCCAGCAGATGGCTGGCCATGTTCCTGCCAAAATTAATTTACCTGCTTGTCAACAGTCATAGCAGAGAAGTTGAGGATTAAATAGGCTCTAGGGAAGTTCTTTTCCATCATTTTAGTTAATCTTGTAGAACAGGATTTCTTAACCTTGGTATTACTGACTTTTGGGGCTGGATAATGCATTGCTGTTGGGGCTGGCCTGTACACTGTAGGATATTTAGCAGTATCCACGACTTGTGCCCGGTAGGTGCCCGAGCACTCTTTTACCCAGGTGTGACAACCAAAAATGACCCCATATATTGCAGACATCTGCTAGGAGCAGAATTGCCCTTGGCTGAGAACCACTGCTTTAGGTAAACATAAGGCACGTGAGATATGGCCACCTACGCTTTGAAGACAATCTGACAACTCTTCAAAATAATGTTTTGCTGACAGTCTTTCTTACAATGTATGTAATATGAATTTATTACTGAAAATTTTACAAACTGCAGATTAACATGAAGAATATTAAAATTTTGGGTAATTCTTCCATCTGATGTTTGGCTCCAGTCTTTTTTTTTTTTTTTTTTTTTTTTTGCAGGTAGGCTCCATGCCCTACATGGGGCTTGAACTCACGACTCTGAGATCAAGAGTCACATGCTCTACCAACTGAGCCAGCAAGGCCCCCCTTTTTTTTTCATTTTAGGGAAATAGTGTTTTTCTATAAAAATTCCAATTATGTATACTATACTTCATTTAACTATATCATTAACATGTCTTAATATCATTAAATATTCTTTTCCATCATATTTAATAGCTCTGTAGTATCCCATAATCTACATGTACATACCGTAATTTATTCAAGCAAGCTTTTTTGTTGGATATTAAGGTGTCGAATTAGAATTCTTTTATTTGAATTTGGCTGGCTCATAAGTTTGCATTTATTGCTAAAAGATTTTTGTTTATATGCCATCTTGAACAAAATCAAAAGAGATGCCTCTTTCTCAGATTTTTTTAAAGGTATATAGGTGTGTTGGGGGTTCTTATTTAATTTTAACTTGTTTAATTTTAAAATTATTACCTCAAGCTTAATAACCTAAAGCACAGGAGCAAATTCAGTCAGAGGTTATGAAACTTCTTTTAGCCTTTTTTGAACTAAATCTTAATGAATCCAATGTATGAAAATGAAGGAGTGCCTTGACTGGCTGAGAGTCCCACCAGCTTGACCTCTCCTTTCTCCTACTGTAATGCCAGAGACACCTCTCTGTGGTACCTAAGACTCTACAAAACACTTTTTGAAACCCACTGAATAGGTCCTTTTACTTCTGTGATTCATATTTTCTCCTACTCTTTTCCTTAAATGTCCTTTAAGGATAGAATATCTTCACTGAACAGTGAGATGATGCTGAATTTTAATTTAGACATTCAGTTCTGAGGGATCTGTATATAGAGTATTGGTTGGAGAGTCTAAATTAATCCTCGAGTTCATTATCCCCTTTTTTTCCTCCTTACTTCACCACCAAAAATAACCAGTAAAAATATATGCCCACTTAGAAACATAATGCAAACTTGGAGTTATCACAGTACTCAGTCCCTAAGCAAGTCAGGGAGGTGCTAATTAGTTTCTCAGTCACATTACAGAAGAGCTATCTTCCTCTTTTACATTCTTGTTTTTCTTGCTAAGTGTATCATTCTAGCATCTGATCTTTATCTCCATGAAGATAAGCTTAAAACCATAAAATAAATAGGAAATACAGCTTACTTAACATTATTATGGGATTTCACTTTGAAATTATTCTCTTGAACGTAGGTTAGTTTAATAACATTTCTGTTTTACTGATCTAAGTTGGATGCGGTGTTGTCGTTGTTTATGTTTAAAAAAACCCTGCTTAGAATGTAATGCTCATATCATAATAAGAAATCCCAGTTTATATGACTGCTACATCACAGCAAAGCTGAGTGATTCCCACATATGCTTCCTTGGCATTTTTACCCCAAAGTAGCCATGGGATATACTTATATATCATGCTTTGTTGAACATCCTTCACTAAAATAAAGTTTTTAAAGTAGAATCTGTGGATACCTGGAGGGGTCTGCAAAGTCCTTTTGAGGAGTGCCAAGTCCAAACTATTTTTATGATAATACTAAGAATATATGACATTTTCACTATGTCGAATTTGCACTGATGATACAAAAGTAATGGTGGATAAAACTGCTGGAGCCTGAGCATAAATCAGGTCATTGTCACCAAACTATACAAGTAATCATGGTATTCTTCACCACCATGTACTTCCAGTTTTAAAAAAAAACAAAAAACAAAAAACTGGTTTCATTTAAGAATGTTCCTCAAACCAGTAAACATTATTAGTTTCATTAAAACTCAGTATTTTAGCTCCTGTCTCTTTGATAGTTTGAAGAAGTGGAAACATGCATAAAGCCCTCCTGCTACAAGCCAGGCTATGGTGGTTGTCAAGGCAAAACACTTGTGTGATTGTTTAAGCTGTAGCTGAACTACCTATTTTTATCACGGACCATTTTTGTTTAGTAGAACAACTAGCAGACAAACTGTAGTTATTCAGGCTTGAGTTTTTAGTAGACATTTTCTCATGAATGAGTGAAGTGAGTGTTACTGCAAGGAAAACAATGGATAGAATTTGTTACTTATGAAAATTGAGTTTTCAAGAAATTTAGAATTTTGGAAAAAGCTGTATCTGCCACTTTAATCCTGACCTCTTTCTATTACTTAGTCTTTTCTGATGAGATCAGTGGTGATATTAGTGGGTATGATTTTTAAAAATTATATAATGAAATGTATCAACAGGAATGTCAGCCTGCGTTACTCAGTGGGTCAGTATTTTCCACATGACCAATGCTTGATGTTACAGAATCATGCAGGATTAAAAGACCAGTAGTGCAAGCCAGACCAGCAGATCTATTTTATTCTATTTTTTTAAGATTTTATTTATTCATCCATGAGAGACATAGAGAGAGACAAACAGAGACACAGGCAGAGGGAGAAGCAGGCTCCTCACAGGGAGCCCGAGGCGGGACTTGATCCCAGGACCCCGGGGTCACGCCCTGAGCCAAGGACAGACGCTCAGCCGCTGAACCCCCAGGTGTCCCAGACCAGTAGATTTAAATGTAACCAAATATGAGAACTTTGTTGATACGACTTCAGATCCCACACCTCAGATCCCACACTGCAACGGACATTTAGGAGATCAGCATTTGTTAAGTTTTGGTGTTAAATAGCACAGAGTATCCACAATTATTTGGAAAGGCTGGAAAAGACTCGTGCCCTTTTCTAACAACATATTCTTGTGAGGCCAGTTTTCTTCATATAATTCTATAAAAACAACATATTGTAACAGACTGAATGCAGGAGCAGACAGGAGAATCACCTCTCTTCAGTTAAGCCAAACATTAAAGAGATTTGGAAAACCGTGCCACTCTTCTTGCTAATTTTTTGTATTGGAAAATAGAGTTTATTTTTTGTGAAATAATATTTATGTTAACGCATCACAGGTTTGTAGTTTTTAAATGAATTAACCAATAGTTTAATTTTCTAAGTTTTAATTTTTAATGTGATAAACGCCATAGCTGTAACAGAAAGTTCTGTGAGGTCCTCAATAATTTTTGATAGTGATAAGAGAACGACTGTCAGAAAAGGAAGCTCTGTAAAATTCTTGAGTCTTCTTGGAAGGACAGGAGTCTAACAAGGACTGATAGGAGCTCTGCTGCGGTAACTCCAGGACGACCCAAGGTCAGGGGTCACAGCTTCCTGCAGCCCGCGCGGCGGGACAGCGAGTCCCAGATACTGCACAGACGCGAGCTGGTGCTCAGGAGGCAGGGCCGTGGAATCTGGTTAAACTCTAGTTCACAGGCCACGTCATGGTTCTATTCTGTAGAATGTTTTTTCCCTTCAGGTTCTATTTTTAGGAAGTTAGCCACTCTGGAAATATTAAATATTTTTTTAAAGCAAGTCTGTGATTCATGATAAAATAGCAATCAAATGAACAGAGGCCCACCCAGCGGGAAAGTTATTTCACTCCCCATACTTCGGGCTGTCCCTGCCAACTACCTGGGCGCCTGGCACCCATGGGGGCGACCTGGTCCCTTAAGGAGGTGGCTGCCCTGAGTGTAACGACAGGTGCTCCTTCACACGGAATGTCTGAGATGGGTACGTGGGCTTGGCCCTCGTGACCTTGCTGTACCAATTCGGTACCTTAATAAGATCGTGGAGGTCACCTTGCTTCAAAATAGAAACAGCGGGAGGGAATAGACTCCTCGTGCCTCTGGCTGTTCCCTCCAAGTGTTTAGCCTCTTCCACGCCCCTGTTTATAACATGGCCGATTTTACACTTTCCTCTGTTTTACATGTGGCTGCCACCCTGTGTCTTCTGTGAACCGTCTCTGCCCCCTTTTCCCGGCCTGCCATGGCAGTGGCCTGCTGTGCTGTGCACACTAAAGGACCAAATCGAAGAGAACACTGGCCACACCTTCAATTCCTTGCTCTGCAACCTTTACCGAGATGAGAAGGACAGCGTTGACTGGCATAGCGACGATGAACCTTCGCTGGGGAGATGTCCCGTCATTGCTTCACTGAGTTTTGGTGCCACACGCACTTTTGAGATGAGAAGGAAGCCCCCACCAGTGAGTATTCTCTGTTTTTTTTTTTTTTTTTAATCTTTTTCATACCTTCTGATACTCTGAAAAAAGTAGAGCTCTTAAAAGCTCACGTTTTCAGATGTAGGAAATAGGAGTATGTGTTTTTTGTTGAAACGTTTTCAGCTGGTTGCCTCTCCGCTGGTTAACTCTGGACTCCCAAAGCAGCCATTCATTCATTCATTCATTCATTCATTCATTCACTTACCCGACAGAGATTGCTTACCGTGCGCCAGCGCCTGGGGCTGTTCCCATTGGGTGGAAAAGACAGCCGTAATCCCGGTCCTCGGGAGACCCGGGATAGACAGATAGTGCTAATTATTGAAATATTGGAACCACGATGAGTGCTGTGAAGGAGGCTTGAAAAGGGAAGGCTCGAGCTAGTAGATGTGAGGTGGGAAGGATGCCCCTGAAGAACACTTTAGTGTAAGTAAGGCTTCCCCGCGGCGGTGTTGCTGCCTCCCTGTGAGCGAACATTGTGAGCATCCTCACTCCCTTCTTAGCCATCTTCTGAGGCAGAGGTGAACCTGCAGTGCTTTCAGAAACAGGGTATAGGGATCCCTGGGTGGCGCAGCGGTTTAGCGCCTGCCTTTGGCCCAGGGCGCGATCCTGGAGACCCGGGATCGAATCCCACGTCGGGCTCCCGGTGCATGGAGCCTGCTTCTCCCTCTGCCTGTGTCTCTGCCTCTTTCTCTCTCTCTGTGACTATCATAAATAAATAAAAATTAAAAAAAAAAAAAAGAAAGAAACAGGGTATATATTCAGGCCAGATCACCAGAGGTGGTGGTCTGTCCAGGCTAGAGAAGCTGTCACTAAACTACATAATAACTTTAGTTTTCCATCCCAGCTTTTGCCTGTATTTCATGACATTTGAGGGACACGAAGACTGTTGATTTTCTCAAATCAAGGAAGTATAAGACCGTAGGACTAAGGGTAGTAGGAACTCAAAAGATCAAACCTCTACCAGATTATCTTATTATCTTTGTGTCTTTCTCTAACCAAGGTTCACAGCCATTTAGCTTATAACATTAAAGCAGACCCAGTCCGTGTGGAAAGGCTTATAAGGCTATGTTTAGAATATGACCTAATCCAGACCAAATAGTTAGTGTGTCAGTGCTCATGTCTGTTCTTCATCAGATATGCTTCTAAGAATATAGTTAATGGACTGGGCTCTTTCCCTGACATGGATTTCGGCTTCCAAGCATGGTATTTTGAAGCATATTGTGTTGTTTTGCATTTATGCCATGAAGCAGCTTTTGTTGGTATAATTCCCATTGATTAGGTTTTCTTTGCATTGTTTCTTTGGTCTGTGTTAGCAGGGGATTGTCAGTTGCCAGTGACTTATTGAGTGAACTTGTTCCTGAGCACTTCGAAGAGACTTCACAGTTTCACTGGTGATTATTAGCCTTCTCACGTACCAGGAGTACCACTCGAGGAGCAGACAACCCAGCCTTTGCCATACTGTCTTCGGGTATGGTTATATTTTTTTACGCAGCCTTCTACTCAGTTAAAACCCAGTTAAAGAAATTATATGAATGGTTCAGCCTGCCCTTGGTAAGACTCCTGTTACATGAATAGCAGAGGAACACCATGTGTCTCATTTTTAAGTTCAGATCCTCTTTTCAAGCCGGGAGTAAGAAACACCAACCTTTTGTCAAGCATGGTCATGGGAGCTGGGGCTGTAGCAATGACTGAGTAAGATGAAGTCATGTTTTCCCTCCTGGAGCTTATGAGCTAGCACATGTTAGTGTTGTGCCTTCCTACGACAGTTTTCCTTCCAGCTCCAGCACATAAGCTGTGGGAGATCCACTATAATGTTTGGTACAATCCCAGCCTCTTGTTCCTTTCAGTTACTTTCTTTGTTGCCAGGTATTTAAGTGTCCAATTACTGTTTCTTTACACACATACATTCGCCACCACCCCCTTTTACAAACATTTTTGGCCTATTTATAGATTTGAAGCCTAAGGATTCCCAAAGCGTGCTGTCTGGATAATTAGTTTTACTGTAGAAGCAGTTTCCAGCCATTAAGCATCAGCAGTGTTCTGGTGCCCAGAATACCCCTATTCCATTTCTCCCCCAGACAGCGGAAGGTCTTCATTTTCTCGTATAAAAACATTATTCGTGGCAACCAAAAGCTATTTCTTGGTAATACACCTGACTTATGTTCTAGGTTAATGAGTAGATGGATAATACAGCTACCACGCAGCCTTGAAGGGAACCATTTGGAATAAAATCTCAGTTTAAGAGGGAGACTGCCCCTACTGAAGCTGTATCTTCTCAAGGCTGCTTACAGTTTATTTTGATGAGTATAGTGAAAATATAAGCCATGAAATACTGAAAATGTGGTAACATCCCTCTAATTATTTGCCAGTAACAAAGGAATCTACACTATACCTATGATGGCCGATTTAATAAAAATACAGACCTCATAAGAAAATTCATCTGGGATCTTGAAACTGAGTCGGCTGAGGCAACAGATTTGGGAAAAAACATAAAGGTGTCAGTGTCCTACCCCAGGCTGTTGACTCTAATACATCATGGCTTCCTGTGTAATCTGAATTCCAATTGAGTTTATTGTAATTGTACATCCCTTCAACTCTGACGTTTGTTCAAGATGGGAAGATTGAAGGAGAATGTATTGGAAATTATCATCATGCGTTAGTGAATATGTTTAAAAGTGGCTTTTTACCCCCAGAACCTGTAAGTTCTGTTCTTGGGTAAATAAGACCCAAGTTTAAACTTCAAAAAGCACTCAGGTTTCTTTGACGCCAAACCTTAGGGCTTCATAAATCAAGCTAGACTGGAAGTACAGAAGCCTTTCTTTGAGCTGACAGCCTTAGAAATGCATGTTCGAGTACATCATCTTTATCTCATCATAATGATCCCTTTTCTGAAGGATTGAAAGGAAGTGGTTATTGTGAATCTTCTTGCTAAACTCCGGTGAAGGCTCTGAGAGCATGACTCATGATTCATACAACTCAGGGTAAAAGCATAAATTAAAAAGTATAAATTACGCTAGTGTTCTGTGCGGAATTTGTAGGAGTCTGATTTTCTGTCAGGAAACTTAGGAACCCAACTTAGTAGGCCACTATAGGCTGTAATTTTCACGTCTGTCAACGAGACATTCAGAGTATGTTAGAGGTTGTGGGAGGGAATCTCTTTCAAAATCCAGTTTGTTTTAACCTATCGGAAGAGAAGCTAAATACCTGTTTGACTTGAGTCAAAGTTTCTCATCTGAAAGTGACACAGAAGAATCATGAGATTTTGTGTACTTTATTCAAGTATGCAGTTTTGAGACAGGAAAAGCATCCGTTTGGGGCCATTTTGCTGTCATCGTTGTTACATGCCATCCCCTCCACCCCTGTGGCAGCTGTCTGTCGTGCTGTCTCGCACCTTAGGCAGGTCTCCGTAGCTGCTGATCGTCTGAAGGCTGCCCCAGTTCTACTCTCTACATGGCCTTCCTCACAGTTGCCCTGTGCTGAGAGGGCTCAGAGCTCTTTGTTTCCTAAGTACTGATCCATGTACTTGGCCCAGCCAGCCTCATGTAGGCATCATCCCTAGGATAAATGTTTTGTTCCTCCAAGATGCTTATCCTTCTTCACTGTCCTCTAGTCCAAGCCAGTCAACTCCTGCTCATTCATTTTGATTTTAGAGTAAATTACCATTTTCTTTATTTTTTTAAAAAGATTTTATTTAGTTATTCATAAGAGACGCACAGAGAGAGAGACAGAGACAGAAGCACGAGAGAGGCAGAGACAGAAGCTCCCTGCAGGAGCCCCATGCGGGACTCGATCACGGGACCCTAGGATCATGCCCTGAACCAAAGGAATGCGCCAAACCACTGAGCCACCCAGGTGTCCCACCATTTCCTTTAAGGATAACAAGGTACTTGATGGTGAAGTAAACTTGCCTGATCTTGCCGTTCCATTCACCCCATCTCTTCTTTTGTTAATTCAGTTAAAGACAGTGTGAATAGCACCATATCCACCTTCTGGCCAATGTCAGGATATACTATCTCAAGACAAAAGTAAAGCTTACCAAGTATACTTTAGTGGACACTCTTTTAGAAACCAAGAACCTTTTTTTATTCTGTCAAGCTGGGCTCATTAAAGTTTGTCTATACTCGTTGTCCCAGACCCAGTTGTACTTTCCAAAATGCATCGTGTCTCTGCTGTAAAGATTAGTCTGGTTCTTTTCCCAGCTAGCTTTAATTCTATCCTGAAAAACAAGCTGGAAAAGGAACTACAAAAGCCATTTGGCAGGCTGCTATTTCTCTGTCGGTTACCATGGAAACAGTGATGGCTGAGTTGGGGGGATATTAGATAATAGCAGGAAGTTTGTGATGTGCTGGAGGTTTAGATGCCAGAAGCCTTATTCTTATAGCACATCACCCATGGATAAGCTCTGCCCTTGATCAGCTGAATCCTGAAAATGTGAAGGGCTTTTGTCCACCCAGGGTGATTGAGTTGAGGCAAGTTCAACATTTCTCAAGCCATTTCTTTCTCTAGCACCTTCTGATGAATGCGGACCCTGTCTATAGCACCAGAAGAGATGGTTGTAAAACCACTTCCAATGGTGGAGGCCGTGTGAGCTTCCCGTGGATTAGAGTTCCTAGTACCTATCTTGCTCGTAGGTTTTTTGCCCACTAAGGGGAGAGTGGAGTGTGAGCAGCTCACTTTAATCATCAATACTCCTATTTTTCCAGGACTTCAGAAGAAGTGAGGATATTAGAATCCAAAATACTGTAACACTGACTAGATTTAAGAGCTAGATAAACTACACGGTGCAGTATTTCATGGAGCCGGCACCCCTCTGCTGCCGGGCCTGTCATCCGTATTTCTTAATCAGCCCCTCTACAGTTCAGAGCGTCTGTTCTGAGAAGTTATGAGAAATACTGGAAAGAAATTGTTGGTAGCTATGGTCTTTTTAATACAACTCCAAATGAAATCTAGAAGATCACTTTTTTATTTTCTGTTTCTGTCAAAAGTACCTATCCATCTCATTTATACTTTCTTTTTTTTTGTAAATGGGGTGATAATTGATGGCTATGTTATGGGAGCAAAGCTGTTGGAATAATCAGTGAATTTTTAAGCTGTTAAAAATGGTAGATGCCACAGTGACTTCTCAGATGCAGAAATCGGAAAAGGAAATGAATAGCCGTGAAAACCAAAATCCCAAGATTGCCTTGGCTGTGAAATGGGATTCATTAAGGGAGTAGAAGGGAGACTTGGGGAAGAAGGTGAAGTGACCTGTGCATCAGGAATGTGGACTGAGTTTTTGAGCTCATAGCTCTAGAGCCGTTTAATGGTTTGGTTTGAGTGAGTGAGTGAGTGGGTGGGTGGGTGGACAAATGAAAATGTACGTTTGAGCTGATAAAGCTGAGTAGTTCTGGTAGGACTTGAATTATCTTAAGACTCGAAGTCCTGTAGGAATTGGAATCATCATTTGCTGCCTTGGGGCCTTGTCTCAGCTGGAATCCGTGCCCTGACTGCCACTGGGAAGAAGTAATTTTTGCCAAGGATCACCCAGCTTTATAGTGCTGCTGACAGTCCTTTTAGTGTTGGAAGAACAACTTTTTCCAAAGTGATTCATCAGATTTGCATGTGCCATGGTTAGGAAGGAGGTCTGCTTCCAAACTTGGCTTTTTAAAATCGTGTCCCAATGGTAGAGTTTTTTTTCTCCCCTTGCCATACTCTTAAAAAGTATTCCTAAGCCTTCTGGTGATGTTCTCTTCTTTCCTAAGTGCTGTTTTCATGGTAGATGACTGCTTGCCTAGGGCGGAAGAGGGCTTAGTGAGTCTGAGGAAGGAGAAGGAAGCTCCACGCCAGAGCAGAGTGAGCAGGCGAGGAGTGGAGCAGGTGAAGAGATAGGGAGAGTGGGCGGGGGCCAAGCCGTGGAGAGGCTCCTGAGCCTCAGGAAGAGCAGATTTGAGATACATGAGGAAGCACTGAAATGTGTGAAGCAGGAGAGTGACGTGATCTGATGGATAATCTTACCGTCTTACAGAGTCAGTTGCTACTGTGTGGAGCCCGGACTAGAAAGGAGCAAGAGGGGAAGCCAGGAGACCAATTAAGAGCTTGTTAGTTCTCGTGCCTACCTGGCACCAAGGCAGAGAAGGCGGAAATGAGCAGGTGCAGGGACATGAGCTCAGAGGAGCAGGGATTTCTAGAAGAGGCATGGGAATAATGGTCTGAAAGTGTTCGTGTGCTGCAGCTCCCGGCTGTCTGGAGGTGAAAGATACAGTCACTTTCCACATGAGAGGCTTCAGGGATTCGGGATCCTGGAGATAGCAAAGTTTCTCTTAGGACACGCAGGACAGGGGAACCTTCAGAGCACTTGAAGTTGGGGGCTTAGGAGTGTTTGCTCATCCCTGACTGGGAATTCCGGGGCACACATTGGAGGGGTACAGGAGGGAGAGAGTGGGGGAATTGTGTGTGATCAGCTCACGGGCAAGAACGGTTGGGGAATGAGTTATGTGGTTTTAATGGATGACTGGAGAACCCTGCACTTTGGCTGGGGCCTGGGGTCAGCGGGATGTCAGACGTGGTGGAATTTGTTCTCGTTTGCCTGCCCTTAGACGAAGGAGAGCATTTGTTTCTGGCGCTACAGTGTTGGCTGGGAGCTCTTTCCAGATAGCAGTTCCTTTAAGTTACATTTCTTGGAAATATCCTACCAAGAATGGAATCATCATTACATCGAGTCTTCTGGTTGCAAATGCACATTCAGTGTTGCTAGATGACTGTAATGAGGGTAAAGCCATGTTTATTTTTGCTGAAGCTCATTAACTCCTTGCTCCCCTGCTGCCCCCAACACCATGCTGACTACAAGTCTGAACAACAGACGCTGCCAGCAGTATTTCCCTCCGTTTGCCTTTCCATGTGTTTCCATCCAGAAGGACAGGCAGTTCTGCTAGTCTGGTCCCCCGTGCTAAGGTTTTAACAGAGCCTCTGTTGTGAGGAACAACTGCCCAGACCTCCCAAGCAAGACCTGGGTGAGGTCCTGCCTTACTGAACCATTGAGATCACTGAGCATCGCTGGGATATGATGCTTGATCGCCCGTACCAGTCCCTCACGCCTATTTAGTATTCTCATTCACCTCATCAGAACCTTCCACACCAAATCAGTGCCAAAAATCAGGAAAGAGTTGGATAAAAACCCAAGGATTTGTATGTGGCAAGAGAGCTTAAACTTGTTTGAACAGATAACCTCAGTGATTTCAAATCTATTATTTTTCCAGCCAGCCTTTTACTTTAGCAGATCTTGTTTCAGAAACAGCTACTACTCAGATCAATATTGAGGATGCCATCACTTAAAGTGTGGTTTGAGTCAGCGGAATAACTAGAAATGACATTGTCAGGTCCTAGCTTTATTCTCTTTCCATAATTTCCATGACTAATATATTTTGTTTATGTCAGATTTAAAAAGTATATTACCACTATGAAGATTAAGTCTGGCTGTGTTCCCGTATCAGCGCTCTATAATGTAGGAACAACTTTGCAGTTGAAATATAGCTGCAAGCTTAGATGATCCTTGAAGCAGTCTAGAAGCCAGCTGGGCTCTCAAGGGCAAGAGAAAACGCCATTATTTAATTGGAAAAACAAGCTGAAAAGAAATCTTTGAAAAAGTGGGGAGGGAGGCGTGCCCAGGTGGCTCAGTCGGTTAAGTGTCCAACTCTTTTGATTTCAGCTCAGGTGATGCTCTCAGGGTTGTGGGATCGAGCCCCATGTCCAGCAGCCTGGAGTTGGGCTCTGCGCTCAGTGGGGAGTCTGCTGAAGACTGTCTCCCTGTGCTTCTCCCCCACAAGCCCCCCGACACGTGCACATGTACTCTTTGTCTCTTTTTCAAATAATCTTTTTTTAAAAAAGGCAGAGAGGGAGACAGCATTGGCATAGTCCTAAGTTGGGAGGCAGGGCAAGTAAAGGGACAGCTGGCCCTCAGCAGGTTGCATAATTGTAGCACAGGCTGACGTTCAGTTTCAATAATCATTTCAGTCTGCAGAAAGCCTTAATCGTGTTTGTCAGGCAGCTCCATCATGTATCGGTGCTTGGACCAGAGAGCTCGGGAAATCCCTTTCTACCTCTTACCATCTTGAGGAAACCCTTTCCTTGATTCTGCAGACATTCTTACTAACATCTGGGGTGGCTTTTTGTTTCTTTGCTTTTGAGGCACAAATTTAGGAATAAGTTTTCTACGTCTGCAGTTTGCCTTTCCTTACAACGGAACTCACTCTTGAGCACCTGCTCTGTAGATCCATCTCCATCATTTTACTAACACAGAGGTACCATTGTCCTAAAGAGCCTTTTCTCGATCATCATTCTGTCTTCCTTGTATATTGGTCTCCGTATCCATCACCTCTCTGCTTGAAACTCAACCATCTCTTAGCTGCCTTTTCCTTTTCCTATTGGCTGGAATACTGTTGTTTTAGCTACTCTCCCTCTTTTCTCATTGCTATTTCCCTACCTCCTTTAAGGGTTTTTCCTTTCCATTCAACCCCTCTGATACAGACATTCAAAATTATCTTTGATTCTGTCTGTTAACCTTTGTTTCCGTTAGTTTTTAGGAGATTATCAACTGGCTATAGATTGTAAATGCCATATGGGCAAGGTCCATTTCCCTCTTACCACGTCCCCATTATTTAGCGCTGTGTGTGGGTATATATGTATTTTGGTTGAATAAATTAATAATCATGATTTCATTTGTTCTTATGGCTTCAACGGTTCCTTCTTAAGGTGGAGTGACTTCCTGAGTCTCTTATCTCCAGTCTTGACTTTTATCTCAAGTTCAGGTCATCACTTTTACGTGTTCAGAGGACATTTATAGTTATTTATTTATTGGGGGGGGGCATTTCCACTTTAAATAGCATATGTGGCTTCTGAACTGAAATTATAAAATCAGATGTATTCTTGTTCTCTCAGAAAACTCCACAGTTCTACCTGTTGGTAAGTCCATTTATGTCCACAATATCACTGTTCTCTTGGTCAGGTTCACATAGAAATTATCTTCATTTAAAAAAAAAAAAAATATATATATATATATATATATATATATTTATTTATTTATTTATTTATTTATTTATTTATTTATTTATTTCAGTGGGGAGAAGGAGACAGAGAGGCAGGGAGAGAGAATCCCAAGCAGACTTCCCGCTGAGCACAGAACCCCATGGGGGGGCTCGATCTTACAACCCTGAGATCACAGTCCCAGCTCACATGAAGAGTCAGAACAGGTTGCTCTCTCTCTATCTCCTCTGTCCCTCAAATACTAATTCAGCACCTATTTACTATATGTCAGGTACTATGCTCAGCTCTGAAGATAGAGCAATGGACATGGCCTACCGTCGTGGGGGTCTTAGGAGCTAGACAGTAATCAAATGAACAGAGAAATAATTACAACTTGTAGTTAGAACTCTGAGTTTGGATTTTACTCCAGATTCAGTAGGAGTAAATGGGATTATGACACGATCTGGTTATATTTTGAAAAGATCACTCGGGCTGCTGTGTGAAGAATGGTTTGAGGAAAGACAAGAGCAGGAGAATAAATAGAATGGGAGACTCGGTGGGAGACTCCTGGTTTGAACTAAGGTGGTAGCAATGAGGATGAAGAAAAGTGGATGAACTTGAGGTGTGTTTTTGAGGGTGAGCCAATAGAAGCCGTCAACCATAGTTTAGATACAAGGGTAAGAATCAGTGGCTTCCAGGTCTCTGGCTTGAGCAGTTGGTGGGTAGAGGTGCTATTTACTCAGATGGAGATGGAGCAGGGATTTTTGCATTCGATTGTGGTTTTGTTTAAGGAAGATTTGTAGATGGAATCAAGAGTTCCTTCTATCTGGAGATACTGGGACTTCCAGCGGGAAGCAGGCCGTTGGCTATCTAGGTATGCAGTTCAGATGACAGGCCTGTGCTAGGAACGTCATTTGGGAATTGTCAGAATGACAACAGGATACTGATGATGATAAATAGCAAATGTGTGGTGCTGCCTCTGCCTGGCCCTGTTGTGAGTGCTTTATATTCAGCCCTCCGATGACCCTGGGGAGTTCATACCGCTAATCGCCCCGCTGTACGGATGAGGCAGCTGAAGCTCACTGGTAAATCACTTGCGTAGCGTGTCTCAGATAACTGTTTGTTACACTGAGTTAGAACTAATGATGTAGGTAATGTGGGAAGCTACGGAATCGCACATCATCATTCAGAGCAAGAGAATAGCTAAAGAGAAGCAGAGAGCCAGGATTGGGCTCACTGTTTTCACTTTGTTTCCCAACTCAGAAGCCTTTATTTGCTCCAATTGGAACAAAAGATAAATGTCCACTCCTCACTCAGACTGTCAAATCTTTACATAATCTATGCCCAACCTGCTTCGGTGTCTTGCCTGTTCCCTGTGTGATTGCACCAATCCCTGAGATCACCTCTGCCCTCCCTTGCGCTCACTCTCCACCTTTCTCCACCTACCTGTTAACTTAAGTCCGCTCTAGGATTCAGGCTCTCTGTAGCCTTGAAGCCTTCCCTGATGCCTCCAGTGTAGAAACTAATCATAGTTACTGCGTGTCGGGTGCTTCCTGAGAGCTCAGGAAATGAGAAACAGGTAGCAGGCTCCTGCTTTGTTCTTTCTGCTCGTTTTGTTTTTATCAACATCTTCTTAGTGAAATGATGGAAATTTTTTAATAAATAGCTTATCTGGGGACGCCTGGGTGGCTCAGCAGTTGAGCATCTGCCTTTGACTCAGAGCATTACCCTGGGACCCCGGATGGAGTCCCACGTCAGGCTCCCTGCATGGAGCCTGCTTCTCCCTCTGCCTGTGTCTCTGCCTCTCTCTCTCTCTCTCTCTCTCTCTCTCTCTCTCTCTCTCTCTCCTCTCTCCTCTCTCTCTCTCTTTCTCATGAATAAATAAATAAAATCTTTTTAAAAAATGGCTTCTCTACTTATCAGAGGATCAGAGATGACTTGAAAATTCAGATCTCTCACTGTAAACTGAGATCACTAATTTGGAAGTATATTTTGCTTTGAATGACCTTTTCTGTTTGAGTTGGGTCACTGGCATTAAGAATATATACTTGAAATAGCAGATTTCCTGAACTTTCTATCAGGCACTACTGTGTGGAATGCAAAGCAGGATCAAAGAAGCCCAGCAGATTACAACGGGCCTTGCTTGTGAACTTCCAGGCCAGATAGGATGACAAGACGTGGGCATAGAAGGAGTCATGGAATGGGCCCATCATCAGCCCCGGTGGGCAGCTCTTGTGGTGAATCTGCTCCTCAGACTTATTTATACAGCTCAGCGTTTTTAAAGAAATCCAATTACTTGTCAAATTTTATGACTCAGGAGCTTTCACATAAAAATCCCATATATTAGCCTCCCTGGAAAACCCAGAGAATCAGACAACCCTGAGGGAACAGTGAGCCGGAGCCGTGGAGCAGCCCCGCCTGTGTGTAGACCCCATTTTCTCTGGTTCTGCACGGTTTCCACTCCCCCACTGCATTGCATCCTGCCCACACTCCTCATTTATGCCACTTGTTGGTGTCTGTGACCCTCAACAGTTCAGTCAGGGTGCCGTGTAATTAGGACAGAAAGTGTTGTGGGATTTCAGAAGGAATAGAGTGCACTTTGGAGAACACAGTATAATGGAAAGAATATAAGCTTTAGAGCTAGGCAGATCTAAATCCAAATCCTAGCCCTGCCTTCCTCCTGTGGCCTTCTGCCTTGGAGATGTGCTTTCCCTCCAGCTCCCTTTGCTTATGATAAAATGGAAAGTATCACCTCCCTTATGGGGTTGTAATGAGCATTAGCAATGATGTACGTATAGTTCCTAATAAGCCTTGTCCCTGGGCAGCATACACTGGTTGATCCTGTCCAAAAAGTCTAGCAGGATACCTTGGTTTAAGTATTTGGAAATTGTCACCAAAAAAAGCCTGGTGTTGGGGGACGCCAAATTCCAGGTAGATTAAAAAGTTAAATCTAAAGAAGTGTAACTCTTTTTTTTTTTTTTTTTTTTTTTTGTTAACCAAAAGGGAAATGCAGTTGTATATTTAACTTCCCCCAGGTTGAGAAAAGACTTTCTAAGCATAAAAACCATGGAGGAGAACCAAAGAAAGGTCAGAGTTGACTCCAAAAGTCTTTGAGCTACTCTATGTTAAATATCATCAACTCCGTTAAGGGACAAATACCAAATGAGAAAAATATTTGCAGAAAGTATGACAAAGGATAAACATCTATCTGTGGTTATAGATCAATAAGAGAAATACTAACATCCTGTAGAACAATGGACAAGGAACATGAACAGAGAGTTGACAACAGAGTAAGTGCAAACGGCAAATAGTCATGGGAAGAAATGTTGAACGGGGTTAATAATTAAAGAATTCTCTGAATAATGAATTGTCACTTTTCCCCTGAATTTTTTTTCGTCATTTTCAGTTGGTAATGTTTGGTATTGGTGATGTGACCAAAAGATAGGTACTGTAGTATTTTCCTGATGGAATTCTAAATTGCCACAACCTTCTTAAGCAGTTTGATGGTATAAATCAAACTGGTTTAAAGTTCATATTCTTGGATCCAGTAATTCCATTTTTGAGAGCATATCCTTAGAAAAATAATCAAAAATGTTTTGCTCAGTATCTACTTCAGTAGCCTTTGTTTCTTTCTTGTTTTCTTTTTTTTTTTTCCCAGCATTGGTGGTGTATTAAAATCTCCGTGTCCAACACTGTGTACTCATTACTATATTCTTAGCATTCGCTCAGTGCCTGACAGACACGAGTGGTGAAAAAATATTTGTGAGTTTAAAGAAGGAAAGATATGTTCATATAAAGGAATATTCTATAACCCCATTTCTGAAATACTATACATTTGAGATGAAGGAACCTGCTCACGCTCTAATGTTCCAAGTGTAAAGTGATTATGTAGAGAGGATGTTTCCTGTGCATGCATGGCGCTGATCCTGGATGATAGGATTGTATGTTCTTGGTGCTCTTGGCACTCAGTCTTTCAGCAGGTATTAGTTGGTGCCTGCGGTAGGCGCGGAGCATGTTTCAGAGGACGGAACGACGCAGTCCTCTGTTCACGGGGTTTATCGGGGAGGGAGCAGGAAGGCAGACATCAAACCAGTCGTTTGCATGTGTCTCCTACTTCAGTGAACGTGTGTTACTTTAGTAGAGAGAAACACCGCTGCTGCGGATTTTCAAGCATCGGTCGTTGGTTGTAATTCCTAAGGCACCTTTTTAGGACAAGAAAGGAGCGAATATGTGAAAAAAATCTACATATAGCTTATAAAATGTGAAGTTACCTTTCCAGTGAAAAGAAACATATTTAGGGGGGCAGCCCCGGTGGCACAGCGGTTTAGTGCCACCTGCAGCTCAGAGTGTGATCCTGGAGACCCGGGATCGAGTCCCACATCGGGCTCCTTGCATGGAGCCTGCTTCTCCCTCTGCCTGTGTCTCTGCCTCTCTCTCTGTGTCTCTCATGAATGAATAAATAAATAAAATCTTAAAAAAAAAAAAAGAAACATATTTAGGTTTCCTATCTGTTGGATGGTTAGTAATGACAGAACGATAAATACAGCCAGACTTTTTCCCCTAAATACCATTTTTCTAAAGGAAATTGAATAGGTTTACATTGAGAGGCAGAGGTGGGCGTGCCTCACCCAGGAAGGTGAAGCCCCAGCGCTCTTTGGGAATCATAATTGAGTGTTCAGATGAACCAGCTGTGCTTGGGGAGAGGGGGGAGAGTGTTGATCAGAATCCATATAAAAGCATGTTTTTTGTTTTTTTCATCTACTTGTAAAACTTTGTGTAGAAAACCAGAATGTCAGTGACAACGGAGCCCACCCTGTAAGCTGATTGAGACCCTAAAAAAACTCTTTTTTAAAAAAAATAAGCTTTCTGCCCAACATGGGGCTTGAACTCAGCCCTGAGATCAAGAGTCACATGCTCTACTGACTGAGCCAGCCAGGCGCCCCTAAAAAGCCTCTTTTAACTGAGATCAGGAATGGAAAATTTTATCCTAGGCCATGGGTTTTTTTAGGGGTTTGTTTTGTTTTGTTTTGAAGAAAGACCTAAGTAAATGAAAAGGGCTACAGAGCCGTGTTTTGGTAACTTAAGCATGCTTAATGGCTGTGAACACACTCCTCTAAACAGTCTGACCCTTGCTTCCAGCGTTGCTTATCCATTTATCAAGTTGAGCTTTAGGCACAGCCACATGAGCTCCACTGGCCTTTTTTTTTTTCTTTCTTTCTTTTTTTATCTGTTTCCTAAGTGGAAAAAGTGTGTGTGTGCCCTGCTTAAGTTAGAGGGTGGCTCAGGGGTCTGTTGGCGCTCTGGCCTCAAGAGGAGGATGTATCTGTGAGCTGTGTTGCCTTAGTAGAATCCCTTGCCCTCTTTCCTATCTCCTTCTACAAATTAGGAATGCGCTTTTGGAGCAAAGGGTGTTGGAAGGGACAGATAACAAGCAGCAAAGTAATGACCTCACCTCCTACAGTGGGTGCCCTGGGTCTCACTGTCCTTTGGGGACTGATCAAGAGTAGCTCTATCCCTCGTGAAGGATTTCTGTCTTCTGCTTTTAGGTAGAGCTAAAGTTTAAATGGAATGTAGTGTCTTTAACAGCAACCTGAGGCTTTCTCTCATTTGAAAAATTCACATCTTAGGAACATTAAGTGAAACATGGCTCTGTTGAACGTCACTTTCCGTCAGGGCCGATGCTTCCCCCTTGCCACGTGGAACCCTCTCTCCCTTGCTGGTTCTGTGCCCGCCACATGTTTCCAGGCGGAAGTACAGTGCTCACTCCTTTTCCACTGGCCTTGGCGCCCCTTCCTCCTCAGTAGTGTTTCTACCGCTTGAAGAGATCTTTGTCTCAGGATTGGCTTCATGTGCGGTTCAGCGTCTTTCCTCTCTCCACTACGCCGCCCTGTCCCGTGTCTGTACTTAGAGTAGGTCGCGCTGCGCTCCGAGCATGCGGCATGCGGAGGGCCACGGGAGGTCTGCTCCTCCCTGTGTTGAGCCGTGGTCGGTAACGGACTCTGCGGCCTAAATCCAGGAGCCTTGCACCTCTGATCTCATGGATGATGCGCTCCCTTCTGGTATACTTTGTCCAGCAGGACATACATCTTCTCTGGTTGGAATCCTTTTTTTCAGAGAGCTGCCTTTTGCTTCTCGGAGATGGAACTGGGCCACCCAGGGCCAGGTCACCTTCGCACTGCCCTCTGGCTGGCTGAGGGGTCAGAGGTTAGTTATTACTTGCTACTACAAAAGAAAAGGTGGCGACATAATTAAAGTCAATCACCAAGACCAAAAGTTATTTCAAACATTGCTTTTATCTTCTGCCTGTAAAAGTTAGGACTGTGCTCCACAGAGTCACTGCCAAGGGTCGGGACCTGGAACTTAAACTGTTTATGCAAGTTCATTATTGTTTTGATTTTGACTTTCCTAAAGGAAATCATTATAAATAGTTATGTTCTGAGAAGCACCCCTACAGTATAAACATAAACACAGTATTGCAGTGAAATCAATCCTACAGTAAGCCAAACGCAATCCCTTGCATCAGAAGTGAAGTAGGTGAATGGGTGGATCTGCCCAGAATGGACGTGGAAAACTCAGGAAACTTGGGTCTCAACTCTTGACTAGCTCTTCGGATGCACCCCTTTGTTGGCTGCAAAGCAGGAGGACCCCACCTTTGGGCTGTTTCCCAGGCCATGCGGGAAGCTCCACTAGAGTCCCGGACAGGTGTTGACTTTGAGCTCCCTGGAGTAGAGGGGCAATGTAAATGCAAGGCATTTGTATCTGAAGTGTTTGACCACCAGTCCCGGTTTGCAGCAGTGTTCGGGTCAAGCCAGAGCTCCCTTCTTTAAGAAAATCTTGCTGTTGACGCTTCTGGAAAGAAACAAGAATACATCTCCAAGACGCCAGAGGAGCCATAGGAAGAGTTGTAAACTGTTTTAACATAGGCATGATTAGTGAATTAGCATAAATTCTAAAAAGGCGATGAGAACTCATCACACCACGTCTTGTTTAAAAGCCCATTTTTTTCCACACTAACTATGTCAAAATACAGAGCGCAGCATAAAACACACATAAAGAGTTCTTGTGTAAGTGACTTAATTTCTTCACAGGCCAGAACGGGTTCTTGTTCATTTTAGATGCTGATGATGATAATATCTGGCACTTGTACTTAATATGTGCCAGTCTCCAAGTGACTTACGCAAATCGCATCAGTGGAGGCTTAAAACAGCCCGATGTGGCAGGTCGTGTCGTCGTCCCCGTTTTACAGATGAGTAAACTAAGGTACAGAGTGGTGACACAACCTGCCTAAGGCCCAGCGGCTGCCATGCACAGAGCCAATAGGTGAACCCCTGCAGTCTAGCTGAGCAGAGGTTCACGTCCCTTGACCATTGTCAGATTCTGCTGCATCTTGATCACACAAGCAGAAAATGTAGTGCAATGAATGCTGTTTTCTAGGAAGAGAACGGAGACTACACATATGTGGAAAGATTGAAGATACCCTTGGATCATGGGACCTTGTTAATCATGGAAGGAGCCACACAAGCCGACTGGCAGGTGAGAACATGCAAGGAATTTGGATTCACACGGAGGCAGTGCCCTGATGGCCACGAGTAGTACTTTCCCTAGTACATATGGTGAAAAGCAAGTTGCTTTTATCATGATCGAGAGGCAGGACAGTGGCACATTTTCAAGGAGTTTTGATTCTACAGAGCAAACATCCGCAGCAGGGGCGTCCGGTCGAGCTTTCTGTGACGGGGGAAGTATCTGCGTCTCCTAAGCCCCCGTGTAGTACCCACAGCTATTCTTGATCTCTTGACATGGGGCTAGTGTGCTGAAAGACTGAATTTTTAATTTAAGTTAAATTCGTTTCAATAGCTTCAGGTAGCCAGTGGCTAGCACAGCTTCACATCTTAGGCCTGCGTGTGTTAAAGCCAGGTCACCTGTAGGATGTGCAAGTTCACGTAAACGCTTAGCACGGGAGTGCGGGCTCATGGCCGTCTTGGCGCTCAGCCGCTTATGTGCTTAGGAGATGTGGGAAGTGGCAGGAAGCTGCGAGGAAGATCCACGATTACAAGAGATACAGACCTCCCTGTGAAGGCGCTGGCTTATCGGAGTGATGGGGGGGGGGGGGGCTTGGCTTCAGAGAAGAAAACCTTTCTCCACGAGACTTCAGATCCTTTACTGATGCTCACAGAGGACGAGGGGGGGTGAAATCAAAATCGTCCTGTCGTCATAAATGTGTTTATGTCAGCGTTATTTATATTTCTGTTCAGCACCGAGTCCCCAGAGAGTACCACTCTAGAGAACTGAGAATAAACCTGACCTTTCGGACGGTTTATCCAGACCCTGGAGGCACTGGTGGTGTGAGACCTTGAGAGAGCAGCCGTGCTGACGCCGAGCACACCTTCTGCCATGAAGAAACCTGCAGAGGCTGGTGCAGCTCATCTCGTGGGGTGGCTGTAGGGAAGACGGGGTGGGATTTGCTTCCCAGCTCGGAGTCCTGTTCAGAGACGGCCAGCGGCTCGTGTGCGTGCTCTGTTCACCGCAGGAACGCTGCTCCCCGATCGCATCTTGAAATCACATATTTTCTTTAGGCAAATTAAAAACTGCTGTGGCCGTGCTCACGGGTGATTTTGTCTGTGGACCGTTTCTTCCTGCCCTCCCTGCTTCGTTTGAGGCAATTGAGTGGGCCCTGCCGCCAGGGTAAATGCGCACGTGTCTGCTCCTTGTGATTCCGTGAAGTAGTATATAAACAGGCGTCGGCGACCGCAGCCCTCGGCAGGCAGACTGCTGCCCGGACCCAGAGGAGGCCTCGCCGAGTCTCGTGAAGTCCGCCTCGACGGCCCAGTGTCTTGGCTTGCCGCTTCCGTAATGGAAAGCTGCGTGTTCCGGGAGCACTTCATCTAACCGAGTCTCCCTCCTGGGACACGCTGGGTACAGGCCTCTGAATAAGGAGCAGAGGCTTCGTCCGGTAGCCCAGCCATCTGCAGGCAGCCACCGGGAAACTTGTAACACGAGAGAAGCCTGTCCCCTCGGAGAGAGAAGTAATGGAGTGATGTCATGAGAAATTTAGGCTGAAGAGCAGCAAATGTCCTGCTGGTGACAGCTGTCCTGCACAGATGAGTTTCCCCTGGAGAACGACTTGAGTCACTTAAGCCCAAGCCAGAGAGAAGCAGGAGCAGTCCCCTGGGGACACACTCTGTTACCCAATAGTCATTTTTTCTTTAGGTTCCGGGAGCCCTGTGACGAAAGCTGTCTTCTGACTCTTAGACACAAGTTGTGTCTGCCCTCTTAGACACAAGTTCCCGAGATCCCACAGTTGGTCCGTGATGTCACCGAGGTTCCCAAAACAGAACAGGGTGGCCGCCCTGTGTTGCATCATAAATCAGGTGTCATCTTGACCTCTTGACCTAAGAGCACTGCCCAGGATTGATTCCAAACCAAGATATGGAAAACTCGAGAGAAAGAAAATGGAATTAAAGGGATGAAAACAGGGCAGGAGAGTTAGAGTTTCCCTGGCTGCCTGCTGGGAAAATGTGTAGAGGCTTCTTGCTTGTGATCCTGTTTGTGTTTCGGGCTGTAAGATGCATGGTCTCGGGGATGGTGGGACTTGCCACTGGCTGGAGGCTCTTCCCCGGAGCTCGATGGGACTCTGGGCCAGGCAGGCCCTGCTCTCTGTCGGATTCTAGCTCCCTCCCACCCCCTCCCTTTTCTGGTGATGTTTTGCGTGTGGATAGCTCCTTTCTGTAAAAAATGCTCAGCGCTTTATAAAATCTGAACATCACACCAAGCCTTTCGGGGAGGGAGATACAAATTACCATAAAAATAAAATAAAGCCTCTAATTCCTGGCTGTTTTCCTATTAAACAAAATCTGGCCAGGGTGGTACAGCCAGCTTGGGTTGTGAGTCTGATGCATGACATCGGGAAATTCCTCTTCCGCCCCCGTAGACCACAGAACCCGCAGCTGGTCCCCGGTCCTACGGCGTCCCTCCTAAGGTAGGGTCAGGGCCTCCCCTCATGTCAGCTGCACATTTGATCTCTTCCCTCGTCGCTGCTGGGGCTGCCAGGGAGACAGATGCGTGCTCTGTGCCCGCAGCCGGGCCACCGCCGGGGCATCTTCATCTGAGAGCAGCAACTGCATCTTCTGTTTCTCGGCACCCGGTGGTAGGACTGCCTTTTTTTTTTCTCCTCTAACCACAAGATGATGTCCCTTTTGAAATGACAAGCAGATACTTGCCGTGGAGTTAAAGCACAGGGTTTAGGACTGGACAGGACTTTTCAGAACCTGGCCGAGGACTCTCCGTGACCGCACCAACCTGCCGCTGTGTTTTACTGGCCGTAAATCTTAGCCAGGAATTCGGGGCTGAGCTACTTTGCCGACAGCGCTTGTAAAACGGAGGAAGTAAATATAACAACGTACCGTGAAGAAAAACCCCCTTAGTTGTTTGCTGCCCTTTTTTGATTTTTAGTAACCTGCCAGGCACTGTCCTGGAAACTTTCTATGTCATCCTTCATCCTCCCCACAGCCCTGCAGGAGAGGGATGCTCTTCCCATTGCAGAGACCGGCAGCTGAGTCCCCCAAGCAGGGTAGAGTGAGGTAATAGGCCTTGGAAGTAGCAGAACCAGAATTCAGACCACAGGTGAGCCCTTAAACTGTGTGCTTATTCCTCCGCCATGATGGATGTAGGCCCAATAGTTGCCGGGCATCCCTGAGAACCTGGACCCCTGCGCTCGCTCCTGCAGAGCTGGCCGCCCCGCTCACCCTAAGCCCCTGCTAGAGCTCACCCTAGGCCCTGCTCACCCTAGGCCCCTGCCAGGCCCCCGTGTTTGTCCTCTGCTTTCCCGTATGCGAGGGCAGGCCTCTGCATCTCCTCTCTTCCTAATCATTAGCAGCTCTAACTGGCCCTTTAACTAAGGAAGTTCATTTTGGGGCTCAGAACCCAGTTTCTGGCAAGTTGGATAAATCTCATCCACCCTTCCTGTGACCCAGACCGTGTTTCCTGGTGGTATCCCAGCAAACTCCGGTGGGTGGTGGCCCCTTCCTCTTCATGCTTACCTGTGAGTACATCTGGGGCCCCCGAGGACACCCAAAGTCAGCATCACGCTTCATACTTCACGAGGGTACTGCTGTGGCGAGCAGGTGGCCCAAAGAAACGGGTCGGGTGGTGCACTGGAAGCGCCTCGACGACAGGCAGGCCGCCTCAGAACAGCAGCCAGCATCTGTGTATCCTCCGCCGTGAAACCTGGTCCATTGACTTCGGTGGCATTTGGATCACAGCCCGTAACCCTGACGTTTCCCCTGAGTCCGCGGCCTCCTGGCCCCTGTGGCTGGCCCTGCTCAGTGCGTGGCTCTGTGCCCTGAATCGCCACAGAACAGGGTGCTGTGCTGAGCAGAGGCCCCAGGGGGTCTGTGGAGGAATCCTGCACGTGATGGGTCTCTGCCCCGCTGAGTCTGGCAGCTTTACTTGGCTGCGGAATATCCAAGACCCACATTGCCTTTTCTGGTCATAAACACTTGAGAAGTGTTGAATCTGAAGTCTTGATTGCTTTATTTTTCTGAACAATGGTTTTGAAAAAGCTGAATGTTTCCATAGCGATGCATTTTGTTGGTTTGAATCTTTACTTGACATGAGTCAGCCCCGCGCTGCCCTCGGACGGGCCTGGGCCGTAGCCGTGCCCCTCTCCCCATCTCCTCTTTAGAAAGACCCCTCGCGTGAAGCCCGTCGGTGGCTGCTGGAGCCCAGCCTGGCACGCGGCGCCCTGTGTGAGGTCAGCAGGGAGATGACGCGGGCATTCGTCCCTCAGAGTGGAGCGGGCTCCTCTCCAGCGGGCTTTGGCCCACGCCCCTGTTCGGTGCCCTGCCGGCCTCCTCGTCACTGTTCGGTCGGTGAGGGGCCTGGTGTCCGGGAGCAGTGTGGGGAGCAGGGGCACTTAGATGGGATGCTTGCAGCAGCATTCCTGGAAAGCCGGTTTTCTCGGTGCTGTGCACGGTATGAGTGACCACATCGTCATTACAGAAGCGTCTGTGCCGTCACCCTAGCCCCTGTCACACTCCTGGACGCCTGGTCCCCTTTCTCCTGGGGCCTCCAGAAGCGTGGGTGTGTTCAGGCAGGATCCTGGCCTCTCATCCCACCAGCTGTCCCTCTGGACGCAGATTACAGGTTTCTGAGCAGAAGCAAAGGTGAAAGCCAGAAGGGGCTTCCCCGGCCTGCGTTGGGCCTGGGGGTGCCTGGGGGCTCGGGGGCTCAGGATCTGGCTCGTGCCATAGTCGCACGGGTCATGGGCTGGGTGCTCCGCTCAGAGTCGGCCTCGGTTTCTCCCTCCGCCCCTGCTCCTACTCCTGGGGCTGCAGGGGCTGCTTTCTTGGTCCTCACACCGGAGCAGCAGAGACCCCAAGAGCGGCCTGCGGGGCAGCACACGTGGCCAGGACGCCCCTGTGCAGGCCGGTGGAAGCTGTGCACCCTGGGCAGTGTAGGGCTGGCCACCCCGTCCCGGGCCGTGGCGACCCATCTGTCCCTGTGCTGCCAGCCCCCACCCTGCGCCCGCCTGTGCTTGGAGAATGGCATGGGTGGGGCCCTCCAGGAGGGGAGTGCGCACCCCCCAAGAACACGCCTCCCTGCCAGAGGAACGTGGGAGGGGTGGATAGGGACGCCGCAGGGGGGGGGCTTCCCCCTCTGGCCCCGGGGTTCATGCTGCGGATGCCCAGGCAGGCCCCCGAGAATGCCTTCCCGCGCCCTCGCTCTTGCTGGGGAGAGGAAACTGCAGTGTTTCCTCTGCAATGTTGGGGATTGGCCACCCACTTCCTCCGCACCGTCTCTGGCGGGAGCCTATGGTCCCCACACCTGCAGGAGGCCCGCAGGAGGTGCGGAGGCCCCGGGTCTAGCCGGGGCGGGGAGGGGGGGGCCGGAGCTGGCAGGCTGCTTGCCCCCGCCCTGATCAGGAGGCCAAGGTCCAGGGCTGCTCGGCGCCGGGCACCGGGAACAGTGGGGACACGGCAGCCGAGTGGGGGCAGGGAGCCGGGTGGCTTCAGCTCGTGGCCCGCGCCCCCCCCCCCCCGCCAGGCCTCCTTTGTGGCTGGTCACCCGGGCTGCTGGCCCCAAGTGGGACTCCACACGTGCCCTGGTGACCGCAGCCCGGCCTCCTGCGGGCGAGTTGTGCCTCTGCCGCCCACCGCGGCCCTGTGCCTTGCCTGTGCCCCTGCCTGTGCCCCTGGTGGGCTCCGGGGCCTCACGGCTCTGCGGGCAACAGCGAGGGAGGCCCAGGAGCTTCGGGAGGAGGATGGCCGAAATGAAAATTGTCCACAACTTAAAATTGTCAAGATCCGGCTGCACTTAGGCGTCTCCTGGGATGTTCCGAGGCCACGGGGCCGAGCGCTCCCAGGTGCCAGAGCGGCCTGGCCTCAGGGCCCCGTGCTCCCCGCAGCCCCGCCACATGCTCTAGGCTTGGTCCCCTGCCTAACCCCACTGCCTGTCTCTCCCCGGGCTGCCTTGGAGGGTCCTCAGCCTGGGGGACAGGTCGCCAGCCAGGCTCGGACGCACCCCCACAGTCACTTGGTTTTCTCGTCCTTGCTGGCACCAAGTTCTGTGCAGAACGCCTCGGCCTGGAAGGTTAAACAGTATTGCCAGGCTGGAACGTGGTTCAGGACCAGGGCTCTTACGTCCACAGAGCATGTGTCAGATGCAGCGGGGAACATACAAGAGGAGGACATGACCCTCCCGTCACAGATGCAAGTAAGCCAGCATGGCTTTCATTTTCCTTCTCAAAATTTTTTTTTGTTTTTATAAAAAAAAATTTGTTTTTATTCCTGACTACAAAAGCAGTATGTGTTCTTTTGCAAGAAATTAAAAAGAAAGATAAGAGGAAAATCACTTGTAACTTTACAACCAGAGACCACAAATAGCTCTTCACGTTTTGCAGTGTTTTTTGTACGTATTTGTAGCTTAAAAAAAAAAAAAAAAAGCAACTTTGTACGGAACTCCTCCTTTCCTAGCCTTTTCTATTAAGAATATCAGTGCAAAAAAAAAACATCAGTGCATCCTTTCACAAAGATGGTGCTGAAGATGAAGAAGGAAGCCCCTGCCCCTCCCAAACCCGAAGCCAAAAAGCAAAGGCTTTGAAAGCTAAGACAGCGGTGCTGAAAGGCTGCACAGTCACCAAGAGAAGATCCGCACGTCACCTACATTCCGATCGCCCAAGACCCTGCGCCCCAAAGTCAGCCCAAGTATCCTCGAAAGCGCACCCCTGGGAGAAACAAGCTTGATCACTATGCCATCAAGTTCCCCTGACTACTGAACAGCCATGAGGAAAACAGAAGAGAACAGCACCCTTGTGTTCATTGTGGACGTCAAGGCCAATGAGCACCAGGTCAAACAGGCTGTGAAGAAGCTCTATGACATTGATGTGGCCAAGGTCAGCACCTTGATCAGATTGGGATCATCTAAACTGAGTCCAGCTGGCTATAAATCTAAATATAAATTTTTTCACCATAAAAAAAAAAGAACATCAGTATGTGACTTTTTTAATATTTTTTTTATTCATGAGAGACACAGAGAGAGGCAGAGACACAGGCAGAGGGGAAGCAGGCTCCCTGTGGGGACTCGATCCCAGGACCCCGGGGTCACCCCCAGAGCTGAAGGCGATGCTAACCCGCTGAGCTCCCGGGCTGCTCTTCCGTCGGGACATTAATCGCTCTCCATTAAATGGCTCTGCGTGGCCGTGTAGTGTTGTTGTGTCTGGTCGTGGTGGTCTCTAACCTGTGCCATCACGTTGGATATTTAGATCGTCATTGACGTTGGGGTGGTGTTTGCTGTTATCAGTAACCGGTGAGTTTTGGAAATCAGGAGAGGGGCCCGTGGGAGGCCGGGTGGCGTGGTAGCTAAGAGCCCAGGCTTTGGCCTCATTCAGACTTCAGTTCAAATAAAAAGAACAGGTAACGTTTCTACAGAGCCTGGATATGGCGCCCAGGCTGTGTTCAGTGCCAAACTTGTATCGCCTCATGACTATTAACCCTCACAGCGGCCTGGGGCCAGGAGCTATTTTTATCCTCATTTTGCAACTCAGGAAACAGAAGCACCCCCTCACTTAGGCTGCTGTCCTGTGGCTGGCCTTCGTGCCCGTCCATTATTATTTCCTAGAGTACGTCCCTAAAAGCAGGGTCCTTGCCCGGAGTTGGAAGGCTCTGTGTATCCGTGAAGCCTTGAATCTATGGTGTCCGTGGCTTTCCAGAAAGGGCTTGCCAGCTGCTTCTACCAGTGGTGCTGAGCACACCTGAGAACCCCCAGCTGCGCTCTGAGCACCGGGAGTAGCAGGCCCCGCGCTCAGGCCCCACGCAGGGCCCCCCCACGAGGCCTCTCTGTCCAGGAAGGAAGAGGCAGCAGGCCGCCCTGCCCGGAGCACGCCAGCCTTCAGTCTGTCTCCGGCAGCGTCAGCCTTGAGACTGTGTCTTGTGTCCTTTGCTGAGAAAACAAGACCCACACTTTGGCAAAGGAGCTCGGTGACAAGGTAGATGTGAACCACGGGGCCCTGACAGCGCCGCTGCGCTCCGAGCGAGATGGGATTTGGGGCAGCTGTGGGGAAGGGCTGCGCGCAGGGGCAGCAGCCAGTGGAGAGGGCTGTCGGGTGATACGGGCGGCCTAGGTGGCCTGCTGCGGGGCCTGGCCGGCGGGAGGGGGCTGCAGGCCGCTTTCAGGAGGAGCGGGGGGGCAGGGCAGCCCCAGCAGAGAGCAGCGTGGCCGCTGGGGACCCCAGGATCGCAGGAGCCAGACCCCCACAGGCCGAGCCACGGGTGAGAACAGCGGAGGCCCCTTACGGAGCTGGGAGGGAGGCCCTGGCTGCGGCCGCCACCGCCCACGCCCGCACCCACACCCGCACCCACCACTGCTCCTGCTCCCCCACCGAGGCCCGGGCCCGACCCGCCCTGAGCCGCTGGAGCGGAAATGCCGGGTCCCTAACCCGGTGCCTCCTGCAAGCCGCCGCCAGGGAAGTCCGCGCGCCCGGGGACTCCGGGGTCGTGCCCTGGGCCGATGGGGGGCCAGACCTCTGAGCCACCGGCGTCCCTGGAGGAGCTTCTTTGACCAAAACCCACGGTAAAAAAAAAAAAAAAAAGCCTGCGTCCCCGCCCCCGCGGCGTGTTCCGCTGCAGCCGAGGCGCCCGAAGCTGCTTCCCGCGCCGGCCCTCGGGTGCCCGGTCCCGCCGGGTCACCGCGGCCTCCCTCGGGCCTCCCCTGCCTGGGCCCCAGGGCGGCCGCCCGTCGCACGGCCTCGCACCTGGGGCCGCCGCCAGCCCCTGCGCCCGCCCCACCCCCTGCCCAGGCTCGGGAGCCCGGGACTCCATGCGCTGCGGCGGCGGCGGGCCTGGGAGCGACCCCAGCTCCGTGTGCGGGGCCCGTGGCGGGGACAGCGGGGCCAGAGCCGGACAGGCCGCGCGCAGCTGGGCCCGGGAGGACCCCCGCGGCCCCGACGGGCAGGCCACGGGCGCGGCAGCTCGCGGTGCCCACGCTGCGGCGGGCGGGGCCTCCCGGCGGCCGCGGGCACCTTTCCCACGCTCCGCCCGGGTTCTTTTTTTTTTTTTTTTTTTTTTTATTTATGATAGTCACAGAGAGAGAGAGAGGCAGAGACACAGGCAGAGGGAGAAGCAGGCTCCATGCACCGGGAGCCCGAAGTGGGATTCGATCCAGGGTCTCGAAGCAGGCTCCATGCACCGGGAGCCCGAAGTGGGATTCGATCCAGGGTCTCCAGGATCGCGCCCTGGGCCAAAGGCAGGCGCCAAGCCGCTGGGCCACCCAGGGATCCCTCCGCCCGGGTTCTCGGAGTCTCCTTGCAAAGCTCCGCGTCCTCGGGTTCGTGGCCCGGCGCTGCCCCGCGGCCGTCCTGGAGGAGGCGGCGCCAGGCCGAGGCCCCCCGCGTCGCGGGGACTGGCGGGGCGCTGGCGGCGGCTCCGGGGCTGCTGTGCTGGCCGCGCCCTCGCCACCACCGGGCCGGGGCTGCGGCGGGAGCCCAGGGCCCAGGCGGGGACGGGCCGGCGGCGCAGGTCCCGGGCAGCCGGCGCTCGGGAGGGCATCCGCGGTCGTGGGCCGCTCCCGCCCGGCCCGGCCAGGCCCGCCGCGCACCCGTTCCTGCCCCTGCCCCCTGCCCCCTGCCCCTGCTCGGGCCGGCCTCGGTCGTGGGACACAGGGGACGCCGCGGGCCGTACAGGCGGCAGTTCTCGGACGGGCGGAGCCCAGTGGCTGGACGGGCACCGCGGGCTGTGGGGCTCGGGGTCCCCTGGGAGCGCAGCGGCCCTGCTGCCCCGGGTGTCTGCGGGCTGGTGACACCTGCTGGGCCGCCCTGGCTCCTGTCCCCGCCTTGGCAAGTTCTCCCTCTCCACGCCTCTGGGCTCCCTCCCTCCCTCTTCCCCTCTTCTTCTCTCCCTCTCCCTCCCTCCCTCTCTCCCTCCCTCCTTCTCTCCCTCCCTCCCTCCCTCTCCCTCCCTCCCTCTTCCTTCCTCCCTCTCTCCCTCCCTCTCCCTTCCTCCCTCTCTCCCTCCCTCTCCCTTCCTCCCTCTCCCTCCCTTTCCCTCCTCCCTCCTCCCTCCTCCCTCCCTCTCCCTCCCTCTCCCTCCCTCCCCCTCCTTTCCCTCCCTCTCCCTCCCTCTCTCCCTCCCCCTCCCTCCCTCCCATGCACACTGACACCCCCTCTTGGAGCTTGCTGAGGATTGTCATGGCAACTCTCCAGCAAAATTATCAAAACACTTCTGTGCTCACACTCGTACCAGACCAGACGAGGTGCTAATTCTGAGCAAGGCGGAAGCAGGTGGTAAGAGGCCGAAGCCACAGGCTCTGCAGGGAGGCTCCTGGGGGCACGAGGTGAGGGTGGCTCAGCAGGCCCGACAGCCTGGCACTCAGGTGGTAGTTGTTGCCGACCCCTCCCTTCCCCTCCACCACATTCACATTTCCCACTGCATCCACCCAGATGCACGCACTCACATGTGCACACGGACATGCACAGTGGGGACCAAACACCCCCATAAAACAGCAGCATCTGGAGTAGCTGTCTCCACGTTCAGCCTTTGGAGGCTTGAGATCAACTCTGGGGAGACTCCTGGGTGTGTGCGGGGACCCAACTGGCCAGGGCTCGAGCTGGCAACCGGCCAGGCCAGGGGGGCGAAGTGGTCGCAGGAGGGGGCCTAACCCCCCCCCCCCGCCCCCAGACGCAGAGGCACACCTGTGAGCAGAACTGCTCCACCCCGGCGCTGCCAGCTTTGCGCGGGACCTCCGTGGCGCCCAGCCTCTGCTCCCAGGACGACCCGGCCGGGGTGCTGCAGGCTCCTTGGCAACAGAGCCCTGTTAATAGCTGAAGAACTGGTGGTTGCTTTTTTTAAACCTAGGCTCTGCCCAAAAGCCAGAGCGTGGTTGGGGCTGGTGGGGGAGGTGGTGGCCAGGCCCCTCGGTGGTCTGGTCCCATCCTCTTGCCCCATCTGCTCCCCTGCAGCCCCCCAGGGACGCGAGCCTGCCCCACAGCCTGCGCCTGGGCCGTTGGCCACCGTCCGGCACCAGGGGAAGCATCTACGGCCTGTGGATGGGTCACCTTGTCCCTGAGCCTCTGAGGATCCTGACGTTAGGGCTGGTGGCCCCAGGAAGCCGGCCAGGGGTGGGGGCAGCTGCTCCAAGGCCCTGGAGCCCAGGGTGAGCGAGCCGATCCGCAGCCCCCTGCATGTCGGACTCGTCGGGTGCCGTGGCCGGCATAGCAGCGGACGGGAGACAGGTGCTCAGGCGGTGAGCACAGTTTCTGCGTCGGGCACGCCTGCTGGGGCTGGGGACACGAGGCGCTGAGAGTGGCCCCGCCAAGCCCCGGAGCACCGAGTCCCCCTCTGGTGACTAGCCCCCCCCCCCCGAGGCACACACAAAGCAGCAGGGGCAGGGCGCGGACCCTGGGCTGCTCCAACCCCCCCTGTGACGGCTGTCCCCTGCGCCGTGGGCCCAGGGGAGGCCACTGCGTCCGTCCCAGAGAGCCCGCGCCGACCAGCAAGGCCCAGAGGCCGAGAGCCCCTGCCGACGCCGGGGCGCCCCATTCCCCCCACGGGCAGCCTGAGCACCCTTGGAGGGAGGCGGGCTTGGGCGGCGCCCCTTACACAGCTGAAACCCCAGGGCCCCTAGGAGCACGCGTGGCCGTGGCAGGAACGCTGGGACGCTGCCTACCGGAGCCAGCTGCTTTGTCTGCTCCCTCCCTGGCCCTGGGAGTCAGGCGGACAGAGGATTCCCGAACCCTCTACCCTCCAGCGCCCGTGGAGCCGAGCTTCCTGCGGGGAGGGTTGAGCACGAGCTCGTGCCACCAGGCGGACGAGTGTGTCATGCTGGCAACGATGCCCAGCCGCGCTGCTTGGGTGCTGAGGTGCTGGCAGGCTGGCCTGCTCAGGGCAGGGAGTGAGCTCGTGCCACAGCGACCTTGGACCCCAGGGCCATGTGGCCCAACCCACCGGGGCCCTGGGCTGACTCCTGCAGGTCTGGAGGGCACAGCGGGGCTGGGGCAGCCCGGCGGCATGGAGGCGGGGGTCGGTGGGGGTGGGAGCTCAGAGGCCGTCCCTGGGGGGGGGCCACCTCTCTCCCCGTGCCTCCCTCCCCCGGAAGGCCCAGTGAGCAGGCCCCAGGCCCGACCCCCAGGGCCAGTGGGGGAGAACAGGGCCGGCCTCCTCCCTTCCTACTTTGACCTCCTGAGGCCGGAGATGGGGAGTCTCTCATCCGGGGGAGCTGAGCGGAGTGGCCTAGGGTGCCCCAGGCCGTGGTGGCTCGGGGACTGGGGGTCCAGAGGTGCTGGCATGGCCCTGGGAGCGAGGTCGCGGTGGAGGGGGCAGAGTGGAGGTGCACCTGCCAGGTGCCTGCGCTGGCCCGGCTGCTGGGGGAGGCGGCCCCCTGATGGGGAGCAAACGGGTGAGAAGGCTGCTCGTGTGGTGACCGAGGCTCAGCGCTAAGTCGGGGGCCAGGGGAGACTGCTCCGACAGTGCGGGGCAAGCGGCTTGCCCCAGGCCACATGGGACGGTCAGGTGGGCCGGTCTAGGGGGAGTCTCTGGACTCCCACTCTCATCAGCTTCCTCCTTCTAGAAGCATCCTTCTCTTGCCTTCGGACATGCTTCCCTGGTTTCCCTGTCACCGTGTTGGACGTTGCTCCTCCGAGTCATTGACTGACTCACCGTACCCGCAGGGGTGGCTGCCCCCAGCGCGCCTTCCTCCATCCTTCACTCCTCCCGGCTCTTCCAGCGTCCTGCTTGGCCTGGGTGGCTAAGGGCTCTCTTGGCTGGGACAAGGCTGAGTCACTAGGATAGAGACCCGAAACCAGAGTAGTCAAGAATACCCAGGTGAGGACTTCCTCAGGGAGCAGGCCCAGGGGAAGTGTTTCGGGGGGTGGTAGCTCCGCCCCAAGGGCCTGCAGGGATCCTCTAACCCGGAGGCCACTTAGGAGGCCACTTAGTCCGTATGAGGGAAGCCGTGGGATGGGAGCCTGGGGTGGGAATTTCCTCTAGCACGTCGGACTGCCCACTTGCACTCACATTCCACAGACGATCTTTTGACACATGGCCCTACCTTAGCTACAAGGGAGGCTGGGAAATGTGACCCACCTGGGGAACAGCCAGCAGCTCCGCCACCATCCCGTTCTAGAATGGGGAGGCCTCGCTGCCCTGGCGGTGGAGGAGGTTCCGCCCTGCGCCTCCCAGCCCTCGACTGCCCCCGGCAAGGTCGCCCGTGGGCATTCCTCCCCAGCACCGCCGACGGGGCAGCAGAGCCTGTCTTCTCTGAGCACCAGAACACGCGTGAGCTCTGAAGCCCAGCCGTGCGGGTTTGCAGTTTCGTGGGCCTCCATCAGCCCGGGCGCAGCCACCCCCGAGCTCCTCCTGCTCGCCCCGGTCCACCTGCCCTGTCCGCTCCCCTCTCTCACGTTAAATGAAAGTTACCCTCAAGGCATCGAAAATAATGGACCGCAGCGCAGGGCCAGGCAACGAGCCAACGACTGCAGCACTTCGCCACAGAGGCCCTGCCCACGCGGCCCGGTGCGCGGCCTGCAGCCCAGCCTGGCGCGAGCCCCGCAGCCTGACCTGCTCTTCGGACAGGACCAGCGGGGCTGCCCACCCCGACAGCAGCGGGTCCCTGGATCGCCTCCCCTCTGCTCCCCTCTTCCCGCAAGCTAGCCAGTCTGTGCCCTGGAGGACCTTGCTAAAAGCATCGTTGAGCAGCCAACACGTGCAAGTGTTTCTGGCTCTTTCCAACCGTCTTTTGAGAATTACAGGCTCAGTGGGCATGTGGCCCGTCTTCCAAATGATCACAGGTAATGTTTTTAATAAATGTTTTGTCACAGCATAACAAGGGTCACCAGCTTTCCATCCTCTGCTCCTTGTTTCTGATTGCTCACCACCTGTTGGCCAAGCCAGTGCCACATATTTTAGGGTTTTTTTTTTTAGATTGATATTTATTTATTTATTTATTTATTTATTTATTTATTTATTTATTTATTTATTTATATTTGACAAAGAGAGGGAGAGAGAAAGTGCGCACAAACGCAAGCCGGGGGAGCGGCAGGGAGAGGGAGAGGGAGAAGCAGGCTCCACCCTGGGCAGGGAGCCCGATGTGGGATGTGGGGGTCGATCCTAGGACCCTGAGATCATGACCTGAGCCCAAGGCTCTTCAGTGACTAAGGCACCCAGCGCCCTTATTTTAGGGTTTTTATACCTGGCAGTTTTGCATTGCTGGTACCAATTTCTGTATTAGAGTATTGCTAAACTGCTGTTTAAAAAAATCCCAAATACAATGACTTTAAGATTAGATAAATTACCTTTTTGTCACATGATACAGTTCTGATAAGAGCACTGCAGGCCCTGCCGCCTCAGGTGGGGGGTTTTGAGGGTTAGTGGCAGGCTCCAGGCCCCACCCCTCGCCAGCCTGCTCTCCCCCACCCCCCATCCCCGGCTTACACTTGCCCGCCTGGCACTTGCTCAGGCCAGATCCATGGAAGCAAAGCTGGGTGCCTCCCAGCAGCCCATCCAGTCCTCTCACTGTACCTCCGGACAAATCCCACATCTGCCCATTTCCCTACCTGCCCACTGCCCTCACCCAGTCCACGTCATCCGAGCCTCGTATCTGGGGGTGATGTCACACTCTTGTAAGTGGGCTCCCTGCTTCTTCCCCAAGCCCCCCAGTCAGCGCTGCACATGGCAACCGCGGTGAGCTTTTAGAGATGTGACGGCGCTTGTAGCCGCCTGTAGCCTCCGTGCCCAGGCTCCCCGCGCCTCAGCACTGCCTTAGGATCAAACCGTGGCTGCCCAGGCCTCCCATTTGGCCTCCTCCTCGCCCCCTCCCGCTCTGCATCAGCCACTTGGGCTTTGTCACTGCTCCTGGAAGGAGCCATGCTCTCCCTGCCCTAGAGCCTCTGCACGGTCCCCGCTGCCTGGAGCACCCTCCTGTCCCACCGTCACACTCCGGTTCCTTCTCTGCCCAGGGCACAGGGTCCCGCTGGAGCACCTGGGGGCATCTCAGCCCCAACCCCGCTGCCTCCGCCGTGCCTGGGGGAGCGGCCGGGCTCCTCTGTGCCGAGGCCCGTGTGTAAATGACCGCGACACAGTGTGGTTCCCCGGCTGGTGAGAGGCGGCCGCAGGCAGGGCGGCCGTAGTGGGCCTAGTGGGCCACAGCAGGGTCACTCCTGTGTCTCGGGGTCACCTTAACTGTGGGCGCTGAGGGGCCTCCGGCCGGGCCGCAGTCTCCACCCCGCCGCCCTTGCACCCGGGAACGGGAACGCGGGCGTGTTCAGGGACTCGCTGCTGAGGGCCGGGGCACCCCGAGCTGGCCCGCGGGTCCCCAGTGAGGCTGAGGCCGGCCTGGGCGCGCTGGCGGGTGGCGGGCGTCCGCCGGGGACTCGCGGGTGGGCCGGGCAGAGTGCGGGGGGCGCCGGGGTGGTGGGGCTGGGGGCGGGGGGGGGACGGGTGACCCTGCGGGTGCTGGGGGCGCTGCTGTCCGGGCGCCTGGGGCGTCGTCGTTCCGAGTGATGAGGGCGGGGGCGGGGGCGGGGCGGCGGGGGGCGGAGCCGGCCGGCAGCGGGGAGGCGGGGCCCAGAGGAGCGCGGCCGCCTCCCGTGCCGGGCCCTGCGAGCCGGAGCCGCTGGCCTGCCCTCCCCGCGCCGGCCCCCCCGCGGCGCCCCCGCTCCTCCTCCCCGCCCCCGCCCCCTCCCCCCTCCCTCTCCCTCCCCCCCCCACCGCCGCTCCCGGAGCGCCGCGGGCGGGGCGTGCCTTCCGGAGGGGGCCGGGCGGGTGCTCCGGGGCGGCGGGGCGGCGCCAGGCGGAAGGGCGCGGGGCGCGCAGGCTCTCCGGGCGGGGGCTGCGGCGGCGCCCGCGGCGAGTGGGCAGGAGCGGGCTATATAAGCGGCGCGCGGGCCCCGCGGGGCAGACGGCGACAGCCGCGGCGCGGAGCCCAGGGCCCGGAGCGCAGCCCCGCGCCCCCCGCCCCCGCGCCCCCGCCGGGCCCCCGCCCGCCGCCCGAGTCCGCCGCCCGGGCCCGCCAGGGCCGCCGCCGCCCCGCAGCCGATTTGGAGCCCCCGGCCCGCGAGCCCCAGGCCGCCGCCCCCCGGGGCGCCCCGCCGCCGCCGCCGCCGCCCCCCGAGCGCCCCGCCGCCCCGCCGCCCGGCCCCGAGCCCGCGGGCAGCGCCATGGCGGCCGCCGCGCCCGTGGAGCCGCCGCGCGTGGGCTGCAGCTACCAGGCGGTGATGCCGCCCTGCGCCGGCCTGGGCCCCGAGCTCCCGCAGCCCGCGCGGCCCGCCCGCCCCGCCCGCGGCAAGGCCCGGCTGCGGCGGCCCCGCCAGTCCCGCTTCAAGACGCAGCCGGTGACCTTCGACGAGATCCAGGAGGTGGAGGAGGAGGGCGCGTCCCCGCTGGAGGAGGAGAAGGCGCGGCGCTCGTTCCTGCAGAGCCTGGAGTGCCTGCGCCGCAGCACGCAGAGCCTGTCGCTGCAGAGGGAGCCGCTGGGCGCCTGCAGGCTCCGCAACAGCCTGGACTCCAGCGACTCGGACTCGGCCGTGTGACGGCGGGGGCCGCGGGGCGGGGGGGCGCTCCGCCGCCGCTGCCCGCACGGACGCTCGCTCGGACGGACGCACGGACGGCGCGAAGGGCGTGTGCGGGGGGCGCCCGCCGCAGCCCGCAGCCCACAGCCCGGCCCCGCGCCCCGCGCCCCGCGCGCCCGCCGCACGCACCGTCGGAGCTGCCGGGCGCGGACGGGCCGGGCGCCGCGGGACGGATATTTATTTTTGCATCACGGCGGCGGACGGCGCTGACGCCACGACCTTCGTCCCGGGGCCGGTCCGGGGGCTCCCGAGCCGAGACGAATAAAGTCCGTCTATTTGCAGGCCGCGTTCCTCCAAGCTCTTGACTCCTCCAAGCCTCGGGGCGCAGGCTCAGGACGCGGGAGCGGGACGGGGGGCGCCCGGGCGGGCAGCGCTGGGGCGGCTCCGACCTCCCGTCCCCGGACCGACCCGGCCGCGCCCAGGCTGCGCGGGGCCATCGCCGCCCCCGGGGGTCCGCTCGCGGGGAGCGCTCCTGCCCCCCCCCGCCCGAGCCCCGGAGCCCTGCGCCCGCGGGGGGAAGGCCGGCGCGGTGCGGACCGAGGGGCGCCTCCTTCCTCGGTGCAGGCGGCCCGTCGGGGGCCTCCGCGGAGGGCTCGGTTCGCGCTGACCCAGGGGTGCGCGGGGCCCCGGGCGCTGCCCCCCGCACGTTGCCCCCCGCAGCCCCCGCACGGCGCCCCCCGCCGTCCCCGCCGTCTCCCCACGCCCCGAGTGCACAGACGACAAAACAAACCTGGGGGAGAGGCCTCCAGGTGGGACGCCCCAGCGCGCCCAGGGGCCGGCCCCGCGCGAGCCCCACCCCGGCCGCAGTGTGGACGCCGGCACCTGGGCGCGGCACCCGAAGGCCCCCCCTGAGCGGCACCTCCCCCAGCGCCGGCCCCGCAGAAAACGGGGGCACAGGGAGGGAAGCAAAGGAGCCACAACGGGCGGGCGCCAGGGCTAGGTCTGCGCCCCCCCCCCCGTCCCGCCCCAGGTGCCCCTGCTGGGGGGCCGGACCCACCGCCCCTTACCTGCAAGGCCGCGGCCTGGCGCAGCCGAGACTCAGCCTCTGCAGCTGCCAAGGCCCGGCTGCTCTGTTCCTTGGGGTGCGAGGAAGGGGGTGACGCCCAGAACCCTCGACCCTAGTCTATTCCCTCGTCCCTCTCCCCTGTCCACTGTCCCGCTCCTGCCGTGTAAGTGGCGGGTGCCCGAGCCTTCCCGGGGCGGCCTGGGGGCTTCACCTCCCTCATGCCTGGGATCCCAGCCCCGTCCCGGCAGCGGGGAGCCTCCTCCACTGCCCTCCTGCACCCCCGGCCGCAGGGCTCCCCGGGCCCCGCCCATGTCCAGGGACTGCTTGGCACAGCGTCCGGCGGCATCTGATCACCCCAGTTTCTGTGTAGCCTCCGGTCGGGCCCAGCCCCCGGTTGGTGCTTCCAAAATCATATAAAGAGTTAAAATCAATAAAGAGGCAGTGAGGAAGGGCGATGCCCACCTTGCGTAGTCCTACTTTGCTTTATTTGTTCATTACCCTACAAAACCAGTCACTCATCCCCCCCCACCTGAAATACATACGGTATTTGGGGTGTTGTGCACATTTCTTTTATGAAATGGGTTTATGCTCCAAATACTCTTTTTAATCTGCTCTCGGCCTACCTGGATTTGTATTTAACATCCATACGTATGGATCTACATCATGGTTTTTATAAGATCCTGCTGAATAGATACTCCACCTCTAATTAAGCCAATTTTCCACTCTTTGGTATAAAAACCATGTCCTATGTGTCCCTGTTTCGTAGTACTGCCTGTGCCTAGCCATGAGTTCTGAGGGCTGGATACAGACGGAAGTGTGGAAGGGGCAGGGACCCAGAGAGGGGCTTGGTGGGGGGGGATGCGGGATAGTTAGGGGGAGCAGGCTGGGTGTGGGGTGCTGCCCTGGGAACATTCTCCGTCCCGGGTCCCTAGGCAGGAAGAGGGCGGGTAGGGATAGGGGTCCTGTGGCCTGAATGCGTTCCCAGCAGCTCCCAGGGCGCTGGGCCGGGAGGTCAGAGGGTGCAGGAGGAGCCCAAGAGCATGAGAAAGAGGAATGAGGCCCCTCGGGAGCCGGGAGGCGGGGAAATGCAGACAGCGCGAGAGACAGAGGAGGCTGGGCCAGCACTGGTGGGGGGGGGGGGGGGGGCCGGGAGACAGGGAGGCCGAGAAGGTGCTGCGGGGAAGGGCCAGGGCGAGGAGCCAGAGCAGAGCAGCGGGGGTGGGAGCCTGCACCGTCTGCCGCCTCCCGCCCGCTCCTCAGGCTCGTCCAAGGAGCCACCTCCCTCCTCCTCCCCACTTGGGCCTCGCCCACGGCCCAGCCTGGGTGACGGGCTTTCAAACAAGCTGGAGCCCGGACCCCCCCACACTCGGGAACCAGGGGCCTCCCCACCGGGGCCTCCGGCGGCCTCGCAGGCGCTGCTGCGCTGGGCCCGGGCGTTGAAGGAAGGGGCCTGTGGCCGCGGGAACCCCCCCTCGGGGCGCCCTGGGGGCCCTGGACCCTCTGGCTGGCAGAGGGAGAGGGGTGATGAGGTGGTGGCTCCACCCCTGGGAGCCTGCTCTCTCCTGAAAACATTTCCTGGGCATTTTAAGGATGAGGAAGCCAATAAGGGTCAGAGGAGCCAAGTTCCCAGCCTGGTGCCACACAGCTCGTCAGTGGCGACTGGAGTGGCAACCCCATATAATTTGGGTTTTTTTTCTTTTTAATTTCAGAATGTTTAAATCCTGTGCTCTGTCTAGAGCATGAACCCCAATTCCTTCCCAAAGCCCTGCAGCAGCCGCGAGAATGGGCCTTGCAGACAGGGAGGGGGAGCCGCCCTGGCTCTAGGTCCCTGCCATGCCCCCCCCAGCATCTCCCCCCCGCCCCCCCATGACCAAGCACAGAGCTGAATGCCAGCGCAGATCTGTCCCGGGAGACCCGGATTTCTGTGTTGCTTGACTTTGGCTCCAGGATTTCCCAGTGGCTCTGCGGAAGCTTCCGGAGATGCCAGGGCCCCTGTCTTGCCTCCTTCCCAGGGCCCCTCCTGCACGCGCGGCCCCGCTGAGCCCCGGGCCTTCCCCGACCCCTTCTGCTTCACTTCCCACAGCCACGTCTCCAAGGACACCCTTGCACACCTCATCGTCTCAGCGTCTGCTTCCTGGAGACTCCAGGCCCGCATACCCTTCTGTCCCCCAGCAGGTCGCTGGGGCTGCCCGGCGGCGGCTCTCTCAGCACCCGCCGGCACAGGGGAGGATGCTGGGCGTCACTTGAGGGGTCCTGCAGAGTACATTCAGGTACGGCCCAGCTTGCCAGCAAACGCGTGTCCCAGCGTTCTGGAAGGCAGTGAGCCCAGTGTGGCCTGTGTGTGCGGCCAGAGGGCCAGGGCCTCCCACACAGGCCAAGGTATCCCCGTCCTCCCAGCTTAGGCTCGAGGTCTAGGTCCCAGACGCTCTTATGTGTAGGTCTCAGTGAAGGTTTTGCCAATGGCATATATTGGGAAGAGCAGCACGTTTCTCCAGGCTTCTGCCTGAAGCGCACCCTCCCACCGCCTCCACGCTCTTTCCCCTTCCCGCGAGTGGGAACATAGACGCACGCGCCTGCAACCCAGCGGCGATCGAGCCGCCCAGGCCAATGGACTAGAGGACGGCAGGGCGACAGGATGGAAGGCCCCCAGGCTCCTGGATGACCTTGTGGAACCCAGCGGCCGCCAATCTGGAACGGCCCTCACAGACCATGACGTGCCAGAGAAACACACGTCCATCTTCTCTGAGCCACTGAACCATCATCGGGTCTCATTATCATAGCAGCCTTCCCTGACCCTAAACAAACAAACAGCAATACTGGCAGTTTATTACTGCTGTTATTTTTTTTTAACATTTTATTTATTCATGAGAGAGAGAAAGAGAGAGAGAGGCAGAGACCCAGGCAGAGGGAGAAGCAGGTTCCACGAAGGGAGCTGACGTGGGAGTCGATCCTGGGACCCCAGGATCACAGCCTGGGCTGAAGGCAGTGCTAAACTGCTGGGCCACCCAGGGATCCCCATTACTGCTGTTCTAACGGAACCCCTAAACTGAGGCATCGGTTCAGTGGATTTGTTGCAGGTGGGAAGAGTGCAGGCGCTGCAGGCTGGAAGGTTGGAGATGCTCGTTCGACCTCGGCAAAGCGGGTGGTAAAACCATCTTTGTGACGCCTTGGGAGGCTGCTCGTGTGCTGGCTGAGCTCACGGCTCTTAAGAGAAGTGACTGGAAAGAGCTGGAATATCAGTGTGTTGGTTGCTGGTCTTTGCGGCCGCCAGCAGGTTAAAGAAAAGACAGGAGAGACTGGAGATGGAAAGGAATGGAGAGATCTTAGAAGCAGGGCTCCTGGGAGGTGGAAGCCACCCGCCCCGTTTCTGATGCACACGGAGGGAAGTCAGCTGCCGTGGCTCGTGGCTCGTGGCTCGAGCCTTTTGAGCCCAGCGCAGGATCTGGCCCCAGAGCCAGCTTAGGTTAAGGGTATTGTTTTCCCACCAGACTGACTGTTTTAGATCCCGCCATGTAGCCGTGTAGGGGGGACGGAAGCGAGCTGGGCCAGAGCGGGAAACAAAGCCATAAAGCAGGCTCCATAACTGTGGTGAGAAAACACCCAGGGGTGGCGATGGGCACCTGGGGCCAGCCAGGAGCACTGGACCAGAAGAGAGGCTGGAAGCAACCGGTAAGCACAGCCCTGTGGGCCCCAGGGAAGTCAGACCTTTGAACACCTACTTCAGAAGTGACCACAGAGGGTGACGGGAAAGGGAGAAGTTTCCAGAACTGGGTTGCCCAGAGTAGCCTCATCCTCCAGAGCAAGTGCTCAGCGGTTGCCAGGTTGCCAGCACAGTGTGTTGTGCCCTTCGCTCCAGGGTAGCTGACGTGCCGCGGCGTCCTGGCCTTGGTTGTGTGGTGCGGGGACACAGCAGCTCTGGGTCCCCTCATGGGGACGGGTGCGCTCCTGACCCCACCGCTGGCCCAGCCCACACCAGCCACCTCCCTGGGCACCCCGGTGTGTTCTCTAGAGTCCAGAGCCTGTTCCTAGGTTTTTCTCTCTCCCTCTTTTTTCCCCCCTTCGGCTCAGTTGTTTTGTTTCTTAAATTCCACACGCGAGTGAAATCATATGGTGTTTGCCTTTGTCTGATCGGCACGATACCCTCTAGCTCCAGCCACGTCATTGCAAACGGCAAGATTTCTTTTTTATGGCTGAGTAGTATTCTGTGCAGGTGCAGGTGCGGGTGCGGGTGCAGGTGCGCGCGGGTGTGGGTGCAGGTGCGGGTGCGTGCATCTGTGTGGGTGCAGGTGCCGGTGCGTGTGCGGGTGCGGGTGCAGGTGCGTGCACCGCATCTTCTGTAGGGTCACCAGTCGCGGACAGTGGGCTGCTTCCACGTTGGGCCATTGTCTGTCCTGCTGCTGTAAGCCTAGGGCTGCGGATCCCTTTGAGTCCGTGCTTTTGTGATTTTTGAGCAAACAGCCAGCAGCCCATATGGGATCACAGGTGGCTCCATTGACCTTCAGGGGACCCTCCACGCTGTCTTCCGATCGGCTGCGCCGGTTTGCATCCCCCCCCCCCCACCAGAGTGCAACGGTTCCTTTCTGTCCACGTCCTTGCCCACACTTCTTGTTTTGCGCGTGTGTGATTTTAGCCCTTCTGACGGGTGAGGTGGTTTCTCGGGACTTTGGCTCGTGTCTCCGAACAAGGAGTGGTCGCACGTCTCTCCTGGGTGCACCAGGGGCTTTTGAGTGCTCTTCTTCCTCCCTTCTCCCCCCCAGGAGCTCTGTGGCCATGCCCCCATTCTCGTCCATCACCGTGCTTGGGCGCTGGGAGGGGCGGCTGGGATGGGGGCGCAGGAGCCGTCCTGAAGCTGACGGGCCCCGGGGCCACGAGGAACTGCACGGGCCTCGGGAGAGGCCTTCTGGCTCCAGACAAGCTGCGCTTTGGCCTAGAGGAAGGCCAGACGGAGTGGAGCGGGCGGCCTTGGAGAAGCCCCAGCTCGGTGGCGCCCGGGAGGCAGCGGCCAACCGGAGCACGTCCACTGGGGCCACTGAGGCCGCTCTCCGTGTCCTTGCCTGCGCAGGGCTAGCCCGGCTCTCCTGGGCCTCCTTGACGGTGAGCAGGGCCGTGCCTCAGTTTCCCGGAAGAAGCAAGCACGCGGGGCATGCCACGCTCAGGCCTGGGCTCCTCGCAGAAGAGTCTAGGCCCTCCCGCAGTCGGCCTCCAAGGCGCAGGCAAGACCCTTGGACCCCATGACTCGGAGCTGCCCCTGGGCGCCCCAGCGAGAGAAGTGGTCTGCGGCCGGGCGGGTGGCGCTCCCCGTCCCGCCCTGCGGCAGGCTTCCCCACGGTGGCAGAGCCGCTCCCCAGCCCAGGGTGTGCTCCAGCAGTGGGGCTCAGCCGGGCGGGAGGCGACCAAACTTGGATCCCTGAACATCGTCCAGGAAATTGTTTTTCCCAAGAAACCACAAAAGCCCGTAAGTGTTTCGGCCCCAGAACTGCCTCAGCGGAAGACGCGTCTTGTGACAACCAGCTCAGATGAGGACAGAAGACCCAGGGGACAAAATCGGAGCCGCCTGGGCACCCCTCCGGGTCCTCACAGTCCCCAGCCTCCGAGTGCATTGCCCCACTCCGTCCTCCCTACCTGGCACCTGCTACAGCCCTGCCTCAACTGCCCCGTGGCCCGTAGCGGGTGGCCGGTGGCCGGGTGGGCAGGAGGAGCCCACAGGTAGGTCCTCACAGCACGAGGAACCATATCCGAGCCTGGTAGAGAGTGTGTGCATCACCCAGAGATCTGGAGGACGGTCACTTTGGGGTGTCCCTCGTGGAAGGGGTGGAGCGTGTCCTGCCTGTGGGGGAATGAGCATCCTTGGGTGCTTAATGGCCGCGCATTGCTAGGGATACCCCAAGATCTGTTCTGTCCTTTGTCCTACACGTGATACGGGGCCACTCCCCCACCCACCCCACCCCCCGGGATGTTCTATCCGGTGACAGTGACAGGTTTTCTCTACTCCGGGTGAGTCCGAGGTGGGTATCGGCCACTCGGCCTGTGACGACGGGCACGAGGCTGTGTCATCTCACGGGGTCTGCACCGGCTTTGGCTTCCCTCACGCATGGGGCCGCGTGGTCCTGGGGGTGCCGGAGCCACAGCTGGGAGGGAGCTTGGCCTAGACGCGCTGGAGGAGCGGCTCCCGGCCTCCTGGCCCGCTCGGGGGAGTGCCGCGTCCTGTGCCCCAGCAGCTCTGCTTCCTAGGTGCACCCCCACCAGGACGCCTGGGTCCCCCACCGCAGCCGCCGGGTTCCTGCTGCACAGACGCTCCCAGCCTGTGTGCGATGGCACCGACACACCCACACCGGCCTTTCCCTTGCGCTGAGCCCTCTTCACCCTGACCGGCTCTGGGTGAGACGCTTCCCTCGTGACCCCTGCTGACCGTTCTCACGATCCTTCACGTGCCCGGGATGGCCTTGCCTGCCTTTCATCTGACCTCTCGAGTTGGCATTGGGTATGCCTCTTGCACCCAGTGGAGAGCTGGACTTTATTTTGAGATTTAGTCTGAAAAATATATGTATATTTAAAAAAAAAATAGCAAAATAGGGACCTATCACAAGTAAGGGGGTTGTCGGCTCCCTGATCAAAAGCCTCAGGCCCAATGGCCTCCCCGGCGGATCCTACAGAACAGTTAAGGAGTCAACACCAACACTTCTCAAAAATCTTCCCAAACCGGAAGACGAGGGAACGCTCCCTACCCCGTTTCATGAGGCCGGCGTTACCAAAGCTAGAGTAGAAGCCACGAGAAGGGGCGCCTGGGTGGCTCAGTCTGTCCCGCCTCCAGGCTCGGATTTGGGGCTCAGGTCATGACCTCAGGTTTCGAGCTGGAGCCCAGGGGGGCTCGCTGCTCAGCTCACAGCCGCTTAAGGCTTCCTCTCCCTGCCCACCTGCTCCTCCCGCTGGGGCTCGCTCTTGCTTTCTCTCTAAGAAATCTTAAAAAAAAAAAGAAAGAAAAGAAAAGAAACTACGAGAAAACCACAGAGCAATATCCCTTCTGGACACAGATGCAACCCCCCGGCAGGATGCCGGCCACAGGGTCCAGCAGCCGCTAAATAGGATAGTGCACTGTGGCCACCTGCACCCGTGGCCACCTGCACCCGAGGCCCCGGGAACGCAAGGGGGGTGCACAGACCCAGCAGCCGCCCAGGACTGGGAAGCAAGGGACTTGCTCAGTGCCACGGCCGCCCCCGGGGCCCACGGCCCACACCCCCCGCCCGAGGCCCACAGCCTGCCCCGCGGCCCCTGGGCGCCCCTCCGCACGAAGGCCCGGCCAGGGCCGTGAAGACCCTTCCGTCGGGAGGCCTCTGTCTCTTTCCCCGGTGTCTCCCCTGGTGATGGCAGACTCCCGAGCGGCCGTGAGCCCCAACGGTGGAGGGGAGAACTGGCATCTGTGTGCGGGGGCAGCCCCCCCACGCATGCTTGGCTCTGCGCCTCCACATCCGCTCGCTCGCCCCACCAGTGTTACTGGCTTTCTCCGTCAGAGCCCGAGCGACATCGGACAGGCCCTCGGTGTCCTCATCCTCCCCGCCCGCCCGGCCACCTCCCCGTCACTCCGTGTCATGCCCACACGGTTGTGGCCTGTGCACACGCACACTCGGCTGTGCATGCTCCCTGTTACCTCCCTCTCCGCCCAAGCGTGTTCAGGGCCAGCTCCGGGCCCCTGTCGCCTCTTGGCGGCCTGCGTCACTCTCTGGTAGCTTCCCCGAGCAGGGTGCATGCACACGGTGCTCCCTGAGTCCTTGCACACCTGCGGGGTCTGTGTTGGCTTCACCCCGAGCGCCGCCGCGGCCCAGGAGGCTCTGCTGCTGTTGGGCATGGACGGTGCTGGGCCCACCCCACCTCCTCCCTGTGGGGCCGACCACATTTGCTTGTTTTTGTCTGTCTGCCTGTCTGTCTGGCCCGGCTGCTCAGAGGATGTTGTCCTCACCTCCAACGTCTGATAATTTTCCTGGGAGAGTCTTGGAGAGGACTGTTCTCCGTCCGCCTCCCCAGGCACACCTGGGATCCTTCGCATAGATTCACATATTTTATTTTAAGAACGTTCCCCTCATTTCTATTTTTAAGCATTCATTGTATTTCGTTGTTTTGTGTTTCATGTCTGAAGGCTCCAATTATGTATACGTTGGCTCTCTTTTGTCTTTTTAAAATATCTATCATTTTCTGATTTTTTTTAAACCCACTTCTTTCACTTTGTCTCATTTTATTCACTTTCCCAATGTCTGTCCTCCACTTGTATTGCGTTGTCCCTATGTCCTCCTTCCAGGTGCGTCCTCATTGCTGAGATTATTTTGTTTTTTCTCTTCCCTCTGTCCTTCCTTCTCTCATCTCATCTTCTCGCATTGCCTTGCTGTGACTTCCCTGAGTCATTAGGTCTGTGTTGTGGTCTCCCCTCACAGAGGCAATTGTTCTAGTAAGATTTGTTCATTTAAAAAAAAAAAAAAGATTTGTTCATGTAGGGACGCCCGGGTGGCTCATGGCTGAGTGTCTGCCTTTGGCCCAGGGCATGACCCCGGGGTCCTGGGATCGAGTCCCGCATCAGGCTCCCTGCATGGAGCCTGCTTCTCCCAAAGCCTGTGTCTCTGCCTCTCTCTCTCTCTCTCTCTCTGTCTCTCATGAATAAATAAATAAAATCTTTAAAAAAAAAACAAGAAAAAATAATCATTTAAAAAAAAAAGATTTGTTCATTCGTAGAACAATGTTGAGTCAGATTTTTCATCTATTCCGTGGTAACACTTTTTTCCCCAGCCGTTGTTCTTTATCTGGCAGGCCCTGCGGCTCTCTCCCACTCTTTTTCTTTAGCATCTTTGTATAGATTCTGTGCTAACTCAATTAAAAAAAATTATGTGCCATGAAATGAGTTGGATTTTCATGCCCTAGATATTTGTAGGTTTTTTGAGGGAGTGTAGTGTTGCTGGCTCTCCCCGAGATTTGCTGCCGCTGGGTTGTCTACTGTTTCCTCTGCGTGTTCGCCCCCCACCCACACCCCCACACCACCGCCCCCCATCCCACCACCTGCCGTGGGCTCTGCCACCCCCACCATCGCCGCTCAGATAGGTGGCCGCGGCCGTGGCTGTCTTCGTCTAGGTTCATGAGCCCGGCGGTGGTTCCCACGCAGGGGCAGTTCACCGTGCAGCGGCTCAGGGCGGTGTGGGGACGGCCGGGGAGGCTGCTAACCCTTGAGGACAAGGACCCCGCGCCCCGATGTGCCCCGATCCAGGAGGCTGGGGCGCCGTCCTTGCTGCGAGCTGTGGTTCAAGGGGAACGACTCACAGGGCCCCCCGCCGGCTCTGCCCTGGGGCTGCTGTGTGGGACCCCGGTCCTGCTGGCTTCGGGGAGGTCCCAATCTGTGGTTTAGGCAGTGGAGCCCGCGGTGTGTTCTGTTGGCCTTTCCCTTTCGGAACATCCAGGCGAGAAGAGAGAATTTGCTTCTTCCTGCTTCCAGGTTCCCACCGAGATCCCGGGGGGCGGGGGGGGGGGCTGTGACCTAGACTCTGGCTCAGGTGTGAATTGAGGCTGCAGATCCCCCACCGTGCCCCTGGGGCCTCCGGGCACTTGCCTCGGACCTTGGGGTGCTGACAGGCTGGGGCGCCGGCCGCTCCTGGGCTCCCCCGCGGAGGGAGGTCGGCCCCCCGCCTTGGGTTCACCCCGTCTCTCATCTTTGTTGGCCCCTGAGAGCCGAAGCCAAGGTCGTGCGATCTGGCAAATTCACCCCAAGGCGAACGGCTGCCTCCTGCCGTGCCCACCTCTCCGGACTCCTCATTCCACCTCTATCTTGGCTTCTGGGTGTTTTCTCCTTCTTGCCAGATCCTTGATTAATTTATTTTAGGTTCTTATTTTAACCAGCCTTTTTTTTTTTAAGATTTATTTATTTATTCATGAGACACACAGAGAAAGGCAGAGACCCAGGCAGAGGAGCCCGATGCGGGACTCGATCCCGGGACCCGGGGCCATGCCCTGGGCCGAAGGGAGACGCTCCACCCCTGAGCCCCCCGGGCGCCCCTTAACCAGCTTTGTTGTTCTGGTTGTTTTCAGCATAAGAATCCGTGAGCATCTGTGTTCCACCGTCCTGCCCCTAAACAGAATCCCTGTCCCTAACCTCTCGGAGCCTCTACTCCCTCATCTCTAAAATGGGAATAATAGCAAAGATGATCTCCAAACCTCCTGTGAGGATCAGCGGGGTAGTAGACGTCAACCATCCAGAACACTGCTTGGCCAATGGTGGGTGCCTCGTGAGGTTACTTGTCCCCTTTCTCTTTTCTCCAGTTCATCCTTCCCCTTTCCCTGTGCGGGAGAGCACCCTGGGGCGGCGCAGTGGGTGCCCACCCTGCCCTGCTTGCTACGATCCCCAGGGACCCCACGTCCTGCCCACCCTCCGCCCGGCGCCCACGCCTGGCCCTACAGAGCTTTCCCTGTTTGCTCTCCTCCTGCAAAGGGCCAGCAATAGCGCCGCCCCCCCCCCCCAGCCAGCCGGAAACCATCTCCCACAGAGAGCACGCCTCCCTCGCCTCCCCCAGACAGGCGTGGGGCCAAGGTGAAAGTTCCTGCATTTTTTTGGAGAGCTTTTATTTTTTAAATGATCTCATATTTAGGGGGAAAAAAGTGCAAAAAGAGTAGAGAGAACTTGTACATGTTCCTAACCCAGATCCCCCACGTGTTCACATTTTACATCACTTGCTTTATCATTTGGCCTATTGGTGTATTGATCTCTCCGTATCTACAGACACACGTACGTTACTATTACTATTATCATTATTTCCTGGACCTTGTGAGAGCTGCAAATACGAAGCTCCTTTACCTTTAGTTCCTCTTCGTGTGTGTTCCTAAAAACAAGGACACTCTCACACCCGCAGTGCTGTTCTCAAATTCAGGAAATTAATATAAATGTAACACGATGATGTAATCTATACACACACATTTTTTTCCAGTTGTTCCAATAATGTCCTTTATAGCAAAAAAAGGAGAAACATGTCTTTCTTGTCCTGGATCCAACCAACATGGCATGTTACACTTAGTTGGCAGGTTTCTTATCTGGAAGAGTCCCCCGATCTGCCTTAGTCTGTCATGGTCTTAACATCTTTGAAGAGTATAAACCAGATCTTTTGTCGACTGTCCCTGAATCTGAGTTTGTCTGCAGTTTCTCCACAATCAACTCCATGGTTACACGTGTTGGGCAGGAATAGCACAGAGCGACACCGTGACCTTCTCAGCACATCGGGTCAGGAGGCCCACAGTGTCAGTTTGTCCTTCGCTGCTGACGTTCACCTGAATCACTCGGTTAAGGCGGCATCTGCCAGGATTTTCTACTGTAGAGACAGGATTTTTAAATAACTGAGCATAAGGAGGAAAAAAAGAGGGAGGCAAACCAAGACGCCGACTCTAACTACAGAGAACGTGCTGATGGTGACCAGGGGGCAGGTGGGTGGGGGCGGCTGAGGTAGGTGATGGGGTCAAGGATACAGACATCACCCGGGGCTCATCATCCGTCCCTTTCCCCTATTTCAGCCATGCCCAGCCCCGTAACCACCCATTTGTTCTCTAAACCTAACACTTTTTTTTAAAAGATTGTATTTATTTATTTATTTGACAGAGAGAGAGAGAGAGGAGAGCATGAGCAGAAGGGACAGGCAGGGGCAGAGGGAGAAGCAGGGTCTCCGCTGAGCAGGGAGCCCGACATGGGGCTCGATCCCAGGACCTGGGACCATGACCTGAGCCAAAGGCAGACGCTTCACCGGCTGAGCCACCGGGCGCCCCCGATGTATTACTGTATCTATAATGAATGACAGAGCCCTTATCTCTAAAGTGTCAGTAATAACAGCAACTCTGCGGTTTTTGCAGGAAGCAGCTGAGCTGTGCCTACGCAGGGCTCAGGGCACCGTCACTGTGACCAGCTGGGGTGCGTTCCCCACTTCCATGTGCCAGGCCTGTCCCACGGCCTGTGAAGTATACTAACCCACCATACGGGACCTGGGTGGGGGTGACACTATTTCCTTGTTCCAGCAGAGGGAAGCAGGGCCGGGAGACACTCAGTGACTTGCCTGTGTGGCCCAGAGCCTGAGTCCCGCCCCGGGACCGAGTCGCCCCCTCACACCTGCCCTGGGAGCTGGAGCAAGGCGGATGCGCTGATGAGTACGTGGTGGGAAGATTCGAGAGACTCCAGAGGGTGCAACGAGGGCTTGGGGGCCACCCACGCACGGCAGGACTGCTTCCCACCCGCTCCCGGGCATCACCTTGCTGACCCGAGCCGGCCTGTGCTGCCTGCCTCACCTGATGGCAGCTCGGGGTGGCGGCCCTCACCCGGGCCCTCGGCGCCGGGCACCCGCGCAGCCTCAGCCCCGCTTCCCTGGCTAGTTCATGTCTGCGTACCCCGAAGAGCCCTCGGCTCCCGGAAAGCTCGCATCACGCCCGAGCCAGCCTGACAGATAGTAGGCGTCTGGTCAGTCCTTGTTGAATGAGCCCTCTGCCCTCTCGTCTAGTCTTCCCTGACCTCCCCAGAGTCCTGCAAGAGGGTGTCCTCAGCTGAGAGGACTGAAGGAAGCCTCCCTCGATGGCTCACAGAGAGAAAGGGCCCGTCTCCCCAAAGCCCATGCCGGGCGCGGAGCAGGGACTGATCCCAGGCCCATTCCACCTCTGTGCCTTGTGTCCCCCAGTGCTCTTTACCTCAATGTCCAGATTCCCAGTGCCATGGAAGTAGCTCTGGGCATCTGGAAACCCAAGCAGCGGGACTCTGGGTAGTAATGAGTTCTCAGGAAAATGGGGTTACTTATATTCCTAATACTTGGATTTGAAATGTGTATAATTGAGGCGTTTCTGGTGAGAACCAAGCTGTGCTTGGCTGTGCAGTCCTACAGGCGACTAGAAGAGACCTTTCTGGGAAGATCATCTTCCACCTCCCATGAAGGCCAGAGCCACCTGGTCATAGTAGGTGTCAGGACTAAACCCAGCAGAAGAGGAGACCTGCCTTAGGGCACAGGCGATTTGCTGACAGGCAAAGAAAGGAGTTTCTGCATCCGGTTTACCAACAGGGCCAAGCAAAGGGTGACTATGGATTCAAAGAACACCAAGCCGTGGGCCAGGACGGAGGAGAACGCCCAGGAGTGGGGCTTCCCGGTAGCAGAATCACTGAGCGGGCTGGTTAACGCAGGCACCGGGGCTGTACGTCAGTGATGGTAAAACCGTGATCTCTAAGAACTTTCCTCTCTCATAAGCATCCATCCACCCAAAGGGATGCTGATTTCTGCTGGTCTTTGCAGTCCAGTGTCATCGAGAAAAGACTACATGATGTGACCTGGCATGAGAAACCTCCAGTACCAAATATATGGGTGGGAATGCGAACTCCGTGAGATAATACAACACTGGTTATCCCGGACAGCTAGGAAATTTTGCATAATACGTTCTGCACACTAAATAATTATAAGTGGTAGCTCTAATGCATGACTGTTTCATTTCATGCGTTCTATATGCATCTACATCATGGAGTTTTGGGGTTTTTTAAAATGTAGATGTCCCGTTCTTTGGTTGGCTTCGATATATATGGGGGAAAAGAAACCTCAATATATGTAATAATAGTTTGCAAGGTAATAATGCTTAATCAGATGCCATCTCCATGTTCTTAATGGTCTAAAAAATCGCTTGGGTCTGCGTTCAGCCCCTGTGGTGGGCGAGGGTAGGACAGTTGGATTGCAGCTGATATACAAGGGGGCTCATAGGTCAGGAAAGAAAAGAGAAATGTTCAGTGAAGGAGGAAAGGTGCAGGAGCACTGCGGTGGCTGCAGTAAGTGTTGAGGGAGTTGTTCGTGAATCCTCGATGAAAGACGAAGGGCGCGAGGGCAATTTACTCCACACATTTCCCTCGAGTTAGGCCATGTCACAGCATTCTGTGTTTCTTCATTTAGTAAATGCCACCTCAACCCAGAACTCTTTTTTTATCTGTTTTCCCCAGTGGCTATGTGGGATCCACCGTGGCCGAGGAGGCCCTCGTGCTCTTGCGCCAGCCTGAGAGTGATGCCTCCTGAAATCTTGCACCATGTGGGCCTCACTTGCTTTGCCCTCGTCCTGGCTCTGTGCAGGATGAAGTGAAATATTCTACTGTCATTGAAAACCACAGTCTTTGGTGTGTGAGTGATGCAGGAGAGGAAGCAAAATCAACAGTGTACTCCTAAACTTGAATTGGAAGTATCAGTATCAATTCATGTTTTTCTTCTTGTGATGTATTTTATTTTAAAAGTAAGAACACATTTCCTAGTTCTGTGCATTGAAAAGTCCAGAAACAATGACTAATCCGGTAGTAAAAAGCACCCCTGGTGCCCAAATTATGGTCTTTAAATACCACTTGCCACCAAAAGTGCCATGGATCTTTGGGAAAATATACAGGGTGAGCCTGGAATATTTTTTCTCACCAAAAAGCAAGGAATCTGTTAAAGGCTACTAGAGTCAGTCAAAAGGACTCTGGAGCCAACTTGAATAAGCTCACACTGACCACTGAGGGAGCAATCGGAGCGTCGGTAAGGATAGGGACTGCAGTGGATTGAAACATACCAAATATGCTTAATCGCATAATTTCTATAGTGATTAAGATCTCATTAACCAGGGATCCCTGGGTGGCGCAGCGGTTTGGCGCCTGCCTTTGGCCCAGGGCGCGATCCTGGAGACCCGGGATCGAATCCCACATCGGGCTCCCGGTGCATGGAGCCTGCTTCTCCCTCTGCCTCTGCCTGTGTCTCTGCCTCTCTCTCTCTCATTCTATGTGACTATCATAAATAAATAAAAATTTAAAAAAATTAAAAAAAAAAGATCTCATTAACCACCTTTGGGAGATGCCAAGAACAACTCATTTTGGAAATGCTAACAATAGGGCAAGAATCAGTTATTCTTCCTTTCCTACGTAAACTGCACTTCAAAATCACCAAATGATTGATGGGGAGTTTCTCTCCGCATGAATATTCCAGCTGGTTAGTAGAGAGGGACTGCTAGGGTTAGCGCATCGCCGTCTCCCCACCTCTAATGAGTTCCCGGATCTAGGCAGCAATCATCCTTCCTACTTATATTCCCCAAAGGGAAACAACCAGACACTATGTGCTTCTTGGTAGAAGAACACAACCTCACGTGTGACGTAGTCTTGCCAAATAATTGAGCCTCGATTTGATTATGTCTCCAGATCCAGTTATGAATGCACAGGAAGAACAGGGAGCAGAGGAAGGTGTTCAGTGACAGAAAAGGGATGCCATTGGCGAAGCCCCAATTGTTTCTGCAACAACCACAGCAACAAAAAATGCAAGAAAAAGAAGACTTGGAGGAACATCTCTAGAGCCCAAGAAACTAAGTGGCAAGTCCACGAGAACAGTGTAAATGATTCATTTGCATCCCAGCTGAAACACGTCAACAGTAGGAGGAGAACCTAGTGGGGCAACTGGGGAAATGCGAACGTCAAGATGCATGCTGACATGAAGGCTTTGTAACTAGTAGTTTCTCCCCCCTTTGGTATTATTTTCAGCCTTGCTGTGATACAATTGACGTATAACATCCTATTAGCTCAAGGTGTACATTGTGATGATTTGACACACGTACATACTGCAAAATGATTCCCTCCATAATCTTTGTTAACATCCATCATGGATATTTTTTTGGTGGACAATATGGATTTTTTTTTAAGAGTTCCCCCTGAAGATATACATACACACATTTACAGGTAAACCGGTAAGACATTTGCCGCAGTAATTCAGGGTGAATAGACGTGGGTGGGAGGCCAAGGAAACAGGATTGTCTGTGATTGAAAATAGCTGAAACTTACGATGGGCCAGTGGGGTCCGTGATACCAGTTTCTTTTCTTTTGCTTATGCTAAAGTTTTCACACTAAAAAGTTTTAAAAAGAACAAAGTCAAAATAGAAAGATGCTTCGGACAAGAAACCCTGCAGTCCAGGAAATTCTAAAGGAGTTTCAGGCAGAGGGAGATCATTACAGCTGCAAGGTGAGAAATGCAGAAGTGAAGGAGAAAGAAAATGGCAAAGAAGAGGTCAATCCAAATGTGCATCAGAAAACAATACTAACAGTGCCCTTAAAACTACGGAGTGAGGGGATCCCTGGGTGGCTCAGCGGTTTGGCGCTGTGCAGCAGCTTTTAATCTTGATGACGTCCCAGTAGTTCATTTCTGCTTTTGTTTCCCTTGCCTTGGGAGACGCAGACAAAGTAAGTTTAAAAAAAAAATAGAAAAAAAAAAGTCAAAAAAAGTAGAGAGTAGGGCAGCCCCGGTGGCGTAGTGGTTTAGCACCGCCTGCAGCCCAGGGCATGATCCTGGAGACCCTGGATCGAGTCCCACGTCGGGCTTCCCGCGTGGAGCCTGCTTCTCCCTCTGCCTGTGTCTCTGCCTCTCTCTGTGTGTGTGTCTCTATGAAGAATAAATAAATAAAATCTTTAAAAAAAATAGAGAGTAGTAGAGATAAAGATGGTCGTTAAAGAAGGATCCATGTCTTGATTACAGTTAAGAGTCTGCAGGGAGGGCTTGAGGGGCCCCGGTAAGGACCAGTCGGGGGATTTAGTGCTGCCAATGATAAGTCAGTTTCCCGGCCGGACGGTGATCATACGGGTGTTGGCTTTATCACTGTTGTGCGTCGGATATAACATACTTTTGCCTTATGTTCTCTTCTGCGTCCTATTTCACAAGAGTTTGCTCTGGTTTTGTTGGTGATGGGTGATGGGCGTGATTCTGTTCCAGGCAGCCTGACCTCAAAGCATAAGCCTTTAGCCGCATTAATCCTGTGCTTTCTAATTACCTAATAATACGTAACGCTCGTCATACGTGTTAACTTATTTAACCCTCATAATGACGCTATGAGATAGATTCTATTTTTCATCCCCATTTGAAGATGTGGAGACAGGGCATAAACACGTTAAGTCCTAAGTCAGAGCGCGAGGAGGGGACAGAGCTGGGAACTCTGTGTGACCCTTTCTGAGCTTCTGTGCCAGGCCGTGTACCGTAGACCACATCGTGGTCATCACAACACTCTGGAAACACAAGTGAAAGGCTTTTTGGATGTATTGATCATACCTTTTTTTTTAAGATTTTATTTATTAATTAATGAGAGATACAGAGAGAGGCAGAGACACAGGCGGAGGGAAAAGCAGGCTCCATGCAGGGAGCCTGACGTGGGACTCGATCCCGGGTCTCAGGATCACACCCTGGGCTGAAGGCGGCGCTAAACCACTGGGCCAACCCGGGCTGCCCCTGATCATACCTTTAAGTCTGTAAATAATCTTTGTTATCAGACTGGGGGAAAAATTCATATGGAAGAACAATTCGTTTATGAGAGCAAAGGTAATTTTGGAGCAGATTGGAAAAATCATCCTATAAGATGCCAGTATTTAGTAAAGCAATAATTCTTGGAGCGCCTGGGTGGCTCAGCCAGTTAAGTGTCTGCCTTTTGGTTTCAGCTCAGGTCCTGATGAATGGGCTGTAGAATCAAGCCCCACATCGGGCCCTCCCAGAGCAGGTGGTCTGCATGAAGGGTCCTTTCTCTTGGCTGCTCCCGCAACTCGCATGCGCTTGTTCTCTCTCTCTCCCAAATAAACAAATAGATCTTTAAAAAATAATTATTAAGTACTGTGTTTTAGGGGGAGGGGTAGACAAAGACAGCAGAATGGAATTAAGAACCTAGAAACAGACCCACATAAGTATGGGAATATAGACTCAGTAGGGAGGCGTTGTGCATCACCGAGGCAAGTACGGCCAACTTAATGTATTCTGCTGGGGAAGATGGCTATCCATATGGAAAAACATAAAGCTAAGTTACTAACTCACACCACATGTAGTCATAGATTTCAGACAGATTTTAGACTTTTTTTAGCAGCAAACATGGAAGAAATGTCTTTAGATCTTTATGACTCTACTGAAATCAAAAAAAAAAAAACCCGATCCTGCATATGACAAAAGATACATCATGCATCAAGTTAAAAGATGCACCACATATGTGCTGGGCTGCCTGTGTTTTATCTGGCGACTTTACTGAGAAGATGCTCCACCTCACTAGAAATCAAAACATACAAATCACAACAACTATGAAATTTCACGTTTGTCAACTTAGCAAGAATGATCTAATCTAGTAATATTTGCAGGTGGGCGTGTAAAAATGGGTACAAGCACCTTAGAATTTTATGATACCCACTAAGGTTGAAAATGTTTGGGGATCCCTGGGGGGCTCAGTGGTTGAGTGCCTGCCTTTGGCCCAGGCCGTGACCCCGGGGTCCTGGGATCGAGTCCCCCATCGGGCTCCCTGCATGGAGCCTGCTTCTCCCCCTGCCTGTGTCTCTGCCTCTCTCTGTGTCTTTCGTGAATAAATGGATAAAAATCTTAGAAAAGAAAAGAAAAGAAAGAAAAGGAAAAGAAAAAAGAAAAGAAAAGAAAATGTTCACTGCCCGGTTGCCCTAGGACTCTACATCTAGGTGTCTGTCCAGAAACTCTCATCAGCTCACAAAGAAACGGGCCCAAGGCTGTTAATTGCCACAGAAGCAACAAAACGAGACAAAACAAAACAAGATGAAGACAAACCTATTATCCCAGTGGATCCAACCTTGTGATCCCATGACACATGCATGACCTGGCGTGACCGGGTCGTCATAACTGTAGCACGGAGCTAGTCCATAGCTCAAAATGAATGAGGTAGAGCGGGGTGTTCCCACAAGGATACACGGTACCTACGTGACATTGGACGATTAAGGCAAGTCCCAGGGGATGCTCTATGGCAAACCACGACTCCCAGATTCACGAAGACGCTGCACCGCGAGCCCCGGGCGGGCGGTCACCCGAGGTGCAGGGGGCGAGGTAAGTGTGCAGGCGAGCTTCCCACTGTACTTACACTGCTGCCTCCGGAGACCATGTGACGTCTGCTCAGTGCAGGTGACACGGGACGGGGTGCTGGTCTTCACATTTTCCTCTCTCTTTGAAGTGACTCGAAATCAAGAGTGAGAGTAACTTTTTTAAAAGGAAGCGGATGATGACCTGGTGGGTCCAGAATGCCCAGATGCCAGATGCGCTTCCCGCCTAGTTCCTGGCGTCCTAGGGGCTCTGGTTGCCAACCCCGCGGCTCTGCTCTGCGGAGTCACCTCCCAAGGGGGCGTGGCATCTCCGTCCTTGTCCTTGTCCAGCCTGCAGCGCTGTCAGGTGCCTAAGCCAGGCTGGAGCCGACGCCTCCTCTCAGTCCACCCCCCCCCCCCGTGAGCATCACCCCAAAGTTCCGGGGCCTCTGAGGCCAGGCCTCCCCCGGGCCAGGGCCTTGTTCGCCCAAGAGAAACAGGGAGTGCGGGGAGGAAGCACGACGTGCTGCGGGAGGAAGGGACCTACACGGCAGGTGACACAGGAGCAGCCCCCGGCTGAGCCGCTCCAGGCACCTCCTGGACACGTGCGTCTTTGGCGACAGGCCCGTGGGCGCCAGTTCTTAAAAAGCTTATTCTTTCAGGCGGCAGCTGCGTGCAGTAGGGAAGCTCAGCACTTAACCAACTACTTCAGTGACGCTTCGGACACTGCGCCTCAATCGTCCCCGAATTGTCTACCGACTTCGGTACAGACACCTCGCCTGCCTGCAGGACCGCAGCCGCCCCTCCTTTCCTCCGTCATCCGCACATGGTTGCCGTGGCGCTGGGCTCACTCTCTTGGTCTTAAAAATAATTTGTGTCGTAGTAAAATACACATGATGCGAGTGTCACTCTTCTGCTAGGGTACCTGTGCCCCAGCCCTCGACGCGTTCACTGCACCACTGCCCCCGGCCTTCTCTGGAACATTCTCATCTTGCAGGGGGAACGCTGACTCCCCAGGCCCCCCTCGCCCTGCCCTGGGAGCCCCAACTACTTCCAGCGCTCCGGCTGCGTTTGTCCTCTCGAGGCTGACTTGTCCCTGAGCGTGAGGTCCCCGGGGTCTACGGGCGCAGGCAGATGGCAACGCATCCTCTCCCCCGGCCGTGCTCGCCCCTCTGTGCACCTGCCAGCCGACCCAGGTGGCATCTGGGGGGACAGGTTGGCCGGGCAGGCCTGGCAGGGGGACGTGGCTGCCGTCGGTGCATCGTGGGCACAGGCAACACAGGCCCGCCCGGCCTCCCGGCTGCGGCCACGGGAAAGGCCCTGGTGCCTGGGTTCTCAGGGCCTTGGGTGCCCTGGGCCTTCAGGGGACCCCCACGCCGGCCCCTGCCTGGCCCGCCCTCGCTCCAGCGGCTCCCAGGGGGTTGGGCCTCTTCCCAGCGGCCCCTCCTCGCCCCGCAGAACCAGGTCCCTCGGAGACCTTGCCCCGCTGCCTGACGGGCGGACACAAGTGTGTCTTCGGTCGCGAGTCACAGATGACTCGACTCACGGGGCTAATTAGGCCGGATTGCTTATTGTCTCCTGACTCATCGCAGGAAACAGGCTCAGTTAGCTCAGTGCCTGGGGATGGCATCCCAGGGCAGAACCCCCCCGCCCCGCGCCCCTGCACCCCAGGTGCCCGGATGCTCCAGGCCGCTCCAGGCACACCAGCCTCCTGTGTCCTTGTCGGATTAAAGGAAACCTCCGGCGGCGGTGCAGCGGTTAAGTGCTGCCTTCAGCCTGGGGCCTGATCCTGGAGTCCTGGGATGGAGTCCCATGTCGGGCTCCCTGCGTGGAGCCTGCTTCTCCCTCTGCCTGGGTCTCTGCCATTCTTGTGTCTCTCGTGAATAAATAAATAAAATCTAAAAAAAGAAAGAAAGAAAACCTCCTCAGAAGCTCCCTATCGGATACTCCCGAACCTTCTATTGGGCAGAATTATGTCACGTGTGGACACTGCAGCTAGTCACGCGGCCCAGGTAGTGGGATCAATCTAGACTCCCCTAGGGATCCAGGACCTGCCCCCTGGGATGGGGGGGACCGGGCAGTGCTGCGTGAAGGTGAACAAAATCATCCTCTTCTGGGAAGGAAGGGGGGTGGAGGGAGGGAAGGGAGGGCGAGATGGAGATGGAGAAGGAGGGGAGGGAGGGAGGAAGGAGGGCTGCCTCGGTTTCCTCTGAACCCCGGGGCGTAGCCAGTCCTTGGTGCATAGTGGGCACTTAGTAAGCACTTGCCCGATGCCACCACAGCCCCGAGGGAGGACGGCGCTTTCCATACCCTCTGTACGTCCTGGGCGGGCCGTGTCAGCCCCCGAGCGGGCCCCGTCCTCAGTTGGGGTGGGCCCTCTGTGTTTTGCGGCCTGGATGTCCCAGGGTCCCGCCGGCCTCCTACCCCGTGATGCCCGCCCGCCCGGGCACTGGGAGGAAGGCAGAGACACGGAGCACCAGGACGCCTCGCCGAGCGGGAGGCACATGAGGCCCGCGGAGAAGTGAGCGGCCGTGGGCAGAGCTGGGTGGCTGGGCGGCACACGGGACCCGTCGGGCCGGGGACGGGCCCCTCCATTCGCTGCTCATGGGGCTGACCCTGGGCAGCCTGGGGCAGGCAGGCGGTGGCCGTCACCTGGCCATGCAGGTCGGCCCCAGCAGTCTCCTCGCGGGGACCCGGCCTCCAGGACCGCGGGCTGCGCAGGGACGTGTGTGTGCAGCGCTACTCAGAAGAGCAAACAGCTGGGATCCCCGGACAGCCCTGGAGGGGGAGCAGGGTCCAGGGCCCCCCAGGAATGGGATGCGTCTAGGAACACAGGGTGGATACACTTGCTCTTAGCCCAAGGTCTGAGCAGCAGCAGCGAGTCAAGCTAACCGTGCAGCTCTGTCCGCGTTGCGGTTGTCAACAGGGCAGGTCCCCTGTCGGAGCGGACGCGGCCGAGGAAACGGGGTGCTGGCCGTGGCCGTGTCTGCACGTCTCCAGGCTCGCCACAGCGTCACATCAAACATGCAGTGCTCCGCCTGCCGACCTGGCCTCATGAGGCTGTTAGGCCAGCGCCCGGGAGCTCTGCAGGTGCCCCGACGTGCCCGCGGCCCAGCGCACGAGGAGAGCGAGCGGCAGCACAGCATCTGGACAAGGGGACAAGTGGTGCTCGCGTGGCCCGTGGGTGCCCGCTGGCTGCCCGGCGTGTGTCCTTGTGCGAGATGCAGTGGGGCTCCCGGGCCCAGGCGTCCGTCCGGGAAACGGTTGCTGGTCCCTGCAGCCGCCAGGCCACCTGGTGAGCAGCGGACCGTCACCTGGGGCCCGTGAAGCCCAGGGCAGGGGCGCCGCATCCTCGACGAGTGTGCCCGGGGGTCCCGGGGAAGCGGCCTCTGGGGGCGTCCAGGGCTGGGCCTGTGAGCGGCGTCCCCCGCCACCACCATCCCGGGGCCGCACGGACCCGAGGGAGGGCGGGGTAGCAGGGCCAGGCGTGGGCCAGCAGTGGGAGGCAGGGGGGTTCCCAAGAGTCAGGTGAGCCCCGCCTGCGCACGTGTCCCTTTTGTCGCCGTGAAGAGGCCAGGCACGCAGCCCTCGCGCGGGGTCTTGGCCCTGTCGGGACCGGGACGGGCAGCTTCCCTGCCACTGGGGCAGGTCAGTGAGGGCCCGGTCCTGGCGTCAGTGCCCGGCGTGTCGGGCAGGGTGACTCGGTTTCTCAAAGCCCACGTGCGGGCGGAAGCCTGACCCTGAGCCTGGTGGCGTCCGGGCACGTGGGCCCATCCTCGGGACCGGTGGTGCATCGGGCACTAGCAGGGGCAGTTACCACGGCTGCAGGCGAAGTAAGGTCGCAGCTCAGAGGACCTTAGAGAGGTGATCCGGGATGACCCACGGGGCCCAGTGTACGACGGGGTGGTGACCTAGGGCTCGGGGGCAGCAGAGTGACAACCTCGAGGAACGCCATGGCCTTTGCCGGCCTTGAAGACGCTGTGGGGGGCCACCGGCCAAGGGGTGCAGGTGGCCCCGGAGGTGGGGGCACAGGGACATGGGTGTCCCCCTAAGCCTCCGGAAAGGAAGGCGGCCCTGCCAGCACCTTGGGCTCAGCCGCTGAGACCTCCCACGTGCCTGACCTCCCCCGAATTCTGAGATAAGCAGTTTGTGTTGTTTTAAGCCACTCAGTTTGTGAGACTCGTCATAGCGACAACGGGAACGAACATCCTGGGGAGCCTGCCTGGGGCCCCGCCGGGGTGGCTTGGCAACGTCTCTCTCAACCTGACAGTGGTCCCCAGTCGTGTAGCCTGGGTCGAACCTTGACCTCCCCGCTCACAGGCTGGGTACCGAGCAGGTCAGCCCATGTCTCTGCGCCTCCCTTTCCCCGTCTGCAAGGTGGGGACGGTAGAGCTGTTGGGGCCGTTGTTTCGTGTGGCGTGCAGGATACGCTCCGTGGCCCCGGCGACAACGATGGGTCCGTGTGTCCCTGGTTGGGGGAGCCCCCTGCTGCCTCGAGGAAGCTCCAGCCCAAGACAAGTGAGGTCCGTCCTCCGCCTGCCACTTTGTCGCCTGTCTTTGTAAGGCACTCATGAAATAGGGTCACGAGGAAGGTGTCCCATTAATACTACAGGTTCATACGGATCGACCGGTGCCTGAGTCATAGAGGCTCTTCTGAGGTCCGGGCAGGACAGTGGCCACAAGGGGCCCAGAGGCTCCCTCCTCACCTCCCCACAGACCGGGTGCCTTTGCCCAGGCCTGCACGTGGGCCCGGCGGCGCTGTGTCCCTCCGCCCCATCCTTTTGAGGTGGGGAGACTTGATTTTCTCTTTCTGCTCGAGACTGTGCTTACGGGGGCGGGGGGGTTGGTGAAACACCTCACTGACTTTATCCCCAAAAAAAACCAAACCCCCAAAATAAAATGGATGTAACTTCCTGGTGGAGAAGGTGGCTTTTCAGCAATAAATGGAAGGACGACCCCACCCGGCTCCGAGCCCCTGGTCTGGTGAGGAGTCCTCATTCCTCTGTCCGGCCCCACTGTCGCCCTGAGTGCGAGACTGACCTGGGCTGTCTTCAGGAAAGCCTTCCGTGCTGGTCGTTGGGATTTCCAGGTAAGAATATTTCCAGTTGCTGTCCCTTAACTCCGGGCGGAGGACCAAGGAGGAGCCCTCGCGTGCCGGCCGCGGCGGCTCGGAGGTGGCCCAAGCAAACTGCTCGCGGCTTCTGTGGCATCCGAGCCTAATCCCGACCAAGGCTCGATGAGACCCCCTGCCATCCCGTGGGGCTGGGCCGGGGGCCTGGTTGTGGCAGCCAGGCCTTCTGTCGCCAGGGACAAGGCTGCAGGACTCAGAGAAGCTTTCGAGCCACCTAGGGTGGCCCGTGTTTGACTTGCATTCTAGAATGTTCTCACATCACCCCCCAGAAGGAAGCCTCTGGCATGACAAGTTGAAACGCCCCCACCTTGCTGCCACCCCTTTTAAATGCACATTCGTTCAGTTATAAAAGAAATACTTGCTCTTTGGGGAAAATATGAGAAATACAAAATTCCAAAAAAAAAAAGGAAGGAAGGAAGGAAGCGCAAGCAGAAGGCCACCAGTGCGCTGCCCCTGGTTATCTTCTTGCTGTTTTGCTCTCACCTTGCGAGCGGCCTTCACTTCGGATTCCCGTTTCTGGGGCCATTTCTGGTCCGCACTCATCCATGGAGGGACACGGCTGCCCCAGCGCAACAGTGCATGGGCCCCTCCCGACCTGGGCCCCCCACCCCAGCCGTGGGGTTCGGAAGACTCCCCTTCCCGCCCATCCTCCGGGCGGTCTGCCTGTGGAGCTGGCGGGGAGCTGAGCCCAGGCCCTCGGCGCCCCAGCCCCTCCCGTGGCCTCCCTGGGCCAGGTGCCTGGGCTCCTGCAGTGGGGTTCTCGGAGGCCGGCCTGGCTCCTTCTGTGCCCGCCCCTTCTGCACCCCCCGGTGGGAGGCATCATCATCATCACCCCATCACCCTCCTTTCCTCACCCCAGTACCAGTCTAAGCAGCCTGTGCCGGGGCCTCAAAGGAGAGGGGCGCCTGTGGGGTTGGGTCTGCCCCTGACGTTGAGTGTGTACAGTGGCCTGAACCCATTTGCTGAGCTGGCCTTGGTGACAGTCAGCTCCCTGGGGCGGGGGCGGGGGCACAGGGACGAGGGGGGTTACACAGTGGCCCCCCCGAAAAGCTCCCCCACCCCCCAGCGCCCCCCCAGAGGCCCCACCCACCAGCACCCCCCATCTGCTCACAGGGAGGCACAGCCGAGCCCCGTGGGCAGGACCGCAGTCAGGTCTGTGGCTGGGCTGGACCCTCCGCTGACCCCACCCTTCCCCTGGGGCTCCTTCCCAGAGGCCTTCACGGCCTGGTCTGACCTGCCCCCACCCCAGCACCCTCCGGGCCTCATGCGCCCATTTCTAAACTTTTATTTATACAACTCATCACCACGTTAGACAATGGGCTTTCTTTACAGGGGTGCGTGCATGTGCGTGTGTGCACCTGTGTGCATGTGCCTGTGTGTGCACCTGCATGTGTGTGCGTGTGTGTGCAGTGTGCACACCTGTGTGAGTGCATGTGTGTGCACCTGTGTGCGTGTATGTGCCATGTCCCGGGGGAGGCAGTGGAGCCCCAAGCCCCGAGCGCGGAGTCCCCAGCCCTGAGCCAGGGCCTGGGCACCCAGGAGCCCCACCCGTGGGGCCTGGAGCTGGGAGCCCACAGACAGGGAGCTGTGCACAGGTTAAGGAGCGCCCTGGAGCCCCAGGCCGCGGGCAAGATGGGGAACGGTGCCGGCACTCACCCAGGTCACTCCGAGGATGGGGTGGCCTTCAGGGGGACTGCCACCTAGGAGGGGAGCGGTACTGGGGGAGGCTCTCCCCAGGGACACTGACCGCGGGGGTTGGGGGGGCTTTCCACGGGATGTTCCCGGAGGCGCGGCACAGAGGGCAGTGTGCAGATGAGCCCGGCCGGGCGCCCCAGGCCTCCCCAGCCCACTCTCCTGGGGTGTCAGCCCCGCGGGGCCGCAATGACACCCCTCACTCTAGTGCCCCCAGCCCCCAGGTCCATCCCCGCAGGCAGCTGGGCAGTGCCCCCCCCCGCCCCGGGGCTACTTTCAAGGCTCATGGGAGCTCGTGGAAGGGGCTGCAGTGACAGTCCGCAGCTTGAACGGGGCCTGGTCTCCCGCCTCCCGTGGATCAGTTGTCTCTGAGAGCCGGTCACTGAGCCCCTGCCCCAAGCAGTGCCAGGCGGCCCCAGATTCCAGGCTGAGAGTCCCTGCCCCGGCACCATGGGGGCACAGGGCACACAGGATGAGGGGAACTACTCAGGTTTGATGGGCACAGGTCTCGTGTTGCTCCGAGAACCCCGCTGCGCCGCGTCTCCCCTGGACGCCCGTTGCTCCCCCCACGGCCTCAGCGTCTTGGGCAGCCCTGCCCTCTGTGCCACCAGAGCTCCCTGGGTGCTGGGCGTCTTCACGGGGATGCTGCCCCCAGGGCACCGTCCGCCCCCCACCCTGCCCACCCACTCAGAGCCCCCTGTGGTCCTCAAGCACACCCTGGCGCCCAGCCACTCCATGGCCTCCCTCCCCCCACCCCCGCCTGGTGCCCTCAGGACACCCCGAGCTCCACACTGCACCCGGGAGCCCCGCGGGACATGCCCTGGCCAGCCCCTCACACCTGCGGGGTCACCCTGCACCCCTTCCTCCAGTTGTGGTCTTGGGCGCTGACGATGGCCTGGGGTCCCGCTCCCGGAGAGCCCCTGCCCGGCTGCCTCCACTGCTGGAAAAGCCCCTCTGGACCACTTGACCCAGCCGGACCTTCTCACCCTGCGGGCTCCGTGCCAACTCATGGGAGAGCAGCGCAGCCCCCGCCTGCCCTGTCTCCCCAGTGCCCGTGGGTCACTGGTTCGCCGTCCCCTCCACGAGGGCAGGGACATGGCCCCCGACGGTCACAGTGTGGCTTCCGTGGCCCAGAACTTCCCTGGGCAAGGGGAGGGCGTGCACCATCGTCACCCCATCCCGGGAGGCCAAGGCAGCAGCTCCTTAGAGGAGAGAAGTGGGGTCCTGGACTCAGGAGAGGCCTAGCGCCCCCCACGCCAGCTGCGGTGGTGCTGCAGGAGCCGGGCCTCACTCCCACCCCCGCGCCCCGCTCCCCGGGTGGTCTGTAAGGAGAGCTGCCCAGTGGGTCCTTTGGGGCATCCCTGCTGTAGGGGCACGTGCTTCAGGATTGCCATGCCTACCTCCACCCCAACCCCCTGATTCACCAGTCCCGGCCTTCTCGTGCCCTCCACCACCCACCGCGTGGCCGAGCCCCGGCCCTGTCCCGGTTCTGGGGCTTCCTTTGCTCCCGCGTTGAAGGGAAGGGGTGCCGGCCCTCACACGGCCAAGTCCCCGACTCCCAGGGGAAGGGCCAGGGAAGGGCTGCGGGAGCCGCAGGGGATGGAGGCGAGCAGATGGGAAGTGGAGTGTGGGGCAGCAGCCCCCCAGCCGCGCCCCAGGCCCCTGGCTGTGCCTCCTGTGCGCCCAGCCTCCCACATCTCCTCCCCGAGCTATGGGGCGGCCGGGGGAGCCCAGGACAGGAGGCCTCGCCAGCCGCCCAGGTAGGCTCCTGGCTCTGCCCTGGCCGCTGGAGCAGGCAACCCAGCATGCTGGAGGTCACGGCCAAGTCCCAGCACAAGGTGTCTGGGTGGTGGCGGGAACAGTGATGGGTACGGTGGCAGGAGAGGTGGTGGGAACGGCGGCAGGAATGGTGGCAGTGGCAGGAGAGGTGGGGGGAACAGTGATGGGCATGGTGGCGGGCGCGGTGGCGGGCAGGGCAGGTTCTCCTGACCGGCCCTTCCAGCCGGCACTTGTCCCTGCGCCTCCTCCCAGGACGTCCTGGGGGGAAGGCCAGCGGCCCCGGCAGAGTCTACGTGGGGACCGGTTCCCCGGCTCCCGTCCCAGGGGCCCAACTGCGTCCCCATCCCGACCCGGGGCCCTCGCCACTGCTTGGACAAGGTCACACATGACCGTCTGGTAAGCCCTGGGTCAGGGGCCCCGTGGTTGGGTATCCGCTTGCAGGATGATCCCAGCATGTATCTTGGGGTGGGGGCGGGGTGCGGGTAGAGATAGAGGAGGTTTTTCCACAGGAAGTTCTATTTGTGAAAGACTCCTGGGATCCGGGAGGCAGGGAGCACTCGGCTCAGATCGCCCCTGCCCTAGCAGGTGCCAACACGGCGCAGCCCAGCTCCCAGCGGCGGCCCCTCCGCCTCCTGCCGGGGCTACTGGGTGCGCTGCGGGCAGGGAGGGATTTAATTTCTCCTTTTGCCTTTTGTTTACATGAGTAACGGTGGTGGCAGGGTGGCCTCTAGACGCCCACAGTCTGCAGCCGGGAAGGGTGTGTGCACCGGGCCAGTGAGCCCACCGCCTGGCGCGGGAGGTACTATTCTCGGCCCGTCTGACGAGGGTTTGGGGGGCCAAGGCTCAAGGAAGGCAAATAACTTAACCTAATCTGACAGTGGTGGAGCTGGGTTCAAGTCAAGACAGTCTTACTCCAGAACACACCCCTGACCCAGCAGGCGAGGTGAGTGGGACCCAAGAATGAACAGGCCATCTCTCAAGTTCGTTAAAAGGTGGCACTTACCCCCTAGCACGTGTCTCCATGGGGGTGTTAGGCACATGCCAGGATGACTCCAAATAGGTGGGAGCCGCGGTTTCCTCCAGGAAGCCCCCAGATCCTGCAAGGTGACCCGGGAGAGGGCCGAGGAGAGGTCAGCAGTGGCGCTCCCCCTTCCCACCTGGGATGCCCAGCCCCGTGGCGGGCTGGGAGAGACACGGGAAGTCCAGCCTGTGCGGGAGAGCAGGGCACCTCACTGGGGCCCCCCAGACTCTAGCACAGGCTGGCACGCACCAGGTCTTCAGGAAATGTTGGCTGTGAGCCTGGGGGCGCTCCCGCTTCCACACCCTCTGGGGCCCCAGAAGCCAGGACGGTGGTCGTGAACCCCTCCCACCCCACAGAGACGTGGCAGGGCTGTGGTCACACCCAGGTGTGCCTGTGAGGCTGGTGGTGCCAGAGCCACAGCCTCCCGACCCATCTTCCTGCCCTGGGTCCCGGCCCTCCTCCTCCTGGAAGCCCATCCAGATGAGCCACACCCACACGTGCTGCTTCCACTGCTCAGGGTCCAGGAGGCTCTCAGTGGCCACACACTGTGAGCCCTGCCCCTGGGAGAAGACTGGAGATAGAGACTCGGCCCACCCCTTGGAGTTCCCACTTCTATTCTGTCTCCTCGCTCCCAGTCTTGGACAGAGGTGCTCCCATTTGTCTTACCTGTACCCTCAATTTCTTCCTCCTTTTTCATCCGTTCCACTTTCCCCTCTTCCTCCCGCTCCCCTGTTACCTCCTTCCCCTACTCCTACCTTGTCTGTGAAGGACTGGAAGCCACTGCCACCCTGAGCTCACCTCCTCGGGGGGACCAGAATGGCCGAGTTCTGCTGATGGGGATGCACAGGGCAGCAGAGCCCGGTGTTGCTGGCATTTCTCCGGGCTGAGCACCCCTGCAGGGAGGACCGGGGACAACACCCAGCACCAGCACAGCCCTCCCCCAGGGGGGCCCGGCACTGGAGCCAAGACTCGCTGGTGGGGATGAAGCCAGCCCCCGTGGGCTGGTGCATAAGGAAGCCTGGGGAAGAGGGGAGAGCCCTGGAGTAGGAGTCTGGAGCCTGCATTCCACACTTGCATGGCCCCCAACCACGTCCCCAGGCACAGCAGGCAGCGAGCCAATGCTCGTGGAGGACAGCAGTCCTGGCGGGGCCTCCCCTCAGATGCATCCCCTCACCTCCCTGAGCCTCAGGAGCCTCTGGGGAGGGGTCCCTGCGCCTTCCTCCTTCCTTTCAAGGCAGTGGAGCGGACCGGGTGCAGTAGTGCCCCGCGCTGGAAAACCCCTGCCAGCAGGTGTGTGGGTGACGGTGGCAGCGGGTGGGAAGGGCCAAGCCAGGTCCCAGGCCTGGAAGTGGAAGACGGGCCTCTGGATCTGCCAGGTCTGGGGGGCCTCCGTCCTCCAGGCAGAGCCCGGGGTGGGGGTCAGAGCGCCCAGGCCCCCTTCTCTGCTGGGCCTCTCAGTGCTGGGCCCTCGCAGGCCACAGTGCAGGCAGCCACAGGCGGGTCCTCTGGGCCCTCTCTGGGGGTCGCAGCTTGGCCTTTGGGGAGCTGGTCTAGCCTCAGGCTGAGACCTACGGCAGCCCAGGGCTTACGGGCTGCAGGCCTGGCCGCCCCCCACTGCGGGGACAGCTCGACGCTGGTCGCAGCCCACCTGCTCTGCCACCGGCCCCTCTGGGGCCCTGGACAAGTCACTTCACGACTCCGGGTCTCAGCTTCCCGGTGGTTATAGCGACAACACTCCTCGCCCCACAACGGTGCCATCGGAGTCCCCGGAAGATGAACAGAAAGCTGGCGGGGAGGCACCGGGTGAAGGCGGGCGCCCGCGGCCCCTCCAGCTCTGCGCTCCCCTCCCCCGCCTCGCTTCTGGCCCAGGCGGCCAGATGGTGGGACCTGGAGACGCAGCCTGCTGCACGCTCAGTCTATTTTGAGAAGCCTCCCGTTTCCTTTCCGCCTGGGGCCATGTGGCGGCTGCGGGCCTCTGCTCACAGGATGGGCTTGGAGCCCGACCTCCTCCTTCCACAGGGCCCGGGCCTGTGATCCCCCCATTCCAGCCCCCCACACAGACAGCCCAGCCCCCACCCAGAGGGGCAGAGGCCAGGCGTCCACGGGGCAGGTCACTGGCCTCCCACACGGAGAACGTGGAGGGGGGTTCGGGCCGACCCCGTGTGGCCGTGGCCCCGCCCCTGGCTGGCCCAGGCCTGCCCTCCGAGGGCCCAGCACCCCGTTCTCACAGCGGGGTGGAGGTGGGGCCATCTGTTTTACACGCGGCCTCCACAGCCACCTCGGGGGCCTACCCAGGGACGCACCCAGGAGGATGGTCCAGCCTCAAAGTTAGGCCGCTCCCGGGCCCCTGGCCTGGCCGGTCGAGATGCCAGGCCAGCAGGGGAAGCAGGGGCCCACACCGCCCAGGAGCTACGCTGGCCTCCTCCTCCTCCTCCTCCCTGCCTCCTCTCCGCACAGAGCTCTGACCCCTCCTGCCTGGCTTTGAGTCCCCCCCCCCCTTAATAGATGTGTGACCTTTCACCTCTCCATGCCTCAACTTGCTTATCCGTGGAATGGAGATGAGGAGAGGTCTCCTCCACAGGCCTGCGGGGAAGTGAATTGAGTTGATCCTGGTGGAGCGCCTGGGACAGTGCCTGTCGACAGACTGTCACCCTTGTTCTCTCCCCGGTCCCCACAGTCCACCCCTCTGGTTCTTTGATACGGTTTTTACCTCCTCTGCCGCTGTCCTCGTTCACCTCTGAAAAGGAGAGGAAGAGGGAGAGGGAGGAGAAGAAGAGGAAGAAAAAGAAATCCCATTTGAAACAAGGTGAACCGCCCAGGTGGATGCAGTCAGCCGCGGGGAGGCCCTAAGAGGAGGGGAGCCCGGGACGCCGGGAGGCCGCTGCCCGCTGCCTGGCCTCTGTGGAGTCCGACTCACTCCCCGACAGGTACTTGGGCGCCCCCCCCCGACCCCCCTCCCCACGCTCAGCCATGGGGGGGGTCCCAGCCCCGGGGCTCCTCGGTTGCGGCAGCGCCAGTGGCCCGGGGAGCACGCAGGGATCGACGACGCCCAGGTGCTGGCTCCGACGGCTCAAGCGTGAGGGCAGGTGCTCCCCCCACCCACCCCCAGAGCCCCAGGCACCCTCGGCTCCTCACAACCCCCCACGTTTCGTGCGGGCCTTGGGCCTCGGGCCTGGCCTTAGGGCTCTGGTGGTCTCAGTAGACGCCCCCACCCGCGGCCCCGGCTCTGGGTGTCTGCGCCCCCCTAGGCCAGCCCACATGTCCCTCCCTCCCCAGGCCATGCGCCCTTCTCACCCCTGCCCTCTGCCCCCCTGGTCCCCTCTCCTGGAATTTCTTGCCGCCTCCCCTTTTCCCGACAGCCCGTCCCGTCTCCTCAAGGAGGCCCCATGTCACTGCCAGGTCAGGAACGGCCCCCCAGCCTCCCACCCTGGGCCCGGGCTCTTGCTGCAGCCACCAGTGTCCTCCTTGTCACCCGGGGCGTGTAGCTCCTCGGGCACACCCCCAGGCCACGGTGAAGGGGACGGGGCTGCCCCACAAGCCACGCTGTGCGGGACTGACTCAGCAGATAGAGAGATGGAGGCTGACCGCTGGCCAGGGTGGGCCGGGGGCGGCTTAGGGAGGCCCCCGTGGGGCTGGAGGATGGCCCGGGGTCAACACTCCCCCTGGGGCCTGGGGGTGGCTCAGGGCTCCGGGACAGGGCTTCGCAGCTGTGGGGGTCCGGCCCCGGGGGGCTGCCGCCCTTCTTCCTTGGTCTAGAGTGGGCTGGGCCGTGCCCTAAGTAGCGTCCTTCCTGGCCCTTCGGCTCGTCACAGCTGCCCGCTGCGGCCCTGGCCCCTCCGGAGCGAAGACCAGGCCTATTCCTGTGGCCATGTGCGCTTGGCTGCAGCGTGAACGGCTCTTTGGAAGCCAAGCCTGGTCTCCCCTCGAACGTCCAGCCGTCGGAAGCAGACACTAGCCCCCAGCCGCCCCGCGGGTGAGAAACATCCTGAGCCAGGACACCTGGGAGCCCGCTGGCTCGGTGGCAGCGTCCCGGCCTCCCGTCCACAGCGAGTCCCGCTCCCGCCCAGGATCCTGGGGAAGCACTGACTCTCAAGGCCAGCGGTCCCCAGAGGAGACTTTGGGGCCTGCGGGGCCTCCCGTGCTGCTGCGCCGACGGGGCGGGCACCCCAGGGCGGCCACAGGGTCCGGGTGGGGGGCGCCCTGCATCCTGCACAGCCTCCAAGGCCCCGCTGTCTGTGCCGGGGCGCGGTGCCCCCACACCTGAGCGCGCACAGCCTGACGGCGCCCACGCCGGGCTCCACCTGGGCTCCAGGTGGGGAGGGTGGGCGGCTGTCGTCCCCGTTCCTACGGGGGCTACACGGAGAACAGCCATCGGGGGGGGACACCGGTCTGTGAGCATTTGAGCCTCGACTGTGGTTCCCTTTGGCGTCTAAACGCAAACTAGTTTCCACATTTTTATGTTCACAAAAATTCTCTGGATTGCGACTGCCGTTTGGATTAATGTGTTTCGTTCCCTTGGGAACTTTACCGGGAGTTTTTCAGCCTCAGAAAACGGTGTCCCCTGGCGCTGCCCCTGAACTGGGCGGCACCCGGGTCTGCAGCTCTCCACTCGCTGCCCCGCTGCTCCCTCGGCCGCGGCTGACGCCCAGACCCTGCGGAGTCTTAAAGTCCCCAAGACCTTAGTGCGGAGATGCTTCCCTTTGCTTCTCCTGTTATCAGAGGAGATATTAGGGCGGGGGCCTGTGCTTCCAGTCGGTCGGTGGCTAATTTCTTGTTTCAAGAATTTCGCCTCGGGAGGGGAAGGGGGCGCGGACACGTGTGTGACAGAAGGGGGCCCTGCACGCGCTAGGTGCAGCTCTCACCCCGGGGGGGAGGGCAGGGAGGCAGGGAGGCTCGGGCCTCCCCCCAGCTGGGCACTGCCTCCCCAGGAGCCCGCCGCGTGCTGGGCACCGAGCCAGGCATCGTGGACGCGGAGACGGCGCCCTTGGGCCCATTGCTTCCCAGGAAGGTGGGTGCCCGGCCCACACTTGGCGGGTGGGGCCGGGGCCCCGGGAAGCCCTTCGGGCTCGGGCTCCACACGCAGGGCACCTCCGCACTGAAAAAGGGTGCATCAGGAGACGGTGGTTGTCGCCAAGCAGTCGGCGATCCATGCGTGCTGGGGACGTGCACGGCCCGGGGCCGCAGAACTGATAGCGCCTGCCTCCGGGAGCGCACCTGCCGGGGAGGAGCTGCCACGCGCATGAGCAGCCAGGCGTGGAGCACGGGAGCCGGGAGCCAGGAAGCCCGGCCTGGCCCGGGGGGCCGCAGGGACCCAGAGCTCCCACCCGGAGGCCACACGTCCAGCTGTCGGAAGCTGCGTCCGTGGGAGGGCGCTGGGCACCTGCAGCCGCAGGGGGAGCGGCAGCCAGATCCGGGCGCGGTGCCCCTGCCGAGTCGGAGGAGCTTGGTGCTCAGCCCCAGCGTCCCTCCCGCCCCCGGCCCGCAGAGGCCACGGCCCAGCCCTTGGAGATCGGGGCCTTGCGGAGGCTCAGGGTAGCCCGAGATCGTCACCCTAACACGCTGTGACCCCGACCTGGGGGTGGGTGGGGAGCGTGAGCTCGGACACGGCGTGAGGACGGGGGAGCAGAGCCGAGGCCCCGGCGCTGAGGCAGGGTCACAGCCCCCGCGGCTGCCGGGCTTGGGGCCTGCAGCACGGGGTGGGCCTGTCCGTTTGCGTCGTGCCCCCCCCCCGTCCACGGGAGCCCGGGGAGACACGCGGACTGCGGGGCCATCGTGAGAGGTGCTGCCAGGGTGGCACCTGCTGGGGAGCCCGCGTTGGTGCCCCTCCCGGCCCACGCCCTGGGCCTGCAGAAATCCTCGGCGGCCGTGGTCCTGTGAGGCCGGGCAGGAATCGAGAGTCGGGGTGCAGTTTGAGGCTCCCCCAGCAGCGAGCCAGCAGGCGGGAGCCCCCCGACCCGCGGACAACCCATCCCGTGGTCCGGAGCCCGTGGGCCGTGTGGAAGGGTCAGGCGCGGCTTTGTTCTTCCCCGAGGGGTAGGGCCCAGCCGCTGACTCGGAGGCCCCGGGGCGCTGGCAGTGGTGCCCTGCGGTCCCCTGGCCTCGCCTCGCTGCAGCAGAGCGCCTGCCTCCTCCAGCACCTTGGGGAGCCCGGCAGGGGGGCAGCACGGGAGCGTGGGTGCTGGGTCAGCCGCCCGGGACTCCCGCTGCCCCTCGGTCACCAGACCGCCAGCATAGCGCAAACCCTCGCTCGAACCCCAGCTCCGCAGCTTCCTGTTTGGTGCCTCAGGCTCCGCATCTGGGGAGGGGTCGGCCCTCAGAGCCCAGCGCCCCGGGGACGGTGACCACGGGGGACACCAGGGGAGACTCAGTTGACGTGGTTCAGCTGCTGAAGTGTGAGCCTCGCCACAGTCTTTCCTCCCGTCTTTGACCCTGGAAACAAACACCCCGGGCCCGTGTCACCCACCGGGAGGCCGAGGCGGAGGGGTCAGGGAAACAGGCCAGACAGGAAGCCGGCGGTGAGGTGGGGGCGCCCCCCCCCCGGCCTGCCCGCGCCCTGGCCCGCAGACCCCACAGCCGGGACGGCGGCCACTGGTGCGTCAGGGGCGCTGGGCCGCAGGGCTGTACCCGCCAGGAGCGCTCAGTCTTGGGGGGGGACAGACGCGGAAACACACCTCGTCCCAGGCGGTGCGTGAACCAGCAACCACTCGGCAGCAGCAGAACCGATGGATCCCACTCGGTGTTCAGGCGGAACACGGCCATGCGGAGAGCGGCGCGGGCGTCCAGGCGCGAGCAAGGCGCTGGCTCTGGGGGGCGGCTGCCGCCAGGTCCCCCGCGGTCCCCTCGGGTTGCATCCAGGCTTCTGCGGGTGGAGAACAGCAACAGGATCCCAGCTTAAAAAAAAAAAAAAGGAAAAAGAGAAATTTCAAAATTATGAAAATGGGGAAACGTTAGGACAAGATTTGGGGGTAGGACAGCGTGGAAGGGCCTGGAAGTCGCGCCTCTCCTGCAGGTGACCAGGTTGCCGTCCGTGGGGTGGAGAGCCACTGCCCGCCCCTGCATTCTCTCAACACAGTGGGGATCCCGCCGGGCCCCTCTCCCCCCGCCACGGGGAAGGGCTGTGGAGGCTCAGAGGCCCCCCGGGGCTCCCGGTGACGGCCTCCGGCCTCCGGGGACAGTGTGCATGCTCATGGGGACGGGAGGGCAGGTGGCGGGCAGGGCAGGGCAGGGCAGGGCTTGGCAGCGGCCGCCTTTGCAGTTCTTCCAGCTGCAGGCAGGGACACGGCAGCGCCTCCGGCTGGGGCCACTGGGAGTGCGTGGGGTTGGCCTCGTGCTGCTCCGGGCCTGGAGGGACCTGACCACTCCCTACTCCTGCAGCCTCCCCGCCCCCGAGTCCACCTGGGGCACCAGCTGGGGCACAGAGGACCCCGGGACTCACCCGCCTGATGGAGGAGGCCGCAGCCCGGGGGGGTTGGGGGGCAAAGCTTCCGCCATGAGGGTCTGTGGCTTCCGCGCATAAAGAGTCCTGACCCAGGAGGGCCAGACGCGTCCCATGACCTGCGCGGGGCTCCACGGCCCCTTCCCGCCACACCGCGCCTTGGGAACCACCAGAGAGCCTCAAGGCCTGGGCTGGCCGGGGGCATCGCAGGCTCGGCACCCCCTTCCCGGGCCCACCTGGCTTCTGGAGAAGGGCGTTTGGGCGCCTGCTTTCCTCGGGGCTGAGCGCTGTGTGGGGTCGGGGAGCTACTCAGCGTCCCTGAGCCTCGGAACCCTCACCCACAGCGACTTCCGCGTGCAGATCCATGAGGTGGTTGGACGCGGCGGCCGCCCTGGCCCTGCTCGGGGCCCCGGGGTCCGGGTGGCGCCCAGGGAGGGCGGCCCTGCGGGGAAGGGGCCCCCAGGCGCGGAGGCCGCAGCTGCGCTGCTGGGGTCTTGCTGCCGGAGCTCGGTGGGTGGACGCGGGTGAGACCTTCGGGTTCGTCTGATCTCTCGTGACAGACGTTCTTGAATGCAAAGCGTTACTATGTTTTGCAGGAAGTAACTCAATTACTAGAAACTTGTTTTTTGTTTTTTTTTTTGCTGTTGTTGTTGTTTTAATTTTTAAAGTGATCTCCACGCACAGTGGGGCTTGAACTCACAACCCCCAGATAAGGGGCTGGCCACCCCATGGGCTGAGCCAGGTGCCCCCACGGAGCCTGTTTTTAAAAGGAGTGAGAGGGGTTCCCCGGGGGCCCAGCAGTGGAGCATCTGCCTGTGGCCCAGGGCTTGACCCCGGGGTCCCTGGATCGAGTCCCACGTAGGGCTCCCGGCATGGAGCCTGCTTCTCCCTCTGCCTGTGTCTCTGCCTCTCTCTGTGTGTCTCTCATGGATAAATAAAACAATAAATAAATAAATAAATTAATTAATTAATTAATTAAATAAACAGAGAGAGAGCGAAGCACAGCCCCCGTGGCCCAGGGTCCAGTGGCGGCGGCCGCAGGCTCTCCTCAGGCCCCTGGGGTCCCGACCCACCCTCCCGGGTGCCCACACGCGGAGCCAGGCCGCGAGTCCCCAGGGGCCCAGACACAGTGGCTGCCTGTGGGTTGTGCCAGGTCCTGCTGGGGCAGCTGCTCCTGGCCAGGACGGGGCCACCCATGGAAGAGCGTCTGGCCGTGGCAGCAGCGGGGAGGCGCCCCGAGGCCTTGCAGCCGGACAGACAGCAGCGAGGTTCTTGGGGGGCCACAGCAGGCCAAGCGAGGCCGGGCCTCCGTCCTGGGAGCGGCGGCGGTCAGGGTCACAGGGTCCGGGCCCCCTGCACCCTGAGCGAGGTCGGCCTGGCTCCCCGCAGCTCTGAGTCGGGAAAGGAAAACTGAGGCCAGTGGGCTCCTGGGAGTGAGTCGGGGGAAGGAGAGGAGGGTGTCCAGGCAGCCGGAGCACCGAGCCTGGGGGCAGGTCACGGGGGCACAGTTGGGGTCGTCCCGGCGTCTGCCTGCCCAGCTGTCCCCCGGAGCCCCCAGAGCCCCACAGAACCCAGGATCGAGGAGGGGACACACAGTGTCACCGGCCTGCTCTGAAACTGGAGCTCGCCAGGGGTTTCTGAGTGGGCCGAGCCAAGCCGAGGTCGGGCTGCTCCCCACCGAGGCCGCCACGTGCCCCCAACGGCTGCGCCCAGCCCCTTGTCCTGCTCGCAACACCACGGCCCCTGTTTTCCAGGTTAGGGTGACAAGGCCCTGAGAATGTCGGGGTGGCCCGATGCCGCAGGCTGGGAAGACGAGCCCCAGCTGCCCGCCCACCCACCCTGTCCCCCGATGCAGTGAGCAGTGCGGGATTCCGGGACCCCCGGAGCCCCGACACCAGGACCCATGTTTCAGCCCGAACCCTGCTAATTTGCAAGCACCCCCAGGCGGAGAAGCGCGGCGTCCAAGCTCCCCAGCTGGTTACTTGGGGCGGGTGGCTTCTCGGCGGGAGGGGACAGCTGGCTCCCGAGGGCGGACCCCCCCCCACACGCCTGACGGGAGATCTCGCTTGTGGGGGGACGCGGCCCCGAGGGGTGGGCTGCAGGGCCCTCCCTGCCCGCGCCAGCTGCCTGGGGCCTCAGGATTCGCCTCCCCGTCCGTCCCTGCCCCCAGCAGCCCCCGGGAGGCTCATTGTCCCGCGCGGTACCCCTCCCGCGTGGGCCAACGGGCGCCCAGCCCCTGGATGCCTCATTGCCTTGATGGGGGCTGCATGTGCAGCGTCTGTGACCAGTGCCCGTGACGGGGGCTGGCACCCCTGCTTCCCTGTGCCCCCGGACCGCCCCCCGGCCGCCGTCCCAGGCAGTGGTCACCAAAGCTGCAAGAGGCAGGACACCCACTGACCCCATTTCACCCACGGAGACACCAGCGCACAAGGGGCCCGAGGATTTTCCCCAGGGGCCAAACCGCTGTGAAGTCGCAGAAGCTGGATTTGGACCCACGCGTGTCTGACCCTCAGGATCTATGGCACAAGGACCCGGCCCCAGTGCCAGAGCACAGGGGAGGGTGGTCTGCAGGCGCAGGTTGCAGGGTCCCAGCCTGTGCTTGGAACCCGGCCGAGGCCCGGGGCCCCCAGCCCTCCTCCAGCTGCCCGAGGCCCCGGCCCTCCTGTGGGCCGACTGTTTGCTGCTGGATCCCGGACCTGGACCTGGCTCAGGACGGTTGGCTGCACAGTGGGACCTGCTGGCCTCCTGGGGGACAGCAGCACGGGCGGCCCAGGCTCCCCCGTGGGGCAGAGGGGCTGCCCTGGATGCGGCCGGGCCCCCAGCTCCAGGTGCCAGCTGGCGCGGCTCCTTGGAGTGGCCAAGAGACGGGACGCTGGCGTCGCAGCCCCTCGGGGACGAGTGACCCAACTGGAGAAGGCGCTGGGTGAGGGGAGGGCCGGAGGACACCATGCACGAGCCCCGAGGGCTGAGGGAGTGACAGCTCGCTGGGTGCTCTTCGGGGTGTCGCTAGTGGTCTCCTCCCCCCGAGGCTGGGGACTTGGCTGACCTTGGCCCCCAGCTGCCCCGGTGCTGGCGGGCCTGGCGCATGTTCTAGCCAAGCGGAGCTCAGGGCAGCCGCTGACCTACCCTCCAGGCCCGAAATAGAGACGGAGCGGACGCGGAGCAAGCTCTGCGGGGTGATTTTGCCCATACAAGGCCTCGCTGGGGCCACCCGCAGCCCCTTGGGGCAGGGCCGGGGGCGGGCTGCCCGGGACACCACAGGCTCCGTCGCCCTCAGATGGATGACTCTCCGGGGGCTGAGCTTTCTTGGAAGCCCGCTTAAGGGAAGAGGCCCCAGCTCCAGGCCCCACGCCCGTCAGACCTGCCAGAGCCGGCGGGGGGTGTGCCTGGGTCCCGGAGTCCCAGGTGCCGCCGCTTCTGGGGAGCATGTGGGCAAAGCCTCGGCTTTGGGGACCCCTCCGAGGGGTGCCAGGGGGCTCAGCTGGTTTCAGCGCCGGTTGTGATCCCAGGGTCGTGGGGTGAACCCCGCGTCGGGCTCCCGTGTCCCTCTCCCCCTGAGCCTCCCCTGTGCTCGCTCTCTCTAATAACTAAAATCTTAAAAATAAAGATTTTAAAAGATCCCTCTAGAAATAGACTTCGAGGTGGCTGCCCAGTCACGGGTCACTTGGGCCCTCTTGGTCCTGCGAGGAGGCGGGTCCCCACCCTGTGTCCCTGGCATCACAGGGACAAGACCCTGGAGGCCGGCCAAGAAGAGGCAGCTAGGTTGGGGGGCACCTGCTTGAGCTCCGGTCACCCAAGGGCTGTCAGGGAGTGGGCCCGGCGAGCGGAGGGGTCGGCGTCGGGGTCAGCGTCGGGGGGCCTGCACACCCCGGGGATGAGCCTGTCCCGGGGTGAGCAGGGCTGTCCCGGCCTCAACCTGTTGCTCTGTTGAAGGAGGGTTTGTGGACCTGGGCTCAGGGTTAGAAGGCGGGCAGGGGGGTTAGGGGGCAGGCGGGGGCCCGGCGCCTGAGTTTAAGGAGCCGCCCCCCATGACTGCATCCACCTGGAGGAGGATCCCCACGGATCCCTGGGTCTCCAAGCCACAGCCGGGTGGTGAGGGACTGGTGGGGGGGGCGCACCAGAGGAGACCGGCGGAAGAGGAAAACACCTGACCAGAAACAGTAAGGCTCAGAGCTTTATTTTTTTTTTAAGATTTTTTATTTATTTATCCATGAGACACAGAGAGAAAGGGAGAGGCAGAGACACAGACAGAGGGAGAAGCAGACTCCCAGCGGGGAGCCTGATGCAGAACTCGATCCCGGGTCCCCAGGATCACACCCCGGGCTGAAGGGGGTGTTAAACCGCTGAGCCACTCAGGAATCCCCAAGGCTCAGGGCTTTAGGAGGCTGTAAGGACGGGAGTGAAGAAGCATCAAGTCATGAGGTTTGGCCCCGTCCTGATGTCAGGGTTGTGGGGTGTGGCCCCGTGGAGCCCACGTCGGTGCCTTGCCGGTGTGGCCGTGCCCGACGTGTGTGTCCTCCCGAGCCGCACTCTGGGAATGCACGGAACCCCGCTCTCTCGTCCCTCTGCCCTCCCTGGTCACCCCGACTTCTCTCTTCCCGGCTGATGCTGGATGTGAGGTGGGAGCCACCCACCCCAGGCGACCCCTCAGCGACGGACACCGCGGGGCACAGGGACCCACAGGTGCACAGGCGCTGCCACAGCGCGGTGGCGTGCGCTAGTCCGCGGGCACTCAGCGCCTCAGGGACCTGTGCGTGCGGGGCTGGGCGACGGCACCCGGAGCGCGTGCACCCAAGGAGCCGGGTATCCACGCTCAGCGCCCTTGTCCCCGGCTCCTGGCAGGACACCTGCGCCCAAGAGCAGCAACAGGAAACGGGCAAAGAGGAGGCAGCACGAGGGGGGCTTCGGGCCCCGGGAAGCCAGGGTCGAGGCGAGAGCCAGAAAGCCCACGCGGGCAAGGGGCCTCCGTCCTCGGCTGCGCGGGACACAAAGGGAACAAAAGGGCCAACGGCGCCCGCCTGTGGGGCCCTCGGGGCTGGTGGGGGGCCCAGGCGGTGTCTGCGGCCCCTGCCGCCCCCCCCCCCGCCTGGACGGCTCCCCAGGCGGCACCTCCAGCCCGCCGGCTGGGCACCGGCTCTGGCACCGGCTCTGGCACCTGCCCTCGTTCAAGCGCCCGCCATGCTCGGGGCTGCGGGCTGCGGGCCAGGGCTGGTCATGGCCAGGGCTGCCTCCTGTCCTGGACCTCCTGGATGTGGCCGCCTGGGCTTTCCCATCGCAGCTCTGGAGGACAGTCACGGCCACGCCACGAGCCCCGGCCTCCACCCCGGACACCCACAGTGCTGTGGCCCGACCCCGGGCCGCGGCGGGTGGCAGACCCTGGCTGGAAGAATGGGTAAGCGAACAGGGCCGCGTCCAGCCTCCGAGGGGCGATTTCCATGCCCGCGGAGCCAGCGTCCCCGCTGCCCCCACACGTGCTGAAGCCGTGTTTTGGGACCTGCCACTTGGAAGGACCTGGCAGCCTGTTCAGAGGCTGCGCGGAGGCGGCGCCCCGGTCAGACGGCGGGGGGGGGGGTGAGGGTGTTCCCTGGGGGTGTCCGGGGGCACTCAGCGCGGGCCCAGCACCTGCCAACACCGGTACTCGCCTTCCCTTTCGAGGAGTCCGGCTCCGTCGCATGGACACGCCACATTTGTTTATCCGGTCATCAGTGTGAGTGGATTGTTTCCAGGCTTGGCTATTAGGAATAAATAATACTGGTTTTTTTTAAAGATTTTATTTATTTGGAGGATCCCTGGGTGGCTCAGCGGTTTAGCGCCTGCCTTTGGTCCGGACGCGATCCTGGAGTCCTGGGATCGAGTCCCACGTCCGGCTCCCGGCATGGAGCCTGCTTCTCCCTCCTCCTGTGTCTCTGCCCCTCTCTCTCTCTCTCTCTCTGATAAACAAATAAATCTTTAAAAAAATATTTTATTTATTTATTAGAGAGAGAGAGAACCAGCTCACGCTGGGGGAGCAGCAGAGGGAGGGGGAGAAGCAGGCTCCATGCAGGGAGTGAGACACAGGACCCCGGCCGGGGTCACCCCCCGAGCTGAAGGGGATGCTCAACCCCTGAGACCACCAGGCGCCCGATCTCCTTTAGTTTCTTTCAGTGATGTTTTGTAGCATTAAACATACAAATTTTTATTTCTTTTGTTAAATTTATTCCTAAGTATTTTATTCTTCTGTCTTGCAGAACAAGTATGGAATTAGTTTTTCAATTTCATTTTTGAATTTGTCCATTGCTAGAGTGTAGAAATACAAGCAATTTTTAGATTTTAATCTTGTATCCTGCACCCCTGTTGAATTCATTCTTTAGCTCTAATTACGTGTGTGCCTGCACGCACCTGCACACCTGTGTTTCCTTAGGATTTTCTACGTATAAGGATTTTCATATCATCTGCAAATAGTTTCCTCTCCCTCCTCCTGGATGCCTTTTATCTTATTTTATTTTTCTTGTTTAATCGTCCTGAACTTCCAGTTCAACACTAAACAGGAATAGTGAAAGCAGATTTTCTTTTCTTGCTTCTGATCTTAGGAGAAGAGCTTTCAGTCTGTCACCATTAAGAATGATGTTAGCTGTTGGGGTGCCTGGCTAGCTGAGTTGGAAAAGCATGGGACTCTTGATCTAGGGTTGTGAGTTCAAGCCCCACGTTGAGTGTAGAGATCACTAAAAAAAAAAGGAAAGAAAAAGATGTTAACTGTAGATTTTTCATAGATACCCTTTATCAGGTTAAAAAAGTTCCCTTCTATTCCTATTGAGTCCTTTTATCATAAAAGGATGTTTGGTTCTATCAAATGCCTTTTCTGATTCTATTAAGATGTTCACATGGTTTTTGTCCTAATTCTATTAACATGGTATATTACAGTGATTGATTTTGGGATGTTAATGCAGCCTTGCATTACTGGTCATGGTGTATAATCCCTTTTATATCTTGCTGGATTCAGTTTGTTAGTATTTTATTTGAAGTTTTTATGTCTATATGTATAAGGGATATCTTTGTAGGTTTTTTTTCTTTTTTTAAGATTAAAAAAAATTTTTTAAGATGCTATTTATTTATTCATGAGAGACACACAGAGAGAGGCAGAGACACAGGCAGAGGGAGAAGCAGGCTCCACGCAGGGAGCCCGATGTGGGACTCGATCCCAGGACCCCGGAATCACGCTCTGAACCAAAGGCAGACACTCAACTACTGAGCCACCCAGGCGTCCCTAGGGTTTTTTTCTTATGCTAATTTTGTCTGATTTTGAATGTTAGGTTAATATTGGCATCATTCTCTGAAGTGTTCCCTTCTTTTCTATTTTTCAGAAGAGTTTGGGTTGATTTTTCTTTAAATGTTTGATATAATTTACCCATGAAGCCATCTGGGCCTGGAGTTTTCTTTGTGGGAGATTTTGATGACTAATTCTTTCTCTTATCATAGGTCTATTCAGATTTTCTATTTCTTCTTGAGTCAATTTTAATAGTTTGCATCTTTCTAGGAATTTGTCTATTTAGTTTAAATCATCGAATTTGTTGGCATACAGTGGTTGGTAATATTCCCTTATAATCCTTTTATTTCTGTAAGGCTAGTATTTCATTTTTTATTATAGTAATTTTAATGTTTTATTTTCTTCTTGGTCAGTCTAGCTAAAGGTTTATCAATTGTTAATTCAGTAAGTATTTATTGGGACCTAGTCTGTGTCAAGCATTATTCTTTGTTTTTCTTTCTTTCCCCCTTCTTTTTTTTTTACATTTTTTCCTTTTAAAAATATTTTTAATTCCAGTATAGTCCACATACAGTATTATATTAAAAGTTATATATAAAAGTATTATATTATATTTGTGTTTTTTCAAAGACTCAATGCTTTGTTTTATTTATTTTCTGTACGATTTTTCTATTTTCTGTTTCATTTAGTTTGCCCTAGTTTTTTTTTTTTTTTTATAAATTAATTTTTATTGGTGTTCAATTTACCAACATACAGAATAACACCCAGTGCTCATCCCGTCAAGTGTCCCCCTCCGTGCCCGTCACCCATTCACCCCTACCCCCCGCCCTCCTCCCCTTCCACCACCCCTAGTTCATTTCCCAGAGTTAGAAGTCTTTATGTTCTGTGTCCCTTTCTGATATCTCCCACACATTTCTTCTCCCTTCCCTTATATTCCCCTTCACTATTATTCATATTCCCCAAATGAGTGAGAACATACACTGTTTGTCCTTCTCCGATTGACTTACTTCACTCAGCATAATACCCTCCAGTTCCATCCACGTTGAAGCAAATGGTGGGTATTTGTTGTTTCTAATTTTGCCCTAGTTTTTATTATTTATTTCCTCCTGCTTGCTTTGGGTTTAGTTCATTCTACTCTTTCTTTCTTTCATTCTTCTTTATTTTTTATTGAGATATATTTGATATGTAACATTATCAGTTTCAGATGCACAACATCATGATTTTATATATGTGTATATCATGAAATAATCACCACGACAAGTCTAGTTAATATCCGTCATCATACAGAGTCACGGATGTTTTTCTGGTGATGGGAAATTTGAAGATCTACCCTCCTAGCAACTTTCAAATACATAATATAGCATCACTACATATATATCTCAACTATAGTCACCATGTGGTACATCATATCCTATGACTTATTTATTCTATAACTAACACTTTTGACCTTTTTGACCTCCTTCACACCCACTTCATACATTTCTTAACTTCTTAAGTTGAAAACGGGTTGAGATCTTTCTTCGTTTTCAATAGAGTTTTTTACAGCTGTCAGTTTCCCTCTAGGCGCTGCTTTAACTGCATCTCACAAGGTTGGTATGTTGTGTTCTGTTTTTACTCAGTTCAAAGCATTTCTCATTTTCCTTGCGTTTTCTTCTTTAATCCATGGGTTGTTTAAGAGTGGGTTGTTTAATTTCCACATATTTTCTTCTGTTGATTTCTGTTTCATTCCATTGTGTTCAGAGAACATAGTTTGTATCACTTCAATCCTTTTAGATTTATTGAGACTTATTTTAGGGCCTAAAGAAGGTCTGTCCCGAGAATGTTCCTTGTGGATAGGGGAGGAATGTGTCTTCCGCTTTTTTGGGTAGAGAGTTCTTTAAATATGTTAGCTCTAGTTGGTTTAAAATGTTGTTCAAATTTTCCATTCCATTGCTGATCACCCATCCAGTTATTAAATGTCCTTATGGAAAGTGGAGTAAACTCAGTATCTGGGCTTCCTTGGGGATAGTGTTGATTGGCTGCTTTTTCCCCCATGTGTTGGCCAGACTTTCCAGTTTCTTGGTGCATCTTGTAATTTTGTTGTTGTTGAAATGTAGACATTTCCAATAATACAGTGTAGCAGCTCAGGAAATCAGAGCCTGACCCAGCCCCGGGGTCTGTTATTGTTGCTGCTTGCTGGACCGTTCTGGGAAATCTGCAGTCTTTAGTACCTGTGGCCCCTGATGCCTCTAGTGTTCGCCTACTGGTCAGCTAGTCATGGGACACAGACTTCCTTAAATGCCAGATCCAGTAAGTATCTCAGACTTTGCCAAGGGGCCTGCATGGGGAAGGCCGGGGGGGTGGGGGGGAGGCGGTGTGAGTGCTCAGTGTCCTGTTTACAGGACAGTTTACAACTTGGCCTTTAGCTTCCACTTCCTTGCACGGAGGCTCAACGTCAGCCAGAGAGAGAGGTGAAGGCCTTCTTAGAACTGTCCCGGGTGTGCTCACAGTCCTGTGCGTGTATGCGGGCTCTAGGCCCCAGGAGGACATTGGCACTTGTCACAGCCCTCTGGACATTCCATTCTTGCATCTACTTTTAAGTTTTGGGCTCCGAATGGGGCTGGGAAAGCCAAAAAGAGGAGGGAAAGGAGCTAACACTTACTCTGTGCCAGGCTCAGTGCTAGCACTCTCACCATGAACCTCTTCACCTGATTCTTATAAGACTCAGCTGATTTTTTAAAAAAAAGGTTGATCCATTTATTTGAGAGAGAAAGAGAGAGAGCAGGGGAGGGCCAGAGGGGGAGGGAGAGAGTGAATCTCAGCAGAGTCCCCACTGAGCGTGGAGCCCGACACAGGGCTCCATCCTACGACCCTGAGGTCACGGCCTGAGATCACAACCTGAGCAGAAACCAAGAGTCGGTCGCTTACTGACCGTGTCACCCAGGAGCCCCTGAACTCAGTTGATTTTTTCCTGGAAATTTACTTTATGGGTGAAAAGGCTGGGGGCTCAGAAAAGCAAAGATGTGCCCAAGGGCACCCAGCTGGTCAATGGCAAAGTTCTTCTCCGTTTCCCGTGCTCTTACGGTACCGGTGTTTCTCCATCACAAGATGATTTGAGGGAATATAGGGATAATCACTTAACAACTTTCTTTTTTTTTTTAATTTTATCTATTTATCCATGAGAGACACCCAGAGAGAGAGGCAGAGACACAGGCAGAGGGAGAAGCAGGCTCCATGCGGGGAGCCCGACGTGGGCCTCGATCCCAAGACCCCGGGGTTATGTCCTGAGCCGAGGGTAGACGCTCCACCCCTGAGCCCCCAGGCACCCCCAGTCACTGCCTGTGTGTGTGTGTGTCTGTAATTTGTATCCCCAATCCCTGCCTCTATGTTTAGGCCAAGGCACACATCTCTACTTAGTCAATCTATAGGGCGCCTGAGGGGTGCAGTCGGTTAGGCCTCCAACTCTTGATTCCAGCTCAGGTCGTGGTCTCGGGGTCCTGACTCGGCACAGGGTCAGCTTGAGATTCTCTCTCCCTCTGCCCTCCCCGTGCTCGCAGGTACGCACGTACTCTCTCTCTCAATAAGTAAATAAATAAATACAATTTAAAAATATATATAAACAATTATTACGCAAGGCATGGTATGCTCTCAGGGCAAAAGGAGCATGATGGCAGTTGGCCCGATGCCACAGTCTCCCCAAAAGCCGTCCGCTGTGGTGGTGGGAGGGTGGGGGGCGGGGGTGCCCATGGCAGCACCCAGAGGGGCTTCTGCAGAAGGGAACCGTCTCCCGTCTATGCTGCTCAGATGGCAGCCCCGGCCACATCAAGGACTTGGGGGTGGCCCGGGTGGCTGAGGAATTAGATTTTCACATAGTATTTAATCTGAATCCTTTTAAATTTGAATTCCAACAGGGACAGCCGTGCCAGAGAGCTCGGCCCTGCTGCTCCCCTGGGCCTAGAGGTGGTACGCGGAGCCGGGGCCCAGGACGCAGGGGACAAGGGTTCTGTTCCTGCCCCCGGATTGCGTGGCTATGCGGCCTGCCCGAGGGGCTTAGCCTTCCCATGCCTCAGTTTCCCCCTACGGAAAATAGGTCTAGGAAGTCCTGCCCCGTGTATCACTTAGGCTCGTGATGAGGGTCAGGGACTAACACAGGAAAGAATGTTTTTATAAATCACTAAGTAGAGAAATGGAAAAAATTGTCTAAAAATATTTTCAGAGTAGATGAGTTTCTTGGGGCCACTGGGGTCAGGCCGGGCTGGGTGCGGGGTGCAGTGTGGGCGAGCTGGGGGTGATGGAGTGTGGCCCGCATGGGGCCTGGGCCTACGCCACCCTCTGGGCTGCTCGGCCTGTGCTGAACTGGCTCGTGGGCTGTTCCCAGCCCCCGTACCCCGCACCTGCCAAGAGGCCCCGAGGGCCTTCCCACTCAGGCTGGGCCGCGCACTTGTCCCCCAGGGGCCACCCACTCAGTTCACGGTGCTCCCCTTCCCAGCCACCCTGAGGCCTGCCTCCTGCTACGGCCTCGGCCCGACCCGGCTGCCTCCCCGGGACAGCAGCAGGCCGGGCCGCTTGGGCGTCCCTGCTGGATGAGTGGCGGTCCGGGCGGTGGGACCAGCGGCGGCTCGGAACGCTTGTGCTTGGGGCCCCACGAGGGGACTGCCGGCCTCCAGGACTCGGCGGAGCGGGCGAGGCGGGCCCCAGCACCTTGGGGCCTCCCGTCCTGTGCTGGCCCGATGGCTCATGGGGGGCCCTCCAGAGGGCTGGGCGGCCTCGGGCGGCCAAGCTGTCGCTTAGGGAGAAGCATGGGGCCCAACTCGGGGTCCCACTGGGTGCTACACTGTGTGCTGGCAAACGGAATTTAAATAAAATATTAAAAAATAAAAATAAATTAAAAACGAATTTAAAAACCAGAGTAAGAAAATATTTATATCAGTCTAGACATAACCTTTTAAATATTTCCTTTTAAGATTGAATAAAGTATACAAATTAGCTCATAAGAAAAAACCCGAATCAATCCGGGTCCCGGGGGTGGGGCCGAGCGGGCAGAGGTCCACTTCTGCACCCCGGGCCTCTGGAGGCAGCTCCGCTGGCCGGTTGGCCCCAGACACCGAAGCGCCCGCCCCCGGCCTTGGGGGGCTCAGGGCGTTCTCTTAGCTTTCCCAGTGAGGCCTTGCCACCTGGGTCACCGAGCTGACCCCGACCCCTCCTCGGCTCGGCTCCCGGGGGGTCTCCTTGGGGTTCTCTGGCCCCATGACGGTAGAGTCCCGACCTGCCATCCGTCCCCCGTCTCCGGGGAGGGGGCACCTCTCGGCCCCCAGTTGTGCAGCCCTCGCCGCCTCCCAGCAGGCAGGTGTCCAGCAGCCAGGCCGCCTCCCCCCAGCCCCAGGAGAGCCGCCTCCCACTATTTTTATCTCAGGAGCTTTCTCAAGGACAGAGCAGCGGCCCCTGGGCCAAAGGGGGGCCGTGTCCCTGCAGAAAACCTCCCTCATGGGGAAGGAATCCGGGGTTTTTTGTTTTTTGGTTTTTTTGGGTTTCTGCGGGGGGGAGTCCTGGCTCGAAGCCCTCAGTCTCTGTGGGCTCCCTCCCAGCCGACCAGAGTTCAGGGGCGGGTCCGTCGCGTTTTCATAGGAAGGGAAGCGGCACCGGATTAGGGCCAGCCTGGACGGCCGGCCGGGGCCCTCGGCAGCCTGAGTTCACCGGTTAAAAAAAAAGAAAAACAACCCAAACCTTCCTACCGTACTTGGGTCAACAACAGCAGAGGGAGCGCAGCGGGCGGCCTGAACACCCACGAGCGCCAGGCTCTGTGGTCTTTTCTGGTTTTCTGAGGATTGTATGTGCTTAGGGGGGGAGGAGCAGCGGAGGGGGCAGCAGGGAGCACCGCTCCAGCCCAGGCCCCGGGGGGTGCCCCCAGGCCCGTGCTGGCCGCCAGGCTCCGTGGGGGGGACAGCGCTGGGGACTGTCCGTGGGTCGCTGTGACTGCGGGGCCCTCACGCCCAGGCCTGTGTCCCGGGTGCAACCCTGCGGGCACGGGCCACAGTGTGGGGGCCGCGTGGGCGGGCACCCCTGCTCCCCGGAGGCTCCGGCCCACTTCCTGATGAGGCACGTGTGTCAGGGCCCAGGCGCGGCTTGTCCTTCCTGTGTCCCTGGGGGCTGGGGCCTGCGCAGCACCTGCAAGGGGCGGGGGCGCCGGGGACGCGCGAGTGGGACAGGCGGAGGCTCTGCGACGTCCCAGTCCTCCTGTCCCCGAGGAACCTGCCCCTCAGGGACACACTGGAGACACACAGGGGGACACACAGGGGACACTCGGGACACTCAGGGGGACACTTGGGGACACTCATGGGGACACAGGGGGACACTCGGGGACACACAGGGGACACTCAGGGGACACACAGGAACACAAGGGGACACATAGGAGGATACACGGGGGACACACGGGGGACACTCGGGACACACAGGTGGACACAGGGGACACACAGGGGGACAGTCAAGGGGACACACAAGGAACATATGGGGGACACACGGGGGACACTCGAGGATGCTCAGGGACACAGTGGGACACACTGGGGACACTCAGGAACACACAGGGGACACATGGTAGGATACGCAAGGGACACATGGGGATACACGCAGTGGGATACACAGACGGACATGCAGGGGACACGGGACACACGTGGGACACAGGGGTACACGGGGACACAAGGGGACACACGGGACACAGCAGGATACACAGGGGACACACGGGGACACATGCAACACAGCAGGATACATAGGGGACATATGAGGGACACACAGTGGGATACGCAGGGGGACACACAGGGGACACGGGGGGGACACAGGAACACAAGGGGACACATGGTACACAGCAGGATACACAGGGGACACATGGGGACACAGCAGACTGCGGCCCACCACCCCGTGTGGGACAGGGCTGGTGCAGTTCCCGGGTCCCAGGCAGCAGGTGAGCTCGGTGCCTGCCCAGGCCACACAGCGCCGGCCCAGTCACCCCAGTGCAGTCCCCCAGCACATCCAGTCACCCCAGTGCCATCCCCCAGCATGCCCCATCACCCCACTGCAGTGCCCCCAGCACATCTGGTCACCCTAGTGCCATCCCCCCCACAACCCACAAGCCTCAGTGGGGCGGGGGAGCAGTGATAAAAGCTGCGTCCTCGTCACCTGTGGGTGCCCAAGGGCACAAATGTCAGGTGGGGTGGGAGGGTTCCCCTGGCCCGCCTGCTGCCCCCAGACAGTGGTTCTGGGCACCTGGGCACTGGTTTGGGGGAGAAGCTTCCCGTGAGTGTGACAGGCCCCTGGAGGACACGGCGGTCCCAGCCCTGTGGGGACCTTGGGCTTCCAGGGAGCAAGCGCATCCCAAGCTGTAGTGGGAGCGAGCAAGCGAGGGCAGAGCAGGACCCTGCCCCCTACAAGGCGGCGGGTGACCCACTTGGCAGCCCCAGGATGCCTGTGCTGTCTTCCCATCAAGCTCGGATCAAAGCCAAGGTCCTTCTCAGGGGCCACCAAGCCCTACGAGGTCCCTGCCTTAAATACTGCAGGCCGTGCTCCTACCTCAGGGCCTTTGCACAGCCACCCCGGCTGCCTGGGCCTGCTTCCTTCCCCGCAGACCGGGTGGATTGCTCCTCGTCCCTGTCCCTGTGCTCTGTGCCAGCGACGTGTGGGTGGCGCCCCTCCTGCTCCCCACCCCGTCCCTGGTCCCTGGGGTGGCCGGAGCTGAATGAACGAAGGATGCTAATCTCCCCCCACAGGGCTTTGCAGGATCGCTCGGCACTGCTGGGGCGGACGCCACTTGACGCCCATTGTGTGCCCGACGCGATGGGGAGGTGGAGGCAGAGTCCTCTCCTCAAGGTCCTCCCTGGCCCCTGTGAGCACTGGGGGGCGGGGGCTGCTCAGGACCCTGGACACGCCCTGCTGCCCCAGGAGCCGGAGGGGTGGGGAGGGGTGCTGGGGGGGTAGGAGGAGGGGGGAGGGGGAGGAGGGGTGCTGGGGGGGCAGGACCCACGAGGGAACCGTGTGGGCGCCAGGAGGTGACTGGCTTCAGGCACTGCCCCAGGAGGGGGGGGCCGCTCCCCTCTCCTCCCCCTCCTCCCGCCCTCCGCCTCCTCCCCCACCTCTCTCCCTTCCCCCTCCCCTCTTCTCGCCCTCCGTCTGACCCCGGGACCTCATGCCACCTGCACAAGGGCCAGCCCACGGGGGAGGGCGCCGCGCGGTGGGTGGCGCGGGGGGCTGGGAGGGGCACGCGCAGGCCGGGCTCACGCCGAGTCAGGCCGGTCCGAGCGCCCCAAGGCCGGTCCGGCCTCCGTTTCCCACCGACACCGGGAGGCCGAGGACGCGCGGCTGCTGGACCTGCTGGAGGCCGGGCGCCGGGGAGCGAGCCCCGCCTGCAGACTCCCGGCGGGGTCCTCCGCCCGCCGCGCTCAGCGCTGAGCCTGCCCGGCCGGAGGCCCCCCGAAGCGGGCCGCGCAGTGGGGTCCGGCCCTGGGGCGCAGCTCCGCCTTTCCCGCCCTGCGCGCCTGGAGGGGACCCGGGGACCCCGCGAGGGAGGCCCAGCCGCAGCGGGACGTGGGGCTCGCGGGTGCCGCAGGGAGCTGGGGGGGAGGGGAGGGGGGGCGGGCGGGCGGGCGGCCCTCGGTGCTCCCCACGTCCGGATTCTCCTCCTGCCACTGACGCTGTGTGGTCGCGTGACATTGGCGGGCCCGGGAGAGCGGGCGCAGGGCCGCGGCGGGAGTGGGTCGTGCTGCCCGCCCCGCCCGCCCGCCCGCCAAGCCCGGAAGGAAAGTGAGGGTGTAGCGCCCCCTCATGGCGAACCCACGTTACGGCGGCGCAGGAGGGCGGGACTGCGGACAGGGGCTGGGGCTGCAGGCAGGGGCAGGGGGCAGGGGCAGGGGCTGCGGGCAGGGGGCAGGGGCTGCGGGCTGGGGCTGCGGGCAGGGGCTGGGGCTGCAGGCAGGGGCAGGGGGCAGGGGCAGGGGCTGCGGGCAGAGGCTGGGGCTGCAGGCTGGGGCTGCGGGCAGGGGCAGGGGGCTGCGGGCAGGGGGCAGGGGCTGCGGGCTGGGGCTGCGGGCAGGGGCTGGGGCTGCAGGCAGGGGCAGGGGGCAGGGGCCCCACGACGTCCAGGCGGTGGGAAATGAACCTTCCTCTGGGCAGCCCTCTCGCAGGCCAGCACCCGCCTGCTGTCCCCCCACAGCCGATTCCCTCACGCGGGTCCCAGTTACTGTTAAGTGGCCAGGAACACTGAGCAGACAGAAACCAAGACCCCCACCCACACCCGCACCCCAGAGCCCGGGGAACGAGGGCAGAACCTGGGAGGCCCAAGTGCAGGCAGGCTCTGACCTGGGGCAGCTGCCTTATGGTGTTCATCCGTCCAGCCGACCATCCGTCCATCCGTCCATCTGTCTGTCCATCCATCCATCCGTCCGACCATCCACTCATTCCTGCACAACTGCTCCGGAGCCTCCCCAAGGGCCAGGTGTGAGCCTTCGCATTGGAGAAACACCAGTAAACAAGCAGCTGAAGGCCTTTGCCTTCACGGAGTTGCGTGTGGACTCAAAATAGATGGAGCGGGTGATGAATAAGGACGCGTGTGGTGCGCGTGGAAGGGAGAGCGCCGTGAAATGGGAGGTAGCCGGGGCAGGAGGCACCACAGCGTGCCCGGGGGGAAGCAGGCCGTGGGCGAGGCAGGCGGCCCTGTGGGAGCAGGAGACACTTGAGCAGGGACGGGAGGTGACAGCCCAGCGGGCCCCGGGGGCAGGCCAGGCCAGGCCCAGGTACAGCAGGGGCCCTGAGGCACACTGCCTGGCTTGTGTGCTTTCTGCCCTCGCTTGGGCAAAGTCAGGGGATCTAGGGTGTGGCCCCCACACCCCCCTGGGGTGTCCAGGACGAAGATGCCTTGGTGGCAGTGACACACACTAGCCGGGAAGGGGAAGCAGAGGCCCGCCAACCAGGTGAGTGGGAGGAAGGGCTTCCTGAGCAGGGCGGGAGGTACAGGAGGAGTGCGAGGCCGGGCTGGGGGGTACGAGGTCCTGACCCCTGTGGGAAGGTGCCCCCCACGGCTCCTGCTCGCTGTCACCTGGAGTCCGTGTCACCCATCGTGCTTGTCTGCGGACACGGCCCCGACCCAGTTACGGCCTCCCGCGCTGGGATCCTGGGTGGAGCCCAGGTCTCCGGGCGCCACACGCCCCCACTCCGGTGGGGAAGTCACCAGGCAGGGGCCTTTCAGCACGTGGGCCACCCTGGGCCTTACTTGTCCACGGTCAGGGACAGTGAACAGCAGCTGCACGAGGCGAGACGCACCCGCTAACCCGCGGAACTCCAGCCGCCCGCCTCTTCGGCATCTGCCCCCACTTGGCCTTTACACCAGCCTCGGCCAGGGAGTCCTCACGACCTCCCCCCTCTAACAGGGAGGAACCGAAGCCCGGGACAATGACTGGGGGTAGTCCCTCGGGCCAGCACGGCCCTGCTGCCTTGTCAAGCCGCCCCTCCTGCCCAGGTCAGCCCCCTCAACTTGTCCTCCAGAAACGGGGACAGTTAGTAGCTCATCCACTCTTTACTTGAGGCGCAGTTGCTGCAGCGGTTCTCAGGTGCTGCCTGATCCCCGGGCCCGGGCCCAGGCCCCAGCCTGCTTCCAGGAGCCTCCTGTGCGACAGCAGCTCCCCAGGACGTGCCAGTGCCTCGAAGTTTGAGCACCACCGCTCCGACATATGGCTCTTCCATGGACGGGCGTCACAGTCTTACTCCGTAAAGATGCAAAGAAAGGCCAGTGTAGGTCCTCGGGAATGCCATGGGGCGACCCTGGAAGGGAAAAGGTGGATCTTGGGATCGCCCTTGAAACCACCTTGTACTTATGGGCGGAGCTGGGAGCAAGCCTCGTGAGAGGAGGCGGGTGCCACGTGGAGCCGTCTTTGAGCCCCGATGCTCAAGGATAGTTTCTCAGGCACAACTGGGACTTTAGACTGGCAGAGAGATGAGTGGGAACAGAGACAAAGGTAAACGTGGGGTAGTGTGGATGGGGGAGCTGCAGGCTGTGGAGTGGGAGGGGGGCTTCAGCTGGGGTTCCTGAGCCCCCGGTGGGGTAGGGGCACCAATGGACTCAGGGGGCTTCTGGATCCCCGGAGGTGAACACCAAGCTTTGAAGGTGTCTACAGCTTTCCAGGGAGAGGCCTTCGGGAGGGATAGTTTAGGGGGGCAGTTGGGGCCCGGGCTTAGCAGACTTCCCGTTAAAGCCCCCCTTCCCCACCTAACTTCCCGTTAAAGCCCCCCTTCCCCACCTACTCGTGTGAGTCACCTCCATCTTTTGGGCCTGTTTTCTCACCTGTAAAGTGAGGCTAACAGAGTTGATTTGAGGATTACGTCCCCCAGACCAGGGCCTAGTTGAAGGCAGCGCCCAGCGTTAGCTGTCATTGATAATACCGTAGTTTTGGAGGGTTCTGTGTCCCCCCCAAACAGCTTAGACCATTCATACCTATTCTGGATATGTTGGGGGACCCTGTTCAATTAAGGGACATAATAAATTATGTCCTTAGTTTGCCCAGCTGAAGGCTGGGAGTCATTCTTACTTCCTAGCAGTTGGGATTAAACACTGCACGGGGCTGGGGCTGCTGGGCAGTTGCTGGGTACGCTCGTTACGTAAGTGACCCAGTGTCGAACATGCTGGTCTGGTGTTTACTACCAAAGTCTGACTGGCATATATGTGCCACACAGATGTGACTGTGTTCCGATAAAATTGTATTTAACGAAACACGAGTTGGGCCTCTATTCTACTAAATTCTCTCATAGAACATCTCCTAATCCTCTCGTGTCTTTCGGGCAGACAGGGATAATCTGTAGATAACAGATCTCCAAATTCCCTTGTTCTAACCCTAGTTTATTTCCCCGCCTAATGTTCTCACTTGAGACTTCTGGTACTGTGTTAGTTAACAGCCACAATGGGTGGCCTTTTCTTTTGTCCAGGAGTTCAAAGTTTCAGAGTTTCCCCAACTAAGCAGGAGGCTGGCTTTCTGGCTGAGAGGTATCTAACGTTAAAGTTGTATCTATTCATCCGATTGCCCAAGTCAAGAATGGCTTCTAATTTTGTCAGATTTTTTTTAAGATTTTTATTTATTCATTTATAAGAGAACAGAGAGAGAGGCAGAGACACAGGCAGAGGGAGAAGCAGGCTCCGTGCAGGGAGCCCGACGTGGGACTCGATCCCGGGTCGCCAGGATCACACTCCAGGCTGCAGGCGGCACCAAAACCACTGTGCCACCGGGGCTACACTTGTCAGATTTTTTTTTTAATGTCTTTAGATCAAGTGATTTTTATGCCTCTAGAATCTATTAATGAAAAGTTAATTTAAATCCTAGGATTGAAAAAAAATAAAAATAAAAAAAAATAAATCCTAGGATTGAACCATCTTGCCATCCTCAGAATGATCCTGTTTGGTCCAAGGTTATGTCACGATGCTGTTGGGTTATGTTCGCTGAGTAGTATCCAGCTTTTAGGTACTGACGATCTAATCATTGGGGAGAGTTGTCCATAGTTCTTCCTATAAACTTTCTGAAATCTGTTATTGTTTAATTATGAAACATGGATATTTTTCCTTTTTCTAGAGTAGCTTGCATAGCACTAGAATAATATACTCCTTTAAATATATGTAGAGGAAAAAAATAATAAATAAATAAATAAATAACTGTAGAAGGCAGCCCGGGTGGCTCAGTGGTTTAGCGCCGCCTTCAGCCTGGGGCATGACCCTAGAGACCCGGAATCGAGTCCCACGTCGGGCTCCCTGCATGGAGCCTGCCTCTCCCTCTGCCTGTGTCTCTGCCTCTCTCTCTCTCTCTCTGTCTCTCATAAATAAATAAATAAAATCTTTTAAAAAATAAAACTATAAATAAATAAATAAATGTAGAATTCCTGCTGAGACTGTCTGGGCCAGGTACTTTTTTAGGGAATTAGTTCTTTGATAACTTCTGTGTAAACTGTTTCAATATTTCTCATCTGGAATTAGGATTAATAAATTACATGTTTAAGCTAAATTAATCCATTTCATCCAGACTTAAACATTCTCTATATTGCCTTTTTTTTTTTTTTTTGAGAATTGGCTCTTCATTTTTTTTCCTATTGTAAATAATTATGTAAATATGGTGTCCTGTGTCCTTGGCACCGGCCCCCATGTTGGACTTTCCACTCCATGGGCCAGCACTGGAAACAAACTTCGCTTTGCTATTTATTATCCCAACAGAGTTTTAAATTAGCTACAGCTGCATTTTAAAAACCCACTTCCTAAATACAGTAAAATTCCTAAGTGTGCAGTTCAAACTGTGACAAATGGTTATAGCCACGTAGCCACCACCTCATCAAGCTCTAGATCATCTAGACCCAGAAAGGTCCCCACACTCCAGTGTGCTCAGTTTCCCAACTCCCTCCCCAGGCAACCGCTGTCCTGATCTTTATCACCTTGGATTACTTCTGCTTGTTCTATAAGTAGGACGACACGATGCGTACTGCGTCTGGTCTCCTTCACTCAGAGGGCCTTAGTTTTTAAGGGCAAACCTACTCGTGTGGATTAGTAGTATCCTCTGCACAAATCCAGTCCCTGGGGGAGGAAGTGGCACCGCCTAATGACATATCAGTGCCTCGATGGCTACGGGGTTCTAGGTTGGGAGCTAGTTTCTCTCTGTATATTGAAAATAACAGGGATCCCTGGGTGGCGCAGCAGTTTTGTGCCTGCCTTTGGCCCAGGGCGCGATCCTGAAGACCCGGGGTCGAATCCCACGTCGGGCTCCTGGTGCATGGAGCCTGCTTCTCCCTCTGCCTATGTCTCTGCCCCTCTCTCTCTCTGTGTGACTATCATAAAAAATTTAAAAAAAAAGAAAATAACATTTCATTGTTTCAGGTTGCCACTGTTGGCAGAAGCCAGCTTCTGGTCTATTATTCCTTTAAGGGTAACTTTTCTCTTGGCTACTTTTGAGATGTTTGTCTTTTTGTAGATTATACATATTTTATCCTAAATATATATATATATGTATATATATATATATATATCTGTATGTATATGTAGATTTCTTTATTCTAATTTGCATTTGTTGGGCTTCTTGAATCCATGCTTTGGTGTCTGATTATTTGGCACTGATAAAACATCTTACTCAGATTATTTCTGCTCCATTTTTCTCTTCCTTCGGGACTCCAAATGAATATGTATATGTATATTTTAGACTTTCTCATGTCTTCTCTTAACTTTCTTTTGTGTCTTCATATCACACTCTGGAAAGTTTCTTTAGCTTCCTCTTCTGGGTCATGAATTTTCTCCTTACCTCTATCTAATATGATGACAAACTGTCCCATTGAGGCTTTTCACATTTTTGGTCATTGCATTTTAACCTCTATTTGATTGTTTTCTTTCAAATCTGTTATATTAATAATTTCTAATCTGCCAATTTTCAGACTTGGATTTTTATCCCCTTGAACAGAAAAGCAATTATTTTGCAGTCTACTCTTAGTAGCCGGAGCCCAGTGGGTCTTTCTGTTGTCTCTACTGGTCTTGTCTCATGCTGTTTGTTCCTGTGTCTGGATTTTGTGTTCTGGACACTGTATTTGAAAAGTGATCCTCTGAGAAATGCAAGACCAAGGCAACCACTTCCAGAGTATTTATCGGCTCCTGGCCAGGGGCTTTGAGTCATGAACAATACGGGAGGACAAGGTTGTGGGATGAAGTTAATCCAGTTCCAGAAATTGAGATCTCCTGAGCATTGTGACATGCAGCCCAGCTGCTGTCCATGCAGGACTGGATTTCAGTTCTGGGCTAGAGTGGGAGGTCTAAGGTTTAAATCCTGGCTCTACTGTGGGACCTCAGAAGTGACTCATCCTCATTAAGCTTCAGTTTTATCACCTTGAATTGAGGTATCTTCTTACCTTCATGTGGAGAAACCCATGCCCAGACGGGAAGGTATTTCTTGCAACAGGCTACAGTCGGTGAGTAGGAGCTATAAGATATAACCTAGGCTCTTCAAAGGCTGCTGCTACCTGAGATTTCAGTTTTGCAGCTTGTGTTCAGGGGTGTATTTTCCCAGCACCTTGCTTCCCATGCACATAAAGGAGTCTCTGCAATCCTTATCATACTTACCATAATAAGAAGGAAGTGTCTGAATTAGGTCAGGGGACTGGGACTCCAGGAGAGGTTGGTACGTGGCAAAGGGAAGGAAGGCTGGAGGGCAAGTCAGGGCTAGAAGAGCTTGTGGGGTACACGGAAAAGTGACATAAAAAAGCTCCTGCTATAAAGAGTTTACCCCTGTACACCGCAAACAACCAGGAGACCAGCTGTTCCCGGCTCGTTTCCCACGTTCGCTCCTCCTTCTCCGCTTCTACTGTTTGAGGCTGTTGACATCTGCTAAGCTGGTTCTGAGACACAGCTTCTAGCTGTTACAGGAGCGCCCCCCCTGACTTTTAAAAAGATTTTATTAATTGGGGGAGAGAGAGACAGGGCGTGAGAGAGAGTGAGAGTGCGCAAGCTGGGGGGAGAGGCAGAGGCAGAGGGAGAAGCAGACTCCCCACCGAGCAGGGAGCCTGACTCGGGCCTCCATCCCAGGACCCTGGGGTCAGGGCCTGAGCCGAGGGCAGACGCTTAAACGACTGAGCCCCCCAGGGGCCCCCAGAAGGCCCTCTTCCATAACAGTGTGATGTAATAGGTAGACGGTTGGAAGCTGGGGGATGCCGAAACCAAAGATGCACACAAGAGGATTGAGGAAAGGGTTGGTAGGCCCCAATAGCAGACAACTTAGGGACATTATTGCCTTTGTGGGCCAACGACTCTCACAGTAGACTTTCCCAATAGAAAAGACACATGTTGGGACGCCTGGGGGCTCGGTGGTGGAGCGTCCACCTTCGGTTCAGGGGGTGACCCCGGGGTCCTGGGATCGGGTCCCACATCGGGTTCCCCGCATGGAGCCTGCTTCTCCCTCTGCCTGTGTCTCTGCCTCTCTCTGTGTCTCTCATGAATAAATAAATAAAATCTTGAAAAGAAAAGACCTATCTTGGCAGAGGTCTACCTGCCAGTGTCCTCCTGGCCTCATCACAGAGTCACTTCCTTATTAGAAAATATGTTTTGCCAAGAAAATACACTTCTTTGAGGTACTTGCCTCGGCATCTGGCTGTCGTTCCACACCCCATCTGAGAAGCTCTCACTCTGACCGCGGCGAGCAGCCTCTGTCCTCGGCGGCTTGTTGGCCACACTGGTCTCCAGGTTCCCTGCCTGGCCCCGGTCGGTCGCTGCTTTCCTGGCCCCGGGGGTCTCTGGCTGAGAGCCGGGGACGGGGGAGAATCCCGGAGCGCTGGTAACGTCGAGGACTTCCAGGGCGAGAACCAAGGGTGGCTCTCGAGCAGCCCGAACTGGAGCTACTGCTGAAGTCCTGGGACCACGTGGCATCTTTGATTTCGTTATGAAGGTGACGCGGGACAAGGCCTTCACTCTGCGGGGGCCCAGCCTGGAGGGAAGCAGACCCCTCCCTGGTGGTAACTTCATGCCCATCGAAAAGAGCGCTTGTCCACCGCTGCAGTCCTTCCCACCAGCGCCCCAGGACCGGCAGGGGCGGAGGGGTCCACCCTTCGCGAAGAGGAACCGGGACTCCCTGTTGGCCCTTGCCTTCCGCTCTGTGCTCTCCAAGTGCACGTCCTCCTCGACTCACGAGGGGCTACGTGCTGAGGAGCCCGCTGCAGGGTGAGAACGCATCCCATACACCGCAGCTGCTGAGCATTGCAGTCCAGCCTGACTTCCCCGAATTGTGCTCAGCCCGCTCACGTTGGCCTTCACCTGGGCACAGGCCTCTACACAGTCTGTCTTACCATCAAGAGTCAAACATCTCCTGTAACTTCTCGGATCCTGTACTGCAAGTGAAATGTAGGAGGGTCATCGTCTGGGTACAGGATGGTCGTGAGATGCCTGTTGACCTTTGTGATCGTGGGGCTGACTGGGGGCTGCCGCTTGCTGCCGGTGCCCAGGGTCTGGCCCAGGAAAAAAATTCAAAATTCCAAGTAGTCTCTACTGAATGCATATCACTTTTGCACCATTGCAAAGTAGAAAAAAAAAATCATCAGTTGGAGCATCCTAAAGTGAGGGCTGTCGGGAACGAAGGCATGACCTACTTTCTGCGGGGTTGAGAGCCCCATGGAAAGGACTCTCCTACTTTTAGGGGAAGGGGGTTGAGCCAGAACAGAGCGTTTGCTTGTAGAGCAAAGGGTTAGCGTAGACATGAGAGCTTATGTTGGTTCGATTCTTTCTGACCAGCCTGCACGTTCCCAGTTCTGGCGGGTGAGGTCCTCCATATGACGGCTGAGGATGGCACTACTTTGTCCTGTGGCTTCGTCTGGTCGCTGCTCCACCTCGCATAGCAAAAGTGCTCAGTCGGCACCCTGCTCTCGGGGCTCAGCCTCGGCCGGGGCTGTGCCCCTCCCCCTGACCCCTCCGTGCCAGGCCCGAGCTCGGGACGGTGAAGGCCGACCTGGGGAGATCCTGATCTGGGAGCCTGCAGCGGCGCTGGTGAGAGTACAGGCTGCCCTGGAGATAGCACGGCAGACTGGCCGGGGCTGGAACAGGTTGGGCCGCGAACCCATGAGAGGAGCAACAAGGTTTAGCAGACGTGAGGGCACGGGGGCACGTAACCCAGAATAAGAATTCAAACTGTGGCCTTCTGCCCGAAGGGGTGTAAATCTAGATTTTTAGAAAAAAAGGAGTCTCTGTGTCTGGGAACCTGAGGACTGTCCTATAAAGAATTAGAGGCAGCTGTTGGCCTCAGGTTTTCTTACCTCGGGGCTTCCCGCTGCCTCATTTCGGGTGGTTGACTCTTCGAGGCTTTAGGAAGGTGTTTCCTCCGTCCTCCCCATCGCTTCGCCTTCCCTCAGAGGCAAGGTGCTTTGAATAGTCGAGAGTCTCGGGAGCTTGCTAGAACTGAAGACTCTCACCCCCATGCCCCGAACGAACGTCTGGCAATGAGGCCTAGCCTCCGCCGTCCTGGAAGTCCTCCGTGCGGATCAAGAGGCAGGTGTACGGCGCGCACGGCTCCCGGCGGGGAGAGGCCACGGCCGGGCCCGGGAGCCGCTGGCGGCATTTGTAAGGAGGTGACACGGGAAGGATGCGAGGACCGAGCTCCGAGGGTCTGGAGTGGCCAACCTAGGAGAAACGGGGAAAGAAGGGCCCATGTTCTGGAGTAAGGGATGGCAAGCGCCTTCCACACGGGGCTACCTAGGGAAGCATTGGGCCTCGTGAGCCCGGGTCTGTGTCACCGCTCCTCCGCCCTCCCGTGGAAGCGTACACGCGGCCAAGGACACGCATCCACAGACGTGCGCGGCCGTGCTTCATTTACAGGAAGAGGCATCTGGGGCGCCTGCGGGGCTCAGCCAGTGAGCATCTGCCCTTGGCTTGGGTTGTGATCTCGGGGTCCTGGGATCAAGCCCCGCATCGGGATCCCTGCTGGGCCGGGAGTCTGCTTCTCCTCCCCTTTTGCGTGTGCATCTCTCTCTCTCCCTCTCTCTCTCTCTCAAATAAATAAATAAATCTTTAAAAGTTAAAAGCAAAACGAAACCAAAAGAGGCAGCTGGATTTGGCCCCTTGGGCAGGAGTTTCCTAACCTCTAGTCCAGCAGAAAAATGTACTCAGGCTTTTGATTTTCTATCCGTCTCTGTCTCTCCTTCTCTGTCTCTCCCTCTCCCTTCCTCCCTCTCTTCCTCCCTCCCTTCTTTCAAAATCCCTTTTTCTTTTTTTAAAAATTTTTATTTATTTATGATAGTCACACACAGAGAGAGAGAGAGAGAGGCAGAGACACAGGCAGAGGGAGAAGCAGGCTCCATGCACCGGGAGCCCGACGTGGGATTCGATCCCGGGTCTCCAAGATCGCGCCCTGGGCCAAAGGCAGGCGCTAAACCGCTGTGCCACCCAGGGATCCCAAAATCCCTTTTTCTTAGAGCGATTCCTGCTTTGCGGGGTTCTTGCTGAGGCACAGGGTGGACATGCAGCACCTACCTGTTCAGTTTCCCTTTTTTCTCAAAGTAGGCCTTTCTCAGAAGAAAGTGTTTTATTTTTTTAAAATGTTTTATTTATCTATTCATGAGAGACACAGGGAGGGGCAGAGACACAGGCAGAGGGAGAAGCAGGCTCCCTGCAGGGAGCCTGACACGGGACTCGATCCCGGGACCCCGGGGTCACACCCTGGGCTGAAGGCGGGTGCTGAAGCGCTGAGCCACCCGGGGGTCCACACTTGGAAGTTGTTAAACATGGACTGAACTGCCTTGTGGGGCCATGAGATTTCCCCTTAAAATGTTCTGAGTACTTACTAGACGTTGAGAGAGGTCCGTATAGGGCAGGGCAAGTGGAGCCATTAGTCTCCTTCCATCTCCGGGGCTTCATTAAGCTTGGAATCCGTGCGAATAAGCTCTGCCTTGCTCTGATGACTGACCGTAAGCCAAGTGTTGGGCTGTGCTGGGACCCAACACCGGGTCTAGTCCACCTAGAATGTTCCTTAGTGACCAGACTTAAGAGTTCAGGGCAGGGAGCAGGGAAACAGCTTCTAGAACAACACACGTGAACTCCTGGCTTACTGTGTTCGGGGCTGTGCTCTGGATGGGTGTTTGTGCATCTATGGCCCCGGCCCAAGTGCACAGGAGGGGAGGCCACACTCGCCCGTGAATCCCCCACGCGTGTAACCTACGACAGGAAGACGGGGGCTCTGTTCATCACGGGGCACGCTCCCCCGTCCTCCTCTGTGAGGCCCACACGCGTGCTAGCAGTAGGCTGAGGCCTGTGGGTCTTCCCAGTCTGGCTGTCCTCACGCTCTGTTTGTCAACAGCAGAGTCACAGTGACATGAACGTCACCGAGGATGTCCTGCCGCAATATCCCGACTGGACAGGGCAACCGCTGCGAGTAACTCCAGGGTCTAAAGGCTCATGGCCACCGGACACCTGTTCTCATCGAGGGAAGGACCCGAGGCGCCAGATTCTTGGTTGGCTTCCTCCCTATTTCTTTGGGTAACAACTTCTAGAACAACTTCTAGAAACTTCTAGAAAATGTCCAGAGTGAAACGTCCTCAGGAGGCAGCCGGGCTGGTGGAGAGAGCACTGCCCTAGAACTCAAAAGGCCTGAGTTCTTGTCCAAACTCTCACACTTAATGGTCTGCGTCACCTGGAGAGTTGATAGCTTCAGGCAGGCGCCCCGTGACGTGGGATTGGATGCTCTGCTCGTTGGGAAAGACCGTAGTCTGACGCTGAGCGAGGCAAGGCCGGGGCCTGGGCACCAGTCCCTCCGGGTCTATCCACGGGCTACGGGGGGAGGACGCCCGGCTCCCAACCCACTCCTGCAAGCCACCTGCTCAGCTGGATCCCGAAAACGGGAGTCAGTCCCGCAGCCTCAGGCCTCCCTGGTAGAGGGCGGTATTCTTGGGGGAATTTCTGAATTTTCTAGAACCAGCAGAGACCCTCAAGGCCAGGGCAGAGCAAAGGCCGGCGGGTCCCACATGAGGGAGTTCCCGGTGCCTGTCCCTCCTGGGGGCGGGGGCGGGAGACGAAGGGGTTCAACCTTCTCACATGGGGACTTACATGGTTTTTGACCTCTGCCTCCTGTGGGTCCCCAGGTGGTGGCTCTGAATCGCCTCTGTACTCCCCACTCCCACCAAGGTTCTGCGTGATCCGGGTGGAAAGTCAACGTGCTTTCCCCGGCGAAACAGCAGCACGCGGGCATCGGGTCTCCGGGAAGAAGGATATTTGGACGCACAGGCCTTTGCCCCGAAGCGCTGGAACTTCTACCCTGATGAAAACACCTTCCTGTTACTCCTGTAGGAGGGACAGACTCAGGCCCCCACGAGTATGGAAGGAAATCACGGGACAGTCCTCAAGGAGGTCTCCTCAGAAATAGGGACAACTGGAGCCAACTCGCTGAGTCATTAGCTGGGCTTCGGGACCCCCCTCCGGTACGGGGAGCCCCGGGAAGCTGGCTTAGTCATTTCAACTTCCTAACTCCTGTCTCCTCTGCCAAGAAGGGGGGCGGCGGATTAGTTTTAGGTCCAATAAGGCCGCGGGATGTGTTGTCAGCCTCCCTCCGACTACCACCCAAGCAAGAGCGTTGGGCCCAGCGAGCTCCGGCCGCGCAGAAGGTGGTGGCCAGATGGCCAGTTCCACTCGGAGGCCTGGGCCCTTGGTTAGCTCATCAGTGAGGCCGAAGGGGGGAAGGAAAGAACCGACAGGCTCGCCAGGTGCAGGTACCCCAAGCCGTGCAGAGATGCAGCCCTCCCCGGCATGGACCTCGGCTCCCAAGGCGTGGACAGGGGGCTGGCGAGACGTGCCGAGGACTACGTTTCACCTGCCAGCGGGCCCATTGGGGTTTGTCACCGGGATCCCAAACCATTCGGAGCCATGGTCTTCCCTTCCTCCTTCTCTAGCATTTCCCCAAAGAACGGCTACAGGAAGGTCACTTCTACGGAGCCTCAGACCAAAAATTAAGCCCCGGGTAGGAGGGATGGCCCAAGGAACCTTCTCCGTCTGTAGTGTGGCTACTGGTCTGGGGGGCCTGGCACGTCCTGACAGAGAGACCCCCAGACTGACGGCCTCGTAGCCCTGTGCTTCCAGAAGCCTCTCTGGTCCCCACCTGCTTCTACGGCGGCTCCGCCTTCAGTTCCCGCCTGTACTGGAAGGTTGAGCTGAGGGTGGGCCCCTTCTCCGCTAGCCCACCTAGGTCGTGGAATGTCCCGCGGCATGTGGAAGGGGAAGGGCCCCTGCTGTCCCCCCACGTAAGCGACGGCGGGGGAAGGATAGAGAAATCAGGGCAGGGAGAGGCAGTGGGACCGCAGCCCGGGAGCGAGGGATTGCTCGGGGTTACGGGGGCTGAGGCTCGGAGCTCTGGGGCGGCGGTGCTCGGGCCGTGCCTGCCTTCCCAACCACGGAGGCGAGGACCGGGCACTGAGGGGCCGTGCGTGAGGCCGGGCCTGCCGTGATGAGGCAGACGCCTGGAAGGTGGGTGCCGCTGCCCCAATGGGGCTGGAGGGCCGAGGCGCTGTGGGCCCCGGGGACGTGTCCCGCTGGGAGCCCTGAGCCAGGTCCTCGCTCCTGCTGTCCCGGGGGGGCAGTGGGAGAGCTGCATGTTCGAGATCCTCCCGGAGGAGCTGAGATCCCGACGAGAGGCCTCGGGTAAGTGTGCGAACTGGGCATCTTGGCTTGATCCCTGGCTGAACTCGAGGTAGATGTGTAGGACCCGTTGTGTCCAACTCCGTTATGGTTGGGGGGTGGTGGTGGTTTGGTTTGTTTTATTTATTTTGGTTTTTTGTTTTCAGTTTTTTGGTCTTTTTTAGGGGAGAAAGGTCAGAGGCCTCACACTAATCAACCCTCGGAGCCCTCTGGGAGACATCTACTCCCGAGACTCACTGAACAAATACCTGGAATTTGCTGAGAGGTTGGACTTCCAGCCTCGAGATGAGGCCCCTGAGCGGGTTCCTGTCACTCGAGGCCAAGAAGTCAGAACCTGATGCAATGTACCCCGATAGTCTTACCGCCTAGTGTACCCTGCAAAGCTGTGCACAACTCCCTGAAATTGAAGTGAAAGCAAACGTACCCACATGCTTCAGCCAAACTTTTTTTTTTTGCCATTTTCCTTTTTTATTCCTTTGCCCGGGTACAGACACCGACACAACAAACGTGATCTGGTTTTGCTGCTTTTCCTCTTCTTGCCACATAACCACTTTCTCCCAGCAGCCACTTCACGGCCACTTGGCCTGAGGCCAAGCCGGACTCCCAGACTCTGTGGGGGTGAGGACGTGTCCCCAGAGAACCCATGTCCCGTTCCCACGCACACGTTAACATCAGTTACCTCTGGAGTCCTCACTGGTTAGGGGTGATGATCTCCCATTTTCTAGAAGAAACACACACGTCCAAATTTCATGACTCTAGTCCAGCCCAGTTCATGGCAGGGCCTGAGGATGAGAGGAGGAACGCTGGAAGGGTGTGGGCTGGAATTTGACAAGACAGGGTTCAAACCTCAGCTCGAGCACCTGCTAAGCGAGGGAATTAACTTTGTCTCTTTGAAGAAACTGTTTCTTGGTCCGTGAAATGGAGATACCAGGGGGCCGTGGGGAGAACAAACACGACGACGGCCACATACATAATGTCACTATTCAGTCGGGACCCTGGGTGGGAGCTCCTGACTCTACGGGGAGACTCTCTGGGACACGCACCCTCCCCATTGCACTGGCCTCTGCCTGGCGGATGAAGGATTAGATGTTGTCCTGAGCGTCTCTGGATCCTCTTCCTTGCTACCCCCAAGCCAGGTCTAAGGACCCCTTCCGGTCCCCCCACCACCTCACCATGCCCCCTTTGGGAGGGTTGGATGGGTGCTGGAGCAGTAAGAGTATCAGAGCTGTAGCCCGAGGAGACCATGAAAGGGACCAAGGGGAGATTAGCGGGAACCCAGATATTGCTTCCCTTCTTTCGTGCGATATGCAGGTACAGCCTATGTGTGATTACAGGGGACACTGACGTGCTGCCTGTGCTCGACCAACCCATCACGCTCCACAGTGTTCTGAGCGTGGAAAGGTGAGCTGGCTTCAGCGGGGCTTGGGAATGAGAGCCACGAGGTTCCTGCTTTGGCAGGGTGAGGCCGCGCGCGGGCCATAGACTTAAGTGGCTCCGCGCTAGGAGCTGGGGGCCAAGTGCCCCTGGGAGCATGAAAACAGGCAAAGCATCGTCTTTCCTCCCAAGTGTATTTCTTTTTTTTTTTTTTTTAAGATTTTATTTATTTGAGAGAGTGACCGAGCAAGCATGAACAAGGTGGGGGGGATGGGCAGAGGGAGAGGGAGAAGCAGACTCCGCTCTGAGCAAGGAGCTGATGTGGGGCTTGATCCAAGGACTCTGGGATCATGATCTGAGCTGAAGGCAGATGCTTAACCACCTGAGCCACCCAGGTACCCCAGCAACTGTCTTTCTTAAAATGCTGTTCTATACGTGAGGTAACTGGAAGGCAAGGGAGGGAGTGCTGTCACAGCCTGCCTAAGGCCCCGGGAAGGTCAGGGTCGGCACTTCTGGGGAAGCAGCGCAAAGCAAAGATACGGGGCAGCGGAGGCCCGAAGATAGGATCCCGGCCGCCGAAGTGAGGCCAGGCCAGGCCTGGCAGAAGGAGCAGCTTTGCCAAAAGTGGGGCAGCACGTTTTGGAAACGGTGGGTGGCCCGCACGTGTGAAGAGCTGCCTGCCAGGAGGGGGGCTTTGCACCAGCTGCAGGAAGGCCCCGGCCAGGCTGAGGGGCCTGGACTTGGCTGAGCGGGCACCGGAGAGCTGACCCACCGAGTTCCCAAGGGGACCTCTAGCTGCCTCCCCAGCTTTGCTGCGGCAACTGTTTCTTGAGCTTTGGGCCCTGCAGGCTCTCATGTCTAGAAGGACCTCAAGCCCGCCTTCCTGTCTTGCCTCATTGACTCCAGTTTCATCCTTCAGTAGTTCTTCATGACCTTGATTGTACTGTCTCCTCTCCAGTTTGCCCGACCCCAGCAGGACCCATGTGATCGGGGGCACCAGTAGGGTGAGCCCCAGCTTCCTGTCTTTCGGTGGGAAAGGAAAGGGAGCCGGGAGCCGAGCCGGGCAAACCAGGTTTCCCTCCCCTCCTTCTTCCCCTCTAGGATTTCGGCATCTCTGGCTTCCGTTTTCGTGTTCTTCACACACACAACCAGGAGGTGGCCTCTGCCGTGAGCCCTTCTGGCTGCCTCCGCAGTGTGCCTGGCATCGCCCAGTACCAGCTGTGCCGGCTGCTTCAGGACACAGGTACCGAGTCCCATCCCAAGCTGGGATCTTGGCTAGACCTCAAAGCCACGGGGGCATTCCTGGGTCTGCTTGGGCCTCTGACAGCCCTCGAATCCGCTGACACCCAGTTCGCTGTCTTGGTGGCAGGACCGGAGTTTGAAGGTGGGCAGGATGCGGGTAGGGAAGAGCCAGAAGATGGAACTGCTGGTCTAAACTAAAACACAGATGGGCCTTCCTGTTGGGCTGCTTGGAGCCCGTGCGCTGCCTGGAAAGGGCATATAGTCCAGTTGTTCTCTAGGGCTGGAAAGACAGAAACCAGTCTTCACACAGTCAGTATCCGCCCCCCCCAACCTCCTACTTGCTTCAGGTAAAGACTACAAAGAAATGCCCCGACTCCTGAAATAGGACTTAACTTCATCTTCCCAGGCGACCCACGGAGAGCTGCCATTTGGGCAAGTTGCTGTGGTTAGATCTTTGGCACCTGAATTCAGTTCCCCGTGGATCCCAAGGGAATCCAGGCTTTAGAGGAAACCTCCTCCCACCCCCTCCATTTAATGCTATGGCCCAAACTTAGGTAAGGCCCCCTTTCTTTCGTTCCCTATAACAGAGCAGATGCCAGGCTGCAGGATTTAAATTAAAAGCTGGGCTATAATGATACAAATTAATGTAATTTGATAATCTGGTTTAGAAACAATTTGATTTCAGCTTTGGCAGGGGGAAAAGGGAAGCTAGGAGAGATCCAACCAGATGGCTCCGTGCGTGGTGCCGGCCCCTTTGATATTTGGCAGAAACCAGGTTCCCGGCCCCTGGAACGCCATTTCCCAAGCTTGGACACATGACAATGATCTGGGGGAGATAAAATACAGATCTGTGGGCCCTAGCTCCAAAGATTCTGGTTTAGCTGCTCTGGAGGCATAATCTGGGCATCAGGACTTTCCAAAGCCCCCCAAGTGGTTCTAACGTGCTGCCAGTGCTGAGCAACCGGGCTAAGAGCGCCTCCGAGCATATCTAGGTTGCTCAAAGTCCACTGCGGAGCTCCGAGGCAGGAGGTAAGAGAGCTCGGAGGATCTGCCCTGTTGGCAGCAGCGAGTCTACCTCACTTAGGGGGCACCCTGACTCTTTGTATTGGGGCTATAAACCCAAGCAGAACATTCCTACCGGACTGTTGAGGTGTGCTGAGTACGGGTGTTAGCAGCTCAGCTGTGACACGGAGTCGGTCTTGGAGAGAAACAGCTGGCACCAGCCCAGGCAGGGAGCCCTGGTAAGGATCCCTCTGGACCCCTCTCCTGCTCACCTTAGTCTTTCTGACTTCCGCCCCCCCCCCCAGGTGTCCCATACCCTAGACAGGAGGCAGGGCTCACTCGGCTTCCCGGAGGGCAGGGGTAGGCCTCAGAGAGTATAGCCCCTGCCCCTGATGCCCTGGGACAGCAGACAGCTGGCTGTAGTCAGTCTACACCTGGAGGCGGGGGGGAGGCAAAAGCCAGGTGGAAGTTCAGAGATCAGACTCTTATCTGGGGGCTAGGGGCATGGGTGTGTGTGTCAGGGGCTCCTCGGCAGGGCAGAGGGCTCTGGGAGTGCCAGTTCCCATGCCCTCTGGACCTGCCAGGTAAGCAGTTGTGTGGGTGGCAGCCAGCAGCCTCTGGGGACTTTGCCACCCCTTCCCTGAGCTCTTTTGTGGACGGGGATGTCTTCCTCTGCCCTAGGGGGAGGTTTCCACGAAATGTGTCTTCATCCAACAGACATGCGGGTCTCACAAACAGAGGTGGGCACAGACCCCTGTCCACCCAGGGCACCTGGGCACACAGAGCGCCCCATCCCTGGGGTCCCAGAGCTCTAGACAGAACCAGCCAGCAGCTGCAGCTGGAGTTCCAGTGGGCTGGGGCTGAGTGGGGGTGGGGGGGCCTGGGGTCCCCGGAGGGGGGTGGGGGCAGCTGGGGTCGTGGTAGGCCCAGGCTGTGGGGGGGCTCCGGGGGCAGCTGGGGTTGAGGTGGGCTGGGGCTGGGGTTGGGGGGGAAGGGGGGCCCTGGGGTCAGCTGGGGTCTTGGTGGGCCGGGGCTGGGGGAGGGAGGGGGAGCCCTGGAGGAGCCGGGGTGGCGGTGGGCCCGGCGGGGGTCAGCGTGAGCCCCGCCCACCGCCCAGGGACTGACCAGGCCTCGGAAGCTGTCACACCCCCTCCCGCTCGGGCTCCCGCTGCACAGTCGCCAACGCGCCCAAAGTGAAAGAGAAAGTGGCCCCCCCAAGGCCGGCCCCGCCCCGCCCGGCGGCCAATCCCGGCCTCGGGCGCCTCCCTCGCCCCGGCCTCCTCCTCCGCGAGCCCCGGCGGCCGCAGTCCCGATCAGCCCGGCCCCGGTGCACTCGGGGTGAGTGGGGCGGGGGCCGCGCGGCCGCTGGGGCCCAGGGCAGGGGGCACGGGGCGCTCGGGGCACAGCGGGCCCGGGAGGCCGGGGCGACGGTCAGCAGCCCTCGGGGGACCACGGGCGGCAGCCAGCCTTGTGACCCCGCGTGGCAGTGCCCTGGGCGAGCCGGTGACAGCTGGTGTCTGAGGGGGCCGGGGGGAGCCAGCCGGGTGGGGGTGGGCGGGGGAGCCAGCCGCGGTGGGGGGTGGAGGGGCCGGGAGTCAGCTGGGGGCGGTGCGGGGGCCGGGGGAGCCAGCCGGGGGGTGGGGAGGCCGGGGGGAGGCAGCCGGGGGGGGGGGGGTGCCGGGAGCCAGCCGGGGCGTGGGGCGGTGGGGAGGCTCCAGGGCCCCGGGAGGCCCCCGGAGGGTCCCCGAGGCCAGCTCCGCTCCCCTGCCCTGTCCCTAGGGCGAGGGCTCCCCGGGGTGGAGGGGTCAGGCGCAGGGAGCTCGGTGGGCGGCCCCTGCCCCGGGCCCAGGCACCCCGAGCTCACAGGGGACCTGGGCCGGGGGCGCTGAGGTTCTTGGGCGCGCTGCATTGGAGGCGGACGCGGGGTGGGGCGCGGGGCGCGTGCGCCTCTCCCCGGGGGGACTGCCTGGGGCCCGGCGGCTGGGGCTCCCCTGGGCTGCGCGGAGCCGGGGGCGGGGGGGGGCTCCGGCCCCCGCCGCCTCGGTCCTGAAGAGGGCGGGCGCCGGGCGCGGCTGCCGGGGTGGGGGCCGCCGCCAGATGCCGGGTGGCGCCCGAGTCCCCGAAGGCGCCTGGCCCTTTAAGGCAGAGAGCGCTCCAGCGCGCGGCCCGTGTGCGCATGAGTGTGTGCGAGCGTGAGTGTGAGTGTGAGTGTGAGTGTGAGTGTGAGTGTGCGGGCGGAGGCGGCGCGGCGGGCCTGCGGGGGACCAGGTGGCCGTGCGGGGGCGCGGGGGCGCGGGGGGCTCGGGGCGCCCGCCCTGCCCGCTGACGCGCTCGGCCCCCCCAGGACGGCAGCGGCGGCCCCGAGCTCCGGGCCCCAGGACCGCCCCGCGCCGCCGCCTCGCCCGCGCCGCCCGGGCCACCGGGAGCGCCCACTCCCATGGCCGAGCAGCAGATCAGGTGAGGGGGCCGCGCGCCCGCCCCGCCCCGCCCCCCCCCGCGCCCCTGCAACCCCCCGCGCCCCCCGCCCGCGCTGACCCTGCCTCCCTCAGCCTGCCGGCCAAGCTCCTCAATGGCGGCATCGCGGGTCTCATCGGCGTCACCTGCGTGTTCCCCATCGACCTGGCCAAGACGCGGCTGCAGAACCAGCAGAACGGCCAGCGCCTGTACAGCAGCATGTGAGCCCGCGGCGGGGCGGGCGGGGAGGCCGGCGGGGGCTCCCCGGGGTCAGGGTGCGCGCCCGCGCCCGCTCGGCTCACCCTCCTCCTCCCCCCTCCTCCCCCTCCTCTCCTCCCCCTCCTCCTCCCCCCCCTCACTCCTCCCCCTCCTCCTCCCTCCTCCCTCCCCCTCCTCCCTGGCCGCAGGTCCGACTGCCTCATCAAGACCATCCGCTCGGAGGGCTACTTCGGCATGTACCGCGGTGAGGCCAGGGTCGGGGCAGCCTCTGAGGCCGGTGCGCCCGGGAGGCGGGGGTCAGAGCCAGGCAGGGTGCCCCCCTCGGGCCTGTGCGAGTATGGACGAGACCGAGGGGCCTGGGTGCCGGGAGGGCCACGCGGCCTTGGCCTGGGCTCCGTGGGGAGGGGAAGCTCCCAGCGCCCTCCCAGGGCACCCCCCCCCGCCCTCGGGACAGGTGGGCCTCCTCCCACCTGTGCTGGGAGCCCCACAGGAGGAGGCCTCACGCAAAGCTGCTTAGGAGACAATCCCCAGGCCTGGCTCTGCCCAGACCCTGAGCGGGGGCCCGGCCACTGCCTCCCGGGCTCTGGCTCACTGAGGCCTGTGTCCTCCCCCGGGGCTCCTGCGCACACCCACAGCCCCCACCCAGTAGGAGCACCTGCTGACCTCTGCCCCCCCCCCCCCCCGAGGTGCTCCTCGGGGAAGCCAGAGCGGGAAGATCACACAGGCAGGGTGAATGGAGCGCCAGGCAGAGGCACTGCCCCTGTCCCTGCCCTGTCCTGCCCGCCTGGCACCAATGTGGGTGAGAGGGCAGGACGGGGAGCCAAGGAGTGACTGGGGTGGGGTGAGGCTTCGCCAGCTGGGAGGCTGGTGCTGGCTCAGAGCCTCCCCCGCCCTGGCCACCGACCTGCCTGTGTCCCCCGTGCCCGCAGGAGCCGCTGTGAACCTGACCCTTGTCACCCCAGAGAAGGCCATCAAGCTGGCAGCCAATGACTTCTTCCGATACCAGCTCTCCAAGGATGGGTGAGGGGTGTGGGCCGAGGTTGTGAGGGGGAGGGGTCCACGGCCACAGAGTGCTCTGCCTGCCGACCCATCCCCCCTGCCTCCTGCACGAGGACTAAGGGATGCTGAGTCAGTGGTGCTTAGGGCCCAGCCACGTGCACCAGCCCCTGGAGGGTGGGATGTGGGGGGCCTGACCCGCTTTCCCTGTCACCCGAGGCCCAGGCCGCAAGGCTGGCCCTTTGGGGACATGAGGCCCCTGGTCTCTCCACTGCTCTTTGCCTGAGAATGGCCCTTCCATCTTTCCCAGGCCCCATCAGTGGGGCCATCTGTCCGCTGGGCTCGGTGCCCACTGCTGGAGGGCCGGAGGGGAAGTCTGAGGCTGGCGGGTCCTGTACCCCTCCAGGGCCGCATCTGCCCCTGCCACCCCTTCCCCTTCACGCCCAGGGCAGCCGGCAGCCCCCTGAGCTGCGGGGCTTCCGCTTCCGCTTCCGCAGCTCGGCCCCCACCCCTTCCCCGCAGGCAGAAGCTGACCCTGTTTAAGGAGATGTTGGCCGGCTGCGGGGCCGGCACCTGCCAGGTGATCGTGACCACCCCCATGGAGATGCTGAAGATCCAGCTTCAGGACGCAGGCCGCATTGGTGAGGAGGGGAGGGCGGGGTCTCAGCTGGAGCCCCATCCCCACGGGGGCGGGAGGTGGGGAGGTGGAGGTGCAGATGAAGAGCCAGCAAGCCCTGCTTTCTCTCCCCAGCTGCCCAGAAGAAGATTCAGGCCCAGCTATCCGCCCAAGGGGGCGCCCAGCCCGCCATGGAGGCCCCGGCCGCTCCCCGGCCCACAGCTACTCAGCTAACCCGGGACCTGCTTCGGAGCCAGGGCATCGCCGGCCTCTACAAGGGCCTGGGGGCCACACTGCTCAGGTGGCAGGCCGGTGACGGTCTGGGGGGGGAGGCCTGCCCACTGCCCGCCTCTAGGGCACAGCTAGGTGACCAGCGGCCCTCTCTTCCCCACCCAGGGACGTCCCCTTCTCCATCGTCTACTTCCCCCTCTTTGCCAACCTGAACCAGCTGGGCCGTCCCGCATCCGGGGAGAAGTCTCCCTTCTACGTGTCCTTCTTGGCTGGCTGTGTGGCTGGGAGCGCGGCCGCCGTGGCCGTCAACCCCTGTGACGGTCAGTGCCTGGCACCGCGTGGGGGGCTGTAGGTGGAGGCTCAGGCGCGGGGTGGAGGTGGGCCGCGCGCTGACCCGCACACCCCCCTGCAGTGGTGAAGACGAGGCTCCAGTCGCTGCAGCGCGGTGTCAACGAGGACACATACACGGGGTTCCTGGACTGCGCCAGGTGGGGAGGCCCGGGGGCGGGGGCTGGGCTGGGGCTGGGGCCGGTTGGGGCCAGCGGTCCTGACCACCGTCTCCCCACAGGAAGATCCTGAGGCACGAGGGCCCCGCGGCTTTCCTGAAGGGTGCCTACTGCCGCGCCCTGGTCATCGCGCCGCTGTTCGGCATCGCTCAAGTGGTCTACTTCCTGGGCATCGCCGAGAGCCTGCTGGGGCTGCTGCCCGGGCCCCAGCTCTGAGCCCGGCAGCCACCCACGCCCTCCAGCCCAGTGGGACCAGAGTGGGGGCCGGAGCCCGGCGGCCGCCCAGGACTGAGCAGAGGAAGTCTCTCCCCAGCCTTCCCACGCGGGTGGGGGGAAGCGGAGGAAGGGAGCAGGGTCCACATGGGTGGTGCACCCGGGCCCCTGAGGGGCCCTGCCTGTGCCACCATTGGGAGCAATGTCTTATTTATGTAGAAAACGCAGAAACCTTTACATTCCTGGAGCCAGCCCCGCCACGGCTCCGCCCCGGCCTGAACAGCCCCAGGGACAGAGCTGGCCTCTGGGCTGGGGCCTCCAGGCCTGGGCTGAGCCAGCGGACCCTACACTCCAGTCTACCAGCTCTCATCCCCGAGGCTTGGCCCCTAGTCCACAAAGGGGGCCCTGCACAAACCTATTTATTGCCGAGCACAAGTGCTCTGTCCATCCCTGTGTCCATCCGTCCAGCCTCTCCCTGCCGCCGCCCCTCTCACCTTGGCCAGCCTTGCGGGAGGATTGGGGTCTCCAGCCCCCCATTATTGAGCCAGGAGTCCGAGTGGGGGGTCACACTGAGGTCTGACCCCTCCAGGCAAGCCCCCCCCCCTCCGTGGGATCCAGCATCCCTCCTGGTGGGCCTCTACCCCCGCCGCAGGCTAGGAACCCGTAGCGTGTGAGGTCTGTGTGCATGTGCAAATGTCTGGGGAGCAGGTTGTGTCCAGCAGCCCTCAACTGGCCTGGCCCTTCAAAGGTGGGGCTGTGGGCGGTGGGGGGGCGCTGCTGGCCTTATCCACACAGCGGGCAATGTGTGTGTGTTTGTGCTATGTGTGCCCTAGGCTCCTCTCTGACCCCATCCAGGAACTTATTTTTCCAGCCTGGTTCTTGCTGCACCTCGGCAGACCCCTCTCCTGAGACCCCCCGACCCTGGGTCCAGGATTGGCCAGTGGGGAGGGCAGGCATGAGGACCAGTAGGGAGCCTGGGGGTACCTACCCCCTCAGCCCTGCCAGGGCCCACCGTACTCTCTGGGCCTCTGCAGAAGGGCTCTGACCACACTCCGTAAACTCTGCCCTCCCGAGACCGCCCTCTTTTGTGGATGTTGTGAGCCGAAGCAGGCCTGCCCCCTACCCCCTGCCCCCTGCCGCCGCCCCCCCCCCAGGCCACGTGATTGTATTGGTGATTGATCCTGATGTGCTGGTGCTGTGTACCCCACCTGGGCTCCGTCCTCGTCCTTGGAGGCCCCTTCCGGTGACACTACCTGGGGCTCGGGCCGGGCCCCTCAGTTCACGGTTGTTCCTGGGAGCGTCCTCTCCCACCACATCTGTACCTTGGAAGCTGCTGCTGCTGCTTACAGAATTATATTTTTTCTTTTGAAGAGTTTTAAGAAGTTGTAACTTTTTGTGTCTTGTCTTGTGAGAAGATAAATAAATATTCTAAGTAGATGACTTCTCTCAGATCCACTGGGGGCAGGGGTGGGGTGGGGTGGGGGTGCTCCTCGGAACCGGCTCCCTGTCCTGCTCGCCGACCTCCGTCCACCCACTCGCGGACCCGCCCCGGCCTGGGGGAGGGCCTGAGCCCCCCGACCCCCTCGGCGGCGGGATCGGAGGTGCGGGACGGCGGCCCCCTCCCCCCCCCCCCCCCCCCCCCGCCCCACCGCAACCTCCCTGGGGCCCCACGGCGGAGCTGGGCCAGGCCCGGCGTTCCCGCCAGCCGAGGGCGCCCTGGAGGCCGAGGGGGCGGGGCCTGCGGTGATGCGAGGGGGCGGGGCCTGCGGCGATGCGGCCCCGCCCCCTCGGGCTGCGGCGCCCAGAGCAGTGCATTGTGGGAAACTCCCAGTCGCCGCAGCCGCAGCCGCAGCCGCCGCCGCCGCCGCCCTGGTCCCGGAGAGCGCGCCGCGCCGAGGACCGAGCGCCGGGAGCAGCAGCGTAAGGCCGCGGGGCTCCGGGGCCCGGGGCGCGGGCTGCGACAGGGCGGCCTCGCGGGGCGAGTGGGTGGCTCCCGCCTTGAAGGTCACGGGGGGCGCCTGGCGGGCCTCGCTCTCCGGCCCGGCGGCTCCTGGGAGGGGGAGGGGGCACTGGCTGACGTCAGCGCGAACCAAAAATAACGGGGGGCTGCGGGGGGCGCAGACCACCCGCCCTTGGTGAACTCGGCGCCCCGCTGCTGGGCGCCCATCCCGAGCGGCAGGGGTCGAGGGGCCGCCCGGGCTCCCCGGGAAGCGGGGCAGCAGCTGGGCTGCTCGCTGGGACACCCTCATCACGCGGCGACCTACAGGTGACCTTCAGGTGTGGTCAGGGTGCCTGACCTGGGTGGAAAACCTGGGCCTCGGCTTCCCAGGTGGGCTCCCTGCCCCAGTTGGGGGGCTTCTAATCCTCCCCGAGGAGGGGCAGACGGGGCGTCCAGATCTTCCGGGAGAGATGGCTCAGGCCCAGCCGGTACCTCCAGTGCCCCCAGCACCCCCCAGTGGAACACAGGATCTGGGCCCGTCCTTTCCCATAGCCTGGAGCCCCCATCCTCTGCCCGGGACCAGGTTTGAGGGTGCTGGGGCTGAGGCTGACGGACATGGCCTGTGTCCACCCAGGCTCACACCAGGGCCCCCCCCCACAGGCTCAGGAAGGACTCCCTGCCCTTGAACGGCAGCAGGCAAGGCGGGTCTTGGGGGTGGGTCCCTGGAGCTGGGGAGGGGCAGGGCCTGTCCCTGCCTGCCCGGCTGGGCTCTCCAGCTGGGCTCTCCAGCTGCGGGGCGACACCTCAGGTGTGCTGTATCCCAGTTCCAGCAGCCGAGGGCCCGTTCCCACCCCCTGGCACCAGCGAGCCCAGCCTGGGTTTCTGCCCTGGCACCGCACGGCTGCCACACCCTCCGCTGACCACATGCCTCCTCAGGACCACATACCCTTCCCCCTCGGCCCCCCTTCCCCCAGCCAGATGGAAATTGCACACGTAGGAGCAGGACTGTTTTGCAGATGGCTGGTCTCATCCCGTCCCCCAGTCTGCTTGGGGCAAGCAGGCTCTTCCTGTGCGGTTGGAGGGGCTTCTCGGGGAGTGGTCGGTCGGGGACAGACGGAGAACAGGCCCTGCAAGAAGAGCGCCCTGAGCGGGGTCTCCTGGGGCTGTCCAGAGACCTGGGCGGGGCCTCTGTGGGGACAAGATGGTAGGGGCCACCAGGAGGGCTGAGTCTCTTGCCCTAGCCTGACTGTGTCTCTCTCCAGGCCTAGATAATGCCCAGGGGTGAGCTGTCCTGAGCCACTGTGTTCCAGCTACCTGTCCACGCACACCCCACGCAGCCTGCAGCTCCTCCCATCATGGAGTCCCGGGGGAAGCCGACCAGCAGCCCCAAGCCGGACACCAAGGCCCCCCAGGCTGCTGCTGAGCCCAGAGCCCCGCCAGCTGCAGACGGGAAAGCCCCCTCCGCTAAGCCCGGGAAGAAGGAGGCCCAAGCAGAGAAGCAAGAGCCTGCGGCGGCCCCCACCCCACCAACCGCCAAGAAGACCCCGGCCAAGGCCGACCCCACCCTCCTCAATAACCACAGCAACCTGAAGCCGACCCCAGCAGCCCCCAGCAGCCCCGAAGCCACCCCCGAGCCCAAGGGCCCTGGGGATGGGGCCGAGGAGGAGGAAGCCCCCAGCGGGGGCCCCGGGGGCCGAGGCCCTTGCCCCTTTGAGAACTTGACGCCCCTGCTGGTGGCGGGGGGTGTGGCTGTGGCAGCCATGGCCCTAATCCTAGGTGTGGCCTTCCTGGCCCGGAAAAAATGATGGCCGGTGCCCAGGTGGGGGCAGAGCCACTCTGTACAGACCTCAGGAACGTAGTGCATGCCCAGCTCACGCAGCTACTAGACATCCGTACCTTGTAACACATATACGCACAGCCCCCACACACGCGCAGGCACCGACATGGACCGGCCCCCACAATGGAAAGCAAGCCCCCTCGCGGCCCCCAGCACTTTCCCTCCCCGTCCTGGGCAGACGTCCCGGCTGGGGCCGTGGTCCGGGGGCAGTGGGGGCAGCGGCCCTCCGGTGCGGCCTGCCCGCCACAGTCGTGTCCCCACTGGACACGCTCCTGAGCGCCCGCCGGCCCCGAGAGAGGCCCCGGTGGTCCTGTGTGCTCCCTGGCAGCGGGGTGCGGACAGGTCCCCAGGGCACAGGCCCAGCCTGTGTGGGGACATTAAAGGGTATGGCTGTTTCACTCTCCCCATTTCTGCTCTTTGTTTGTAGCTGGGCCGGGCCGGGCCGGGGGTCCACGTGGGTAGGCCCGGCACTGGGCAACTGAGCCAAGGCCACACAGCGGCCGAGCTTCCATGCCCCCTGCCCATCACCTGCGCCCCAGCCGGGCCCAGCTTGTGCCCCGCCACTGCGCCCTTTGAGTCTCACTAGCGTATACATGCAATAACCCCTAGAGTAGAGCTGCTTGGAGGGGGCCTGGCACACATGGGCACCGGCCCGCTGAGCCTGCAGGGACACTGCCGTGCAGCCCTCAGCGCAGTGGCAGCGGGCACGGGCGCGGGGGGAGCCTAGCCAACCGGCCACTGGGACCCCAGGCCTGAGCACAGGCCGAGTCTGAAATAAACTGTTGTGTAATGGCCGGGCTGGTGTCCTCGCCTGCTCGGGGCTGGGAGAGCAGGGCCCACGCGGGGCCGGGCCCCCGCCGCCCCGCCAGGCTTCCAGGGAAGAACAGGGAGCCTGGGCCCTGACCCTAGGTGGACTCCCAGCCCCAGGCCTGGGGCACCTCGCTCCCGGGCTCGGGTCTCCAGCCTGCGGGTGTCTCTCCATTCCCTGCCGTGAGCACCCCATCTGTGGGGCCCAGACCAGACTGGGGAGGCGGGCTTTCCTCCTCCGCGGCCCACAGCTGCCCAAGCCCACCCCGGCTGAGGACTTCAGCTGTGGGCAAGCGGGAGGCTTTCGGGGGGCAAGGCCCCGTGGGGCTGCCGTGTCGGAGGCACGCCCTTCTCTTTTCTTCCCGGTACCCACCTCCCTGAGTGGCACTCCCCGGCCGTGTCCCCGCACGGCAGGCCCAGGCAGGTCCAGAGAACCACTTAGAGCGAAAACATGCTGAGCAGCCCTGAAGTCCCGGCCCAGGGACGCCCTCCGGACCCCGCCCACAGCCACCTGCCAGAGCCGGGCCCACGGGGCGGGGGGCCGTGGAGCAGGGCAGTGGCCCTGAAGTCCAGCGTCCGGCCCACCTGCCCCACTGCACCAGGGCCACCCCTCGGGCTGATTGGGTCACCTGCCGCCCTTGGCTGTCCACTCCCTCTCCCCGTCTCCCCTTTCTGTGGCTTGTGCCCTAAACCCGAACAGGCCCCCCTGATGTTCTTGAGAATGTGTGCAGGGGCGCAGAGCTCCGCCATCTCCGCCTAGAAGTCCCGCTGCCGCCTGCCGCCCTCGTCGGTCCCCCGGGGGCCAGGCTTGTTTCCAAGCCTTTGCAACTCGAGATATGATCGTGATGCCACGTGGGCCCCGTGTCTGGGGTGGGATGCGTGCGCCGCAAGCAGATCTCTGTCGTCAAATCCGCAGAACCCTCCCCAGCCCGGCTGAATCGAGCACACAGCTTGAGCATTAGGCACATGTGTTGCTGTGCGAGGTCCGGAGACCTAGGGACTCGCGTGGGGCAATCCTGCGGCGTCCGGGTCTGACCCACGTCCTCCAGGCCCGTCCACACCGCGGCGGGGGTCAGAACACCCTTCCTGGGCTGAGCCACATTGTGAGGTTGCGCCGCTGATGGATCCCGTGTCCACTTGGCCCGCAGACCCCTTCCCGCCACGGGGGACACCGCTGTGAAGGCGGGTGCACACGTGTCCCCACCGCCCTGCGGCCCCATCCGCGCAAATGCACCAGCTGCGGGCCGGCTGCGAGGGACGCGGGCAGGGTGACACACCACACTCACCCGCGCAGGGGAGGCAAAGGCCTCTTCCTGTTGCTTCTGTTTGCTGCCATCTAATGTACTGCTTTTCACGAAGTTCTCGGCCGCGTGGGTCTTGCCTCGGGTGATTTTTCCCGTTGGTGTGTCTGTTCCTGCCGAGGGAAGGCCGCCTCCCCCAGACTCGGAGGCCCTTTCTGTGTTTTGCACACCACGTCTTGTCGCTGCGCAAATACCGTCACTCCGTGACGGGCCGGTGGCTCCTCTCCTGAGCCGGAGGTCCTAAGGGCCCAGTTAATCACACATCACTGCTGCTCCCTTTTCCATTTACGCCTTGCAATCTCTGGTGGAAGGAACCACACTCTCCTGTTCCAGGCTGACCTCCTTGCCATCTACTCACGTTTAGTAAATGTGCTTTCTTTTGTTTATTTTTTTAAGATTTTATTTATTTATTCATAGGAAACACACACAGAGAGAAGCAGAGACCCAGGCAGAGGGAGAAGCAGGCTCCCTGTGGGGGGCCCGATGTGGGACTCAATCCCGGGACCCTGGGGTCACACTCTGAGCCGAAGGCAGACGCTCAACCACCAGGTGCCGGGGAAGGTTCCTGGCATGGCTCCCCCTCACCCATCCCTGCTCCGTCTGGGGCCGTTTCCAGAGACAGGAATGAAACCACAGGACCTTCTAACCGCAGCACGTGTTTCGGGGTCCCTGACCCGAAGCATAACCCCAGGTTCACAGGCACCACTCCCGTCCCCGCAGAGCCCTATGCCCGGCCCAACCTTACCTGGCCCACCTGGGTGATGAGGTGCCAGGCAGCTGGCCGATGATGCCCCAGGACACCATGCCCACGAGCCCCACAGATCAGGACCTCAGCCGTGACCCCCTTCCCCCAGGAGGCCTGGACCCTCCCCAGGAGTCAGTCATCCAGACCCAGGCTACTGGCTGCAGAGCCGTCTGTCCCGAGGCCCCGGGGGGAAGCGCTGACTGCCAGTTGCTCCCCTGCAGCAGCCCATGCCACCCAGGGCTGGGCGTCCCCCTCGACACCTGCCGGGGGCTAGGGGGCCCTCAGGGTCTCGGGGCTGACCCTCTAGAATGGAACCCACTCAGGAAGCGGGAAGATGAGCCAGTGTGACCATGTAGGTACAGAGGGCAACACCCCCAAGGTCACCCGGGGGGACCCCTGCCTAACTCCAGTCACCATGACCTCTGTTGGCCTCTGGCATCGTGCTGTGAGAGTCCCTGCTGTCCACAGGGACCCACGCAGGCAGGACTGTGCCACACCCAGAGTAAGGCTTCTGGTTGCAAGGCCCCACGTCACCACACCTGTTCCCGGGCATGCTGCCCACTCCAACCCCCAAAGCCACAAGGGACCCAGACCCTTACACATTTGCCAGTGCTGGGAGCTGCTGACACACCCAAACACGGTGCCTGGACTGGCTCGTGCACTCGGGCAACAGCTGTCCTCAGGCTTAGGTGCACATGGGGGACCTGGCCCAGGGGTCTACTGCCCCTGCTTGGATGGGCAGGTCCCCCCAACAGGCACCCCGCAAGGACCCAAGGGCACAGTGGGGTGTGCACCGCCTATGAGCACAGGTGTGCCCTTGTGCATGCACGCTGCACAGCGTCACAGGCCAGCTCCCTCTTCCGTCCTCTTAGTGATAGAAGACCGGCCGGGCACCTCCAGCCCCCGGGCCCCACGCATGGGCACCTGGGGGCCTCCCTATTCCCAGCACGCTCTCATGTGGCTCGGCCTAGCTGGGCTCTGACCTTGGGCCCGTGGTCTAATCCAGTCTCTCCCCCACACACACGGCTCCTGCCCCCTGTCCAAGGCCCTGCCGGTGCCAGGAGCCACTAGCTCCTGCTTCGCTCAAGACAGGAGGGCCCTGCGGGGTTGAGGGCAGGCAGAGGACAGAGCACTGGGGGCAGGGTGCCCGGGACCGGCACCTCGGCCTCGCCTCCACCCTTTGGGCACTTGTGCCCCATGCCAAAGGCTCCCTAGTCAGAGCAGAGGCTGGCAGAACACCAAGGGAACCTACGGCCTGCTCCCCCACCCTGGAAGCCTGGGGTCCTGGAAGGTGCCCTGTGGGGGCCACGGGCAGGGCGGTCCCTCTACCACCAGCTGGCACCCAAGGCCCCTTCTGGCCTCCCGTCCCTCTAGCCCAGGACTTGGCACCCACCCGTCGGCGGGGACCCACATGCCTACCCACCCGACTGCTCCATCAGTGGAGACACTGCTCCAAATGCGGCGCCTCCCAACAGCACCCCGGTTTCCTGACCAGACTCAGCACCTGGAATCCCCTCAGGAAGTGATACCCCCATTCCTCCAGGGACTCAGCGGGGCCTCAGCGACCCGGATGCCCTGCCTCCCCCCAACCACCCTGACCACACTGAACCCATCCTGTCCTCCCCCTCCCTGTGCAGACACCGCAGCCGCCCCCTGGCCCCACTCTCCCGCCTGCCCTGGCCCCGGCCTGGCCCCACACTCCTGCCCCTGCACGCCCACCTGCCCCGCGGCCCTGGCCTGGCCCGACACTCCAGCCCCACACTCCCACCTGCCCCGGGGCCCCTGCCTGGCCCGACACTCCAGCCCCACACTCCCACCTGCCCCCAGGCCCCGGCCTGGCCCCCCACTCCCGCCCCCACTCTCCCACCTGCCCGGGCCACGGCGCAGCCAGTGCAGTCCTGGCTCCCGGCTGTGCTCCCGTCCGTGGGGCTCGCGCCCTCCCCCCCGCGGTCAGGGGCTCCCCTGCTGTCCGTCACCTTCGCGAGCCCACGCCCCAGGCCCCCCGCGGGCCACGCCCCCCCCCCCCCGCAGGCGCGCTGCCCGGGGCCGAGCGGGTCGCCACCTGCAGGGAAACGACCACGACGCGGGGACCCTCGCGCGGGGGAAGCGGTCCTGCCCCTGATTCGCGCTCCCGCCGAGGGCCGAGCCCGCCCCGCCCACACCCCGGGGCGCCCCCGGACGCCCACCCAGCCGGGCCCACGACGCCGCGGCCGGGAAGCCCACCCTGAGCCGGGCGGGGAGCGGAGGCGAGCAAGAGGCCGGGCAGCGCATGCGCCCGAGGCCGCTGAGGCCCCGCCCCCGGGCGCGCGGCACGTGACCACCCCGGGCCGCCCCGCGCACGCGCAGACGGCGCCGGGCGGGCGGAGCCATGGCGTCTGAGCGGCTCCCGAGCCGGCCCGCCTGCCTCCTGGTGGCCAGCGGCGCCGCCGAGGGTGAGGCCCGGGCTCCTGCGGGGGGACGCGGGCCCCGGGGGCCCCGTGCGCCTCCAGCCGCCCGGGGTTCCGAGGAGCCGGCGGGATCCGGGCCTTGGGGCAGGTGCGCCGCCCTGGACCCCCGTGCCCGCCTGTGCCGGCCGCCCGCACCCCGCAGGCGGAGGGGGGGATGGGGGGAGGGGGCGGGGAGGGGGAAAGGGGGCGGGGACGGGGGGCAGGAGGAGGGGAGGAGGGAGGGATGGGGGCGGGGGGGCGGGGCGGGGGAGGGGGCAGGTGGGGGCGGGGTCCCTGTGCCGAGCCCCCGGGGCCCCAAGCGCTGTGCGCACCGGGAGGCTGGGGGAGCCTGGGGGAGCCTGGGGGCCGCGGGGCACCCCGGGCGAAGGGGGCGAGGCCGTGAGCAAGGACCTGACCGCAGACCCACGCAGAGCCGGGGGTGACTCGGTGCCCTGGGAGTGATGCCCAAGAACAGGTGCGGGTGGGGTGAGCGGCGGGGCCCAGGGTGGGGGGATGCGGCTAGGAAGCCCCTGGGCCTGAAGTGGGCGGAAGATGGCTGCGAGCCGCCCTGGGGTGCGGGCAGGGCCCGGAGCCTGTGAGCAGAGGGCAGGTGTCCGTGGGGGCTCGGGATGCGCCCGTGCCGCCCGCGCGGCACAGCCCCACCTGGGGCCCCTCCCTGGCTGAATGCTGGGGGCGGACCTTGCACTTGGTTTGGCCTCCTGGGGAGTGTTGGTGGCCGGGCTGGGGAGAGAGCCCCCCTGGGTTGGGGGGCGAGGTCGGGCCCCAGGACACCCGGGGTGGCCGGGCAGGCTGGCAGCTGCTGAGGGGCCTGCTGTGCCCTCCTGCCCCTCCTGCCACAGGCCCAGTGGCCCCAGCTGTGTTCGCCTCACAGGTGTGTCCGCCCCGTCCTTCCTGCACTGCTTCACGCTGGCCAGCGCTGCTTTCAACCTGCAGGTGGCCACCCCTGGGGTGAGTCCGGTGGGACCAAGGAGTCCCTGCCTTTTGGGGGCGAGGCTGGGAAGACGGCCGTCACTCCCCGGGAGGTATCAGGGCTGAGGGTTAGGACCCTGGTGGCACCATGATGCTGCACACACGAGCGAGGGTGGCACAGACCTTCCCCAGGGGGCTCTCGCCTGTTCTCTGGCGTGGGACCTGGGGGTCGTAGCTGCAAGCTTGTCACTTTGCATGCTTCCCTTGTCATCCCCAGTGAGACACCTGCTGCTCCTTGGAGGTGGGAGATCGGGGAGCAGCAGGGGGCAGCAGAGCGGGGTGATGGGGCTGGGCGGCTGGCTGCCTTCGTCCACGAGCCCTGGTCAGCATTTCGGGGCCCTGTCAGCACGGCAGTGGGGTGCCCACCACCGACCCGCGGCCTCTGGGTGCTCCTGCAGGGGAAGACCATGGACTTCGTGGACGTGAACGAGAGTAATGCCCGCTGGGTGCAGGACTTCCGCCTCAAGGCGTATGCCAGCCCCGCCAAGCTGGAGTCCATTGATGGTGAGGGCCCCAGGGTGCTAAGGCCTTGGGCTCCGGGGTGGGGCCCCCGAGTGCTCCCTCTGCCCCTGATGCACTCAGGGCTTGCCTGGAAGTGCCGGGCCTGTCCAGGCCCACGTCCAGCCCCGAATCCAGGACCCGCAGTTCTCCGGGAGAGCAGCTGCTGGCCCCGGGAGACACCATGAGTCCAGGACGGCTTGTGGGTCCTCGGCCTTAGCCCATGTGGGGAGAAGTGACAGATGGTGGCATCGGGCTGGTCTCAGCCAGCGATCTCGTTCCCTGTCCTCTCCCCGCAGGTGCCCGGTACCATGCCCTCCTGATTCCCAGCTGCCCTGGGGCCCTGGCTGACCTGGCCAGCAGTGGGTCCCTGGCCCGCATCCTCCAGCACTTCCACTCAGAGAGCAGTACGTGACCTGTGGGACGGGGCTGCGGGGCGGGCCTTGCAGATTCCTGAGAACTGGGGCTCCACAGGGCACACACCATGGTGTGTGCGCGGTGCCACCCCGTGTGCCCTCGCCTGGCCTCCAGGGGGCTGGTGGGGGGGAGCGTGCCGGCCTCGCTCCTCCTGGGGTTCAGGGTTGAGGCCTGCAGGGCCTGGGAGAAAGGCTGCCCTGTGGAGACGTGGCGGGCCGCCCAGGCCTGGTGTTGGGACGGGGACAGGATGCTCCCTAGGGACAGCGGGCCGCGACCAGGAGCTCCACACAGCGTCCTTTGTCAGGGCAGCAGCATCCCCCGTTTCCAGCACAGCCTGGACAGAGAGGGATTGTTCACCCGCCCCCCCCCCCCCGAGGGCAGTGGGCTGGGAGCCAGCGGGTGGGAGCAGAAGCGGACTGGGGAGGAGCCGAGCCTCACCCTGCCATTGCTCTCAGAGCCCATCTGCGCTGTGGGCCACGGCGTCGCCGCCCTCTGCTGCGCCACCAACGAAGACAGATCCTGGGTCTTCCAGGGCTACAGCGTCACGGGGGTGAGTGTGACCCGCCCACGTGCCCTCTGGAGGGGGTGAGGTCACTTGCCTAGCTCCCCCCCCCCCCCGCGCTGCCCCCCAGGGCGGGCCTGGCTCTGGATGCGGGGAGAGCACAGGGAGGGGTGGGGGCAACCTTGGGGTGCTGCTGGCATCAGGTTGAGACACGGCTTTTCCGGGTTGAGGAAGCGGTGCTGCCCTCAGGGTGCAGGGCCCCGGGTGTAGGGAGGGTCATAGGACAGCGACCCCGTTGGGCTAGTGGGGCGGCCTGGAGGGGGGCGTGGGAGGGGACGGGACAGCGGGGAGGGGGGGCTCAGCCCGAGACCACCTGCCCATCTCGTTCACGGTCCCCCAAGCCCTGGCACGGGTCCCCTCGGGGCCCCCACCCCCCGGGGAGGCCACGAGCCCTGACCTGGGGCGGGACCCCTCGCCCCACAGCCCTCTGTGTACGAGCTCGTCAGGGCGCCTGGCTTCGCCCGCCTGCCCCTGGTCGTGGAGGACTTCATGAAGGACGCGGGCGCCTGCTTCAGTGGTGAGCCGGGCGGCCTGGAGCTGGGGGGTCGTCGGGGTGTGCCCGGCCACGGCCCCACCTGAGGCCTGTGCCCTGGTGCCTCCTGCAGCCAGTGAGCCGGACGCTGTGCACGTGGTGCTGGACCGCCACCTGGTCACCGGCCAGAACGCCGGCTCCACCGTCCCCGCTGTGCAGAACCTGCTCTTCCTCTGCGGCAGCCGGTGAGGGCGGGATGGGGGCCCTGGGGGTGCCTGGGGGGCCCTGGGCGGGCTCCTGCCTCCTGATCGGCCCTTCACCGGAACCCGGCTGTCCTGCAGGAAGTGACGTGGCTTCCAGCTGAGCCGGCCGCCTGCCAGTGACGCCGCCGCCCCCAGATGCCCAGGTGCCCACTGGCCTCTGCGTTCCTCAGCCTCAGGGGGCCACCTCCATAGCAGCCCTGAGAATGACCCTCAGGGCCCCCAGGCTCCCCCATGGGACTGTTGGGAGGCCCCCCACGTGTCCGCCCTGAGGGCTGTCAACGCAGGGGGACGGGTCGGCCTCCCAGCCCCAGGATACATGCTTTCCTCGGTGAGGGCGAGGGGCTATCAGGGGGTCTTGAGAGTCCAGGTGAGCTTAGCATGGGGAGCCGGTCCCAGTGAGCCGGCCGTGGGGGTCCTGTTTTGGGGTCGTGGCCCCCTGGTCTTCCTGTGTGCTGGGGGGTGGGTCCCTCACCCACATGTGCCCCGTCAGCCGGACTGAGCGGCCCCAGGACCCTGTCTGGTGCCGTGAGGACAGGCCCCCTGCTGCCCCCGTTCCTGTGGGTGCTGGGGGGCAGCTGTGCCCCAGGCTGGTGCTAGTGCTGACACAGCGCTCGTTGCTTGCCCAAGATGAGGGGGCATCCTGTGGACTCAGCTCGGGCTCCAGCCTAGCCTGCTGCCCCCTGAAGGAGCTGCCCTGGTTTTCATCCTTGCTGGGCGTGTCGTGGGCGTGTCATTTCAAAGTGTGACACTGACACGTGGGGCCAGCATGGACTGGACGTCGAGGGACGTGTTTGACAGGATCCGCCCTGCTGAAGCTGGCTGGCCCATGAAGAAGTCAGACCTCTGCCCACCCACAATATCCAGGAAATCCAGAGTGGATGTCATGGGGGGAGGGGAACAGGACGCCTCCTGTTGGTGACGGGAACCTGTTAAAGCTGGGCGTCGGGGCGCTCGTGCAACTCCACGTTGGGGTGGTGGGTTTGTGTCCCACGTGGGGTGTAGAGATTACTTTAGAAAATAAAACTTTTTAAAGATTTTGAGAGCACGTGAGCAGGGGATGAGGGAGAGGGAGAAGCAAGCTCCCCCCGAGCAGTGAGCCCGATGTGGGGCTTGATCCCAGGACCCTGGGGGTCATGACCTGAGCCCAAGGCAGATGCTTAGGCAGGCCTGCCAAATAAACTCAATTTGGGTGTCTGCGGGGTTCGTTTAAGTCACCAGCTTGTACGTGTGGGTGGGACGGACATCCAGGTCCTAGGGTGCAGCCTGCTGACCAGCTGGCCCCCCACCTGCCTGTGAGCTGTGGGCCGGGAGCAGCCAGGGGCACAAAGCCCCACCCGGTGCTCCTGGATGCCCAGCCGCCCCCTGCACATCCTGGGGTGGTGCTCAGCACAGGCTGGGTCTGCTGGGGGGCCGACTGCGCCCACGGTGGGTCCTCTCCCCGGAGCCCGCCCTGGTACTGGGATGCTCCTGGCCTCGGGGAGATGGTGCTCTGACCCCAGAGCCAATCCCAGCCCAGGCTGGGGGCCCTGGCTGCCCTGCAGTGGGACCCGGGGAGGCCCACCTGGCATCCTCCACACCTGGAGGCCAGACAGACAGTCTCCAGCACCAGTCTGCTCTGTTCCAGAACAGGCTGGCCCTGGGTAGCCTGGGGGGGCGGGGTGCTAGAGGCAGACCACCGTCACGGCCCCCAAGGCCTTCCCAGCACAGCCAGGGCGCCCCGGGCCATCCCCACACGGGGGCACGAGGGCTGGAGCCACTGGGCAGGCACCTGCGACGTCCAGGCCGCTGCCCAACAGAGGCTGATGGCCCAGGGGAGGCGCGGTCACGGCCTAGGTCACCCCAGCCAGAACCAGACCGGAACGTAGCACAAGAAAAGTGACTGCTTTAATCAGCAAAATTTCACATAGAATCTGATCCATCCCTGCCCCGATTGGTAGAAAATGCAGAATCCTCACAAGGCGCGTGTGTGCAGCCCCAATTCCACACAGGTCCGCGGTCCCACTCGGCCACGGCACTATTTTCCGTTCTCTGCGGTGAACATGCGGTCCTAGAACGCGAGGGTGACAGATGCAGGAACCGCGCACCCACCCCTACCGGGGCCACAGCCGGCGGGGTCCGGCAGCCCCACCACGCGCCCAGGGGCGTCCCCCTGGAACCCTCGGGCCCTGCAGCTTGGGTGCTCACCATCAGCATGTGCTCGAGCTTCACGGCGTCGGCTGCAAACTTGCGGATACCGTCCGACAGCTTCTCCACGGCCATCTGGTCCTCGTTGTGCAGCCAGCGGAAGGCCTTTTCATCCAGGTGAATCTTCTCCAGAGCGCTGGCCTGGGCTGGGGGACCGGGCGCCTGAGCCTCCCTCACCCCCCCACCCGCCCCGCGGGGCGCCCTCGGAGATGGGGGGGAGGCAGCCACCCCCGGGAGCTGAGGGCTTACCCGCCTTGGCCGACAGCACGGGGGTCAGCTGGCTGTGGTCCTTGAGCAGCTCCCCCAGCAGCTTGGGCGAGATGGTGAGGAAGTCACAGCCCGCCAGCGCTTTGATCTCGCCTGTGTTGCGGAAGGAGGCGCCCATGACGATGGTCTTGTAGTCAAACTTCTTGTAGTAGTTGTAGATCTTGGTGACACTCTTCACTCCTGGGGCGACACATGGTGTTCGGGGTTCCTGCCCAGCCTCTGGGTCAGCAGCCGCGGGGTCGCCCTCGGGGCTGCCGTCCCCCCCGCTGCGCCGGGGTACTCACCGGGGTCCTCCAGGGGCTCGTAGGACTTCTTGTCCGTGTTGGCCACGTGCCAGTCGAGGATGCGACCCACGAAGGGGGAGATGAGTGTGACTCCCGCTTCAGCGCAGGCCACGGCCTGGGCGAAGGAGAAGAGCAGCGTCATGTTGCAGTGGATGCCGTGTCGCTCCTCCAGCTCCCTGAGGACACAGCGCAGGCGTGAGAGAGGCTGCGGGCTGCACGGCGTTTCGCGAGCGTGGAAGGGCCCTGTTCGGTCCGGGCCCGCCGGCCGTGCAGCCAGAACCGAGCCGCCCCCCGCAGCACGGGCATTACACTCGGCCCGGCGACAGTGACCGGAGACCGTGGAGTCCCCTGACCACCCCGCTACCCCTGGGCAGGTTCACGGGGGCCTGCAGCCATGGCCACACTGTGCCGTTCCAGAAGCCCTGCCGCAGGGAATGGGGACCGGGGGACACCCTGCCGGTACCAGACCTCCCAGGGCCCGTGTGCCCGGGCCCTGGCAGCTGCGCAGGGCTGACTGGACGGGAAGCGACTGGGGCAGCGCTCTGGGAGGGGCTTCCTCGTGAGTGGGAGGCGGAACACGGACGTGGGCCAGCAGCCCGGGAGTCCCCCAGGCTGAGACCGGGATGCCGCCCCACAAAGCCGCAGAAGCCACGGGACAGGTTAGCAGCAACACGGGCCATGGGGCTGTCCACGCAGAGCTCTGGTCTCCGGGCGGCCGCCAGATCCATGACCACCAGGCCACTCAGCGCCACCACCAGGCAAGGAAGTGTCCCCAGCCATCATTCTTGCCCCACACCACCTGGCAGCCAACGTGGGATGCTTCCTCAGCAAAGCTGCGCACCTGCTGACCCTGCTGCCGAGCGCGTGCAGCCTCACAAGCCGGTGGCCGCAGCCCAGGAGCAGCTTGGACGGGTCCCCCCCACGCCGAACTGGCCCTCAGTGTGGCAGCCTGAGGGACCGCTGGCAGCAGTGCCCGCAACCCTGGCATTTGCCGCCCCCTGCAAGTTTCTGTGGTGGGGCAGTGTCTTTTCAGCGGGCCTGTGCTACCCTGATTTCTCCACTCGGGGACTGAGGACACTGTGCCGGAGTAACAAGCGGCCGCAGGGCTCCAGGGAAGGGCACCGCCAGCCCGACACGATACCTCGGTGTCAGTAACAAGGTCTACGAGTCTCAAAAAGTTTTCCCCATCGCTGCTGACAAAAATAAGAACTACCCAAGTATTGGGAAGAGTGCGTATGGCTGCAGATGGCACGGCGGGGGGCCCAGCAGCAGCTCCTCAGGCGGCCGAGCAGGAGGGACGGGCACAGCAGCCCTGCTCCCACGGACGCGCCCACGTGTCTGATGTTCACCGCAGCGTTCTCCGGGCCGACCCAGGGACGGGAACAGACACGTGTCCACTGAAACATGAGTGGACACACAAAACGGGGTGCAGATGCAGCGGCACGTCAGCGTCAACAGGGACGCCACCTGGACATGCAAACCTCCTCACCGTGCCGAGGGAGGGGGCCCAAGCCAGGGCGAGGGTGAGGTGGCCCGAGTGGACACACGGCGGGGGCGGAGAGGCTCGCTGACAGCTGTCAGGTGGCCGGACCAGCCAAGAACACGGACGACCGCCCGTCCCTGAGCTCCCCACGGTGGGCCGATGACAGCTGGCTCTGCACTCCCCATGGTGGTGAGCCGGCCCGACGCAGGCCTCTGCACCAAGGGGGGAATGTGCCGCAGCCGCACAGCCCCAGCCCCGGGACGGGAACCCCGACGGGCGGTCCCCACAGGGGTACTTACTTCCCAGCCTGAATGCCCTCCCAGGTGGACGAGAGCTTTATGAGGATGCGGTCCTTGCTGATCCCAGCTTCCTTGTAGAGCTCGATGAGCCGCCGCGCTCGGGCCACCATGGCGTCCTTGTCGAACGACAGCCTGTGCAAACAAGGGGCCGTACCCGGCACAAGCCCACCTCACACTCACACTCCTCCCCGGGTTCACACGCAAACAGCAGCACCAGCCCGTTTCTCGGGGAGGATACCGGCGCTCCGCCTGCCGCTTCCGCCCACACGTGCTTACCTGGCGTCCACTTCTGTGGACACACGGCCTGGAATCTTCTTTAATATTTCTGCTCCAAACAACACAAAAAGTTTATCGATAGCATTTTTAATCTGTTCCTCTTGCGACCTGAAATTCAAGGGAAAAAAAACTAGGTCAAAAGCTTTTCGGTTTAAGCGCACAGGATTCCGCGGAACAAATTCTCTCATTCCTTAGCGGCAAATTCCTTTCCCTTCATCTTTTGTCCACAAGGTAGAACACACAGAGCCTAAAATTCAGCATCTTAACCGTACCCAGGAGTGCAGCTCAGGGCATTCAGGGACGCTGACAGCGTGCAGCCATCCCACCATCCGTCTCCGGAACCTTTCATCATTCCAAGCTGAATCCCTCCATGCGTGGCACTCGACAAACGTCATCCTTTCAATCCCTTGAAACTGCCTGGGCCCTGGGCAGGCGGGTGAAGCACCCCGAGGTATTCCACAACAGTCCCCCATCCGGGGCCCTCGCTAGCCCAGCGCACAGGGGTGGGCTCCAGCCTGCGCATCATGGGCAGGCGTCACTAAGGGCCACCACCCTGTCACCTGATGCCAAAAGCACCGAGGCCTTGCTGACGCCATGGGGCGCAAGATCAAGGGTCTGGAGGAGGTAAAGGGAGCCGGCCGCTCAGGCAGTGTGCAGCGCGGGGCAGGTCCCAGCAGGCGCACAGCCCCGTGGAGACCTAAAGTCATCAGGAAAAGGCACAGAGGGCGGGGAGGGCCGGTCTGTGGCTGTCTGGGGCAGGAGCAGGACCGGACTGTGAATGGCCAAGAACATTCTAGACTCGATTGTGGTCGTGGCTACACTGCTGAAAAAATTTACCAGAACAAACTGAACAGCGCACTTGGCAAATTTCACTGCAGCAAAGCTGTTAGGAGATAATGAGATGACCGCGAGCAGGTCGGTGGTTGCTGGCCCCTGGGCGATATCTTAGCTGGGGGGCACTTACAGGGGTACACGCGCCTGCAAACCACATTCACTGAACTGGACACTTGCGAGGGCGCAGGTTGACTACATGCAAATAACACTTGGATAAAACTCGGGCAGCCCGGGTGGCTCAGCGGTTTAGCACCGCCTACAGCCTAGGGCATGATCCTGGAGACCCGGGATCGAGTCCCAAGTCAGGCTCCCTGCATGGAGCCTACTTCTCCCTCTGCCTGTGTCTCTGCTTCTGTCTCTGTCTCTGTCTCTCTCGATTAAATAAATAAAACCTTTAAAAAAAAAAAACTCAACAGGACGCCCCCAGCTCCCCTTCCTCAAGAACTGATGCGCGGCGAGGGAGATAACGCCCAGGGGCCAGCCTGGCCCACCGGCCCACCCCAGCTCACCCGCCCAGCCTCCTGCCGTAGGCGATGGCCTCCTCCACCAGCTCCTGGTAGGCAGGCATCTGCGCTGCAGCCAGAATCAGGGACGGGTTGGTGGTAGCATCCTGTGGCTTGTACTCATCGATGGCTGGGGAAACAATTTTGGAAATCAGGAGTAAGTGGAGCGCTGCTTCTGCCCAGAAATCCTTGGCGAGTCCCCTGTGGGCCCTACACACACGACAGAGCCAAGCACGCTTTCCAGCCAGCAGCAGCCACACTTCACACATATCTCCCCGTCCCAGAGGCTGTTTGCACAACACAACCGCCCACCCAGATGCCAGCCAGAGGTCAGACGCGCCCCGTGGGAGAGGACGTTCCCACCGTGGGGTGAGGCGGGCACGCGGCCTCCTCCCATCTCGGCAGCTCTCTCCTAGTGACCAGGCCGGCAAGGACAGGAAACCAGGGGAGCTCCACTCGCAGGCTCGCCGACCAGAGGCCGTCACAGCAGAGCCTGCCCATGGCCACTCACCCTCACCACTTCTCCAGACCAGGAGCTGGCTCAGTAAATGCATTTGGCAAATTCATATTTGCAAAGTATCTTTTGATGACAAAACTACATTGACGGAGAACAGAAAGGCGGCCGCCAAGAACAGGGAAGGGGGGTAGCTCTTGGGAGCATGAGGGACACCTCTGTCCTCGCTGTCCTGGTGGCTCCAAGAGTCTATATGTGTTGTAACACCACTGCAGGAAGTGCCACGCCCCACCCCCACTCAGGTTTCAAAATGGAGAACGGAGCCATGCCCGCAGCCCGTGAACAGTGTCCTGCTATGGCCACGTTCCCGGTTCCAACATCACACGGTCACGTACAACGTCACCACTGGGGGACAGCAGGAGAAGAGTCTGAAGTTTCCCTGCACCCCTCCCCATTCCTCATTCTCTCTTTTAAGTCCTTTTTATTAAAAAGGATTTATTTATTTATTTGTTTATTTATTTTAGATGGGGGAAAAGCAGAGGGAGAGAGAATCTCAAGCCGACTCCCTGCTGAGCGAGTTGCCTGATGTGAGGTTCATCCCAGGGCTCTGAGTTCATGACCTGAGCCGAAATCAAAACTCCACCACTTAACCCACTGAGTCACCTAGGCGCCCTTTAGCTCAGGTCTTGATCTCAGGGTCAGGAGTTCAGGCCTCACACTGGGCGTGGAGCCTACAAGAAAGAGCAAGCAAGCAAAGAAAGGAAGGAAAGAAAAAGAAAATGCTCTGGAGCAGTGTTTATGCAGGCACGTCAAAACTCATGGAGGAAGGCTCTGAATGGCGCCTTTTGTTACATAAAAATCAGACCTTGGGGGGGGATCCCTGGATGGCTCAGTGGTTTAGCACCGCCTTCGGGCCCGGGGCGTGATCCTGGAGACCCCGATCGAGTCCCACGTCAGGCTCCCTGCATGGAGCCTGCTTCTCTGCCTGTGTCTCTGCTGTGTGCGCGCTCTCTCTCTCTCATGAATAAATAAATAAAATCTTTAAAAAAATAAAAAATAAAAATCAGGCCTTGATAAGGTTGACTTTTGATAAACTTAACAAAACTAATACTCAACTTGGGTCAACAGATGGGCTTCAGGATCCAGGAACCTTTAAATTGAATGTGAAGTGGGGGGTGGCATTGCTCTGGGGAGAGTGTCCATGGCTTTGCTGATACTGTCCATGTGACCTATGACCCGCCAAAGGTAAGAGCCTTCAGTTCAGGGGATCCCTGGGTGGCACAGCGGTTTGGCGCCTGGTGCATGGAGCCTGCTTCTCCCTCTGCCTGTGTCTCTGCCTCTCTCTCTCTCTCTCTATCATAAATAAATATATTAAAAAAAAAAGAGCCTTCAGTTCATAAAATGACCACAAAACCAAACGCTCAAGTTAACAACTATGCAATGTTTATGGGTGTATGCTAACGTTTTTTTTTTTTTACAAAGTGCTAATATTCATTAAAAAATAAAAAACGCAGGGGATCCCTGAAGGGCTCAGTGGTGGAGCATCTGCCTTTGGCCCAGGGCATGACCCCGGCGTCCTGGGATAGAGTCCCACGTCAGGCCCCCTGCAGAGAGCCTGCTTCTCCCTCTGCCTGTGTCTCTGCCTCTCTCTGAGTCTTGGAAAAAAAAAAATCTAACATCTATCATAAACCACATTAGCCTTACTAGTCTGCAAGAAACTTGTAATACTCCGTCACCTGTATGGATACTGAGAAATAGGCTGAGACTCCATTTCCAAGGGCATTTCCATATTCCATTATAACTGGGGCACATCAAACTTCCCTGGAAGCTCGTTAATGCTTGTTAATGGCCTTGTCTCCGAAGATCTGACCCTGGACAGATACAAGTGTGGGTCTTGCGACAAGCACTGCAGATGCCGTTAGTGGGCCTGTACAAGGACCACCGGGTTGATGGAAAATCAACTCAGGAAGTCAACAGGAGGCAGATTAACATTCAAACTTCATTAACTGGGCAGCCCTGGTGGTGCAGCAGTTTAGCGCCGCCTGCAGCCCGGGGTGTGATCCTGGAGACCCGAGATCGAGTCCCACATCGGGCTTCCTGCATGGAGCCTGCTTCTCCCTCTGCCTGTGTCTCTGCCTCTCTCTCTCTCTCTCTCTCTCTCTCTATGTCTATCATAAATAAATACATCTTAAAAAAATAATAATAAAAATAAAAAAGACCAGCACGTAGGCTTAGAGATTTCTAAAAATGGGGGGGGGGGGGAGCAAGCCGGCCTCCAAGTCCCTTTCCTGGGGAGAAACCGCAGGAAAGCATCCAGATCAAGGCTCCGTCAACCAAGGAAAGATGTCAAATGATTCTAAGCGTCAGGAAGAGGGAAAGGCGCGGAGGCGGGCGCTGCCCACTCGGCGGCCCGGGTCTGCAGGGCGCAGGGCAGGGCGGCGGGGCCGGGCTCCGTGGGCTCCGCGGGCTCCGCGGGTCCGGCCGAGCCAGGCCCCTCCGCGCCGGCCCCGCCCTCCGCGGGCTGGACGCTCCGCCGTCCTGCGGGCGAGGCCAAGGAGGAACTCGCCTGTTTCCCAAGCCGCCGTGAGCGGGCAGAAAAGGGAGGAAGTGGGCCCCGCGGCTCCCCCGCCGCCGCCTCGCTCTCACGCCGGCCCTGAAAATCCGGTTTGTTCACCGCGGGGCCGACCGGGGCGGGCGGCGGCCGCAGGCACTCCGCTTCCCGCCGCCCCACCCCCGGCACCCGGGGCGCGCGCAGCCCCTGCCTCCGGCGGCCCCCCGGGGGCCTGCGCCGGCCACACTCCGCCGGGCGGGGCGGGCGCGCGGCCTGAGGCCCCTGCAGCCCCCGCGCCCCCGCCGCGACCCCGGGAGCCCCCGCCCTCCCCGCGCCCCGGCCCCGCCCCCACCGGGCCCGCCCGCAGCCCGGCCCGCCGCCGCGCGCCTCACCGTGGAAGTCGCCCGTGTCGGCCACCACGGTGGTGACCTGCTTGAGCTGGTCCAGCGCGCTCTCCATCCTCTGCCGCTTCACCGGCGACCCCGACATGGCGAAGCGGAGGCCGAGCGCCGCGGCCCACAATGCCCCGCGCCGCCGCCGCGCCAGCCAATCCGGGAGCGGCGCGGGAAGGCGGGGCCGCGGCGCTTCCGCCCCGGGCCACGCCCCCGCCCCTAGGCCACGCCCCCGCCGCGACCGGGCCAATCAGAGGACGGCTGCCGCGGAGCCGCGCTAGCCCGGGAGCCGAGGGTCCTCAGACCGCGGCCGCGTCTCGGCCCCCGCCGTGCGGCCCCCGGGGCGATGCGCCCCCGCCCCGAGCTGCGCGGCCCGCAGGGCGCTGTACCCCCTCAGGGCGCTGTGCCCCCCGAGCAGTGCGGACCTCCCCAGGGTGCTGTACCCCCGGGGCGCTGTACCCCCCCCAGCCGTGCGGCCCCCCAGGGCGCTGTACCCCCCAGAGTGCTGTACCCCCCAAGCCGTGCGGCCCCCCCAGAGCGCTATACCCCCCAGAGCAATGCAGGCCCCTCCAGGGTGCTGTACCCCCCCAGGGCGCTGTACCCCCCAGAGCTGTGTACCCCCCAGCAATGTGGCCGCCCCAAGCCATGCGCCACCCTGCCAGAGTGATGGGACCCTGCAGTGATGCTCCCCAGCCACCCACCCCGACTTGGATCCCCGACGGAGGGCCCCATCACCTCCCGCTCCGGAAAAGGCAGAGGGGCCTGCAGGGAGACCAGAGGCGGGCCCACCGAGGCCTTAAGGCAGATCCTAGGCCATGACCCAGCGTGTCCTGCAGGAGCTGCCAGCACGCCGCCCGCAGAACATGAGTCCGGGGGACGCAGGCTTCCCGCAGGGCATGTGCAGGGCAAGGACTGCAGGCAGGGTGGGCCCAAGTCCCTGCACCCCGGTCCTCATGGGGCTGCCAGCCCGGGACGCACCCCTGCCCTCACTCCTGGCTTCGCCCTGGCCTTGGCCTCCGTCCTGCACTGGGACAAACACGCCCATCGCCTCGGAAGGAGCCGTCTGGAGATGGGCGCCCTGCGGTCTCATCTTCTGAACTGATCCAGGGCCACAGGATGGATCCCTTCCTTGCCGTCGACTCCAGGAATCTGTCCCAAATAAGGAACACTGAGTTCAGGAGGTGTCCCAAGGGCACTGCGTGCAAAATCTGCCCCAGGAAGCCAAACTGCTGGGTTTTACGGGCAATGTCCCATTTAACTGCTGTCTAGTTCTTTATATGTTCTAGACCACGTTTTTTTGTCTAACGTGTATGTATTGTGGGTATTTTCTCTAAGTCTGTGGCTTACCTTTTCATTTTCTTTTCTTTCTTTTTTTAAGATTTTATTTATTCATGAGAGACGCGGAGAGACAGAGGCAGAGACACAAGCAGAGGGAGAAGCAGGCTCCTCACAGGCAGCCCGACGCAGGACTCGATCCCAGAACCCCAGGGTCACACCCTGAGCCCAAGGCAGACGTTCAACCGCTGAGCCACCCAGGGGCCCTGCCTTGTCATTTTCTTAACAGCAGGGCCAGACCCAGGAGATGGGGGTGCATGGGCTGCCCAGGCACCCAGAGCGCGGTCGCTGCTCACTCCCTCTCTGCTTTTCCCCCCACGTGTGCCCCACGTGTGGCCAGGCAGGGGCAGGGAATGGGAGGCTCCAGGGAAGGACTGACTTGTTTGCCTGCAGAGACCCTGACCTGCTGACCTTGTGCTGACACTCGCCCTCCCTTGACCAAGGCCAGCAAGGGCCTCGGCATGTTTTCGATTCTACGGGGTGAGGACAGAGGATGCATGTGTGCGTCCACACACAGCAGGCAGTTCCCTGGAGGCAGGAACCTCATGGACCCTTTTTTGCAGATGCAGAGACAGTGACACTGAGTCAGCAAGAGGGGAGCCCAGAAGGACCCGTAGGTCGCTGTGTTGCCACACGGATGCTCCAACACAAGCCTGGACAGTAGCTCTGAAGGGCCAGGGTTTGCAATGTAAGTTCAAGGGGAGGAGGTGAAGGGTTGAAACAAAGCCTCAGGGTTACAGGAGAGGATGAGGAGAGGAGCTTTGGGGTCTGGGGACAGGATCTGGAGGCCTGCTGGCAGCTCTGACCCCATCCAGGTGGGCTGGGGTGGGGGCCGGGGGCCAGCACCTGTGCCTCAGCCTGTCCCCGCTCAGCTCCTTCCCAGGACACTCCTGAGAGCTGACCCAGGAGGCCCAGGCAGTGAAAGGCAAGGACCGCCCCCCCCCCCGGGACCCCTTGCATGGACTGCAGGAACCTGGTGGCACCTCCACCCGCGCGCCTGGGGCAGTGAGCCCTGGGGACAGGTCAGGCTGGGTTGGTAAGCAAGCAGCTGCCCTGGGGAGCTCCAGCCGCCCCATAGGCCTTGGAGGCAGTGGAGGACAGGGTCCGTAGAGCCTGGCATTCATAGGAGGGCTTCTGGGCCTGTCGCCTGCCAGACCACGACATCCCGTGGCCTGGCCGGGCCTGCAGTACCACCCGCGGGCCCCAGGCTGCACGTTTGAAGGCAGCAACACAGTGGCAGGAAACGAGATAAACGGCCAAATACCAGGAGTACTGGGCGGGCTGCCCACGGGGTTGCAGGACAGAGCTCTGTGCGTGTGACACAGCACCTCCTGCAGAGCTTCCCCAAGGCCCTTCCTTCCCCAAGAGCCAAGCTCCTCCCGCTGCTGAGAAGGACAGGGCCGATCCTGCCCCAGGGTTGGGACACGCAAGCGTGTGGGACAGAGGTCTCGGCCTGTGCAGACTGGGGTGGGCATCCCGGCAGCCTGGGGTCCGGAGAGGCCACGCAGGCCACTGCACACCGTGCAGCCCTCCACAGGGGCTCCAGCCGAGCTGGCAGGGCTTGCAGCACGGGGACCGGGGGGCGTGAGGGCTTAGGTTTTAAAGGGTCTCTCTGGGCCTTGCGTGGTGTCACACTGAGGAGCACGGGTGTAAGCTGGAGGGGGTGTGGAGACCCCCTGGGAAGGGCAGGGACAGTGACCAGAGGGTGGCCGTGGGGCAGTGGTGGGTCTGCTGTGGGTGGGGAGCCCAGAGCTGAGAGCAGGGGATCTAGAGGCCAGGGCACAGGTGTGGGGTTGGCCTGGACAGGCACCAGGTGTGGGAGGATAGGATGTCAGGTCCTCTGGGTCAGTGGGGGAGGAGCTGCCTGTGGGAGGACAGCCAGACACCCCGGGGTGGGAAGAGGAAGCCCGGGGCTTTGGGTGTGGCCTCCTGTCGGGGCCTGGCTGCTGTGGAGGGTGAAGGGGGACGAGGAGGTGTCCGTGCACAGGCCCGGGGGCTGCAGTGAAGGGAGCCGGCAGGCAGGGCAGAGAGTGGGCAGCGCCTTTGTGGCTGGTGGCAGGACAGGAGGGCCTGGCCAGCCTGGTCCTTGGGGGGACAAGGCCTGGGGCCTGGGGCCCAGGTGCAGGGGCGGCCTTGGCCACCAGGCAGGACCTCGAGGCTGCCGGGCAGCACACCTGGGCACAGGTGGGGCAGGCAGGCAGACTGCTGGCGCACACGGGGAGGCTCATGACCCCTTCACTTCTGCAGGGGCCAAGAGGCCGAGGGACCATGGGGAGGAGGCCGGGGGACATGAGGCTCCCCAACCTCCAGCGCCCCCGGACAGGTGTGGGAGCAGGGAGGGTGGGTTTAGCCAGGATCGGGTTAGGCCTGGACGGTGTGACAGGCCAGCAAGGACACTGCAGTGGGGACAGGAGCTGAGCCGGGGGAGGAGGGGCTTGTGGACGGAGCAGGTGAGGCTGGAGGCCTTGGGGTGGGGGTGACCTGCTGAGGCGGGCTCACACAGCCACCATCCCCGGGCACCGCGGGGAGAACGGAGGCAAAGGAAGTAGAGACAAGACACGTAAACTTGCTCATAGCTGACGGCCCGTTGACAGGTCCCTGCCACCTGCCTCCAGGGACTCAGCGGCGTCCCTGTGAATACTCGGCCAAGGACAAGGCAACCTCAGCTCACCTGAGCCTGAGCTCCGGGACCCTCTGACTCTGATCCCGACACGGGGCTTGAGCTCACGACCCTGAGATCATGACCTGAGCCAAAATCAGGGGTCAGATGCTCAACCCACGGAGCCCCCCGACACCCCAGGTCTTCCCTGACCTACGAAAATCCTTCATCTGTGCGACCCCCCAGCATACGCTGTCGGCCTGGAGCCTCCAGACATGGGGCACTGCTCTGCCTCCGAGGGGCCCGCGACTCTCAGGGTTTACTGGATGGTAAGTGACCCTTCGGGGTCTGGGAAGCTTGCCTCCAAGTTCCCTAGAGACGAACACTGTCCCTGGCCCCCTCCCAACTCCCACGCGTCTAACCAGGCCCCCGGGCCCCAGGGCGGCTCCTCCTGCCCACGGGGCCTGTCTCCCGCCTTCAGTAAAACTGAAAACGTCTGAAGAACTTTTTCTTGGCCATCGGCCCCTGGACCCCAACACGTCACGTCAGCCGTAGCAACCGAGGAGAGCCACCCTTCAGGTCCCCCGTGGCTACTCCAGAAACCCCCCTGGGCAGAGCGGCTTCAAGCAACAACATTGCTCCATTCCTGTAGGTCAAGTTCCAATAAAAAGAAGCGAGTCCGGGGAATCACATCACAATTTAAAGCTCCGGGCAGGGCGGCCCCGCTGGGAGTTGGGGGGGCCCTGGGGTCCAAGGAAGGGAGCTGAGGGCCCATGGGACAGGTGTGCGGGGAGGCCCACGGGGCCTGCGTGCTGAGCCCCTTTCACAGCGGCGACCGCCCTGAGTGTGGCCCAGGCCCAGGGTAGGACATCACAGCCGTGCAGCCATCCTGCGTGGAAGGGGAGTGAGCTCCCAGCTGCCACACTTGCTCTGGAAGGGGATCTGCGGGCAGAGGCAGGTCTTTATGCCCCGCGGGTGTGCCTGGGACTGTGGCTGTGACGGGGCCACAGGCGGAGGGAGCTGGGGATGAGGGTAACCGGCCCCAGAACCTGCGGCCCCTGGCAGGTACTGGGGAGGCGCCGCGGCACCGTCCCTCCGGGATTCTGGGTCTTCCTCACACGTCAACGCCCTCACGAGCGACCCTCGTCCCCACTGCCCCCACCCCGAGGTGTACAGTCCCTTGCCCCATGACCCCAGGCCGGCAGGGAGCAGCTCCTCCTGCTTTAGTAAAATCTCCGTGTTGCACCGCAGACGCCTCCGGGACTCCGGGCCATGGACTCTGGACCCCACAAAGCTCACCAACGTCCCCAAACTACATCAGCTGGCCAGGAAGTAATGCATGGTCAGGGGGGTGGGGACCGTGCTCACGAAGGCCCTGAGCGGCCTTCAGGACGGGTCATTCCAGGTTGGCACCGGTCCGGTCTCACGACGACGGCCAGTGACCACTTGGGATCACTCCCGGGGCCGTCAGGAGGCGCCGCCGCTGCAGGGAGGGGGAGACCGGGGGCAGGCTGGGCTGGTTCCCGGGTCCTGGTGCCCCAGCCACTGCGGGTGGCCGGCCATCTCCGACGCTTCCTGTCTGGCAGGTGACCCATCACACCGTGTCTGCCTCCACCTTCCCACGACACTGTCCCGCATGTGTCCAGGGCCCCGACTACAAGGACACCAGTCATGTCGCATGGAGGCCCAGCCTCGTGACCCCATCTTGTATGGATCTGGGGGTGGGTGGACACCGTTCAACCTCCACCACGCTTGGGTCTCGTTAGGAAGCTCTCTGGAGCTCAGGGCCCCCGGAGGATCCTGGGGCGCCCACGGGACGGCGGCCCCCAGGTCTGCGGCCGGCTGCTGCCCATGCCTCGGGCTCTGGTTCCCCAGGCCGCTGGCCTGCTACGTCCCGAACGTCCATAAGCCACACTCATCAGCTCATTTTGAAGTTTTGCACAGAAAATTCTTCTTCAACTTTATCACAAAGGTGCTCCCCACATTCTGTTCCAGAAACTTGCTCCTTCTCCCCTTGCGGGAACGGTCTCAGGCTCCCGGGATTCGGGCCCGTCCGCGGCGAGGTCGGAGGAGCCTCTCCCGACACGGAGCCTCTCTCTCAGTGCCGCCTGTCCCGTGGGTCCTGTCTGCACCGGGGTCACCCCTGCCAACCACCAACAGCTCCAGGTGACCCTCTGGTCTATAGTTTATTTCTGGCGGCTGGACACAGGTGTGAGGGACGCCTCCCCGTGCGCCTTCCTCGCCCTGACCTCAGGGCAAATCAAGCATTTCACAAAAGCCCAACAGAAAGGACAAAGAAAAGCCTCTTCTTAGAGCAGCCCCTCTGCCGCCTGGTTGCCCGAGTGGGAGAGGGCGGAGGGACCCCATGGGCCAGGACAGGGCCACAAAGACGGGCCTTTCCCCAGGACAGTTGGGCCCTGTTTGTGGGGATGTTTGCTGGCAGCACAGCTGGGCTCGGACGCTGGGTGGGCGGCTCAGCCCCCCCAGGCTCCCGGCTCCGCGCACCCTGAGACCCTCTGCATCCCCACCGCCCCTGGGCTGGCGGCACGGAGCCGTGCATCCAGGTGACTGGTTAGGAACACAAATCAGGCCAAACTGCACTGAGGCCAGGTCCTCCCCTGCTCTGGGCAGGTGGCCCGGCCCCTCCGTGCCTTGTTCTTCACACAAGCCCGCTTTCTGGGCACCGGGCCCCCGGGGATGCCCAGGAGGGTGGGGCTCAGTCATCCCCCACTCTGGCGGCCTTGGACCGCGATGCCCTGAGGACAGAGAGCAAGGTGACTCCTCACACCTACCCTGCGGCTGTGTGACTCACTTGCATCCCAGAAGTGGTGGGGAAGCCCTCCCAGGAGCCCAGAGGCCCCGCAGGCTGGTGGGCCCGGAGCCTCTGGGGCACAGGGCTGCAGGGGGCTAGGGAGCCGGGGCCTGGGGTCATGGAGATGAGGCTCCCCACAAGCTGTCCAGGAAGCAGAGGGGACAGAGAGCGATGGGGCAGGTGGTGGTCTGTGGACTGTGGGCAGAGGGAGTGAGAGGCGCGCAAGGAAACAGGTGTAGGTCCTGGGGCTCCCGAGAGGTAAGCGACTCAGCCGGAAGGTAGTGACCCCAAAGCCCAGGCCATCCTGGCGAAGGCAGGGCCAACCTTGGTCTCCCGGCCTGGGGCTTGGGGAGGACCTTCCTCTCCTGGGGAGAGGCGGCCATGGTGGTCAAGGCTGGGAGGTGGCCAAAGGGCATGACACGCCCAGCTTCCCCTGACTGAGCCCTGCTGGATGGACTCCCCCCACATGGTCGGGGCTCTGAGGCCTGGGGCTGGGCCGGGCTCAGGGGCCACCAGCTGACAGATGGCCCTGTCCACCCCCAACCTCCAAGGCACAGCCTTGCACTGAGCGCCCCGTGGTTGCCCCTGCCGGTCACACGGAGACCCCAGGAATGAGCCCCCCACAGAGCCTCAGCCAGGGTTGGTCCACGGGCTGCTGGGGGGCGGTGGGGGACACAGATCAACAGGCCCGGTCTGGCCCCGGGCACCACAGCGCAGAGCCACCAGCAGAGGGTGCCAGAGGCCTCCACCAAGGGTGGGGCCCGTGGAGCTGGGGGCAGGGCGGGCACTGGCAGGGTCGGGGGACCTGGGGGTGCAGAGTGCAGCCCACCGTGCTGGGAGACCCCTCCACTCCCGCACGGACGCCCCATAGCTGACCACCCACCCCATCCCAAGTCGGTTAACACCCTTCTCCCGGGCACCTCCCTCAGCATGGGGCTAGGCCTCAGCCTGGCCTCTCAGACTCACGGCCTCCACCCCTCCGGGGGCGCCCTGAGGTCCCCCTCCCGTCTGGAGTTACAGGCCTTGGGCCTTCTGGACATCTGGCCTGGGAGAACCACAGCACTCAGAGTGCGCAGGGCGCCCCGCCCCGGCCCCTCACCCCCTGGGAATATCCACTGGGGTACACGTGGGCACCCCCACTGGAGTCGGGAGTACGTGGCCTCACTTGGAATGTCCACGGCTAGCCCATCCCCAGCTCCAGGAGACAGACGCGTGGCTGCTAGGATACTTAATTGGTTTAATGACATGGCCTTTGAACCTTGGTTAGCTGTCATCTCAGTGTCCTGCAGAGGCCGGGACTCCAACACTCACCCACCACCCACACAGTACATAGGGCCAGCCCGGCCTTAGACCTGCTGGGGGAATGCCTCCCTCGGGCTCTGCCTTGGGAGTGGGGGTGGGGGCTAAGGCCATACTTGAGTGAGGGTATGTCCAGTCCACCCGGCTCCTTGCAAGGGCGGTGGGAGTAGAGCATGCACCCCACCCGGTGGAGCCTGGAGCCCCCACAGGACACCCTTGAGGAGTAGTGCGCTGGGGGGTACTATGGGCAGTATCAGGGACAAGGCCCAGCTCAGAGTCCAGGGGGGATGAGCCTGCTGCCCGGCCCGAGGGGGGGACGTGCAGGTGCGCGTAGAAGTAGCAGCCATGGGGGTGAGGTTTGGGGCCAGGGTCACCAGCGCCGGCAGGAACCCCCAGGTGGATGAGGAGCCTAGAGGATAAGTCCTGCCCACCTCCTGGGAGTTCTGTGGCCCCAGGGCGAGGTGTCATGAAAGCCAGGAAGGGGCTGGGTGGGCTGGACAAGCCACAGCTCTGGTTTCAGGGGCAGGTGCATGAGGGGCCTGCATCTCCAGGTGGCTAGTTTGGCGCAGGTGGGCCTGGGGCAGGCGGATGAGCGAGGCCTGAGGCCCTGCTGAGCCCGAGGACCCGCTATGCGCCATGAGGCCAGAGGCCGCTCCCAGCCCGCCATCGCCACCCGTGTCCATGGTCCAGAACATACACACATACAAAAATAATACTCCGTGCCCTGGGAGCGGGCACCTCCGCAGGTGTGTCTCCCCCGCCGCAGGTGTGCTGGACCTGGGGCCGCGTCTAGCTGTCGTCCTCCACCCTCCTCTGGTTCTTGGAATGAAACTTGCTCATGAGCTCCTCCAGCTCCGACCCACCTTGCTGCTCCTGCGGGGAGGGCGCCTCAGTCCAAGGGGCCGGGGGCCAGGGAGGAGGGGGCGGGGGGCGCAGGGGGCGGCGCAGCCGGCTCACCTCCAGGACCGCCTTCTGCACGGTGAGCTGGCTGTACACGCGGATGCCCTCCTCTCCGCACACCTTCTTCAGCTCGTCCTTGTTGAGCGAGAAGAGCTGCGGGCCCGTCAGGATGCCCAGGTTCTCCACGATCCTGGGGGCGGGGCCGGGGGAGTGAGGGCGGGGCCCCGGTGCGCCCTGCCCGGTACGCTCCGCCCCCCACCCCTGTCCCACCCCTGCCCAGTGCTCTCCTGCCCCGCCCCTGCCAGTAGCCACGCCCCCTGCCCCGTAGCCCCGCCCCTGTCCGGTCCCCCCTGCCCCGTACGCCCCAACCCTGCCAGGTGTCCCCCGCCCCCTGCCAGGTGCGCTCCCGCCCCGCCCGCTGCCCCCCGCCCCGCCTCCTGCCCGGCGCGCCCCACCCCTGCCCGGTACGCTCCGCCCCCCACCCCTGTCCCATCCCCTGCCCGGAGCGCCCCACCCCTGCCCGGTGAGCCCCGCCCCTGTCCGATCCGCCCCGCCCCGCCCCTTCCCGGTGCACCCCGCCCCTGCCCCATCCGCCCCTCCCCTGCCAGGTGCGTTCCCGCCCCGCCCAATGCCCGGTGCACACCCCCTCCCCGCGCTCACCGGGCGCTGAAGGCCTTGGCCTCCAGCCAGGCGCGGACCTCCGCGGGCCCGGACTCGTAGGTGAGCGGCAGGCCCACGGGCTGGCTGCGCTCCACGCGGAAGTTCCGCTGCGGCTGCGTCTTGATGTGACTGATCCTCCTGATGAGCTCGTCGTTGACCTCGTCCATGTGATGGATCAGCTCTGCGGGCGGCGCCCCGCGCTCAGCCCCGCCCCAGCCGCCCCGGCCCTCCGCCCGCCGCCTCCCTCCCCCCCCGCCCGGCTCAGCCCCGGTGCCCGCGTCCCCGGCCGCAGCGCCCCTCACCGTCTTTGTCCCCCGCGAAGCTCCGGGGCAGCTTGTGGGTGGGGCTGGAGGGACCCCAGTATTTCAGACCGGCCTGCGGGGCGGGGGTGGGGAGAGGGGAGCGGGTGGGGGCGCCGTGGGCTTCGGCTCCTCCTCCCTCCGCGCCCTTCCCCGGGCCGACCCGCTGCCCCACCCCGCCCCCAGGGAGCATTCTGGGGCTCGGGGCCCTGCACCCGCCCCTCCCCCTCTGTGCCCCCCCACCCCCGCAGAGCGCTCGCTCCTCCGCTCACCTGCTCCAGGGGGGCGTCCTCCAGCCGAGTCTCGTCCAGGATGTTGCAGGGCACGTAGCCCGCCTGGCCGCTGCGATTGCGAAGCTTCCACCACTGGTGGTCATCCTCCAGCACCTGTGGGCCGCCCCGCCGTCACCCCCGCTCAGGGCACCCTTCTATGGGCGCCAGCGCGGGGGGGGGGGGCTTTACAGGGGCCACAGACGGTTGCAGGCACTTCCTCCGAGGCGGCGCCTCCCCCAGCCCCGTGGGGCAGTCCCAAGTCCCCCCAGGAGCCCCTGCCCCCGCCAGCGCCTCCCACCCGTAGGGGCTACCGGCCCCCCACCTCCCCCACCCGGCCTCAGCAGCAGCCTGAGCGGGGGCCTCTGGCCTTTGCATATAGACCACTCCCCAGGCCGCCCCACTTTCTGTCCTTGGGTGGATGGCCTGGATTCAGGGCTGACACCGAACAGACGGTGTCTCAAGGGGGCCCCTGGGTGCCTGTGAATGATGAGCCCTGGCTGAGAGCTGGAGGGTCCCCTGCTCGGCACAGAGAAGGCCCCTCCTGCAGCGTGAGCCCAGCTCAGCCCAGCCCAGGGGCCCTGTGCCCCCTCTGAGATCCCCGAGACCAGGAGGCCCCTGCACCCCACGACGCTGTGGGGGGGCTGTGGCCCCAGACTGGAGCCCAGGGTCGGGGGCCCAGGACAGGGACTGGACAGGCAAGTCAGCGTCGGGATCCTGGCCCCTGCCCCCTGCCCCGGCCCCATCTGCCCTGTGCCCCTCAACAGCCGCCTCCAGCCCCTGGCCCTGCTCACCTCCAGGACCTCGTCCTTGAGCACCGACAGCTCGTTGGCGTTGCGGGCCGTGAAGTCATAGAGGATCCTGACGTACTTGGCCATGGCTGGCGCGGGTGCGTAGCCCCTGCGTGGAACAGGAGGCTGAGGCCCAGGCCGGTGGGGAGCGGCTTCCCAGGTGCGAGCTCCTCCTCCAGCACTCAGGGCACCGAGGAGAGGCTGCGCGTCAGCCGGGAATGGAAACTGTGACAGCCCCAGAGCGCCTGGGGCCCCTGCACGGAGGTGGAGGCCATGCGGGTGGGGGGGGCCAGGGGCCTGTGGGCACGGCCAGGCCTGCCCAGCCCGGGCTGTCTCAGGGGAGGCCAGGCCTGGCCCCAGGGACCCAGCGCCAGGCGTGCTCCCGGGAAATGACGGGGTCACCACCATCCCCGCAAGGGAGGAGGAGAGGCCACAGGCAGCACCCGGGCGCCCGCGGAGGCTGCCCACGAGCCTCAGGGGCATGGCGTGGGGGCCCGGCCAGCGCAGGGCAGGCCTGTGCTGCACCCAGGCTGGGCTGTCCTCTCCAGGCCGGTCCGGCCCCGGTCATCAGGGCAGCTCCTCAGGCAGCCGCAGGCCTTGGGGACCCCACCCAGGGGAGGTGGCTGAGGCCTAAGTGGCCCGAGCCAGGACTGGCCGGGATGGACCGGCCGGGGGCTCGAGGTCAAGGGACGAAACTGTTTCTTCAAGCGCGGCCCTAGGCCAGGAGCCCGGGCATGAGGCTGGCAGTGGGGGCGCCGCGAGGAGGGCACCTGTTGAAGACGGAGATTTCAGCCCCCTCCCCTCCTGAAACTGAATCCTGAGCGATCAGGGCGGGGACAGGGATTGGGGAGGTTTAGGCAACTTATAACCGTGACTGAACAACACACAGGAGAAGACGCAGAAGGAGACGATATATTCGGGTCCTGATTTATAGGTGGCTTTGGCATTTTCTCTTCAGTTTTATATTATAAAGTCAGAACGAAAACCCGGTTCTTGTTTGGAAAAATGCTTTTTTGAGCACCGTGAACGAGGCGCTGGCTGCCACCTGGTGGCAGCACACTTGTATCCGAGGCTCCGTGTTTCTGGGGGAACTTACCTGTGAGCCTGCGGGGAGCTGACTGGGGGGGGGATGTCTCCCGGAGGTGGACATGTGGGCTCGGATACCAGGTTGTGTTTGGGGGAGCTTCGAAAGGATAGCCGGTTCGCTGGGATTGGCTGTGGGAAGAAAGGACTGCGGGGCTTGGCGGGGGAGGGCAGGGACATGGGGGGGGGCAGGGAGGAGGGCCGGGGCAGTGGGGGCGCTGACCTCGTTCTCCGGGGCCTCCACTTCCCAGGGAGCGTCCTGCAGCACGTCCAGGGGCGGCTCCCAGCCGCTGTGGAACTTGGGCACGTACAGGGGCACCAGGGGCTCCCGCGGCCACTCAAAGCTGGAGATGGGGGGCCCTGGGGTGAGCATGCACACCGCCCGGCAGGGGACCCCCATCCTGGCCCTCCCTGCCGCGTCCTGCTCCCGCACCGAGGACGAGTCCATGTCTCCCCGAGAGACTCCCACAGCATCGTCTCCTTGGGGACCAGGTGGCCTCGCAGGAAGCCCACGGCGTCGCAGGAAAGCAGGGGGCTGGTGACGGAGCGGGCGATGTCTGGGCCCCCACAGGTGCTGATGATCTGGGGACAGTGGGGTTCAGAGGAGGCCCTGCCCACCAGACCCCAGGCCCAGCCGCCTCCTGGCAGCACCACAGGCCGGCCTCGCTCGCCACCTGGCCTCCAGGCCCCAGCTGCCTGCCCAGGGTGGGCCTCGGCCTCCCCAACTTCCACCCAGGGGCGAGCCTCCCCGGGGCCCTCCAGGCACCAGGTCCAGAGGTCCGAAGAGGAAGTGCACAAGTTCTGCAGCGCTGGGGTTCTGGATGTGCTTCTGCAGCTTGGCCTGGGGGGGCACACGGGGTGGGGATGGTGCTGGGGATCTGGGGATGGGGGGCAGGAGGGACGCCGGAAACCCCAGTGTTGGTGCAGAGGGACAGACGGGGTGGGGATGGTGCTGGGATGGGGGGCAGGAGGGACCCCGGACCCCCCAGTGTTGGTACAGAGGGACAGACAGGGTGGGGATGATGCTGGGATGGGGGGCAGGAACCCCGGATCGGAGCAGAGGGACTGGGAGGGGCCTGTGCACTCACGAGAAGGTTGAGAGCCAGCTTGATCTTCTGAAAACAGTCGACAAACTGGGCCTCGGAGGGGGGCCGTGCCCGCAGCGTGAGGACCCCCTCTGGAATGGGGGGCCATGAGCTGGCCGGCCTCACCGCGGGCCTCGCCCTCAACAGCCCACCTCCTCAGACTGGACCTCCTGCAGCTCAGCGGCCCCCTCCCATCCCCCTGCCTGTCCCCCCCCCACCGTCCCCACCCGTCCCGTGGAGCGCCCCCCTCCGCACCTGCTGGCCCCTTCTTCCCCTTCTTCTTCCCCTTCTTGCGCTGGTTCAGCTGCTTGAAAGCCTCTGCCGCCTTCTGCAGCCGAGCCACGAACCACTCAATGTCGTCCAGGGCACAGTTGAGGATTTGCTGGGGTCAGAGGGAGGCGGGGTTCAGCCTCAGGCACCCCCAGCGCTGCAGGGACAGCCCGGCCCACCGTCTCTTTCCCTGGGTGCTGGCTGGGGGCTGGAGGGGCCCCCCCATGGGGCCCGGAGGTGGGGGCGCCCCCCCTGCCCCAAGACCCACCGTTTCCTTTTCTATCTTCTGGGCCAGCAGGGCACGCGGCTCCTCGTCCTGCGACTCCCGACGGCGGAAGCCTGACGGCAGAGGCAGAGACAGTGCTAGTGCAGAGCCGCCCCCCCCCGCTGCCCCCCAAATGTGGCCCCAGCCCGGGTCCACCATCCACCAGCACACCTGGCTCACTGAGCGGCATTGGCGGGCCCACCCGGTTCTTGCTGGTTGGGGAGTCACTGCCGTAGCGCTGGAAGGGGATGGGGGCCGGGTCCTTGGGGGGGGGCAGGACCGACTGCCGCTGCCGGATCTTCTCCTGGTGGCCCCTGGACCGGGCAGGGGGAGGCCGGCTCAGCCTGGCCCCGCTCCCCACCCCCCAGCCTGCAGCTGCCCCCCCCACCCCCCACGCCTACTTCAGGGTCTGCGGCCGCATCTTCTTCCCTTGACGGCAGTCGGCCAGCGCGCTCTCTATGTCCTCATGCACCAGGTCCGCCTGGGAGGGGACACTGGGGCTCAGGCTGGCCCAGGCCAGCACCCCCCAGCCAGGCCCCAGCCCCTCCTCACCTCCACCTCGTCGCAGTAGAAGAAGTGGATGTCAGGTTTGCTCTGCTCCGAGTCCTGGCACACGAGCAGCAGCACCGAGGGGTAGCGCAGCTGGTTCAGCACCGTCTGGCTGTGCCGCACAGTGGGCAGCGGGAAGTTCTCCAGCTCCTCCTGGGGGACAGGGGGCTCGATGCGGGCGGAGCCGTGGCACACAGGGGTACTGACCGGGCTCACAGCCACAGGGCCACCTGGGCAGAGGGCGCGACTTGCCAGCCTGCCCTGGGGTGTGCGGTGGACATAGACGCACACAGGGCTGCGGCCCGGTGGCAGACGCAGACCTAGACCCCGCCAGGTGTGGCTGCAGCCGTGGCCGCGCAGCCCCAGACGTGGCCCTGCCTCGGAGCAGACGGGCCCTTGCCCGGGGTGGACTGGTGCATGTTGTGACGTGGCTCCACTGGCTCCTTAGCCCGGGAAGTGCTCCCTGCCCTGCCTGCCCTCTGTCCTCCTCCGCCTGTCCCGCCCCCGCACGGAGGCCCAGCCGGCATCAGGGTCACTGTCCCCGGCTGCCCTCGCTGCCCTGCTGCCCGGGCACACCTGGGACTCTATGTCCAGCAGCCGCAGCGACTGATCGTTGACCTGCAGCAGCATCTCCTGCGTCCACACTTTCTCCTTGGAGCTCAGCTGCACCAGTTTCCGGATGGCGTCATCCACGGACACGATGGCCTCACTCTTGTCCATGATGAACGTGGCCAGGTGCTGGGGGCGGGCAGGTGAGCACTCTGAGGAGCCCTCCTGGCGCCCAGGATCCTGGGGGCCTGAGGGGCCGTGGCCGACCTCGGGAGCCAGGGAGGGGGGACGGCCCCTACCGCGGGGGTCTGAAGAGACACAGCCCCATCCCAGGGGAAGCCCTGTGCTCTGCCTTGACGGGTGCCATGGGGGCCATGGGCATGCCCTGGTGAAACCTCTGGCTGCCCGTCCCAAACCATCCGTCACCCCACCTCCTGTCCTGTGCTGGACTTCAGGGGCGCCGGCATCCCTGGTCCCCCTGAGACCCGGCGCTGGCTCGCCATGGGGCCTCTGCGTGGCGAGAACCCGGTGTGCGACCCCACTCATGCCGGCTCTCTCTTCCCACGGGACTCCGCTCGGACCTGCCCTCCCTTCCCGGCTGCAGCAGCCCTCTCACCCCCTGGCCTGCCTTGGTCTCAAGGATCATGATCTGACATGACGCTTCTCTGTTTAATCTCCTGGCTGCCGGGTTCGCTGCTGCCTCCCTCGTGCCCGGGACGGTGCCTGGCGCAAGGCAGACCCTCGGCGAAGATGCAGGATGGGTGAGCGTCCAGAGTGCCACGTGCGCTGCTCGCGTGGGGTGGCCCTCGGGGCCTGTGGCCAGCCCAGCCCTCCTTCCGGAACCCTTCTCCTTCCTCTGTCCCCAGGACTGGCTCAGGCTCCTCCTCCCTCCTGGCTCATCCCTGTGTCCCATCGACCTTGGCCGAAGTCGGTCAACAGGCTGAGACAGCGGGATGAACCCGGTCTCACGCTCCAGGCGGACCAGCCGCAGCTGTAGCAGCGCTGGGAGAAGACGCTGGGCCACTTCTGACCTCAGGACATACTTCCTCCCCAGGAGACCTCCCTGGGCGACGGAGAAAATCCAGACCCTCGCAAGAAAAGGCCAAAAAAAAATCTGACCTAATGAAAAGTAAACATTTCTGCCTGGAAAAAAAAAATATTGCGTACGAAGTAAAAAGAAAAAAAGAGTGAGACAGACACGCAGCAGATACAGTGGAGGCAAGTTTCCTTGACACAGAGACCGCCTTGCGCAACGGCGGCTCCTCGTTTGCGGCTCTGTTTTGTTCCGCGTGGCTGTGAGAACACCAGTGGCAAGTACATGAAGGAGATGCGTGAACGCGTCCAAGGTGGGCACTGCAGGAGAACGTCGGCAAAGATCCGGCCAGAGAGCGTCCCAGAGACTGAGCATAACTAAGTCTAACACAGAAGGCCGGCGGCGGCCCCTTCGACGACGGGATTGTGGGGTGAAGCCGACTCCCCTGGCGCTGAGGGAGTCACGCCGGGTTCTCTCCCCTGTGCCCTGGCAGGGACGAGTGCCCGCGGGTCATGCCTGCAGGCTCGATGCGGGGGGGTGGGCGCCCGGGGGCAGCCGGGACATGCGTGCTCCCCCCACAGTTCAGGCGCCCCCACCGCTTGGGGACAGACCGGGACAGGAGGGGTCAGCCCGGCCTCGGCGCAGGGACACGCCGCGGGGCACGGGGCACACAGCAACCGCCACCACGCCGCTGCCACCAAGCCGGCGGCAAGCCAGGGGTCCCTTCCCGGGGTGGAGAGCCCACCAGGGGCGCTCTGGGCCACGGCGGGATTAGATTAGAAACCCAGAACAGGAAGATAACTCGCGGCCCCGCGAATAATGGGAAAGTGAGCAACTCCAGTTCCATGTCAACAGCCAACCGTCAGAGGTCGGGAGGGAAATGAGAAAATACTCAGAAAAGAAGAAGAAAGAAAGAAAGAAAGAAAGAAAGAAAGAAAGAAAGAAAGAAAGAAAGAAAGAAAAACACTGAGACAAATGAAAACAAAAACACGCACATCGTCGTCGTCGTGACCTGGGGAGGACAGGGGGCGCGGCAAGCAGCCACGGCAGGGCCAGAGTTTGTGGCTGTACATCGGTCACCTGAACAAAGACCGGGTCAAAGGAGTCGCGGGGAAATCAGAAAATGTCCTGAACTGGATGACTACAAAGGTTTGTGCATGGGGCCCGGGGGCGGGGGGGCGTCTGCCCTCAGCTCGGGTCACGATCCCAGGTCCTGGGATCGAGTCCGCGTAGGGCTCCCCGGTCAGCGGGGAGCCTGCTTCTCCCTCTCCTCCCCTGCGCCCCCTGCTCGTGCTCTCTCCATCACTCTCTCACTCAAATAAGTAAATAAAATCTTAAAACAAACCAACAAAACAAAAACGAACCCAAAACACTAAAGGAATGCACATCAAACGTGCAGGATTTCACTAAAGGAGTTTGTAATGCGAACTCTGACTTCTCAGTTAGGAAAGAAGGAATGTTTCGTGTCAGTGATCTACACATTTCCCGTAAGAAACTAGAAAAAGGCAAATAAAACTCAGAGTAAGTGGAAGAAAGGAAGGTGAGAGCAGAAGCCAGCAAAGTACTAACCAGATAAACAATAAAGTCAAGGAAGCCCGAAGTTGGTTCTGAAAAAGTTAATGAAACTGATAATCCGCAGCAAGATCAAGCAAGAAAAAAAAAGAAAACACAAATCATTAATAACCAGACAAACAGAGGGGCACCGCGCATAAAAGTGAATTCACAGTCAAAAACCGTCCGCAGAGAAAACCCCACATTCACACGGCTTCCCAGGTGAGTCCTCGCAAGTATTTAAGGAAGGAATAAACAGGGTCTTTCACAAATTCTTTCTGAAAACCAAGGAGTAGGGAACCCTGTCCCGGGGTGTGATGAGGCCACCGCAACTTCTCCCCCCAAATCTGTCAAGGCTTTACAGGAAAGAAAATGATAGACCGGCGCCTCTCAGGACAGCAGTGCAAACGGGGGGCAGGGCCCTAGCAAGCTGGCCCACCGACACGCAGGGAAGGTCCCCGAACGAGCAGCGTTCCCCAGCGCAGGGCAGGCCCCGCCGAGAAGACTGAGTGGACGGCCAGGGCGGTCATCCCCGAGGTGCGAGGAGGCACCGACCAATGTAACGCCTTTCACACCAACACTGTCACGGAGGACGGAAGGAGCCTCCCGCGAGTGTACCGTACCTCCCGGGAGGGCAAAGCTTGCAGCCCAGGGCGCCGCGGGTGCCTCCTCCCGGGCATGCCGCTCTGCACCCCCCCACCCCGCCGTCCCGGGCGCCGGCCGGGCCCACACGGCCCTGAGGTCCGGTGGCTCCAAATGAGGGTGATGCGCCAGACTGCGACAGCCCATCGCCCACGTGGGAGATTCAGGGGACGTTCGGACAAAGCACCCGGCAAACCAGTGAGCGTCTCGGGATGCCCCATCACCCTCCAGCCCGCCGCTCCGGGCATCGGAAAGGGCCTAGGGGGAGGCCAGCACCATGGACAGCAACATCCCGGTCACCTGCCCAAGAGATGCCCGCGGCCTGCCCGCCCGGAGGAAACCACCGCGTCCGCAGGTGGAGAAGACACCCGTTCATGAGGGGGTCCCTTGGCTTGCCTCAGTGCCGGTCAAAATCCTAGTAGGATGGAAGCCTGGGGGTGCTCAGCCGTTGAGCGTCCGTCCACCTTTGGCTCAGGGCGTGATCCTGGGGCCCCGGGATCGAGTCCCGCATCTGGCTCCCTGCACAGAGCCTGCATCTTCCTCTGCCTCTCTCTCCCTCTCTCTCTCTCTCTCTCTGTGTGTGTGTGTGTGTGTCTCTCATGAATAAATAAATAAAATGTTTTTTAAAAAACCCTAGCAGGGGAGATCCCTGGGTGGCGCAGCGGTTTGGCGCCTGCCTTTGGCCCAGGGTGCGATCCTGGAGACCCGGGATCGAATCCCACATCGGGCTCCTGGTGCATGGAGCCTGCTTCTCCCTCTGCCTGTGTCTCTGCCTCTCTCTCTCTCTCACTGTGTGTGACTATCATAAATAAATAAAAAAAAAATTAAAAAAAAAAAAACCCTAGCAGGCTCTTCAGGGGGCCAGAGGGGTGTTGAAATGTAAATGCAAGTCTAAGGAGCTCGGCTTGGTGGAGAACATCTGAGGAGGAGCCATTTATCGGGGCAGGACTCACCCTGCCTGGTTTCAAGCCCCGTAATAAAGCCACAGGGAGGGGAAGGTCGCAGGACAGAGCAGGGACAGACCCACCCACGTTCCTCTCCCGACCTCTTGACAAAGGCACCAGGGCAATCAACGGGAGAAGGAAAGTCTTCTCAATGTCACTGCACGCTGCGACCGTGGACCATGAACCCCACGCAAGTCCCCTGCACAAACTGATCTCACGTGCATCATAGACCTAAATGTAAAAGCCTCAACTCAGAGTTTCTAGAAGACACAGGAAGAGATCTTCAGAGCTGTGGGTCCCGCAATGACCACTCCCGGCCCCGCACAAAACCCCAACAAAACAACCCTAACCGCAGCTCAGAAAGTGGATGCAGTTGGACCCCAGCACGATTGAACACTTCTCCAAACACAGCTATGCATCCAAGCCAGGAAGGCGGGGGGGGGGGGGGATGTCTCTGTGATTACGCAGCTGGCCAGCCGGCCTCCTGCCTCAGCAAGCTGCAAGTGTCCGCAGGGGCCGGGAAGCAGGGCCCCTCGCGCCGTGCGAGGCCATGTGCCCTGCAGCCCACGCTGTCGGAGGGCCTGTCCCACAAGTGTGTTTTCTTGGAATAAGGTCATGGAGCAGAACAGAGGTGTTGTGAACTATGCGGATTCAATTACACGGGCAGGAGAGGGGGAGGCCCCAAAGCCACCCGCTCTGAGCTACAGGACGGAGCAGAGCTGCAGACGGCGTGGCGGGGACGCCCCGTGTCACTAGGACCCCCGCGTCCCCGTGGCGTCCTGACCGCGGTGGCGGTGACACCAGCCTGGAGCACAGCTGCACATCCTCCCCTCTGCTGGATGCTCACTTAGCGAATGAACCAGCCCCAACTCTCAGCAGCGGGCCCCCACTGCCGGGGCGCCTCCCGCATCCAGAGGGGCAGGCACGCCCATGGAGCAGCAGTGAGGGCCCCGGGCCGGGGTCTTCCCACAGGCTCGCCTGGACCCACGTCCGGAAGGGTGAAGGTCCCCCAGCCCCGAGATGGGGGGCGGAGCTGCCTGGGAAGCAAGGTGACCCAGCCGACCCGTCCCCACTGGTGCCCTGCCCCGGACCCTGAGGCAGCAGCCTGGCACCAGGGCGCCCACCCAGCACAGCCCGATTCAGGAGCCCAGGGACCCCCAGTGTCTCCGTGGACCTGTTGTGGAGACCAGGAACCTGAGGTGCACAAAGCACTGACTTGTCTGCCTCTGCGGGTGTGGCCGGTTCCGTGGGGAGGGAAGTCCTCATCTTCCTGATCCTGGACCTTCCTGGTCCAGGCCCCCCCTTCCTGGTCCAGGCCCCCCCTTCCTGACCCAGGGCTCCTCCTTCCTGACCCAGGGCCTCCCCTTCCTGATCCAGGGCTCCCCCTTCCTGACCCAGGGCCTCCTCCTCCTGACCCAGGGCTCCCCCTTCCTGGTCCAGGGCCCCCCTGCCTTTGTCTTCGGCCCTTCCTTAGCCCTGTTGTCCTATAGGCTGGGACAGTGACCAAGAACCAGGAAGGTCATTTAAAAACATGCTTCCTGAGATCTGAGTGTGAGTGGAGGCTGACCCAGGATGAAGAGCCCCTGAGCTGGCCGCTGGCCGAGGGCGGCTGGGCGGTACAGCCGCTCTCCGAGTCCATCCACACTGGCCACCTGAGGCTTTCCCTGCAGGAGGCGTGTCTGGGTCCCACCTTCTCCCTCCGAAGCCAGATCCTTGTTTGGGGCCAGGATGACAGCTTCCCGCCCGCAGGGTTCCCATCAAGTGCTGCCGGACAGCACCCGAGCCTTGTCCTTGCCTCCTATGGCCCCCGGACTGTGGGCTTCCCAGGGTCGGATGGGTGTGGGGCCCTGGCTCTGGCCGCCTGCTGTGGGGGTCATGTCTCCCCGTGCCTCAGTTTCTCCATCTGCCCGGGGACCCGAGGGGGTGCTCCTTGGGAGCTGGCCTTACCTGGACGTGGTACTGGGAGGTCTCGTGCATGATGATGTTGGAGTTGGAGTACTTCTTCCTCTGTTCTGAGCAGGGAGTCACCAGTCAGTCACCCCAGGGGGCAGGACCCGCCGCCCCAAGTCCAGGTGGCACTGGACCCTCAGTTGGGCCACAGGGAGGGCGAGCGGAGGGGTGCTGCCGCCAGAAATGACTCGAGGGTGTAGAATGCGAGCGAGGGCCCTTTGTGGGCCGACGGCAAGCTTCCCTCCACTGCCAGGAGGCCCCGAGGAAGGACCCCCAGCTCGGAGCAGTGCAGGGGTCTGTGCCTGAGGGGTTGCGGGATGCTGAGCAGTTCCTCCCGTGGAGGCCCCCTGCCCAGCTGCCCGGGAAGGGTCCATCCAGGGCTTCCTCCCACGGCAAGCGCCACCAGTCGACGTCTCCGGGCCCCTTGGGCCCCGCCCAGACGGGGCGCCGAGTCCAAAGGCACAAACGTGCGTCTGGGGGGGGGCGGGCCGGGCCCCCCCCCAGCAGCACCTGGACTCAGCCCAGCCTGGGCCCTGCCCCTCGGGCTATCCGGTTGCAGTGAGTGGGGCAGTCGAATCAATATTGATGGTCCCTGAATTATTAGTAAAGGCCTCTCTCCTTACGGGGAGGGAGGGAAGCAGGGACCAAGCAGCTGCTTCTCCATGAGGGTTTGGGGCCCCTCTGGGCACCGAGGGCTGGCCTGCGTCCCCGGGGGGCCTGGCACAGCCTGGGGGAGGGGAGGCGGCCAGACCCTGGTGCCCATCCTTGAGCCTCACTCACCGAACAGGTCCTTGGCACTCATCTTGGCCACACCGTCAGACCGGCCCAGGCTGCCGCTGCAGGGGAGGAGCTGGTGAGGGCGAGGCCCACGCCGCACCCCTCCCTGGGGACTGCCCAGTGCGTGGGGGTGGGGACTCACTTGGCAGCACCGGGGCAGCAGCTCACAGACCCCAGCTGGCTCATGGCGTCCTTGGTGGTGGCCGGTGACGAAGGGGAGCCTCGTGGCCTGAGTCCAGGGCCTAGAGCCCGGCCCCCACCTGAGTGGACAGGGCAGCCGAGCTGACGCCTCCCCGGGGCCTGGTTGGTGGCTTCCCTGCTCCCAGGGCAGGACCTCGTCTCGGCTTCCTCCCAGCCCAGACCTAGAGGCTGCAGTGCTGCCGTCCTGGCCAGACTGCCCCGGGGTTTGGGCACGGTGTCCTCGGGGAGCGGACACAGCAGGACCTCCCAGTCCACGTCCCCCATCTCACCCCAGGCCCTCGGGCTTCCACAGGGAACCCCAGGCTGTGCCAGTGGAGGAGCCCCTCTCCCAGGCTGCCTGGGGTGGGCCTGCAAGGACAGTGTCCTGGGGGCTCAGAAAGGGGACCAGGGAGACGCCACACGTGTTCAAGGGTCCTGAGGCAGGTGGGAGCCAATACGAGAGGAAGGTAGCCCAGGACGAGACTGGACCCAGGATGGGGTCAGGGGGCAGGCAGCGGAGGGCAGGTGTGGCCTTGGAGACCCAGAGCCCAGAACAAAGTCTGGAGGAAGCACACTTCAGGGGGGTGAGCGGAGCCTGGTGCCCCCGAGCCAGACGAACACGTGCCCCCTGGGACCCCTGGCAGGGCTGTCCCTCAGTGGGGGCCTCCGTACATGGGGCCTGCCAGGGTGGGTGGTCACAGGCCGGGGGTGCTGGGCTCTGAGGGCAGGATGCACCCCAGGACTTTCTGGTTTGACAGAGAGGGTTTCGAGGAGGCGTGAGGGGCCTGGGAGCTTCCGGCCACTCCTCCCATGTGTCACCGAGGGGCCCGGCTCTCTCAGGGTGGGTGGGAGTAGGGGCTTGGTCAGATTCCTCGGACCACGTAGCCGTGGAGAATGTCCGGAATGCCCATGACCTCAGCGAGTGAGCCAAGTGTTTGCTCACTAGGACTCCTGGCGGGCTGAGCCAAGGGCACGGGGCACATGTGTCTGGCACACACACCTGGGCGAACCCCAGGCCTCGGGGCGCACGCAGACACACACTGGTTATGACCCCCCGCCCCGTCCTCGGGGCCACTCTCTGCAGGACCGACCGGCTGGAGAGCTGAGGCCAGGTGCTGGCATCTGGGTCGGGGCATGGCCGGGGGAGGGGCCGCCACGGGTGCCTGGCTCCCGTCAGCTGACTGGGGCAGGGGAGCCCACGGGCCCAGGGGTGGGAGCAGCCTGGGGCCCAGGCTGCCCTTTGGTTTCACTGTGGCCATTTTCCGGGTGCAAAGGGAGGGCCGAGCAGGGTGCCTGGTTGGGCAGCAGAGGAGGCCCCAGCAGGGCAGGGAGGGTGGAGGAACCAGCTCCAAGTTCAAATTCCAGCTCACAGCCAAGTGACCTTGGGGAGGAGTCAGCTGAAGGCCCAGAGGCAGCCGGGTGGAGCCCTGGAATGGGGGAACACCCCAAACCCTGGCGGTGCCCAAACCTGGTAGGTAAGGAGGGACAGGCAGGGAAGCCTGGGTGGGGCAGGGGTGGGCTCCAGGCGCGCTGGGGAGGTAGGCAGAGGACCCCGCAGACTGGGCCGGGTGGAAAGCAGACCACAGAGGCCCCGTCCTAGGCAGGAGGGGGGCCTGGGCCACAGAGGCCGGGGCGGGGTGGGGGGGGACTGGGAGGAGCAGTGCAGAGGTGGGGACGAGGGGCGCCAGGACAGCTCCTGCTGGGGCTGGCCCCACCCGGACCGGGGGCACCTGCGGGCCTGCCTGCCCTCCTGCCCTGCCACCAGGGAGGGATGCCTCCATGCGCAGGCCCCCCAGGCCAGCCTGGCCCAGGGAGAAGGGACCTGGAGGAGCTTCAGCTCAGGCCTGGCAGCCCAGCTCGCAGCCTCCTCCGCCCTGAAATGCCCACACCCCTCGACCCTGAGCCTGACCCCAGCCTGATGCTTCTGGCCCGGATTCCCCGTGGGCTGAGACAGCCAGGAAGTGCCCTCCTGCTCCCACCCGCGGGGAGCCACTGGCTCCCCTCAAGTGTTGGCCACAAAGGAGGCCCCAGCCTGTCCCGGGGAAGGGGGCTGGGGCCCTTGGGGCACATGGGAAACCCCCTTCCCACCCTGGTCCTGGAGGATGGGGTTCTTTCCATGGAGTCCCAGGGCCGGGAGGCGGCCAGGGCCTCAGGTGCACCCGGGGCCGCCCCAGGACAGGCCGGGCAGGCCAGGCCCCCACCCAGCTCCTGGCCACGGGTTCGGGGCGGCCCTGTCGCACCCCGGTGCCTCGGACGGCCGGGCCCATGGACTCCGGCCAGAGCCCCCAGTCTTGCGGCCAAGCCGGGAAACTGAGGCCGAGCCGGACTACAGGTTGGCAGGCGGGGGTACGCTGGGTGGGGCCCCAGGACGCTCACCTGCTCCTGCGCCCGCGCCCGCGCCGCCCGTGGGCCCCTTGTCGTCGAGTCCGTCCACCCGTCTGTCGGCTCCTCGCCTGGGCGCCCAGGCTCAGCAGCGGGAGGGACGCGCGGCTGGGCCGGGCCGGGGCGGGGCGCGAGGAGGAACCTGAGCGGCAGGTTAGAGACCGGCGCCTGCCGGCGCGGGGGGAGGGGCGGGGGCGCGGCGTCCTGGCTCGGCCCCGCCCCGGGGCTCCCTGCGGACGGTCCCCAACAGCCGCCCGCCCGGGACGCGGATCCGGAGCCCCTCGCCCCTGGGACCGTATGGGGCGAGCGAGCAGGGTGAGGCTGGGCCCCTCCCGGCACAGAAGCCCCTCCTCAGCTGGCCCCTGGGGCCGGGGCCTGGGGGTCAGGCTGCAGCGTGGGCGTGTGTCCAAGACCCTGCGCCCCCGAGCCCCGACTGCCCCAGGCAGGAGACCCTGGTCTTTGTGCACCCGAGGCCCAGGCGCCATGGGGGGAGAGGACAAGGGAGGGGGGCTCTGGGCTGTGGCCCCTCCTGAGGCCCAGGCCTCACCTGTGCCCGCTGCGTGGGGGCAGGTGTCCTTCCTCCTGGCCTGATTCCCCTGCCTCAGTCAGCTGGGCGGAATGAGGTGAAGGGGGGGAGGCCCAGTCCCAGCAGTGCGGGGCACCCCCAGGTGGCAAGCAAGGACCCACAGGCTCTAGCTAGTTCCCGGGGTGCACCAGGGGGCGGGGTCCCAAGGGCAGCTGGGCGGGGCGGGGGGCAGGATCCCCCTGGGGGGTTGGAGGCACATTCTGCCCTGGTAGGTCACCAGCACCGCAGGGCAGCTCTCCCCACCTGCCGAAGCACCACAGGTGAGCCTTCCTCTGGGGCCCAGCCCTGCCCCCCAGCCCTCGTGAGCCCTGGCTTCCTGGTTCTGTCCCCAATGCTGCTGAGCACCCACAGGGGAAGGCCAGGGCCTGCCCTCGTCCTTCCCGGAGCCCGAGCCTGGGCGGGCAAAAGGTGGGAAGGCACGCAGGGAGCAGCTGAAGTGGGCACTACAGACTTCTGAAACTGAAGGGACTGTTGTCAGAACAGGAGCGCTGACCCCTGTCTGGGGTCCTAGGCTGGTGGTAGCCGCCTAGAGCCATGGTGTCCTCCCTGGACGGGAGACTGACACCTCTGTGTAGCCAAAGTGACGTGAGTGTCAGAGCCTGGCCTGCATCCTCGGCAGGAGGTCATGAACCCTCAGGGCCCCAGGTGTCGGGGGCCAGGACCTGCAGGGGAGCTGGCGGAGGGCAAGCGCAGAGTCTAGCCTTCCCAGGTCCGCGGAGGGCGTGCCCACCATCAGGGGTGCGAAGCCCCACTGCACAGGCACACAAGCACAGGTAAGCACGAGGTCGTCTAAGCGGGCAGGGGACAGGGCTCCTGGAGGACACACCGGTGGAGGGTGTGCTCCCACCACTGGCTGAGGCCCGTCCCTGCAGGGGTCTGGGTGCACCCCGGGGCCCGGCCGTGCTGCCTTCTGGGGGGAAGCACTGTGCCCGTGGTTCCTGGGGGACGCCTGGGTGGGGTGTGCTCCTGAGGATCCAGAGAGAACCCTGAGGAGGCAGGTGTCCTTAGCTGGGAGAAATCCGGGGGGGGGTAGAAACATTTATTTCGACAATATGGGGCAGAGAAAACACCTGGATATGCAACTCCGAACACAGCACGCGACAGACACACGGACAGAAGCCGCTGGGAGCCCCGAGCCCCGCAGGACAGGGCAGCCCGCGGCCGGTCAGTGGCGGGCTCCAGAGCGCCTCCTGTGGAAGCCCCAGGGACCGGGGACACCTCAGCACACACAGCTCGCAGTTCTTGTCTTTCTGCTGCAAAGCCGAGTGCACGTCCCGCGGGACTTGGCCTGTTGTGAGCCGTGGGGCCCTGGCTTCCCACGCGCCAGCATGGAAAGAGCGGATGCCAGCAGTTGTGGCGCTGACGGCACCGTGCACCACCGGAGCCCGCCCGGCCGCGGCCAGCAGCCCGGCCGCCCGAGGAAGCCCGTGCACACGGCCGAGCAACCAGGGGCTCCGTCCGGAGCCGTCCGGGGGGGCCGGGCACCGGCGGCCTAGCTGACGAAGGCGGCGACGGCCACCAGCTGCAGGGCGGTCTCCAAGCCGTGCAGCGCCAGGCGCGTGGCGCCGAGGATGGAGTCGGCCCGCAGCACCAGGGTCTGCCAGAGCAGGAAGTGGGCGGACAGCAGGGCGCCCCCCGCGGTAAGGACCAGGCTGATGGCCAGCGGCACCTCTGCCTCCGTCAGGTTGCCCTTGGTGCCTGGAGAGCAGAACAGACGCACGAGTGGGCGCCGGGACGCCCACCGAGCCCTGTGTGTGCTCGGGAGGGCGGCAGCTCATCACCGGCACGGCCTCCAGATGCAGGCCTGAGGGCCTCCTGGAAGAGGTGCTGTTGTGGCCACCACGTCACGCGTGAGCGGTCAGAAAGCAAAGTGCCACAAGGGGCTGTGTTCTCCTCGTGAGGGCAACAGCCAGCTGCAGCCATGATGTTCCATCTCCGCCTCCGGGTCTGCTGTGGGCACGGGAGAGGGGACTTGGTTTTCTAAAAATGGTCCCAGTTGCTTTCTGACACCTTTCTCTAATTCCAAGTGGGTGGAGGAAGTTTCTTTTAGTTTCCAAAAACAAAGCACCTGGGCGGCCTTCGCTCAGAGTATGATCTCAGGGTCCTGGGATGGAGCCCCACATGGGGCGCCCTGCTCAGTGGGGAGCCTGCCTCTCCTCCCTCTGCTGCTCCTCCCACTCCTGCTCTCTCTCTCAAAATAAATCTTTAAAAAAAATTTCCAAAAATATTTTTCTCTGGGCTAAGGGCAATTCTGGAGTGCGTTGGGCACACCTGTAAAACACAACTGAGGATTCTACGAATGGGTCAGTCACGGGAAACGCTGAGCCCCGGCTATTGGAGGGAAGCCGGTGCCCCGCGCCGCCTGCCGCCCCAGGGGCGTGGGCTCATCTGCGCCAGCGATGCCCGCAGGCCCCCGCAGCTGCGGGGGTGACAAGGGCGCGCGCCTGCATCTTCGCTGGTGGGTGTCGGCATCGCTGGTGCAGGTGGGCGGGACGTGCTGCTGTGCCCGGGCGGGGTGCAGGGCCGGGGAGCCAGCTGTCGGGCACCACCAGCTCTTCCCAGGCGGGTGCTCCTACACACGGTGGGTGCCTGCTGCGGAGCGCCGGAGGGTGGCCTGCGGCGGTGCGGTAGGCGGAGAGGGCCGGAGGCCTGCACCCCGGCGGGGCCCACATGGTCGGAGAACGCAGTGGGGAGCAGCCCGTGGGTCCCGGGGCTGGACGGAGGAGGCTCCACCGCCCCGTTGGGGCCGAGACGGAAACTGCAGGTGCTTCTCCTCCCGGCTGCTGAGGCCAAGGGCAGGGGAAAGAAGGAGGGGAGGGGACTCGGGGCCCGGGTCAGCTGGCCAGGCTGCGTTCTGGCCTCAGCGGTCTCTGCTCCCCCGTGGCTTCGGGGGGACAGGCTTCCACGTGGAATCTCCCCGCTCCCCCTGGTGCCGCTGCGGTTCTGCCTCTTGAACGAGGCTTCTGAATACACGGATCCTCAAGGACATCGTACGGCGAAGCCCGTAAGTGGCCAAGCGGAGGACACCAGTGACTCCAAGAACCCCATTGTAAGGGGGGCCTGTTTCGAAGCCGCCAGTGTGGGGGCTGGGAAGTCTGCAGTCCCCATACTACGTGGTCTTGCGTCCACTCACCAAGATATAACCGAGCCACTTCCAGAATCCCTGTCAGGAGCAGCAGACTCAGGTCGAGCACCAGGTGAGGATAAGGATAAGTGAAAACCAGACCTGCAGAGCAGTGGGCAACAGGGCGGGGGCCCAGTTACGGGGCTGTTGCGGGCCACAGCGAGCACACCTCCCTGGGCCTCCGCAACGAGGACTCACTTTTATATATGATCAGGAGCAGCGTGGCCAGGAAATACAGGGCGTCATACACCCCACTCAGGCAGAGCAGCATTTGCAGAGACACGGACGAGAGCTGGCAGTGGCGGTTAAGGACTCGCGGGGGGGACCCAGCGGGGGCCCTGCCCGTGCAGCCACCTGCCCGGTGCTCAGGGGCGCCCTGCCTGTGGGCCTTCCACCCAGACTCTTGGCGCCCGGCCTGTCCCTGGCGACCGCGGGCGGGACAGCCTTGGAGCACCAGGCTTCCCTGGGCCCCAGGGACAGGAAAAATTACTTTTTTTCATTTTCTTCAAAGAAAATATTCTTTTTTCATGCAGTTAAACATCTACCAACCTTCCCTGAGCGCCATACCCCTCAGGTCCACGTGCAGTACAGGGGGTCTGGGAGTCCAGGGTGAGGGGTCCGGGCTCTCTTGCTCTGGGCGGCTGGCAGGGGGCGCGCAGACCCCCCCAGACCCACACTCGAGGCGCAGGGCCGTGGGGGAGGCACAGAGCCAGCGCACCTGTTAGTGAACGTCCCTCCCGCTTCAAAATGAAATTTCTACTCAGAACTCATAAAAAAGGTGGGGGCGGGGGCTCAAGGGAGCAGAAAGCAGGAACTCGGGGCTGCCTTCAGGTATGCAGGGGACCGTCCTGGGGCGGCCTGGGGACACGGGGACACCGCAGAAGGATACCACCGTGGACGACGCTCTCCCTGCAAGAGAAAGCATGGGAGTCAGTGAGGCCCCGGGTCCAAGCTGGGCTCCCCCGGGCCGATCCCAGCGCAACCCCGTACAGGCAGACAGAGCCCCCTCTCCCCGGGCCCGCGGCCAGGTCCCCTCCAGCAGCTCGGCATCCGTCCCCCAGGAGTGGGCAGGCGATGGCCCCCGCCCGCTGCTTCCTGCCCCCTGCTCCCCACGGAATCACAGGGGGCCTTTCCTGACGCAGAGCGACGTCTTTTCCTTCGTAACTGACGACGGACGGTTGCTCTCCTCGGGACTTTTACATGTGGCCCCAAACCCACGCAGGAACTTCCTGAAGCGGCAGCCCCATCTCTTCCAACGGTGCGCCTCTGGGACCGTCTCGCGCGGCATCCGGCTTCCCTTCATCTCTCCCCTCATCGCACGAGGACACCCCCTCTCCCCGCAACAGCCTTCGCGATCACACGTTGTGAGTTTGCTTTGACGAATCCTCCAATCGAACGTGTCCCGGGGCAGGTCCCCGTCTCAAGAGGTGCGCTCGTGGCACAACTGGGACAGGTAGAAACACCACTAAGAACTCAGACTTGGGCCACAGGCCCTAGAGGAGGCTTGAGCGAGCAGGACAGGGTGCGAACGGCCGGTCGCGCTCCATCGGGGGGAGCTCTCAGCCACGGTGGGTTTTTATGGGGACGTGAGGGCAGAAGCGGGCGTCCCGTGGAGCGTCGCTTGGCAGGGGTCCCAAACGGGTGAGCACGCGGATGGGAACAGACTCAGAGCCCAGCGTCATGGGCGGCACGCCGGGCAGGGAGCGGGAGGCTAGACGGGCGCCGCCGGGTTCCGGGCACCGGCTCTCGGAAGCCCCCTCCGTGCCTTTCCAGGCCCGCTGAACTCGGCCGCCTGGACACTGGCCGTTACTTGGTTGGATTTCACATCAAGTGGGGTTTCCCCCTTGAGTCTTCTCTTGAAGGTTGGCTTCAGATACCGCAAACCTACGTGCCAGCCAACTGCAGTCACAGATCAGACCGCGGGGGCTCAGGGCAGAAACGTCGCGTAAAGCCTTAGGTGATACAGGACGTAAATGACTAACACTGAAGGTGGCCGCAGTCCGGGTGGCTCCTCCCTGAGCTCGGACCTGCAGGAGCTGCTTCTAAGCATGGCCGTGGCCTCGGGACCGAGCGGTTTTCGTCAGCGAGTTGCAGGAATAACAATACGGCCGTGAACAGGTGTCTGGGAAGAACAGGTGCGCCCCGAGGTGCTATGCCAGCGTCACGGGCCCGTTCTGCTCTGGGGGGGAGCTCTCCTTTCAGCAAATGAAGACATGGCGCGTTGCCAGGGGCCTTCCGCAGAGGGGGGCCGCGAGCGAGAGCCCAGCGCCCTGCTGCCGGCCCCGCTTCCTGGCTCCGAACCAGACGAGGGAATTCGGGGCCCGAGCGACACAGCTGCCGCCCGCTGCTGCCCTGCCTCCCCGTTACACACGCGTGCACACCAGAGCTGTTGGGCTTGCCGAGTGCTGGGTCCCGAGCCGGACACAGTGACACCAGGACCCTGGTGACCCCACCAGCAGGAGCAATGCCTGCAGCCGGTGAAGCCTCCCCTCCGTGGCCCAGCGGGAGGGGCACGGGCAGTGCCAGCTCTCACAGGCCCACGTTGCCAGGCACCGTCCTGCATACAAGCAGCTCGACTGACAAGCTCTTGCCCCGGCCGGGCTCCCGGCCTGTCACCCTCTGCAGTGCAGCTGCCACAGCCGGCCGGGCTCCAGGGGGACGCTCAGAGCCCCTGGCTGGGGTCCAGGGCAGCACGCACGCAGCCCCCCAGGGCTGGCTGTGGGAGATGGGGGCACCCCCTGGGGTCAGCGGAGGGGCACGGAGTACCCTCCAGGGTCAGCGGCGGAGCGAAATGGGGGCCTCCCCCAGCGTCGGCGGAGGGGGACGGGCACCCCCCCCCAGGGTCAGCCAAGGGGCACGGGGCACCCACTAGGGTCAGCGGGAGAAAGGGGGGGTGGGGGGCCGCCACCAGGGTCAGCAGAGGGGCACCCACTAGGGTCAGCGGGGGGAGGGGGGCCTCCCCCAGGGTCAGCGGAGGGCGCGGGGTTCCCCCCCGGGTCAGCGAGGGCAGGTGGGGCCCCAGGGCCGGCACAGCCGGGCGTCAGCGCCAAGAGAAAGGGCCGCGGGAGGACGCGGGGCGCCCAGACCCCGACCGCGAGCCGCCGCCGCCTGTCCGTCCCCCGCGGGAGGAGGCGGAACCGCGCCCGCCCCGGAGCCCCCCCGCCAGGCCCAGCCCTCACCTCGCCGCGTGGCGGCCATCTTGCCGCCCGGCCCCGCCCGCCGGGTCCGCCGCGATCCCGGCAGCCTCTCGGCTCCGCGCTCTTCGCGACCCTTCGGCCATTTTCGCCTCTGCTCGCGAAGGGGCCGCCGCGCTTCGGGAGTCGATTCCGATCCGCGGCCGAGGCCCGTTCAGCGCGTCCGGCAGCGCTCGGGCGCCTCCGTAGAAGAGGAGGCGGAGAGCCGAGGCTCGGAGTCCCGGGCTCGGGGCCGCTCGGCTCCGCTCGGCTCCTCTCGGACGGACTCGGCTCCCGCTCGCGGCGGGGCGGGCGGAGCCTGAGCGAGAGGGTCTCCGGGCCCGGTCGCGCTGCGTCGGAGGCCGGCGAGATCCCGCCCCGCAGACGGCGGCCGCGCTGCGGGAAAACGGGGCGCGCAGGCCTCCGAGGCGCTGAGGCGGTGTAGCGCGGGGCCGCTCGGAAGGCCTCGTGCGGTCTCGGGCCACCTCGGACCGACTCGGCTCCGCGCTTCGGGCCGCCTCGGCCCTCCTCGGTTCCGGACTCTTCCGCCTCGGCGCGTCTCGACTGGGCCGCTTCGTGCCGGTTCGGCCCCTGTTCGGGCGGCCTCGTGTCGTCTCGGCTCGGCTGGCAGCTTCGGGTGGCCTCGGCTCGGCTCGGCGGCTCGGCGCGGCTCGGGCGGCCCTGCTCGCGCTGCGCGCTTTCGGGCTCGGTCCCGGCCTTCGGGCGGCCCCGGCCGGCGCCTTCGGGCGGGCTCGGCGGAGTCCGGATGGAGGACTCGGACTCGGCCGCCAAGCAGCTGGGCCTGGCCGAGGCGGCGGCGGTGGCGGCCGCGGCCGCTGTGGCGGCGGCGGCCGCGGCCGCGGCGGGAGGCGAGGCGGAGGAGCCGGTGCTCAGCAGGGACGAGGACTCGGAGGAGGACGGAGACTCCGAGGCAGAGCGCGAGACGCGGCGGGTGACGGCCGTGGCGGTGATGGCCGCTGAGCCCGGGCACATGGACATGGGCGCCGAGGCCCTGCCCGGCCCCGACGAGGCCGCCGCGGCCGCAGCCTTCGCAGGCAAGTGCCGCCCGCCCGCGGTTCCCGTGCACCTGCCCACCTGGCCCGTGCATCCGTGCACACCTGCCCACCTGGCCCGTGCATCCGTGCGCACCTGCCCACCTGGCCCGTGCATCCGTGCGCACCTGCCCACATGGCCCGTGCATCCGTGCGCATCTGGCCCGTGCCCCCGTGCGCACCTGTCCTGCACGCTCTGCCTCCCACACACCTGCCCTGCCCGCGCTCCAGCGACCAACCTGCCTCTGCTCCCCCAGCACATGCCCCCGGCAGCCTCACACCTACTTCGTTGCCCTGACGTTCCTGCACGCCTGTACGGTGTCACCAGCCTGGCCCTGCCCAGCCTGCACACTTCTTCCCCGGCCTTCTTACCTTGTGCCAGCCTCACTCCCTCTTGTGAAGCACTCTGTGCTCCTTCCAGAACCTTCTCAGCACCTGTCCCTTGCTCCATTTTCTCTGCGTCTCACTGGTGATACTAGGGGCTGGGGGATTAGGGGAGTGGGGATCAAATGTGGATGCTGGCCTGGAGGGGCCTGCGGGTGGCTGTGCCTGGCCACCTGGAATGCTAAGGGCCAGTTCAGGGGTGACCTGAGAGCTGGAGAGCAGGACAGTGCTCACCCAGCTTGGGAGGCCCTGGGGCCTTTGGGAGCAGAGGCCAGCACGTGGGTTGTCTCCTCAGATTGCCCTGCTGGTCTGTCCCTGCCTTCCCTGCCTCCCCTGCCCCGTTTCGTTTATGGATCTTCCCTCCGCACTAAGGCGTTCCTGGCCAGTTGCTTTCCCAGGGAAAAGCCGGCCTGTGGTTTTGTGTCTCGTCACAAAGAACATTGCCAAGTGTCATGACCCAGGGAGCCTCAGAGTGCCCCCTTTAGAAGCAGAGCCTCCCCACACCGCCAACCCACAGCTGTAGAGACTTTCCCAGGGTTGTGCCCCTTCCCAACTGGGAGCTCCCCGGCAGCCCCAGGACTCGGGAGTGTGCGGGCGCCCTGGCAGAGTGTCGGGTTGTCACTCTCCCCCAAGGAGCCTCCAGGTCTGGGACGGACAGCAGCCTCCTGGGTCCTGGTGTCCTGGGCGCCCGGCCAGGTCCTGCTGGCCCCCGAGTCGCCCGTCTGTGGTGGGCTGCTTGGCGTCCTCGCAGGACAGGGAAGAAGGCTTTGTGGCTGCTGGAGCCTTTGGTTCTCGTAGCTAAACTGGTTTAATGTCAGGATTTTATGGACCATGAAGTGTTTCTTCAGGTTTTTGTGCTTTTTTGCATGTTGTTTTGGATGCAGAAAAGGAATGGGTTACTATTCCTCATGGCCTCGGAGAAATGTGTTTTTCCTGCAAATTGCATCGCTGTGTTTGCATGTGTGAAAGCAGTACAGCTTTCCTGTGGGACGTTCCGAGGTCAGGTAGTTTCCCGGGGGAAATAACTTGGGGACCTGCTGCCCATCTGAGGCCACCGCCTCCAGGCACGCAGCTGCTGGGCCCAGTGGACTGTGCTCGGACAGGGCTCTCCTCGGCCGGGGACACGGCGTGTGGTCTGGTGGAGGATGTGGACGGGCCACAGGTGTCTCAGTGCAGTTTGGTGGGCGCTGGCCTCATGGGACAGGCTGGTAGGTGCTGAGCACCCCCCACGTGCCCAAGGCTGCCCAGGCACCGGCTGTGCTAGAGTGCTGGGTGGTCCAGGGGGCCCGCAGCCCAGCCCGGACCGGGCCTGGAAGGAAAGCAGGAGGGGGGCGGTGAGGGAGGACAGGGACCTGCCTTGCCCTGTGCCGACCTGGGGGGCAGCCAGTAAAGGGGGGACTGTGTGTCGCTGGCACCGCGGGTGTCTGCTCGCAGGGCGATCACAGGGTGTGCAGCCTTGCTGTATGGTTTCCTCCTAAAAGGGTGCGAGAAGCCCGGAGGCGGTCTGGCCAGGCCTGCTGCTGTCTTGATGGGGCCTGGAGGGGGTGGGGGTGAGGACCCAGGTCACCTAGGCTGTGGCTGGGAAGTGCTGAGTGAGAGTCCCTTGTTGGCAGTGCAGGCACCTGATTGAGAGATGCTGTTCTGGGGCCCAGGGAAGGCCTCTGGCCCTGAGCGTGCGCCGAGTCAGGCTCCTGTGTTGCAGAGGTGACCACTGTGACCGTGGCCAACGTGGGCGCCTCCGCAGACAACGTCTTCACCACGTCCGTGGCGAACGCCGCCTCCCTCTCGGGACACGTTCTGGTAAGCCGCCCCGCCGACACTCTTCCCCGACCCCAGAGGTTTTCCTGAGCCCGGGCTCGCCCGGAGGCCTGCCCTGGGTTCCCTGGCCCTGGGAGGGCTGCGGCTGCTGCTCTGCCCTCAGGCCGTGCTCATGTCTCCTGCCCCTGCCAGATGACCGCACACGGGGGACCCCCCTGCAGCCTTGCCAGGACCGCTAGTTAGGGTCTGTTTATGGCCTTGATCGCACACCTGGGACGCTGCATCCCTGGAAGCAAAGTTACTGTCGTTGGCATGGGAACAAACAGGAAACTCACCCTCTTATGACAGCAGACTACAGATTTAAGAGACTTGCTTTATTTCCTAGGGCGTCGGAACTCATACGAACTGATAGCCAGGTGATACTTTCTCGCAGATTCTGGTTTGTCCTCTATTCTAGAAGGGTCTGGAGCCAGAGGGTCAGGGTGCCTCCTGGGTGCGGTCGGGAGACCCTCAGACTTAGTCTGATCCAGACGAGGAGCCGGGTCTCACGTATCTGTGTATCCTCCTAGGCCTTAACAAGGAGAGTGTTTCGTGACTCATAAAGGAACACACAGCATTCCCTTTTCCTCGTAGAGGGTTGTGTGTCTTCGGCGATTCAGACACGAGCAGTGTTGACGTTCTTACTGGGGCGTTGACCCTCCAGGTGTAGGGGCCCAGGCCCTGGGTGCGTGTGCAGGTGCGCGTGTGCTCGGGGGCCGGGTTTCCCTCGACTCCACGATGAGCACGTGCTCACTTCCCCTGATTGGATTTTCAGGTGTAAGAAAGGTCTTTTCAGTTTGTCCTCGTCGGCTCTGTTCTCAGCACGAAAGCATCAGAGCACCCCAGAATGCTGGGTTTGAACCGACGGCTCGGAGTGTTGCCTGCCCCAGGGCTGTCTGGGCAAAGCCTCGAGTGTTTGCCAGAGGCCCGTGAGGCGTGCACCTGGGGACGGCGGGTGGTCTCCGCTCCAGCAGGGACCAGAGGGGTGTGGCTCGCCCGGGGAGCAGGGCAGCTTGAAGGGCCAGGCCAGGCGGGCACGGAGGAGGTGGGCGCTGTCCCCGTGGCAGCATGGCTGGGGGGCTGCATGGTGCGGGAGGCCCTGGTGCCTGGTGGCACGGGCAGAGCTGTGCACGGGGCACAGGCGCCAGAAGGGAGTCCTGCCCCAGACCCCAGCTGTGACTTCTCCGCGCCCTCCCTCAAGGCCTGTGACCTGGCAGGAGCTGCCCCAGTAGACGTGAGCGTACTTCCTGGTTCCAGGGTGTCCGGGGGACAGCTTTGTTCCTTGCCCTTGGCCTGCGGTCGAGAGCGTTTGCTCAGGGCCACCCCGGCGTAGCCTCGTGTGTCCTGTTCTCGGCTTTGTGTTTAGGAGAGGCCGGGGGCCGGGGGTTCCCCTTGCCGGGGTGCTTACTTAGCGAGGACCGCATCCCGCTGCACCCAGCAGCAGGCTCTGCGCCGCTGTGACACGACTCAGGGAACGCCCCTTCCTCCAGTCTGGCAGGACGGCGCTGCAGATCGGGGACAGCCTAAACACCGAGAAGGCCACGCTGATTGTGGTGCACACGGACGGGAGCATCGTGGAGACGTCGGGGCTGAAGGGGCCAGCCGCTCCTCTCACCCCAGGTGCGCCCTCCTGCCCCGGGCTTGCCGGGCGCCTGTCAGCCACCCTGGGGGGCAGCTGACTCCCTCAGTTATTTCTTTTAAAGATTTTATTTGGGGCGGGGGCAGAGGCACAGGGAGCAGCAGAGTCCGCACGGAGCAGGGAGCCCGACGTGGGTCGAGCCCAGGACCCTGGGATCGTGACCTGAGCCGCAGGCAGGGGCTTCACCCACTGAGCATCCCCCCGGCCCCCTGACTTACTTATGTGGGTATTTGGAGTGTAAACATGGAGTAGAGAGAGTGGGATTTTCTGGGCTGACAAAGCAGCCCAGAGCCGGAGGGGGCGGCCGCAGAGAATCGCTGAGAGTCCGAGGGGTGGTGGTTCCCTCCCCGGGGGCTGGGGGCATGCCTGGCGCCCCAAGTCTCACCGTGCTGCCTCTGCCCAAGGCCCTCAGTGCCCTGCGAGTCCTGCGGCTCCCGGCCAGGACAGAAGTGGGACCAAGTATAACTGGGACCCATCGGTGTATGACAGCGAGCTGCCCGTGCGCTGCCGCAACATCAGCGGGACCCTGTTTAAGAGCAGGCTGGGCTCAGGTGAGGCGGGGCCCGCTGTGGGGGCAGTGCTGACCCGCGGAGGTCGGGAGCAGGGGAGAGGCGGGGCGCGGGCACGGCCCGAGTTCCCAGCCCCAGTCGGGGAGGGGACGGTCGTCCCCAGGTCCGCGTGACACGGCTGCATGGGGCTGCGGTGCCGGGGATGCCGCACAGGGACGGAGCCTGTCCAGACACTGTCCACGGGATGGGGAGCGCATGCGGGCCCAGGCCGGGCCCTGGCGTCGGTGGGCGTCCACAGGGAGCCAGGTGCGAGGGGTAGCCTGCATCCACTGTGCTGGTCCCGCGTGTCGTTTCAGGAGGCCGGGGCCGGTGCATCAAGCAGGGCGAGAACTGGTACAGCCCCACGGAGTTCGAAGCCATGGCAGGACGAGCCAGCAGCAAAGACTGGAAGAGGAGCATCCGCTACGCGGGCAGGCCGCTGCAGTGCCTCATTCAGGTGCGCGGGCGCCCTCCCGTGTCTCAGCGCAGGGCTCCCGTCGCCGCAGGAGTGTCTCCCCAGGCGTGAGCCATGGGTCCTCTGCCCCCTGACCCTGGGGCCCCAGGCCGGGCACCCGCCTCCGCCCGATGGCGGTGGTCCAGGAGCGCACGAGGCAACACGGGAGCTCCGGTTAAGGCGCCTGTGCCCTCCGAGAGCCCGACTTCCCTCTGCCTCAGTTTACACATCCCAGGAGGAGAGGGCTTCTAACTGCTGTTTCCAGCTTAGTGCTTTGGGGGTTACTCGAGAGGTCACACCCATAGAATCTCTCCGTGCCCCCAGTAATGGCCTCGTGCCGAACAGAGGTGTGGGGACGGAGTGTCTGGGAGGGACAGGGTCTCACCTCACGGGTGGCAGAGCTAGTTGTCCCCTAGTGTGGATGGCTCACACGGGAGGCCGACTCCCCACCTACCGCGGGACTCCTTGACTTTCAGGATGGGATACTAAACCCTCATGCTGCCTCTTGCACCTGTGCCGCGTGCTGTGATGACATGACCTTGGTGAGTTGCCAGGAGGTGACCGGTCGTCAGGCTCGCTCAGCAGCTGTCTGTTCGCAGGCACTTCAACCCTCAGCCCCCCGCCCTGCCCCGTCCTGCTCCTGCTGCTGCGCATGTGTCCCCGTGTCCCTGGTGCCCCACAGCATAGCTCGGATTCTCACTCAAATTCTGGCTTTCCGACATTCCTCTGGGGCCCTCGGGGGTGTGCGAGGCTGGCCCCGCGGGGCGGCCACAGCACGCGGGCGGGGCTTGTCTGAACACAGAAAGCTCCTGTGACATCACCATCATAACCCCAAGACCAGACACACGCTTTCTTTTTATGGTTGTGAGAAGCATATACGTGCTTTTTCAAAATCTATGTTTTTAAATGTTACTTCTTAAAAATACCGCGTTGAAGTTATTTATAAGGCTTTTAATGTTCTTTGAAATACTTCTTTATCCTAGATCTTTCTCAAGGAGTTAGTCTTGAAAAGAATAACTATTTTTCATTGATTTTCACATGTGCTGCTGTGTTGTTTTCAAAACCATGATACTGGCCTGTAACATATGAATATCCCAGTCTTGTTTCAGCCTTTCTTAGCATTGAATTCTGTTTTAAAACGTATTCAAATTTTAAAAGTTGCTTAATGAGGTTTCCTGATTTTATTTTGAATACTCCTCTGGTTAATCATTAGAAGATTCGAAAGAACGTTCAATTGGAAAGACATCATATTCTTGGGTGGAAAAACGAAACATTCTAAAATTGTCTAGTTCGTGTAAGGACTAAACGTGAATCTAATGGCATCGACGATGGGATATTTCTATGAAAATTAAATGACTTTAAAGTTCACCTGGAGAAGCTGGTCGTGAGATTCTCGGGGATCTCGTAGGGAGAGACGCGCCATAAGAAGGAACTCGTTCAAAAAAAAAAAAAGAAGGAACTCGTTCCGTGCAGAGGTTGATACTTGGTAGAGTGATTTGCAGCTACTCCAAGACGCTGAAATACGTGTCTAACAGAACATGTACCGACTCCGAGTATGAAAACCCTAGAAGGTGCCGTGGGGGGGGGTCAGAGAAGCCTGCAGGGTGGCGGGCAGCGCGGAGCCTCCGGTTCTTCCCAAGGGGTTCTTTGGAGCTTTAAACAAGCTAACTTTAAAATTTATATGAAAAGGTAAAGGAAATAGGACAGCCAAAGTAACTTTAAGAAAATGACAAATTGGAGGAGTCCCAGCGCACGCCGGTTAAGCCCTGTCCGCTGCTGTCATCGTGAAGATGTGTCCATGGAGCAAGAGGCCCGTGTGCACTTGCACACCAGCTGCTGACACAACCAGAGGGCCCGGGGCCTAGACACCCGCTGTATACACAGACGACTGTAAAATGGGCCACAGATTCAGATTTATCCGAAACAGAAAACTAGCGGTTTTGGAAGAAAATGGGAGAACTTCATGGCCTCGGATTTCCCAGACGTGAAACCACAGTCACGATCCGTGAACTAGAACTTGGTGACTCGAATGCCTCCGTTCTTCCCCGCGAGGGTGGCAGTAAGGAGCCTGTGCACCTGCGCTCCGGCCTCCCTGCAGCTCAGCGTGGCAGCAGCGTCCCCCCGCCAGCCCCAGCCGAGCTGTCGCGGGTGTGAGCGAGAGCACACTGACTTCCTGCACCCGCCTCTCGGAGCCAGGCTCCACCAGGAGCAGCAGGGCGGGCGTGCGGCCTCCAAGCATCCCCCCAGCTCCCGGGGGGAGGTCCACGCTGGGGAGGCCCTGCCCAGAGCCGCCGCCCTGAGTCACAGGGGCTGCCCCGGCTCTGCAGCCGCGCCGGTGGATGTGCATCTCTGTGTTGCTAGAACACGTCAGACGCAAAGAAACAGAAAGCGCGAGGCACGCAGAAGAAATGCAGCGGCAGACACGGCCCAGACATCACTGGGCCCAAGGCCTCCCGGCCCCGTCTGCGTTCACAGAACTGAGGGAACCCGTCTGAAGAACCACGGGAAGTGTCTGCTCAGGCGGCTGCTGCAGGGCCCCACCGACAGAGCAGGGCCTTCGACCCTGGAAACGAGTTTTCTCCTGGCTCTGAGGCTGGACATCCTGGGCGAGGCCCACTGGCAGCAGGTGCGGTGCCGAGCGTCCCACGGCAGAGGAAGCCAGCCCGGGGCCCCCACGACCCCCCCTTACTGCGGATCCAGCCAGGGGGGTCCCGCCTCCCTCGCTTGGTGCCCGGCAGGAGCGTCTCCACAGTTGGAGAACATCCACAACAGGATTGGAATTACAAAAAAGAACTAAGTGGAAATTCTAGAATTGAAAAATAGAAGACCTGAGTGAAAAATTGTGTGGAAGGGCCCACAGCAGTGAGGTCCCCGTGGTTCCCATGGGTCTCACGCCCCCAGTGTAGTGACGCCCAGCAAGATGCTCCAGCCGTCGTTCCCAGCACCCCCTGCCCCCCGCGGACCCCCCCCCCCACGATCACCGGCCAGTCTGTGCTTGCTGGTGGGCCGAGGTTTCCCCTGAACTTAGGGACCTGGGACCACAGTGCCCCCTCCTTCCTGCCGGAATGTTCTCTCGTTTCAGGCAGGGGGCTCTCCTTTCTCTTGGAGCGGTCCCTCTTTGTTTTGTCTTCTAGCGGTTCCTAAACATTCCGTATGTTGATGAGGCTTTTTTTTGTTTTCAAACAGCGTTGTTCATGTATTCTTTTAAAAAGTGTTCTTTCTGTCGTTTTAAGGAATTTAGGGCCTGAGAGAGGCTGGTCCTTGCAGCTTCCCTCCTCGATGAGCCCTGCGCTGCCCCTGGCGCAGGCGGGAGATGGCGTGTGGCAGCTCGTCCTCCCTGCTCACTGTGCCTCTCCCCGCAGAGTGGTCCCGTCAGGCTCTTTGTCCCCTACAAAAGGCGCAAGAAGGAGAACGAGCTGCCCACAACCCCCGTGAAGAAGGAGCCCCCCAAGAACATCACGCTGCTTCCCGCCACGGCTGCCACTGCCTGTGAGTTTGAGCAAGGTGCAGCCACGGCCCCTCTGACCCTCCGACCCCTGGGGCTCACTGTTCAGACCAGGGGACACCCTCTGGGTGCCCTTCGGGGGGCTCCGTAGACTCCTTTGCGTGTGCCCTGCATGTATTTCTTTGTGACACAAACCAGAGCAGCGCCTGCTTGATAGGGGCGTCACGGACCACCCTCTCAGTGAAGGTTCTGGGGTCTTGGTCTTCACAGCCTTAGGCATGTGCCTGCCCTTGTGTGGCCCACAGTGTTGTCTCGCACACGGGAGGACAGACAGAAAGCCTGGCTGAACCGCAGAATGGGCCGCAGAGATTTACAGATGGGGCAGGGCAGTCTCTCGGGCAACATGCCAGCAGTGAGCACCTGTGCTAGGTGCCCGCAGAGGGTGTGAACTCAGGGTGACCTGGAAGCACCTGCAGGTGGGGTGGAGTCGGGGGGATGGGAACACTTGTAGGCGGGGTCGGGTTGAGGGGCCAGGAGCACCTGCAGGAGGGGCGGAGCCGGGGGTGGGGCTGGGAGCATCTGCTGGTGGGTTGGAGTGGGGGCAGGCCCTGGGGAGCACCTGCAGGTGAGGTGGAGTGGGGGAGGCGGTCCTGGGAGCACCTGTAGACAGACTGGGGGGGGCCGGGAGCACCTGCAGGTGCAGTGGAGTTGGGGGGAGGTCTCCGAGGTGACGCAGCAGCAGAAGTGCTGGGGGTTATGTTTTCTGCTGTTTTCTACTGAGGCGGTTCCTGCCTCCATTGCCAGGTCAGCTGTGCGGGGTCACCGAGAGCCCGCCGTCCATGCCGCCCCCCCGCCAGCCCCCTGCAGGGCACCACAGGTCACTGGCTTCTGCCCGCCCTTGCAGAGGCGCCTGGGGCGTGTGCCCTGGGTGAGCCCAGTGGTAAAAAGCGCTTCTGCTTTTCCAGTCACCGTGACCCCCTCAGGACAGATCACTACCTCGGGCGCACTGACCTTTGACCGGGCATCCACCGTGGAGGCTACCGCCGTCATCTCCGAGAGCCCAGCCCAGGGTGACGTCTTCGCGGGAGCCACGGGTGGGTTGTCCTCGGCACCGCCCGCGGCTGGGCAGGCCCGGGGTGCGGGGTTGGTGGGTGTCTGCCCACTGCTGCCCTCCGCCAGTCGTGCACACGAGCCCCAGGAGCCACAGCCAGAAGGTGGAGACGTGGGGGAGGGGACTGACTGTGGGCACTCTACGGTGACCTGTATGCCCCCCAGCCTCTTGGCCAACTCCCCGTGGGTGGTGCAGCTGCAGATGCCCGAGATGTCGGGTCACCCGGCTGTCTTGTTCCTCTGGTCCCTGACAGTGCAAGAGGCAGGTGTGCAGCCCCCGTGCAGGGTCGGCCATCCGGAGCCCCACTACCCCGGCTACCAGGACAGCTGTCAGATCGCGCCGTTTCCGGAAGCCGCGTTGCCAACGTCTCATCCCAAAATAGGTTGGTCCGAGAGTTCGCACTCGCGGTGCTGTGACCCTAGGACCGTCTCCCCATCCTCCAGGACGTCTTGGGGGTGTCGTGCGGTCACGACGGCACCTCCACGCTTTTCAACATTTAAGGAGAAGTTCCACTGGAGAAAGTGTGTTGATTTCTTGTTTTATCTTGCTTTCCCCCCATTGCAGTGCTGACCTCCCTGCCGGCCTTGGCGGTCCCCCCCTCCACCCCCACCAAAGCTGTGTCCCCCGCCGTGGTGAATGGGCTGGAAATGTCCGAGCAGCGGAGCTGGCTGTACCTGGAGGAGATGGTCAACTCCCTTCTGAGTACGGCACAGCAGCTCAAGACGCTGTTTGAACAGGCCAAGCAGGCCAGCTCGTACAGGGAAGCCGCCGTGGCCCAGGCCCGAGTCCAGGCGGATACAGAGCGCAAGGAGGTAGGAGCCAGTCGGCCCGTGCACACGTGTTGCTGGACACTCACCTGTCTCGGACGTGGGTGTCCTTTCAGACTTCCGGCAGCCGGTGAAGACGTGCCTCGGGTTCTGTTGAGTTTGGAGAGGCGTCTTCGGGCTGTCTGGTGGGACATGTCCGTCTTCCCGGCCCCAGGGGCGCCGGCATGGGCATTTCCCTTCCCGCTTCCAGCACATTCTTCAGAAGTAGGATCCCGAGTGTGGCGTCTGGGTTCATGGAGCATCGGGACACAGCGCTTTCCCACGGCAGCTTGTCGCTGCAGCACAGAGAGGGGCTCAGCCCCGCTGGCTTTTCGTGTGGCCTTCAGGTCGCTGATGGCGTCTTCGCTCCACAGGGGCCCGACCCCAACCTGGCGTAGCTCAGCGTGGCCCTGGAGATGGTCTGCAAGCCAGCTGCGATGCGCAAGGGTGGAGGTGGAGGCTGGGGTGCGCTGGCCACGCGGGTTTATTGTTTAAGAGTTTATGTATTAGACTGAGAGCCCGGGGGGCGGGGGACAGACTGCCCTGAGCAGGGAGCCCTACTACGTGGGACTCGATCCCAGGACTCTGGGGTCATGACCTGAGCTGATGGCAGATGCTTCTTCACTGACTGAGCCCCCGGCGCCCCCCGTGCTGCGTTCTTAACAGAAGCTTTTCCCCCTTACAGTCCAGGTGGACTTGGTTTCTAAACAAAACTCAGATTGATTTTTCCATCAAATCTATATGTGAAAATTTCTGTTCATTTATCCTTTTTGTAGATCAGAGGAAAGGAGAGTTTTTCAAGTTCTTAATTTTTTATTAATATTATTTTTAATATTCTACGTATTTATTCATGAGAGACACACAGAGAGAGAGAGAGAGAGAGAAGCAGGCTCCCAGGATCCTGACCTGAGCTTAGGCAGCCGCTCAACCACGGAGACCCCCGAGGCGTCCTGGTTCTGAATTTTTTTTAATGATCTCCTAATTTTGCTTTTCCAAACAAGCAAAGTGCTGCTCTCTTCCTGAAGGAGATAAATGTAAAACATTTTTTTAAAAAAATTACAATTCTAGGGGGATCCCTGGGTGGCGCAGTGGTTTAGCACCTGCCTTTGGACCAGGGTGCGATCCTGGAGACCCGGGATCGAATCCCACATCGGGCTCCTGGTGCATGGAGCCTGCTTCTCTCTCTGCCTGTGTCTGTGCCTCTCTCTCTCTCTCTCTGTGACTATCATACACAAATAAATAAAAATTAAAAAAAATTACAATTCTAAACTAATAATAGACAATGAATTTTATAGAAAAGAGAAAAGCAGAAAAAAACCTTGATCTTTTTACCCAAAGACAACGACTGCGAGGTTCTCAAACGTTTGAGACTTTTCTAGGTTTCTTAGTGTCGTTGGTCTCCAACCGAATCCCGGCCTCGTCAGAGGCCCCGTGGTGCCGATCATGCTGTCTGGTCCCGGCGGCAGGTGCGGAGCTGCAGGTGCGGACCTCCCCGGCGTCTCCGGGGCGCAGGCCGCTGTGCGTGGGCTGCGCCTGAGGCCCTTGGGCCCACGGGAGCCGCCTCAGCACCTTGAGGACCCTGCCCCGTCGCGCGGCCCGACCTCGGTCTCTGGCTGCCGCGGGACCCCATCCGTGTCTGGAGGTCAGGGCAAAGTGTTTGCTTTCCCGCGGTGCGGTTACACCCGCGGAGGGGGATGGTGGTGGTGCGGCGGGCGCGCTGGCAGCTCCCCGGAGCCAGGAGGCCCCCGCGGACCCACGGCCACATGGGGAAGCGCCTGGGTGGGTGGTGAGGCAGACGCGTGGGGGGAAACTGGCCAAGTGACTTCCCTGGGAAGGAGCGCGTGGGCAGTGGAGCAGACCTCGGGTTGCAGAGGGGGATGTGGGCGCGCGTGGGACGCTGGAGCCGCAGAGGGGTCGTGGGCGTGCGTGGGACGCTGGAGCCGCGGAGGGGGACGTGGGCGCGCGTGAGGTGCTAGAGACACGGAGGGGGATGTGGGCGCGGGTGGGACGCTGGAGACGCGGAAGGGCCGTGGGCGTGGGGCGCGTGGGGCGCTGGAGCCGCGGAGGGGCCATGGGGGCGCGCTCTGGGACAGATGGCCCACGTTGGGGGTGCTCCTACAGGCAGGTCACTGTGTCCAGGGCTTAGCTCCCCGGGAGACCCTCCCGTCCACAAGGCCCCAGCAGACCCGTGAAGGCCAAGGGCTAGGGAAACGCAGAGCCGGGTTTCCGTGGGGTCTTGGTTCCTCACCGTGGACAGCTCCTCGCACAGCCCCGTTTCTCTGCTGCTGCAGCTGCTCATGTTGCCGTGTGCTGACCGGGGGGCTGGGGGTGGTAAGGCCCCAGCCCCTGCTTGTGCACCCCCTCGGGGACCTGCTGTCACGGGCGTGACCACCCGTGTGTCTATGCGGTGCTGTCTCTACACCTCTGCCCACATTTAAGTTGGTTATTTGCGTTTCCTCAGAAAAAGGGTTTCAGGGGCGCCCGGGGGTTCGCTCAGGGAAACATCTGCCTCTTGATTTCAGAGGCCTCCCTGGGTGTGGACTGTCTTTAATTAAAAAAAAAAAAAGCAGTTTTATAAAGGGAACATGATTGTAAGAAGAAGTTACGGTTGTTCGTCAGGTCCCCTACCAAGGCGGCAGGTCCTGCTCGAGGGGCCAAACGCGGATGGTTGGGGTGCCTCTCCCCAGACACAAGGGGCCTGGGGATCATTTTAGAGGGTGAGGAGGGCGTGTGAGCTGTGAAGACAGCGTGGTCCTCCCCCGTGTCCTGGGGCCCGGGCCTCACACAGCGCAGCAGCTGGCCCCACAGCTGGTTGTCCATCTGTCCAGCAGCCAGCAGCGTCCTTCTGGGGAGGAGCAACGTCTGCACAGCTGGCTGGACGGTGTTTAGGGAACGAAACGGAAGGAATCAGTGTCTTGGTGATTCAAACTGCACAGAAGCATCGATTGGAAACAGCCATTCATGCTCTTATCAGGACGATCGCTGGGCTGTGGCGTCCCGGCCGGTAGCCTGGTCGGCATTCCACCTGGGCTTGACCCACGGAGACCAGTGTTGGGGACACCCTGTGCTCCTCGCGCTGCCCCCACCCAGGACGCAGCTCCTGGCAGCACCCCTCACGCAGGAGTCGCAGCTTCACTCTGGCGAAGACATGAGTGGGGAGAGCGTCCTAGTTTTTGATTTTTCATTGGTGATTTTTGTGGATCTTTTTTTTTCAGAGTAAAATTTATATGTGACGTAGCCACTTTTTCTCTCCTTGTAAGAATTCTCCAGTGACAAACGGGACAGACGTGAAATACAGGAAGACACAATGGAGGTCCTTTACCCCGTGCTGGGGGTTGCAGCAACCTTCAGGGGGTGCAGAGCTTGGCGGGAGCTTGGTGCAGGAATGCTGCATGTTTTGCCTCCCACAAGCACAAGGTCCCAGGCTCCCAGGTCACACTCAGAGGGTCCAGAAGCTGAATTCCCATCGCGAGACGTTAATGACACAAGGGCAGTGTCTTTTTTTTTTTTTAATTTTTATTTATTTATGATAGTCACACACACACACACACACACACACACAGAGAGGCAGGGACACAGGCAGAGGGAGAAGCAGGCTCCATGCACCGGGAGCCCGACGTGGGATTCGATCCTGGGTCTCCAGGATCATGCCCTGGGCCAAAGGCAGGCGCTAAACCGCTGCGCCACCCAGGGATCCCAAGAGCAGTGTCTTGCCCGGGGCTGGATTGGTGAGGTCGCCACTCTGCAAGGCGGGGCTTTGGGTTTTATTTATAATTTTGCATATTTTAAAGAAAGAAACGCGACACAAAATCCCTTTATTCTTCCCATCACATCGGGCAGAAGAACATGAAGTGTTCTAATGGGAGGGCCGCGCCTGGGCCTCCCCGTCCCCTACGCCTCCCCTCCCCACACCAACCCCCCGCCTGTGTCCTGTGCCTGCGGACTCAGAACCAGGCAAGTCTGTGCTTTGTCCCCAGCTGCAGAGGGGCCGCATTCCTGCAGAAGTTCATGGCGAACCAGCGCGTGATCCAGGGTGGGGTGCGGGGGATGCTGCGGGACTCTGGCCTGCAGATAGCCTGCAGACCTCACGCACAGACCCCAGTTCTGCTCACAGGGGCAGCCACACCTGGACGCTGGGCTCCTGTGACACAAGGGGCCCCCGCCTGCACGTGACCCCATGGGAGTGCGCTCTGGGGGACGTTGTGCAGCCTGGAGGGGCGCAGGAGGGCGGGAAGGCCCTCACTCGAGCCGCGGTGGATCGGGCAGGGCTGTGGCCGTCCAGGCTCTGCCGCGGGGAGAGCGCCAAGGGGCTTTGTGCTGAGGACTTGCCGTGCGGTATATGACGTCGGCCGGTGTGGACAGAGGTCTCGCCCGGGCTGCCCCCATCGCAGGTGGTCCCACGGGGTGATGACTGTGGGTGAGCACCAGCCGGGTGGGAAAGACCAATGCTGCCGCCTTTTGGACTGGAAGACCCTGGTGGAGCCCCAGGAGCGTTGGGGGGTCGGGGGACACACGACCCGGGAAGGCTGGAGGGGTCAGGAGGCGGTGGCTCAACCTGCCTCGGCTCCGTGGGCCAGACTCCCTGCTTTGACAGTTTATTTGGAATTACAAGAAAAATCAAATTCCGCCCAGCAGAGGCAATTCAGGATTTCGCATTTTTCATCATGAGTTGCTTGCTTTCGTGCATGATTAGCTCAGCAGAGATTAAACAGGGCAGAAGAGCAGATGCCTCCCGTCAAGGGCGCAGCATCCAGCAGAGGATGGCTGGAGGCCTGGGGGTGCTAGGCCCCTGGCACGGCCCTGGGGCGGCCCCGCTGCTCCCAGCCTAGCCGCGCGCTGGTCGTGCTCGCAGGTAAGGGCTCCGTGTAGCACCTGCGCCCAGACGGTCAGCGCGGCCGGGGTGGAGGCAGAGTGCCCACGGGGGCGCAGGGCGGGTCCCGGAGGGGCCTCTTCCTGGCTCAGACCCCCGCACCCTCATCGGGGCACAGGGGGCTCTCTGGTGTGTTTTCTCCAGGGCACTCACTGTCCCCTTGGGGCCCCTCATGACCTGACATGACCCCAGTGGGCCCAGCCCCAGAGGCTGAGCATAGGCATTTGGGGGGGGCGCGTCCCGGCCGTGCATTTCTCCTCCAAAGGTGACTTTCCCCTTTGCACATGGAGCCACTGCGGCCGTACCGCCCAGGGTGCACCTGGGTCCCGTCCCATCCCCTCCCGGGGCACCACGTGGTGGGTACAGGATCTCAGTGGATTTTTGGAATTCTGCATCAGAGGCTGTTTCCCATGTTTGTCCGTGTTGGCCTGGGCTCCTTTGCCTGTGTTTTATCCTCTGCGTTAGACCCGAGGCCTGCATGCCTTATTTTGCTCACGTGTTTGCGCCTTTGCCGGGTGGGGGCTCTGGGTGGGGGCTCCGGCCTGGCCCCTCCGGGCGCTTCCTGGCGCTGGACGACCCTGTAGACCCAGGAGCCCCGGTCCCTCCGCTGGAGGATGGTCTGGGGAACCAAGACCCGGGGCCGCGGGGGCGTCGTAGCTTCTGGGCCCCTCGGCAACACCTTGCATGTGCAGACTGTCCCGTGTTTCTGTCCTCGTCCGTCCATCTCTGTAGCTGAAGGGACAGGTCCATGTCGCTGTGGCTCAGTCCAGTGCCAACCACTGCATTGTTTTTGGCTAAATAATAATTCCTCTGCGGTGTGCGGGGCAGGCCGCGGAGCTGAAGGCACGTGTGCCGGAGGCGCAGCCCTGCTCTGGCTTCATCCCGACGTGTTGGTTCCGTTCGGAGGCTCTCTGCCTCCCCCAACCCCGCTGGGTGCGCCGTGGGTGTGCGGTGTGTGCGGTCACCTTCCCGCGGAGCCTCCCCTCTGTGAGGGCCCCACTCAGATGCGGTGCAGTCTGGGGACGCCCTGCTCCCCCGGGGCAGTTTCATACGAGGTTACAGGCGGCCCTTCCCTTCTTTCCTCCCGGTATTGTGTCCTACGAGGCGGAGGCGGGTGCGAGCTTGATGACACCCCGGATTCCGGGTGACGCTCGTGTCTGGAAGGGAGCGAGTGCACGGTGGGGTGGTTTCACGAGCGGAGAAGCGTCGGGCCCGAGGGTGGGCGGGGGAGCCCGCGGCACCGCCTTGGCCACGCCGCTGCCCTCAAGTGTGGGCGGGTGACCTACCGCGTGGATCTTCGGTTAGTCGAGGGAGAGCCAGCAAAGCAAATGTTTCCAGGAACCGTAGAGACTGGCCGTGCTGGGGCGCGCTTGGCGGCTGGTGCTGGGCATCCAGAAATGTGCTCTGGCTGCCCAGGCGTGGGCGGCGGTACCGGGGACTGGGCGCTCAGAGCCAGGAGGAGGCCCCGGTGCAGGGGGAGCGGGGCGGGCGCGGCAGGTGCCGGCCATCTGATGGGGGGGCGGCCCCTGACACTGACCAGCCTGTGTCCTTCTTCCAGCAGTCCTGTGTCAACTGTGGCCGGGAGGCCCTGAGCGAGTGCACCGGCTGCCACAAAGTCAACTACTGCTCGACCTTCTGCCAGCGTAAGGTGGGTCCTCGCCCCTGCACCCCTTGCTGTCCCCCCTGCTCCTCGCAGTCACAGGAGGCCCCCCGCCTGCCCCCACAGCGGCCTGTCCGCTGCGTCCTGCGTGCCCGGAGTCCGGGGACTCCCCACAAGCCCCAGAGAAGCCCCCGTGGCGGGTACTGTGGCCAGGCCCCCGGGGGGGGGGTCCTGCCCCGAGGCTGCCCCCGCCCGCGCCTCCCAGCCCCGGGCGCTTGGGCCTGGGGCCCAGAAGGTGGCTCTGTTTCCACGGCTCGCCGGCATTTCCAGTGGGGGTTGTAGGTCAGGGGCGTTCAAGGCACGGGGAGCTGCGAGCAGCCGCGAGGAGCCGTAGCGCGCTGTGCTGGGGGCGCTTGGCAGGCCCGTCGGCCTCCCGCCGCCTTTCCCAGGCGCACCTGTGCCCTCTGACAGCGCTGTCCCCACCAGGCCCTCACTCCCCAGCCGAGTGTTTGTCGCGGGTGCAGCAGGTGCTGGGCACGGGAGGGGGCGATGGGCACCCGGCGAGTCCAGCGGGTGCGGGTGCCTGGGGCCACCCCGCGGGGAGGACGGGGCGTTGGCACGTCTCCCGGGGCCCCGACGACCTGGCGCCATCCCGGACGGTGCCTGACAGCATCCTGCACCCAACGCCTTGGTGGCCTGTGGTGCATCATGGGGCCAGACCTGCCTCCCAGCTGCGCCCTTAGCCCCTGGCCTGTCTGTCGCTGGCTGGCCTGTCCGGCTGTCTGTCCGTCCAGAGGTTTAGGACCTAGGACTCCAAGTCTGCTGTCCCCTGACGATGTGTCAGAGGATTTTGCACCGAGGAAGGGGGACCTTGGGGCAGCGGCCTGTGCTCAGGGCGGCGCGGGAGCTCACGTGGCGTGGGCAGGAGGGAGGTGGGCCCGGGCTGGTTCCCGGCACCTTCCCTGAGTGTGAGCGTGCAAGAGGGTCCGCGGGTTGGTTCTGTCGTGACCTGGGCGGGTTCCACCTGCAGCTCCGTGTGGCTGTCAGACTCCCTTCTGGCATGGATGCTGCGAACTGTGTCCATAAAGACGTGCTCTGGGCGTATTTACATAAACTGATATAAAAATAATTTTAAAGACCGTAATTCTCACGTTGGACCCAAAGTGAGCACTGGACGGGGTTGGAGGAGACGGGAGCCTGAGCTCGCGGTGTCGCCCCAAGGGCCGCCTGCAGTGCTCTGTGCCCCTGGGAAGGGGGCACGGGCGTGACGGCCATGGGTTGGCCCCCGCCCCACGGCCTAACCGTGTCCTGCACAGCGGTCATCTTTGCGGAGGTATAACGGCCACGCCGCAGCCCTCACCCGTCTCAGGGCACCGTTCGCTGATGTTTCAAAACGTCCACCGCAGTTGTGCAAACACCACGGTTCCACCTTCGATCCACTCGTCTCCCCCGAAGCACCCCAGGCCCACCCCAGCCTCCGGGAACCACGACCCCACTCTAGATTGCCTTCCGTGGGCACGCCAGTGGCAGGACCCGTGCTGTGCGGTCTCGGCTCAGCCATCCCATGGCGTGTGTGTCACCGCTTTGCTCCTCTGGCTTCCTCGCTCGTGAGCCGCTGGCCGGGGCGCGGTGAGGTCCTGACGGTGCGGCGCCTCCCGGGAGGGCTCATGGTCCTGCATGCCGTCCTGCGTGCCGGCCCGCGGCACGGCCTTGCTGCATCTGTGTCTGTGCTTGGCTTCGCTGAGAAAGTTCCCAGCTGCTTTGTCATCGCCTGCCCCTGGCCGCGGCCCTGCACGGGTGGGCGCGCCCCACTGGTGACCCGTGATAGCAAGCGTCCTGGCCGCGTTAGGGGCCGTTGTGCCTAGATCCCGCGGCAGGTGCGCCCTCCCCGTGCCCGGAGGCCGGTTGTGCATCTGTTTTAGAGAAATGTCTGTTCAAACACCTTGCCCACGTGTGAGTTGGGTCTTTTCTCCCATGGGCACGGAGGCTCCTGTGTCCTCCTGGACACGGGTCCTTCATGGGATCCCTCGTGGATGTTTCCTCCCCGCCTGTGACTCGTCTGCTTCCTCAGTTGTGTCGTCTGCAGGGCAGGACGGGGTTTAGATTTTACTCACTTATTCATGAGAGACACAGAGAGAGGAGAGATGCAGGCGGAGGGAGAAGCAGGCTCCCTGCTGGGAGCCCGACGCGGGACTCGATCCCAGGACCTGGGGTCACGCCCTGGGCCGAAGGCAGGCGCTCGCCACTGAGCCCCCCAGGGCCCCCAGGGCAGTTTTTAATGGAGATCATGCTGTGGGTGTTGGGGCTCAGAACTGCCTCCTGTTTTCTCTTAAAATGTCTCTGGTTCCCACTGTTGAGTTTGCCGTGCCCCACTTCGGGCAATGCTGTGTGTGAGAGCTGTGGCCCCGAAGCCCACCTGTGGCAGTTCGCACGCGGTAGAGACTTACAGGGTGTATTTTTAGGTAATTTCAAGTTAAAGTTTTGTTTTCCTGATATAATGATTCAGATGTTGCTATTTTTTTTTTTAAGATTTTATTTATTTATTCATGAGAGAGAGAGAGAGATAGGTAGAGGGAGAAGCAGGCTCCAAGCAGGGAGCCTGACGCGGGACTCAATCCAGGGTCCCCAGGATCACGCCCTGGGCTGAAGGTGACGCTGAACCACTGGGCCACCCGGGCTGCCCAGATGTTGCTATTTTATTGTAAAGCGGGGACACTTCTAGGAAATCGGGAAAACAGGGCAGCACAACAGCCGCCGTCCGCTGTCCTGGGAGCCACCCCGTGGGCGTCCAGGTGCCTCTGTGCCCTGGGGTTTGTGTTTGTGCCCTGTCGTTCCCTCACCACACGGCAGCCTCCCGCCCAGGGTCACATCTGATTCGACTAGCACGCCCTCATTTGCCCGCCGAGCCCCGGTCAGGCTGAGGCAGCTCCACGGCCTGGGCCCGGCTCCGATCACAGCATCTGCCAGCTCAGGCCTCCGGGCGGCTCCTCGCCGGGAGCTGACGTCTCCCATCGCTCCGCCGAGTCCTGACCCTCCCGCGAGCTGCGGCCTGGACCCGGCTGTGGACCGCGGCTGCGTCCAGCTCTGTGGGCACCAGCGCGGCTGCGCGTGTCCTTGTGCGTACAATCGCCTCTGGGGCGTGTCTGGGAGCAGGGGGCCGGGTGGCCTGCCCGAGCACTGCAGGGCCCCCCCCCCGTCCCCACTCCCCACTCCCTGCCGCCGGGGCCCCCGCTAACGCGCCGTGTGCTCTTCCTTTCAGGACTGGAAGGACCACCAGCACATGTGCGGCCAGTCGGCAGCCGTCACCGTCCAGGCAGACGAGGTTCACGTCACGGACAGCGTGATGGAGAAGGTCACCGTGTGAGCTGCAGGTCCCTCCACGGTGCCGCGGGGCTGCCGCAGGTTGGGGACCTCGGGGGACTTTAAGGAGAAGAAAACACTTGCTGGTCAAGTTGTTAACAGACTTTCAGTGACTGCGACGTCGGCAACGAGCTCCCGCCGCCCGGAAGCCTGAGGGAGGCCAGGGCAGCGGCTGGTGGACGCAGGCCCCGGCCCTCGGCGCCTTCTCACGGTGCTCTTTTTTACCGCCTGGATCGTGAGCATCTGGTCTCACCCCGGTGTGTCGTGTGCTGTGACACACATGTACATAACGTGTCTGTCAATAAAGCTGCCGTGACTCTGGCGCCAGCTTCCCGGGTGCCCAGCAGGTGGGCGGGCCTCGGGTCGGGTTCTCCTGACCCTGCTGTTTGGAGGTCGCAGCCCCCAGGCGTGGGGCCTGCCGGAGCGTCCTCCCTGCGGCCGAGGTGGGAGCGCGGCGTGGGCACCACCCCAGGTGCGTGGGCCACTCCTGTCCCGTCCCTGAAGCAACGGCACCAGGTTGGACCCCAGGGCGCTCGGGGGCCGGCACATTTGGGCCCTGGGAACAGGACCTGCCTCCCTGCTGACCAGCACTGGCGCCCGAGGACCAGTCCCCCACGTTCTGGAAGCTTCTGTTTCTGGAAATGCCCTCGAGGCTGTGGAACGCCTGACCCGCCGTCTCCCTGTTTCCCCGGGTCTCCCGAGGCTTGGAGCGAAGAAGGCCAAGACCCCCGTGGAGAGACGCACGTCCGTGGGTGGGCAAGCCAGCAGCTGCCAGGACCCTCTGCGAAGTCGCTTGGTTCCACGCTGACCTCAAGTTTCTGTGAGCCGTGTGCTCGGAGGTTGCCCCCAGCCCGGCACCCTCCCTGGACTCCTACTTCCAGAAAGTTTCAAGTCTGCAGAACCCTGGAGCCTTGGCTCTGGGACGCGGCCACAGCGGGGGCTGAGGGGGCCTGGGGCGTGGTAGGAAGGGGGTGTGAGTGCCCACAGGGCCTGGGCCCGCCCCCGCCCCCCCCAGCTCTGTGGACCACGGCGGCTTCTCGGGGTTTTCCTTTCCCAAGTGTAACACGTACCCGAGCCCTGCGCCCGCCGACGCCTCCCGAAGCTGAAGGCTGAGAAGTCTGCGCGGGGCCCAGGGTGAGGATGGGCGATGGGGCGCACACCGTCCCCCGCGGGGCACCCTCCTCATCACATGCCCGGGAGTCCGTTCCCACGGGTGGAACGAGCCGGAGGGGAGCACCTTGCACCTCTTCGCGGGTCCCTGGGTCCCCGGGTCCCCGGTGCGCTGAGCGTCGGGGCGGCAGGGAGAGGACCACGGGGGACCCGCACATCTGGAAATGCTCCAAACACGGACGGCCAGGCCGTCCCCGCCCTGGGGGCACTGGCGCTCCTCCTCCTGGCGCTGGGGGCCCTCGCGGGGGGCGGGGGGGGCCAGAGCTCGCCTCAGCCAGGGCATCATCTCAGGGTCATGAGCGCAAGCCCTGCCTCAGCCTCCGCGCAGAGCATGGAGCTACTTGAAATAAAAGGATGGAGCCCTCAGGACCGCACGTTCTGGGGACAGTTTTCCAAAGTGTGTGCTTTCCAGGCCTGTGGCGCCCTGGCTGCCCGTGGCTTCTGACAGCACCTCCCGCGGCCGTGGGGCGGGGGACGGGTCAGCACACCCGGGGCACTGGATCTTCGGGCCCAAGCTCCAGGGAGCTGTAGGCTGGGGTGACCCTTGGCCTCCGCAGGGGCGGCTGAGCGAGCTGGGTGGCTGGACGCCTCTCCCGGTTGGCCAGGCCTTCGTGGCTCTGCACGGACCACCCCCGCGCTGTGCACCTAGTCCCCTCCGGGGCCAGCGGGGATGGGACGGGGTCCCCAGCTCAGCCCCTGGGCACGTGCCGCTCACTGGCTCAGTCAGTCCTGCCCCCTGCGTACAGGTGACGACAAAGTGCCAGCAGTGGGCCGGCCGCGGTTGGGAGGTGGGCACAGCCGCCGGGCAGGGGTGATGGCACACCTCTGACTCCCTGCAGCGGCCCCCAGGTGCCCGTGGAGGGAGCAGCGGCCCAGCTCCGGGCAGGTGTCTGGGGCTCCTGCCTGTCCCTGCGGGGGACCCAGGGCGTCTGCGGCCACTGTCCTCATGCTTGGTGGGCACCAAGGTCCCAAGAGCTGCAGTCGCCACCAGAGCCAGGGTCCCTGGGTGCCCCCGGAGCCCTGAGCACTGCCAGGGGTGGGGAGGTGGTGCCGCTGTTGTGAGCTGGGGCCCCTCGGCCCATAATTGCTCGTGTTCAGGAGACAACTGCCTGGAAGCACAGACAGTGAGCGGCTGAGGGGCTGCCGCCGCCCCCTCCTGCCCAGGGGCAGCCTGGTGCCCCCTCCCCCCCCCCGGGGGAGGCTGCCTGGATGGGCCCACCCAGCGCGCAGCCCCATGTCCTCGCTCCTTCCACAGGGCCAGAGGGAAGCTGGCAGGAGCTGCGCTTAGCCAGGCGCAGCCTGTCCTCCCAGGGAAGGGGCAGCACCAGGACACTGCCCTGCGCTGCCCTGGACAGGCCTCCCCGCCCCAGCCCCACTGCGGGAGGAGCACTGGTGGGGGGAGGCCGCAGTGTGTCCAGGCTGTCACCGCGAGCCAGCCTGTGGGCAGCCTCTCCAGCTGAGTCCTGGCCTTCCCAAGGACGGCCAGCATGCTTCTGGAAGCTTCTCCGTGGGAGGGCCGAAGGGCCTGGGGCAGCCCCCCACCTCACCCTGGGGCAGGAACCAGCCTCCTGGGGTCTGTTCCCTGGGCTTCCGCAGGAGGACGAGGGGCCCAAGGGGGGTCTGGGTTTCCCGCGGAGCCCCCAGGCCGCCCCAGGTCCAGCCTTCCAGCAGGTGTTGAGGAAGGACCTGGTTCAATCAGCCGCACAGAGCCGCCCCCTCGGCGCCGAGGCCCTGCCCCCCAGGCCTGGCCAGGCCCTGCGGAGGGCGCGGGGGGCAGGGCCCCCCTCAGCAGCAGAGGCGAAGGGCCTTGCGGAAGACGGTGCGGAACTCGGCGTTGAACACGGTGTAGATGAGCGGGTTGAGGGCGCTGTTGACGTAGCCCAGCCAGGTGACAGCGCTGACCAGCCGCGGGGGCACGGGGCAGGCGGGGCACAGCGCCCGGGTGATGTGCACCACAAAGAAGGGCGTCCAGCACAGCAGGAAGGCGCCTGGGGGACGGGGCAGTGAGCGGGTCCCGCGGGCCCCCCCCGCCCCCCCCCCGCCCGGGCAGGCACCCACCGACCACCACGGGCAGGACCCTCATGGCCTTGCGCTCCCGGCCCGTGATCTTGGCGCGTCTCCGCTTGCGTGGCTGCCACGGGGGCTCCGCAGGGTCGGCGGCGGGGGGCGCGGCGGCGTCGGGGGCGGGGGGCGGGGGCAGGGGGTGGCGTCGGGGGTGTCATCGGGGGTGCCGTCCGGGCTGCCGTCGGGGCTGCCGTCGGGGGGCGGGGGGCCGGGGGTACCGTCGGGGGGTGGCGGGCCGGGGCCGCTGGGTCTGCGCGGTGTCCGGCCGTGCAGCTTGGCCCGACGCGCGGCCTCCCAGCGCCGCAGGCCCCGGAACGTGGCCCAGTAGAGCAGCAGCATGAGCGGGCAGGGCAGGAAGAAGGAGCACACGGACGAGTAGACCACGTAGTCGCGGTCCTCCAGGCGGCACACGGCGGGGTCGCGGCCGCGCGCGTCGTTGAGGCCGCACAGCACGGGCGCCGCCACCGCCGCCGACAGCAGCCACGTGGCGCCGATGAGCAGCAGCTGGCGGCCGCCCCCGCCCTGGCGGTTGTAGCTCAGCGGCACGGCCACGGCCACGAACCTGCGGGGGCGCAGTGAGGGCGGCGGGCCGCGGGGCGGGGCCTGGCGCGGGGCGGGGCGGGGCCTGGCGCGGGGCGGGGCGGGGCCTGGCGCGGCGCGGGGCGGGGCGGGGCCTGGCGCGGCGCGGGGCGGGGCCTGGCGAGGGGCGGGGCCGACGCGGGACGGCTCACCTGTCCACGCTGATGGCGCACAGGTTGAAGATGGAGGCGGTGCACAGCATCACGTCCATCGCCATGAGCGCGTCGCAGAGGCCGGGGCTGAACAGCCACACGCCGCCCTGGACCTGCGCCGCAAGGGGCCCGGGGTGGGGGCACGACACGCACGAGACCAGCCGGCCGCCCCCCAGCCCAGGAGCGCTCGCCGCCACCCGGGCCGCGCTCTGACGCCCAGCTTCCCGGGGGGCCGGAATGGGCCCGGGGTCCCGCCTGGCCGCCTTGCCACCGCGCTGGGCAGAGCCCCCCGTCCCCCTGGGAGGGCCCCCGGAGCAGGGGTGCAGGCGGTGGAGGACCCCAGTGTGATGCTGTGCTGGAGGCGGGCACCCCCTCCCGCAGGCTGCGGTCCTCCTGCCCCGGGACATGAGCCCCGCCGCGTCCCCCCGCCGCGGGGTGGCGAGAGTCGGCCTGTCTGGTTAAGCCCTGTCCCTGCGCTCGGACTCGACGGGTCCTCACTTTTGTGCCCTCATCTGTAAAATGAGGGTGACCATAGCACCACAAAACCGCCCTGAGAATAAATGAGTGAAGGGGTGCAGAGCCCCGCACGTGCCCAGCGCCCCCACCAAGGGCAACGAGCAGACAACCGCCCCCTCTAAATCCCCTGCCGCTAATTTGGGACGATTAGGAGCTTAAGGGCCGTCGCTGTGACGTCCGGCGGGGCTCGGGGGAGGGGCAGGCCCTGCGTGTCCTTGTCCTGCTAGTGACCCGGCGGCGCCCGCCTCGCCGCGTCCCCCCAGGGCGCTGAGCCCCTCCCGCAGCGCCCGGGCAGCGCGCTCCCGGCCCTGAGCAGCTCTTCCGCCCAACGGGCAGCAGCGCAGCAGGGCCGGCGGCGGGGGTCCCGCCAGGGCTTCGGGCCCGGCTCCCGGCGGGGGTAGGACGCCACCCCGTCCTTTGGGGTCCACTGTGAGGCGCGGGGGGCGCCCTGCTCCCTAACCCCGGCTCCTGGGGCCGCGTGCCCCTCCTGCTGTGGGCACAGCGCGTGTCGCGAGGGCTTCCCGGGGGCCCGGCCGCCTGCGCGCTCCTGCTCACGCTTGGCTGTGCTTTGTGCGGTGATGTGTGTCCCTGTGCCCCCGGGACAGCCGGGGCGGGGGGTGGCTCGACCCGAGTCTGCGCGTCCATCTGGCTCCCCGGGGAATGGAACCCCCGCCGGTGCAGGGGGGCGGCCCGACTGGCGGTGTCGCCCGTTTCTGAGCGCGCGGCTTGGAGGACGAGGACGTGTCGTTGGTAGGAGCCGCCGAGCAGGGCGAGGAGAGGGGGCGCGGGGCGGGCGCGGGGCGGGCTCACCTCGGAGTAGACGAACAGGGGCAGCACGAGGAGGGCGAGCAGGAGGTCGGCGGCCGCCAGGCTTACGATGAAGTAGTTGGTGGGCGTCTGCAGGGCGCGCTCGGCCGCCACGCTCGCGCACACGAGCGCGTTCCCCGCGAGCACGGCGCCGATGAGCAGCACGCCCCCCGCCAGCGCCGCCGCCGCGCCCGGTGTCCCCGGGATCCCCGCGCCCGGCCCGCGCCCCGCCAGCAGCCCGTCGGCGTCCGCGGCGCTGCGGTTCCCCATGGCCCCCGCCCGGCGGCCCGGCGGGCGCGCAGCCCCGGGACGGCGCCCTGGCCCCGCCCCCCGCCCCGCCCCGGGCGCCCCGCCCCCAACCCGCCTCCCCGGCCGGTCCCGGCGTTCGCGGGCCCCGCGCAGGTGGAAGGGGCGGCGCGGGGGGCGCGGGGGGCGCGGTGCCCCGCCGGGCTCGGGGTCCACGCGGTCCCGCCGCGCGACCGCTTCTCAGGGGCGGCCCAGGAGGCGCCTCCGGAGGGAGCCCTCCCCGCGCCCCGGCGCCCGTGCCTGAGCGTCCGCCCGCCTCGCCCGTGCGCCCCAGGCGGGCTGCCCTCCGCCGCCCCGACCCCGCAGGGCCCCCGGCGCCCGCGGCTCACTGCAGGGCCTTGGGCGAGACGGAGGAGGGCGCGCGGGGCCCGCTCTGGGAGCCCCGCCCCGCCCCGCCCACCCCGAGTCGCCGCTCCCCGCAGGCAGTCGAAGCGGGCTGCGCCCACCTGCCCACACACCCGGGCCCCGCGCAGGCCTGGGCGCAGCGGAGGCTCCGGGCCAGGTTCGCGGCGGCGCAGCGCGGCCGGGTGGGGCAGGTGGCGGGGTGGCCGTCCGCCGCGCGGGCTCACGCTGCGCTCCAGCCGGTTGCTACTGCGCGTCCTCATGGCCTCGGCTCCGGGGCGCGGGAGCCTGTCCCCGTTGGGGCCCACCCGCCGCGCATGGAGCCGCGTGCGCTCGGCCCTGGGGGGCAGCGGGGACGCGGGCGGGGGGGAGCGCAGAGCTCTTGCCAGGAACCCAGGAGCCTTCAGAGACAGCAGGGGACACCGGCCACCCCCTGGTGAGCCGCCCGGGTGTGTATGGAAGCAAGCGCCCTCGGGGGCTCGCCCTCTGTGCCCAAGGCTCCCTCTCAAATAAATAAATAAAATCTTAAAGAGAAAACAAGGATTCTGACCCCAAAATGCCATAATGAGGGTCACAAGGAGCAAAGTCCCTCCGGTCTGATGCAGGATAGGTGCGTGTCCAGGGGCATCTAGCTCCGAGGTGCATCCAGCGCCTCCTTCCCTGTGACCCACGGGTGCCGGACAAGGGAGGGGATGGTGCCCTCACAGGACAGACCCAAGGCAGGGCTGGCGCCCTGACTGCGGGTTACATGCCAAGCAGCGACTGTAGCCTAGCCTCTGACCCGCTTGCAGTTTCCTCTCTGTCCCCAGATGTCGGCCACCACTAAGCGGGAACAGGCAGTGTGGACCGGGATGGGATGTGTGCAGTGTAGACCTCTGACAAAGGGTGCAGGTCCACAATATACAAAAAGCTCCATCAAGTCATCAAGAAAAGACGGTCCAGTTTTTAACGAAGGCAAAGGTCCTGCAGAGGCACATTAGTAGACAGAGGGCTCCAGGGGCCAGTAAGCAGGGAGGGACAGCTTGACACCCCGTCATCGGGGAAATGGCAACAGAACTCACGGCGACTCGCCTCCACGTACTAAGATGGAAGGAGTCACATATGTGATGTGAAAATGCCTTCTCCCAGCTGGGACCTTGTCACTTCCTCCTTGACAGCAGATCCGATACCCCCCCCCCCCCGCCAAGCTGTGAGTCGGGGGCCCTTTCCGTTCCCTGCCCGGTGGGCCAGTCGCCTGAGCACTGTTTGTTGAAAAGACTGTGTCTCCGTTGGCTCGCTTTTCAGTTTCTGCCCCCAAAAGTCACTCGATCTTTGTGTGGGGCTCTTTTTTTTTTTAACCCTCGCCTGTGTTCCGTGAGCCACACGTCTAATGTCCGTCCTTGCAGAGTGACCTGCAGCCGTGACTCCTGCGGCCTCGTGGCCAGTGGGAACTCAGGCTCTGGGGCCGCAACCCTCGTTCCCGCAGGACTGTCCCGGCCGCCCTCATGCCTGGTCTGTGAGCCTGGCCCGGAGCCCCCGACTTGGGCACAACCCGCCTGCTGGGCATGTGACTCGGATTGCGCTGAATCTGTGCAACGAGTTTAGGGCGAAGTGACACCCGGGGCGCCGAGCCCCCCATCTGTGAGCACGTGTCTCCCTCTGAGGTCTCGCATCGCGTCCTTCATCTCCAGCCTACCGGGCTGCGCAGCCGAGGAGTTCGGGCTTCTGAGGGGCGGTAAATGGTTCTTTGGAGAAACGTCATTTCCGGGATCCCTGGGCGGCCCGGTCGGTTTAGCGTCTGCCCTCGGCCCAGGGCGTGATCCCGGGGTCCTGGGGTCGAGTCCTGCGTCGGGCTGCCTGCTTCTCCCCCGCCTCTGCTGTGCCCCTTGGTCATGCTCCCTCTCTCTTCCTCTCTCTGTGAAATAAATAAACTCTTAAAAAAAAAAAAAAAAAGAAAAAGGATCCCTGGGTGGCGCAGCGGTTTGGCGCCTGCCTTTGGCCCAGGGTGCGATCCTGGAGACCCGGGATCGAGTCCCACATCGGGCTCCCGGTGCATGGAGCCTGCTTCTCCCTCTGCCTGTGTCTCTGCCTCTCTCTCTCTCTCTGTGACTATCATAAATAAATAAAAATTAAAAAAAAAGAAAAAAAAAGAAAAGAAAACATAATTTCCAGTTGTTCACTGCTAACGTGTAGAAATACAGTCTTGGGGTGTTGACCTCATGCCCTTTGTTGTTGCTAAAACCCATTAATGCAAGGATTTTTCTTTTTTTTAGTTTTTTTCAGAATTTCTACATAGACGATTACCTTATGAGTAGAAACCACTTTATTTCTCCTTTTCTTATCTGGATGCCCCCCCTCCCTCCCTCCCTCTGTTCCCCTTATTTCAGCAAATGGAACTGAACATGATGTCGCTGGAGCGCCGAGCGCCAACATCTCCGCCCCGTTCTCCGCTTTCGGGGAAACTTCGGTCTCAGCACCAAGCGCCCTGGCAGCTGTGGGTTTCCCTTCCTCCTTGGGTTCAGGGAATTCCATCCTTGGGTTCCTGAGAGGCCGGGCCTGAGCAGGTGTCACATCGTCTGCCCGACGCGGCTGGTGTCTCCCCTGCGGCCGCTGCGGGCTGGACTCCACTGGCAGATGGCGCCGCGGGCTCCTGGGCCCCAGGGCCTGCCCCGTCCACGGGGCGGTTGCAGGGTGGGGGGAGCAGCGGCGGCTCCCTCGGGGTCGCTCCCACGCAGATCGGAGTGGGATCCACGCGGCCTGGGAGCCAGCAACCTGTCACCCAGATCCTGAGCTTGGTCTCAGGCCAGGTTGGGCAGCCGTCGTCGCGGGCACGGGTCCTCCAGGACCTCAGCCTTGGGGCCCAAGGGCTTTTTTTTTTTTTTAAGATTTTATTTATTTATTCATGAGAGACACACACAGAGAGAGGCAGAGACACAGGCAGAGGGAGAAGGAGGCTCCATGCAGGGACTTGGGACTTGATCCTGGGTCTCCAGTGTCATGCCCTGGGCTGCAGGTGGCGCTAAACCGCTGTGCCACTGGGGCTGCCCGGCCGAGGGCTTTATGTTCCCTTAGGGACCCTTCAAAAAAGATTGTATTTATTATTTCAGCGAGAGCGACAGTGAGAGAGACAGAGTGAGAGAGAGAGAAAGAGAGCGAGAGGGAGAGAGAGCAACAGCGACAGCGACAGAGCGAGAGAGAAAGCGAGAAAGGGAGAGAGCGAGAGTGAGCGAGAGCCAGGGAGAGCGAGAGAGAGAGAGAAGGACAGAGAGAGCGAGAGGGAAAGGGAATGAGAGAGAGCGAGAGGGGGAGAGCGAGAGTGACTAGCGACAGCGAGAGACAGAGAGCGAAGGAGAGAGAGGGAGAGAGCGAGAGAGCAGGAGAGCAACAGCGACAGAAGGAGAGCGAGAGAGCGAGTGTTGAAGGCTCCGGGGTCATGGGCTGTGTCTCTCCGCTCACTTCTGGCCGCGTGGCTCTGCCGACGGCTCGTAGGCCTCGGGCCCAGAGTCCAGGCTCCACTAAAGGCGAGTGAGGGAATTAGGGGCGATGGCACTGGTGGGGCTACACAGTTGAATACATCATTTTGTTTTTTAAGTCTACTTTTTTTAGTAAGCTCCACACCTACTGTGGGGCTTGAACCCATGACCCCGAGACCAAGAATCTCATGCTCCCCTGACTAAGCCAGCCAGGCATCCTCGAGGATGTATTTTTTAAAATTCGTAGAACCAGGCATCATAAAGAGTAGACATAGTAGTAAACTAAACTTCACAAAAATGTGATCCCAGGTATGCAGACAAAGGCTTTGGTGATGCTCAATAAAGGATGCAGAGCTGGGCAGCTCAGCCTGACACAAGGGTCCCCGAATCCCAGCCAGAGCCTCTGGACGTTAAAAGCTGGGATGTGCAGCCTTGAGGAGCACTCCATCCTTCTGGGACTGATGAGGATGTCCACGACCCTCCAGAATAGGACAGAAGCTGGAGCTGTCACGCTCGTGCTGACACAGGTGAAGCAGGTGTTGGAGCTGTTTTGTGACCATTTCCTGCAGGGTTTTTTTTTTATTATTTATGATAGTCACAGAGAGAGAGAGAGAGAGAGAGAGAGAGAGAGAGAGAGAGAGGCAGAGACACAGGCAGAGGGAGAAGCAGGCTCCATGCCCCGGGAGCCCGATGTGGGATTCAATCCCGGGTCTCCAGGATCGCACCCTGGGCCAAAGGCAGGAGCTAAACCGCTGCGCCACCCAGGGATCCCCTTCCTGCAGGGTTTTATGGGGTGTGTGGAACACTCAAGACACTATTTATTTGGCTTGCAAAAGTCGTTCAATAGTCTAAGAATCTCTCCTTAGTCAACAGAACAAGAAGACAATATCAGCAAAGCTGTAGAAGATTCTTTTTTTTTCAAGATTTTATTTATTTATTCATGAGAGACAGAGAACTACAGGCAGAGGTAGAAGCAGGCTCCTCACAGGGAGCCCGATGTGGGACTCAATCCCCGGACCCGGGATCATGCCCTGAGCCAAAGGCAGACGCCCAACCGCCGAGCCACCCAGGGTCCCGCTGTAGAAGATTCTGAACAACCATTATCCAAGGAGATACATGACATTTGTGGCACCGTCCATCCCACGACAGGGAAATACCCATTCTTTTCAGATAGATACGGAGCATTCACCAAGACAGACCATATTCTGCATCAGAAAAGAAAGTTTAACACAGTTTTTAAAAGAATGGAAATCATAAAAAGTATGTTCTCTGATCACAAAGGAATTAAATTAGAAACAAACAGAAAGGGGTCCCCGGGTGGCTTGGCGGCTGAGCATCTGCCTCAGGTTCAGGGCGTGACCCAGGGGTCCTGGAATCGAGTCCCACATCGGGCTCCCTGCACGGAGCCTGCTTCTCCCTCTGCCTGTGTCTCTGCCTCTCTCTCTCTCTCTCTGTCTCTGATGAATAAATAGCTAAAACCTTTTTTTAAAAAAGAGAAACAAACAGAAAGTTAACAGGGAAATCTCCAAAAATTTTGGAATTAACACAACCTTAGAGATAATCTATGGGTCAAAGGAGAAGTTGGAAAATATTTTGGAAAATGAAAATACATCATATCACAATTTTTTAAAAAAAGATTGTTATTTATTTATTTTTTTTTTTTTTTTTAAATTTTTATTTATTTATGATAGTCACATTGAATGAGAGAGAGAGAGAGGCAGAGACACAGGCAGAGGGAGAAGCAGGCTCCATGCACCGGGAGCCCGATGTGGGATTCGATCCCGGGTCTCCAGGATCGCGCCCTGGGCCAAAGGCAGGCGCCAAACCGCTGCGCCACCCAGGGATCCCTGTTATTTATTTATTTGACAGAGAGAGTGTGCCGGCAAGGAGGGGTGGTGCTGGGCAGAGGGAGAGGGAGAAGCAGGCTCCTCATGGAGAAGGGAGTCTGATACGGGACTCGATCCCAGACCCTGAGATCATGACCTGAGCCGAGCGGAGGGCAGAGTGTTCACCAACTGAGCCACCCAGGCGTCCCCGTCATGTCAAAATTTATGGGTTGGAGCTAAAGCTATACTCAGGAAAATTCACAGATTAACTACTTTACTTAATTTGAAAAGAAGGATGGTCTCAAATTAATGCAAAGTAGATCCAAAGAAGAAATACCGCACGATCCTATTGACTGATGCAGAAAAAAACACCTGACAACATTCAACATGCACTCGTGATAAAAGTGCTTAGCAATCTAGAAATTGGAGGAACTTTCTCAACCCGAGGAAGCACGATGAAACCCCGCAGTGGGCACGATGCCTCAAGATGCAAGGCTGAGCGCCTTCCACCTGAACTCCGGAACAAGGCGGGGGGGGGGGGGGGGGGGGGGGGGGGGGGGGGGGGGGAGGGGGGGGGGAGCGGGGCTCTCTCCGCCCCATTCAGCGCTGTGCTCCTATCGCCCTAGCCAGCCCTAGCCAGCGCGAGCGAGCAATAGGCAACATGTAACAATAGACACCCAGGTTGGACAGGGAGGAGGAAACCGCCTCTGTTCACAGACAACATGACTGTCTAAGTAAAACCCCAAGGAAACTACGAAAGCTCCTCAAACTAGTGAGTCAGCTTAGTGGGAGAGCAGGATACAAAGTTGACGATAAAGCCCAGCAAGGAATAACTGGAAGCCAAAAGTAAAAAGTAAAACACAACACCATTTACAACAGCTGTAATAACACATGAAATATATAGAAATCTGACAAAACATGTACAGGGTCAGGGCGCCTGGGTGGCTCAGTTGGGGAGGCGTCTGCCTTCGGCTCAGGGCATGGTCCCAGGGGCCTGGGATGGAGCCCCACGTGGGGCTCCTTGCTCAGTGAGGGGTCTGCTTCTCCTCCCTCTGCCTCTCCCCCACCTTATGTGCACATGCGTGTGCACTCTCTCTCTCTCTCAAATTTTTTAAAAGGCTAAAAATTGGGACACCTGGGTGGCTCAGCAGTTGAGTGTCTGCCTTCAGAATCCGGATCGAGTCCCAGATTGGGCTCCCTGCATGGAGCCTGCTCCTTCCTCTGTCTGTGTCTCTGCCCCCCCCCATATGTCTCATGAATAAATAAATAAAATCTTTTAAAAAAATAAATAAAACTATAAGTTAAAAAAATTAAAAGTTAAAAATGTTTTCCCCTTATAGAATGGGAGAAAATATCAGCAAATCACATTTTCAGCAAATGACTTGTACACAACATATATAAAGAACTCTCAGGGATCCCTGGGTGGCGCAGCGGTTTGGCGCCTGCCTTTGGCCCAGGGCGCGATCCTGGAGACCCGGGATCGAATCCCACACCAGGCTCCCGGTGCATGGAGCCTGCTTCTCCCTCTGCCTGTGTCTCTGCCTCTCTCTCTCTCTCTGTGCGACTATCCTAAGTAAATAAAAATTATAAAAAAAAATACTTTAAAAAAAAAAGAACTCTCAGAGCTCAACAATTACATCACAAGAAAGAAAACTCCAGGGGATCCCTGGATGGCGCAGCGGTTTGGCGCCTGCCTTTGGCCCAGGGCGCGGTCCTGGAGACCCGGGATCGAATCCCACGTCGGGCTCCCGGTGCATGGAGCCTGCTTCTCCCTCTGCCTGTGTCTCTGCCTCTCTCTCTCTCTCTCTCTCTCTGTGTGACTATCATAAATAAATAAAAATTAAAAAAAAAGAAAGAAAACTCCAGATCAATATCCCTCCAGTAGCATTTTTTTTAAAGGATTATGCACTATGACTATGACTAACTGGGGATTTATTCCAGGAATACAAGGGGAATTCAACAAACAAAATTCAATCAATGTAATACATCACATTACTAGAAAGAGGGGAAAACCCATTTAATCAACTCAACAGGTGCAGAAAAAGCATTTGATGAAATCCAATACCCTTTTATAATAAAAAAGACTCAATAAACTATGAATAGAAAGAAACTTCCTCAACATGGTAAAGGACATCTATAAAAAACCCACAGCAAACACCACACTCAATAGTTGGGAGACTGAAAGCTTTTTTTCCCTAAGATCAAGACAAAGACAAGAATACCCAGTTTTGCTGCTTCTCTTCATCATGTGCTGGAAGTTCTAGCTAGAATAATTAGGCAAGAAAAAGAAATAAAAGGTACCCGGAATTGGAAGGGGATAAGTAAGCTATTTCTATTTGCAGATGACATGGTCTAAGGCATAGAAAATCCAACAAAACAAAACCCTACTACAGCTAATAAATACATTCAGCAAAGTTGCAGGATATGAGATCACTATATTTCTCTGCGGTAGTAATGAACAATCCAGAAATGAAATTAAGAGGGCAGCCCAGTGGCCCAACGGTTTAGCGCCGCCTTCGGCCCAGGGTGTGATCCTGGAGTCCCGGGATCGAGTGCTGTGTCGGGCTCCCTGCATGGAGCCTGCTTCTCCCTCTGCCTGGGTCTCTGCCTCTCTCTGTGTGTCTCTGTGTTTCTCATGAATAAAAAAATAAAATAAAAAAGAAATTAAGAAAATAATTCATTTGTAACAGTATCAAAAAGAATAAAATACTCAGAAGATAACCCTCTAGGGTCCCCTCTGTCTTCGGGAGCTCTATAGTATCACTCAAAAATTACTATCATTCAATACATTTTCTTTGCTGCCCACCAAAAAAGTAATTAATTAAAATACTCAGAAATAAATTTAAGCGGGGCGTCTGGGTGGCACAGTCAATTGGGAGTCCAGCTTGGGTCATGATCTCAGGGTCATGTGATGAAGCCCCCAAGCTGGGCTTTTTTTTTTTTTTTAAGATTTATTTATTTATTTATTCAGAGAGAGAGAGAGACAGACTCCACGCAGGGAGCCCAACGCGGGACTCGATCCCAGGTCTCCAGGATCACACCTCAGGCTGCAGGCGGTGCTAAACCACTGTGCCACCTGGGCTGTCCCAAGCTGGGCTTTATACTCAGCTCAGAGTCTGCTTGGGATTCTCTCTCCCTCTCCCTCTGCCCCTCCGACTTGTGCTGTCTCTCTCTCTCTCTCTCTCTCTCTCAAATAAATAAATAAATCTTAAAAAAAAAAAAAGAAATTTAACCAAGAACATGAAAGACATGTACACTGAAAGCTACGAAACATTGCTGGGGAAGATTAAAGCCGATGATGTTCATGGCTTGGAAGACTTCATATTGTTACGATGGCCTTTCAAAACCCCGTTGCCTCTTTTTTTTTTTTTTTTTTAAGAAATGTTAAAGCCAACCCTAAGTTTGTATGGAAGTGTACGTAGGGAACCACAAATAAAACAATTTTGAAAAAGAAAAACAAAGTTGTAGGACTCAAAGCTCCTGATTTAAAAACTTACCACAGGGGTGCCTGGGTGGTTCAGTGGTGGAGCCGCTAACTGTGGCCCAGGGCGTGACCCGCGTCCCGGATGAGTCCCACATCGAGCTCCCCGCAGGGAACCTGCTTCTCCTGCTGCCTGTGTCCCTGCCTCTCTGTCTCCATGAATAAATAAATAAAATCTTTAAAAAAAAATCTTTTGTGCATCAAAGGTCACTATCAAGAGAGTGAAAAGAAAACTCACAGAATGGGAGAAAATATTTACAAATCACATATGTGATAAGAGTCTAGTACCCAGGGGCGCCTCGGTGGCTCAGTGGGTTCCCCCAGGGGAGCGGGAAGGAGGGGGGGCCAGGAGGGGAGGCGCGGGCACAGCTGGAGGCCTGAGCCTCCTTCCCGAGGCTGGAGGCCTGAGCCTGCGCCCTGAGTCACTCCTGCTTGATCGACCGGGGGTCAGGTCAGGTCAGGCTTTTAAAAACCAGTACTGATGAAATCCTTGACCAGAAAGTGCGAACTAGTAAATGAAGTTGTAAACTAGTAGTTCTTAAAAAAAAAAATAAATTAAAATTAAAATAAACTAGTTCTTGTGTTAAACTTTACATTTACTTCTTAAAAGACTGTATTTAAGTTTTTATCTATTCATTCATTTAAGTCCTCTCGACACCCAACCCGGAGATCAGGAATCGCACGTCCTATCCGCCCAGCCCGCCGGGCGCCCCACACTTTACGTTCATTTTCAAAGAGTCAGTGGGACGCGCTCCTGCCCGCGCGGACCCTCGGCTCCGGGCGCCCTCCCTGACCCCCGCGGGCCCCCAGCCCCCAGCCCCGAGGGGCGCCGACGCGGCGGTGCGGGCGGGAGGCCAGCCGGGCCGACAGCTGGGGGGGCGGCCCTGACCTTCCCGGCGATCGATGCGGCGCGGCCGGGCTGCGCGGAGCCGGGCGGGGGAGCCGGGCGGGGAGCCGGGGCGGTGCTCCCCCCACCCCCCGGGCGCTATAAAGGGGCCGCGCTCGCTCCGGGCGCCGCCGCCTCCGCTCCCCGCGCCCACCGCCGCCCACCATGGCCCTCCCGGCCCCGCCGCTGCTGCTGCTGCTGCTGGCGCTGCTGCCCCGGGGCCCCGCCGCGCTCCCGGCGCCCCGCAGGTGAGCCCCGGGCCGGACCCGCCCCGCCTCGCCTCGCCCCGCCCCCTCCCGGCCGCGACGGCCCTGACCGCCCCTCGCCCCTCCGCCCCTCGCCCCTGCACCTCTCGCCCCTCCTCCCCTCGCCCCTCGTCCCTCCTCCCCTCGCCCCTCCGCCCCTCGCCCCTCCGCCCCTCCGCCCCGCGCCCCTCCGTCCCTCCGCAGGGCCCCGCGGCACTCGGACGGCACGTTCACCAGCGAGCTCAGCCGCCTGCGGGAGAGCGCCCGGCTGCAGCGGCTGCTCCAGGGGCTGGTGGGGAAGCGCAGGTGAGGGCGGGGCGGGGCTGGGACGGGGTGGGGGGGACGCCTGGCGGGGGCAGCCCCAGGACTAACGCTGGTCGGGGCGGGGGGGCAGCGAGCAGGACGCAGAGAACAGCACGAGCTGGACCACGACCCCCGACGGCCGCCTGTGCCTGCGCTGGCCCGACTCGCCCGCCCTGCGCGCCTGGTGAGCACCTGCCCTGGACGGGGGGGGGTGTGAGGGGTGCTGGTGACCCGGAGGCCAGCTTCCCGCTCCCGCCTCACCCGCTGTGTCCACAGGGTGCCCCTGAGGAACCCCCTGGATCAGGCCTGGGCTCCCCAGCCGCCTCCCGGAACCGGGTCTGGGGCCTCGTTTTCAGAGCCGGCCATCCCTGCTGCCCAGGTGACACGGAGGAGGCCTTGAGGAAGAAGGGACCTGCCATGGCCGCCGCCCGGAGCCGACTGGGGCCTGGACGGGAGGGGGCAGGGGATAGGTTGTAATTGTCACCAATAAAGAGGAATTCAGACGGTAGCCCTCTGAGCTCCCTCTGCGCTGTCCCCCAGGGCGGGGCTGGCAGGACCAGGCCACCACAGGCTCCAGGACTGTGGCCACACCCAGTGCCCTTTATACCTAGGAGCCCGTGGGTCGCCTCACCTCCCTTCTGTCTCCTGTCCCGTCGCCTGAGCTCCCCAGAGACCCATCCGCATCCCTGCCAGCTACTCAGCAAACATTCGGGGGCTCTGGGGGGGCACAGGACACCTGCCCTGGAGGCCCCGTGTCACAGTGCCAGCCGATGGGGGGACCTGGGGGGCAAGGAGGCTCAGGCCGGGCAGGAAGAGGTGACGGGCACGGGTGCCACCAGGGGCCCAGGAGTGCACCCCAGGGGGAGGCCGCGAGCCTGGCTCCTGCTCCTGGCTGTGTGGTCTGAACCTGTGCAGAGGGGGATGACACCCCAGGGGAGCCACGGAGGCAGTGCTGACACAGGCAGGGATGAGGCCAGGAGCCAAGGGCGAGGAAGCGGAAGGGCCACACCCCCCACTGTCCCTGCGTTGGGGGGTCCTCTCCCCTGCTGCCTAGGGCTTGGGGGCCCTTGGGGTAGGGCGGCAGGGGCCAGGGCCCAGGAGCCTGGCAGGGGCCAGGGCCCAGGAGCCTGCCAGGGACCCCTGAAGACCCGGGCTCCCCACCGAGCTCCCAGCAGCCTCCAAAAGCACTGCTGCCCCCATCCCTGCCTTTGGAGGAAGTGGGGTGTTTCCAGCACAGGCAGGGGCGACCCCAGGATACAGACTGTGCAGGGAGGGGAGGTGGGCCTGGAGGGAACACCCAGGGTCTGACTTGGCTCCAAGATGATTCTGGAAGGAGAGCCCAGGGGAGGGGTGGCCGGGGCTGGGGGGAGGGGTGGGTACAGCAGACACGGGAGCCAGGCCTGGGCCCCCAACCCCTGCCCGGCTGCGCCCACCCAGCACAACCCAGGCCCTGTGCAGGCCCATGTTGCCCGAGCCGGGAGCCCCCATGGCTATGGCCCCCGCACGTGGCCCAGGGCCGGTGGGCAACCACGGGACGCCCCCTCCAGGCAGCTGGCCAGGCCTGGGCGGCCGGCCGGCGGGAGCCCCCCTGCTGGAGGCTGAGGCCTGTAAAGGATCACACCGTGGGGCGGTGCCTGGCGGGGCAAAGGTTGCCCGCTGAGCCGCCACCCGGCAGCCAGCTGCGCACAGGGTCGGGCAGCGCGGCCCACGGAGATGGGGGCTTGGGCCCTGCTGCTGCCGCTGCTGGTGGCCACAGCGCGGGCCCAGGGTACCTGCGGGGCGGCGGGGGCAGTGGGGGCGGTGGGGGGGCGGGGGCTGGGGGGTGGGGGGCACTGAGCCTTCCCCTCCCGCTCTCCAGTCTGCGCCGTGAGCAACAACATCTTCGAGGTCCAGGAGAACACGATCCAGAGCGGGCCCCTGGTTCACATCGACGTCCCTGCGGGCCAGCAGGTGACCCTCGGGTCATCGTCCACCCCCTTCGCCTTTCGGATCCAGGGGACTGAGCTGTTTCTCAACGTGACTCCTGACTATGAGGTGCAGACGGGGGGGCCGGGTGGGGCCCCGCATGGGGCAGCTGAACAGCGGGCGCGCTCCTCAGACCGGGGCTGTCCCGGGCTCGGGGTCTGTCTGCTCGGGGTCCGTCTGTACTTCGCTGGCCGCCCGGCCCCTCCATCATCCATGGACCCCTTTGGGGCCTCCAGGCTTGGTGACGCCCTGGCCCCAAGGGGCGTAGGGCCATTAGGGGCTGGAGCTGCCCCTGGACTAAGCGTGGACGCCGGGGACCCTGGTGACCACCCAGCCCCTCTCTGCCCCCCAGGAGAACACCCTGCTGGAGGCGCACCTGGAATGCAAGAGTGGCAACACCGTGGTGAGTACCCCCATCCCCTGCCCCTGGGTCGCCGCCCCCACCCTATGACATCACAGCTCTTGGGCTTGGACCTCTGCACTCTGTTCTGACTGGTCCAGGGCCCCGCCCTGGGGACCTCACCCTGTGTGGTTTCCAAGTGTCGCTCCTGGGCTGGCGCCCCCACTTCCTCCCGCCCAGACTGCCCCGAGGTGCAGACTCCCCAGCACAGAGGCACCTCGCCCAGCCGGTTCCCTCGACCCCACCCCCTCCCCGCACCTCTCTCCATCGTCAAGTCCGTGGGCTCTGCCTGAAGCTGGACTCCAGACCAACCAGGGCCTTGGCCACCAGCATCTCCCTTCCGGAAACTTCCAGCTGGCTGCTTGCTCCCCTCCCGGCCTCAGCCAGTGCAGTCTCAGTGCGGCAGGACCACCATCGGGCCCAGCCAGAGGCGCATCCCCGCCCAGCGCCCCGGCTGCTCTCCCACTCAGAGGCAAGGCCAAACGCCCCGGGCAGCGGGCAGCGCCGGGTGCCCGAGCCCGAGGCCACTCCAGCTGCCCTTGAGCCCTCTCCCCAGACGCACACCTGCCTCCCGCTGTTGCCCCTTGGCCTTTGCTCCAGGACCACCTTCTCAAGGGGCCCCTGACCACTCTGTCCTGAGCTGCAAGCCCGGCCCCCACGCACCTGCCGGCTTGCCCACGGTCCCCGGTCCTTCCGGTTTTGTCGTCATCTGCAAAGGGACTCGTGGGCATCACGTGACCCCCGATGCCCACCCTCCCCACAGTCACGGAGCCGCCAGCAAGGCCCACCCAGAGAGGCCGCCAGCTACTTCTCTCCAGCATCTGCCCCTCCGGCCCTTCCTCTCTAGTGTGTTTATTGAAGCAATCTCTCCCCACAATGTGGGCCTGAACTCCCACCCCGAGATCAAGAGTCACCCCCTCACCCCCTCCTCCCACTGAACCAGCCGGGTGCCCGTCCCAAGCCTCTTTCAACCTATGGGTTCCCCTTCCTCTCTTCCTTTCTCCTCGAGAATTATTTTTGAAGCGATTTGCTCATTTCACCGTGGTTCTCACCTGGGATTGGCGGCGCCCCAGCCCGGCCGGTAGCCAAGTCCTTCGCCGAGCACCTGCCGCCCCCGGGCTCGTGGCGGCCCGTGTGTGTGATGCAAGGTGCTCAGGCCGTGTCCCCGCAGGTGACCCAGCTGAGGGTGATTGTGTTTGTGCTGGACGTCAACGACAACCCACCCAAGTTCCCCTTTGAACTCAGGGTGGAGGACGTGCCTGAGGTGAGAGCCGGGTGGGGGGCGAGGGGCCTCAGAGCAGGGCTAGTGGCCTGGGCCTTGGCCTGGGGGACCAGGGGTCGAGGGTGTAGACACCACTCCCCTCCATCCCCAGGACAGTAAAGTGAACACCACTGTCATCCCTGAGACGGAACTGGAGGCTCAAGATCCCGACAAGGATGACGTCTTGTTCTACACCCTCCAAGAGGTGACCCCGGTCAGTGTCCCTGACCCCCACGCCAACTCCAAACCCTCCCGTCGGCAGCCCCTCTCCGTGTCCCCCAGGGTCTCAGGCTGAGTCGCGCCCCTCCCCCCGCCTCCCCAGGGCGCCGGTAGCTTCTTCTCCTTGCTGGGCACCAACCTGCCTGCCCTGCGGCTGGACCGGCCCCTGGACTTCTACAAGTGGCAGAGCATGAGCCTCCTGCTGCTGGTGCGGGTGAGCAGGCGGGACGCCCCCCGCTGCCCCCAGCCCCCGCTCGCAGGCCTGACCCCCGCTGCGCTCCCGCAGGACACACAGGAAGAGAACGCCCAGCCCAGCCATACGGCCACAGCCACCCTGGTCCTGGATGTGCGGCCCGCTGACCTCCGGCCCCCCTGGTTCCTGCCCTGTGCCTATTCAGACCTTTATGTCTGCATCAACGCTGAGTACCAGGGGGCCGTCCCCACAGGCCACAGACTGGTACTGGAGGTGGAGGGGGCGGGGGGAGTGTGGGCTCGGGGCCCTGCGGCCGGGCCAGAGCCCCTGGGGACCCGCTGAAGTGGGCCGCCTGCCCCAAGAGGCACCCCAAGGTGCCGGGAGCAGCAGGGCGGACGCGGGCTCCAGGCCCCCACGGTACCGATCTCGTGTACCGAGCGCAGCCTCTGTGTGACCGCTCCCTGTCCCTCCTGGGGCCCCGTCGCTCAGATCAATCCGAGGTCTTTGCGCAAATTCACCCCTACGGGGCATGCTCAGCAGCCATGTGGGGAATGGGGGCTGCGCTGGGCCCCACTTGGCGGCCCCAGGTGTCTCCCCTGTCCCTGCTCCTGCAGCCAGCCCCCCTTGTCCTGCGTCCGGGGCCCATCTACGCCGTGGACGGGGATCGGGGCGTCAACCAACGTGTCCTCTACAGCATCGTGACAGGTGAGTGCGCGCCAGAGCCCTGCCTCTGCATCCTGGACCCGGGGGGACTTGCCCGTGGGCAGAGCCAGTGGGGGCCCCAGACCTCAGGCGGACGGAGCGAGAGGCCTCACCTCCCCCTATCTTCGCAGGACAAGATGATGGCACATTTGCCATCGACGCCGACTCGGGCAACCTCACCATGACCAGGAGCGTCCCCAGCCCAAAGACCTTCACGCTGCTGGTCAAGGTGGGCACCCTGGCCAGGCCTCCATGGGGCCGGGGCTTCGAGGACCTGCTGGTCGCTGAGGCCTCCCCCACCCCCAGGGTGAGCAGTCAGACGGCGCCCGCTACTCGGTGACCTGGGTCACGATCGAGGCCCGAAGTGCCACCGGCAGCGTGCCCCAGTTCCTGCAGAGCCGCTACTATGGCACCGTGGTGCGCAACTCTGCAGTGGGCGTGGAGGTCCGAGATGCAGCCAGCCCCTCCCTGCCTCTGAGGGTCTGGGCTCAGGACCCCGACTTTCCGGTAGGCACCAGCCCCTCTGTGGGGGGAGGATCGGGGGGCAGCCTGGGCCCAGGGCTCACTGCACAGTGTCCAGGACCTCAACTCCGCCATCACGTATCGCATCACCAATAACACCGACTTCCGGATGGATGGCGAGATCGTGCGGACCGCCGCCCGGCTGACCCAAGAGGGGGTTTCCTATGCAGAGGTAAGGGTGGGGGGCACCCCCAAGGGGGGGCAACGGCGGGGCGTGTGAGGGACCAGCCCCGCTTCTGCTCCAGGTTGAGGCCATGAACACCGTGACGGCAGGCACTGCCCGCTCTGTGCTGGAGATACAGGTGCTGGAGCCTCAGGAACCCGCCCCCACAGGTGAGCCCGGCTGCTCGCCCCGGTGGGGGGCGGGGGCTCCCCGGGGCGGGTCCGCTGGACAGAGGCGAGCCCGGATCCTGTCCCTGGCCCCCCAGGTTCATCAGGGCCCCCAGAAACCCCCACACCCCCAGGGGCTGGAGGAACCACCAGCCTCTCGAGCAGCACTACCTCGGAAGCCCCCAGGCCCCCGGGGCCCTCCCAGGGACCCTCTACGACCAGCTCTGGGGGAGGCGCTGGCCCACATCCCCCCACAACCACAACTCTGAGGCCACTGGCCTCATCTACGCCTGGGGGGGCCCCCAGTGTGGGAACCAGCACCTCCCTCCCATCAGCCTCACCCAGCGGGGGCTCAACACCAACACCGGAGCCAGGAACCTCTCAGCCGCTGGCCCCTGACCCCAGCAGGACCCCCCAGCCCTCAGGTAGCACCTCCCGCTTACCCTAGTCACCCTCGGGGTGGTCCCTGGGGGTCCCGGTAGGGCAGAGTCTGCCCGGGGTGGCCCAGCACGACCACGCTGACAGTGAACTCCCGAGACAGCCTGCTCTGGGCCGGGCAGGGACAGGCCCCGGGTGCCCCCGACTAGGCAGACCGGGGAAGGTGTCCGGAGCATGGGGCGGGAGCCAGATTCGGGGTCCGGGGGACCCCGCGATTCCAGGCCTTCCGTGTACCGGCCCCAGCACTGCCTTCATGGCCTTCCAGGGTGCTGGACCCCTGGCTTCCACTGGGAGCTGGTGGGCACTGACGCCCGCCCGCCCGCCCTGCCTCCTGCAGCGCGGCCTCCCCGACGGCCCCTGGGAGCAGCCAGCTCCTCGGTCGGGGGGTGAGTAGTGCCCTTCACCAGAGCCTCAGCTGTCACGTCAGGGGGTGCTGAGCCCGGGCGGGCGGCGGGGGTGCCGGGTGCCTGCAGTAGCCAGTGGCCTTGCCAGCAGGACCCGCGGAAAGCCAAGCTGAGGACCGGCGCTTCTCCGCGGTGGACATGGCGGCCCTGGGCGGGGTGCTGGGCGCGCTGCTGCTCCTGGCTCTGATCGCCCTCGTTATCCTGGGCCACAGGCAGTTCGGCGGGCGGCTCAAGTGCTGCTCGGGAAAAGCCCTGGTGAGGCCTGAGCTGGTGGGGGCAGCCCCGAGGGCCCACGGGGGAGGGCAGGAGGGGGGGCCGGCGGACGTCCCAGCCCACGGAGTGCGGAGGCAGACACAGCAAGGAAAGGAAGGGCCAGCCCGCGGCCCTGTCCCCCGGGACGGCTCCGGGGACAGTCCCAGCCCCAGCCGGGCCAGGGCCTGGGTGATACCCTGACCGTCCCCGTCTCCCCGCCAGGACCACCAGGCGCTGGCCTTCGACAACCAGGCCTTCTCGGACCCCCACGAGGCCAACTGGGCGCCGGCTCTGCGCGCCTCCCCCGGCCCTACGCGGGCGGGGCCCCCCGAGCCCCCCGAGCCCGCGCCCCGAGAGGCCTCTGGCTCCGCAGCCGCGGGCCCTGCCCCCGGCGCCCCCGAGGCGGCCCGGGATGGAGGCAGCCCCGCCGCCGTGAGGTCCATCTTGACCAAGGAGCGGCGGCCCGACGAGGGCGGCTACAAGGCCGTGTGGTTCGGGGAGGACATCGGGGCCGAGGCCGACGTGGTGGTCCTCAACGCGCCCGCCCCCAACGCGGCCCGCGCCCCCGACTCGGGCAGCGAGCACAGCGGCGACGGGGACGACGAGGACGGGGAGCCTGGCGGGGGCTCCACCTACGTCTAGCCCGGCGCCCCCCGCCCCCCGCCCCCCGCGCCCCGGCGCACAATAAAGTCACAGTGTCCAAGCTCGGCCGCGCCCCCCCCCCCCCGTCCCCCGGCAGCTCCGCGTCCCGCTTCCCGTAAACCACCTGCCTCCGCGGGACTTCCGGGCTGGAGCCAGCTGGCGGCCCAAGTTCCTCTCCCGGTGTGACCGCGGTCGCACCCTGCGCGGCGGGGGCCCCCCTTCTTTGCCTGGGGGCCGAGGGGCCCCCCTCGGGAACAGTACTCTGGAGGGCAAGGTCCCGGGCCTGCGGGGCGCAGCGGCCGCAGGGGTGACAGAGCCCCTCTGGGGGCCTCCTCAGGGGGGGGACCTCCCTGACCCTCGTGGGTCCTCCGCGCTTTTCCTGATGAAAAGGCATCCCCAATGCCCTTCCAAATGTCTTAGTCTTAGGGGCATGTGAATGTTCTTGTCTGGATAATTCTCATTAAGAATCCAAAAGCCGGGCAGCCCCGGTGGCGCAGCGGTTTAGCGCCGCCTGCAGCCCAGGGCGGGACCCTGGAGACCCTGGATGGAGTCCCACGTCGGGCTCCCCGCATGGAGCCTGCTTCTCCCTCTGCCTGTGTCTCTGCCTCTCTCTCTCTCTTTCTGTGTGTCTCTTATGAATAAATAAAATCTTAAAAAAAAAAATAATCCAAAAGCCACCGAGTGGGGGCGCCTGGCTGGTTCCGTCGGTTCCCTGGGGACACTGGATTTCTGCTCAGGTCGTGATGTCAGGGTCCCAGGATCCAGCCGGGGTGGGGGTGGGGGTCCGCACTCAGGGAGAAGTCTTCTTGGGGACCCTCTCCCTCTGCCTGCCCCCGCCCCCAGCCCCCCAGTCTGCAGCTGTCTCTCAAATAAATATTTTTTTAAATTTTTTTATTTATTTATGAAAGTTACACAGAGAGAGAGAGAGAGAGAGAGAGGCAGAGACACAGACAGAGGGAGAAGCAGGCTCCACGAACCGGGAGCCCGAAGTGGGATTCAATCCTGAGTCTCCAGGATCGCGCCCTGGGCCAAAGGCAGGCGCCAAACCCGCTGCGCCACCCAGGGATCCCTAAAAAATAATAATCCCAAGAGGCCACCTAGATGGCCGAGTTGGTTGAGCATCCCACTCTGATCTCAGCTCCGTTTTTTTTTTTTTAAAGATTTTATTTATTTATTCATCAGAGACCCAGAGAGACGCAGAGACAAGGGCAGGAGGAGAAGCAGGCTCCCCGCGGGGAGCCCGATGCGGGACTCGACCCCCCCGGGGTCAGGCCCGGAGTCCGGGGCACTTCCGTCTGTGGACCGGCCAGTGGGCTCCACTCTGGGCCCCCTCTACTTAACACTAAAAGAGAACCTGAACTATAGGGCTGCCACTTGCCCCACGTCCTCCTTCAACACCCACTTTCCTGGAAAAAAAAGTCTGGTTCTGTGTGGGGTCTTCAGCTGAGGCCCCGGTTGGTTGCCAGGGACCCCCTGCCCCGTCCGGCCTCTGTGGGGGCGGGGTGCTCCTTGGGGCCCTCCCGCCGCCCCTGCGCGGCCCGGCCGGCACCCGGCAGCCTGCACTGCCGCCAACACACGTGGGAACCTTCCGCCGCAGCGCGAGACGCCGTAGGCTGCACCTGCGGCCGCGGCCCGCCCCCGCCCCACGCTGGCCTCATAAAGGCGCCGGTCCCCCGCCTCCCGGCGAGACGCATCTCCCGGCCCGAAGCTCCACCACGCAGGTGCTCGGAGGCCCGGCGCGTGCAGCGCGGGAACAGCCCGGGCGGCGACGGGCCCGCGGAGCCGGGGCGGGCCCGAGGGCAGGGGTCGCAGCGCCGGGGCTCCGGGGCGCGAGCGCCGAGGCCTCCCCGCGGCTTAGGTTTCGCTTTCCCAGGCGCGCGCGGTTTCGCTTTCCCGTCCCCGGGCACGCCCGCGCCGGCGTCGGTGCCGCTGTGGTCCCCGCGGGCCCCGCCAGCGCCCTCCCGCCCGGGCCGCGCCGCCCGCACCTGTGACCGCCCGCGCCGCCCCAGCAGCCCGCCGCCCGCCGCCCGCGCCCAGGCTATGGCCGTGCCCGCGGACAGGTGAGCGCCCGCCCGCCGCCGGGGTGCGCGGCCACCGGCCTCGCCCGCACCCTGACCGCCGGCCGCCGCCCGCAGGGGGGCCCCGCGCCCGCTCTTCGCAGACTGGCTCCTGGGGGAGGTGAGCAGCGGCCGCTACGAGGGCCTGCGGTGGCTGGACGCCGGCCGCACCCGCTTCCGCGTGCCCTGGAAGCACTTCGCGCGCAAGGACCTGGGGGAAGCCGACGCCCTCATCTTCAAGGTAGGCCGCGGCCGGGCGGGCAGGGGGGCTGCGGGCGGGCGGGCCCTCGGCTCACACCTTTCACCCCTCCCCAGGCCTGGGCGGTGGCCCGAGGCAGGTGGCCGCCAGGCGGCGGTGGCCGTGACCAGCTGGCCTGCGAGGCCGCGCTCCGCGCCGGCTGGAAAACCAACTTCCGCTGTGCCCTGCGCAGCACCCAGCGCTTCGTGATGCTCCAAGACAACTCCGGGGACCCCACTGACCCACATAAAGTGTATGCACTGAGCCCGAGCCGGGGTGCAGAGGTGAGGAGCCCCACGGGAGGGCCGCGGTTGGGGAGCCAGGTGCTCAGGCCCGACACAGTGCAGCGAGGGTGCTGGGACCTCGCTCTGTACCGGAGCACATCCCTGGGGCAGGCTCCGGCTTCTGAGACAGACGTGGGAGAGGCAGGTGCCAGGTGGTTGGGGACGGCGGGGAGAGCTGACTGGGCCTGCTGGGGTGGATTAGTGGTGGGGCCACCCTGCTCTGAGGGCCTACCCAGGGACACACCGTGTCCACTCGAGTCTCACCCCATTCTCCCTCAGGAGCTGCAGCGATTAACCACGGGGAGAAGGCGGGTGAAGACGCCCCACCGCTGATGGTAAGCCGGTTCTGCCCCCGGTGCTCGTGCTCCCAGGTGGGGGCTGCCCTCCTCCCTGAGCTGGGGAGCTGCTTATGCTGGCCCTGTCTTCCCTGCAGGGTGGGCTCCCTAGGCCATGCCTGGGAGGAGATGCTGGCCAGAGGCTGGGGCACAGGCTGAGCCCTGAGCCCTGTGCCCCATGCGCCCCTTTGGGCCAAGCTGGCAATGCCGAGGACCTCTTGCTCCAGGCCCTACAGCAGAGCTGCCTGGAGGACCATTTGCTGGAAGCTGCATGGGGGGTGGATGCAATCGCCCCAGGCGCTTCTGGTGAGGCTGGCCGGATGGGGGTGCTCTGCCTTGCAGGGCTGTGTGTGTGTGTGGGGGGGGAGCAGGGAGGACAGCACGGTCCTCATGGAGAGGGAGGAGGATGTGCAGTAGAGGTGGTGCAAGCCACAGCTGTGCCCATTGTCATGCTGCTCAGGCCCAGAGCTCCCTGACATGGAGCCATACCAGCCACAGGCAGCAGAGATGGCCCCAAGCCCTGAGCCCCAGGTCCTGCACCAGGCCCGGATGACAGGTGAGAGGAGCCCGTGGGAGTGTGAAGGACGGAGGGCTTGGGGGGCCAGGTGCCAGTCAAGCCCTCCTTTCCTTCCAGATACAGGCCCAGCCTCGGAGCCGTGGCAGCCCCCCCAAGAGGTGGAGCCTTGCGCCCCAGTGGCGGGGGGGCAGGTCCTGGCCAGGCCCGGCTGCTCACAGCCAGGACTGCAGGCAGAGCTCAGGGCCCTGGATGTGACCATCATGTACAAGGGCCGCACGGTGCTGCAGGAGGTGGTGTGGCATCCAAGCTTTGTGCTCCTGTACGGGCCCCCCAGCCTGGCCACCAGGGCCACCGAGCCCCACTGCGTGGCCTTCCCAAGCCCGGCCAAGCTCGCGGACCAGAAGCAGCTTCACTACACAGAGAAGCTGCTGCAACACGTGGCCCCTGGCCTGCAGCTGGAGTTACGGGGGCCGGGGCTGTGGGCCCGGCGCCTGGGCAAATGCAAGGTCTACTGGGAGGTGGGAGGGCCCCTGGGCTCAGCTAGCCCCTCCACAGCCCCCCGCCTGCTGCAGAGGAACCAGGACACCCCCATCTTCGACTTCAGCATGTTCTTCCGAGGTCAGTTACGTGTCCATCCCGGGGCCAATGCTGCCCCGCCCCCTCCCGTCCCACCGGGCCCTGCTCACCAGGTCCTGTCCTGCAGAGATGGCCGAGTTCCGAGCTCGCCGGCGTCGGGGCTCCCCATACTACACCATCTACCTGGGCTTTGGGCAGGACCTGTCGGCTGGAAGGCCCAAGGAGAAGAGCCTGGTCCTGGTGAAGGTGAGGCACGGGGTCCTGTGGGAAGGCCGTGCACAGCACCCGGCCAGCCTGCCGACACCCTCCGCCCACCCCCTCCCCCGCAGCTGGAGCCACGGCTGTGCCGGGCGCACCTGGAGTACGTGCAGCGAGAAGGGGTGTCCTCCCTGGACAGCAGCAGCCTCGGCCTCTGCCTGTCCAGCTCCAACAGCCTCTACGAGGACCTGGAACACTTCCTCATGGAGGTAGAGCCGCCTGCCTGAGCGCCGGGCTGCTCTCCCAGCCAATAAAAAGGACTTGAACCGATGTGTGGTGTCCTGACCAGGGGCGGGTGCTCAGAGGGCAGCACAGACTGAGGCTCACCCTACTTCCCTGAGGCCTGGGGAGGGACGCCACCACGCTTGCACGCACTCCCACTCAGGCCTCCCGTGCAACCCGCTCTCCTCTATCTTCACCATGAAGAAACAGGCCACACGCTTTAGAGCCAACAAACTCTACTCAAAGAATACAAAAACGCTCTGGGGACAGCAGGTGTTTGCTCCTGGCAGGTGTGCTGGGGGGTGGGCACCACGAGCGGCCGACCCAGCTGTGCGCAGGGCCCCGCCTTCCAATCCAAGCACTGCGCTGCCTGCTGGGAGGCAGCAGGCACGAGCGTTCTTTACAGCACACGACAGCAAAGCTGGGAGTGGCCTTCCCTTATTACACAGGGCAGGACATCGGGCACCCGTGAGGGGAGTCGGGGGCTCCTTCCACCCCCCAGGCCCCTCCCGATCGCCAGAGGCTTCACCTTTCAAGTACTGAGTCAATCAAGAAGTTTCTAAAGATAATCCATTTTTGATAAATTAGAACACAATGGAAACAGTGTGTATCTAGAATATACATATAAAAAAGTCCAGTTTTAAACTGTGAGCAGGCCCGGTGCACAGAGCACGTGTGATCACAGAACCCTGAATGCAGGAGTGCTGGCTGGGTGTCTTCAGAGTTTTCTGCTTCTGCCACTCCCAAAAGAATCGCTCGGGGATGGGGGCCAGCGCCCCCCGCTCTCCCCGCCCTCAGCTCTCAGGGCCCTGGGCGGGCGCCTCCTCACCAGCCTCGGCCCTGCGGTGCCTGCGCATGTGTCTGTATTTGTCCACATAGGCCTTGACCAGGTTGCCCACCTTCACGGGGTTGATCTCCCCGCTCTTGCTGTGGCATATCTGGGGGGAGGGGAGAGGCACAGATGACCCACACGTCCCCACAGGGACCACAGGACACAGAGCCTGACATCCCCCGCTGTGCCTGCCTCACACGGCGGCTGAGGGTCCGTCTCCCAGCCAGAGACTGTGGCCCGTGAGCCACGGATTTGGCCCTGATGCCCTGGGCCTGAGAACCATCAGTGTCTCGGGCTCCTGCTTTCCCACCTGCAAGCGTGGTGCGTTACGTACCTTCTGTTACTTCGCCTACGGAACAAGCGACAGTGGGTCCCGTCCCCTCCCAAACTCCAGTGCTTACCTTTCCCGAGCACCTATGAGCTACTGTGACAGGAAGATGGAAGTGGCCTCTGGCTGCAGCCAGGACGTGACCATGCTGCCCCGGCCCCCGCCCTGCCCACCCACACCCACCTTCTGTACAGCCTTGCGGAGGATGTCCTTGTACTCGTCCTTCGTCACCTCCCTCTTCTGGTAGAAGGGCTTGATGGCCAGCTTCACTTCCTCCACTGCCCGCTCCTGCATGTGCAGCTTCTTCATGTACTGAGAGCAAGGACACACGCGTGTGACCGCCCCGCCTGCACACAGGGCTGCACACGGCCCGGCCCCGAGCAGGGAGGGCCCGGACTCACCTCCTCATTCTTGGCCTTCTCTGCGGCAGGCCTGGGAGTGGCCGTCCTCTCCTCGGAGTTGCTGGAGCCAGTGGAGTGGCCGGCTGGCTCCGAGGCCGTGGCCAGGGAGGTGGGCACGGGGGCCGGGCTCTGTGCAACACCACAGCTGGCCAGGGGCAGGCTCCCCTGCAGGATGAACTGCACCGTGGGCTGGCTGGCCGGTGCGTAGGGCGGGAGGCTCATGGGCAGAGCTGGGGCGGGAGGCAGGTTGGACGTATAAACCTGGACGAAAACACAGCTTAGGGCGGCGCTCCCGGCCCCACAGCAGGAGCAGCCCTGGCCAGAGAGGGAAGTCCCTCAGCCCCAGCCTGGCACAACCCATGTGGCCGGGCACCAGACCACGTCCCTCCGGCCTAGGCACCCACCTGAGAGGGCTCAGCGTCAGGGAAGCCAGACTCTGGAAGCGCATAGCCGGGAGGAGGGGGCTCAGAGAAGGATGTCTGCTGGAAGCCCACTGAGGGGCCCATGTCCTCTGCTTCCCAGACCCCTTCCCGGGGCTTCTGAGGCCTGTGAAGCGGCGTCCCTGAGGGCCAACACAGGGGAGGTGGGTGCTCCGTGGCCACTCTGGGCCAGAAGCTGCTTCCTGGCTGAAAATTCCAGAGGAGCATCCCAGCAGCAAGGACCACGGGCCAGGCTACAGCCACCACCCTGCCTCACGGCCTACGCTGCCACCCAGAGAGAAGACCCCCCAGCGGTCACCTGGGGCCATCCTCACACACCCCCTGGTCCACTGGCCCCCCAAGCGCCCGCCGGAGCCCCCTACTCACGCAGGCCTCGGTCCTCGGCAGGGGTGCTGCTCTCTGCGTCCTGGAGGTTCCAGGTGACTCTCTTCACCAGGGCTTTGGCCCGCAGCAAGGGGGTCTGCGAGGGGCCTTCCTCCTTCCCCACGGGCACCCCGCCCACAGCCTGGCTCCCCAGGGCACTGGGCACCGGGCTGGCCCCAGCTGCATCCTGCTGGAGCAGGGGCTTCTCGTCGGGGCCCTGCGCCTGGGGCGGGGGCTGTGCGGCATCTTCGCCATGGATCAGGGACACCTCCTGTCGCATGACAGCCACGGCCAGGCTGGCGTCCTGCTGCTGGCTGGCAGGCCGCACAGCAGGGTTGGGTGGGAAGTCTCGCTCTGGGGAGGAGTCCGTGCTCTCCGGGGAGGGCGGGGAGCTCATGTCATCAAGCTGCATGAGAAAGACTTCGCTTGAAAAATCCTCAAAGATGTGCCCCGCCTCCACAGAGTCCCCATAATCAAGGTCCTCAGGCGGACACTCAGCTGGGACCTCCACAGCCGCCTTGTGGGTCTCAGCCCCCACCGGTGAGGCGTCCGCTCCCACTGAGGCCAGCGGCCTGGCTGGTTGCTCCCTGTCAGGCTTCTGCTCCTCCTGGGGAGCGGCTGCCAACTTCCTCTCCGGGGAGCGAGGCCTCGGGCGCTTCTCATGGGAACGAGGCCGCTGGTGCTCCCGGGACCTGTGCTCCGTGCTCGGCGACCTCGGTGACCTGGACCTCCGCTTCCTCCTCTCGTGGGAGCCCCACCTGATGCGAGGCCGCTCCCGGCTCCTCTCCCTCGGGTGCCGGTGTCTCCGGGCTCTGTCCAGGCTGCTGGCGGGTGAGCACTCCCTCCCCCGAGACCTGGACCCCGACCGCCTCCGCTTCCTCCTCCTGCTCTCCCTGCGTTCATGGGACGAGCTCCCTGGGCTGCCTGAGCGGGACCTGGACCTCCACCGGCCGTGACCCCAGGAGTCCCTCTTCCTCCTCCTGCCCTCCTCCTTCGCCTTCTTCCGCTTAGCTCGCTCGCGGCTGCTGGAGTGGTCACTAGAAGACCTCCGGCCCCGGGACTTGGTCTGCTGCCTCTTGGGGTGGTCCTCCCCCACCGGTGGCGACACAGACCGTGAGCTCCTGTCCCCAGAGTGGGAGCCCGAGCGGGAGCCTGAGCGGGTCCTCCGGTGCTCCCTGGCAGAGGACCGCTTCCTCTTGGCTTTCTTCCTGCCGCGGGAGCTGGACGTGGAGCGGGAGCAGGACGGGGACCTGAGCTCCACGATCCTGTGGGTGGTTGTCTGCGGCGCGTCCGGGCTGGGTGGGGCCTCTGGCTCTGCCACAGTCACGCAGGTCACTGTCCGCTCCTCGGAGCCAAAGAAAGTACTGCAGGGTAGCTGGTCCTTGTCCTCCCACGGCTCGGATGGGGACGGCCTCTGCGCCTGGGAGGCCGAGCCCCGGCCCTCAGCAGCCCCCTGGCCCAGCCCCTCTCGCTCCAGGTCGGAGGCCTCCTCGGGAGCCCTCTCGCCCCGGAGCTTGAGCATGCCGGAAGAAGGCCCCCTCGGGGGCTCGGGCTCAGCCCCGAAGACTGTCTCCACTGTGTAGGAGGTGACACAGCGCACAGTCTGCAACGTTGGGGCCTTCGGGCTGTTGATGGAGATGGTGCGAGTGATCTCGGAGGGCAGGAGGCCAGAGCCCAGGCGCTCGGGGCTGCTGCCGGCAGAACTGGAGTCGGAGCCTGTGGGGTCAAAGGGGTCGTAGATCTCACTCTTGAGCTGTTTGGTCTTCCTGATGGAGAAGAGGGGCGAGGGGTTCTCTTTCCTCTGCACCTTGTTGTCGACAGGCCGGAACGTGTTACAAAAGCCAGGGTTGGAGAGTCTGCCGGAATGCGCGGTGTTCCCGGGAATATTGATCCTGAAGCTCTCAAACGTCGAGCTGACACCCTTCCCCTTCGAGGGTCCCAGGGAGGCGGGGGACTGGGAGCCACCCCCTGAGTGTGGCCGGGGCTCTTGTGGGCCCCTGCTGCTGGGCTCGCCCTCTGCTCGGGCACCGTGGCCGGGCTGGCCGGGGCCCTCCCTGCCCGTGAGGCGGCTGATGCAGGAGCTGGGGATCTCCACGCGCTGCTCGCTGGTGGGGGCCGCATCCGCCCGTCTGCTGCCACAGTCCTCCCTTCTGACCTTTGGTATTCTGGGTAGCTCAGAGATGTCAGGCCTCCTGGGAGCTGACTTCAGGGCCTGGCCCAGCAGCGCACCAGCCGGTGGCAAGTGAGAGCAGCTACCAGAGATCTTGGAGGGTGCGGCGCTGGCGGGCAGAGTGGGCCTGTTGCCATCACATCGGGGGTCGTCCCTCTGCTTTAGGCCAGGCCCGCGCACGCCTGACGGGTTCTGAGCCTGACTTGACGGAGGGGTTACCGACGAGTCCAGTTTCACAGTCGCCCCTGTTGAGAGCGCAGGGACACGGGAAGGTGCGGGCCCACTGCGACAGCTCAGCCCTGTGCTCTGCAGCCCGCTTCCCGCGCATGGGGCTCTAGGCTGCAGGCAGGCCCTGGGCCCAGGGTGCTTGCCCCCTTGCGATGAGCCGCCTGTGCTCTTGCCCGCGCTCCATGGGAACGAAACAGGTGCTGAAAGACAAAAGGGTGAGTGGCCATCAGTCCCCACCGGCTCCTTTATGACACACAGTCCGTGGTTCGGCCCAGATCACAATGGCTTTCTCCTGCTTATTCCCGGGTGCCTGGGTGGCTGTGTGTGTGGGGAGCGTCTACTTCAGCTCAGATCATGACCTCAAGCCCTGTTGGGCTCCCTGCTCAGCAGTGAGTGTGCTTCTGCTCTCCCTCCCCCCTATCCCTGCTCATATTTACATTCTCTCTCAAATAAATAAAATCTTTTTTTAAAAATTTTTATTTATTTATGATAGTCACACACAGAAAGAGAGAGGCAGAGACATAGGAAGAGGGAGAAGCAGGCTCCATGCCTGACATGGGACTCGATCCTGGGTGTCCAGGATCGTGCCCTGGGCCAAAGGCGGGCGCTGAACCGCTGCGCCACCCAGAGATCCCTCAAATAAGTAAAATCTTAAGAAGAAAAGCTATAGGGACACCCGGGTGGCTCAGTGGTTGAGCGTCTGCCCTCGGCCCAGGGCATGGCCCTGGGGTCCTGGAATCAAGTCCTGCATCGGGCTCCCTGCATGGGGCCTGCTTCTCCCTCTGTGTCTCTGCCTCTTTCTCTGTGTCTCATGAATGAATGAATAAAATCTTAAAAAAAAAAAAAAAAAGTAAACAAATGCCCATTTCCACTTGCTCCTTGAGCTAGACCTCTGCGCACCTGGGGGCAGCACTCAGGTCTCACCTGCAGGCAGTCTCACATGACACCGTGGGGGTTTTTACTTTCTCTTAGCCTCACAGCCGTGCCCTGTGGCCGTGCAAAACACCCCCGCCACTTACAGACGCTTGTCACAAAGGGGCACAGCCTGCCCGCCCTCCATGTCGGGTCCGCCGGCAGGCGCAGGAACCTTACCATCACCTAAACCATCAGCCTGCAACCTCTGTTCAGAAGAGGACGGAGAACTAACAAAGAACTGAGAAAATCCTGCCCCTTCACATACGTTTTGAGCGGAGGATTCATCTTAGCTCCGCAAAGGTCTCATCCACCGCTCGCTCAGACACAAGGAGAACCAAAGGGTCACGTGACCCTCTCAGTTCCCAGAGCGCCAAGGCACACAGGGCTCCCCGTGGACACTGCTGGCTCCGTGCAATGGCCACCTCACCTGCTCTCTTGGCGCTGAGGGAGCCGTCCCGATGGATGATGATGTCGGCGCCGTTCATCATGAGGAGGCTCTGGCCCGACAGGATACTCCCCACCAGGTCAGGGACTGGGGCCTCGTCCACTTCGGGCTCAGGCGCCGCAGCAGGAACACTCCTCCTGTGGGTACAGACCCATGGCTGCCTCCCCATGCCCAGGACCCTCAAGCCAAGCAGGTGGACCCTCCCCCACCAGCTGCCACACGCGGAAGAGGCAGCCTGCCGGGGCCCTGAGCGAAGAGGGCATCAGACCCACCCAGCAGCTTTAAAAAAGAAAAGAAAAGCAGGGTGTTTGGAGATGAAGTCATCTGATGCTTCTGGCCCCAACTGCCACCAACAGGCCACCAACAGGCACCCTATTGACCGGTTCCATTGCTTTGTTTTGTTGGATGGGTGAACAGAAGAAAATAGTCCAGCCTGGGGCGGCAGCACGGACAGCAGCTCTGTGGCCAAGGTGGGCACACGGAGGCGGCCTCAAGCACCTACGGCCACTGGCCCCCAGCTCAGCCCAGGCAGGCTCTGGCTGACCATGCATCCTGGTGCCCTGTCCTTCAGCACACGCCCCAGAACAGGCAGGGTGAACACGCAGGGTGCCAGGCCCATATGGAGCCCTGCTGGCTCCACCCCAGGACCACGGTCCCCGCCAGCACATACCTGGAGAGCCCCATGGCCACAGGCCTGGCCACGGGCCGGTGAGAACGCAGTGCCGACTGGGACAGAACCCTCCTCTTGGCGCTCAAAGGGGAAGCAGGGTTTGTAGACTGGTCCTCACTGCTGGAGAAAGCACAGAGCCCACAGGAACGGTGACCCCACAGTGGAGGCCCAGGGAGACCCTGGCCCCTCCTCAGCTCTACTCGGGGCAGCACTTGTGCGCCAGCCCAACACGGCTTCTACCCAAGCCTCTGAGTGGGCGCAGGGCAAGGGCGGGCGGATGTGCACAACACGGCTTCTCCACATTGGCAGGTGCGGAGAGTTCCCTCCTCACCCCACCTGAAGGAATCTGAAAAGGAGTCGAGTCCTTCCCCTCATTTTACAAATGCAAAACCTGAGGCCCACTGCCCATGAAGGAAGGAGGAGGGAAGAAGGAAGGAGGAGGGAAGAAGGAAGGAGGGAAGGAAGGATGGAGGGAAGGAAGGAGGGAGAGAGGGAAGGAGGGAGGGAGGGAAGGGGGGAAGAAAGGAGGGAGGGAAGTGGAGAGGGAGGGAAGGGGAGAGGAAGGAGGGGAGTCCCCCTGCAGGGCAGCCCCCGTTACCTGTCAAAGGGGTCCAGCTCATAGGGGTCTCCAAAGAGCGACAGAGAGGCCGCTCCAATGTCCGCACGCATCAGCCCCAGAGAGGGCTCCGCTGGCTTATGCACAGAAGGGATGCAGCCTCCACAGGCCGGACCCCGGAGGCCCAGTGTCCGTGCGATGCGGGAGCGAGCTGTGGCTTCATTCTGAACCAAAGTCATAAAAAGAAAGGAATGATAAGAAAGACGGGACCTGAAGGCTCTAGAAACACCTCTGAGTAAATGCCACACCAGAGCCGCAGGGCTTGGCCTGTAGCAACGATGACGATCCACGGGTCCTTATACAGCCCAACATCCCCACGCGCAGCACACCACCACCTGCAGGAACTTTGCACGTTGCTGTTACCAGGTGGTCTGTTTTCTACAAAAATTCACAAGCAGCGAACAAACCATTCAAGGGATGACTGATTTGACAGGTGTTTTAAAAACCACCCGAGGGGCAGGGCTGAGGGGACAGCATTCCCACCTGTGCGTGCTTGGGGCCACAGTCCCCAGACACCCTGGCAGGGGAGATGGCGACATGCAGCCAAGCCCAGGCTCAGGCTCAAGCATGAAGGGTCCACACAGCGGGACACGGCCAGTGTGCCACCCACACCCACGTGTGGCCACAGCTTTGGCTTCTTGTCCCTCCAGGAAGTCCGAATGAATGAACCACCAGAGCAGCTGTTCACATGCTCCATTTAGACACAGGGAGGGGCACCTGCATGGTTAGTGCCTGCGTCTTGGCTTCGGCCCAGGTCATGATCTTGGGGGTCCTGGGATCAAGCTCTACGTCGGGTTCCCTGCTTCTCCCTGTGCCTGTGTCCCTCCCCCTGCTCCTGTGAGCTCTCACTCGCTCTCTCAAACAGAAATCCTTAAAAAAAAACAAGACAAAACCTGAGTACAGGTTTCCGTAAGCATACAGTACGTTCATCAGCCAACGGCAACGATCTGAACGTGAATCCACGTACAGATGCAGCAAGCACCTGAACGACAGCCACAACGGAGCATCTTAGGTTTCGTGTACTAAGGTGATGTCAGCGTCCAGCCCGGTAGTTGCAGGGAGGACAATCCTTCAGAGCAGGGACACGCAGCGCGGGCTGCACGCACACGGAGGGGCCCGCTCTCAAAGCCTGCTTGTGAGGAACTAGAGGACGAGGAGCCCACGGGTGACCCACTCGAGTCACCTCAGCCAGGACAAGACTGGTCTGGCGGAAAACCCGGCCGCACACCCAGCCGGCGTTCCCCTCTCGACGCCCCCAGCTCCCAGCGGCTCCACACTCTAGCTAACAATCCGGTGGCCTCCCCAGCCAGCTGGTGGCCCCGGCCCCGCCGCCCCGACACCCCCTGGGCAGCCTGCCCTCTGCGCCCCACAGGGCCCACCCTGGGGTCCCAGGAGTTGTACACAAGCCCCGGGCCGTCCAGCTGCTGGAAAGGGTCCTGGACGACCTCTTGGCCTAGCCCTAGCTTTAATCTGTGCTGCAGAAACGTTCATTTTTACAGAAAGGTGGGTGTTTCTGAGTCCTAGCACCTGCCGCGCACGGGAACGACAGCCGCAGCGACAACGTCGTCCAAGCCTACCTTTGACTTGTTCCCTTTTCTCTTCTTCACGCGGCCCTGGCGTTTCTTAGACCTCGCCCCAGAGCTCCTGCTTTTCACAGATGACCTGGGCTGCGCTTTCCTTCTTCCTGACGCTTTCTTCCGTCTTCCTGCAAAGAGCACCCTGGGAGTCTGTGCTTCGCCAGGAACCGGAGGCCCCCGCCCCTGCATGTCCCCCTCACGCAGGCGCCGCACCCGCCGGGCCCTGGCGCGTAGACGGCTGTGCGTACTGCCCCGGGGTTTTACATGGAGAAATAAACCATCACCTAAAGCTCCGTGCTTCCCATGGAGGAGCGAGAGAGGGCAGGCAGTGCAGAGGACACAGGGCGCCTCCGGAGGCCACGGATTACAGACCTGACCTCCGTAACTAGTAAGTGTTTCACGTGGTCACGTAACAAAATTAAATAAAAAACAAACCGCGACAACCCAGAGTAAAATGAAACCACCGGCTCCAGGCCCGCGCCCTCTCCAGCTAACCACAGAGGAGCCCCCAGCAGAGGGGAAACGGTTGCCGCGCATTTCCAGGAACATGTCCCGAAGGGGGCGCCGCACAAACCCCCGGGTTCAGAGACATGGGTGGCTCAAGGGGCTCCTCCTCCCAGGATGCTCCCACAGCCCCTGGGCGCCCACAGGCGCTTCAGCCCAGAAGGAGGGGTTCCACGGAGCCCCGGTGATCGGCCCTCGGGACGCCATCGACACAACCTGCGTAGCAAAGTTCTGAGTTCCTAACCCCGCCCGGACCCCGAGCTCTGCACGAGGACTCGACTAGACGTAGTCCCAAGCCCCCGAGGCCTGGGCGGCTGCCAGCACAAGAGGAAAGCCTCCCCTTGCCCTGCCCGAGTCCCCGGGGCACCGGCTCACAAGCAGGGAGACCAGCAGGGGCCGCACCCCCTCGCAGGCTGCAGGGCTGGGAGGGGCGCCCACGGCGACCTGGTTCCCTGTGCGGCCAAGTCACACGGAGACACTCGCCAGGCACGGCTGCCAGCGCAACAGGGATCTCGTTCGGCTCTGGATTCAAATAAACTATTTCTAAAGATTCTATCACATTTATGACACATTTAGAACTTTCAATGTTGAGAGTCTATCTCACAGCACTCAGGAATTCCTGTTCTCCTCGTCGGGGGCCGCAGGGGTACTGGGCTTAGGGGGAAGGGAGGAGGACCGCCTCCTTTAGAAACACATCGGAACACGCCAACAGGTTAAAGGCCGCGGGCGCCAAGGACAGGCTTTGGACCAATGCAGGGCAGGGCGGGGTGGCAGCTAGGCCAGGCCGGGGCAGGACGGCTGGGTGCAGGTTCACTACTCGTTTCCCCCAGGCCTCCCAGGGTTGACAGGGGTCTGTAAAAACAATTAAAAATTCACTAGAAAAGCCAAAAAAGGGAATCCCTGGGTGGCTCAGCGGTTCAGCGCCTGCCTTCAGCCCAGGGCGTGACCTTGGGGTCCTGGGATCGAGTCCCAAGTCGGGCTCCCTGCATGGACCCTGCTTCTCCCTCTGCCTGTGTCTCTCATGAAGAAATAAATAAAATCTTTTTTTTTTTTTTTTTTTTTTTTAAAGAAAAACCAAAAGAACCTCAAACCAAACCAAAGCCCAAACCAAAAATCCCACTGGGCAAGATGAAAGCGTGACCGGGACAGAACGATGCTCAGCTGCCCGAGCACAGGTAACGGGCGCGGCCGGTCCTCGCTGGGTACATCTTAGGGACAAAAGGAAAACCTTCCGGTCCCACCTCGAGCCACAGCACTGGCATCGCCTAAAGCAGATGGCCTGGGGCCGTCTCTGTGCGATGGAGGTGCAGTGAGCAGACACGTGCCAGCACGGAGACCTGGCACTTCTGAGCCGAGACGAGGGGAACAGTGTGAGACAGGAAGGAAGGCCCTTATGCCCTTCACGCCACATGGGACAGCCCACCAGTGGCAGAGAGCACGCACAGCACGGTCCCACGGACGGAGACAAAGGGCGCAGGCTGCCCATGCCGGCACCCCACTAGCGACAGGGCCGGACAGCACCCAGGGCTCGGCAGCAGTGGCGGGGGATGCAGGGCACGGGGACCAGCAAGGACCATCCCCGGCGCCGGGGGCCGCGCGGCTCTCGGGCCACTGGGGTAGACAGCCACGCAGCCTGAAGCGTGCCTTGAGTCTCCGAGCCCACGGTGTGCTCTTCTCCGACACCTGCCCGCAAGACCCCGGTACAGGCACACCACGAACATTCGCAGCCACCCAGTAACAGCCCAAACGACCCTCGAGGAAAACTGGAGCAACAAATTGTGCTGTGCGCCTAACGCGGATATTCCTCAACGATACACGAAGTCCGTCCATCACAGACACCACAGAGTCCAAAACCACCGCGCTGAGCGGCAAACCCGCGCATCCAAGGTCCTATGAACGTCTCACCACGTGAAAGCTGAAAACAGGCGAAGCTAACATACAGTGTGAAGAAGGGTGGCGGCTGGGGGGCCAGGGGGCCGGGGCCAGGGTGCAGGCCAGGCGGGGCAAGCGTCATCGCCATCAAGCCTGGATCTGTACTGCTGTCGCTATAACACCTCAGATCATCACCCACCAATCAAACAGGTGAGCACAAGGCCACAGTGACCTCCCCGGGTCAGCGAGGGAGGGGCAGGGCCCCTCGAGGCAAGAGCATCCCCAGATGACGATCAGAGCTCCCTCCTCACGCTCTAAGCCGCCGCCGAGCTCGAGCGGGCACCCGTGTGAGCAACTGGACCCACGCCGCCCCAGGCCTCTCCCCAGGAGGCACCCACGGACACGAGGCAAGGACAGAACGTACAGGAATTAAGCCAGGAAAAGGACAAGAAAGCAGCCAATTCATCACTTGGACAGCACCCGCGCACAAAAGCCCAGAACCAGGGTCCTCCTGCTGTGCTGCTGCGTGTAGAGGAAAAAAGGCAGTTTGGCCACAAAGTCTCACGGTCCCTAACCAAGGTCGGGGTGGCCGAGTCGCCCTGACACGCCTGCAGGGCTGTAGCTGCAGGGACCTCAAGGCCTGCAGCAACGTTCACACGTGCACAAACCAGACCCGCGCGGCCCTTCTGACCCCTGAAAATACCAGCCTGCAGAACCTGCAGGGGCTCTGGGGTGAAGCTCCTGGGGACCGAGCCACACCTGGGCTTACCTGTTCTCCTCCTGCGCTTGGGGGCCCGGGGCGTCACGGGGCGCTGGTACACGGCAGTACTCAGACCCGCAGCGACCGCCTCGATGGTCTCGTCCAGCAGAGAAGACATGAGGTACCGCGGGACATGCTGCGTGGCAAGGAGGGTGCCGTTGGCGGGGCAGCGCTCCCCCAGAGCCTTGAGGGACCCCGCACTGGCCCCCACCAGGCCACCCATGGGGGCCAGATACCCTCGGGCTGCCAGCAGGTTTAGCGGGTGTCCCCTTCTCGCTTCTCAAAGACAAACCGCGGCAGGCTTCCTGAGGGTGCTCAAGGTCTGGGAGGGCCCCCCAATAACACGTTCAGGGCGGGAACGTGGAGGGCCAGGCAGGCCGCGAGAAGCCAGCTGCAGGGCCAGGGCACCGTGCCGGTGCGGAGCAGGGCCACACAGGGAGATGGACACGGGGTCCATGGGGTCCACGGGGTCCGAGCCCCCCAGCCAGGCGCTCTGTGCTCCGCGCCTTCCCCTGGCGAGTGCCCTCCCAGTGCTGACAGCAGAGCGTGCTGCTACGGGGAGCAGTGCACGGGTGTGCGGGCCCACGGGGGGCCAGTAGGCTGTTGTGGGGCAAGCTGGGCCTGATTCCCTTCACAGCAGCCAAAACGTGGGGCTCGACCGTGCACGCGGCTGCCCTCGCACACCTCCCCCTGCCAACAGCCCCCCTCCCCAGAGCCCCTGGGCAGCTCTACAGCTGGGCTGGCGGCCACAGCCCACCCACCTGGATCCTCCTGGCAGTGGAGATCCGATTCCGGTTCACAGTCGCGCGGACCCTCTCGCTCTGCCTCGTCCTGGCAATAGCTCGGGTCCTCCCTGCGTGCGGCCGAAGCCGGCTGGTGGTGGGCACCACGTCAGCCAAGAGCAGGGCCACCTCTTCCTCGCTCACAGGACCTGCGTCTGCGAAGGACAAAGGTTCTGGACTGAGGAGCGCCCGCCACAGCCACACAGCCCTACGGGGTCTCCCACGAGAACTCTGCTGAGCGCTCCCTGGCTGGGACGGAGGTGGGGCCTTACCAGCGTCGGCAGAAGCTCCAGGCGCAGCACATTCTGGACAGAACCACTCATCCACCGGCACCTCCTGGAGAGGAGGGTCCAAACACTCCATGTGGTACCTACGGGAGCCAGAGGGCACACACAGGGTCACTGTACGACCCAGGGCCGCCGACGGCCATGCAGGTGGGTCGCAGGAGCGTGATGCACCCAGCTGCAGACAGATTCGTGTCCCCAAGTCCAGGTGGAAGCCCAGACAGCCAAAGTGGCTGCATTTGGAGATGGGATCGCTGGGGGCTGAGGTTATACGAGGTCGTGAGGGTGGGGCCCTGACCCACGGAGCGGGGTCCTTAGGAGAGGGAGGCACCCAGTGCTCCGTCTCCTGGCAGAGAAAAGGCCATGCGCACACAGCAGGAAGGCGCTGCTGGCAGCCCGGAGCGTCTCTCCAGACCTGACCCTGAGGACATGGAGCGGGCTCCGTGTGCATCACACGGGACACATCAGGCTCCGAGTGTTCCCACGTCCTTCCCACAGGGATGCTGGGCAGCTCTGCCCTCCAAAGGGGGCCCCACGGTCCCCGAAGCCTCCACAGGAGGCGTCCTATATGGAGGGACTGAGTTAGGTGGCCACGTGACCCAGGGCAGCTCCATCCCGTGGGGGACTTGCAGCTGACCGTGGCAGATGTCCTGCACCTGGAGGCTTGTCTGTGGTTGGTTGAGACCTTGGGTTGTCCCTGCTCCCCCCGCCCCCCCAGCGTCATTCAGCAGCCCCAAGAGTTTCAAATGCTGGCACCTCACACTTCACAATCCAGTCTGAGGAGCTAATACAGAAAGTACAGAAAGAAAGGCTTTGCTGAGTGAATGGAAGCGTGGCCTGACCACAGTCATCCAGTTCCTTCTATCCAGCCTTCAAGGACAGTGGTTTAGAAGAGTCACTGCTGACGCGGGCTGCCCGTGCCAGTCTTCTCCAAGCTGGCCCAAGCTTCTCCAGCCCAAGACCTGGACAAATCCCTGGCGACCTGAGCCCAGATTGAGAACCACGTACAGCTCACCGCGCTGGACCGTGGGGATCCAGGGAGCCAGGACAGGTGGAAACCCTCACCCCGTGACCCTCCCGCTGGGACCTCACACGAGAACCACAGGAATGGAAGTGAGGGCTGAGAGGTTCCTCCCGGAATGCAAGCCAGCAAGCCCAGGCCAGCATCAAGTCCTGGGCAGCACCCGCAGTGGACACCAGCCTCAGAAGCCCCCCCAGCGTGCTTTTTCAGGGGTAGGATCAGTAACAGCGTTGCTTCTCACAAAGCATTTCAAGGCTCCGACGTGGTCCACCCGGTTTTCTCCTCATGCCAAGCTCCAGGACCTCAAGTGGAGGCTGCTGGTGCGTCCACGGGCCAGGCCGCGTGGACTCACACTGACAGAGGGCCCCGCCACTGCAGCCACCCAGAACCACCCCCCTGCCCGCCAGGACGCTGCAGTGATGCGGCACCGTGACGTCCTCGGTGGTTTCCCTAGTGACTGGACACCTTTACGTTAAATTGCAAATTTTTTTTAAGCATCAAAGATAATGTGAACCTTGCTTCCTGTAAGTGAAGAGATCTGCTACACGTTTGTGTATCTACGGCTTTGTGCTTCCATCTCTAAAAGAACTGAGTCATTTCGGACTTGGTAACGACAGACATCTCACAGGAGGATTTAGCAGGCGGCAAATGTTAAGTGTGAGGATGCTTGGAGACGGATCACTATGCTCATCCGTCTGAACGTTCTAGATTCATTAGGATTTTTATATACTTGAGTTATCTGCTAAATAACCCAAGCACGTAAGACATGCTGACACGTTACATTTATGAACGCGGTTTAGGATAGTAAACAGAGTTGTGAGCTATCCCTACGTGTCACCACCAAGTTAGTAGGATTAAGAACAGACTGTGACGAAGGAGCTGAGCACCGTGGGCTTGATTCAGAAGGTGCAGGAAAACAACGAGGCCTGGTGAGCAGGAGTTCCAAGAGCCTCACCTGGGCTCCCCGCTGCCTTCGAGGCCACCAGAAGGCACCCACGTCTGGCATCCAGCTGGGGCCCCGGGCTGCAGAGGTGAGGCCAGCGACAAGGGCCACAGGCAGTCCCTCCTACCTCGAATGGCCTCTCCTGCAGCCTCCAGCTGTGCCAGGCCCACAGTGGCCCCAAGCACGTGGAAAGGACTGGTTTTACGTGAGCTGAGCTCTGAGTGCTGAGCTGCCCGCTCGGCCCCAGGGCCTCACGAGATCGTACTTCCTCAGCTTCCTGCTCGCACGCAGTCAGGTCAGTAAACGAGGCACAGGGCTGGCAAAAGCAGGGACTGGCCTCGAGGGTTCACAGGACACCCACGGCAGCCAGCCCTCTCCTGTCCTCACAGCAACCAGTGAGCAGGGGGCAATCAGACACGGCTGGGACCCCCACTGGGACCCCCTAACGGGAGCACCCACACGCAGGCAGCCACTCGTGAGAAGGGAGCCTGGACAGACCGTGCGAGTGGAGATGCCTGGGGAGGATAAACGCACAGCATGTGGCAATCGTCTGGGGAGCAAGCACGTGGCCAACTGAGCTCCACGCAGGAGGCACTGGGGAGGCAGGCCCTGGTCAGGGGTCAAAGCCTGGGCCAGTCTGCAACCAGGGGGCCTCTAGGGCCAGCTCTGGGCCACCAGGGCTCGAGACTGCTGGCCGCCTGCTGCTTCTCAGCCCAACCCTCAGAAGGGCTACCTACAAGACGAAGTTGCGGACCTGACAGCCCCATGGGCTCCTCCTACCACCACTCGTGTCTCAAGAGGCTGCCACAACCCTCTCAGCACGAGCTCACAGCAGAAAAACCCCCGAGAAATGAAGCATGACGCAAGGAGGCTGGGAAAAGGCTCCCAGGAGCCAGGGTCTGCTGGACACGGGTCACTTGGCCTCGTAGAAGGTGGGGTCCTGCACGTGACCTACGTCTGGGCTCCCGGCCCCCATTTCTCAGGTTCCCCTCGGCTCTTCTCCGTCCTGTAGCCTTATGTGCACCTCTGCTAAGCAGTCTCAGAATCTCTGGGGGAACAGCAGGGGTATAAGCGGTGGGAAGAGCCCGTGAGCCCTGCTGGCTACCAACCAGCGGCCTGGGACTCAGGTGCTCCCTACACAGGGGCCTGGCCTCAGCGGCCACAGCACACAGCGTGACGCACGGAGCAGCAGCCCTGTGTGACGTCCTGCTGGCCAGGGATCGGGACAGCAGAAGCAGCTCCTCTGCTCCTGGAGCTGCCGTGAGGGGCCCCAGGCTCACCCGGCGTCACAGCCATCACAGAGGAGCAGACGGTCCTCCCGGTCACTCCGGCCGCACACCTCACAGAAGGTCGGGTCCTCCTCTTCCTCTTCTCCGGCTCTGGCATTCTCCACTGGAATCTGAGAGCAGAAAAGCCCTGCCGGTCACACAGCAAGTGGAGCCTTATCCCCAGAGTCAGCAATTCTGCTCACGCGTAGCGGACGGAGCAGCTTCTCCTGTGGGAAGGCCCCAGAGTGGGCAGGTGGGGACCAGCCAGGACACGGTCACCGCAAATGGCAAGAGAGAAGCAGAATAAAAGCAGCAGGCCTTTATCCTCTCGAGAACCGTCCTAGGCCCCAGCAAGGGCAGGCAAACGCGCACCAGCAGGGTGGCAGCCACAGGCACGCATGGAGCACACCCTCCCCACGCAGGCTCGGAGGTGTGGGGCTCTGGCCTTCCGTTGTCTGAGCTGCCCCACGTGTGAGGGCTGTGGACACGCTCCCTTCACATGAGATGCCACCTCCGTCCCCCTCGCTGTGGCCACAGCCCGTCCCGCTCTCCCTCCACCGGTGTCAGCACTCATCCCACCCTTCTTCCAGAGCCCGGGGGTGGGGGGTGGGGGGGACTCAACTCAGGGTCCTCCCTAACCTGCTGCACTGCCTGTCACTCTCCGATGCTCTCCAGTTGGGCTAGCTCGTGTGCTCCCGGACTCTGCACCCCCATGCCTCTCGGCACACACAGGACGAGCTCAGCGTCCACATGCTCCTTTGGCAGAAGCTCCAGATAAATGAAGGCTGCCTACGTGATGCGGGGACAGGCCCAGGTTCCAGGGAAGGAGAGCAGTGTGTCTGGGTCAGGGGCCAGAGTCAGCAAAGCCAGAGCTGCCACATGCGCACAAACCTGAGCCAGCGCAGCACTGAGCCCACGAGAAACCTGCATGCCCAGCACCAAAGTCCCCATGCATCTACGGCCTTAGGCCCTTTGTAAATAAAACAGCGGGTCTACGGCTACAAGAGGCACATCTAAGGCGCGTGTCCGAGTCTCCGTGATGCTCCTCCCTGACGACAGGAGACTCATACAGGCCCTTCGAGCTCTGCAAAGCACACAAGCAAACGCATGCACTGGAGAGCAAAGGGAGCTCCTCCTTCCCCGCCCTCTCACACATGACGGGGCCCAGCGCTGTCGGGGGTGTGGCCCCTGGGGATCCCAGGCTCTACCCTCACCTTCCCTCTCCCCGTGGCTGTGAGCCAGGGAAAAGGCACGCGGGAGGGGGGAGGAAGAAGTCTGAGAAACTGCCTTCCCACCCAGAACCATTGACCCGCTTCACCCTCACGCTGCAAACGACATTTTAGTGGGTTTCTAAGGCGCACTTAACCAAAATTTGCTCACTTTAGGAAAGCTAATCAGGGTAGCCCAGGTGGCTCAGCGGTTTAGCGCCACATTCGGCCCAGGATGTGATCCTAGAGACCCAGGATTGAGTCCCACATCGGCCTCCCAGGATGGAGCCTGCTTCTCCCTCTGCCTGTGTCTCTGCCTCTCTCTCTCTGTTTCTCATGAATGAATAAATAAAATCTTTAAAAATAAAAAAAGGAAAGCCAATAAACTCCTGAAAGCACCTTCTCCCATCAGACCTGGACCAATGTCAGGAGGCATGGGGGGCAGGGGCGCTTCTCCACAGCAGCCACACTCACCTTCTTCAGGATTTTACCACCAAACCGGGCTCGAATACAAATACATTTAAATATAGTTCGATCGACGGGACAGGAATTGGCATTCTGTAAGAAATAAAAATTGTATCAGGATCCCAGAGGATTTTCACCATTAATACCAGCCATACTCAAAGAATTCCCTCAGAAATCACGAACTTGTTTAACATTGATCATCGAATCTTCACTGCACACCTATGTACCCTGTGCTAAGTCGCGGGGGCGAGGGAAGGAAAGCCAGCTGTGAGCCCACACACGTTACCCATCACTGCTGAATGCTCAACAAGCAGAAGAGTGGGGGTCCCAGGCCAGCCTCCAGCAGGGACAACCCGGTCGCTGGCCATCAGGCCCCTCCTCTGCAGCCTGTGGGCAAAGCCTTTACCCGTGTTCCCACGCACAAGGCTGCTTGACATCTCTTTCCTAGTAAATTCTGGTATTTCCTTAAATAGTGTGACTATGCATCAGATACACGTTCTGGATGCTTCTTATCAATATGGTTTGGATGCACGGAAGTTCCTTGTTTTAAAATACCTTTATCGGGTGTATCATACGTATTCTTTTTAAATGTGTATTTCGATGAGCTCTGACAAATTTCATCCACGGAGTCACCACCCAAACCCTCAGCCCCCTCCTCTCCCTCCAGGCTGTGTGCTTCCCTGGGGTCCCGGACACCCGTCCTTAGGACAGGGCTCTGGCTGCACACACAGCTAGGGACCAGCAGGCCGCCCGACGGTGGCCGGTTCATGTGCTGTTTCCAGCGTGGGTGGGTAGACAGGTTGCCTGCACACCCGAGGACAGTGGTACAGACTGGTGTCTCCTCGCCAGCTCACGGCTACCAGTGCATGAGCCCCAGGGCTCTCGAGTTACAGTCCCTCCGATCTGAGAGGTACAGGGGCTCCCATCCTCCCGTGGTCTCTGGTCTGACCTTCCGGCACCTGTGGCAAGACCTAACGGTGGAACCCACTCCCGACTCCTGCGTGCGCTGCCCTCGTGTAAAGCCTCCTGGCAGCTGCTGCCCCAGGTTAGAGGTCTGTCCCCACAGTTGCCCCGCATTTTCTTCTGAAGGCTTCAGAGCACGGCTCGCTAACTTCCCATCTTGGCTCCAGGGGGCGCTCTGTGTGCACCGTGAGCGGGGCCCTCCTCTCCATCCCACACTGGTTTACAGAGACCCGCTCTCCTCATGAGATGCCACCTGCTGGCCGCCGTGGGTGACTGTGCTCTTCAGGTCCCCACATTTGGACCGATCCTGGTGTAGTCATACTTTATAAGTCTTAGTATCCAGTGGGTGACTTCTCCCTTGTTCAAAAGGATGGGCGACTCTTGGTATTTTCTTTCCCTCCTCTATGAATTTCACAGCACTTCGAGGCTCTGGACGCTTGGTCAGGGTGGGGATGAGATGAGGGATCTCGGAGCCGGGACTTCTCCAGAAAGTGCTCCTTCTTCATTGATCTCAACTGTTTTAGAAAAACTCTTTCAAGGTCGCACATGTCTTTTTATGACTCACTTCTGAGTCTCTTAATCTTTGTTAATCTTGTGTCCAGCAATATTGCTGAATTTCATATTCTAATTGTTTGTAAAACATCTATGTTGACAAACATTATTTGCAAAGAACACCTTTTCCTATGTGACATTTCTATCTTTTTTTGCTTCCATTAATCCAGCATATTGATTAGAAGACAAACAGCCAGAACCATGTCGTGTTCCTCAGTGTATAAGGCTTTGCTGGCCAAAAAGCCCCTAAACCTTAATCTAACCCGTGCCGTGGAACAGAAACAAGTAGTGCCAGGGGCAAGGAAAACCTCAACACCACCGGGAACCGGGAGCCAGCAGCCAGCAGCCATGTGGCCACGGGGCTGGCGGGAACGTGGCGGAGGTTCAAACAGACTCCCACAGAGATGCTTCTGAGCTCTCTGGAAGAACGGGGAGCAGGGCTGGCGTTCGGGCCACGGGGTTATTGCTAATGTCACTGGGGGAGGTGGGGCATGGAGGTGGGCTACCTGCATACACCGACCATGCCGGGGAAGTTCCAGGCTGGGGAGAGGAGAGAAAACACGGAGACCAGACTTAACAGTTCTTGAAGGCGGAGATGAGCAGCAGGTGGGGGCACACATCACTCCTCCTGTCCTAGTCTACTTCTTTGAAAGTTTTTACAATAAAAAGTTTGAAATACACCGTGTATTTTTTGGTAAATTCCCTTCATCTGTTTTAAGGCTGGCTCCCTTCACTGCTGGTTATTATTACTCAGTCCCAAATTGCATCTCACGCTTTCTCTGCATCTATGAGACGATCCCACCCTGCGGGGCCACAGCACACTGGGCTGACTCTGCTGGCCACAGACTGCCTCTACATCACTCATGATTTCTGCAGGCAGGTCCTCAAGGGACACTGACCCAGAAATAACCCTCCTCTCTCCTGCCTCTTCATCCCACGCTCCACGAGCACATCACCCCACAGTGAGCTTTACTGGTAATCCCCAGAGCCAACAGCACACCAACCAAAGCAATGACCAAGCTAGGACCCAACCCTCTGGCCCCAATTTTACTGCAGAACAGAGACCACCACCCAGCAAGTGGCTGGCAGCCTGCAGGGTCACTTTCAATGGACAGAGGTCATCCTGAAGGAAGGAAGCACCCCAGAGAGAAGTGGCCTTACTCACCTTGGACCATTCCACGATACAGTCCAGACAGAAATAATGGACACAGTTCTCAGGTGTCCCCACAGCCTGGTCCCGGAAAGTATTGAGACAAATCGGGCAGCTCTCGGCATCATCATCAGAATTAAATGCACTGTTGTCTTCCAGCTTCCCCTGAGTGTCCACCACAGCCACTAACGCCTCCATGTCCTCTTCTCCTCTTCCTCCTTCTTCAGAATCTTCGGACCCTTGAGAAAGAAGAAACACCACTTTGTGAGCTGGAGCACCAGGAGCAGGCTACAGCTGCTCTCAGGAAGGCGCACTTCCAAATCCACACTCAAGAGACAGACCCCCTTCCTGCAGCCCTGCCAGGTGTGACCATCCCTGGGCACCTCACCAGAAGCAGCTCCCAAGCTAAGAGGACGGGGCACTGGCCGAGGGGGCCATGCCAGCTCTGCAAGCCCCCATCTCGATGAGGGCACAATCAGAACCTTCACCACCAGAGCAGCTCCCAGGGGCCCGCCCCTAAAAACTGCCCCTGCTCGACCAGCAGCCTCCAAATGGTGGCAACACACCCCAGAACCGTCTCAAAGCAGATGGCGTTAACAAATTATCTGCCTCCAGCTGACACCTTCCTTACAGGTGTTGTTCTCTCCTAGGAGATGGAGGGACCACAGAGTCCTAACTAGGCAGTTTGGCTACAACAGTTCTGATCAATCTGTGAGAGGCTTTGGGGCTGGGGCTTGACCAGCAGAAAGGGAGACGCTTTCAGCTCAACACAGCAGTCGACATATGTGTTTCGTTTTCCCTCCCACGAGTTCACCTGCACCAGCGGTGTGGCAGGCAAGGTCCTCACACAGCCCAGGACTCAACCATACCCAATCCCTTCAGGGGAGTACAGAGCCAGTGCCTCAATGGGCTGTCATCACCTAGTCCCTGTGGCAGCCGCTGCGAGGCAGAGGGAAGTAATCCCTGGCGGCTCAACCTAATCAGGTGAATCCTTCAGAAGCCGTTCTCCCCGGCGGGTCACAGAGCAACGTGCTCCTGCAGGTGTGGAAGCGATCAGCTGTGAACTGCTGCTGACCAAGGGGCCAGCCTCCGCGAGCGGAGACCCCAGCCGACGGCCAGCCAGGGGTCAGGACTTCAGCCCTACTCCCTCGAGGACCTCAACTCTGCCAACCAGCCGACCTTGGAGGATGACCCTGAGCCTCGGATGGGAACCGTGGCCCGGGGACTCCTGAGGTCAGCAGCTGAGACCTGAGCAAAGGACCAGCAACCACACCGGGGCTGCTGAGCCTGGAACCCCGGAGACGGTCAGCACACCATCCTGGGCAGCCAGAGAAAAACAACTAATGAAACTGGTACGCAAACATTTTGGAAAAGGGCAGGTGGGAAGCTACAGAGAATGGGCTTCTCTCAGCTTCCCCACTTCACTAAGGGTCAAGTGAGCACAAGTACGTTGAAACCAGATGATCACTCTTCCCACGGAATTCTGAAAGGCAGAATTGGCCATCTGAGGGCCCCGTGGCCCCTGCACAGAGTCTGGGCACATGGAGCAACGTCTCCGAAGCCTCTGAGGGATGGCGACCAGCAATGACGAGGGTGCTAAAGATCTGTGTGGGCGCACGAGGCGGAGCCATCTACCCCCACCCACCCTCTCTCAGGGGCTGCCGGGGATGGCCCCAGCTCGACAAGGGGTCACACCGAGGAAGGTGCAGGGAAGTGTGCAGGCCTGGCCTGGCAGCGGGCTTGAAAACCCCAGTGTGGACAAGTGCAGGGTCCCCAAGAACACAGCCCAGGCTGGAGCCAGAAATGGGGGTGCCACGGAGCTGCGCCCTCAGCAGGCCACAGTGACTCATGGTCCCATAGCCATCACAGCTCCCTGTGGAGCACGTGCGGCCTGGGGAGCTGGTGAGACTACAGATCAGAGGCCTGAGTTCTCAGTTTTTGTGTTAAGCCTTAAGAACATTATATATATATATATATATATATTTTAATAAATTTATTTTATTTTTTTAAATTTTTATTTATGATAGTCACAGAGAGAGAGAGAGAGAGAGAGAGAGAGAGAGAGAGAGAGAGGCAGAGACACAGGCAGAGGGAGAAGCAGGCTCCATGCACCGGGAGCCCGATGTGGGACTCGATCCCGGGTCTCCAGGATCGCGCCCTGGGCCAAAGGCAGGCGCTAAACCGCTGCTCCACCCAGGGATCCCTATATTTTTAAGATTTATTAATTTTAGGGGCGCCTGGATGGCCCAATCAGTAAAGCATCTGCATTCAGCTCAAGTCATAATCTAAAGGTCGTGAGGTTGAGCCCTGCATCAGGCTCCCTGGTCAGTGGGGAGTATGCTTCTCCTTTTCCCTGACTGTCCTCTGTCAAATAAATAAATAAAATCTTTTTTAAAAATTTATTTATTTTAAAGAGAGAACGTGTGTGTGCAATGCATGTGTGTGCAAGCAGGGGGAGGGGCAGAGAGAGGGGGAGAGAATCTTAAGCAGACTCCCTGCTGAGCACAGATACACACACACACACACACACACACACACACCCCACCACGCATGGCCTGAGCTGAAATCAAGAGTCGGACGCTCATCCAACTGAGCCACCCAGGCGCCCCTTAAGCAGAGAATACTTAAAGCTGGAAACTTTAAGCGCCTGCCCTTGGCTCAGATCATGGTCCTGGGGTCCTGGGGTCAGGCTCCCTGCTCAGGGGAGAATCTGCTTCTCCCTCTCCTTCTGCCTCCCTCCCGCTCACACTCTACCTCAAATAAATAAAATCTTGAGGGAAAAAAAAAAAAAGAGTTGGAAACTCCACAAAGCAATGAAGCAAGTGATTTTCAGGGATATAAATATTAGGGCAAGAAGAGCAACAAGCATAAGGAGCCACTCTGGAAAGGGCCAGCCCACTGGGATACAGGAAACGCCCTTCTCAAGGTCTGATGACACTTCCCACTTGCTAAGGAGTCAGTCACATCTCTCATTCCAAAGGCTGGGGCTGGAGGAACAAAGGGCACTGGCCTGCCAGCCAGGACCAGGGCCTCAGGGCCCTCCCTCCCCATAGCACCTGCAGGCCCTGCACCCGCCCCTCCCTCCCTCCTGGGCACTGAGCTCTGTGCCACATGGCCCTGCACAGCAGCACTCTGTCCACTACTGCCCGGCCACCTCCTGCCATCCTTCACATCACAGGTCAGACGGGTCTCTCTGGAAGCTTCTCACCACTCCAGGTGCACAGAACCCCTCTTCTGGCAATGCCCCTGCACACCCACCCTTGGCATTTATCACCCTTGTAACTGCTGCTTCATGCCACCGTCTTTGCCGCTAAGAGCTGAACTGGCTTCTGCACTCTGTCCCGGCCCCACCCAGATTCTCTGGCACCCAGCAGCTCTTTAAACCCTTGCTCAAGGGATGAACCAACATCTTCTGCCTTCAGCCCTGCCGATGCTATGCCCAAGACCTGCCGCAGGTAAGCCCAATGTCCTAACTCAATCCTGGGGGGACTAGCACAAGAACCGTATTTGTGACCAGCAAACTCAGGACAGAGTTCATGTCCTTGTGTACAGGATTCACAAGTATGTCACCAATACACACAAAGTTGCAAACTCACACTGGCTCATGCTACTGCAGTCCCACACATAGGGAGCTACCCTTCTGTTAACATTCTAACAAGGATAACCACAGAACCTGAGATCCACAGGTCATGGTATCTGCTTTAGAACCATGCTTCTCCGGCTTGCTGACTACGCCAGAAGCAAAGTAGCAGTGTGCCAACCCCACAACATCCAGCATTCTATGAGCAGAGCCCAGGGTGCCCTCCCTCCGAGGAAGGCGAGCACAGCTGGCCTCAGATAGGGTGGCCCAGACTGGGCACCGTGTAGGCCATGCACCAGCCAGGGTGGCCAGGAGGTGGTGTGAACCCAACCAGAGTCCCTTAAGGCAATGTTCCCTGTGCAGAAATTCAAGGGCATGAGTGTCAACCAGTGTAAACGTGCAGGGAATTCCTTAATAAAGTCATTCCCTGCATTTGCCAGGTATCTGAGGGGCTCTTGTCAGAGGAGTGAGAGTAAGCCCAGAATGGCTCCACCAACCTGGCCTGTGAAGAGTCCTGGCCAGGCAGCCTTGGGCCACAGCAAACCTGTGCTCATGCTAGACCTTCCCTGGACCCAGGTGGGTCGGGGAGCACAGGTCACCAAAAGCCGTCTATTCCTTATGCCAGAAAATCCACTCTGCCGTGCTCACCCTGCGAAGACCTTGGTTATGTGGCTCCACTTTAATGAAGTTGTGCTGTCACACAGAACTCTGAAACAAAGGATCACATCGACAGCAAGCCGCTGCCCCAGTGGGAGGTGAGGGCTCACAGCAGGGGACTGCCAGGGGAGGCCTGCTCCCCCGTTCCTCACAGCCCTCAGCTGGCCAGTGTGCTCAAGGCATCAACTCCACCAACAACGTTTTGTAAAACCTCGGGCTCCCTGTCACAGCGAGAGAAAGTATCAGGAGGCCGCCCAAATGTCGGCCTTCTCACCAGACTGGTCCTCTCCATCGGTGCTGTAGCTGCGCTCACTGCCCGTGTCATCCTCAGAGACCTCGCTGGTGCCATCACTGCTTTCTTCTAAAGTAAAGAGGTGAAAACACAGGCCCTGAGAAAAGGTTACAACCAAGGCAGCAAAGAGCTAGGGCTGGTTCACAGATGTGCCTGCCAGAGGCACTATGAGTGGCTGTCCACGTGGGAACAGGTGTAGGAAAAGCACCTCCCTTTGTCTGTTTACATCTTACTACTTAGATGAATAAGATAAATACATGTACCACTCGCACAATTAGAAGCAAAGAATAACTTTTCTAAAAAGATTAACAGCTGAAAGTCAACACCCGTAGATGACTCTTTTGGGAACTCTGGGGGCAGCCTGGGGGGCTCAGCAGCTTGGCGCCACTAAGGTCCAGGGTGTGGTCCTGGAGACCCAGGATGGAGTCCCACCTTGGGCTCCCTGCAGGGAGCCTGCTTCTCCCTCTGCCTGTGTCTCTGCTTTTCTCTTTGTCTCTCTCATGAATAAATAAATAAAGTCTTAAAAAAAAAAAAAGGGAACTCTGCTTTTCCTAGAGCCAACAACCTGGAGAAAACACGAGGTGGCCCTGCTGCTTCTGAGAGGTGCCAGCCGCAAGCCCATGCTCCCCCAGCTCTGTGTGGAAGGAGTGGGAGGCTGGCTCACCAGCATTGCTGGCCAGGGCAGCAGGGCTGAGTCGACGATGTCCATCTGGCCCTGGGCTTCGGTCCACAAGCTCATCCAAGCTGTCGTCATCCATCACTGGACATTGGCGTTCGGCTCTGAAACAAACCAGAGTCAAAAAGTTCCCGTCCCCAGATGCAGCGCTCTCCTGAAAGCCCGACAGTCACTCGCTACACACCGCGACCGGGTGACGTGTGCCTCTCTAGGACAGGGAGGCCAAGCCAGGAGACAGAAGACAAAGCAATTCGAACCACAAAACTGTGCCTACAGAGAAAAAAAAAGACACTGATTCCCATCTATAGAGTGACGTTCAAAGTGAAATACCAACTTATAACAAACACGATTTAGCTCCGGTCCGGTCAGGTACCTATAGCACCTCAGCGCTCCTAAGGGATCCCGACACTAGGGTGAATGAAACGGCTTATCCTGAGCTGCGGCAAAGCAGGGCTTTCAATGTAGCGGGGCCAAGTCTGAGGTCAGAGGAGAGGGGTCACACTAAAGACCAGAAGGCAGAGAGGCAAGGCAAGGGCCGGGGAAGGTGGGTCCAGCCAGGTAAGGCTCTCGTCGTGGATCCCACAGGCAGGCTTCTTCTAGGATGATGTTTCCTAAAATAGCGAGGGCATGTTAATCTGAGGAAACTATCAACTTCCTCATATCGTTTGTACCTGGAAATAGCATACTACGAGGTGCTTTTGTACAATTACCAACCCCTTAAAGCTTCCACTTTTCTTCTACTTAGTGTTTGACGGTTAAGAAAAAGAGCCACGGTCCCACTCAACTAAGGGTGAGCACACTGTTTGGTGGCTCAGCAACACTGCGGGACCCAGGCATCCTGCTGGAGGTGTACAGACCACAGGGCAGGACAGCGCCACAGCCCTTCCAGGTGTCACCACCATTCCCACAACTGGACTCCACACAGTGGTACTTGGACACCTGCTCCAATACCTAACCAGGCCCGTAAGTGTGAGCACCTTTCCTGCCCTACAACAGAGGTGAATATAGTTGGCCCTTGAAAAACACAGGTTTGAACTGCACAAACCCACTCAGATCCACTCTGTGCATATTTTTTGGATGAGTACAGTTACTATATGTGTGTTTTCCTTCCTTTCAATTTTCTTCGTAGCATATTCCCCTCTAGCTTACTTTGTTAGGATACGCTACATAACCACACAAAACACGCGTTTATCAACTGTCTGTGTTATCAGTGAGGCTTCTGCTCAACAGTACACCATCATCGAAAGATCTACTCAGATTTTCCACTGCATGGTGATCAGCAGCCCTAAATCCCGGTATTGCTCAAGGGTTGACAGTACTAACACACGAAAACCTACCAGAGACACTTCAGACACCAGAAAACGTGACCCCCTGAGGCCACCCAAGAGAGGACAGAGCACAGCCGAGGGTGGTTTCTAGGGTGCAGATCCTTACCTTGATAATGTGTTACACAAGCACAAGGTCAAAACTATGAACGAACAGCCCCTGGCTTCTCCCCTAGTGCACTAAGATCTAGGTCCACCCGGGACGGCCAGTGGCAGGACCTGCCTCAGAGGGCTACCTGAAAAAGTCAACAAGACCACGGTGAGGTCTGGCACAACAGGGGCTTGCCAGAAATACCAGCCCCCGAGTCCCTGCACCTGTGGGGTTAGGTCCCGTGGGCCCGGTGCTCCTCTACCACAGCTTGTGAGGGCAGCAGTAGAGTGTCAACTAGGAAGCTGTCACTATCCGTCCCTCCATCACCACATGACAGGGAACCCCTGGCCAAGATCCCAGGTAGCCTCTGAAAGTATTTCCCAGAGCAAACACCTGTGCAAACACCGAGGAAGACTAGAGACCCCACGACTAGAGACCCCCCAGCAGCCCTTTCCCTGTCTGGATGTCTGCAGTCAGAACTGTGTTAACCGGGACCCCAGCCTAGGACCTACTGGCCCCACCTGCAGCTCAGCTCAGACGTGCCTGCCCACATCCACCATCCCCGCCTCCACCGACATGTTCCAGACCACAGGCCAGTGCTGGTGGTGCTCTGTGGCTCTCCCGCTCTACCTCCAGATTCAGGGGGGTTTAGAGGAAATAATTAAACCTCCAAATGCAATAACCCAAAGCACCTATGACTCCAACCGTTACTAAGGAAGCATAAAGGACTTCTGGTGGTAACTGGCACCTGGGCCAGGTCCAGCAGGTCACACTCAGCCAGGACCGTCGTCCAGTACTGGCGGTCTGCCCACACGGAGGGAGACCTAGAAACTGTGAACTGCAATAGGAGTGAAGAAGTCAGGCCGTCAAGGTCTACACGGGGCTGACCCGGCCAGCGAGAGTCCAGGCTGGGCGGCTGCGGAGAGGCCCCCAGCCACCCGCCTGGCACGAAGAACGCACTGGAAGGTGCCAGGCACTTCCTCCGACTCCAAGGCAGACCGCCGCGGTCCCGGGAGGCCTCAACCGCAGCCAGGGGCTTGGCGGGACCCCCGGCCGGGCGGAGGCTCGCGCACGGGTTAGCACCTGCTCCCTAGAACGGCAGGTGCTACAGCCCCCTAAGCCGCAAGCTGAGGCACGAGCGCCGCTGCAAACAGCGCGGAGCAGGAGTCCGGGCTCCGACGGGCCCCGTGCAGGACAGAAGGGCAGTACCTCCTCCCGGGCGTGCTGTGAGGACGGCGGGAGCTAGCAGCAAAGCATCCCGCGAACGCTCGGCCGCCGGGACCGCCGGGACCGCGACGAGGCCGCTGCGAGCAGGGACGACCAGGAGCTGGAAACGAGTGGGCACACGGTCACACGCCGCCCACCCCGGGGAGGGCGACAGCCCGGGCGGCGGCCCGAGGGGCCCCACCGCCCGCCCGGGGCCCGCCCGCCCCGCCCCCCGCCGCCCGGGGCCCGCCCTCCCCGCCCCCCCGCCCGCCGCCCGCCCGGAGCCAGCGCAGCGCAGGCCTCGCCCCGCGGGGCAGGCCGCAGACAAAGCGCGCGGCGCTCGGGGACTGCCCTCGCGGCCGGGACCCCGAGACCGCCGCGGGCCCCGCACGTACCCGAGAGTCTGGCGTCCCTCCAGCACACCCCCGGAGCCGGCCGCCGCCGCCCGAGCACCCGCCTCGACTAGGCCGCCGCCGCCACCGCCGCCGCCGCCGCGCGCTCCCCGACCCGGAAGTGCACGGACCCGGCTTCCGGGGCCCTCCCGCCCCGCCCCGCTCGTAAGCGGGAACCACTGGGCCGGGGGGGGGGGAGACGAGCCTGAAGTGGCGGAGGACGCCCTCGCCGCGGCCGGGGGCCTCCAGACCTCGAAGGCACCGCCCGAGGCCGCCCGCCGCCAGGGAAGACCAGCGTCCGGAGCAACTCGTGGTGTCTGGGCCCCCGCCTGTAGGCTGCTCCGCGTCGGCCTCCCCCGCCGGGAATGATACAGTCCGGGCCCCGCCCCCCGCCCGGGCCGAATGGAAGCGGCCGTCCACCGCCCCTGAGACCCCGCCCCCGGACACGCCCCCACATGGAGGCCCCGCCCTCCCGCTGTTGGCCACGCCCCCAGCCCCGCGGGGCCCGCCGCTCCGCCGCCGCGGCTTCCACCAGGTGCAGGGCACCGCCTGGGGGGACCCCAGCCCCCGTCCCGTCGGGTCCAGACGCGGGAAAGCACCGGCGCCGCCCGGCACCGCCCCGCGCGCGGTTGTGAGCAGCCGACTGGCGCTGCGGGGTAGGATCCGGGCTCGAGGAGCCTCGGGCAGGCCCGGCCAGTGTTACTCCGGGGATGAGGGTGCACCGGGCGAGCTCCTGGGGGCCCCACCTGGGAAGGAGGCCAGGCCCGGGGGGCGGGGCAGGGCGGACCCGGCGGGGCTGGGGCTCAGGTGCAGGAAGATTCTGAAGAGAGGGGATTTGCTGAGAGATGTGCGGAGTAGACCCAGGGGAGCCTGGGAGAGGGGCATCCGGAAGCCAGGCGAGGACGACAGCACCAGGCGAGGACGACAGCAGCCGGGCCCTGGATGCAGTGAGGCGGGGTCCCTGACACCCAGCGCAGCAGCCCGGGGGTGGGGGGAGAGTAGCCAGCGCCCCAACTCTTGCAAGTGGCTCTGCTGCGACAGGAAGGAAGAGCGGGGCCCGCCAAGGGAGGGCTGCGTTTTCTGCTCCACCGGAGAAATAACTGCTAGTTCAGACTCTGAAACGGACTCTGACAAAAGGGACAATGGAAGATGTCAGAGATGCGGAAGACCCTGGAGCAAATCGTCTCCACGGGCCACAGGGTTGGGGTCTGGAGAGGGGTGGCCCTGGGTGTCCCCCAGGCCAGGTGCTTGAACCAGTGTATCAGTCGTGTACCCATAAGCAAGCAGAGCTTCTGGACCTCTCTGTGCCTCCCCTTCCTTGGCTGTAAAACAGGGAGGTCGAGGGCTGGCTGGATGAGGATTGGGGTCCAGCACAGGTACTGCGACTACCCTGTGCCAGGCACCTCCCCCTTCCTCTCTGCCTGGAGCTTAGCTAGTGCTGGCCCTACCTGCTGAAGACCATTGGACAGAAGGATGCACCCCGCAGAGGTTTCCACATGGCATATTGGGGCACCTCCTCCTGCAAAGGAGTTGGGCTATCACCTTGTAGCCAACTTGGAGTCCCCCTGGAGAGGGGCAGCCCTTCCTACCTTCACCCGCGGTTCTTCCTGGGGGCTCCTGGAAAATTATCATAATAAACACATGCACCCACGATGACATGTAGAGAAACTCAGCAGGCATCCTCGGGCAGCGCACAGCCTACCCAGCCACGTCAGCCTGTGCTCAGATGTGAGATGTGCCCCAGGGAACTTCCCAGAGCCATTGGTCTGGGCCCAAATTGAACATGGGTGGTACCCCTTGAGAGCATAGGCACATACCTATACCTCCCAAGTAGCGATGCCCCCTCACAGGCATCTGGGTACCCTCGTTGTGTACATGCATCGGTACGGCAACGTCCTCTGCACACTGACTAGCCACTCCCCTGCTCCTCTCATGTGCTCCTTCCAAGCCCTGCCCCCTGTGCCTCGCAGACCCGCTCTCTGCACCCCTGGCTGGGTGTGCGGTGTGTGCTAGTACGCCCTGTCCCGCCCCTGCAGGGCACAGGCAGGAACACGCAGGGATGCACACTTCCGTCCTGTACAGGAGGGGGACACATGGCTGGGGGCTACTTTGGTTCTGTCCAGTCCGGGCCGGGGCTTTCCCCTGCCGTCAGGCCTGCCCGCAAATACAGGGCCAGAGCCAGGGGAGGAGACAGGTACAGCCATGTTCCCTGACTTAGGAAGGGGGGCATACTAGTGTCCCAGGCCTGCCCTAAAAAATGACCACCAGCTGGGTAACTTAATACAGCAGCCCCGGAAGTCACAAATCCAGAACCCAAGGCAGCTGTGCTCCCTTAGAAATCTGCAGGAAATCCTTTCTTGCTTCTGGCTTTTGGTGTTCCAGGCTTCCTTGGCTTGTGGCCACATCATCCCAGACTTTGCCTGTCTTCAGGCAGCCTTACTTCCTGTGTGTCTGTATCTCTCATTTATCTCATATAAGTGCATTTGTCATTGGATTTAGGGCACACCCAGGGAAACCTGGATTCCTCAGAACCCTACCTCAGAACCCTTAATTATAGCTGCAGAGACCCTTTTTCCAAATAAGGTAGCATTCACATGGTCTAGGCATTAGGATACAGACATTTTTTCGAGGGGGCACTATTCAACCCACCCCAGAGGGTGGTAAGGGGTGCATCTGGAAGCAGCAGGACTTGGGGCCACAGCTGGAGAGTGTCCAAGACAGGAAAGGCAAGACAGGAACTCAGTCACCTGACTTCTGGTTTTGCTGTGACCCTGAATCCCACACTTCTTTCCTCCAAACCTCTACCCTGCCTCCGCAGGGATCCTGCAGATTCCGAGGGGTTCCTTCCAACCACATGATCCAAGCTTTGCTGACCCCTCCACTTCTGACCCCCGGTACAACCGAGCCACCTCCTGGGGCCTCTGTGCTCTTCCTCCACCCACAGGTGACCACATCCACAGCATCCTGTCCTCGAATTTCTATCCCTGGGCTCTGGGCTGCTGACATCCAGGGCAAGGCCCACACGTCCCTGGAACCTCAGCACTTAGCCACTCAAGCAGCGCTTTCAAAGGAAGAAATAACGTGGCCATGATGATGGGGGGGGGGGCGCAGGAGGGTCTGTCCTGGGTTTGGGGCATCTGCTGGGCTCCAGCACATGTGGGACGCAGGGACGTGGCTGGAGGAACGCAGAGCCAGGAACACATGGTGTAGAGGGCGGGGTGGGGGGGTGGTTACAGGAGGACCCCCAGGGACCAGAGGGCTGAGGCTGAGGAGCACGGCGGCCCGGGGCAGTGAAGGCCCGGAGTCGGGTTCTCCAGGGAGGCCGGGGGTCTGACACCTGCGGCACCCGGAGGGAGGGAGGGAGGGTGGGAGGCTCCGGCTTCCTGGGCAGGGGCACAGAGGGCTTAGGAGGACTCCTGCAGCAGGAACAAAAGGGGAGCAAGCATCTCTGCAGCCCGTTGGACTCCGCCCGGGGGTCCCCTCGGCCACGGAGGCGGGAGGGGCCGTGCAGGCGCGGGCGGCAGGGCCAAGCCTCCCCGGCCCACCCAGGGCGCAGGGCCCCAGGTCTGAAGCAGTCCTTCCTCCGGCCTCACACTTTTTCCAAGCCTAGACAGGACGGGCCGGAGCGCGGGGGTGCAGCGCCGCGGGCCCTGTGGACTCGGCGCCCTCCAGGCCGACGCGCCCCGCCCGAGGGCCCCGGAGCCGCCGCCGCAGCCCCGCGCTCCATGTGCGTCCCGAGGGCGCGGCGGGCTACGTGCGCCCGAGCCCCTCGCGTCCCGGAGCTACCGGCCGGCCTCGAGGGCGGTGGGGCGGGAGCGCCTCGGGCCGTACCACCCGCCCGGGCCGCGGGGGAGCCGCCCGCACGGCCGCAGCCCGGCGCCGGCAGGCCCCGCCCGGCAGGTGGCGGCCCCGCCCCGAGGCCGACGTGCGGAAAGGAACGCGCCGGCCGCGCCCGCGAGGGGCCGCGCGGCGGTGGGCGTGGCGCCCCGCCCCCTCCTCGCGCCCACTGGCTGGGGAGCAGCGGGGCGGGCCCGGCCCGACCGGCCATTGGCTGCGAGAGCCGCACATTTGCATATGGGCGGGGCGCCGGGGGCGGGCGGGCGCCGGGCGCGGAGCGGGCGGGGGGCGCGCGGGGGCGCCGGGGGGCCCGCTGCCGCCGCCGGATTTGGGCTGAGCGCCGGCGACGGCCCCGCTCCGCGGCTGCAGGTGACGCGCGAGGGGTCCCGGGCCGGCGGGCGGGGGCTCGGACGCACAAGTTGGAGGGGAAGGAGGGGTCGGGGGTGGGGGCCGGCTCCTCCGTCCACCCGGGGTCCCTCCAGGCGCAGGGCAGCCACTGCCCACCGCACACTGCGCTGCTCTGGACCCACTGTGCGTGTGACAGCGGCTGATCTGTCCCTGGGCAGCGCGACCGCCTCGGCCCCCCTGGGACCCTGCTCTGTCGGGCCGGGACAGCCAGCCCAGGTGGGAGGGCGAGCGCCCAGGCGGGCAGAGGCCAGGGCGCCCCCGAGGCCCGGTCCGCCCGGCTGCGCTCAGCAGGGGTGGGGAGGAAGGGGTAGCCTCGTGGGGCTGCGCAGCCCTCCACTCGCGGGGCTCACGTTGCGCCAGCTGCGCCATTGGAGGGAACTTTCATTCCTTGTGTGTCTCAGGGGCCGCGGGACGTGCAGAGTTGCGGGATGGCCCTCGCACTACTGCCGAGCTGAGGCGGCCCTGGGCAGACCCGGGGCCCCCAGGCCCGGAGCCCCTACCATCAGCCTCTTGAGGGCCACCTCGGGGAACCTTCTTAAGGAAGATGGTGATGGATTTGGCTTTTTCGGTGCGTCACTGCCCCTTCAGCAAGGCCGCTAAAGGAGTCGGAGTGACAAGGACCCACTTGTGGTGCCCAGTGACATGCCCCTCCCACAGGTGGTGGGCACCTGCCAGAGATGCCAGCCTGTCTGCGGGGGGTTCTCTGTCCACTGTTAAGATCTGCCGCTGGCGCTGGGAGCCGGCCCAGAGGAGCGTCCAGACTTGCGGGACCAGGAGGCCTGCAGCGCTGGGCTCCTCCCAAACCGTGGGGGGTGATGGCTGGAGCTGGGCCTGCACTTGTCAGAGCAGCCGGAGGGAGAGGCGGGCTTAGGTGAGACCTTGCATGGACTTCACTCACCTGTGGAGGGACCGTGTCCTGAAGGTCACTGTGGGTGTACTGGGGGTCACACCCAGCAGGCCTGGCAGGGCCAGGTTCCGCAGGTGACGGGGACCTTGTGGGTGGCCTTGGCCCCGTGAGCCCCAGTGTTCTCAGCCAGCCCACAGGGTATTTTGCAGGGGGGGCCGTGCGGGAACTCTGCGGTCGGGAGGGGCTCCGGTGCCATCCCCAACCTGGCCTGCCCCTGCAGAGTGACAGTGGCTGCCCCGGTCTTTACACCAAGCGGGGTCCTGTCTCACCTTGCTGGGGAACTGGCCTGACCTGGCTTGGTCCTGCCCTGCCCTGGAATGATGTGTGTGTGTGTGCCCGGGGCCGGGGGCGGGGAGCTGGGCCTCTCAGCACCGCGTAGCTCACGGATTGTTTTCAGAGTGCAGTTTAAAGCTCCAAAGTAGGGATCCCTGGGTGGCGCAGTGGTTTGGCGCCTGCCTTTGGCCCAGGGCGCGATCCTGGAGACCCAGGATCGAGTCCCACATCGGGCTCCCGGTGCATGGAGCCTGCTTCTCCCTCTACCTGTGTCTCTGCCTCTCTCTCTCTCTCTGTGACTGTCATAAAAAAAAAAAAAAATTAAAGCTCCAAAGTAAACTTTTCAGCAACTCCAGCGTTTGCTTAGTGATTTGAAGCACTTCTGGCAACTTTTTGGGGATGTGGGATTCGGGCCACCTGCAACAGCCACAGAGGAGGAAGGTTCTGCATTCCCCACCTCGGAGCGCAGCAGCCACTGAGGACCTCTCCAAGGCTTCTTCAACCAGCAGGAGCCCAGGGACAGGTCCCTGGTGAGGTCTTCACAAGGAACAGGTGTTCCCTGAAAACAGACACAGGAGACCAGGGGTGCACAAGCTCTGCCAGCGCCGGGACTGCTTCCTTTTGGGGGTGGGAATGCCCAAGAGGGGGAGGGCATGGGCTCATCCCCAGCGAGCACTGGCTTTGCCCTGTGCTGGCCAATGTGCTCAGCTGGGGAGAAGACCCTGTGCTGGGGCTCAGGGCAGGTGCCCCGAGGTACACCCAACCCTCCTGAGCACAGGTGAGGGTTATGAGTGGGGAGAGCAGGCCCCTTGGACCTGGTGGCAACTGCCCTAGCCCCAGCTTGCCCACCCAGGGCACGACACAATCAGCATTTGCAGTCCAGGCTATACGCCCATGTGACCTGGCATTTGGCCCCGTCAGCCATGGGCTGCTGTGAGGTAGATGGTGGGCTCAGGTGGGACCCGAGGTAGGAGCCAAGCAGGGCTGAGGGCCTTGGGAGTGAGGAGTCTGGGCCAGAAGCCCCCTCCTGCTGTCTGGCCTGTCCAGTGGCTCCCTCTCCCGTCCCATCTGGGGCGGGAAGTATCCATTCCTAGTTACCCCCCAGCCCCCACCAGCTGTGCTCTGGGTGGCTTCCTTTCTCCTTACTCGGGACTTCATGTCCCCTACAGTTGGCCCCAAAAGAAGTAGGGAACACCGGGCCCAGCTCAGGAGCCACTCCAGAGGGCTCAGTCCCTCCCAAAGTTCAGCACAAAGACCGCCATCATCTAGGGTGCCTCCACCTGTTCCCAGTGGTTGCTCCGAGCCCGTGGGTCCTAACCATCACTAGCTGCAGTGCTCACAGGTGGGACCCGCAGCCCACCCCACCCGCAGTCACCCGGGGTCAGGATGAACACCATGACTTGGACATCTCTCTGCCCTAGTTTTGAGGCTGCAGGAACACAGCAGGGCCTACACACCTACCTGGGAAGTGGAGGGACCTACAAAACTCCTCTGGGCAAAGCTCCTTGGTCCCAGCCAACCAGGAGTCTGGGGACCCGCCCCCACAAGCTCGCAGTAAACCTCAGTAAACCTGATAGGCAGGTCTGGCACGTCCTTGAGTCCTCACATCTAGGAGCCACCCCAATGGGCTGGCTCCTGGAGTAGGCCAGAGGTGGGGAAGCAGACTGGAGAGGGTCCACACAGACGCCCAGGCCGGGCTGAGGCTGCTGTAAGGCCCACACTGTCCAACTTCCAACCCAGGCTTGGGCGGCCAAGGAGAGCCCCTGGGGATGGATAGGCACAGCAGCTGAAATCTGAGGCCCTACAAGACCCAGCTTTGGACCCCACTGACCAGTGGTCCTTGAGAGACTTCCTTCTCAAGAGCCTTGGCTGTGGCCAGCCCCAGATAGTTTGGGGGACTCCCTGTGACCCTGGCTGGTCTCAAGTGTTGGCCCCACAGACTCTGTCCAGTGCAGCCTCAGGACACACTCAAGCCATTTGGGGCAATTTATTGAGGTTTTAAGGTTGGGGGAGGGGAGGCAGCACACCTGTGCGTGTGCACGGGCATGGTGAAGGGTCCCCCCACAACGTGAGCACACATCCACGGGTGGAGCAGTGTCTACACATCTCCCACCCCCAGGAAGGAGCCACAGCCCTTGAGGCGTAACGAATTCTGAACGTTCCCCCTTCTCCAGGGGGCTTGGTGGGCTTGGCAAGGGCCAGGGCAGACGTCCTCAGCCTCCCCCCTGCTCCCCACAGCGGAAACCCCAGGCTCGGGGGCATTCTGTCTCAGGCCCAGGGTGCCAGGGCACCCCACTGCACGGAGAATGAGTCCTCTGGGGCCGCCCACTCTCTTGTCCGGGCCAGGCTGGCCTTGTCCTCGCTTGTGTCATGGGAGCCCGGGGTGGGGCTGGCAGTGGACGTCCGTTCCGGGGCAGGAGCCGCTACCTCCAGGAGTTCTCCCTCATTGGGGCAACTGTGGGAAGGACATAGGCTGAGGGGCCTGGGGAGGCCCCAGGAAGACCTTGTCCCGCCAGAAGAGGGGAAGGCAGACGTACTCTCTGGGCTCAGGCTGGACACTAGAGCGGGATTCTGGGCGGTTCTCGCGAGGGGCTCTTCTCTGGCCGGAGGCAGAAGGTCCTATGGGGACAGTAGGTCAGCTTGGAGCTCGGCTGGGCCTCCCCCCAACCAGCCTCCCTCCAGGACCACTCTGACCTGTGTGCTGGGGGGGCCCCTGTCTGGCCGCGGGGGTGGTGGCAGCGCAGCCCCCGTCTGCTGGATGAACTGCTGCAGGTTACACTGACGGAGCTCCCGGTTCAGCTCCTCGAGTTCCTGGGCTTGGGCCTGGGGCACATGGATCCTCAGGGGACCGACCTTGAGCCCAACCCCAACGTGGGCAGGGGCTCGGGGGCCCGTGGGCTTACCTGCAGGGCATGCTCGGCGGCCTCCAGGGCCCTGCTCACCAGGGCCAGGCTGCCTTGCACCTCCGCACTCTGCCGCTCTTGGGCAGCCAGGTCCTGGCGCAGGCGTTCGGTGGCTGACGCTGTGGGCGAGGGCGGCCCAGGGGCCTCCGAGGCCAGATGCAGTTCAGCCTCCAGGGCACGGGCCTGGGCATCCAGGGCCTGCAGCCGGGCGGCATGCTCGGCTGTGGCGGCGCTCAGGGCTTGCAGGCGCGCCTGCCCCTCACGCTCCCGCGCCTGCTCCCGCCGCAGCTCCTGCTCCCAGAAGGCCTCCTGACCCAGCTCCACCGCGTTCCTCCGCACCCTGCGCTCCAGGCCCTGCAGGTCCGCGCAGGACCCTGGCATTGGTGCTACGGGGGCCACAGGCTCCGGCAGCGCGGGGCTGGTCAGCCCAGGGCACCCGAGGCCGAGGGTCAGTGCCTTGCGCTGCTCATGGCCCAGCGCCGGCCGGGACTTCGAGGGGAGGCTGGCACGGACTGAGCAGCGCTCGGGAGGGGGGCAGCTGTCTGAGGAGGGCCTCCCAGCGAGGCTGGGCCCTGTCCGCCTCAGGACAAACTGGACATCACTGGCAAACTGTCCACAGGTAGCCTGGGCACCCACGGGACACTCCTGAGGCAGCAGCTGCCGCTCCTTTTCTCTGAGACGCTGCACAAGCACAAAGCGGCCCGTCTGGCCTGGGGTAGGAGGACACGGGTCAGCCTACGTCCCTCCCCCGACCACACACACCCTCCGTCACCTGGCTTGAGGAGTTGGGGGAGGGCAGGGGGATCAGCAGCCAGCCCTACCCCCCCCGGGGGGCAGGGGCCGGGTCCAGGCCCACCTCAGGCCCACCTGTCGGCCCACCGTGCCTGGAAGGACTCACCTATGGCTTGCGCTAGTGCGATGACCACTTCCTGACAGGTGGTGTGCTCCGAGACCCCACAGACCACGCGCTGTATGCCGTCCACCCACACCTTCAGCTCCATGGCTGCCAGCCCCAAGAGCATCCCTGTCCGGCAGGGAGGACAGAGGCTTCAGGGTCAGGCCCCGCCTGCCCCCAGCTCGTCCGGCTGGCTCTCCCGTGCCCGTTGTCGGGGTGGACGTAGTGAGACCAGCCCCCCCGGCCGCCAGCCACTGCCCCTCCAGGAGCACTTGGAGGCTCCCCGCTCCGCAGCCGGTTCTCGCCCCGCCCCACTCCCGGAACAAGGCGAACCATTAACCAGGTCCAGGACTTCCTGCCTCCCCGCTCACCTGGCTCCGAGGGCACTGCCCCTCCCGCGGGACGCCGTCCTCGGGCACCGCAGGGCGACCGCAGCGAACGCGGCTCCCCGCTGCCATGGGAACGCCCCCTCCCCCGCGGCTCACGCGGCGGCGCCCGGGGCCCCTTCCCGCTCCCGCCAGCCGCCGCGCTCGCCCCCGGGCCGCTGCAGGTGCGGCGCAGCCCCCACGGCCGCCCAGCCCGCGCCCTCCCGTCGGGGCTGCCTCCCGAGGCCGCGGCCCGCACGCGGGAGGACCTGGGGCCCGCGCGGCTCACCTGGGCGCCCGCCGGCCGCGGGGACCCACACTCCGCGGGCTGCCGCCCGGCGCCCAGCGCCGCCGCAACCTGCCGCCTCCAGCGCCGCGGGCGAGCCCCGGCTCGCCACTCCATTGGCCTGCAGCCCGAGCGCCCCGCCCCGCGCCGCCCCATTGGCTCCCGCCGCCGCCCCGCCCGCCCTGCGCCGGCGCCCATTGGCTCCCCCGCCTGCGCCCCGCCCCTCCCATTGACTCCCCGCCCGCCCCGCCCCCGGCGGCGCCCAGGTGTGGGCGGAGCTCGGCGGGGCGGAGGGGCGGGCCGAGCCTGGTCCACGCACGCCCCAGGACCGCGAAGCACGCGGAAGCGCGTCCCCGGCCCGCGGCGGCGCGTGGGACAGGTGTCCCGGGCCGCCTCCCTCGGAAGCCTCCGGCCCGATGAGTCTCTTGCCCAGGGAGGGGCTCCGGCGTGGACCCCGCAGCCTCTGCGCCCGGAGGGGCCGCCGGGGGCCCAGGGCCGGGGGCCCACCGCCCCGCCTCCATCGGGGCGGGTGCGGGGGGCCGCGCGGGTGGGGGAGCGGTGAGCCCCGCGGGAGGCTGGCGCGCGCTGGCCTCTCCGGCTGCAGCCCTGCCGACCGCCCTGCTGGGGAGAACGCCGCCCTCAAGGGCCGGGCTGGCCAGACAAAGACCCTGAGCTCCCCGCCTTCCTGCCCGCAGCCCCTGGAGACGGGCACACCCGCACCCCGTGCCCTGGGGAGGCCGAGCCCAGGACACCTCAGTGCTGTCCAGGACCAGGCCTTCCGAGACTGCTCCGCTCCCGCATGCTGGGCCCGGGGGTCCTCCTGCCCACCTGCTCCCCAGCACAGGAAGTCCTACAGAAAAGCCGGGGTGAATGAGCGCGGGGCGGGGTGAGGCTGGAAGGCGTCGGTCTGTGTCAGGTCTGCCGCCTCATTTCTGTTCTGGGCAGAGGTAACTGTTGTCGTGGTTCTGAGAGTCCCCAAAACTCCCCGAGGTGGTGGAGATGGACTGGGGACGGGGAGGCTCCTGGCTTGGGGGTTACGTAGGTGGGCTTCGGCCTCTGAGTGCCGAGAGGCTGTGGGAAGCACTCAGGAGGGGGCTCGCAGCAGGTGAGGGCCTGGCAAGCTCCCATACACGGGGCAGCAATGCCCCCGATGACCGCTGCTGCCATAGTCAGGCTGTGGGAGCCTCCCCAAGGCTGGCACACTGTGTGTGACTATGCAGGCCTTGCTGGTCACTCTGGGCCCCTGGGGCCTGCTAAGGCCAGCTGGGCAACAACCCCGCCTCTCAGAGTTTCTCCTTCAGGCTGGGTCAGGAGGTGGGTCCAGGTCCCAGGGCCCTGCTCTGGGGTCTCCCTGGAAGCTCCTGGTAACAAACAGCCCCTCCCCTTCTAGGTGCTGGTATCCATGGCAACACTATAGAGCCTTTCTTTCCCTAGGTCTGTTTGGACTTCAGGCCTCAGGTGAGTGTTGGGGGTAAGGCCTGGGCCTGGGGGCATCACAGGCAAAGGACCAGGACCTCGGGTCCTAGAAGGCAAGGATGATAGGGGGAGGACAACAGGAAATGTGCAAACGCCCAGGTGACACATTGCGGGGGGCGAAGGGGTGACCTGCTGCCTTGTCCTGGTCAGAAATACACAGACACGGGCGTACACATGACCAGCAGTCCAGTGTCCCGTGGGGTGCGTGTGCACACCTGCATACACGTGCCTCTTTGAAATGGTGCTGTCTGGGGCGGTCAGACGTGGGCACACACTCGCAGCCACATAGGAGAGCCCCACAGGGGTATCCACACATGGGACACGAGGACGACAGCCACACCATCCTCTCAGCTCTCCCAGGAACATCGGGAATGGACCCTCAGTCTTGCCAAGAGGCTGAAGAAGCCAAGAAAGAGGCCCCCTTATCCCTTGTGGGCCAAGCACTGGTCAATGGCCCCCGGGAGCCTCCGGCTGGCACACTCCAAGACCCAGTGGCTCCCAAGTGCCCACAGGACACGAAGCCCAGCTCTTCACGGGTGGTCTTCTCCACCAACCTGCAGTAAGGGAGGGAGGGAGGGGTGGTCAGCCACGGGGGTCTGGTCAGCCAGAGGGCAGGGCCTGATCACTGGCATTGCAGGTTGGCCCCTGAGTCCCTGGACCCTCGCGCCCTGCGGCTGCTGTGGGGTCAACGGGAACTAGAGATCCAGGCTCTGAGGTGGGCCATCCAGAACCGCCCGGATGCCCGGCACTGCCATGTCCTGCAGGAGGTGGCTGGGATCCCACCTGAGAGGTGCGCAGCAGAGTGCTTGGCCCGAGCTCCTGGTTTTCGCCTGACCCTATCCCAATTTATCCCAACCCCTGGGCCTGACCAGCACTCCAATTTAATTCTTATCCTGACCGTACCTCTAGCCTTAACCCTCACCTGGACCCTCACCCCCCACCCTAACCCTGAAAAAGCGAATATGCTCTGAATGTACTCAGACCCTAACTCTGAATACATTTACAGCCACTGGACCTAGACCCCCACCTACAAGCCAGACCTCCCAGAGCTGGACTTGGCCTGGCTCAGTGGAACTCTGGGCCCTTGGGCCCCCAATGTCAGTTAAGGGGAGCCCCTCCTTCCCCCCTCCTTGGCTGCTGACCTCAAGGTGGGAGCTGCTGAGATCGCCCCTTCCCCCAGGGGTGCACGCAATCAGGAAAGGTTCCTGCAGAACAAGGTTCAGAAGCTGACTCTGGAGTTGAAAAAGCAGAAGGAACAGGCCCAGCTGGTGAGGGGCAGGTGGGATCAGGGAGTTGGGCAGGGGACCCAAGCTGGGGTGAGGATCAGGGCCCAAGCAAGGGCTGGCCATGGGGGTCGGTGCCTGGAGAAGACTGTGCACACCTCTGCGCTCTCCTGGAGCAGGAGAAGTCCCAGCTGGAGGAAAGTGTGCTGCAGACCACCACCAACATACAGCAGCTGGAGGCTGAGCTGCAGGCCTTCCAGAAGTCCTGCCTCCTGCAGCTGGCCCGCTCCTCCTGGGTAGGTCGCATACTGCGATCTTCCACAGGCAGTGTGGAGGTAAGCTCCCCTCAGCCCACCGCCCTGCCTCCCGCGTCCCCTCCCCAGTCCTCGGACGTCCCCTGGACAGCCAGGGTCTCCCCTCCAGGTGAGTTAGCCCTGGCCTGCCTGGGAAGCCTGCCCCCCCCAGCCCCGCCCCACCCCCAGGGCTGTGGGGAGGAACACCCGGCAAGTGTGGCCTCAGGCTTGCCTCAGGAGCGGTGAGGTCAGAGGGGAGAGGCTCCTTCCCATGGTGCCTGCCCACTGGCCTCCACTCCCCTCTGGTAGGTGGTAACCGCAGAAACCCTGCTGGAACTCAGCGACCTCCCTGAGAGCGACCAGGGCCCCTCTGCCAGGGAGGTGAGCAAGGCTCCCCACGAGCTTTCACAGCTGGAGCCCCGTGGGAGGCGAGGGCCACATGCCTGTTGCTTCCTGGCCAGGGTTTCCGGCTGGAGGATGTGGACTGGAACAGCATTGCCCAGCGGTATCCTAACCTCTTCACCAACATTGAGTGCAGCTCAGACCAAAAGTAACTGTGCCAGTCAGGCAGTCCTCCAGGGGCACGGGGAGGGCGGACCCCAAGGTCTACCCCAGGTGTCCTGGCACAAGTCCCCTACGCCTTCCAGGGCAGCTCTCCCACCTGCAGGGCGAGGTTCATGGTGAAGGGAAAGGGCTCCCGAGCCCTCACAGTCCATCCCGGAGGCTCTTCCCCAGGCCGGGCCCCTGGCTGCCCCACCCACCTTGGGGGGGCTAGAAGCCCCAGGCAGCAAGCAGATCAGCCGACTGTGGCCCACAGGCACCCACGGCCCCTGTCACCCCCAGAGGCCTCACTGTCGGGTGAGTGGGGCTCGGAGCTACGTAGACGACACATGGAACAGCGTCTCAAGAGTGTTGAGTGGAGTACCCTGCCCTTGGTGGGTACTAGCAGCTCAGGGGGCACGGACTCTGGCTCCAGCAGTGGCCAGCTGGCTGCGCGATGCCGAGTGCGGAAGGTGACAGGACGCCCACCTCGCTCGCCGGGCTGCAAGTCTTCTGAGCCCACCGAGGCCCACTCGAGGAGCTTCAGCCGGGACATGCAGACACAGACTGAAGGTGGAGTGGGTCTCCCCCATGACCCCCCTCCCCCCCCACAGGGCCATAATCTCGGCCCAAAGCCCTACACAGCGTCCCCCAACAGCTTGACCTTCACAGCAGCCCAGGGCGAGGCTGCTGGGGCCTCTCCGGTCTCACTCCTGGGGCCAGGGGGGTCTCGGGTGATGCTTGCTGCTGCGGAGGCACCCTCATGGGAGTACCACCCCCTGCCCCCGGTTCTTGGAGTTATCCCCCTGCTTCCCTCAGCCTCCAGGGTCCCGCCATCCCTCCTGCTCTGGATCGGACCCCCGGAGCTGTTCTCCCCAGTCCACCCTCAGCGTGCTGCAGGTCAGTCTGGCCTTGCATGACATGTCCCCAGTGGATGCTCCATTTGGAGGTGCCCCTTCCAACAGGTCTCCTTTCCCCGGATCTCCGGAAAGCCCATCAGGACCAGCCTGGCAAGACTGTCCTGACGGGGGAGCCCTGTGCAGGTCCAGAGCACGGGCCTCCCAGGCACCGCTGGAGGTGAGGGGGTGACCCCGCAAGGCCACAGCAGGAGGGGGTCTGCTACCGGGGGCGGCGGGGGTAGAGTGCCCGAGCCTGTCTGCAGTGCCCCTACCCTCCCTGCTCCCTGCCCAGCCCGACGGGTTCCTGCCTGAAGATCATGGCTGTTAGCCGCCGGGACAGGTTTGTACGTGTCCTTAACCAGTCGCTGGAGGAGACCGTGGACCTGAGTGGCCTCATGCTGCAGCAGCTCGTGCAAAACTTCCCTGTGTGCATGTACCGCTTCCCGGCGGGCACGCTGCTGGCGCCTTGGCACCACCTCACGGTGCGCCCCACTGCCTGCGAGCCCTCGTGGCACCGCTGGGACCCCCCCACTCCTAACCCTGCCACCCCCCTGCCGCGTGCACCAGGTTTGGGGCGAGGGGCCCCGCAGCACGAAGAAGCAGTTGCCTTCATCCTTGGGATTCCACTTCAACCGAGGATGCGTGACTCTCCTTCTGAACCCCAAGGGCGAGGTGAGTGTGCATCTCAGTCGGGGGCGGGGTGGGGGCGAGCCCCGCGGCGTGGGGGTGACCTTCGTGCCCCTCCCGGCTGCCCCACAGGTCCTGAGCAAGTATCAGGCCCCCCACGGCGTGTCCCGCGGCTCAAGGATCTTCGTGGACAACGCCGACTTGTCCATTGACCGCTTCCCGCTCCCAGAGGCCGGGCGCGCCGCCGCCACCTTGGAGCAGATGCCCGGGACCCAGCACTCGCACGCAGGCAGGGCGCGGGAGCCCCGGGCCAGACGGCGTAGGCCCCAGTGAGCACCTCCCAGCCTCCCCCCTGCAAAAACGGCCTCCGCAGAGTCCCTGCGAAGGACTACTCCCCAGCCCCAGCCCCGGTCCCCTTGGGGCCGCCCCCCACCCCGTAACTCAAGACCACCTCCAGGCCTCCGCCCTGCCCCCCAGGCCCCTTCCGTCCAGGACCGCCCTTCCCGCGGGGGGCGGGCTCCGCGTGTCACGACGCCCTCGCCCCACCGGGACGCGGGGCCCCTTCCCGCGGCAGAGCGCCAGCAAGCTCTTCCGCCCGCCCGAGGCCACCGGGACCCGCGCGCCGGAGCGCCTGCCCGCCATCCCCGGTGAGGACGCGGACGTGGAGGGCGGGCGGCGGCAGGGAGGGGGAGGGGGAGGCCGGTCGACCCCATTGGTCACTGGCCCTCGCAGAGGCCGGGCTGTGCCTCGAGGACCGCCAAGCCAGAACGGAGCCCAGGGTCCTGGTGAGTGCGCGCGTGCGCGGGCTGTGCCCGGCGCCCCGCCCCCTCCGCGCCCCTCCACGCGCCCCCCCCGCACTCCGAACCCCCACGCCCTCCTCTGCCCCGCCCCCCTGCGCCTCGCCCCTATACGCCCTTCCTGGCCCCGCCCCGCCCCGGCCCCGCCCCACCATGGCCCCGCCCCCACGCTCCCTCTACCACGCCCCTCCTGGCCACTCCCCGCCCCCACGCTCCCTCTGCCCCGCCCCTCCTGGCCCCACGCCTTCCTGACCACGCCCTTCACGTGCCCCGCCCCCTCCTGACCACGCCCCATCCACGCCCCGCCCCCCCAGCGCCCGCAGGTGTGCAGGAAGACCGTGGACCGGAGCTGCCCGATGGTAGCGCTCTCGGTGCAGAGCACGGCTGAAAGCAGATTCGGCTTCCGCTTCCTGCCCTGCCCGCCGGTTGCCGCGGGCCCTAACGTACGGGTGTAGCGGGTGCGAGGGGTGCGGGGGGTGTGGGGTGCGGAGGTTGGGTGCCCGGACCGAGGGGCGGCGCTGGGAGAGTCGTGGGAGGCAGGCCGTGCCAGCTGCATCATATATTGACCAACGTCACCAACGAAGTAAACCGCATTTATGTACACCGGAGTCAAAAAGGATTCGCTTGGTTTTGGGGTCCCTCGCCCCAAGGGAAGGGAGCTGGCCGCCCGTCCCGCGTGGGCGAGAAGCCGCACTGGTGCCCGGGGATGGGAGGCCTGGCTGCACACTGGCCTCCGGAGGGCCTGCCGGCGCGCTGCTGGCCTCCCCCCCCCCCCCCCCCCCCCCCCCCCCCCCCCCCCGGCGTAGGCCCAGCCTGTCTTCTAGGCCTGCCCCTGCCCCTTCCTCCTGGGAAGCCAGGCCCCGTGGGAGGAGTGGGCAGCTGACTCGCTCAGCCTGGCCTCTTTCTTGTGCCCGACTCCCCTCCACCAAGAAGGGTCTCTCCTGTGTCAAGCCATTACCCGGCCCCACACACTCCCCAAGATGCCCCGGACTCCCTGATGTCAGAGTTCACATGGTCCCGGGCAGCTTGGCAGTGGGGGGGTGGGGGCTACACTAGGGGGGGGCCTGGGCTGGGGTGATAGGGTTCAGGTGCGGCATGCACCGCAGGCCGGGGACTCTGACTGCTGGATCTGGTGCTGCCTTTGGGCCTGGACATCCCTGGGCTCGAGGGCTTGGGCCTGAGGTCACCTCCAGGGCTCTCAGAGCCGTCCCTGCAGCCAGCCCCTGCCCCAGGCCAGCTCCCTGGCCCAGGCCAGGCCCTAAGCTGCACAGAGCTCTGAGCCTGCGCCTCTGGAACTGCAGGCCTGTGGCCCCCCAGGAGCTGTGGCTGGAATCAGAAGGCATCTTGGGGGGACAGGGGATCAGGTTACAGCCCAAGGTCCTGGAAGGCTCTGGAAAACAAAGATAGCCTGTCAGAGGAGGGGCCCCAGAGGGTGGGGGTCACCACAGGCAAGGTGGCAGTGCCCACTGTGGCCCCTCCCCCAGCCCTTCGCTGCCCCCACCCCAAGGCAGCAGCCCTCTCTTGCACTTCCTGGGTTCCCCTGGGAAGTGTGGCTCCATAGCCCCATGACTTCGGGCTGCTGCTGGGGCCAGACCCACCTCTGGCCTGGGCTCTGGCTCTGGGTCACTGGGTCCCATCACCAAGGGTGGCCCTGGGCCAGGTCCTAAACCTCTGGGTAGAGTGAGCCCCTGGCACCCCCGTCAGGGCAAACCGGACGTCTCACCTGGCCCTGGCCTGGGGTGGGAGGCTCCGGTACCCCTTGTTTTCTGAGTCCCCACTGTCTGTCACCGCTCCACCCTGCTGCCCTGCCTGTTCTCCCCCCACCCCCCAGGGCCCCCCTCCAGCCCCTCCCCACACCGGCCAGCGCAGGGAAGGCCAGAGGCTTTGCCTGCCGTGCCCCTGTTCCCTCCTGGCCCTTTTACTCCCCAGCCACAGGAGGGCCACTCAGCCCACCTTTAAGCCTGTGCACCTGCCGCCCCTGCTTATGGCGCCCCTTCCCAGGCTTGCCCACTTGGTTCTACCAGTCGATTCAGACCCTTCCTCCAGGAAGCATCCCTGGGCTCTGCTGGGTGAGGGGTCTTCCACTCAGCCGTGGTCACTCTGCAGCCGGTGTCCTGAGCCAAGCACAGGCCTCTGTGCAGAGTAAGCGTAGCCGCCTCCCTGCCTCGGTCTCCTGGCCTGTCTGGTGCCCTCTCCCCTCTGTGGGCCTGTGCCCTGCTCCCTGCCCAGTGGGCCTGCCCTCTGTTTTGGTCCAGACTCCCTGCTCACACCCCTCTGTCCAGCTGCTGTGGCCTTTGATCCCATGGGCTCAGGGATTGGAACCCTTTGCCTGCAAGCACCCCCCCGCCCCAGGAGAGGACCTCCCTGTTCCAGCCCCTTGCCGAGTCCAGCTGAGGACGGGGCCCCAGCTGATGAATGCTGGTCTGGGGCCATGTGTGGGATCATTCTCAATACCTGGGGCCAGGCATGGGGGGCCGGAGGGAGTCTTGGGCCTAGACTTGTCCTCTTGCTCTTCAGGGCTCCTCCGTGGGCCCCCGGGGGCCGTGGCACCTTCCTGCTGGGACTCCAGGGACCTACCAGAGAGGGGGCTAGAGGGGAGAGAGAGCTGCCGCCCTGCCCTTAGAGCTAATCCCAAATGAGTGTCCCCCGCCCTGGGACGATCCCCCGGCCTCAGGCCCCCACAGCCAGCTCCTCCAGCCAACCTGGGTACCAAGGCAGCCCCCAGCCATGACCTCCCAGCAGCCAGGACATGCACCCACTGCAGGCGTAGCTCCCTGTGGGCCGGAAGCCTAGCCAAGGCCAGGAGGTCACCGCAGCTGTCTGTCCGGTCAGGCCCTGGGATAGAGGCACTGGCAGCCGGGTCCTCCAGCCTGTGTGGGGGCAGCGGCTCCGGTGCTGCCCAGGCCTGGGGAGACAGAGGGCTGGTTTGGGGGCACAGTCTTCAAGGGGGCCGGGTGGGGGGTACCCTGCAGATGGAAGGATGTCTCTGGCTGTGGGAGAGCAGGGGCGTGTGGCCAGCAGTGCCTGCAGGCAAGGTACCGCCAGGCCAGGACGCTGGGCCCCTGGGGTAGCACTGCAGTCCTGACCCACTTGCAGGTGGCAGGGCGTACCTGGCACTGGTGTCGGCGCTCCCGCAGGCCTTTGGTGGGGTTCCCGCAGAGGACCCGGCCAGCACCTACGGACGAGGGTGTGGCTGGGTCTGGTTTGGCATTGAGGGGCTGCAGGGTCAGCTTTGTGCCAAGGGTGGTGAGTTACCGTGGGTGAGGTTGCTGCTGTCATCCTCTGGAGCTGGGTCCCTGGGAAGCAGGCTTTCAGGCAGGGGACGCCCAGGGACCAGTAGGGAGAGGGGCCATGGCCTGGGGGCCCGAGGCTGGGTGTCGGGCAAGGACAGCTCGGAGCTGAGTCTCTGAATGTTGGCTCCGTGGGGATGATCTGTCCGGGGGTCAAAATCAGAGGTCACGGAAACCCCCTTGAACTGGCCCACCCAAGAACCACCCCACCCGCTGCCAAGACTGTCCACAGACAGGGAGCCCTGCCACCCAACATCTGTGTGTCTGCAGGCCCACGCCCCCCAGGTGCTGCTCACGGGGAGGTTATCCCGGGCTCTAGGAGCCCAAGGGTAAGGCCCGGAAGGGGCAGGAAATGTGGCCGTCCATCTTGCAAGGCCTGGGAGAGCCGGGGTACAGAGCTCTCTCCCTGGGGGTGGTGGGGGTGCCCCCTCTTCTGGGGCTCCGTCGGTAAGGTCTCCAGGCTGGGGGGGCGGCCCCTGCCAGAGGGCGGGTGGATGGCTGGCATACCCAGCCCAGGGAGCAGACCATCGAAGACACCGGCCTCCTTGATGGCCTCCTTCACCATGAGCCAGTCCTGGTCCAGCTTCTGGGAGGCCGGCAGGCCAGTGTGTGCGGCCGGCACCTCATCCAGGACCTGCAGCTGGGGGATAAGCTTCCTCACCTCTGCCCGATAGTTGTAGCCCCGGGGCACCTGCAGGGTGGACAGGTGGGGTAGGCCTGGGTCCGGGGGGCCTTCAGGCCAGCTTTGTCCTGTGGCTGCTTTCCCCAGACCTCCGTGGGGCGAGGCCGGGGAGCAAGGGTTGGTGATGCTGCCCCACCCTCCCAGGGCTGGCCTGGGTCACTCTTGGCTCCCAGGGGGACTGTGGGGACCCTGCGCTCTCCCCCAGTGTGATCTCACTCTCTGGCTCACAGCCAGGGTTCAGGGGTTGGGCAGCTTTGTGCGCTGGCACAATCCAGCTGAGGCCAGGAGGGTAGCAAGTGTGAGCTCCAGGTGTGCACGGGCCCAGGAGGAAGGAGTGCATTTCCACATAGAGCACACGGGCGCGTGTGGGGGACGGTGGGGCCATTGGACTGGGCCTGTACGGGGGTGGGTGTGTGATTCTCTGCGCAGACATGCATGGCTTCATGTGTCACGTGCATGCACTTCATGGGGGTGCCGTATGGGCTGGGGGGCATGGCGGGTGTGTGCGGTGCCCTGCGGGGCCCTGTGGGGTCTGGTCCTGGCCCAGAAGTTCTCCAGCGAAAGGAGAGAACGAGCTGATGGTGAACAAGTCACAGGGTGCGGGTGGGCAGAGAGGCCCCCGGGGCCGTGTGGGGGGGCACGCAGGGTGCCTCCCGGTCCTGTGCATGTGCTGCTGGGGTACCCGGCACACGCACCTTGCTGGAAGGGCTGGGCCCTGGCCGCAGGCACACCAAGTTGCCTTCCAGAGTGAGTGTGGCCAGCCGCGGGCATAGCTGCAGGTAGCGCACCTGTCCCAGGTCGTCCACGCTGTTGCCTTCCAGGTCTAGCACCTCCAGCTCCTCGAGCAGGCACAGCGGGCTCAGGTCTGAGATGTTGTTGTAGGAGACGTAGAGCTCCTGGGGCGGCAGTGGGCTCAGCCAGGGCAGGGCCTGGCACCGTCTCCCCAGCCCGGGGCACCCCACACCCACCTTCAGGGCCAGAAAGGAGCCAACGCCGTCCAGGTCAGTCAGGCCACAGCGAGCCAGCCACAGCACCTGCAGGCGGCCCAGGGAGGTGCCCAGGTCTCTACAGAGGGCAGGTCAGCTGGTCAGCACCATCCTGGGCTGGAGGCCACGCCTGTCCGTGAAGGCCCCGACCCTCCGCGCCCATCCACCCCCCACGCGTGGCCCTGTCCACCTGCAGGGTGCCAGTGACCCGTGGCTGTGGGAGGCCGCCTGCAGGCTTAGCGGCCCCAGAGCCGCTGCCCCCCTGCCTTCCCTCCTTGCCGCAGCGGGGAGGGCAGGGCAGGGTGGGTGGTGCTGCCCCGGTGCTGGATGACTTGGGGCCGCACCTGCTGCCTGCGGCCCTGGGGGTGGGCTGGGCTGGGCGGCCCTTGCCCGTGGGGTCCGCCCTGGGGGCTTCTACCTCCCTCCCTCCCTCCCTCCCTCTGGCCTTTCCTGGATGGCTTCCTCCATTGCAGCCCCCCTGTAGCCAGCTGTGCCTGCAAGACCCCTGCCCCGGCCCCTGCTATGGCCTCGCCCCCCCCCCCCCACCCGCGGGCTCCTCTTGTACTCCATGTCCCTTTCCTTCCCGCCGGCTTCTGGGATGTTCTCGAGGGCATGTGCTTTGCACTGCGCCTGCGTCCCCAGGCTGAGGCCCGGAGCTCTGCCGCTGGTGTGCGGGTCCCCGAGGAGGTGTTGGGGCCTCCTCCTCCTTCCAGCGCTGCTCGGCTGCTGTAGGTGGCGGGTTCGTGGTCGTCATGAGTCCCTGCCACAGCGCCTTTGGGCTCTCGCATCTCTCCTTGGGGATGCAATTGTTTGCAAGATACAAAGAAGCCACGTCTCTCCCGCGTCTCATCTCGGATGATGACGTTTGGAAGCTTGATTCCCTTCCCTGGGTGGTCCGTGCTCCTCTGGGACCGTGTTTTGCCTTTTCCCTTCCGTGCCGCGGGTACCCCAATATTTCTGACTATCCTCACAGTAGCTTCTCGGGCATTCGGACTGGGAAGAAGGGTGTGGAGCCCAGCTTGGAAGAGCAGGTCACTGGGGGCCCTGGCTGGGGCTTCCAGCTGCAGGGAGGAGCCGGTGGGGGGCAGTCGCTGGGGGTGGAGCCGAGCGTGGCTCCTAGGCCCCAGGCCCAGGGTCTCCCCCGTCCCTACCGCATGGTCTCCCTGCGTTCCTCCTCACGGCCCGGCTCCCATGTGCCCATGCTCGTCCCCTGCCCCCTCCTCAAGACATGCAATGATGCCCTCAGACCCCGGCCCAGCGCGCACACCCCTCACCTGGCCAGCTTGGCCTCTGCCGTTCAGTTCGGGACACTCCGCGTGTACCCCAGCCTGTTGCCGTGAGTGGGTTTTCCCATCATCTCTTAATTGGCTGACATCATGTCCAGCAACCCTTTCAAGGGGGCGGGTGCTAATCAAACCACTCCGGGTCTCTAACTCATTCAGAAACGCTGGCTGGGCCTTGAAGTCTGGGGTCAGGCCTCCTTTCCACGGTCCCATCTTCTGCTGTGCGTGTGTCCGTGGAGGAGCCCAAGGAAGACTCCCTTCCTCTTCCTCTTCTTAAAAGAAGACGTGGTCTCAGGGATCCCTGGGTGGCCAGCGGTTTAGCACCTGCCTTTGGCCCAGGGTGCGATCCTGGAGTCCTGGGATCGAGTCCCATGTCGGGCTCCCTGCATGGAGCCTGCTTCTCCCTCTGCCTGTGTCTCTGCCTCTCTCTCTCTCTATGTCTATCATAAATAAATACATCTTAAAAAAAAAAAAAAAGAAGACGTGGTCTCTTTCCTTGGCCGCCTCCAAATTTCACCTCTCCGGGGTAAAGACCCGGGTAGCTGTATTAGGGACCGCTGGCAGCCCGCTTTCCATTCTCTTCTTTCTGTCTGTAGTTGAAAGGTTTTGTTTATGTCTGATGAGTTTCCTTTGATCCTTGAGTATTTGTTCTGTTCTACAACCCCGGTTTCCTCCTGCAGCGGTCACAGTCACGCGTGTGGACGGCGGCCTGTACTCGTCGCGGTCCTTCCTGCCTTCCCATGCAATCTCTCCTTGACTGGGTTTCCTGCAGTATTCCCCTCTTCTGTCTTCATTTCCGAGCTGGTGACCGTGGTTTCATTCCCTTTATTTTCAGAGTCTGTGGTTTGCACCCAAGGCACGCAGCCGGACCCGGCGGCGGGGGAGGCTGGGCGGCTGCGAGCCCGGCTGAGAGTGGGGTGCTCCGTTTTTATAGAAGAATAAAGATTGGGAATAACAGGTTCCGGCTCATCTCAGATTAAGTAGGAAAATGACCAAATACTTAGAAGTGATGACAAGGGATCCCTGGGTGGCGCAGCGGTTTGGCGCCTGCCTTTGGCCCAGGGCACGATCCTGGAGACCCAGGATCGAGTCCCACATCGGGCTCCCGGTGCATGGAGCCTGCTTCTCCCTCTGCCTGTGTCTCTGCCTCTCTCTCTCTCTCTCTCTCTCTCTCTCTCCTGCTTCTCCCTCTGCCTGTGTCTCTGCCTCTGTCTCTCTCTCTCTCTCTGTTTGACTATCATAAATAAATAAAAATTAAAAAAAAAAAAGAAGTGATGACAAAAACCAAGCGTGCCAAATTTGTGGACCCTGCCCCAGGCTGTACCTGAAGACAAATTTACATCTTTCAAAACGTTTATCAAAAAAAAAACTGGAAGGATGACAACAGTTAAGCTGAGCATTTAGCTCAAGGAGCTGGAAAAAGGACAGAAGCAAACTGCAAAAAGAACAAGGAGAGGGGCACCTGGGTGGCCCAGTGGTTGAGCATCTGCCTTGGGCCCAGGGCGTGATCCTGGAGACCTGGGATAGAGTCCAACGTCAGGCTCCTGGTGCATGGAGCCTGCTTCTCCCTCTGCCTGTGTCTCTGCCTCTCTCTCTCTCTCCTGGTGCATGGAGCCTGCTTCTCCCTCTGCCTGTGTCTCTGCCTCTTATGAATGAATAAATGAATAAATAAATAAATCTTAAATAAATAAGTTAAAAAAAATAAATCTTTTTTTAAATCTTAAAAAAAAAAGAAAAGTTTCAAGGTTAGAGCAGCCGAAAAGAACGAGCAGAGGGAGAAGCAGCCTGGAGTAGGGCCTGGATCCCAGAACGCGAGGAGCACGGCGCCGGGGCGCTGAGGGGCGTCCCTGAGCACCCGGGCGAGCACTGCCAGCAAAGGGTGTCAGGTGCCGCGGTGACCCGGGTAGCGCTGCTGCAGGCGTGGGAGGTGGTGGCGGCCCGGGAGCCCGCGCACCGACGGCTCGAAGGAGGGGTACCATTTTCTGGCCCTGTCGCCGTGCAGAGGAGCTCACGCACACAGCCCTGGGGATAAAAGGCCGAGCACGAGCTGCTGTCCACCCTTGGCGCCAGAAAGTAAGGAAAAGGAGCAGGGCCGGGAAGTGAAAGGCAAGCCTCCTAACTCGCTGAAACCCCAATGGAGTTAACAGACTCCTCGAATCAACGTGAGTTTGGCGGTATTTCTAGGGACAAAATAAAGACACGATGTTGGCAGATATAAGACCCGCGTGTAAGGCTCCGAGAGGTTTCGCTGATTTGCAGAATGTCTCTGTCCACAGGATGCTTGTCTGCATCTGTGATAATCACCCAGAAAACACAACAGGAACGGGACCTCATTCGTGATCATAAAGACACTATAAACATGTGGGAATTCCTGGTGTCAGGGATCCCTGGCTTCACAGGGGGCTGGGGTCCTGCCCGGAGCTGGGCGGCAGTGGTGTGAGTGGGGAGGCGCGTCCCCATGCCATCCTCTTCCCGGTGGCTGGTGTAGGACAGTGTACACCCGCGACCACCTGCCCACACCGACGTAGGAGGAGTGCTGGGAACCCGCTTGTTCCTACAGGTTCAAAGGAGGGCACTTCCCCTGTTACAGGTGAATCGTGTCGCCCGCAGCCCCACCAAACGCACATGCAGCCGTCCTAAACACCAGCCGTCCAGCACGTGACCCTATCGGGAGCTCAGGTGGGTGCTCATGGTGGGGTGGGTACTGGTGTCCTCAGAAGGGGACACGTGGACGCGGACACACACTCGGTGCCAGTGCCCTGCGATCGCAAAGGCAGAGGTTGGACGGGTCAGTCTACAAGCCCAGGAACGTGGAAATCGCCCGCAAAGCCCCACGGGGCGAGAGGAAAGGGGGTTCCCGCCCACAGTGCAGGGGGAGCCAGCGCTGCCCGCAGAGGCAGATGGAGACAGGATCCTGCGCTGAGCGCGGAGCCAGACTCGGGACTCGATCCCAGGACCCTGACATCATGACCTGAGCTGAAACCGAGAGGCGGATGCTGCGCTGACTGCTCCCACCAGGCGCCCCAAACCGGCCGTGTTTCCGTGCGGCCTGCTTTGCCTGAACACCTAAACGGCCCCACTGTGCTTCCGCTTTGTTCTTTCCAGCCAGTGAGGTACATGGAGGACGTTCATTGGTCCTTAGTTTTGAATTTTGTCTTTCAAGTTGATCATTAAAATGCTGTTGGGTTGTACGCGAGGCCGCGCTCACCCGCGGGGCTGATGGGCCCCAGCATGCCCCGGCTCCTGCCCCCCCCACCCCCCGGCGTGGGGATGCCCACCCCTGAAGGCTCGGTGGTGTGGGGGCCCCCACCACAGACCCCTTGCTGGTTGGGGACCCTTTGCTGAAGGTTGGGGGCACCTTCAAGGCACCCCATGATGGGTCCTTGGAGACCCTGTCGGCCGCACAGCCTGGGGTGACAGGCCAGACGCTGACCGCGGGCCCTGGGTGGCGTGTGTCGCCCTCAGCAGGTGCCTCCGCCCAACAGGAGGGTCAGTCACACAAGCTACATGTCCCGGGGTCAGGCTGGCAGGGTGGGCACGAGGGCCGGGAGGTGGTGACGGCAGGTCACCTGGGAGCCTCTTCGTGGGGACCCTCCCCACCCCCAGGCCCGAGAGGGGCACTCACCTCACGGAGCCCAGGCAGCTGCCGTTCAGCTTCAGCTGGCTGAGCTTGGGCAGGTGCTTCCCTGTGGGCCACAGGCGGGTGGCAAGGCCTTACTCCCCTCCCTTCCCTGCGCCCCCCGGGGCATCGGTGGCCCTTGCCTCTGTGCTCCGTGGCTGTTGGAGCCCCAGCGGCGGCGGTTGGCCTGGAGCGGAGCAGGCCCACCGGGAGGCGTGCAAAAGGTGCGCCTCAGCCCACCGAGCCCCTGGAGGGGCGGGGGAGAGGCCCCCGGGCTCTGGGAGTTGGCTTGGAGGAGGGGAGCCCCGCCGGCCAGGGGGCCCTACAGCTCGGGTCCTGCGCAGGCACTGCAGACCACATCCCCCATCAGCTTGCGGCACTGGTGCCAGAGCACAGGAGCCCCTTGTCCCTGTGCAACCCCAAATCCCTGGCAAAGGCTTCTGAGCTAGACTCCTGTGAAGAACAGGGCACTGACCCTGCGGGACAGTCCTGATCCCTGGAAAGAGTGGTGCAGGGGGGCCTGTGGGCCCAGGGCATGCCTGCAGAGGGTGTAGGATGGGCCTGTTGGATGCAGGGCAGACCTGCAGGGTGCAGGGCAGTCTCATGGGGTGTAGGGCATGCCTGTAGGGTGTAGGACGGGCCTGTTGGGTGCAGGGCAGACCTGCAGGATGCAAGGCAGTCTCATGGGGTGTAGGGTGTACCTGTGGGGTGTAGGATGGGCCTGTGGGGTGCAGGGCAGGCTTTTGGGGTGTAGGATGGGCCTGTGGGGTACAGGGCAGGCTCGTGGGTATAGGGCATGCCCGTGGGGGGTAGGATGGGCCTGTGGGGTGCAAGACAGGCTCGTGGGGTGTAGGATGGGACTTTGGGGTGCAGGACAGGTTCGTAGGGTATAGGGCATGCCTGTGGGGTGTAGGATGGGCCTGTGGGGTGCAGGACAGGCTCGTGGGGTGCAGAGCGTGCCTCTGGGGTGGAGGGCAGGCTCGTGGGGTGCAAGGCGTGCCTGTGGGGTGCAGGGCAGGCCCATGGAGGGCAGTGGTCCAAAGACCAGAGCCTCCCTGGCAGCATTCAAGTGGACAGGCCCTCCCACAGAAGTCTGAACTCGCCAGTGGCAGGGTGTGGACAGGGAGGGGCTCTCACCAAAGTTCCCCAGGCTGTTCTCACGGGTGTTGACACACATCTCCAGCATGTTCACCAGTCCAAGGTCATCTACCTGGGCCAGGGCCCGCTGCAGAAATCGATGAGGACTCAGCCCTGGAACCGGACAGTGGTCACTCCCTCCCAGGGACGCCTCTGCCTCCGGCTGTGGGGCTGCCCAGATGCTGTTCCAACAGGTCCCACAACAAAACAACTCAACGGTGGAACGGTGGGTTTAGCACCGGGTTGGGGGGACGTGAGGGCTGCTTACTCCTGCAGTGCCCCCGTTGGGCCCTGCACCCCTCCCCCATGAATGAACACAAAATGAAAAGGAAACGAAACACAGAGACGCACGTGAACACCGGGAATGTCCGTGGCTACCGCAGCTCCTGGTGTGTGGAGCCACTGGCTGGGTGGCAAGGCTGGGTCCACCTCCAGGTCCAGCCAGGGTGTGGTGGGGCTCACTGCCCTCCTGGCGCCCTGCCCCTGGCCCTCCCCACGTGGCCAGGCTGGACCCTCCCTGTCCCGCTGTCCCCGGCAGGGAGTGCTGTCCCCAGTCCGCTCCATGCACAGGTGGGCCAGTGCCCCGGGTGCCTTCTCAGAGTCAGGCTGTTGTCACTGCAGCCTGGTCTCCCTGTGGCCCCAGGACGGTCCAAGACGGGAGCATCCCCCAAGTTCTGGGCATGCTGGCCCTCCCATGAGCCCATCCGGGCTGTCTGAACCGAGGCCTCACATGTGCAGGGGACACAGGACCCCAGGGCAGGTGGGACAGAGGTGGCCTGTAGCCGTGAACCTGTGCCCTGGGGAGGCATCCCGTTGGGGTCCGCGCTGGCCCAAGACAGCGGGGAGCCCTGGGCCTGCAGGCCCACGGGAGGGCCGCCCGCACGGGAGCCAGCTTGCATTGTGGGGCGGGGGCCGGGCCCGAGTTGCTTCCACCTTCACTGATGAGGCCGTGCGGAGGCTTCCGAGAGCCGTCGGGGGGTGGGGCAGAGACCCCGGGCAGCCAGGCTTCCCTCCGCATGTGGGGGGGGCTGTACCCGGGGAGCCCCTTAGCGTGGCCCCCACTGCATGAGGCGCCGACTTGCCCGGAGAGGTTGTGGGTGGGAACCGGGAGTCACGAGGCTCCACGTGTCCTGGTGGCCCCAGGGTGGGAGCGGGGGCTTTGGGAGAAAACCCCACCAGCTGCCCCCGTCAGCGAGCAGGACCTTGCGGTGGAGCCCACTTACGCAGCCTGCGCTGGGTGCAGGGCGCCCTACTTAGCCCGCGGTTTCAGGGAGCCCTGGCAGCTCGCACCTGCTGTGCGCCCCGCACCTGGACAGTCTGCTGCGCGGCCTCCCCCCAGAGCAGCAGCTGCTCCAACTAGGGGCTTCCCTGGCTCCTGGAGCGGTTCGCGGAGCGGCCACTGACGCCTGGCCCACGGGTGCACTGGGCGATGCCTGCCGGCCTCCCTGCCTCCTGTCCCCGATGCCTGGGGCGGCCCTGAGGATGGTGCAGGGCTGAGAGCGTCCATCCAGGCCAGAGGGCTGGCTGGACATCGGGCCTGGAACGGTGGTGCCCCATGCAGACCCCTGCAGCCTGAGCCCCGGCCCCCCAGCGCTCACCAGTCGGGCAGGTGACAGGTACTCCTGTACCAGCCGCTCGCCATGGCTGTCCCTACGGCTGCCTGGGTCCTTGCTCTGTGGCCGGGGGTTGTATGGTCCTTGCCAGCCCAGCTCCCGCACTTGGACAGTGGCTGTGCTAGGCCACAGCCCATGGGCTCTGTCGCAGGACTGGTCCATTCACACACAACCTGCTGGGAGAGGCCGAGGGCAGAGCTATGAAGCCTCGGCTCTTGCTCGCACCCACAGCCTGGCGGGGACCCCGCACGGCAAGCCCGTGGGGCTCCTCCTGCCCGGCTCCGATGGGCTCTCGGCCTCTTAGTCTCAGCCTGCCCGCGGGCTCGGGGGCACCCCATCCTCCAAGGTCCGCAGCGGGGGTGCTGGGCCCAGGCTCCCCTCTCGGAGGTCCTGCCTAGGCTGTGGGCCTGAGGGGGCCACTTGGCCCCAGGTCACGTTTACTCCATCAGCCGCGGCCAGCCGCAAGCCACTGACTCAGGCCCTGTGTGTGTGTCTCCACACCTGGGGGCCCGGGACCAGGCTCCCAAGCACCCCACCCCTCCGCCCACTGAGCCCCCTCACCTGGAGGCACTGCCTCTTCCCACCATGGGTCAAACATCCAGGCACGGAGGCAGCATGTGTCTCCAGGTGGCACCTGCAGGAGGGAGTTGGGGTGGCCTCCTGGCCAGGTCGCTGTGCCCAGGGGACTTGGGACAGGCAGGGAGGAGGACACAGGGCAGAAGTGGGCAGGTGTGGAGGTGCTTGGGGCTGTCAGTGTAGGCACCGGCCCTCAGGTCCTTTGGATCATCCTGATGGGGCACCTGGATGGGTTGATGAGGAAGACAGTCGGGTGGTGACTGACCATCCTCTCTGCAAAAGGGGTCCCGGGTCTGCCTCTCTGGACTCTCATGGGCTGGCCACCTGGCACCCTGTCCTTCCCAAGCCCCCTCACCCCCAGGCTCCACAGGAGCCCGTGTCCCTGGACACCTGCGCCAGGCTCACCTGGTACTGCTCCTTAAAGATGCAGATGCCTGGCCTGACCCCGGATCCCAGAATCATGTCCAGGGGTAGAGCCAGAAGTCCGCCTGGAATGTTCTGGGAACCCCCAGTGTGGGTTGAGGCCTCATTGACCCCTGCCCAGTATCCCCTCCTGCCCTTCCTGGATTGACTTTCCGTCTAAGTCTGACTCCTTCTGGGGTTCTCTGTGTTTTACGACGCGTTCCACTGAGTGAGCCCCAGGCTGCGGGGCCCGGGCAGGCAGGATGCTCACTTCCTGCGCCCGCAACGCACGGGAGAGAGACTCCCCTGATTCTCAGAAGGGATAGTGTGGCGCGTGCACACGCCAGTGCTGCTCTCATCTCTTGGGCCCTGCAGACACTCAAGCCGCACCCTCTCCATCGTGCCTGGGCTGGGGGGGTGGCCAGCTAGGCCTTGACAGAGGCGCTGGAGGGGTGCTGCGCGGGCTCTGTGTGCCTCAGTGGCCTCACCTGGAAGGTGACCCATACACCGGGGGTCCAAGGAGATGAAGGCCATGCAGGTGAGCCCCACCATACAGACTCATCGGGTCTCCAGCCAGGATTTCTTTCCAGAAGCTTCCTCTGCCATCTACCTTTCTTCAGTGGGCGAAAAGCCCCAGGCCTGGCTGGGGACCTCAGCACGTGCCTCCTGGGACTACGCTGCTCGCTCCCATCCCAGGCCTGCCAGCCTTGGGGTGTGGGGAGTGCAGGGGCCGGTCCGGCTGCAGCCCCAGGATGCCCGTGGGCAGCATGAAGGGCCAAGCCCACCACGCTTTCCTTCTGTGCTTCACAGCAGCCGCCCAGCGGTCCTACCCCGGACTGGGCCCAGCGGACGGTCCTGTCCGGCCCCAAAAGTCTCAGGTCCAAGGGGCAGGGCCTGGGTCGCTGGCTGCAGCTCACATGTGTAGTGTCCCCTCACGTGCATGCACTGGCTGGACCTGTCCGTGCTGCGCGGGGCCCTGTGGCCACCCTGCCTGCCACTCTCTGCCTCCACGGCCCAGGCTAATGCCAGCCCTTGGCCTGGCTCAGCAGCAATCTGGGTTCACTCCACGCCTCCCCCCTTCGCCGCAGAGGGAGGGGCGCTGCGGGCAGGGCCTAGTCTCTCCTAGGTCCTCACTAAGGGAGTCTGGGTCCCCACCTCCCCCTCTCCTGCAGGGGCAGAGCCTGGGGTCCCTCCTACCCTGGGGCCTGGGAACTCTTCGGAGCACGGCTACCGGTCGTGGGCTGAGCCCCTGGAGACCAGATTGGACATCTGGGGGTACCGCTGAGCCCCCACTGGCTTTGCTGCTTCATCCTGGGGCAGCCCTCGGCCTCAGTTTCCCCCCAGGCACGGGGGAGGTGCAGCGAGGCCTGAGGCCCCAGGCCCAAAGGTGTGCTGGGCTCTCACCAAAGGGGTCGGTCTCGGTGCCACGGGCCGGGCGCCCTCCGCCGCGGGGCGCGCCTTCCGACTCGGGGTCCTTCTTCCGGTGGCAGGGTTGCGGCCCTGGGCGCCATGGCAACGGGGCTGGGGCATCATTTGAATGCTCAAATATTCATGAGGCCGCGGGACTCTCCGAGGCTCCGCGGTCGAGCCACGCCCCTTAGCAACGGCTGCTAGGGCAGGCCGGGGGCGGGGCGGCCGCGGGCGCGTTCGGGGCCCGGAGGGTAGGGCCCCAAGTCCTGGGCGCCCGTGGGCTGGGAGGGAGCCGGGGCGGAGGTGAGGCCCCACCGGGCGGGGGGACCTGCGCGGACCGGCCGGGTGTCAGCGCCCGCGAAGGCGGTTATCAGGCGGAGCCCAGCGCCCACCTTTCCCGGCCCTGGCCCTGCGGGAGGGACGCCCTCGTCCAAGGGTGGCGATGCCAAAACAAAAGGAAAGCGCCCCCGATGACGAGGGAAATGCAGACCTGGACACTGGGAGGGGTTTGGGGTGTCTGCGCTCTCGGGGGACGCCGCCACTCGCTTTCACTGCCGCTCCTTGACTCCGCGTCTGTGCGCGTCAGCGCGCGTCGGGCTCTGTCCTAGCCACCGCGCAGTGCACTGGCCGGCCAACCGGCCACGGCCTCGGCACGTGCTGTCGGCGATGTGTGCGGGCGGGGCAGCCCCCGGAGGGGCCCGCCAAGGTCACGGCCTGCAGTGGGGGGGGCTCCACGAGAACAGCGCGCGCCAGCACCGGAGGGGGCAGGACGGGAGGGGCGAGGCTGGGCCTCCTGCGGGCTGCACCGTTCTTCCTTTTTGTAAACAAGCACGGTGTGTTGATGCACTACTTTGAAATTAAAAAAAAAATGTCGAAACCACGTCTTTTTTGAAAGTCTGGAAAGGATGCGGGGTGTGCGTGTTCGCGCTCGGGATGGGGGAGCCGTCGGCACGCTGCCCTCGGGCAGCTTTCGGGCTGGTTTCCCGAGGGCCCGTCGTTAACTGGGCCCCGCGCAAGCGTCTGCAGGGCCGGAGCCTCCGGGCTGGGGGGCTGGGCGGGCCGGCCTGCAGGGGGAGGCTGGGGAGAGGGGCGCGGCTGCGGCCCAGCGAGACCCCTGGGGAGGGATCAAACGATGCTCCGCGCCGCGCTGCCCCCTGTGGTCTGGGCGCCCCGGGTGCCGCGCGCACGACGAAGCCAAGGTGCCAGGCGCCCGTTCCGGAGCCACCTGATGGGAACGGGGGTGTAGGGCACCGAGTCCCGGCCATGGGGCCCCAGAGCTCGGGGCGCGGCCCGACCTGCCCCGGCACCCGCCTCCTGTCCCGGCCGCCCGCCCGCCGCCGCGCCGACCCTGACCCTCCCCGAGCCTCGTCTCCCGGCCTGACCCCTCCGCTGGGCCTCGCGGCGCAGGGAGCCCCCCCCGCGGGACACGGGCTCCCGCCGGCCCGCAACGCCCCCGCCCCGGTGCACCGCCTCCCGCGGTCCTGTCGGGCAGCTCCCCGCGGAGGCCGCCGCCCCGGCCCGCGCCCCTCGCGCCCCCGCGGAGCGCCCGCGGGCGCAGCCCAGCCCCCCAGGCCGCGGCCCACGAGGGCCTCCGGGGCCGGGCACCGCCCTCCGCGCCGCTTCCCGGAAGCCCCGCCCGGCCGCGGCCCGTGACGGGCGGGCGGGCCGGCCAACCGGCGAGGGGCGGGGCCGGCCGGGGCGGGCCGGGGGCGGGGCCCGGCGCCCGCGGCCAATGGCGAGCCGCGCCTGCGTGACGGACGGGCGCGGGGCGGGGCGTGAGCGCCCTCCCCCCGAGTGTCCGCCCGCCCGCCCGCGCCTGCCGCCCGCAGCCCGAGCCGCACCCTCCGCGGACGGAGCCCATGCGCTGGGCGAGCCGCGCGCCCCGGCCCCGGCCCCCTTCCCCGCCCCCGCCCCGGCCCCGGCCCCGGGGGCAGTCGCGCCAGTGAGCGGTGAGTGCGGCGGGGGCGGCGGGGCGGGGCGGGGGCGGCCGGGGCTGCGGCGCGGGGCGGTGGAGGCGGCGGCGGCGGCGGCGGCGGGGCGCGCGGGGGCGCAGGTGAGCCGCGGGCGGCGGGCGGGCGCTGCGGCGGGTGCGGGGTGCGGGGGCGCCCCCGGCGGCGGCGTCCGCGCCCTCCCCTCCGCGGGCCGCGTGCGGGCCCCCCAGGTGGTCAGAGGCGCGCCCCCGAGGCCCGGGCAGCGGGCGAGCCGGGCGTTCGGACCGGAGCCCCGGGCACCGCGTCCCGAAACCTCCCAGACCGGGAGCTGGGTCGGATGCCGCGGCCCAGCGCCGTCCCCGCGCCTACCCCGCCGGCCTGCTCCCGGGCCCGCCGTCCCCGCAGCCCACCGCTGCTCTCCTGCGACGCTCGAGCGGCCGCGGGCCTGGGGCTCCCCCCGGGACAGGAGGGCCCGGGCCTCGCCCCCGGAGCAGCAGCTGGCGGCCGCGGGCGCTCCGCAGATGCTAGTCCGGTGCAGCGAGGCGCGGCGGGGCTCTGGCCTGCCCGGGCACGCTGCTGCGCTCCGCTGTGGCAGGACCTGTTCCTGCGGGGAGGGGCGGTAATCTCAGCCTGCAGGGCCTCCGGGTCCCTCCAGTGCACGCTTTCTGCCTACCCAGCAACTTCTAATTTGGGTGCGTGGTTGGGAGATGCTCTCAGCTGTCAGCTCTCCCTTTGGGGGGCCGGCTCCCTGCTCTCCCGCAGCCATGAGCGCCGGCGAGGTGGGGGCTCTCCCACCCCCCCGGCTGTAGGTGCCACAGGTGGGCGGCTGCCGCCCGGTTCCCTGGTTGTGCGGGGCCTGGGGACCGGGACCGGGCTGGGGCCGGGCGGTTTGCCCCGCGGGGGCTGGCTCAGGGCTGAGAGCAGCTTCCTCAGCAGGTGGGACAGGAGACCTCTTCGGCGTCCTGTGCTGCATCTCGTGAGGAACCATGACGGAGTATAAGCTGGTGGTAGTGGGCGCTGGAGGCGTGGGCAAGAGCGCCCTGACCATCCAGCTCATCCAGAACCACTTCGTGGATGAGTACGACCCCACCATCGAGGTGAGCACACCCAGCCCTGAGCCTGCTGTGGGCTCCACAGGAGGGCGGCCCCTGCTCGTGGGACCTGGGGGTGGCACCTGGGGACCTAGAAGGGGCTGGTGGCTGGGTGGCCCCGTCCTCCGAGGCGTGGGGCGGGGCGTCCTGAAGCACTGGCGTGCCGCAGGACTCCTATCGGAAGCAAGTGGTCATCGACGGGGAGACGTGCCTGCTGGACATCCTGGACACGGCGGGCCAGGAGGAGTACAGCGCCATGCGGGACCAGTACATGCGCACAGGGGAGGGCTTCCTCTGTGTGTTTGCCATCAACAACACCAAGTCCTTTGAGGACATCCACCAGTACAGGTGAGCCTCCGGCCGGCCCTCGGGGCCACCTGTCCCTCTGCCTCTCCTCGTGTTTCTTTGTCAGGGTCTCGGATGCAGCCGTGCCTGCAGCCTACCGACCGGCTCCCACCTTCCTCCTTGTAGGGAGCAGATCAAGCGAGTGAAGGACTCCGACGACGTGCCCATGGTGCTGGTGGGGAACAAGTGTGACCTGGCTGCTCGCACCGTGGAGTCCCGGCAGGCGCAGGACCTCGCCCGCAGCTACGGCATCCCCTACATCGAGACGTCAGCCAAGACACGCCAGGTGAGCCGGCTCCCCACCCCGCAGCTTGTTGGGGACCCGCCCCGCCCCGCCCCTGCCAGGGAGCAGTGCTTATTGCCCCCTCTCCCCCAACACAGGGCAGCCGGTCTGGCTCTGGCTCCAGCTCCGGGACCCTCTGGGACCCTCCGGGACCCCCGGGACCCAGCGGCCCCTAGCGCTGTAAGTGTCCCCGGACGGCAGGGCAGCGAGGGAGGCCGGCGCCCAGGGTTTGGGCTGACACAGCTCCAGGGAGAGGCAGAGGTCCCCAGAGAGCTGCCCTGAGCCAGGCCGAGTGGTGACCTTGGGGCCCTGGCCCCCTGCCCGCAGAAAGCCCCATGGGCCTGTGCGGGCCCTGCCCTCTTAACGGGCTGTGGGGGACCAGGGTGGTAGGTAAGACAGGAGTGGGACCCTGGATATTAGAGCTGGGAGCCAGACCTCGGGGCTGCCCTGTGGGGGAGCTCCTGAGGGCCAAGCCGCCTGATGGGGGGAGCCCTGGGCTGCCTGTGTGGGGGCGGGGTGGGGAGGCGCTGGGGAGGGGCTGGGATGATGCATGAGCTTGATGCTGGGGTCCCTCGGTCCCCTGCGCTGCCAGGCTTCCGGGCTGAGCCGCACGCTCACCCAGCCCCGTCTTCCCAGGGCGTGGAGGATGCCTTCTACACGCTGGTGCGAGAGATTCGACAGCACAAGGTGCGCAAGCTGAGCCCGCCCGACGAGGGAGGCCCAGGCTGCATGAGCTGCAAGTGCCTGCTGTCCTGATGTCCCCTCCAGGGCCACGCTGGCAGCCCCGCTGGCCCTCTGTGCCCCAGGCGCACAGGTTTGGGGCGAGGAGGTGCCGGAAGCCGGGAGGAGGCGCGGACGGAGGAAGGAGGAAGGCGAGGAAGGAAGGAAGCGCCCCCGGGGCCCGGCCAGCCCAGGCCCCCTGGACAGGGGGAGCACGGACCTCCCAGGGCGCTTTGCACAGACTGTCGTGAACTGAGGCCATGGGCACCCCCCCAGCTGTCACTCTTCCCCAGCCCCGTCCTGGCCCGCGGGGCACAGGCTGAGTCGCAGTAAATTATTTGATGGTCTTGACCCTGGCGTCTGGCCGCCCCTGCAAGGCACGTGGGGATGTCAGCTGTGTGTGCCTGGCGGCACCCCTGCAGGGGCTGGTCGGGGCCGGGTGGTCCCCCCTCCTCCTCTCTGGGCGTGTCTCCGCACCCCGTGCACAGAGCCCCGGGAGATGCAGAAACGAGCCGGCCGTGCATTTTCACACAACAACACTTTATTGAACTTGCAACAGCAAACGGGCTCAGAGCCGAGGGTGCGCGCCCTCCCCTGGGAGACCTTCCTGTCCTTAGAGGAAAGCGGGAATCCCACGGGGGTGAGGGTGCTGGTGCTGGAGTCGCCCACCTGGGAGCCTGTGTGGACTCCGGGTGGGGGCGTGTGTCCTGAGGTTGGGGCGTTGAGAGGCTTTTCTGGGGACAGCAGGGCTGGCCTGGACCTGCAGCCCATGGGCTCCTGCGCTAGGTCCCCACAGGGCAGCTGGATCCTGGCCTCGGGCCCCCTGGGGCTGGGTGACTGACTGCTGGAGCCCCAGCACGTGGAGGAGCCTGCCTCCTGGTGTGGGTGCGGGTGGGGCCCACGGGCCTGCTCCGCTGCCCTGCCCTGGGGTGTCCCGGGATCCCCAGGGCTGTCCTAGGTCAGCGACCTGAATCTGTGGGGCATGTCCAGGGTCCAGGAGGCCACATCCGGCTGTGAGAGGGCTCTCTCAGCGTGGGGCCAGAACGCAGGCCTGGCCAGGGCCCCAGGGCGCTGGATCCCATTCGTGCTGGGCCTGGGGGGGGGGGGGCTTGAGTCTCCCCTGCCCCCACAGAGCCCGGGGCCAGGCCAGCCCAGGTCCCTCTGGGTCAGGGGCTGGTGTGCTGTGCTGGGGGGGGGGGGGTGCCGCCCTCCGGGAGGGACAGTGAGACGAGGCAGGGCACGGTGACGGGCCAGAGCCTCCGGGCCCCCGCACTCACCACCACGCTCTGCCCCCGAGGCCTACGAACATCGAGCTGCACCGTGGACGTGGAGGGCAGAGGGTCCCGGGCCTGTGCGGGCCTCGGGGCAGCGGGCTCAGCGCCGCCCTGGCTCTGCCCTGGCTGTGCCCGTCACTGCCCAGCGAGGGGCACAAGCTGCAGTGGCCGCGGGGCAGGAAGAGTGTCCTGGGCCTGACAGCGTCGTCCCTAAGGGGCTGGGGGGACCCCGTGATGGGAGTCCCGGGGGTGCTCCAGGGCCTGGTCCATCGCGGGGCCCCTGGGGTGGCCCAGACAGGTGCCGAAGGGAAGGGGACGCCGTTTTTTGTCTCGAAGCCCACCATGTCCGGGGGCCGCCTGCCTGCACCATCTTGTTGCAATGGGAGGGTGGGGAGGGAGTTCCATCGCTGAGGGGGAAGTTGGATGATGGCCTGGCCGGGAGGGGGTCCGGGTGGCTCAGGCTGGGTGGCTGGGCCCAGGGAGGCCGGCTCCTCCACCCTGGGCGGTGGCTCAAGAGTCCAGAGAAGGGAGGAGAGGCCTGGGCACCGGGGACACTCGCTCCAGGCCCAGGGGCCTCATGGGGAACTCCTCAGGTCCCGCTGGAAAGAGGCCAACGGGGTCAGCGTCTCCAGCAGGTTGTGTGTCCCCCGCTGGGGGTCCTCACGGCTCCCACGTGGCCTCCCGGCCTAACCCTGTGCTCAGCCCCCCACACTGGTGCCCGGGCCCTGCAGTGGATGCCCGCCCGCCCAGCCCTGGCCTGAGGTCCCCAAGGCTGGAGCAGAAGAGGAGAGCCCCAGAGATGAGGATGGGGGGCCCTGGGGGCTCTGTCCCCTGTGGGTGGCCCCAGCAGGCCGAGTCGGGAGGGGCCGGGGCCCTGAGCCCACCTGGGGTGGGGGCAGGTCGCACCGCATCCTCCGGAGCTGGGTCATGGAGGCCCGAAGGTGTCTGAGCACCACCTCGTCCTCCAGGGCCCAGGGCTGGGCTAGAGAGTCCTGGAGGAACTCCCGGAGCCCTTCCAGGGGCAGCTTCAGGAGGCGCTTTGGGCGGTGGGTGAGAGTCAGACCCAGAGGGGTCCCTGGTGCCCCCAGGCCGGTGGCTGGGGTCCCGCTGTGCCCAGGAGCACCGTGGGCAGTGCGCTGGCCGGGGTGGCCCCTGCCCACTGCTCCTCTCAGGGAGCCCCGCTGCACCTGCCTGCCCCGCCATCCCCCCGCACCAGGTCTGGTGCTGCTCAGAGCACAGGGTTACTGCCCCTGCCCCCCGCCCCCGGCACACCTGGGCTCCCAGGGGCTCACTTACTCCTGTGCACCTTGAGGATGGTGTAGGCCATGACCGTGAGCACCCTCTTCCCATCGAGTACGTAGGCATCCCATAGCTTCAGGGTGAGTGAGAAGGGGGTCTAGGGGACAGCGGGGTGGGAGGAGCGGCCTGAGCAGGGCCCTTGGGGGGCTCGGCTGGGGCTAGGCCAGGCCTGCCATCTGCCCCCGTGGCTGCCTCTGACGAGGCCCCACAGCTCCCCCGTGCGTGCCCTCCTCCCAGGGAGATCAGGGCTCCTGGCCGCTCCGGGTTCCGACCCCAGCCAGCACCTCCCGCACCCCTGGGGGCACAGACTCTGCGTGCACTTGACGACACCACGCTCCAGAGGACCCCAGGCTGGCCGCCCAATGGGCCGAGGGCCCGTCCACACCCCGGGCTGACCCGGCCTCCCCCGGGGGAGCTGAGGCAGAGACGGCCCGCCCCCCGGAACCTCGTCTAGGGACCCTCTGGGCTTCTTCAGGACGGGCTGAGCTGCGAGCCTCAGCCTCAGGGCCCCGGGGTCGGGCCTGGCTCTTCTGGAGAGTGGGGCTGAGCTGGGCCCTCCCCGGGGGCAGGGGGCAGGTCCGGGAACGGGGGTCTCGGGGGGGGCCTCACCCAGCCAAGGAAGCACTGCAGGAACCACTTTGGGGTATAGATGCTGGTGGACATCTGCTCCTCGTCCTGGCGGGAGGGCAGGAGGTGCTCAGGCCCCACGCCGCGGCCCCTGGAGCCGGGTGGACGCGCTCCCCACGGCCCAGCCCAGCCCCGAGGGCGCCTCCGGGCCCCAGGGGGAGGAACGTGACCCCAACTCTGGGCAGCTCAGAGGGCCGTGCCCCCCACCCCCTGCCCCGGGTCCCGGGGACAGAGCCTCAGGAGCTCCCACTCGCCATGTGCTTCCTCAGGTCGGGGAGAGCTCTTTGGAGGACGCGCTCGTGATGAGCCTGGAACCTGAGGAGCTTCGGGAAGCCCGGGACGAAGAAGCCTGAGAAGGCCCCAGGCCCCCAGGATCAGGGCCTCCTCCTGCACCAGGTGGGGTGGGGGGGTGTCGGGGCAGGGGCCTCCCCCCACGCCCTGACCCCCGTGTGCCCACCGCCCTCAGAGCCCTGACTGGACCCGCTCTTCCCAGAGGGCAGGGCTGCCTCCCAGGCCAGGGGTGCGGGGCCGGGGACCCTCATCCTCACAGAGACCCCGCAGGGCATGGGCTGGGGGCTGAGGACCAGGCCCGGCTGACCCAGCACCCTCTCTCCTGCAGGGGCCGCCACGGGGACAGGTGGGTCCCCAGTCGCGAGGGGCAGCGGGTGCAGGCCACGGGGAGGGTGATGGGCGTGCACGGCCCTCTGTGGGGCTTGGGAGTGAGGCTGGGGGCCCCCGGGAGGGGGAGACGCTGCCCCCTGGGCCCCATGTGGCCATGGGCCGGCAGGGGGGCCTGGGGGGCAAGCAGGCAGCTGGGCGGGAGGCTGGGGAGCAGCGGGAGTACGAGCCCGGCCTGCAGACGGTGGGGCGGGTGGCCGTGGCTCCGGGACCCCGAGGCCACCGGGGAGGCGGGGCCCTTGCCCGTGGGGGGGGCGGGCTGGGGGGGTCCCCGCCTGCCCCCCAGTGCAGCAGCCTGCAGGGAGGCCCTCCTGAACTCCCCTCCCGCCCGGCGGCCCGGCGGGCCCCTACCGTGCATGGCGTGCCTGTCGTCCATCATCAGCTGGGCCAGCGCCCAGAAGGCGTCCTCGGGCAGGAACATGAGGTGGATGGCCACGATCTCGCTCATGCCCTGGCAGTAGCCCACCTCCTGCAAGAGCCAGAGCCCCACGGAGGGCATGCGCCCCGAGGCCCCCTCTGAGCCTCCCCGCGGGCATCAGGCTCCCCCGGCTCCCTCACAGCCCGGGCTCCCGGAGGGGGCTCCCAGAGGGCGGGGGGGGGCAGGTGAGGGCCACCCGGATCAGCTAGGGTGCCAGCACCCCGGGCCCCGCTACCGAACCCTGCGGCCACCGTGCCAGGGCCCCCGTTCTCAGACCAGCAGGAGGGGCCTCCCTGAACTGTGCCAGGCGGCAGGGGACCCGCCAGATCTGGAGACCCCCCGGAGGGCAGGTTGGGGGGCCTGACTGTGGCCCCTGGCAGGTCCCACGAGGGGAGCTGGGCCAGGACACCCCACGGGGCCGGGGAGCGTGTGAGCTGGGGTCCTCGGGGACCCTTCTGGAATGCGCCATGGAAGGGGGCGGCCTCCTGGGCGCCTCGGCCTTGTGCCCTTCAGGGGAGTGGGAGCCTTCTCCCCCCAGGTTCTCATCAGTAGTGCCGTCTGTCAGGGTCCAGACCTGAGCTCTAGGACAGCCGCGGTGCACGCGGGGGCCCCGGGCAGCCCCGGCCCTCGGGCACGCAGGCCCTGCCTCCCCTGGGAGGTCTGTACCCCGCCCCCTGCCCGTCCCGGAGGAGAGAGACCCTCCCCGGCATCTCGGGGCTGTGGAGCTGGGGCCCTAACTGTGAGTCCCGCTGGTCACCAGCACTCAGGACAAGGCCGCCTGCGGGGCAGGAGGTGGGGGCAGGGACACTCATGGTGTTGTACACCAAGTAGGCCGCCAGCACATGGAACAGGGCTCGCTGCCTAGGAGGGGGGACAGCGGGGGGCCTGCTCAGTCAGCCCCCGCCCAGTGAGGCCAACGAGGTGCCAACACCCGCCCTGCAGGCCCCGCAGTCCTCAGGGCCCCTTCGCGGGGGCCGATCTCTGGGGTTAGGTCTGTGCACGGGGACAGGCGGCAACCTCACACATGTAGCATGCTGGGGGTTAAGTGCACCCTGGGGTGTCCGACGCCTCCGAGAGGCTCCTGCCGTGGGGTGTGCAGCTCCAGGCTCCCCCAGCGCCGCCAGCGTCCCCTCCAGCCCTGGAGCGGCCCCCCCGCTCACCCCCTGGGAGCCAGTGCTCCCCCTGCCCCGGTCCCCGCAGCCCCTGACGCCTCTCCTCCACTACCCTGGCCTGGCCTGGCCCTGTGTCCCGGGAACACCACCAGCCCCACGTGGCCCCTGCCCCGAGCCCATGCAGCCGGGGCATCCGTGGCCCTGAGCGCACCCCCAGGCCTTCCCAGGTGTCCCTGGGCTGGACTCTGTGGGGGGGACCCCGGGCCCGCCCATCCCAGAGCATCTCGGGGCTCCAGGTCTGAGCCACAGTGAGGAGAGCAGGGAACGTCGTGCAAGTGTGACCCCGATACAGGCTGTGAACCCCTGGGGTCACTATCTGAGCGCGGGGGGGTATGGGGTGCGGCCCCCTCAGCGCTGCCAGGAGCTGCCCGATGCCCCCCGCACAGCAGTCTGAGTCTGCACCCCGGCTCCGCGGCCCCCCGGGCCCGGGCTGCTGGAGTCCAGCTTCCCCTGGGCCGGGGGTCACAGGTCAGCCTGACCCGGCCGCGCTGAGGGCCGCGGGGGCCCCGGGGGGCAGCAGATTCCCTGCAGGGAGGAGCACCGAGTTCTCGTGGGGAGATGGTCCGAGCGGCCCCCTGGGAAGCCCAGCCACCCTTGCCTGGTGGCTCCCCAGCCCCGCCTCTGGTGCCCCTGCAGGTCACCCCTGGGGTCCCGGGCTCCCACACACCCTGCCCGCTGCACACAGAGGTAGCTGCACCCTCTGCTCCACCCACCTGCATCCCCCTGTCGGGGGCTCCTTGCCTTCCCCACCTCCCCGCACCCCTGGGGACTCTACGGGGCACCCGGGCTTCTGATGGGAGCAGGCCATCCAGAGAACCCCAAGGTGGCGGGGGAGGCTGAGCATGTCCCACAGGGGGCAGCTGTACCGCGTCCTTGTGGGGGGGGTGTCTGGGGGTGTGGGGGATGGTGTGGGGGTGATGTAGGGGGATGGCGTGGGGGCGGTGGTTGAGGGGATGGGGTGGGGGGCTGCGGACACAGGGCACCCCCTTCTCTAAGGTGCACACGGAGACGTCTACAGATAAAGGCGACCCCAGTCTGGGGTTTGCTGTGACCCCTGCCCCTGCCCCTGGGGCCCCGTGTGCTCAGCGCAGGGCCTGCCTGGACCGGGGCGGCATCTGGGGGTCGTCATGCTATGTGTGCTCACCAACTGCAAATTGTCTAAAATAAAATGCCCAAAATTCAGAAGTACATAAAGCACTGAGGGTGGGTGTCACCCTGACCTGTCCAACCCTCGTCGGGTCCATGTGTCCTGGTCCAGCCGCGGCTATGCACCCTGGCCTCCAGGTCCCCTTACTGCCCCCCATGCCCCCACCCCAGCCCCCTGCTCTTCACAGGGCCGCCCCTCACCCCCTTGGGGTTCAGCTCAGATGATGACCCCTGGAGGCCCCGTCCTGGGGCCTCCCCATCCCCAAGACTCCGGGGGTGGGGGCACAGGGGTCATCCCCAGCACCCTACCATGTGGCAGTGTGTTGTTTGCTGCCGTCGCTCCCCCTGGCCTCGGAGACCCTGTGTCCTGCACAGAAGCCCCCGGGCCTCTCCCGGGCCCCCAAACCCCGCAGGCCCAGCAGCCTCACCCAACTCCATAGCGGTCCCAGAACATGGTGTGACTGCGGAACGTCCGGTTGATGTCCAGGTCTATCTGCATGATGTCCCCGGAGGAGACCAGAGCCGCTGCCTCCATTTCCTGCGGGGAGACCCCAGGAGGAGGAGCCGGCATCAGGGACATAAACCACAACCTGTCAGCAGCTGCCGTCCTGGGCAGGGAGCCCTGGGGCCACCATGGGAGTGTGTCCTGCAGGAACCTCTACCCTTCCCCTGGGAGGCTGGGGACGGCGGGAGTGCCCACCGTGCCCGCAGGGCCTGCGTGAGGGCCTGTGCCCAGCTGTCGTGGGCGGGGAGGGGACTGAGGGTTAGCCTTGGGTGGGGAGGGGACATGGAGGATCAGCCCTGGTGGGGAGGGGACATGGGGGTTCAGCCCGGGGGGGGGAGGGGACAGGGGGTCAGCCCAGGTGGGGAGGGGACTGAGGGTCCATGGGGAGTGGACGGGCCCCACCTGGTATTTCCCGGCATTCCTGGCCTTAACCTGGTCGACATTCAGCAATCGCAGCCACGCCTGTCCCTGCACCTGGTGGGGGGACTCCCTTGTAGACCCGGCTCGCAGCTGCGGGGAGGAAGGCAGTGCTGGTGAGAGGGGCCCAGGGCAGCCCCTTGGAGCCCAGGGAGTGCGAGGCATCTAGAAGGTTCCGGCTTCGGCTCCAGGGTGTCTGCAGAGAGGCTGGGTCTCCCTGGAGCTGGGCCCCGTCCCCCACGAGGAGCAGGGACCGAGGCCCCGACCTGGCGCTCCCCCACCGCCGTCCCAGGGCCTGGGGAGGCTTGGGCTCCCAGCAGACTCTCCCCAAGCAGGGGGCTCCCCCGAGGACGGGGCAGGAGGACACTGAGGGTGGCCCCCCAGCCCCGATAGGACGGAGAGCCCTCGGGGGCACCCAGCGCCCCACCTTCTTGCTGGGGAGGTAGTGGTCCCATCGCTTGAGCATTTTTATCCATTTGTCCGTGCGCCAGGTCTCCTGGCGGAGTTTCTGGAAGAGGACAAGCGGGGGCCGCAGGTGAGGCTCCAGCCGCGGGAGGTGGGCGCTCGGGCCACGTCCAGTCCCCCGCGGGACCCGGAGGAGCCAGGAAGGCACAGGGCCCCCCGCAGACCGCGGCTCTGGGTCTGGGGTGCGTTCCCGGCAGCCTGTGCAGCGCTGGGACGGGGGACTGGGGAGATGCCCGGGGATGTCCTGGGGGACGGGGTGCAGACAGCTGGCCCCAGCCCCCCCCCCCCACGTCCTGCCTGGGGCCCAGGATGGGCTCTCACCTTGGCCTCGCCGGGGCTGGGGCCAGGCAGCTCCTTGTCCCTAGAAGGCAAGAGACACAGAGCCCTGAGGCCCCGGCCCCACAGCCACCCCCCCCCGCGTCTGCACCCAGGGGCCTGGGGAGGGCAGGGGCTGCCAGCGGCGTGAGGGCGGGCAGGGGCGGCATCTGGGGGGTCTGAGAAGGGTGTTTGCCGGGGGTGGGCTGGGCGGGGACCCCTCGGTGCCCCCAGGGGGTGACCTGCCCCCTCCTGATGGACCAGCCTGAGAGCTGTCAGCATGGCCCTGGTGTTCCGTGACCGTCCCGCTGAGGTCACCCCGCCTCCCCAGGGCATGACTGCCCAGCATCCAGCCGGCCTCCCCCTGTCCCCTGGCCGTCCCCCTGCTGTCCCTTGACTCCCCTCTCTGCTGTCCCCTCTGCCACCCTGGCCCATTTCACCTCCTGTCCTGTAGGAGCCCTTGAGCACGACCACCCTTAAGCCATCCCAGCAGCCACTGGGCCGTGAACAGGGCTGAGGGGGCCCCACCTGGGGTCTCCAGCATCCGTCAGGTTCTCATGGGGCTGTTGACCCATCAGCCTCGTCCCCTGCGACCTAGGCCACTGGGCTGTCCCCTCCCTCGTTCCCGCCCAGGTCAGCGCCCTCCTCCTCTTCCCTCCTCCTGCCTGGTCGGGCCCTCCCTCTGCGGCAGCCCCCTGCCCTGGCCTGGTCCCCAGCATCTACCTGCAGCCCCGCAGAAGCTTTCGGGGCTGTGGGGGCCCTGGCTGGGGGGTGTGGGTGAGAGCACCCCTGCGGACTCGCCCCAGACCAGGCCGTCCCCCTATGGAGAGCACGCCCCGGCCCCAGAGCCCCTCACCCGCGGGAGCCCCTGCTGAAGGGACTGGACCCCTCCCTGCCCGCCCCCCCGCCCCAGATGCAGGAGGCAGACACCTGGGCCTGCCCGAAGCAGGCGTGGGGGCCCCTCCTCTGAGTGTCCAGGGGCCTCCCCCGGGCCCAGCTCCCTTCCTGCACACGTCCCAGGTCGGCCTCCGGGGTGTCTCAGCTGCAGCCCAGCTCAGACATGGGGACTCCAGGGCTCCAGGGGACGAGGTCCCTACCTGGGGGGGGGGTATCAGCCTCCAGAGAGGTGTTCCTGCAAACGCCACCCCCCCTGAAATCTGAAATGGATGAGGGGTGTCCGGGGACTCACTGCAGAAAGCCCTGGTGGTCGGTGACCTTGCACAGTGACAGGTCCTGCGGAGACCCTGCTTGGTGCGCCTGCAACAGAGGGGGCTCCGTGGTGGGGACCAATCAGAGCAGGGAAATGGGGACAGGAGGGAGCAGAAGGGCTCCTCCCTCCCCTGAATCCTGAGGGAGCACCGACCCTCTGAGATTGGCCGGGCACCAGAGGAAGGGCCTGTCTGCTCGGTGGGCACAGCCTGACAGCCTCACCTGCTTCTACCAGTGATGATCTCCACCTGGACCTGACCTGATCTGGTGACTGTGGTCCCCACCTGAGCCTTACCTGGAGCTGGTGACTCTGGTCCCCACCTGGGCTCACCTGGACCTGGTGACTCTGGTCCCCACCTGGGTCTCACCTGGACCTGGTGACTGTGGTCCCCACCTAGGCCTCACCCTGACCTGGTGACTGTGGTCCCCACCTCGGCCTCACCTGGACCTGGTGACTGTGGTCCCCACCTTGGCCTCACCTGAACCTGGTAGCTGTGGTCTTCATCTGGACCTGGTGACTCTGGTCCCCACCCGGGCCTCACCTGTACTTGGTGACTGGGCTCCTCAGCTACCAATGACTAGGATCCAGGATGGACCCTTAGTTGCTACCGACACCGGGACCATCCCCAGGGTCTCACTTGTTCCTGGTGACTATGGTTCTTGTCTGGGCTGACCTGGCTCATCCTTGGCTCTGATCCCCTCTTGAGCCTCCCCTGCTCTTGCAGGTATGGTCCCCTCTGTCGTGGGTGTGTAGTGTCTATGGTCCCTTCTGGGCCTCACCTGATGGTACTGGGCCACGATATTGGCCCTTTGCAAGGCCAGCAGGGTCTCCGGGTCCTCCTGCATCGTGCTGGAATCCAAACACATCCAAGAATGATGGCGCATGAGAACCTTCCAAGGACACATGTGTCCGGGTTCTCCCCGTGGGCAGGTGCCCCTCTGTCTGACCGGAGCCGGAGACAACCCCTGTAGCCCTGAGGGGCACAGGCTGGGCTGGAGCATCACACACGGGCCCTCGCTGCCTGTCTGTCCCTCACCCACCTACAGTCCACTTTCCTAGCCACTGTCCCAGGACACGCCATCACGCTGGGGTCACAGAGCGCTCCCACCCCGGTATCAGGAGCACATAGGCGGGGGATCCAGGGGCTCTGGGGAACTGCCCACCTGGTGCTCAGAGGTGATGTCTCCCAGCCCAGCGCAGAGATGGTGGTGGGTGGGCCGGCCAGCGAGTGTCTCTGCGGGCTTGGGGGGATGGGGGCGGGGATCGAAGGTTTCTCTTAGATTCCACAAGCACACGACCAAGAGGAGAAAGCGACAGACTGGACTTCATCAAAATTAAAACCTGATGCCAGCAAGAGTGCGACCAAACTCCCCACCCTGAGGGCAGCGATGTGTGAATAGCCTGAGGGGGGCCTGGGGGAGCTCGAGGGACTCCACGTTCCAGTGTGTGAAGAGCAAGCCTGCTCATGGGGCAGGGGGACCCAGCGGGCACAGGGCGGGATGGGGGGGTGTCAGTCACCCCTGTCGGGGTCCATGCATCTAGGACGGGCTGGAAAGGTCATGGCTTGGGTCCCTGCACAGCACAGAGCTTACAGGGGAGTGGGGGACCCGGGGGAGCTGCCCGGCTCCGACCCCAGCCTCCTTCCTAGATGGTGGCAAAAAGGGGCCGCTCTCACCCCGTGGGGCTGTGGAAGGGCTGCAGGAGCTGCTCACAGTCATCACATGGGGGTTCGGGGTGTTGTGGACCCTAGTCCGGGAGGCCAGTGCCCCCACCCGGCCCCACAGGCCCCACAGTGGCCCACGGGGAGCAGGGATCAGCTGCCACTCACCTGTGATCTGTCGCTGTGTGAGCGCTTCCTCTTTATGCACTGGGGTACTGGGGAGAGTGGGAGGGTTGGGGTACTGGGGAGAGTGGGAGTACTGGGGTGCTGGGGAGAGTGGGAGAGTTGGGGTACTGAGGAGAGAGGAGTACTGGGCTACTGGGGAGAGCAGGAGAGTCGGGTCGCTGCGAGCCAGATCCGGAGCACGAGTGCCTCTGAAGGTCTGCGGACGCAGAGTGGGCACCAGGCAGCGGTGGAACCCGGGGGCATCACAGTTCCACCCAGAGTGGGGTCCTGCATCATCACTGTGGGCAGGCGGGGTCCAATCAGCACTTAGCCCTTCACCCTGAAGGCCGAGGGTCCCGGGGGAGGGTCCTGTCCCCAAGCCGGGCGGGAAGGAGATGCAGGCACCCTCCCACATCCTCAGTTCCCATCCTCGGGCCCTGCAGGCCTCCAGCCCTTCAAGGCAGACTGGGGGTCACGATGCCCCCCCGCCCCCCAGGGTTCACAGCATGGGGTTGCAGTTAGGAACATTTGAGGGGCTCCTGGGTGATTCCGTCCGTTCCACGTCGATTCTTTAGTTTGACTCAGGTCAGGATCTCCAGGTTGTGGCGTGGAGCCTCGGGTGGGGCTCGGGCTCCGGTGGGTGAGGAGTCCGCTCCAGGTTCTCCCTCTCCCTCCGCCCCTCCCCACTGCACCCTCTCTCAAGTAAATCTTCTAAAAATTAACATGAAGACACGTGAGCATCTTGATCCCCTCTGCAGAGGTGCCTTCGTGTGTGTAACGACCGTGTAAATGCCTTTCACGGACCCACCGGGAGTCCTACCAGAAACCCCTTTTCCTTGGTATGTATTGAAGTACAGTCGACACACAACGTGACAGTAGTTCCAGGGCTGCAACTAGTGACTTGACAATTCTGTGACTCACTCAGCTCTCCCCACGAGAAGCGGTGTCACCGTCTGTCCCCATACAAAGTTGTCCCAACAGTACCGACTCTATTGCCAGGCTGTACTTTCTAAATTTCTGGGATTTCTTTATTTAGAACCAGACGCTTGTAGCTTTTCCTATTATTCATCCATGTTGCCCACCTGCCCCCTGCAGCCCCTCTGGCATCAGTCAGCACGATCCATCCCATTAACCAGAGAAGGGACAGAAACCACATGATCCCCTCAAGAGCTGCAGGAAAAACATTTGACGGAATACAAAATAAAAAGCACAGTGGGTTTTGAGGAAATGTCTATCAACAGAATAAAGGCCGCTAGGAAGGCCCGCAGCTGACATCATCCTCAAGGGTGAAAACCTGAAATCGTCTCCCCTGAGCAGGAACAAGCCAAGGAGGTCCCCTCTCAATGCTGGAAGTCCTAATGTAGTCAACAGACAGGAAACAGCAGAGGTTCCACACCTGGAAGGGGGACGTCACACTGTCCCTATTTGCTGAAGACACGGCACTAGAAACCTGAGAGCCTCCACCAAAACCTGTTAGAACTAAGGTGTGAGTTCAGGAGCGTTCAGGGACACAGAACGACCCTACAGAGCTCAGTAGCCTCACTGTGTCCCAACAATGAGCCTCAGGAAGGAAATTAAGGAAGTGACTCCCTTCTCGGGAGCATCACAGGGGACAAAGTAGTTAGACTGAACCGAGGGAGCGCGAGACTCGTGCGCTGAGACCCTCCAGGCTCTGGGAGGCCGTCCTGGGCTCGTGGGGCGGGGGCCTCAGCTTGTGAAAATGTCCGCAGCTCTTGAAGCCACCCTCAGTCTCAATGTCACTCCTATCAAAGTCATGGTGGCAGATCTTAGAAATAAAAAAAAAAAAAACCTAACCTACTAACATCCGTCCGCCTCCACAAATGACCCCGGACAGCAAGTCAGTATTGGAGAAGCAGGACAGAGCGGGACGCAGCACTTTCCTATTTCAATCGATGTCAGAGATGCAGGATGAACCAGCGTGGTTCTCGGCCCCGGCTGGCTCCGTGGGTGAAACACCCGACTCCTGACCTCGCCCCCGGTCCTAATCTTGGGGTCATGAGTTCTAGCCCTGGGCTGGGCCGTGGACGAGGTGTGGCGCCTACTTAAACAAACCAGACCCACGGGGGGTGGTTCTGGCATCAGCTGAAGGAGCAGGATCCAGAGCCCGGAGGGAATGCGCTCTGATGTGGTCAGTGATCTTTTTTAAAAATTTAATTTAATTTAAATCCAATTAATTGACGTAGAGTATAAATTAGTTTCAGAGGTAGAATTGAAGGATTCAGTTGGAGAGAACACCAGTGCTCCTGACATCACGTGCCCATCCCCCGTTACCCCGTCCCCCGGCTCCCCTCCCCTCCAGCGACCCTCAGTTTGTTTCCTATGATTGAGTCTCTTTTTCCTCCCTCTCTGTTTCCACCTTATTTTTCCTTCCGTTCTCAGATGTTCTTCTGTTTTGCTTCTTTAATTCCACGTATGAGTGACACCACACAGTCATTTTCTTTCCCAACTGACTTATTTCACTTAACACTATCCCTCTAGTTCTGTCCGCGTCATTGAAATGGTAAGGTTTCCTTCTCTTTGATAGCTGAGTACCATTCCGATCGATCTGTCCGTCCATCTATCATCTATCATCCATCTCCATCCTCTTTATCCATCATCTGCCCGAGGACACCGAGGCTCCTCCTGCAGCATGGCTACAGTGGACCCAGCTGCCGTGGACACTGGGGGGCAGGTGCCCCTTCGGAGGCATCCGTGTCTTTGGGGTAAATGCCCAGCAGTGCCACTGCCACTGGGGGGGGGGGCAGCTGTTTGTCACTCCTTGAGGACCCTCCGCAGCGCTCTCCGGGGCGACGGCCAGCCCGTGTTCCCGCCCGCAGCGCAGGGCTCCCCTTCCTCCTCATCCTCTCCTACACCTGCCGCCTCCTGTCCCGTTCATGTCAGCCCATCCTGGAGGTGTGATGTGCTGACCCGGTGTCGATCTGACCCATGTTGAGGCCGAGGGAGAAGGAGCATCTTTTCCTGGGTCTGTTGGCCATTTGTATGTCCTCTTCGGGGAAATGTCTGAGCGTGCCTTCTGCCCATTTCTTGACTTGATTATTTCTTCTCTGGGTGTTGAGTTTGAGAAGTTCCTTACAGACATTGGATACCAGCCCTCTGCGTGATAAGACGCTTGCAAACATCTCCCATTTTCTTGGTTGCCTTTTGGTTTTGTCGAGTGTTTCCTTTGCTGCAGAAGCTTTTTGTCACAATGAAGCCCCAATAGTTCATTTTTGCCCCTGTTTTTCCTGCCGTTGTTGCAGGGTCTCTTCTGGCTCCACGCCAATCTTAGGACTGTTTGTTCCAGCGCGGTGAAAAATGTTGATGGCATCTTGGCAGGGATTGCACTCAGGGGCGCCCTGGGGAGAGTAGACATTTTCACAATATTTGTTCTTCCAGTCCATGATCACGGAACATTTTCCCATTTCTCTGTGTCTTCCTCCATTTCTTTCATGAATGTCGTATAGTGTTCAGAGTACTAATCCTTTGCCTCTCTGGTTAGGTTTACTCCTAGGCGTCTCATGGCTTTTGGTGCAACCGTAAATGGGATTGACGCCTTAATTCCTCTTTTTCAGTCTCGTTAGTGTGTAGAGATGCCACCGACTTCGGGGCATTGATGGTGCCTCCTGCCACACTGCCGAATGGCTGCGTGAGGTCTAGCAATCTTGGGGTGGAGTCTTTGGGTTTCCTATGACAGTATCATGTCATCTGCAAAGAGGGAGAGTTTGATTTCTTTTTTGACAATTGAATGCCTTTTATATCCTTGTGTTGCCCGATTGCTGAGGCTAGGACTTCTAGGACTATGTTGACTAGCAGTGGTGAGAGTGGACATCCCTGTTGTGGTCCTGATCTTAGGGGAAAGGCTCCCAGTGTTTCCCCATTGAGAAGGATATTTGCTGTGGTCTTTTCGTAGATGGCTTTTAAGATGCTGAGGAATGTTCCTTCTATCCCTCCATTGTGGAGAGATTTAATCAAGAAAGGATGCTGTATTTGTCAAATGTAATTTCTGCGTCAATTGAGAGGATCATTTTGCTCTCCTCCTTTCTTTTATTTATGTGGTGTTTCATGCTAATCGATTTGAAATGTTGAACCGCCCTCGCAGCCCAGGAATAAATCCCATTTGGCCGTGTTGAGTAACCCTTTTACCGTATTGTTGGATCCTATTGGCTAGTATCTTGGTGAGTATTTTTGCATCCGTGCTCATCAGGGATATTGGTCTGTAATTCTCCTTTTTGGTGGAGTCTTTGGTTTGAGGATCATATTATCGCTGGCCTCATAGAAAGTTTGGAAGTTTTTCTTCCATTTGTATTTCTTGAAAGAGCTTCAGAAGAATAGGTATTAATTCTTCTTTAAATGTTTGGTAGAATTGCCCTGGGAAGCCATCCCGCCTTGGGCTCTTGTTTGTAGGGAGATTTTTGATGACTGACTGCTTCAATTTCCTTGCTGGTTATGGGTCTATTCAGGTTTTTTTACTTCTTCCTGTTTCAGTTTTGGTGGTTTATATATTTCTTGGAATACATCCATTTCCTTTTTTTCAAGATTTTATTTATTTATTCATGAGAGACACACAAAGAGAGGCAGAGACACAGGCAGAGGGAGAAGCAGGCTCCATGCAGGGAGCCCAATGCAGGACTCGATCCCGGGACCCCGGCCAAAGGCAGATGCCCGACCATGGAGCCATGCAGGTGTCCCTATTTAAAAGTTATTTATTTATTTATTTATTTATTTATTTATTTATTTATTTATTTAGATTTATTTATTTATTCATTCAGAGAGAGTGAGAGAGAGGCAGAGACACAGGCAGAGGGAGAAGCAGGCTCCATGCAGGAAGCCCGATGTGGGACTCGATCCCGGGTCTCCAGGATCACACCCCGGGCTGCAGGCAGTGCTAAACCGCTGCGCCACCAGGGCTACCCTAAAAGTTTTATATTTAGACCTATGATTCATTTTGAGTTAATCTTTGCAGAAATTATGCAATTCAGACCAAGATTCTTTGTTTTTGTTTTGTTTTTTTTTGCATGAAAATACCCATTTGCTCCAATACTATTTGTTGAAAACACTATCCTTTCTCTAGTGAATGGTCTTTCTCCCTTTGTAAAAAAAAAAAAAAAAATGGAGTTACCCTTATTGCTCTTGGTTTATTCTGGGCTCTGGGCTCTGTCCCTTGGGTCTATGTGTCTCTCCTTCACCTACGCCACACTGGCTCCATCGCTACCACTTCAGAGTCAGTTTCAAAATAAGGTAATGTGGGATTCCCGGGTGGCTCAGTGGTTCAGTGCCTGCCCTTGCCCAGGGCACGATCCTGGAGTCCCAGGATCGAGTCCCGCGTCGGGCTCCTGGCATGGAGCCTGCTTCTCCCTCTGCCTCTCTCTCTCTCTCTCTCTCTCTCTCTATATATATATATATATATATATATGCCTATCATGAATAAATAAATAAAATCTTTAAAAAAAATTAAAAAAATAAAATAAGGTAATGTGATGCTCACACCTTCACTCTTCTTCAAAATTCTTTAAGCTGTTCCAGATTTTCCATCTTTGTGCCTAAGTTTGAGAATAGCTTACCTGTATCTACAGGGAGTCTTGCTGGGTTTCGAGTGGGACTGGGTTAATCTACACATCATTTAAAGAGAACTGATGTCTTTACTATGTCAAATCTCTCAATCCCTGAACATGGTATGTCTCCCCATTTATTTAAGTCATTTAACGTGTCTTCAAAATTTCGCAGTTTTCTTTTTTTTTAAAGATTTTATTTATTTATTCATAGAGACAGAGAGAGAAAAAATTTAAAAAATTTTATAAAAAAAAAAAAAAAAAGGGATCCCTGGGTGGCGCAGCGGTTTGGCGCCTGCCTTTGGCCCAGGGCGCGATCCTGGAGACCCAGGATCGAATCCCACATCGGGCTCCTGGTGCATGGAGCCTGCTTCTCCCTCTGCCTATGTCTCTGCGCCTCTCTCTCTCTCTCCCTCTGTGACTATCATAAATAAATAAAAATTAAAAAAAAATTTATAAAGAGACAGAGAGAGAGAGAGAGAGAGAGAGAGAGAGAGAGAGAGAGAGGCAGAGGGAGAAGCAGGCTCCATGCAGGAAGCCCGATGTGGGACTTCATCCCAGGTCTCCAGGATCACACCCCAGGCTGCAGGCGGCGCCAAACCGCTGCGTCGCCGAGGCTGCCCTCGCAGTTTTCAACATATAGATCCAGTGCAGGTTTTCTGTAGATGTCTACCTGAGTATTTGATCTATTTTGGAGCTATTGTAGATAGCTGTCTTTTAAAATTAAAATTAAAATTTTTAATTTTAAATTTCTGCTTTCTAAATGTGGTTTTTCTGTTGCGATCTTGCATCCCAAGACCTCACCAAAGTTATGTATTGGTTCGCCAAATTTTTCTCATAGATTCTTTGGAATTTTCTAATCGTGTCATCTGTGAATACACAGTTTCATTTCTTTCTTTCTCACGTTGGGTACATTATTAATTTTTCACTGGAGTGCCTTGACTCTCAGTATGATGGTGAATGAGACTCATAAGAGTAGATTTCTTTGTCTTATTCCTGGTTTCAGTGAGAGCATCTAGTGCTTCACCGTTACGTGTCACATAAGTTGCTCTATGTTTCTGTAGAGGCCATGTACTGGTTGAGGAAGTTCCCCTCTCTTCCTATTTTGTTGGAAGTTTTTTTTAAATTATGAACAGGTGTTGGGTTTTGTTAAATGCTTTCTGTATCAACTGATAAGATGTGTGAGCTTTTTTCTTTAGATCATTAATCTGACAGATTATAATGATACATTCTTAGCTGATGAACCGATCTTGTATTTTCAGGATAAATGCCACTTGGTTGTGCTGCATTATTGTTTTTATATATTACAGCATTTGAATCCACTATATTTTTATTGAAGATTTTCGTGCAGCTCATAGGGATATTTGACCGTGTTTGCCCTTTATTTTCTTCCTTCCTTCCTTCCTTCCTTCCTTCCTTCCTTCCTTCCTTCTTCCTTCCTTCCCTCCCTCCCTCCCTCTATTCTTTTGTCTTTCTTTCTTTTATACTCTTAAGTCAGGGTACCAGGGAAATGCCATCCTTAACATAATTTGGGACATATTCTCTTCTGTTCTATTTTTCTGAAAAGACTGCATATGATTGGTGTTCTTCTTTATTTTTTAAATTTATTTATTATTTATTTATTTATGATAGACATGAGAGAGAGAGAGAGAGAGAGAGAGAGAGAGAGAGAGAGAGAGAGAGAAAGATAGGCAGAGACACAGGCAGAGGGAGAAGCAGGCTCCATGCAGGGAGCCAGATGTGGGACTCAATCCTGGGTCTCCAGGATCAGGCCCTGGGCTGAAGGTGGCACTAAACAGCTGAGCCACCTGGGCTGCCCACAAATTCAATTCTTAAAAATTGTTATAGGGCTGTGATATTGTGATTTATAATAAATACATTTTTGATCTTCATCCCCAAACCCTCGGAATTTCTAAGAGCAAAGGGCACATCTCTTGTGACCATGGCTGGTCTCTTGTCCTCAGTTCCAGAGATCCCCCAGAGCTGTGGAGGTAAGGTGGGCGTCCCGTCTTACATACCCAGCCCCTACCCACCACAGCTGGGTGTATGTTCATGAGGGGACTTTGGGAAGGCCCTAAGGATGGGGGCTGGGGGTCAGGGCCAACCAACTGTGATTAGAGGGTTGGAACCTCCATCAAAACTCAATGGGGGGAGGGGTCAGAGGGCTTCCAGGTCAGTGAACCACCTGCCCAGGTCCCTGGGCCCTGAACTCCAGGAGGCAGAAGGGACCAGGGACCCCTGCAGACCTCACCCCATGTATCGCTCCACCTGGCCTCTCATTCAGTCAATAAAACTGCAATCCACTGGGTCAGCTGGTCTCCCGAGGTCTGTGAGCTGCTCCAGCAAATGAACGAAACTAGAGATGACCCTGAGGACCCGGCTCCATAGCCAGTCAGTCGGAAGCACAGGAGACAAGCTGGTTGGTGTCTGAACTGGGGGCTGTCTTGTGGGAGTGCGTCCCTCACCCGCAGTGCTGTCTAGACCGGAACGGGGTTCACCTGCTGGGACACTGGTCAGTGCGTAAGAACTGGGCTAATTCCTCGCTGATGTGGAGACACGCGCACGCACACACTGCAGGGACTACTCCAGTTCTCTAGTTCATCTGCAGGGAGTTGGTACGTGTGTGGTTTTGAGAGTTGTTCCACTTGGTCTGGGTTGTCGAACTTCGGTGCGTAGCGCTGTCTGTGTTTCCCTTCTTACCCTTTCTATGTTCTCCTGGCTTGTATTCATATCCTCTCCTTCGTAATGTTGGGAAATTAGGTCTTTCTTTGATTCTCTCTGTCTTGCTGGAGGTTAATCAATGTGCTGATAAAAAGCAACGTGGGGAAGGACAAGCACCGGGGACCCTTTCTACCCGGTTCACAACATACCGAGCGGCTCTGTGTCCTCGGGAACGTGGACGTGTGTGACTGAAGGTCCACGTGGGGGTAACGGACGCGGATCAGGCTGGAAGCTACCTCCACTGTCCCAGCTGGTGGGACTGGCCAGGTCTCCTGGGGGCTCCCGTCGTTTTCTGAAGTGGGAGTCGGTCTGGGATGTTCATTGTCTGTAAATCACTGTGGATCTGAATGAAAGCCTCAATCACAAAGCATGTCTGCACGTCTGCGTTCCACGTATGTCCGTCTGTATTCCACGGACCTATGGAAACACCAGGCCTTAGGGGCATGCTGCCTGAGCCTTGGATTGCGGGTCGTTTCCTTCTGTTGTGTGTAGATGTTGCCTATGGGTTGCTCCTAGCACGTGCATCCTTGAGTGATGTATTGTGGCTCCCGGAGGGTCGGGCCGAGCAGGCATCACCGCTGCAGGTGTCCAGCACTCCTCTCACACCAGCACCTGGACTCAAGTCATCACCCGGGACGAGGCCCTAGCTCGGCCAGGTCACTAAAGCTCTCCTTCCCACCCAGGCCATGGCCCGTTAGGTGGTGGGACACATGGTGTCATTGTGGTTCCTGCTGTTTCCAGGATCGGGTGAGCTCGGGGCAATGTCCCGCGTGGTCCCGAGCTCCCAGGGCTGGGTTCTGGGACTTGCTGATGTTGGGCACACGGGTCGCACCCCAGCTTCTGCCTCCCGGCTCCTGTCCACAAGGAGGCCACCAGCCTGAGAGCAGAAGACGGAGCTGGCGAGTCCTGCAGCTGGGGTGGGGGTGGGGCGGTGCTGGTGCCCGAGGTGCCCTCAGTGGGTCCTGGCCCCAGTGCCCACAGCCTCTACCTTGCGCTTCCAGGGCTGGGGGGCAGCTTCGTGTCCTGATCCCTCTTACCCTAGGTCGTGCCCCGAAGGGTGAGGACAGGGTCCTACACCTCATGTTGTGCGTGCGCGGGCACCCCCACCCGGGGGAGCCTCGCTGTCCTCCTGCACAGCTGCTGGGCCGCCAGGACCACCCACCCACACCCAGGAGCGCAGCCGGCCGGGCCGACCGCCTGCTGCTTCAGCTGCCCTCGGCACCCACATCCCCAGGGCGCGATGGTGACGAAATCCCCGTCCAACCATTTCACGGGAGGGTGATGTGACCCTGCACCGGGCCGGTCGCGCAGGGCACTGGCTCTGCCACTGGGGACGGGCGGGTGGGGAAGGCCGCTGGGTGCTGAGTGGGCCGCCCGTCCCGTCCCTCCTCCAGCGGGGCCCACGGAATCCTTCACGCTGCTGCCAGTGGGGCGACGGTCCTCCCAGCTTCCCCAGGAGCGTGACAGTCTAAGCCTGCGAGTTTATGGCCGGTTTGTCAGGTGTCCTTCCATGCTTGGAGCACTTGGGAGCACCGCCCCGTGTCTGGGGGGCCTCCACGCAGCCGCGTCACAGTTCGTGTGCCACCATCAGGCCAGCACAAAATCACCCCCGTCCCCAACGTGCCCACATGACGTGCAGTGGCTCGGTGCATCTGTGCACCCCGTGCGGCCACCCGCGCCGTCTGTCTGTCTCCTCCTCCTGCGATTCCCTTCTGACAAGGGCACAGGAGGTTTGAGTAAACCTCTTTTGATGATGGAGTCGTTTCTACTGGCTCCATCCCTTACCTCCACTGCCTTTGTCTCAGGTTGGCTTGATTTTTAAAATTTGAATTTTCTCACCATTCTTAAATAAATGCATTTATATAAGGAGGCACGTCTCATGGTTTCCCACATCAGGCCAGCCAAGGGAGAGACCTGGACGCGCACCTCCTCCGGAAAGCTGCGTGGACGCAGGGAAGCGCGTGGAGAGAGCTCAGGCCCCCGGGTGGCCGGGGAAGGACTGCGATGCCCCTGCACAGCTGTCTGTCTGCAGGCTGTCTGTCTGCATGGCTGGTAGGGACGTGCAGTCACCAGGCCGCTCACTCCCTGCTGCTGGGGACGCTGGAGCCACTTTGGCGGATTCTTCTGGAACCATGTATGGTTCTCTGCGGAGACAAGGTGGCCGCCCTCCCGGCCTTGGAGGAACGGCTGAGCCCCCGGGTAACCGCAAGGCCCCTGCTGGCTGGCTGCCCACGGAAGACAAGAACACCAGCCGGTCCACGTGGCCCCCTTCCTGTAGCATCCCCCGGGGTGGCCGCCGAGCAGAGGAAGTGCCCTGTCATCTACACCACGAGTATTACTCCACAGGAAGGATCAGGAGCCTGGCACGTGCGCGCCCCTGAGGGTGCGGTGCCCCGGGAGGGGGTAGCACAGAGGCAGGCTCGCTCACGCCCGGGCCCACGGACAAAGGAAGCCGAATGGAAGGGAGGTGCGGGCACGCGAGGGGCAGCCGCGGGGATGGACCTGGGCAGGGTCGGGGTAGGGTTCGCAAACCTTAGTGGGTTGTCCTCTGATGGCAGAAACAAGACCAAGACATCAGACAACTCCCATCCAGGCCCGAGTGTAGACCGGTGCGGAAGGATGGTGGGGGGGGGGGTGCTCCCCGCAGAGGGAACAGGATGGGGTCCCTGCAGAGGGAGCAGGATGGGGCCCCCAGAGGGAAGAAGGGGTGCCCGCAGAAGGAACAGGATGGGATCCCCACAGAGGGAAGAAGGGGGGCCCTGCAGCTGGAACAGGACGGTGTCCCCACAGAGGCTCACACCCTCTGGAGAGTCTCAGGGGCCCCGCAGCCCTCGGGTTCTGCGCTCAGACACGCGGACCCCGCGGAGGGGGGCTGCAACCTGCTGGGCCTCAGCCCTCAGGTTTTCTGGTTATGACTCCAGCGTGGTCGGTGCAGAGCCGCTTCAGTCTTACTACCAGATGCACAGATCCTGCTGTGTAGACGTGTCATATTGAAGGAAGGTTTGATGCGAGGCTCTGGATCTGCCACAGGCTCTCTAGCTCTACCTTTGGCCTCCTGGGTGAAGAAGAAAGGGGGAAGCAGGTAAGGTGATGGGAGGCATTAACCGCAGCCCGGGTCTCAGGAATCCGTGTGAGTCCAGGGCTGGCCTCTCTCCGCCTCCAACCGCAGTAACCGGAAGCCACGGGCCCATAGCGGAGTCGCGTGTGCGGGGTCATCTTGCGCAGTGGGGCCCAGGACCTCATGTGACTAGGTCCAAGCTCCCCAGACATGTAGCCTCCGAGTGGGCCCTGGGGCTCATCTGTCACACGGCTGCGTGTGCCATCCCCAGAGGAGGAGCTGGTCTCCCTAAGACCCTTCTGTCCCCACAGGTGGGTGACCGCCCCCCAAATCATCTCTTTTGGTGTTTAGGACTTCCTTTTTTTTTAAGATTTTATTTATTCCTGAGAGACCCAGAGAGAGGCAGAGACACAGGGAGAGGGAGAAGCAGCTCCGAGCAGGGAGCCCGATGTGGGACTCGATCCCGGGACCCGGGGTCGCGCCCTGAGCCACAGGCCGATGCTCCACCGCTGCGCCCCCCATGACCCGACTGTTGCAGGCGCGGCAGGTAGTCACCGTGTCATCGGTAAGCGGTGAACGCCCTGATTACGCCGAAGCTGCCGGCACAGGTGGTGCCCGCGGCCCGGCCAGCCTTCCCCTGCTCAGGGGAGCTGGTCCCACGGCCCCGCGGGAACCCCGGGGGGGGGGGCAGAAGAGAGGAGATGCTGGAGGGAAGACGCTGCTTCAGTGAGGATGCTCTTGTCGCATGGTTGTGCAGCCTGTGATGACGCACCCCCTGCAGGGGGAGTCCTGGTGCCCTGGAGGGGCCGGCGCAGTGAGGGGTGTCGAGTCCACTGGCTTCGTGCCGAGTCCACCCCTCTGCTGGCCTCCCTGGGCCCCCAGCCACTGGCCTGACCCGTGATGGCCTTTGCCTTCCCTGGTTGAGTGAGGCCCCGGTGAGCCCAGGGGGCGGCTGGACCCCCTCCTCACGGTGGTAAATGTGCACCAGGTGTGATTCTCCCCACTACGCTGGTAGCTAAATCCCCGGTTGTCTCGGGGAGTCCCCCAATTACTGCCAGTACATCTACCCACCTCGAGGTGGTTCTGCTTGGTCCTCTCCACTGGTGACCAGCCCAACGACGTCCTCAGGCCCTGGGGCTGATGCCTGGGGTCTCCCTTCCTCTCCCCTAAGAGCCAGCCCGTCCCCACCATCACTCACTGTGCCTCCAAATCCCCCTGGACGTCCTGGGCCACACCTCCATGCCCTTCACGTCTGAGGGATCCCCGGCTCTCAGAGACCCTGTGTATCGGGGCCCGAGAGACAGTCTGCACAACCTGCAGGTCCACGTCTCCCCTTGCCGGGCCCTGGGGCTCTCAGGGACAAGACACTTGGCGGGGGACTTTGATGGAGGGCCTCCCAGCTGACAGAGGGGCTCCAGGGGATGGGGGCTCCTGGGGGATGTGGGTGCTCCTGGGCAGTGGGTGGGGCTCCAGGAGGACACGGGCTCCACAAGGATGATGGGGCTTTGGGCAGGAGCTCCCAGGAGATGTCGGGCTCCTAGAGGGAGGAGGAGCTCCTGGGGAGCAAGGAGGGCTCGGGGGGGGGGTAGGTTGGCTTCCAGGGGATGAAGGGGGTCCAGGGAAATGGGGGCATTTAAGGGGAAGTGGGGGGCTCCAAGAAGGGCCTGTGCCTCAGAAGCCTACGAGGGCCCTGAGGGGGAGCCTGTGGAGGGAGCCCCAGCATCCACCCCAACCAGGCCCAACCAGGGTGCCACACTTGGCTCTGCCTCCATCCCCTCTTCCTCCTCATCCTAAGTGGGGGGATGGCCATGATCCCCCCATGGCTTCTTGAGGTCCCCTCTCTGACCATCATAGCGATGATGCCCCCACGGGGGGTGGGGGTGGTCTACACCTCAGCCCTGACACCCAGGCAGGGGCGGCTCAGAGCAGCTCTGAGGTCGGCTGCGGCCATAATCAGTGTGAAGTTCCCTGGTGGCATGAGTGCCCCCAGAAAATGCCTGTGCCCTGGACAGAAAACCTGTTCCCCTTTCTGGGCTCCTCCCCAAGAGGCTGGGGAGGGGCCCACATCAGCCTGGGTACCCGGTGGCGACTCTGGCTTGCTACCCCCAAGTCAATAACTCACTCCCAAAGGCACAGATGATGTGAATCGTATCTGTTTCTCAGAAATGTCTATTTCTGGGCCCCCCAAGGCCTTGGAGCATAATCCCAAGCACAGGTTGCATTTTGTGATCTTGAAAAGAGGAAAGTGGCCCCGTATCCTGAGATGGTGAACAGAGGCTCAGGTCAACCCCCGGCTGGGAATTAGAGCCAGCTCTGGGTTAGGACAAAATACACACACCTGTGTGTTGTGACCAAGCCAGGCAGTGAGGAAGGCTCAGCCCACGAGCTCGCTCTGCTGACTCAGAGGGCAACAGCCGGGAGGCTGCCCAGCACTTTCTCCCGCAGCCCGGGGTTGGGAGACAAGAACGAGCTTCAGGAACTGTGCTTAGGAAGATGGGCTGCAGTAAATTCTCCAGGCTACTGGTTGGATCCTGGAAGATCTACACCACAGATCAAGGTAAGCAGAAAGGAAACCAGCCCCAGTATGAACGGAAGCTCAGTGGCAAGGGATCCAAACCCACCGTCAGGATTGAGGTTACCTGGTGACTGCTGGTGCTCCTGGCCTAGCAGTCGCTCCAACAGGGGACAGTATCACCCAGTACTGTCCAGTCACCCAATTCTCTACAATTTATTTTTTTTTAAGATTTTTTAATTTATGATAGACCGAGAGAGAGAGAGAGAGAGAGAGGAGGAGGGAGAAGCAGGCTCCATGCCAGGAGCCCGATGTGGGACTTGATCTCGGGACTCCAGGATCGCGCCCTGGGCCAAAGGCAGGCGCTAAACTGCTGAGCCACTCAGGGATCCCCTACAATTTCTTTTCTTTTTTTTAAATTTTTATTTATTTATGATAGAGAGAGAGAGAGAGAGAGAGAGAGGGGCAGAGACACAGGCAGAGGAAGAAGCAGGCTCCATGCACCGGGAGCCCGACATGGGATTCGATCCCGGGTCTCCAGGATCGCGCCCTGGGCCAAAGGCAGGCGCCAAACCGCTGCGCCACCCAGGGATCCCTACAATTTCTTTAATCACAAATACGCAACACTCGATCAAAAGTAATCTGGCAAAAAAAAAAAAAGTAATCTGGCATACCAGGAAGTAAGACGAGATGAAGAACAGGTGACCCCACAGAGATGCAGATAATGCCATTATCAGACAGGGACTTCAGAATAACTGTATTTAAGGTACTCAGTTAAGTACATTGTCAAAGACAAGAGTACCTAATTTGGTTAGGGAGAGACTTGGAAACAAAAATAAACAAATAAATGGAAATTCCAAAAGAAAAAATATAAAATAACTAAACCTAAGGATGGGGTTGACAAGAGATCCCACACAGATAAATAGAGAATTGGTGAACTGGAAGGCTGGTCAAAAGAAATTACCTGGACCGAGGGATCCCTGGGTGGCGCAGCGGTTTGGTGCTTGCCTTTGGCCCAGGGCGCGATCCTGGAGACCCGGGATCGAGTCCCACGTCGGGCTCCTGGTGCATGGAGCCTGCTTCTCCCTCTGCCTATGTCTCTGCCTCTCTCTCTCTCTCTCTGTGGGACTATCATAAATAAGTAAAAATTTTAAAAAAAACTTAAAAAAAAAAAAGAAATTACCTGGACCGAGACAGAGAGTCAAAAGGATCGAACGTCTAGTAAAGAGTGTAAGAGACTCGTGCGTGGGATAGAGTGCAAAGGTTGAGTGTATGTTTAATTGGCTTCCTACATGAAGGTCAGAAAGAGCACGGGGTGGGGGCGCCTGGGGGGCTCAGCGTGTGATCCCGGGTTCCTTCTGCCTCTGCCTGTGTCTCTGCCTCTGTCTCTCACGAATGAATAAATAAAATCTTTAAAATAAGTGAGTAAATAAATAAAAAGACAAAGACATAACTGGGAAAATCAGGTGAGATTGAAGATAAAGACCTAGTTCCCGTGAATCCTTGTGGCCCAGGGGCCACGTCCCATGCAGGAGGGGCTGCAGCCACACGTAGGGTGCTAACCCTCATGCTGCACCTCACGGGGCGTCTCGAAGCACATTCCTCCACGTTCCTCACAGGTTCTCGTGTCCCCATGGGTCATCACATGTGCGACCCGACAGCCTCAGGGCCGCTTATTATAAATAGTTTTCTTTATCCTTAACAAGAATCTCAGGAAACAGATCTAAGAGCTTATGGCATAGAAAAGAACAAAATGAAAGTACATCATTTTAGCAGCTTTCCAAAAGTGTAACTCTTGTGGGAGGGAGAAGAGCCAGTCCAGGAGAGTCAGCCCAGGAGAGCACTGCTGGTGTCCGGTGATAGATCCTAACCCTAACCCAGATTCCACCCTAACCCAGATTCCACCTCAGAGTACCTCATGCGTGCAGCACACACTTACATCAACAATATTTAGAGCCCACGTGCGTGAGGATTTACCTGCATTATGTCACCGAGCCCTGATCGCCCAGAGCCAGGGACGTGGTGGTGCTAGTGTCCCGATGAAGACAACCAAGCCTAGACGCACAAAGGGTGTGCCCCTGGAACCCCGGGTCAGCTGGGTCCAGCATCTCCTTTAAAGACCAGCGGGAGAGCAGTTTAATGCAGCAGGCGATCAGCCCTGGCACGCAGTCCCCTGTTTGCAGACGTCATCCCCCAGAATGTCAGCTCTGACCACTGGGGTAGCCCACAGCCTGCCCTCCCGCCTGCACCCACGACGTCGGTCCGAACGTTTATGTACCAAGGTCCGTGCTGTTTATTCGTGTAAGAACATTTCCAACCGGTGCTTGTTTACTCACCTGGGCACGGGCCCAGCAACCTCTGACCAGTATGGCCCCCTATCCCCGAAACTACGCAGGAAACGGGGACAGCGAGCCTGGGAACACGTGGCAGCAGCACCACGCGAGCAGCACTGTATTTCAGCAAAACAATTGCTGCTGCGGGAATCCCTGGGTGGCTCAGCGGTTTGGCGCCTGCCTTTGGCCCAGGGCGCGATCCTGGAGTCCCGGGATCGAGTCCCGCGCCGGGCTCCCTGCATGGAGCCTGCTTCTCCCTCCTCCTGTGTCTCTGCCTCTCTCTCTCTCTCTGATAAATGAATAGATAAATCTTAAAAAAAAAATTGCTGCTGGTCCCCTGTAATGCCTGCCGGGCCCCTGTGACCCCAGCCGCCCTCAGCGGCACCCACCTGCCGCCCTTCCTCCTCCAGGCACCTGCAGTGCGGCTGGCCACAGGAGGTCTCCCAAAGGGCGCTGACGTCAAGTTTAGAAAAGTTGATCACGGTCAGTACACTAGGTCTAGGGAACAGGAAAGTGAATAGTATAAACAATTTCTATTAAAATCGGCCACATTCTAGCGCTTCGAGAAGTCAGTTCTCAGGAAAAGCCAGTTTTCCTTGAGCACCCGGTGCTCCCTCGCCGCGGCGGACACGGGCGCTCCCGGGCTGGGGCCGCCCTGGCGCCGTCTCCCCACGGGCCGCTGTCTCCCCTGGGGGTGCGCACCCCCCCCCCCGCCCCGGCCCAGTTCTGAACCCCGAGCACCGCCGCACAGCCGCGCACAAAGGGCTCACACAAGTGTTTATTGCACGAATGCATTTGAAGGCACAGGATTATTCAGAGTTTCTGCCTGTAGATAAATGGAACAGCGCCCAAAGATGACAAACGTTGCTCCAACGAATCTCACAAAACCACCCTTGCGTCTGTCCAGCCCGGCACCACCGAGTCGGGGCTCCGCAGCGGACCGCCGTGCAGCGTCCGGCCTGCACCTTGCTCCACGTCTCCCAGCCCAGCCCCCAGCCCGGTGACCTTCATGTCAGTGCCTGGGCCGGGCGTCCGAGGACACCTGCCGGGCGGGACGCTGGGAGGGCGGCGCCGGGACCACCGTTCCGCCCGGCCGCCAAGTGGGAGCTGCGAGACCCCAACTCCGGCCACGGAGGCCCCGCCCCCGGAGAGGCCCCGCCCCCGGAGAGGCCTCGCCCCTTGACTCCGCCCCGCGGCCCCAGGCCCCGCCCCACGAGCCCGCCCCACGCAAAGCCCCGCCCCCGCCAGCCTGTGCCCGCCCCACGCAAAGCCCCGCCCATCGCCCAGGCCCCGCCCCCTGCCCCCTGCCCCGACGCAGCAGCGAGGCCGCGCCCTGTCAGGCCCCGCCCCCGCCGGTAGCCCGCCGCTCCTCTCGGTCCGTCGTCTGGAGGTCAGTCACTGCCGCGGTCCGTGCCCGGGGTCCGCTCTAAATGGCGCCGACCTTGGCCGGGTCGTCTGTGGACGCGCGCCAGGCACTGCTGTGGCCATGCTGCCCAGGACAGACTTGAAGCGCTCTTGGAGCGACACCGGGGGGCGGGGTGCCGGAGAAACGGGTGCCGGGAGCGGGATCGGGGTGCGGCAGGGGCTGGGGGCGCGCGCCGGGCTAGGGGACGGGGCGGGCGGGGCCTCACGTCTATCCGGGCGCTGCGGTGACGTCAGGACGTCCAAGAGCGCCCCCGCGCGTGCGCATCTGCCACTGGCCTGCCTCCCGGGGCACGCTGGGAGTCCCGGGTCCGGGGCGTGCGCATGCGTGGTCTGCGTATCGGGGGTTCCCCCTGCCTTCTCGAGGTGCGACCTGACCCCGGTGTGTGGGCGCCCGGCAGGCGGCGCGAGGGCTGGCTCAGCCCACATTTCCCCCAAGTTGGGTAACTCGCCGCCTACTCCCCAAGGACCCCCCCCACTCCCAGAGAGGACCCTCCCGGGTCGCCGCGCGGGATGCTGGGCCTTGGGCGTGGCCGCCCCTCCCCCCCAGCATCCCGGCCCCGTCCGGTCCCGCGGGAGCCCTGCCGAGAGCTGGGGGCGAGTCGGTGCGGAGGACGGGAGTGCAAGTGGGACGGCACCGGGGAGCCCGGGCGGCCCCTCCAGGACGGTGTCCCGGGGGCCTGCTGAGAAGCCTCCGGCCTGAAAGTCCAGGTGCCAGCCTGCAGAAATGGTTGAGCGACGTGGATGCACGGTGTGGTCGTTAAAGTTAGGCCTGCTGGGGGTGGAGGCCTGCGGCTCAGGGCACCATCCCATCCCAGAGTCCTGCCTGGGGATCCCTGCTCCTGCTCTCTTTCTCAGACACATAGAATGTAAAAAAAAAAAAAAAAGTTAGACTGTTACATGTGGATTAGTGTGCCTGTATATTTGTGTATACATTGTATACATATCTCTTCTTTGGTGGAAAATACAGCGGCTCCTGCTGCATCAGTGTCCTCCTGCTGGCGTCACAGGATTTCTTCTCTTACAGTTCTCTAGATCAGAAGTGGGACGTGGGTGCTAGAGGGACAAGTCAAAGCATCCAAAGGCCTGGTTCCCTCCAGGTTTTCCAGGGCAGCATCTGCTTCTTGGCCTTTTCCAGCTTAGCCACCCCACAAGGACATCTGCCTCCATGCTCACAGCTCTCAGATTTTCACCTTTTTGCCTCCATTCTATAAGGACCCTCGTGGCTGCTTTGGGCATACCCAAGTAATCCAAACGATCTCTCCATCTCAAAACCCTTAACTTAGCTACCTCTGGAAAGACCCTTTTGCCATGTAAAGTAGGGATTTGGACGTAATCATCTTTGATCATTATTCTGCCTACCATTATTAGTAGCTCTTTATTATTATTATTATTTTAGATTTATTTATTTATTTATGATAGATAGAGGCAGAGACACAGGAGGAAGGAGAAGCAGGCTCCATGCCAGGAGCCCGATGTGGGACTCGATCCCGGACTCCAGGACCATGCCCTGGGCCAAAGGCAGGTGCTAAACCGCTGAGCCACCCAGGGATCCCCTATTATTATTTTTCTTATATGTGTATTGTGCATACAGAGGAGCAGGAGCTCATACATAGATGTCAGAGCCTTTGTGTTTCTGGAAGGCGGGCAAGCTAGGGCCTTTTATTTTCTTATTTCTGTCTTCTGGTTTTCCTATAAAGGGTACATAGTGCTTATGTGATAAAAATGTTTTATAGCAAAGGAAACCATCATCAACAAAGGTTGAGAGGGCAGCCTATGGAATGGGAGAAGGTATTTGTAAATGACATACCTGATGAGGGGTTAACGTCTGAAATATATGAAGAGCTTAACACTAAAAAACAAAACAAAAAACCCCAAACAAATAATCTAATTAAAAATGGGTCAAGGGGGGTGCCTGGGTGGTTCAGTCAAGTGCCAAACTCTCGGTTTTGGCTCAGGTCATGATCTAGGTCACAGGATTGAGCCCCAGCTCGGGCCTGCATTCTTTGTGAACTCTCCTTTAGATTCTCTCTGCCCAACACCCAACCCCATCCCCTGTGCTCGCTCGCTCTCTCTAATATAAATATTTTTAAAAAATGAGTGAGGATCTGTACAGACGTTCCTCCAAACAAGACACCTAGATGGCCAGCAGACACATGGAGAGATGCTTCTCACCGTCAGGGAAATGCAAATCAAAACCACAGTGTGTTCCCACCTCTCACCTGTCAGAATGGCAAAACTCTCGACAAGTGTTGGTGAGGATGTGGAGCAAAGGGAATGCTTATGCAGTGTTGGTGGGGGTGAAAATTGGTGCAGCCACTGTGGAAGATAGTGTGGAGCTTCCTCAAAATGTTAAAAACACCATACAGTCTAGTAATCCTATTTATGGTTTTTTTTTTTTTTTGAGGATTTTATTTGACAGAGAGTGAGAGCAGGGGAGCAGCAGAGGGAGGGGGAGGAGCGGGCTCTCCAGGGAGCGGGGAGCTGCTGTGGGGCTCCATCCCAGGACCCTAACATCATGACCTGAGCCAGAGGCAGGTGCTTCACTGACTGAGCCACCCAGGTGCCCCTTCTGGGTATTTGCCTGAAGAAAACAAAGCCATGTGAAAGCTGGCTGGAGCTGCGCTGCAGCCGAGGCCCCCTCCACCCGAGGCGCCCTACACCCGTGCCCGCTGCTTCACTCCGTTCTCCAGCAGCCTCAGGCTTCAGTGGCTTCTGCACAAACCGGGCACCGTCCCTTTCGTGCGTGAGGGTGGAGGGGGCCTCGGGGGGGGGGGCCCTGGCAACCTGGCCTGCTCTGAGGGAGCTCGTGGGGGGCCTGGGGTGCTGGCCTCTGCACGCGCTCTGCATCCAGGCTGCTCTCCGCCGGCCCCACACTCCTGGCCCAGGCCTCCGGTCGGTTGGCGCCCAGCCAGGACTGACTCAGCCAAATAGCCTCCCAGATTGAGTAACCCAACCCTCATTTCCGCAAAGAACTCGCTCCCCGCCCCCCCCCCCCGTGATCACAAAGATGGTGCCGGGCGTGCGTGGGGTGGCGAGCGGCTCCCCGGGGAGCTGGCTTCTCCCTCTCCGCTCGCACCCGGGCTCGCCCTCCCGCGGCCGCCCCCGCCTGCCACTTCCCCGTCATCGGCGCTGTTAATATAGTTTTTAAAGATTTTATTTATTCATGAGAGACACGGAGGGAGGCGGAGACCGGGGCAGAGGGAGGAGCAGGCTCCCGCGGGGAGCCCCACGCGGGACTCGATCCCGGGACCCGGGGTCGCGCCCTGGGCTGCAGGAGGCGCTAAGCCGGGATCCCCCGGCGCTGTTACGTGGCTTCCTGCACTCCGCGCGCGGGCCGTGGGCTCCATGGGGCCGGGGAGCCGCGGGGGCCGCGCTCAGTGTCCGCATGATGCTCCCGCAGCCGGGGTCCCCGCCCCACGGGCCCGGGCCGCGAGCCGCCGCCGTCCGTGCGCGGGACAGCGCCCCCGGGCGCCCGGGTTCCCCCGCTGCGTCGGCCCCTCCACGCGGGAGCGGCTGTCCTGGCGGCGGCGCGGCCCGGGGCTGTTTGTCGCCGACCCCGCTGGGCAGCTCCTGCCTCCCGCCCCGCCCCGCCCCGTGCTGCGTCCCCACCCCTGCCCAGCGGAAGCGGCGGTCGCTGGCGGGTGAGCGGCGAGGGGCGCGGGGTTACGTAGGGGGGGGCCGCGGGGGTTGCGGGGGGCGCGGGGGTCGCAGGGGGGCGGGGGGTGCTGCGGGCGACCCGAGCGGCCGCTTCCTCGCTCCGCGGCCCACGTGGGCCCGGACACATGCGCAGCGTCCGGCGCGCGCGGAAGTTGGTGGCGGCCGTGGGCGACCTCGCACGGACCCCGGCGCGCCCCCGGCCTTCCCCCGCTCCCCTAGCAGGTAACCGCGCCGCCGGGCCTGGGGCTCCGCGGGCCCTGGACGCCCCCTGGACGCCGTGCGGCCCGGGGGGGCGGCTCAGGCCGAGGGCGCCCGGCCGGTTGTCACACGGGAAAGCCGTCCGCGTCCCGTTGGGGCCCCAGGGCGCAGCCCAGCTGCCGGCCCCGATCCCGGGAGAAGCCGCGGGGCACGGCGTCTTTGCGGGGCGAGACGGGTTTTCATGGGGTCCCCCGAGGGATCCGTGACTCCTAGAAGTGCCCCTAGTCCCCAGGCCCAACCCGGAGGTTCCCCGGGGCCCGTCGGTGGGGTGCTGGCTCCTCCCACGCGGAGCCCCCGGGGACCCCGGGCCCCTGGTGTCGGGCTGGCTTGGGAGAGAGGGTTCCTCCGGACTCGGTCCTCGGGCCCTTCCCCAGTGATGACTAAGGGCTCCGGGTCGTGGATTTGCGGACCACACCCTGGGCCCGCGGGCGGGTGTGGGGTTCGCTCCCGGGGGGCAGCGGGCTGGGCGCGCCGGGGGCCGCCTGTGTGCGGGCTGCGGGCGCCAGGGCCGACCCCCCTGCCCCTCCCCGCCCACGGGCTCTGAACTCCCGGCAGCACCGCCCAGCACCCGCCTCAGGCCACGTTCCTCCACCCGGTGTCCCAGGCGCCGCCGCCCGCGGGCCAGAGTCCCTGCTTGTCCCTCTGCGAAGGGCGGGGAGCGGCGTTGTTTCAGGTGTGATGTCCCGGGCTTTCTGTTGCCTTCGAATGGACCCCGGTCCCCTACGCCCTTCCGCAGCGAGGCCTCCCCTCCCGCCAGCCCCTCCTTCCTTCGGGGCTGGGACCGCCCACCCAGCGCCCTGACACTGGGTCCCCCAGGGGGTCTGCGCCACCGAAGGCAGGAGACCAAGCGGGCACGGCCAAGGGGGAGGCTGTGGCTTCCGAAACAGCAGCACCCGTGGGTCCTAGGAGGGCTGCGCGGTCAGACCTGGGGGCCCTGCTAAGGTGTCCCCCCCTCCCGTCCAGGACCCAATCCACCTCGAGCCATGAGCCTGAGCATTCAGTGCCAGCAGCTGAGCGACGCCCGGTGGACGGAGCTCCTGCCCCTGATCCAGCAGTACGAGGTGGTCAGGTAGGCGCAGCCCGGCGCCGGGCCCCACGGGGGGTGCAGTCCCCTCCCGCCGGGTGTGGGGCCGCCCCGAGCCGCCTGCCTCGCCTTCCCCGGGCTTGGCAGGCAGGAGCGGGGGGGGGGGGGGGGGGGGGCGCCGCCTTTCCTCCTCCTACCCGAGTGCGTAGGTTTACGGAAGAGCCACAGGGATTGTGAAACAGGGACCCCCGCCGCCTGGACGCGGATGTCACCAGCTCTGCTTTAATTTTTTTTTAAGATTTTCTTTGTTTATTGAGGAGAGACCCAGAGAGGAGGCGGGGACACCGGCCGCGGGGGAAGCGGACTCCCTGCGGGGAGCGCGATGCGGGACTCGATCGGGGGACCCGGTCACGCCCTGGGCCGAAGGCGGCGCTGAACCGCGGAGCCCACGGGCCGCCCCATCACCAGCTCTTCTGCTTGTTGTGTCCCCCAGGGCTGGGCGCGCGGGTGCAGAGGGCGGCACCTCCCTGTCCTCGCCCGCCCACCTGCGACGTGCGGCCGCTCCCTGTCTCCGCCCCCTCCGGGCTGTGGGGCTGGGGGGGGTACCGGCGGCCCCTGGGGCGCCATGGGCTCGCCCCTGCGGGCACCTTGACCGCCTCTGCACCCCGGCGCCCCCGTGTCCTGGTGGCGGGTACACACGGTGGACGCGAGGCCGAGAGCTCTCGTGCTGGTCGTGGGGGTCTCGGAGAACGGTGGTTGCTGGGCCTTTGCTTAGTTGGGATCTTTGATTTCCTCACTTACCTGTTGCCGTTCTTTTTTTTTTTTTAATTTTTTTTATTTATTTATGATAGTCACACAGTGAGAGAGAGAGAGGCCAGAGACATAGCAGGGAGAAGCAGGTTCCATGCACCGGGAGCCTGACGTGGGATTCGATCCCGGGTCTCCAGGATCGCTCCCTGGGCCAAAGGCAAGCGCCAAACCGCTGCGCCACCCAGGGATCCCATCCTGTTGCCGTTCTTTTGTGGGCAAGAGCTGGCTCTCCTCCCACCTGTGCATGTCGGGTTTTTCATTTGGCCCCGGGTTGCACGCCCATCTCGGCGAGACCCTCCGGTTTTGTTCTCTATCCAGCGCTCCTGCGGTTGGTTTTCCCCTCGAGCTCGACCAGAGCTTTCACTTGCTCACCGCCTCCCAAAGCGAGCGTAGTAGGTGCCCTGACGTGCATCTGCGCACGTGCCAGGGTCTTTGACAGAAGCTTTCCGAGACGATCCCTACACTTTTCTGTTATTTATTCATTTAAACTGGGCTCCACACGCAGCATGGGGTGTGAACTCACTGTCTCGAGGTCGAGTCTGCCTGAGCCCGCCAGCCGCCCCTGTTTCATTTTTAAACGTCTTGGTTGTGATCTACCGTGTGGAGTTCTTGGCCCATGAACGGGCCGGGACCCGCCGTGTGAGGTGACCAACGTCCCGTCCACAGGCTGGATGACTGCGGCCTCACGGAGGTGCGGTGCAAGGATATCAGCTCTGCCCTCCAGGCCAACCCGTCCCTGACCGAGCTGAGCCTTTGCACCAATGAGCTGGGTGATGCCGGCGTGCACCTGGTGCTCCAGGGCCTGCAGAGCCCCACCTGCAAGATCCAGAAGCTCAGGTGAGCCCGTAGGAGCCACATGGTCCCAGGTGCTTGGCCCAGTGCAGGCTCGGGTCTGGACGGCAGCTGCGGCTGGGCAGGAGGCAGCACGGGGCTTCAGCCGCAGGTCCTGGGGGAGGGGCCCTGTCCCTCGGGGTGTGCCCACCATCCAGCCCGCCTGTCATTGCTGGGCTCCTGGCTCAGCCTCCCTGGGGCCTGAGGTGCATGTGAGAAGCCCCTTGTGCTCTCGGTCCTTGGCCTGGGGGAGAGGAGGGGCGTGCCCTCTTCCAGGGCCAGGCTTGGGGGCCTCCTGTGGGCAGGGGTGGCAGGGGCAGTGGTGGCTCCTGAGGACAGAAGGGTGGCTTGTGTGGGGGCCACAGCTGATGGGGGCCTGCTGGCTTGTGGGGACCCTGCTGATGGGCGGATGGGTGCTCCAGCCTCCAGAACTGCTGCCTGACGAAGACTGGCTGCGGGGTCCTGCCCGCCGTGCTGCGCTCCATGCCCACCCTGCGGGAGCTGCACCTCAGTGACAACCCGCTGGAGGACATAGGCCTGCAGCTGCTGTGCGAAGGGCTCCTGGACCCCCAGTGCCACCTGGAGAAGCTCCAGTGAGTGTGGACCCACCACACAGGCCACCCCTAGCCCCGCACCCACCTGTCCCTGTGGTTTTGGCCGAGCCCCTGCCCCAGCACATTGGCTGCACGGAGCTCCGAGGCAGGGGCGCTCCGGGACCTGCAGATTCCTCCTCTGACGCGGGGGCCCCGAGCTGGAAGCCAGCCTGGAACCCCCACATCAGGTGTGGGGCGGGCTGGCCACCGCGAGTGTGGACGGGCTCAGCGAAGGAGAAGGAAGCCAGATCCAGCTCTGGACACTGCTCCAGCGGATCGCAGGCTTGGCGGGGGGCTCGTGGGGGTGGCTGGCCTCCAGGAGGCTCAAGGAAGTGGCCCTTAGCCATGGCTGTGCCGTCCCCGCCGAGCAGCCCTCCGGTCTCAGGGCCCCCTCAGGGCCCCCTCATGGCCCGAGGCAGGAGAGGAGACCCGGACAGTGCCCGGCGGCTGGAGTTCCTGACACCTGCCCGTCCCCAGGCTGGAGTATTGCAACCTGACGGCCGCCAGCTGCGAGTCCCTGGCCTCGGCGCTCAGGAACAAGCAGCACTTCAAGGAGCTGGTGGTGAGCAACAACGAGATCGGTGAGGCTGGCGTGCGGGTGCTGTGCCGGGGCCTGGTGGAGTCAGCCTGTCAGCTGGAGACGCTCAAGTAAGCCAGGGTGGGGCTGCAGGGGGGCTCCGGGGGGGGCTGTGGATGGATGGGTGTGGGGAGGGGGCTGCAGGGGGGCTGCGGGGGCTGCGGATGGATGGGGTGGGGAGGGGGCTGCGGGGGGGCTGCAGGGCCCCCCGCCCAGCCGGCCCTCCCATGCCCCCAGGCTGGAGAACTGTGGCCTGACGCCGGCCAGCTGCGAGGACCTGCGCGCTGTGGTGGCCTCCAAGACCTCGCTGCGGGAGCTGGACCTGGGGGACAACAAGCTGGGTGACCAGGGCATTGCGGTGCTGTGCCCCAGCCTGCTGCACCCCAGCTGCCAGATCAGGGTCCTGTGGTGAGTCGGCTCCGCCCTGTGCCCGCCGCCTGCCTGCCCTGTGCTGAGGGCCGTGGCCTGGGCAGTGTCAGGAGGTGACTGTCCCGCCCCGCAGGCTCTGGGAGTGTGACGTCACTGCCACCGGCTGCAGGGACCTGTGCCACGTGGTCAGCGCCAAGGAGAGCCTGGAGGAGCTGAGCCTGGCGTGCAATGCGCTGGGGGACGAGGGTGCGCGGCTGCTGTGCGAGAGCCTGCTGGAGCCCGGCAGCCGGCTGCAGTCCCTGTGGTGAGCGCCGTGGGGGGGAAGGAGGGGGCTGTGCTCCATCCACAGGGCCCCGACCGCGTGTCTGTGTGTCTCAGGGTGAAGTCCTGCAACTTCACGGCCGCGTGCTGCCACCACTTCGGCACGATGCTGACCCAGAACAAGTGCCTGGTGGAGCTGCAGCTGAGCAACAACAAGCTGGGGGACTCCGGCGTCCGGGAGCTGTGCCAGATGCTGGGCCAGTCGGGGACCGCGCTGCAGGTGCTCTGGTGAGCCACCTCCCCGTGCGCGTGCTGGTGCGCGGGGCCCCGGGCCCTCTGCCCCGCTCTTGCGGGTCCGTCCCGCACGTCCCGCGCCTGCGGGGTCCCGGCTCCTTCGCTGGGCTGGCCGCTGGCTCGTGCCCAGTGTGGGGGCCTCTGCGGCTCTCCTGACCTCGTTTCCTCCGTGGCGCCCGCGGGGTCCGAGCTGGGCCACCCGCGCCGTGTTTTCTCTGTTTTCTGCATGGAGTTCCGCTTCTCACGGGGGCTCGGGGCTGCCCGGCCGTGCGGGGTGGGAGGGGCCCGGCCTGCCCTTCTCCGGGTGTCCCGGCCGTGTGGCCGCCGCACCTGCAGGGGGAGCTGCGTGCACCTCTGGCCTTGGGCGGGGCCGCCTGCCGGGGCTCGCTGGGAGCAGCCGTGACCCTGGGGCTCAGCGCGCCCGGGGCCCAGCGGACCTCGTGGTGCGGGGCCGCCCCACGTCCTGTGGCCTGACCTGTGCCCCGCTCTCCGCCCAGCCTGGGGGACTGCGACGTGGCCAACGATGGCTGCGCCAGCCTGGCCTCGCTCCTGCTGGCCAACCGCAGCCTGCGGGAGCTGGACCTCAGCAACAACCGCATGAACGACCAGGGCATCCGGCGGCTCATGGAGAGTGTGGAGCAGCCGGGCTGCGCGCTGGAGCAGCTGGTGTGAGTGCGGGCGGGGCCTCGGGGGCGGGGCCGGAGCAGCTGGTGAGTGCGGGCGGGGCTGCGGGGGGCGGGGCCTCGGGGGGCGGGGCTGCGGCGGGAGCAGCTGGTGTGAGTGCGGGCGGGGCTGCGGGGGGCGGGGCCGGAGCAGCCGGTGTGAGTGCGGGCGGGCGGCGGGGGAGGAGGGGGTGGCGCTCCCCCACCCGGCCCTGACCCTGCGGCCTGCTGCCTGCGCAGCCTCTACGACATCTACTGGTCCCAGGACATCGAGGATAGTCTGCGGGCCCTGGAGGAACGGAAGCCCAGCCTGAAGATCATCTCCTGAGCAGCCCCCCCACCCGCCCCCCACGTCCTAGCTTGGAGTACACAGAAATGCTCTAATCAACTCAGTTCTGCAACAAAGTTTTAGACACTTTATTAAAGCACTTTTTTTGGCAGAAGGGGTGCCTGTCCTTTCTGTGGGGGGCACACTGGGCGTGGCATCACACGTGTTCACAGGTGTGTGCATGCGCACGCGCCCAGGACCGCCGCCGCCCCCAGCGGGCACAGCTCCCGGCCCCACCCCCTGCACACGGCCGCCCCTCCCCCAGGAGCCAGTGCGGACCGCGCCCCGCTGCTTCACTTGTTCGGTTTGCTCGTGAAGACGACCCTCCACCCCGCCGCCGGAGAGCCCGGCCCTGCTGCCCGCCCACCGCTCTGCGCCTCTGCTCCTCGAGGGGCGTCGGGGCCCGCGTGCTCAGACCTCCCCGTCCAAAGCCGCTCGGGTGTTCCTGGATGAGCGGGGGCAGCGGGCTGCGGGGCAGTTAGGGCCTCCCAGTGGCCGCAGGCCCGGGGAGCAGGGACAGGCGCTGATGCCTGGGCTGGGCCGCAGGGGCAGAGGGGAGTGGCTGCCCAGGGTCAGCCCGGGGGGGGGGGGGGGGGGGGGGCCCGCAGCCACACACGGTCCACGCCCGTGCACACACCACACACGCGCACAAGCCCGAGCCGCAGGGCCCCGCTGTGCGCAGGGGACGGGGCAGGGCCCCTCGGGAGCCGGTCCTGAAGTGCGTCAGCTTGGGGCCGGCGCCCCCTCCGCCTCGGCCTCCGCGGGCCCTGGGGGGTCTCCTGGCTCAGGCAGGTGCCCGTCTGCGGTGCTGACAGCTCTGCCCGGGTCGCCCCTGCTCTGTTGCTTCTGCCGCCGGGTCTCCTTGTACCTCAGGGTGATGTCCCTAGGGTCCGAGGGAACCACATCACCGGCCCACCATTGCAGGGACGCGCCTGTCACCAGGACGGGCCAACGGCCCATGCGGCTCCCCTGAGCGCCCCACACTCACCGCAGGAAGAAGCGCCAGATGGTCCAGGTGAGCACGAGCACGGAGCCAAGCGTCCAGCACTGGGAGATGTAGAAGGGCAGGGACAGCGTGAGCGTGTGTGGGTCATACTTCACCACGATGAGCAGCTCCGTGGCCGTGATGGCTGCCACCAGCCAGGCCTGCTGGCCCAGCTTCTTGTGGAGCTTCCTGCGGGGAGGGCACCGGCTGAGGGCGCCGCGGCCGGGCCCCGGGGTCGGCAGCACCACGCGTGCCCAGGCCCGCCCCGCCCACCCCGGGGCCCTCACGGGTCATCCATGAAGTCGTAGATCTCCCGCATGGCCACACCACCCACGTTGACGAAGAAGACCAGCCGCAGCAGGACCAGGTAGTGCTCCGGGGGCAGCCACAACACGAACTTCAGGTAGAACGTGTTCAGCTCTGCCAACAGAAACTGGGGCCAGAGAAGGGTGGGCGGGGGCCTGGGCTGCCCGGTGGGTGCACCCACGGGACCTGCCAGCCTTACCACCAGGATGATGCCGCACACGGCCAGCCAGCGGCGCAGGCTGGAGGCAGGCTTCCACTCGAAGCGGACCCAGCTGTAGGGCGTGAACTGGAAGGCGATCCTCTTCATCTTGCCTCTGGGGGCACAGCAGGCTGTCACCCGGGGGAGCACCTGCCCCACCCGTGGCCGTGCCAGCCGCTCGTGCCCCGTGCCCCCCCAGTGCCCTCTAAGCGCTGCCCGTACCCCTGAGGGGGGCGGCCCGGGGAGAGGGGAGCCGGAGAAGGGCCTGGGGGCTCCCGGGGCCCAGGGGCAATCCTGGTCCACAGCCCCTCCCAGAAGGTGCCCCAGCGCCACTTCAGGCCCCCGGGGACCCCCCAGCAGGAGGCTGGGGACGCACTTGTAGGTAGGGATGTTCCACAGGCCCTGCCACTTGTATGTCTTCATCGACAGCCACTCGAGGGTTTTCATGCCGCAGTAGATGCCCAGCCCGTTGCAGACGAGCACATCCATGATCCACTGGGGGCAGAGGCCGGAGGTGAGCAGCGGTCCTGCCCCGCGGACGGCCTCTGCGCCCCGCGACCCCCAGGGTGGCTGCTGGCACCTACGTGATCCCACCAGCACTCGCTGAAGTTGGGCAGCTGGTGCTCTAGGCTGTACTCCAGGAACTCAAACATCACGCTCACGATCGTGCACATCCACCAGTCCCGGATCATCAGGGTCTGGGGCCGGGCACCACATCAGGCCCTGCAGGGCGACCCCGAGGCCTCACCCACCACACCCACACCCACACCCTGAGCGGCAGCAGGAGGCCAGGTCGGGCTCAGAGCGCAGGGCAGAGCCCGGAACCACCGTGTCCTTCAGACAGCCAGGCCAGGCCGCCTTACCTTCAGGTACCAGCCGAGGAAGTGCGCGGGCACAAAGCCGTCCAGCTTGTCCTGTGGGCGAGACACCTGCCTCATGCCCAGCCCACAGCCAGCGGCCCCTCGCTCCCTGCGGGCACCACGGGCCCCGCTCCCGCCCGCGCCCAGGGCTGCTGGGACTGCCCCCCCCCGGAGCAGCGCTGGCCGGCCCTGGGGGACAGAGCAGTGGGCGCCTGTAGCCAGGCCTGACCCCAGGGGGAGCGGGTACCCATCAGGGGGCCCCTGTGCAGACGGGGGCTCCAGAACAGGGCCGGCCAGCAGCGGGGAGCCCCGGAGCCCACCCTACCCAGACATTGTGGAAGGGGTCGCTCTCGTTGTGTGCGTCGTAGATGAGGCAGTTTCCCCCGTAGTCCCTCTCGGGCAGCGGCACGCCTAGCTTGGGGTCCACGTACTTCAGGAACTGGCGGCCATCCTGCACGGTCTGTGAAGCCAGCAGTGAGCGGGACCGGCAGACGGATGTGGGGGCCCCAGGCCGGGGGGCTTGCCGTTGGCCCTCCCCACATCCCCTCACGGGAGCACGGCTTCAGGACGCCCCCCAGACACAGGCGCCAACACTGCCCGCCAGCAGGCCGGGCTCCCTCCCACCCCCGCGGCCCGTCCAGCCACCAGCCTCGTCCCCTCGTTACTGCCCCGAGTACCAGCCGAGGGACGAAGTGGGGACGAGAGTGAGGGGGTGACCGGTGTCTAGGGCCGCCGGGTAGAGCATGCACACACCTGCATGTCACGTGACCCAGGCCACCTGTGCTACGCAGACGCATGGCCCTGTCCTGCAAGTGGACCTGGAGCCCAGCTGGGGTCTATGGAAGTGACACTTGGACGGACGGTGACATCACACAAAGTCACCCCGTGAGCTTGGGGACCATGGGACCTGAGGGTGGACGTGCTGTGTCCCTGCGTCAGCTCAGCAGCAGCCTGGAGTCACGGGCTCCACCCACAAGGTGACAGGTGTGCACACGGCGAGGCGCCGCTGAAGGCTGAGCAGCGACCCCTTCCACAATGTCTGAAGGCTGAAAAGTGCATAGCGCGAGGGCCCACCAGGGCGGGCAGTCCAGAGACGCAAACAAGCAGGACAAGTGGCGCACGGCCCGACGGCCCCAGGAAAGATCCTGACGGGCCAGGTGTGGCGGGAGCAGTCTGGCCGTGCCTTACACAGGCAGCACAGGCGACATGGCAGGCCCACACCCCCGATGCCCCCGGGGGGACACGGGCGCACGGCTCGGACGCCTTCAGGGGCCCAGGGGGAGGAGGACGGGCAGTGGGCGGCCCTGCAGGGTCACACGTGGTGTTGCCGTGCACAGAATTCCCCGCGTGAGCATGGACGTGAGGGCCAGCACCGCAGCCGGGCGGCTGAGAGCAAGCTGCTACTGCGGACCCCGCATGCCAGCAGCACGTCCACCGCACGAAGTAAACGGACGATGACACAATAGGCACAGGTGCCAGCACCCCTGTGCCCGGAGGGTCGAGTGGCCGGGCCACCTTCAGTGCCGAGTGCGGGGTGCTGGGTGCCGTGCGGCAGCAGGTGAGCTGGCCCCCAGGCCCGGGCCCTGGCAGCGTCCCCGCTCCCCGTGCAGGCTGACCAGGCAGGCCCCTCCTCCCCTGCTGGGTCCTCCCCCCTGTGCCCACCTCCCCGGGATCCCCCTCGCTTCCCCCCAAAGCTCCTGGGGCCGCACCGCCACCTGCTAGCTCACCTGGAAGAGGATGAAGATGAGGAACAGCTCGTAGACGACGCTGACGCACAGCCAGAACCGCCAGTATGCTACAAAGACAGCACGGGCGTCAGGAGGGCCCTGTGCCCCCTCCCACCCTCACCTGGTGTCAGCGCGGTCGTCTGGGCGTGACCCCTGACCTCTGTCGCTCAGCAAGTCTGCAGGAACCTTGTGTCCAGGTAAGGAAACCCAAGGCCAGAACGGGTTTCCCTGTGAATGGGCAGGAAATCCCCTTCCTCCTCCCTCGCGTCACCCCCCCCAACACCGTGAGGAACACACGGCACGTGTGGGGACTTGACCACCTGGATGGCGGGGTGCACCGACCTGGGCGCCACGACCTGCTTAGGGACCTCTGCGCCAACGCCCCCGCAGCCGACCCCGTGCACGTCCCTTCTCTTGACCCACACACTCAGGGCAGTTATGTCTCAGGGAAGCTGAGAACACACATCCCTCGGACCCTGTGATTTGCCAGGACCCGACCTCCGCCCGCTTCTCCCCAGGAGCGAGCAGCCAATGGGAGGGGGAGCCTGTGAGCCTAGAGCACAGGTGCTTTCTCCTCCCAAATCCTGACACTCCGGAGGAATAAAGGCCTCGAACTGCCCTTCCCCTGGCTCGTGACTGTTGAAGAAAACCAGCAGCCTGCTCAGTCCCCTCGAGGGAACAAGGTGGTGCTGGTGAACAAGGTGGTGCTGGCGGAGGAGAAAGAGACCGCGCCCAGCCTGGGAAACCAGGGCCGCAGGGGGGTGGGGTGGGGGTGGGGGGTCCATACACGCTCACAGGGGCTCCAAGCCCACCGGGGAACCAGGCCCATGCAGGCGGGGGGCGTGAAGGTGGACGGCTCTCAGGTTCTCCTGGGACAGGGACGGAGAGCACCCGACACAGCAGCCCCGGCGTCCTGGACTCCAGGAGAGGCCTGCATGCTCGCCCTGGCAGGGGTGCGGGCTGGAGCTAAGCGGGCCGTGGTGAAGCCACGCGGGGCCGCCCCCACCCCAGGGCGCACCCCAGCACATGCGACAGCACCTTCCTGTCCCCTCCCTGACCGCTGCCCCTGCTCAGTCTCCCACCTGCGGAGCCCCCAGGACCCAGACCCGCCACCCCCAAGCCACAGCAGGTGCTCCTCCGACGTTCCCACCTGACCCCGCACCAGCGGCAGCCCTGGCACCGCCCCGTGTGCCAGCCTGGGGGCCCTGCCGGCAGTAAACATCCTGAAGGGCGCCTCTTCAACGGGCTAGTTTCCCAGCAAAGTCCATCGCAAACAGCGACCCCCGGCCCCGAGCACCACCCCCTGGCCCCGAAGGCCCTTCCCGCTGCTGCCCATGGCAAGCCGCAGGGCGCTGAGCAGTCGGAGGCCTCCTGCCAGCCAAGGCAAGCAGGTGCTGCAGGACAGGCCCCACGGCCGCCCCGGCACAGCCCCATGGGGCACCGCGACCGCCAGGCCCCGCAGCTGCCCTGCCGTCCCCCCCGGGCGGGGTCTGGGCCCCCAAGGCACTGCGGGGACTGCCCACTCTTCCCCCTCAACCCAACAGGCATGCGCCGGGCCTCACGTCTGCCGTTTCTGTGGCCTGTACCCCGTGCCCTCTCTTGTCTGCAGCCCGCAGCGAGTCCAGGCCCCCGAGGCCCTGACCGCCATCACCAGCAGGCCCCGATGGGGGCAGCATGCTGGCGATCGGGCCATGCAGGCCCCACCGGCCCAGCCCGGGGCAGACGCACACACCGCGTGCAGAGTCCCCATGTCCCTGGACGGCCGGACAGGCCGCCGGTAAACACCTGGTTGTCAATGAGACACTAGGAAGACGTCTGTGTGAACCCGGAGCCAGGACGCAGCTTCAGGACATAAAGCCCCGCACGGGAGGCCCCGTGAAGAAACACGGAGACTTCGGAGACTTCGGTGGTTACTTGTCATGAACGGGTTTTGTTTCTGTTACGAGGTATCTCTCTTATTTGTCAGATGTTCTCAAGGAACATGCGCCCATCCACACAGAAAAAGACACCTGTTACTAAAGCTCCAAGACCTCGGGAAAACTGACCATGTCCCCCCAGGGGCAGCTCCCCAACGAGGCCGGAGCCCCAGACACCCTGAGGCTGAGGGAGGACCAGGGACAGGACGAGGCAGGGGGCAGGACAGAGGACGGATGGGGGGGCAGGACAGGGGGATAGGATGGGGGGCAGGGATGGGACGAGGGACAGGACAGGACAGGGGATGGGACAAAAGGAGACGGGACAAGGTGATAGGATGAGGGACAGGACCAGGGACGGGACAGAGGGATAGGATGGGGGGGTGTGGGAATGGGATGGGACAGGAGGACAGAGGACGAGACAGGAGGACAGGATGGGGGGCAGGGATGGGACAGGGGGATGGGATGAGGGACAGGGCCGGGGACAGGACAGGGGGATGGGACAGGGGACAAGACAGGAGCTGCCCGAGCGACGCTCTACAGTGAGGCCCCAGGGCTGCTGGAACTCCCCAATGTGGGGGTTGGGGACCAGAGACAGGAGGACTCATTGCAGGTGGCACGCGGCGAGCACCTCGATGGCGGGCAGCCGGGTACCTCGCTGTGTAGAGCGAACCCCCAGGATGGAGCGGGAGGAGGGGGAGCAGGAGGGCCCGGGTCAGGGCGAGGAGCAGAGGGATGGGGCGGTCCCGAGACAGGAGGGACTTCCAGGATCCTCCCCTCACCCTCCTCGACTGACAGGGGCCCGGCCGGCGGGGCTGGGGGACAGGACACGCACCCGGCAGCGCAACGTGGGGCGAGCACTCAGGACAGAACTGGCAGGTGGACGCACACGGACAGAGAGGCGAGTTACCTGGATGTGGTCTGGAAAACGGCCCGTCTTTAGCTTGTGTGACTCCAAAACATAAGAAAACCAAAATACTGGCCACAATACCTCTGCAAATAAAGAACAGACAGCCCCTCAGTGCGCGCCTCCAGGTGGGAGGGGCCCGGGGGGGTGCGGCCTGGGGAGGAGGCAGGCCCCCGGGGGACACAGCCCTACGTGGGGCTCGGGGTCGGGCTCCCCTCGAGCGTCCCAAGTGCGCAGCCGGGGTCTCCTAGGGGCGGGGCCACACGGCCTCCTGCTCCTCAGGCGATGCCACCCCCCGCTGCACCCCGCTGCCCCCGCACTGCCCCGACCCCACCCGCCCCGCAGGCCCGGCCTCCCCACCGGCCAGCACGGGCAAGAGTGCGTGCTGCTGGTTCCCGGGGGCCCAGAGGTGCCAGCCCAGGCTCTCCACCCGACACCTCACCCCGCTGCCCGCTAGTGCCCTTGGGCGTTGGGGGCGGCTGCAGAGGGGGGCGGGGGGGCTGCCCGGCCCCTGTAGGACATGAGCCTCCGCGTGGTCTGAACCAGCTCATGGCAGCCCTGCTCCCCGCTGATGCAGGAGGCCCAGAGGGACAGCCAGACGCTGGCCCCCGTGCTCAGCAGGCCGGGACCCACGCCCCAGCACAGGAGCCGCACGGAGGGCCCCTGGGGTACCCACCCCCCAAGGACACACCCTGGTCGGTGTGGGCTGGGGGAGGAAGTGCACACAGCTGCCTGGAGCAGCACAGGGACCCCCCCTTGGCCGCCACCCCGGGTGACACCCTCCACCCCGAGAGACGCCCCTCCTGGTGCTACCACGACACAGCTCTGGAGCCATGGGTGAGCTGCAGGGGGGTCACCACGCAGACAGAACAAGGGAGGCAAGGCCTCTGGGCCCCCGGGGTGCCAGGCCACCTCCCGCCTCCCCGGGTCAGCTTCACGGCGCCCACTTGGGCTCTGCAGCTCATGGCAGCTCAGCAGGCCTTGCCAGGCAGGCAGACACCGGAACCCCACCCCAACCCAGGCCCCAGGCTTGGCCGTGGCCACAGGTCTCCAGTCTGTGCTGGTACATCACCCACGTGCCCAGCTCCCCACTGTTCATGTGAAGCCCCCTTCTGCCCCAGAACAGCCTGTAGCCCAGGACCCCCCCAGGACACCGCCCAGGACAGCCTGTAGCCCAGGACCCCCCCGGGACAGCCTGCAGCCCAGGACCCCCCAGGACACTGCCCAGGACAGCCTGCAGCCCAGGACCTCCCAGGACACCACCCAGGACAGCCTGCAGCCCAGAACCCCCCCAGGACAGCCTGCAGCCCCGTCTCTATTGCTCACTGTCCTGTTTTCAGCTGTGCCCGGTGTCAGAGCTTTGACACGACCCTATCCTCCAGGCCTCAGTATTTTCTGAGCGCTTCCTTCCGGGCACTGGAGATCCCCAGACCCAGCCTGGGAATCCGCCTTCCTTCCAGGAGCCCTGGTTCCTCCACTGGAGGACGGTCTCCTCGCCACAGGGGCGTCGGAGCTTCTGGGCCCCTCGGCTGACAGAGCCGTGCGGCCTCACTGCGCCTCCAGGTGAGCCTGCGATGCTCCCCGAGTGGCCGTCGTCCACGTGAGGCCAGCGTCCCCAGCTCCCACCCTCATCCCGTGGACACCCTCCCCCTAGGGACACACCCGGTTCCCGCCTCCGCCGGCCACTGAGCAGCTCCCTCCGACCTGGGCTGTGTGGGCAGCGGCGGCAGAGCCATGGACGGGACACCCCGCGGGAAGCCCCCGCGTCCAGCAGAGCCCAGGGTGGGGGGCCGCGGCCCCAACAGGAGCCACTCACTCTGTCCCTGGTGCACATTAGGTCTCCCGGGGCTTGCCGTCGTCTGCGCGCTGCCAAGTCCACCAGGACGGCGCCAGGCAGGGCGGCGTTAGCCCCCACCCCTGCTCAGCCACTCGCCCCAGCACCACGCCTCCCACCACCTTCGCCAGCACGGGCCCTTCCACACGGCCCTTCCACATTCTAAGCTGCTCCTCAGTGTCAGCCTTGTCTTCGTCATGTGGCAACACCCACCCCACCCACCGTTAACCAGTCAGCGCGGAACCAGACGCCAGCACAAGGCAGGTAACCCCACGGACCCCCTCCGTTCCCTTCTCTGCTCCTGATGTCCATAGGGCCACGGTCCTGTGGTCACCAACTGTCTTTCCCCGCAGCTCGCAGAGTGCCTCCGTTGCGGGGGGGGGGGGGGGCGCGGGACACCATCCAGCCACGAGTCACCGGAAGCCAACTGCATCTCTGCACCTGCTCACAGACTTTTATCATTTAACGGCTCGTAGCCCAGTTCCCTCCGCTGGTTAACCACAGCGTCTGGATGTACCTGGTTTGTTGGTCCATCTGCCCGCTCAAGGTGGAGCTGCTCCACGTCCGGACTATTACGGATACAGCGGCTCCGACATCCATGTGCAGAGGTTTGTGTAGACTGGAGTCTTCCCTTCCCTGGGATGGACCCCTTGGAGCCTGATTACTGGATCACGTGGTAGGAATCAGTCTAGTTCCGCCACAGACCCTGGAATTCCGGTGTCCTACCCAAGAGGTACCCTTGGGCGCCTGGGGGCTCAGGTCATGGTCCCAGGGTCCTGGGATCGAGTCCCACGTGGCCCCTGCTCCGCGTGGAGCCTGTGTCTCCCCCCTCCCCCACCCATACGTGCACTCTCACTCAAAAAAATAAAATCTTAAAAATAAGTAGTCGCCACCAAATCCAAGGTCACCAGCTTCTCTACTGTTTCTGCCAGAAGTCTTAGTTTCTTATCTTACGTTTAGGTCTGTAACCTATCGTCAGTGACTGTGAAAAGTGCACAGTCCGGGCTTCCTTGCTGTGGGTGTAAACGTCCAGCTGCTCCAGCTCCGTGTGCGGGAAAGACTCGCGGCCCCGAACTGCCTCCGCTTCTCTGCCCGCAGGTGCCCTAGTCTGCTGCACTGGCCGCCGTGCTGACCCACTGGCCTCATCCCTGCCGCCTGTCAGCGGGGCCAGGTCATCCCTGCAGCCCTGCTCTCCCCCGTGTTCCCAGAACATGTTCACGGTTTACGCACACTTGCTTATCTTTGTACCCGAACGTACACAGCACACGTGTGCGTACACATCCCAGGTGTGCCCTGTGGGACGGTGGGTCAGTAAAGCGCGGCCCACCCCACAGAACACTCGCCAGCAACGGAGCGGCGTGCTGGTCGGTGACTCTGCGTACGTGAGCCCTCCAGCACACGAGGACTCCGGGCCGCACCTGCACACATGCAGTCTGTGACACTCGCTGAGCTGTAGACTCTAATCGGACACGTGTTGTATGAGATCCCTGGTCGATCAAGTTAACCTCAGAAGAAAAAACCTACTCCCCCAAAATAAGACAATTTCCCAGATCCATGAAAAGAACGACCTAGAAGCCGAAATCGAGAGCTTAAGGAAAACAAACCAATTTCCTACATCTTAAACAATGCAGACGTTATTTTTTTCTTTCTAACAATAGGCCTAATTTTTAGAAGCACTTTGTTTCAAGGACACGCCAGCCTGCGGCATCAAAGCTCTGACAGGGGAAGGGGCCGGGCTGGGGCCCTGGGGCCAGAGCCGCCCTGGAGGCAGCAGCAGAGCCACAGACAGCGTGAGGACTGGGGGGGGGGGGGGGAGCATCACAGGTCCCAGGCTCACCCAGGAGGGACAGGGACCGGCCACGGAAGTTCCAGTGTCCTCGGCGCACACAACCTCAGAGCAGGAGTCTAGGGGCCTCCAAGCCCCAATCCCCCGAGTCCCCCCGCAGGGAGCTTGCTCCAGGGTGGCTGCGGTGAGCACCGGTGAACAGGTGGGACAGGCCCACGGGGTCGACCGCTGCTACCTCAGTGCTCGGGCTGCAGGGCCCCGACAGGCTCTAGTGGGAACCGCTGCCCCACCCCAGGAGGGCACTGCTCGGATGCCCCACGTGGGCCCATGGGGGCTGGGTTCCTGCTCTGTGACGACTCTGGCCTGGAACTGCCCGTCGTTGGTCTAACTTCACAGCCCCGGGGACACCTCTTCAGTGTGACAAGTCCCGCTTCCTGCTGCCCCCTGCCCACCCGTGCCCAGCGGGTACTCATGGGCAAACCCACAGAGAAGGCCACGTTCTACTAGCAAATAACCACTAAGCGAACTCAGGCTCCCACCACAGCCTCCCTGTCTGCTGCATCCTCAGGCTCAGAGTCCCTGGTGCAGAGCCCAGCGCAGCGAGAGCAGCCTCGGGCCACAGGGGGGCCAAGCTTCCTCCTCTACCTCTGGACTCTGACCCATGCACGGTGCACCAAGCGGCTCCCCCTGTGCCAGGGGGGCACCGAGCAACGGGCAGTGCAGAGATGCATTAGACCTGGAGCCTGACACCCAGGGCTCAGAAAAAAAGAGGAAGGCACAGCAAAACCACCTGGCAGACAGGTGGCAGAAGAGGGAGGAAAACCTGCAGAGCCTGCAACCAGGAGCCAGGGCGCCTCCCAGCTGGGGACAAGGCGTGGGCCCTGACAGAGCTGCAGCCTCAGGACCAGATGGGGGCTGTGAGGTGCCGCACACACGGGCTGCCAGGGAGCCCCAGCACCCAGCCCCCACACGGGCTGCCAGGGAGCCCCAGCACCCACCCACATGCTGGTGCTCACGGCACCCTCCCAGGCCGATGCTGACACCCCCACTTTACGAGTCCCGGCCCCAATGACCAAGTCTGACCCGTGGTCTTCTGGCGCTGCACTCTGCCCATCCCGGCCCTGGCACCCCGTCCCACCGGAGCCAGTGGGTCAGAGGAGCAACCGGGGCTTCAGAGGCCTGAGGAGCCCCCCCCCCGCGCAGAGACCTCACAGCACTCAGCTCTACAGCCAGCGCATTGCCCCGCACACGCTTGAGGGTGGCCTCAGAATCTGTGGGATTCTGGCAAAGAAGCACCCACCAGCTAGTCCATTCTGCAGAGAATCCTGAAAGGGAGTCCGTCCACTTCCTGACCTGCAGGATGACAGGCTTTCCACAAGAAAGCTTGTTTACAATTTTCAGAAAGCATTATTATCAACAAAGCTCAAGAACGGTGCTGGCCGATGGGAGGCTCGTCTCTGACCACCACCAAAGCCTGTACGCCCCAGACGCCACTCACAGGCTCTGTGATCGTGATTTATAAGACATATAAACTTGGGGGGACACAAACCAGGGGCCGCCAGACGCCTTGGGCCCATTGCACCCCATCAGAAAGGGGCCAGGATGATGCTTTGCCCGTTGACATATTGTGATACTGTGACTTATAAGACATATACTTATCTTCATCCCATTTTTGGCACAGAACCCCTAAAGCCTTGGGAATTTCTCAAGTGATCAAGGGGTTTTTGTTATGTTAATGAGGCGGCTTCCCTGACTGCCAGGAGAGCCAAGCACCAGGCAGAGGGCTGGTTCTCTCCCAGCCCGGATCCTGGGGATGGCCCCTGGGAATGGCCGCAGGGCTCAAGGCTGAGTTCAGTCCCTAAAGGCCGACGACTGAGTCAGTGCTGGCTGAGTGACGAAGCCTCCGTGGAACCCTAAGGGCGAGGTTCTGAACCTCTGGCTTGGGGACCACAGGCCGACATGGGGACAGTGCTGTGCCTGGAATGGCCGTGGATGTCTCCCCACCCCTGGCCCTGGCGTCTCTTCCATCTGGCTGCTCCCGACCTGCGTCCTTTCATGAGCCACTGGGGATGTGGGAAGGAGAACGTCTCCCGACTCCGTGGACCGCTCTCACGAATCAGTACAACCAAGAGGTCACAGAGGGCTCCAGTGGGCCCCACGTGGTCAGAGCACAGGTGCGGCCCCGGCTGGTGGCTGGGCCCTGGAGTGGTGACGAGGGTCCAGGGACAGTCTGATAAAAATGAACCCTGGCCCGTGCAACCTGCTGTGCCCTGGGGCAGAAGGTGTCAGGACGGAGCTAACTCTAAGTGGTGCCAGGGCCCTGCTGGTGGGGTGTGTGGGGAAACCATCCCTCCCATCAGAACTGGTGAGCAGAACCCCTTTCTGGGCTCCATCTCTGGTGGTACCGCAGCACATTCTGTGCAAACCCCACACGGGCTGCAGGTCCCATGAGAGATGGGCCCCTCGAGGGTCCTGGGGCAGGTGTAGGGGGGCTAGAAACCTCAACAGCTCCAAGAGGCAGCTGCGAGAGATGCCTCAGGCACGTGCAACGGGGAGACTGGGAAGCCAGCCAGCCTCTGAGTGACGAGTCTGGGCCCCCAAGCCACTGGCCAGCCTGGGGAGAGCAAGGACCCACACCCCAGTGGGCCAGGTGCCTGTACCCCCCCCACCGGAGGCCTGGTTACCTCTTGGTGTTATAAGCTGTGTCCCGGGGCGTCTCCTCCAGCAGAGTCACGTAGCCAAGCACACAGGTGAGGATGAAGAGCACAGTCAGGGTGTGGGCTCGCCTGAAATCCAAACACACAGAGAACGTGTCAGCGCACAAAGCAGGATGACACCTGTGCCCTGCAGCGGGGGCAGAGCTCAGCCTTCAGTCACTGGTGGGGTGGCTCCTAGCTGGGTCTGCCTTTGCTGCGTCAGCCCATCAGTCAAGAGCGCCAAGCTGCCGGGAGAGCTGACGGCATCCTGGGACGTGCCCGGCTCTGCGCGGGGCAGGAGGGAACGTCTGCTGCTGGTGTCCGCAGCACGTGGCCATCGCGGAGAGAAAGGAGGCGCAGGTAAACGTGGTGGTTTTCACTGAGCAGATAGGAGCAGCCTCAGGATTTGTGAAGCGCCACATCTAAGAGGCTCAAAACAACACCCCAAGACCCGAAGAGGTGAGAGAAAGGGTCACCAGGACCCAAAATGAGGAGGCACGGCCCCTAGCAGTGCTGTTTACTCGGGAGACCTGGGCCTTGGCTCTCTGGCAGCCAGCGGGCACCTGCCCTGGACGCGGCCGCCGCCACTCAGGTACGCCGCCGCCTGCCTGTGCACTGCCCCACGTCACACACCACCTGGACCCTCTGCACCCTAACAGCTGCTTACAGCGGGAGTCGTGGACCCAGACCCCACGCGAGCAGAGCATGTCCCTGGAGGGGACGCAGCCCCCCCCCGAGCCTCAGGGTCCTGATCTCTAAGTGAGAATGCTTCCAACCTTGGGCGATTCCGTGTCCAGCAAACACGCCCTCCAGGAGCGAACCGAACACCATCTGGGCATGAACAAGGGGAAGGAGAGCAGCAGGCCCGCTCTAAGAGGACCACTCCCCAAGTCCTCGGACAGAAACCAGGCCGCCGGGAACCAAGAAACGGCAATAGAAGCAGCACTCACTAGTGACACGCACAGTCCTCACCGGGCGCTCCAGGCGCCTAACTACCGGAGGCGGCCACCGCAGCACGTGCTCCGAGATGCTCTGAGGAGAGGCCGAAAGGGTCAGCGCGGACCCGGTGTGGCCGAGCTGGGGGCTGAGACAGCGAAGGCTGGGGAGGACTCACCGCCTTCCAGGGCGACAGCAGAGACGTAACCTGATCCATCGCTTGCTCGGAGGTAGAGCACGCAACCAACCCCGGCGGCGTGAGAGGGGAATGGAAACAGGGAGAGGGACAGAATGGCAGACGTGAACATGTCAGTAACTGGGCATGAGCCACCTATGTGGACAGCTAGACAATGGAGGCTGGTACACACGCAGCGCTGCACAGCCGTCGGGGAGCTCGGGGGGCTCGGGTACGCAGGCAAAGCCGGTCCCCAGCACTCGGGGCCACCTGGCCCTGTTTCCATGGCACCGTCCAAGGGCCACATGGTGGCCGAGATCAGGCGCTCCATGCTCTGCCTGTGACGACCGCTGCACTGATGCTCACGGAACGGAGGATTCTACAAAGTCAGATTTACTGTAGGTACTTTACGGAGGAAAATAAGTAAAGATCTCTCAATTGTTACGGATCAACCATTCCTGGCACAAGGCGAGGGTCCAGGCAAGCATGCAGGAGCTCCCTGTGCGGTGAGCAGGCGCGTGAGGCAACGTGCCCGGCCACGCACGTCTGGGAAGGCACCACCCGGAGACCGGCACCAAGCAGGAACCTCTGGGGCCCCCATTCCCATCCCCAGCAGTTCGGAAGAACCACAGACTTCTCTGCAGGGCGCACACTCCTCAGTGGGCCTCCGCAGAGGGGAAGCGCGGAGGGCTGCGGACCGTGTCCCCCACGGGGCTTCCCCCCCACAGGGCTCTAAGGAGGCTCAGGTCCCAGGGGCTCTGGGCGGGCAAAGCGCCCCCAGCAGGCTGACCGCCGGACGCAGGTGCACAGAAGCACCTGTGCAGGCATCCGCTCAGGGAAGAGATGGGGCCGTGGCCACAGAGGGCTCCCGGCAGGGGAGGGGTCTATGAGGGAACAGGGGCTCCTTCGCCCCAGCCTCGGGAGAACCGACAGAAAGATAGCGAACAGCCCACAAACCGGCATCAGACTCACAAAAGGAAAAGAGAGAAGGTGACGAGTTCCGGAAGAGGCCGCAGGGCCAAGGGAACACCTCACCGCCACCGTGTGGCCCAGGACCCGCCTACGCTGCCTCAGGGTCACCAGCTCGCCAAGGGGCTGTGCACGACAGCTAATGGAGGTTGCTGCCCCTCCCCCCCCCAGGGTCCTCACTCTGGGGCACAGAGCCATCAAGAAGATGTGAAAGGCTTTTGTCCTGGATCTTTTTTTTTTTTTTTTTTTTTTTTTTTAAAAAGCAGGCTCCATGTGGAGCCCAACCCAGGGCCTGAACTCAGGACCCTGAGATTAAGATGCTTGATTGAGCCACCCAGGTGCCCCTGCCCTGTCCTGGGACTTAAAACCTGACCTCAACCCTCTGGTTTCTTTCACATTACTTCCCACCAACACACTAAGCTTCCTGTCGTTTCTTTGGGCTAAAACATATTCCCTGAGGAGCGCAGGGCAGCTCTGGTCATATATGGTTTCCATCCTCCCCAAAACAAGGATTCCCTGAAAAAGAAAAACTATTTGTCCGTTGGGATCAACGTTCTCACTGTCATTCAGGAAGAATTGGTGCTAAGTAGGGCTTCCTCTGCTCTGTCCGAAGAGGGAAGGAGACAGTCAAGGACCCATAGGAGAGGACAGGGTACCACAGTCTCGCAGCAGAACAGACTTCAGAACTGCTAAAATCACGAGCTAATACAAAATAAAATATTTATATTAAATTATGATGAAATCCACTTTTAAAACACTCCCCATTTCTGCACAACAAAATGCAAAGACAACCTACCGAAAGGGAGAAAATATTTGCAAATCCTATGTCTGATAAGGAGCTCATATCCAAAATCCGTGACAGACTCACACCACTCACAGCAAAACCCCAAACCTGACCACAAAATGGGTGGAAGACCTGAACAGACGCTTTTCCAAAGAGGACACCCAGGTGGCAAACGGACACAGGAAAAGATGCTCCACCTCACTCGGCACTGGCATCGGGGAAATACACATCAAAGCTACGGTGGGACACCACCTCGCACCATCAGGAAGCAACACGTGGTGGGGAGGACGCGGAGAAAGGGGAGCCCCCCACGCTGCGGGCGGGAACGCAGGCTGGCGCAGCCACCGTGGAAACGTGCAGAGGGTCCTCAAGAGGGTAACAGGATCGCCGCAGGATCCAGTGATTCCACTGCAGGGTACTGGAAGGAAGCAAACCACCACGTTGTCCGTTACTGCAGCGTCACGAGCAGGAACCCAGCAGGGAAGCACCCCAACGGGCCGTCACGTGCGTATTTATACAATGGAATATTACTTCGCCACAAATAGGAGAGAAACCTTGACGTCTGCAACACAGGTGGAAGCTGAGGGCATCGTGCTGAGACAAGTCACACATGGAATGACAAACACCTGGTCATCTCTCTTACAGGTGGAACCTAAACACAAGACCAAACTCCTAGAGGAGCCCGAGCGGCTCAGCTGGCTGGGCGTCGAATCTTGATTTTGGCTCAGGTCACAATGTCAGGGTCGTGGGATTGAGCCTCGCGTCGTGTCGGGCTCCATGCAGAGCATGGGGCCTGCCTGATTCTCTCCCCCTGCCTCCCCCACCCCAGCTCGCACACGCACTCTCTCAAAACAACACAGAGAAACCAAACTCAGAGAGAACAGACTAATGGTTGCAGGTGGGAAAATAATGAGATTGCCTTCTTGATTAAAAAAAAGAAATTCCCTCTGCTGAATCACTTTATAAATTTCCTGTGCTGACCAACAGTGATGTTTAACAGGTGGTTCATCTGTGGTTCTGAGCACTTTGAACATATTCAGCATTACAGCACTTTGGTGAGGAAACATCACCCAGTTGTTTAAGGGCAGGAGAAAGCCGCAGACTCCCGGCCATCACGGTGTTCGCGTGGTCAGGGCTCGACCCCGACAGAGCACTTTCAACAGGCAGCTTGTGGCAATAAGGAGAAGTCCCAGGACAGCATCCAGGGGAGACAGAGCTCCATTAATTCTGATTTTCAGACCATCGCTCAATCCATGGCCTGTGCTCCGCTTCCATTTCTCACTGTAAAGTCTACGTTTCCTGTGTTGACATTTTTCCTTGGAGAAAGACAAGGGACATCGTCGGAAAAGTGCAGATTTTATTACCAACTTTGCCTCTCAGTACACTTGAGGTCTTGAGCCACTTCCTCTTTCAGGTTTAATTTCCCCATCTTCAAACTGAGAATCGAAATACTGACTTGCAAATAACCGTAGAAAATAAAAGTATTACCTAGCAAGTTTGGCCAAAACAAAACCAACTCCCGTATCTTACACGCAGCACCATCTCCACATGCGTGGAGGTACAGACCCAACGCTCCACAGGCAGACCTCCCCGTCCCTCCCAGACGCCTCCTTGCTCCACCCCTGACACCCGAGGAAGACAAGAGCATCCTTTGGTTTAGTGGCTAATAGATAACTCAGGGGAGATTTGGGTCCAGTGATCCAGGCCCAGGACTGGAGCGGCCGTAAATCCTGTGACTCTCCAGTCACTCGGCGAGGGCGTGAGGACAGGACACCTGGCTCCCGGCCACTCTCAGTGGAAACACCCAAATGTCAGTCCCTCTCTAAAGACGACCACACTCATTATGCCAAGCAGGCAGAAAGGCAGGCCCGCCAAACCAATTAGAGGAAACACGAAGGTGTGGCTGGCACACAGAGCACAAGGAAGCCTCCGCCAGGAAGGGCCAGGGCCAGAGGGCCTGCCCCAGGCATGCAAGAGATGCCCGTGGTCATGCCACTGATCCTCCGGCCTGCTGACCGACAGGACCAGATAGGTATCCGCTGTGGAGGTGAGCTTTCCAGATGTGGGCAAAGCTGGCAAAGCCCTGGCCCATGATGACTGAGAAAAGCATTTTCAAGAATCTGGGGCTCTCGCGGCTGCGCTGACACACTGCGCACAGCACAGTCTCGAGGGTCACTGAGGTGCTGGCTCAAGGCCTGGGGTCACCAGGTGTGCTCCCCTGAAGTGTCACAACCATCCCTCGCCTCTTGCCTTGAGAGCTGGTCAGGAAGCGTGCTATCCCATGGCAATTCACCCAATGTCCATCTCCGGACGGCAACGTTCGGTAGCACCTCTTCAGGACATCAGGTCCCCTAGTGTCTCCCAGATGATCTTTAGAAAACGAGAGTCAAGACAACTGTGTGCCATTCCTGAGTCTGGTGCTATGTGGCCCCAGATGTTCCACCCTGGAGACCGGCACAACCAGTAGATGGGGTGGTGTTCTTGCCACTGGCAAACCTAGTAGTGCTCACGCCCCCTCTTGGGAGGGCAGCCCGGCCTCCAGTTCCAAGGTGCAGGCAAACCCTGACCCTACTTATTATATACCTTGTGGCCAACAAGTGGTAACAGACACTCCGAGTCCTCCTACGTGGCCCAGCACAACCCCCAGCATGGGCACCTTTTAGGAAACTGAGTAGTCTTGGGACATAAAATCATTTCGATAAACACACGCTTTTAGTCCTCATGAGGATTTTTTGTTTCATTATTAAAATCCTCTAAAACATAAAATAAAGGCCTTTAGAACACCAACAAAGTCAGTGAGAGGAGCTTTGGGAGCTGGCAAGTGGCTAAGCTCCGCAGGTAAGAATAAGTAACTCTCACCAGTCAGGCATCTGGTTACCTGCCTTGGGGAAACGTGAAGCTCCGTCTGGGGAAGGCCTGGGATGCAGCAGGGCCTAGAGCACACACTGCAGCAACACCCAGCCCAAGGGCGCAGCACAGCTCACCGCCGCGGGGGCAGGCAAGAGCCACGCACGGGGAGGCCCACCAGGCAGGTACCACCTGCCTGCCCGTCGCACCACCTCCTGGTCCCACCAGCCCTCCTCGTAGGTGAGCTCAGCTACAGCAGGCCTCTGCGTGTCCAACTCCCCGGTGACCAAGCAGCCTCGTGGGCAGGGCCCCTGGCTTCTAAAGAAACGAGGGGGCGCCTTTCCCTGCACTGGGTGATATGTGTGCTCCGCGCCCCTCCGCGCCGCTCCAGCCAGGGCACTTCGGGCCTCCTGAAGCTCCAGTCTTCTGCCAGGATCTAAGCTTGCTTGCTCAGCTCCCTGCTGCAATCCGGTGGCGGGCACCCAGCTGGGGAAACAGCAGCAAGCCGGGCGCGGTCCAGGAGGGCCTCCCTTCTGCGGTCGGCGGGGCCTGCGGCGGCGGAGGCCTGACCCTGTCCCGTCCACAACTCGGCGGCCGCCGGACACCTTGGGTTCCCGAGGCAGAGCAGGGAGGGCAGCGGCTGCGGGCACCCCCGGGGAAGACACCTATGTCACCCATGTCGTCCAGGTGCAGGATGCACCCCCGCCCACGCCGGCCTCCTGTGGTCTTCGCCCGAGGCTCGCGGCCCCTCATCAGGCCTCCGTGACCACCCCATGGCGGGGTGTTCCGCCGGCTGCGCAGGACCCGCTTGTGCGGCCAAGGAAAGCCCGGCCCGACCCTCGAAGAGCGGGCTTCCCAGCACGTGGGCCGCTCTCCGACGGGGCGGGAGCTGGGCCGCCCCAAGGTCACGGGCGCTCTGCGCATGCGCCCCGCCCGCCCCGCGCGTGGCCGGCGCGCCCACTCCCCCTGCGCCCGGGGTCGCGCCCTCCGCGCCCGCACTGGGCTCCGAGCAGCACCGGGAACGCGCGGCCGGGGGGGGGGGGGGGCGCGGAGGGGGAAGGCGGGGGGCGGGGCCTCGGGGTCGGGCGGGGTCGCGGCGCCCCCCAGCCCTCGCGCCCCCGGCCGCCCTCACCAGAAGAAGGTGTTGGTGCCGTCGTCGTACACCTCGGACTCGGTGCTGCGGCGGCCGCCCCCCCGCTCCGCGCCCGCGCCGTCCGGCGGCTCCTCCAGCGAGGCCTTGCCCGCCGGCACCGGCGACCCCGGCCGCGGCCCCCCGGCGCCTCTGCGCTCGCCCCTCCGCATGGCGCCCGCCCAGCCGCTCCGCCCCGCGCCTTGACCCCACGCACCGCGGGTCACCGCGAGGGCGCGCGGCGCTCGGCGCGGGGAGCGCCGGGAAGGGGTCGCGGCGCGGCCTCGGCGGGGTCTCGGGAGAGCGCGGGCGGGGGGCGGCTCGGAGACGGGGGGCGGGGCATTGTGGGGCTTGTAGTCCGCGCGCCCGGGCCGCGGGGCACGCTGGGCCTCGTAGTCTCCGGCGCCGCGGCTCCGAAGCAGTGCTCGCTGGGAAGGATGCCGCCTGGTTGCTAGGAAACCGGAGCCGGCTGGCCTGGCGGGCCCCCGAGCCCGTCCGCGCTGCCCTGGAGCGTCCTCCCGCCGCGAGCCCGGCTCCCTCTGGGGCGCCTCCCCACCTTCTACCCCCGGGCGAGCCCCGACCCAGCCGTTGCGGACTCCGTGCTGCAGGGTCGCCGGCAGCCAGCGGGTCCCCCCCGGGGTCTCCAGGGGCAGGAGGGTGTCGCCTGGCGCGTTCGGGTTCACTCAAGTGGTAACGGAACCAGCCCCCCACGCACACACAGTTAGCTCCCAGCCACTGGGAAACACAGTGGAGGCTCCTCGGAGGCTTGGGGGGGACCTGACCCAGCACCCCTCCCAGGGATACCAGGTGACCCAGCACCCCATCCCAGGGATACACCCAGTGGGGAGATGATGACCTCTCAGAGCACACCTGGCTGTGCAGAGCAGCATCCCCCATCAGAGCCAAAGGGGGGAACAACCTAATTCCCCCAAGTACTAAATGAATACACAAAATGTCTACCATACAATGGAAAGGTATTTGGCCCTAAAAAAAGGAATGAAGTTCTGACACGTGCTACAATAGGGGTGAACCTTGAAAACATGACGCTCAGTGGAAGGAGCCAGTCATAAAAGATGGCACATCATATGACCTGTCTACACAAAATACCAGTAGAGGCAGAAAGGTAAGGAAAGGGAACGGGGTGGGGAAGGGGTGATTGCTGAAGACTGTGTTTCACAGTCTTTTCCAAACTGAAAATATTCTGACATTGACCATAGCGACTGTGAATATATTAAAATCTACCGACCTCTACATTTTAAATTAGTCGATTATATGGTTCGTGAATTATACGTCAAAAAAGCTGTTATTAATATGTATGCATGTGTAGATGTTGTTGATCCTAAAAATAAAACTGCCCGTTATTTTGCAAGCAAAATGGGTTTATTCTGGAATAAAATTGCAACCTAGGACAAACCGGCTGTAAGAAAACCAAGGCGAGTCCTGGGGACGGGGGGAGGTTCACTCTTTTCTAGAGGACGGGGGAGAGCTGGTATAGAGGGAAAGCTTGCTGCAGTGGGCTGAGAGTTGGGGTACAGTGGCTTCTCATGGGCTGGGCTATTGCCCCAGGAAGAGAAAAGCCTCCTTCCTCCTGCGGGGTCTGAGGAGTAGCCACCTGCTGGCTCTGCAGTGGCCAAGCGCCCCGGTGGGCAGGAGCGCTCCCCCTGCCGGCCTCCTGCCTCTGTTCTACACTCGTTAATTTTCGCATTTCTCTCTTTGGATCAGATCATTCTTTGAAAGCATCTTGATCAAGCGTGATGCTTTTGTCCCTCGGTGCCAGGCAGGACCTTTTCCGATTGTCATGTTCCATGTGGGGGTGCGCAACACTTGGAAAGCACTTCAGGCCACATTCGAGTAGCGAGGACGGTCAGGAGGGAGACCCCTCACGCACTTCCCATCTCTAGTCCGTATTTACCAAGTCCTAAGAATTGGAGATCATGTGTCAAGTACATCATTTTTACAAAAGTTGGACAGGCAACAAAATGCAAAACTTAATCACACGAAGCAGGAGGAGTAACACTGCAATTCCAAATTGTGTGATGGTGCTGAGCTAGGACCCTCGGTCTGAAAGTAGCCGACTTATATTTGTTGGCACTTACTCTGCCTTAGGGCGGAAGGGTTCTCCCCACCGAGGCAAACTGGGAGTCACGCAGGCCTCCTGGAAGTCCCCACTTGAAGCAGCCACGAGAGGAGAACAGTGAATACAGCAGGAGCATGCGGAGGGAATCAGGTGCATTTGGGGAGATACAGTGCGGGTGTAAACACGAAGTAATAGTGAATGAACTTTCTTGCAAAAATAGCAGAACTTCAAAGATTTATTAAAACAGTGTTGTTGGGCCACCTGGCTGGCTCAGCGGTGGAGCGTCTCCTTCAGCTCAGGGCCTGACCCCGGGGTCCTGGGATCGAGTCCCACACCGGGCTCCCTGCGGGGACCCTGCTTCTCCCTCTGCCTGTGCCTCTGCCTCTCTCTTTGTATCTCTCATGAGTAAATAAAATCTTAAAAAAAAAGTGTTGTTCTCTCAAAAGAACTGTATGGAAATGAATGCTATCCAATAGGACAGCCTGGAAGTTTGGAAATTCAGAAGCCAGGAATTTCGGGTGGGAATCCAGAGCCAGACGCTAGTCCGGATGAGAGAAAGACTTGTGAATTCTGAAATCGTAACCCTTCAGAAAAAACAACTTGAAAAGATCAATTTGTCACAGGATCATGATGAGACTGTTTCCAAAAGTCCATAATCAAAAAAGATTTTCCACGTCTCAAGGGTTTGGGAAACGCAGCCAAGGACACTGTCTTTCCAGGCGAGAGACGCAGCAGCAGTAAGACAGGTATGCAGGCCTCCAGACACCTGGGGAAGCGTCTGATCAGAGGTCGTCTACTGCCCCGCCAGGAAATCTTTTTATTTTTTAAGATTTTATTTATTTGAGAGAGAGCATGGGATGGGGAGGCGGGGAGGGAGAGGGATGAACAGACTCCCCCTGAGCAGGGAGCACAAGGCAGGCCTGGATCCCAGGACCCTGAGATCAGGAGCCGAGCCCCCAGGCCCCCCAGGAAACCTTTTACTTTCAGGTCACCGGGGGCTGTGCGGGGCCAGGCAGGGGCTGGTGCTTCCTTCAGGTCCTCAGGTGACTCCAAGAGCTCTTCCCTGGGGGTTAGCTGCGCAAGGGTTGGCTCAGAGTTCCTGATAAGGGCCTTTCCAGACCGTCTTCCTGGGGTGTCTTCTCTCAACGAAATCTCAGGTTGCATGAGGCACAGGGTGGAAGGATTGCTCCGCCAAAGCGCGGCTACTTCGAGTAGAAGCAAGCAGGCCTCAGCGACATGGCCTCGTGTCCTTCCATCGGCCGTGGGGCAGAGGAGGCAGGGCAAGCTCATGGGGACACTGGGGCGCCGAGGCTGCCTGGGGGGACAGCAGCTGGGGGGGGTGGTCCCCAGGCGGCGGGTCTCCGGTTTAATTGGACCAATGCCAGTTCTCTGGGCCAAGCTGCTGGGGGGTCTCTACCAACTGTGCCAGCTGAGTCGCAATCATGCCCTTTGTGCATCACGGGCCTGAGGCCTGGGTGTGTGCACCGCGGGCGGAGCGGGCCCCTGGCCGCCGTGGCTCGAGACGGGCGCCAGGCAGGGCTGACCCTTCCAGGCAGGTGAGCCGCAGCACATGCCGCGGCCATCCGGGTCCGGAGGGAAAAAACACCAACTGCGACCCAAACATATTTACGCCCTGAGACAGATATGACATCCGCTGGCATGGATGGGGGTTCCGTGGGCCGCACTCCGCACAGGCCCAACCAGCTGGCCGGTGCCGGCGGGCTGGTGGCCTTACTGGTCTTTCCCACTGGCTGGTGGCCTTATTGGTCGTCCCCACCAACGCCGGCTCACGGATGCGGTCGTCTTGCCCGTGGGTTAGATGCTTGCATGGTGGGAAGTGGTGGGAAGCTTAGAATCGCTGGTGCGGTTGGATTATTATTTGGTCCAAACCAGAGTTCTCTCCTCCTATCAAACCAACAGTTAATGGATTTCCAGTATTATGTTTCCCCCTTCTGGGATCAACGGTTGGGCATCCCTGGTCAATTTTTCCACATTATTGTGTGGAAGGACATCCTTTGGACCAGAGGTTTGGCTATTGGTCTCTTTGAGAGCAGGGTCTTGTTTTTTTTTTTTGGTTTTTATTTGTGTGTGTGTGTGTGTGTGTGTGTGTGTGTGTGTGTGTGTAAATGTCAGTGAGGCGGTTCCTCAGCCCCCAGGGAGTTGAGCCTGGAATGCCCAGGAACCCTAAACATAAGCAGAGCCACTGGCAAAAAGTACGGCATTTAATAAACTTTGCATGGAGGAGCCATTGAAATTTTAGCTCCATTGGAGGCAAGGGTGCTTCACGGTTCCCGTGATATTCCAGAATCGTGACCTACCCCCTCAAAACGTGCTGGTGTCTCATGTAGGCTGTTGGCCGAAGTAGCCGAAGGAAAGGTGCCGCCTCGGTGACTCCCAAGTGGGAGTCGCAATCACGTACCCAACACGATCTCTACCATTTTCATCCCTTAGGTGAGAAGCACCAGGAAACCACGGAAAGTCTGCAGTGGTCAGAGGAATTCCCTCTACGTTGCCCCAAGGAGTCAACAGGGATCTGTGAGCATTAAGCGGTCGGGAGGGCTTTCATCTGGATCCAGATGCAGTCCCCGTTTTTGAGGTGGGATCACAGGAGTATCTAACCTGGGGGTTTATCTTCGGAGACCAAATCCGTTTAAGGCCAGAAAGTGTGACAGGTGGTCGCTGTTTCCTGTGGAGAGGTTTTGGGGGGCGGGGGGCAGAGAAGGAAATACTCTTAGAGCCTGAAGGAAATGCTCCATCATCCGAATCCGCTTCAGTCAGAGGGACTCGGGGACCCGGGGCTGTGGGTCCAGGCGTGTCGCTCTGCCCGGGAGAGCAGGACGCCGCCCGGGCCAGCCCTGTCTGCCAGAATTCCAAGAGATGTGCCGCACGGTCCCTCGCGGGACACCTTGATGTCAGGAGAATGTGAGGGTTTGGGACAACGGGGGGATGGAGAGGTGACAAGGCCGTTACTGCTCACAGGTCCTGGACGAGCCTCCATCTTCAGTGGTGGGGTTTCCTGAGGGGTGAAGTTGGCCTGTTACAGGACATAATGAGGCCCCGAGCCTCTGTAAGCCCTTGAAGGGCTTCCTTATCTATAGGATGTTCATTAATTCTGAGAGGGGTTTTAGAGGGACCTATTTCAGTCTTTCTGGGAGGCGCTCTGCGGATTCTGACCATATCAGCGGAAGATTTTGCAAATAAGGAAGACAGTCACTGATCTAACAGGGACAAATGGTCAATGTCCCCAGAATGTAACACCGTATAGGGGTGATAATGCCATCAGGGGCTGGTATTTGCGAGAGTTGAAAATTGAGAATGGGGTGGTCTTTCTTTCAGGTGACTCACCGAGGGTGCCCACAAGCTGGTTTGCCACAATCTCTAAGTCTGGAGTGGACATAGTTTCCTGTTCCACCTTGGTCCTGTTAGCGGCGAGAGAACGATCCTGGTGCAGCCTGCTAGTAGACACGGACACGATGCTGCCAGGTTGGATTCAGCATCCACAGGGAGACCAGGGTGGCCTTTGAAGACAGTGTGGAGTCAGGGGATAATCATGAACATTTTCATCCGGCTTTTCTGCGCAAGCTTGAATCCTGTCCAGTCAGCAGGCTTAGGAAGAGGTACTGTAATCCTTTGGTGGAGATTTCTAGCGAGTTCTAGCACTTTGCCAAAACTTAGGCATCTGTTTCTCTCAGTCCCTTTCAGGGTGCTCCCATTGAGCTGGTTTCATCCAGCGTTTGGTCTGACCCTCAGCAGCAAGCATGTGGACCAATTGATACAAATCTGAGAAATCAGATCAGTAAGTTTGAATAACTGTGTTAAATCTTCAGCGAACGTATAGGGTCCTCAGTCACTTTGGGAAATTGTTTCAGTACGGCTCCAAATTCAGCCTTAGTCCGGGCAGCGTAAGCCATTTGGCGTTCATTTGGACCTCCAGCAGAGTTTACTTTAGAGGGGTAGGTGTTAATAGGGTCAGGAGAGGAGGGGTGGGGAGAGGTTTGGAGATAAAGGGAAGCTCAGTGAAAGGATTAGAAGGAGGAATGGGTATAGGGGAGGGGAGGGCCAGTGCCAAGGGAAGAGGGAAAAGGCTCCAGAGGCAGGGCCCGAGTATAAGGTGGCCCCACCTGTCTGGAGACAAAAAGGATGGGAAGGGGAAGAGGCCTCAGAAGCCCCGTTGACTTCTTACAGTAGTTTGCCTCTTTGCAAAATACTATTTCTAAATTAACTGAGGCGAACAAACTTTGAATCCTAAAAATGTTTGGAAGCCTCGAGGTAAATTAAAATAAGCATCCAATTCAGTGTTGACAAGTTTCCAGCCATGGCTGTCCAATTCCATTGTGAGAAAAGTCAATTTGGGGAGATGGGAGGTTCCCCACGATGGCTTTTGAGGTTGTGAATGCCTTTTGGTTGAGTCAGTCCATTTAGATAAGAATGCACACGAGGGATCCCTGGGTGGTGCAGCGGTTTGGCACCTGCCTTTAGCCCGGAGCGCGATCCTGGAGACCTGGGATCGAATCCCACGTCGGGCTTCTGGTGCATGGAGCCTGCTTCTCCCTCTGCCTGTGTCTCTGCCTCTGTCTCTCTCTCTCTCTCTGTGACTATCATAAAAAAAAAAAAAAGAATATACACGAGGAGGGGCCACCATTCTGAAACCTAGAACTGGCTGAGGTCCCAGAAGTGTGGGGGCAAGGCCGTCCTCACAGCATTTTGATCGCTGGGATCCCACTTCCCAGAGGCTTTTCTCTAGAGGGAAGAGAACAATGTCTAAACAGCACAGTTCCAGTAGGAACAGCCTAGCTCTAGAAAGGAGTCAGACCAAAGGCCAAACGAGTACTCTCAGGAAGGACAAAGCCTTAAAACAGGTCCTGAATAAAGGCTGGAGAGCTCAGAACAGAGAGTGAAGCTCACGTCCAGGAGACGACTATTCTCAAACCCCAGGGCCGGCAAGAGAGCAGCAAGCCTGACCAGGTCTGTGGGGACCGGCACCTGTGTGTTTGCTCACCAGCCTCAGAGCCGCTGGAGGTAGCTGCCTGCGTCCCACTTCTGATACCAGGTAACGTTTTCCTTAAAAATAACACTGCCAGCTATTTTACCAACAAAATGGGTTTATTCAGGAGAGTGGAAAATTGTAATTTGGGACAAGCAAGCTATGACAAAACCGTAGGCATGTCCAGAGGACAGAGGAGAGAGATGCTCCTTTATAGATTGGGGTACGGGGGGGATGGGAGGGGCTGTTGTAAAGGAGAAGTCCTGGGAGTCACCTGGGAGTTGGGAGTGTCGTGGCTTCTCATTGGTTAGCCTGCCACTGTCTGTCGGGTGGGGGGTACTGTGCTCACCCTGGACTTGCTGTGCTCTCCCTGGATGGGCTGTGCTCTCTCTGGATGGGCTGCGCTCCCCTTGGTTTGGCTGTGCTCTACCTGGATGGGCTGTGCTCCCCCTGGATGGGCTGTGCTCTCCCTGGATGGACTGTGCTCCCCCTGGATGGGCTGTGCTCCCTGTGGACAGGCTGCGCTCCCAGGGCTGTGCTGTCGGGGACGGAGGAGCCCGTCCCTCCTCCACTGGCCTCCTCCACGTTGGGAGCCTCCCTCTTGTCTTCCACACGTCTCTCTGTCAGCCGTGCATTCCTGGCTCCCCGCCCACCGCCCACCTGCGGGATCCGTCAGCCTCCTGGGAGGCCAGGTGCTGGCAGCTGTGCCAGGAAACGCAGAGCAGGAGGTGCGCTCGGGGCCGTGGGCCGGTGCCGGGGACCGGTGTAGGATGGCGTCGGGGCCCACCCTGCTTGTCGGCTGCAGAGCCAACAGGAGGAGACACGGCTCGCAGGTGCACGCTGCTTTACAGCCCGAGAGGAGGAGGCGACAGCCCCGCCCTGGCCAGCTCCAGGGGCACTCCGTGGACTCGCATTTACAGCGGCCCCTTCCTCCGGGAGACTGCTCTCTGCGGCTCCGGGGACTTGCCTGTCCCAGACGGTGACTGTCGGCTCTTCCCAAGTAAATTCATTCTGCTGGTAAAACATCCAACAGTTTGATTTCTGGGGCCCGGTCGCTGCCCTCCGCCTGGCCCCAGCCCTGACCCCCCCAACCTGGCTCCCCTAAGTACATGTGCAAGTGAAGGTGAGGAGGCTGGAGAGGATGGCCAGGGAGCCCCCTTTGCTCTGTCCTGACGGCTGCGGGGAGGCCAGATGAGGTCAGGGCCACCTGTCCACACAGTGGGTGAGCCAGGATCCTGCTCCTCCCTGCACTGGCCTTCACAGACTGACACGGGCCCCCAGAGGCCAGCTCCCGCCCCCTTCCTGTCCAGCAGGTCCTCATCCTGCCCTGGGGGCCCAGAGCCATCCTTCAGGACCTCTCTTCTCCACCCCAGCTGGTGGCACATTTCCAGGGCCGTGCTCCATGGTTGCTTCCTGGGTAGGGGTGTTTGTCCCAAACTGTGCCAGGAGCCACCCCCTTCCTGCACAGACAGGGCCCCCGCCTTGGCAGGGCCGGCCGGGGCGGGCCGGATCCCAGGAGCCACGGCCTGCCTGCCGAGGGGTGGGGGGAGCGGGCTAGGGCCCGTTGTGGGTGGGGCCGGGGTAGAACTGCGCAGGGGCTGGGCCGGGGCCCCAGGGGTGCCCTCTGCCCTGAGCGCATCCACGTGGTAGTTAACTGCCACCAGGCTCTGGCCTCATGCCAGGAGGGCTCCCAACGCTTACAACTGCTCATTCTTGTGACCTCTACGCCCCCTTGGGCTCTATTTTAATCTCTGGCTGAGAGATGGAGACACTGAAGCAGCAGAAGGTCGGGGATGCCCCTGCCCCACCCTGTGCCTCGGCGCCTTCTCCCCGCAGGACCCTCGATGCTCGACCATCCTGCAGCTTTGCCCCCGGGTCTGCTCTTACGGTCTCAGCGGCACCGGGTCCCCGGGTCCCCGTCCTGACTATTGCCCTCCGGCTGCGGCAGCCTGGGCCGAGTAGTCCTTTCAGACAGCGGGGCCCGGGGCCTGTCGCCTGGTGCCTTGGGCTTGCAGCAGGGCTGCAAGGCAGCCCCCCCCCCCCCCGCCGCCCCCTGGCCTTCCTCAGACTCCGCTGGTCCTGGAAGGGAGTGCAGAGGGCGGCTTCCCCGGCTGCAGGACTCACTCTCGACTCACTCTCGGTGTAGACACCAAGTATCGACAGAGTGCTCCCCTACAGTGTCCCTGTGGCAAGGGGGAGGGCACTGCGGGCGCGGAAGGAGCAGCAACTGTGCAATGGAGAGTGGAGCGCACGGCCTGTGCCACCCGAGGTCCCCCAGGGCTGGCAGCAGGACGGGGCGCTGTGCCCTGGGCTCAGGCAGGGAAGGCCCTCCGCTCCTTCGGGCGCAAGCCAGGAGCTGGGGAGCCTGAAGGCCCAGAGGCGTTTCGGGGTGGCACTAGGAGGACAGAACTGTCCCTGGGGCGAGGACAGCAGGTGCTGGGGGCCCCACCCTGAAGCTCTGGGGTGACAGGAGGCACCAGCGGCTGGAAGACCCGGGGGGCAGGGGCCCGGCCTGGGAAGGGGGTCCTCCCCGCAGGGCCCCACACAGGTGCAGTGGGCCAGAGGCCAGAGGGGGTCTGGGAGGCCGGCTGCAGCTGCCCGGGCTGCGAGCCTTGGAGAAGGATCCTCAGGGACACTCCCAGGGCCTTTGGGCTGCACCTGACAGGGCCATGGGCGGAGGGAGCCGCAGATGAGGGTAACCGGCCCCGGAAGCTGCGGCCCCTGGCAGGTACTGGGGAGGCGCCGCGGCACTGTCCCTCCGTGATTCTGGGTCTTCCTCACACGTCAACACCAACGCCCTCGCGAACGGCCCTGGTCCCCACTGTCCCCACCCCGAGGTGTACAGTCCCTTGCCCCCACGACCCCAGGCCGGCAGGGAGCAGCTCTTCCTGCTTTAGTAAAACCTCCGTGTTGCACTGCAGACGCCTCCAGGACTCTGGGCTGTGGGCTCTGGACCCCACGAAGCTCACTGATGTCCCCAAACTACATCACACGTGGGCCCGTGGGGTTGGGAGGGCAGAGGCCCGAGGTGAGGACAAGCAGCACTCACTCCTGCTCGCAGGACTTGGCCGGGGGCCCTCCGGGGGCCCTGCCATCCTGGCCTCCTCCACGGCATGGCCACCGGCCCCCCGGTTAGGGGTCAGGGCGGCCTCGGAGGCAGCAGTCCTCCTGCTGCACTTGGGCCCCTCAGACGGAAGAGGCCACGCAAGCAGGGAGCTCGGCAGAGGAGGGAAGAGGAGCTGGGTCCGCGGTCCCCGGGGGCAGCAGGAGGCCCAGGCCCAGGCCGGATCAGCGCTGCCAGCCGCCGGGCGGCCACCCGGCCTGCAAGGGACTGGTCCCCCATCCTGAGGCTTCTTCAGGCGATGCCTGAGTTCAAGACCAGGGTCAAGGGAGCGAGGCCGAGTCTGGGGGAAATTAAGTGCGTAATAGTGGATTTTAGTGTCATCATGAAGTAAGTTTAATAATTAAGTCTGTAGAAGGGATGCGTGTGTTGCAGAGCCTTTGAAGAAAGCAGACGGGAGGAGGAAAAGTGTGATGTCCCCAGCCCAGGAGCACGTCCTTGAGCAGAGATGAGCACAAACAGCAAATCCACCCTCCCGTATCTCAACGTGTTTTAACCTAGTTGAGGCGACAAAGCCCATACACGTCTGCAAACTGCGCGTCTGCGCTTAGCACGACGTGAGCGTTTCCTGCAGACTTGCCGCTCTGAACGTGTGGTTTTTACGGCTGCTCAGCCTGCGTGGGCACACAGCACGTCTGCTAGGACATTTCCCTATTGTCGAGCATCTCAGTGGTTCATAATTTTTGCCTCACGGGACATATTTATACACATGTTCATTATTATTATTTTTTTTCTCCTTAGGATGGTTTGTAAAAAGGCAAATCAATGGACCAAGCCATAAACCCTTTTGAGGCTTCTGATTCTTTTTTGCTGAACTGCTTTCCCAACGGGCTGTACCTGGTTTTCCTCCGGGTGAGACTGGATGGGCTCTGTCCCTGTTGTGCACCCCGCACTGAGGGTAGGGCACTGTCTCCTGCGGGGCCAGGCCTGTGCTCCCCACCCCAGGCTGGAGACGCCGTTTGCCCCAAGGGGCCCCGGGCCCAGCTCTGGAGCACCGGGGTCTGGATGTCACTTGAGTTCCCTCGGGGCCTTGGACGGCGGGGAAGAGAAGCAGTGCTTCTGCGGCCCTATAGACAGGAGTGCCGGGTAAGGACACGGAGCTCCCACAGCCTTGTAGACACTTGCAGGGACGCCCGCGTCAGGGGAAGCCCGTCCACGGGCGGCTTTAACACAACGCAAGCGTAGACACAGACACCCCGGGCAGGTTGACGTGGCCACCCGGAGGGGCCGGGAGCGGCTGGCAACACAGACCTGGAGTTCGCATCACCCACGCTCCGAATCCCTTGCTGACTGTTTCCCGAACTCAAATAGGGCCTCTGAGGCCCGCTGGCCCGTGTGCGTGGCCGCTGGCCGGGCGTCCTTCCCTTCCTTGGGAAGCGGGATCACAGCTCGCAGACTTCCCTGCAGGAAACTGGGGCCCTGGGACCCACCATGCCCCGTGGAGCGTCCCTCCCTCCCCTTCCTCCTCCTGCCGGTGTCAGCGGGAGCGTGGGCGTGATGTCTGGAGGTCGAGCAGCCGTTTTGAGCCGTGTGGTGGGGCCAGGTGTTTAAGGTGGCAGAGCGATGGGGGAAGTTCACGCCAGTCCTGGACACGGAAATCAAAACCACAGCGAGATACTGGTTTACGCTGGCGAGGACGGCTGAGCCGAGCAAGCCAGCAAACAACAGGTGTCAGCGAGGCTGCGGGGAGAGGGGAGCCTCGTGCACTGTCGGGGGACTCAGGTTGGAGCAGCCACTCTGCAGAACAGTGTGGGGGTCCTCAAGGAGTTAAAGACAGAGCTACCCGATGCCCCAGCAGGTACACTGCTGGGAATTTACCCCGAAGACATGAACGTAGTGACCCAAAGGGGCCCCCGTGCCCCACGTTCACGGCAGCAGTGTCCCCGGTAGCCACACTGCGGGAGGGGCCCAGACGCCCATCGGCAGGCGGGCGGCGGATAAGGAAGGTGGGGTCGCAACATCACTGAGCATCTGGCAACTGAGATCGTGCCACCTGCAGGGACATGGACAGACTAGAGGGTGCGACGCTGGATGACATACGTGCATCGGAGAAGGACGGTGCCCATCCGGTCTCCCTCACACGAGGGATCTAAGGAACACAACAGAGGATCAAGGGAAGGGAGGGAAAGATAAAGACGGAATCAGAGAGGGAGACACACCATAAGAGACTCTTCACTCTGGGAAATACACTGGGGGCTGCTGGAGGGAGGGCGGTGGGGGGACGGGGTCACTGGGGGTCGGCGCCGATCAATCGCTGGCCTCTGCCTGTGACACCAGGATACATTATATGCTTATTTATTCAATTTTAATACAATAAAAATTAGCCTCAAAAATCCCCACTGGTGCTGGCCCGGCCCCTGGCCCCCATCTGTGGGGAAGGCAGTGAGTCTACGCGTCCACCTCCGGAGCCGGGCTCCCCGGGAACCAGCCCTAAGGCCACGTCCAGAGTCGCTCCAGGGGAGTCACGCAGGTCCCTCTGCCGTCTCCGCTGGTCCCAGTTCCGGCCTGGTCATGGCCGCCCCACAGCCTGCCCTGGGGTCACCCACAAGAGTGGGGGGCCCACAACTCCCGGGCAGGTGGACACCCATGCTGGGTGCAGACGTGGGGCTGCCCAAGGCGGGCTGACACCGTGCACACCCCTGGCCCCCGTACCGGGAGGGGTGGGGTGGGGGGTGCCCCTGGTTCTGCTCCGTGTCCCCGTGCCGTGCCCTGGGGGCCCCCGCCCGCTGTCCTGAGCTTCCAAGCAGCTTCTGGAGCCTGGGAACCCCACGTCGCTGTTGGGGGGCTCTGCTGGCTGGCGGCCCAGGCAGCGAGGGTCCTTAGGACCCCAAGGGCCCCGGCCCCCCAGGTGACGTCCACAGTGCAGGGGCTCGGGTGGGAGTGTCTCCTTGGGGTGTCCTCAACTTGGGCCCCGCTTCTCCCCTAAGGGAACCAACAGCGGTGCGGGCGGGGAGTCCAGGTCACAGGCCCTGCAGGGACCCCGCGGAGGGCGTGTCCTGCCACCTGAAGAGGCAGGTGCGCGGGGAGCCGGCCCGGGGTGCTCCTGTGCCCATCTGCACTCCCAGATGCCACTCTCACTCCATCTCCCCGGGGAGCCCCTCCCACCGGGGAGGGCGAGCCCTCAGAGGGCTGAGGGGTCCCCAGGACGGGGAGGGGTGTTCCTTCCAGCCTGGGGCGTGGCTGCAGGAGGATCAGCCCGGGCAGGAGGAGGGGCAGGAGGAGCGAGGCGGGAGAGACCAGGGAGGGAGGGGTGAGGCCCACACGGAAGTCAGGTAGGGCTCGCTTGCTGCCCGCTGCCACACTTGGGCCTGCCGGCTCCTGCCAGCCTCGACCCCGCGGCCAGCGAGCAGGTGAGTCCCCGTGGAGTGCACACCTGAGGCCGGCCACGCCCGCGGGGGCCCTCGCCTTCGGGATCCCTGCAGCCTGAACGCCGCGGGGACGGCCCCCGGGCAGTGCCAGGCAGAGGGCAGCTCTCCTCCTGCCCTGCGGGGGAAGCTGGGGACCCCAGGGCCGGGCCCCGAGAGTGCACGTGACCCCTCGACAGGACAACGTGTCTGTCCCCACGTGCAGCTCTGCCCCACAGAGGGAAGGGGCTCTGGCCTCCAGGAGGGGCTGACCCGAGCCCAGGAGGCGGGGGGCCCGCCGGGCACTCTGCTGCCCTGCCCGGGACTGTGGCCCCGGGCCGGCCCTCGGGGCTTGCTGCAGGCTGTTGGCTTCTGCTTCTGGGGTCAGAGCAGGAGGCCGAGGAGCCCCGGGGAGGTGAGACAGCCTCCCCGCTCTGCCAGAGCAGAGGCCATCCAGGCGGGCACAGCGCCTGGGTGGCCCTGGGAGGGGACGGTGCTGAGGTGGGGAGCGAAACCAGCCTCCCACTCAGCCTCCCACTCAGCCTCCTGGGGCCCTCCCAGGTGTGGGCCGAGCAGGTGGCCTTGTGCTCCACCTCTGCCTAGGGCCTCTCAGCCCTTCCAGAGCTGGCTCTGGCACCTCGCTGCCCGGGCGACCACAGGGGCACACCCCTGCCCGACCCCTGCCAGCGCCCGCGGGGGAGGGAGAGGCTCTGGCCGCCCCCCCCCCCCCCCCGGCTGAGGCAGGAATCAGTGCTTCCAAAGGGCGTGGGCGAATGCGTGTGCAGAGCGCAGGGGGCACCCGGCGGCCCACTCCCAGCAGGATGGGAGCAGGCCGTCCCCAGGCGGGCCCTTCCGTGGCTCCCGTGCCCCCAGCTGACTGAGTGCCCCGGTGCCCGAGCCGCCTCCGTGAGGGCCCCGCTTCTGCCAACACTGGCAGCTCCCTTCTCCTCTTGATATTTCTGCCAAGCTCAGGTGCTGAGTCCTGAGTCCCTGGGTACTAAGTACCATGTCCTTGGGGGTGCTGAATCCTGAGTCCCTGGGGGTACTAAGTACCATGTCCTTGGAGGTGCTAAGTCCTGAGTCCCTGGGTACTAACTACCACGTCCTTGGAGGTGCTAAGTCCTGAGTCCCTGGGGGTACTAAGTACCGCGTCCTTGCGGGTGCTGAGTCCTGAGTCCCTGGGGGTACTACCACATCCTTAGGGGTGCTGAGTCCTGAGTCCCTGGGGGTACTAACTACCATGTCCTTGGAGGTGCTGAGTCCTGAGTCCCCGGGAGTACTAAGCATCCAGCCCCTGGACACTGATTGCACGCGGCCCCCAGAGCCTGTCCATACACGTTTTCTCTACCAGGAAAGTTGCACCCCCTTCGTGGCCTTGGGCCAAGGTCACGCTCCAGGCAGATGCCCGTGTCCCCCAATAGCCTGCACCGCCCACGAGGGCTGCACACAGAGCAGGCCGCATCACCCGTGAGGGCCTGGGGGGTCATGGGTGGACGCGGGACACGGTGGTCTGACAGCTGCGGAGGGGGAGGGATGGGGGACGGAGGCAGGGAGGGGCAGACCATCCACTTAGGACCTCTCATCCCTGAGACGCACGCACCCGGCCCCAAGGCCGTCCCTGCCCTACAAGTCTGCGAAGAGCAGGCTCTCCTCTGGCCCAGGGTGGGTCTGGGAGGCCGTAGCCCACCCCTGAGTGCCAGGGGCTCCGGGGCACAGAGGCGGTGTCGTGGGGCACGAGACGCTGGCTTCCGAAGTCCGAGAGCTGCGGTGCGGGGGCGGGGAGGGGGGATGTGATGCCGTTTTCTGGCTTCTGTGCCCAGGGCAGAGGGGAGACAGTGGGCAGGCCCAGGCCCGGCGGGGGCCGGTTCCCCGCGCCCACGCGTGGCATTGGGGGGCTGGATTAGGGTTGTAGGGTTTGAAGCGACTAAAGAACAAGTCCCCAGTGAAGTTGAGCTCTGTATGAAAGGCTCTTGTTCAGTGCAAGTGCGTCCCACACAGGAACTGGGACACTCGCGCTCGGATTCAGACGTGCCACATGGCCCGTAGTTCCCCGGGCGGTACTCCAGGGAGGCTGGCTGGGCCGGGAAGGGAGGGGGCCGTCCTGAGGCTGGAGCCACGGGTCGTGGGGGGCCGGGCGGCTGCTGGCAGTGGGCAGCTAGGGAGGACGGTGCCCTGCGGGGGCAGACGGCCAGGGCCGCACGGAGCTCCTCAGCCAGGAGGCCGGGTCCCCCTGGGGCAGCGCCCTGATGTGCCAGCCTGGCAGGGGAGAGGTGGGGTGTACCAGTGGGGCCCCTGGGGTCTCGCCTGCACCTTCGCCCCGAGACATGCAGCATCCCTGCACCTCCCGGGACAGTGAGCTGGGGACCCTCTCAGCGCTGCCCGCAGCCAGGTGGACGGTCACGGGTGGTCTCACCGAGGGACAGTGTTGGCAGCCCGGGCTCTGGGCACCAAAGCCGGCGTGTGACCCGCTCTCACTGTCCCTGTCGCCACGTCCTGCAGCCCCACGGCCTCTGGCCAGCCACAGCCTGCTGCCCTCTGCGGCTGCGGGGGGGGCTGACCACACGCCCCCCTGTGCAGCGTTAGCACCTGCACGGACACCCCCACAGGGCGTGAAGACAGAGGGGGGGGCTCCCCGACGCTGCCGCAGCCCCATCGCCTGGACTCCTGTCAAATCGACGGCCCCCCAGCCGCCTGGACTCGGACGTCGCCAGCTTTCCCCCGTGTCCCTCTCAGTGCCCGTGGCTGCGCAGGGTCCCACGGGGCACGTCACCTCCCCTGCCCTCGGGCCTCCCATCTGTGCTGGTGCCGCTGTCCAGCTTCTCTGCGGCCCATTGCCCAGGCTCCGCAGAGAGGCTGCTGTTTTCTGGGGCGGAGACAGGACCATCTGCTTTAGGGCCCCCCATCACATCCCGACTGTGTTGGGGGGCCACAGCCGTCACTGCGACCTAGGGCTTCGTCACCCGGGCTGGGGGCCGTCTTCCGGGGCTCTCGTTGTCCCCTTCCCACACTTATTTCCTGTGTCAAGTCTACAAGGGAGGAGGCGGGGGAGGAAGAGAGATCCTGTAACCGCGGCAGTGCCGCCACAGTAGCTCGGGGACAGTTGGAGGGGCCCCGAGGCCGCCGTTCCTCCCGAAGAGTCTCGCCCCGAACTCCGTCCATCCGTCCCGGGTGCGGATACTCCCTGGACTGACCTCTACCCACCTCAGAGCCATGCCAGGTGGTCCCCGGGCCCCCCGCGTGGCAGCAGCCCAACCACGTTCCTGCTGCGTGGTCTCCCGCCATCCGGGATGGCACCGAGCCCTCGACTGTCCACACGCTGATGGGAATTTGGATTCTTTGCACAAGTTTTATGTGAAATAGCCGCTGGGAGCATACTCTCTCTGGGTTTTGGGGCTGGCTGGGCCGGGCTGTACCATCCAGGGTGTTCGATTTTGCTTCCCCCATTCCTGCCCGGGGACCTCCTGACCTCCATGCCGACCTGCATCGGCAAGGGTGGCAGGAGGCGGTCTGGGCACCTGACCCGTGCTCTCCCGCCTGCCCACGGCCTCTGCACCCTCCCCTCCGCGTGCTCGTCTGTGAGATCCCGGTTTCCTGCCCGTCCTCTCCTGAGGATTTCAGCAGCTCTGTGCTTCTATTTCCAAATGGACCTTTGCTGGCGTCACCCGGGGCCTCCCCACGCAGCGCCCCGCTCGCTGTGCTCCTGGCGCTGAGCCCCGCCTGGAACCACGTGCTTGTTCACCCCCAGCTTCACGCTGGCCCCCTCCGTGCTGGAGCACCCGGGCCAGGATTGAGCCCTATGCCTCTGTCTACCCTCTACCCCCAGGGTGAGGACAGCCTGCAGACCAATGGGGACGGAAGGGGACAGCTTCCCGCTAATGGAGGTCAACACCGGTGACGTGAGTCTCCACGGGGGCCCCTCGGGCTGGTCCCGCCCTTGCCCTGTGCCCTGTGCCCAGTGCCAGCCCAGCCCCGCACCTCCTCCCTCCAGCCCGAGGCCTCTGAGCCGTGGGATTACGTCCTCGTGGCTGACCGCCGAGGCCGGAGAGCTACCGGGCAGGCCCACCGGCAGCTGCAGTTCCTGGAGGAGCTCAGGAGAAAGGGCTTCCGTTACAAGGTGGGCTGGCTGAGCACCTGGCTGGTGAGGGGCGTGGCGGCCCGGGCGCCGGGGTCGTGGGGCACAGCGTGTCCTGGGGAGGGGTCTGGAGATGTGGCCAGGGCCTTGTGCCTGGAGCAGAAGGGACAGGCCAGTGGCTGTGGACAAAGTGGAGTGCGGGTCCCCCAGCGCCTCCCACCCCCAGATGATGGAAGATGGCGAGAAGGTGTTCTTTGGGATCCGAGCAGAGAGCAGGATCTTTGACCTGTACCGCACACTCCTCATGGAGCCCGAGGGTCCTGGCGCCAGGACGCAGCCCGCCGGGCCAGCCCCCATCCCAGCCAGCACCAGGTGAGAGGCTGGCCAGTAACCGGGGCCAGGAGGACCCCCACCCGCCATGCTGCTGGTCCAGTCAGGTTTCCAGGCGTGGTTAGGTCCCAGGTCCCAGGTCCCAGGGGCAGAGCCCCATGCCTCAGTTTCCATATCTGTCTGTGATAAGGGATAAAGACAGTTGTCACTTCTCGGCGTGTTCTGAAGGTTCCATGTGACTGTGTTCCCTGAAGGGTGGGCAGGATTTGGGCAGGACCAGGAGGGCCCTCCCAGCCATCCTCCCTAGCTTTGAGGCCATCTCCCCAAGACCTGGGATGTGGGTCCCATCTCCAGACCAAATGCCCCTTCCCGGACATCTGTCCCCAGCCTCACAGGCACCCAAGCCTCTTCTCTCCAAGCACCTTCTCTCTGTTGATCCTCCACCCACGCCTCCCCACGCCCCTCCTCCATCACCCTCCTCCCCTCAGCCTGGGCCCCTCTGAGCTCAGACGGGGCCTGGTGGGTTGGGGACTGGTATTTGGGATGCCTGGGGTTTGGATACGAGCCTCCTGTGAACGCAGGAGAGCTGGCTGGTCTCCGGGAGGTGCCAGGGGATGATGGCTGAGTAGAGGAGCAGGTTGGGGGCATGCCCTGGGCGCCCCGGGGACCACATCTTACCAGAAGGTGTTCTGGAGGAGTGTGGCTCTGTGCTCAAGCATCTGGCTGTGCCTGTTCCTGGTGCTGCGGCCTTGGGCAAGTTACCCAACCTCTCTGAGCCTTGATGTCCCCGTAGGGAGGGGGCTCAGAGGGCACAAGGAGGATCCGTGCATGTGCAGGCATAGGATGTGCCCTGGCTGTGCGGGGCTGCAGGTGCAGGTGTGATGGGAGGGAGCTAAGCCCCGTATCTGGGAGGGGACATTGGGGCACTGGGCCTTGGCAGGGGAGGCCTGCCCAGGGGAGCCCCATCCTGGAGCCACAGGGCGGCCAGGCTGCAGGGGGACTTAGGGAGGCGGGCTGAGCTCAGGCCATGCTGACCAGGGCTTGCGTTCCAGAATCCGAATTGTCAACTTTGTGCTAAACAACACGACGGCTGCTGGTGGTAAGGACGGGCAGGCGGGGAGGGCAGGGCACGGTTCCCCCTCCCCCCTGCTCCGTGTGACCCGACGCTCCTGTGACCACCAGACACCCTGGACAACTTGGTGAAGAGTGGGGTCTTTGAGACCAGATTCGTGCTGCACAAGGTGAGCGGCGGTGGGCAGGCGGGGGGCGGCCGGGCCGGGTGGGGTGGGCGGGCCGGGCCGGGCCGAGCCTCACCGCCTGTCCTGGCGCCCAGGGGCAGGACGACCTCAGGAAGGAGTGGGCACAGTGGAGGCGCGTGCTCCGCCCGCAGCCAATCGACGACATCAGGTGGACTGTCCCGAGGGAATCCCCGAGCCCCCCGCGGCGGGGTGTCTGCGCCCCTGGGCCCCGGCCTGCCCCGCGGCCCTGGGTGCGGCCTCACCGGGCGGCTGTGCCCGCAGGGACTACTTCGGCGAGAAGGTGGCCCTGTACTTCGCCTGGCTCGGCTGGTACACCTACATGCTGGTGCCCGCCGCCGCCGTGGGCCTCCTCGTCTTCCTCAGCGGCTTCGCCCTGTTCAACGCCAGCCAGATCAGGTGCGGGCGGGGGGGCGGGGCCGAGTGGCGGGGGCGGGGCCGAGTCGGCGGGGGGAGGGGCGGGGCTGACCCAGAGGGGGCGGGGCTGACTCGGCAGGGGAGGGGCGGGGCTGACTCGAATGGGGCGGGGCGGAGTCGGCACGGCAGGAGCGCCGGCACCCGCTCGCCACCCGCACCCGCGCCCCCGGCACGGAGAGCCGCCCGCAGCCCGCTCCCTGCACCCTCAGCAAGGAGATCTGCGAGGCCCACGACATCCTCCTGTGCCCTCGCGGCGACCACAGCCGCAGGTACCAGCAGCTCTCGGACACCTGCACCTTCGCCAAGGTCTGCCCCCGGGGTGGGGGTGGGGGTGGGGGTGGGGGTGGGGGTCCGCTCCAGCCGGCCTCCCCGGGGCGGGAAGCCGCGGGCTGCCCCTGCGGAGCTGCGCGCCCCTCCGGGCGGCGGGAGGCCCGCCCAGCCCGTGCGCCCTGCCCGCAGCTCACGCACCTCTTCGACAACGAGGGCACCGTGGTCTTCGCCATCTTCATGGCTCTGTGGGGTGAGTGTCGGCGGGCATCGGCGGGCAGCCTGAGCCCCGGGGCCGCCAGCCCCGGAACCCCGCGCCCCCTCTCTGCTCCTGTCCGCAGCCACCGTGTTCCTGGAGATCTGGAAGCGGCAGCGGGCCCGTGTGGTCCTGCACTGGGACCTGTATGGCTGGGACGAGGACCAGGTGAGGCGGCTGCTGGGCCCTCGCGTCCTCAGCCCGCCGCGCGCCCCAGTCCCCCGCGCGCCCCAGCCCCCCGCGCGCCCCAGCCCCCCGCGCGTCCCCAGCCCCCCCGCGCGCCCCAGTCCCCCGCGCAGCCCCAGCCCCCCGCGCCCTAGCCCCCCGCGCGCCCCAGTCCCCCGCGCAGCCCCAGCCCCCCGCGCGTCCTCAGCCCCCCGCGCATCCTCAGCCCCCCGCGCGCCCTAGCCCCCCGCGCGCCCCAGTCCCCCGAGCGTCCCCAGTCCCTCGCGCAGCCCCAGCCCCCCGCGCGTTCTCAGCCCCCCGCGCGTCCCCAGCCCCACCGCGCGCCCCAGTCCCCCGCGCGTCCCTAGCCCCCCGCGCGTCCCCAGCCCGCCCGCGCGCCCCAGTCCCCCGCGCGCCCCAGCCCCCCGCGTGTCCCAGCCCCCCGCGCGCCCTAGCCCCCCCGCGCAGCCCCAGCCCCCCCGCGCGCCCCAGTCCCCCTGCCCCCCCCCCTCCCCGTCTGAGCGGCCTGGTGCCCTCCGCAGGAGGAGATGGCGCTTCAGCTCATCAACCGCCAGGACTACCAGCTGCGACTGCACCAGCACTCCTACCTGAGGAGCAGCGTCATCCTCATCCTGTCTGTGCTCATGGTACCTCAGAGAGCCCAGAGCGGTGGGGGGCTGGAGACCTAGGCCCGCCTGGCCTGAGGCCCCCTGCCCGTCCCCCCAGATCTGCCTCATTATTGGCATGGCCCACCTGCTGGTGGTCTACCGGGTCATGGCCGCCGCCCTCTTCAACTCCGCCCTGCTGTTCCAGGAAGAGCAGGTGACCACGGCCGTGGTGGTGACCGGCGCCCTGTTCCACTATGTGGTCATCCTCATCATGACCAAGGTGACTGGGCTGCGGTGGAGGGAGGGCGGGCGAGGGAGCATCTCCCCTGAGCCCAAAGTAAGCCCTCTGGGCGCCCCTCCCGCAGGTCAACAAGTGTGTGGCGCTGAAGCTTTGTGACTTTGGTGAGAGGTGGGACCTGGGGTGGGGCAGCGCAGCTCCTGTCCCATGCAGGGCTGGGGCCTTGGATCCCCAGGCAGGGGAGGGCAGACAGGTGACTTGTAGGATGGGGACAGGTGAGGGATGGGCGACGGATGGCGCCCCGTCTCCTTCCAGAGAAGCCCAGGACCTTCTCGGAGCGCGAGAGCAAGTTCACCACGAAGTTCTTCACTCTGCAGTTCTTTGCCCACTTCTCGTCCCTCATCTACATTGCCTTCATCCTGGGCAGGTAAGGGCGGCCCTGCCCCCACCCCGTCCACCCCCCATCCCCCTGTACAGTGGACGTACCTGCTCGACTTTATTTTTTAAATAACTCGTGCTCAGAACGGGTGGACACCCAATATAAAAACACGTGGGGAAGCCCGCGGTGCACCCCCAGCCCCATACTCCCCACCTCCAGAGGCCACCCCCCACCACCGTGTGGCTCTTCCCGGAATTTTGCACACAGTCAAGTGCACACACACATCCCCTGTGGACATACGTGGTTTTGTCCTGTGAATAATTTTATCTTCTCTCTGTGCTGAAATGCGCTCTGGGCATCTCCCTCACACGCACGGTCGGTGAGGTCGCGTTTAAAACCACCGCAGGAGCCCTGGCATTTGGGCCGGGCCGGAGTTTCCCCTACCAGCTCCCCTGGTGACATCCGGATGATTTCCACAGTTGAGCTTTACGAGGCTGCGGTGCGTGTTGCATACGACACACGTGCGCTTCCTCGCCCCTTTCTTGTTAGTGAAATGAACATTTTTTTGGTTCAATCAATGTACTGAATTTTGTTCTGAAGAAAATCATTGCTCCATTTGTTCTGTGCGTTTGCTTACGTTGCGTGACATGCACACATATCGCCAATCAGTCCCAAACTGCAGAGGAACTTAACAAAAAACACAGGTCCTCCAAGTGTGTTCAAAGACATCAGGTAGTCCCCGGCCCCTGGCTGTGCTTGGAGACGCCCTCTAGACATCTGACCCCCTCGGGCGCACCTGTTCATGCTCACTGTCCGCAGTGTGGGACCTCTGCCCAGCTTCCAGGGGCGTCCCGAGGAAGGGGACATAGGAAACCAGATGCTCTTACTGGGCCCGATGGAGCACCTGGAGGTAGACGTCTCCCTACGGATCTCACCAAGCTGTGCTCTGAGCTGCTTCAAGCTGCCTCGGGCATCTTTGTCACTGGACTTGCTTGAGCAGTTCACTGTCACCCCTGCCTCCCCTGGTCATCCCACCCCACACAGTACCCCGAGTACCCCGTTGCATTCCTTTCAGGTGATGCGCTCCCCACCGTGCCCAATGGCTGGTCCCCCTTTCCCGCTCCTGCCCCCCCACCTTGCCCCTCCTGGACGCTGGCTTCTCCTCTTCTCCCAACCTCTGAAGGTCACAAGGCCCTGCCGTCTGCTCCCGTGACTAGAGGGGCCACCCCAAGCACGTCCCCACACGCCAGTGAGGCTCCACCCCTCCTCCTGCGGGTCTAGCTGCCTCTCCCATCCCCTCAGGGGCCCCGCAGGCCCCTGCACCTTCCCATGGCCTGGCCTCCCCCTGCGCATGGCAGCTCTGCCGTCCTGCTGCTCAGCCAGAGCCTGGGTCCCCCAAACCCCCTTCCCCTCTGGTGCCCTGCACTGGGGGGCGGGGAGGGTTAGCATCTGTGTCTGCTGGGCCTGGAGCCTCGGGGCCTCCGGATCTGAGAGACCTTCGCGCATCCACCTTCCGTGCCCTCTGCTCCCCTCTCTGGAACACCTTTTGTTTGGAAACTGGACCTTCTCAACTGACCATCTAATTTTCTTTGCTTTTTTTTTTTTTCCCTCCCACTTTTGTTCCAGATTCTGGGAGTTTTTCTCAACTGCTTTTCAACCCTTGGCTTGAATGTCTTCCTTCTGCTCACGCTCTCCAGTTCGGGGCGCCCCGTTTGACAGTCCCTTCACAGCCTTGTCTTCGCGCCACCGGGAGGCCGTGGCTTTTCTTGTCTGGGGATCTTGCCTCTTTTTTCCCCTTCTGGTCTGGTAATACTTCTCGTCCTTCCAAGTTTCTTTTATGCTCTTTCTCTAATTGGTCTCTGATTTTGGCGTTACAGGCTTTCCCTAGAGGGCCTCAATTCTTGGTCACTGTCCGTAATCGAGAAAGGTGTGTGCCGGTGGCTCTGGTCTGGGCCACATCTCTCGCGTGACGACCTCTTGCCCTGTTCATCCCTCGAAGGACACTTGTCACGTTGGTCAGAGCTCAGCTGGGGAAGCGACAGTGCAGGCTCTCAGGAGCCACTGGCTCAACCCTGCAGCCCGACTGTTTGGTGGTTCAACCCCCTAGAACCGAGCCTCTGTCTTCCTGACCATTGAGCCCGAGCCTGACTTTGGGTTTAATAGAATTTGTATTTTTTTAAAAAGATTTTATTTATTTATTCATGAGAGACACAGAGAGGCAGAAACACAGGCAAAGGGAGAAGCAGGCTCCCTGCGGGGAGCCCAATGCGGGACTCGATCCTGGGACCCCGGGGTCATGCCCTGAGTGGAGGGCAGATGCTCAACCGCTGAGCCCCCAGGCGTTCCTCGAGTTTGTATATTTTATCATGTAATGGAAAGTACGTGATTTTAAACTATGTGCATAGTTTCAGTGGGGGAAACGGGCCCTGTGTAGAACCCGTGTGAGCCGGTGGGCGGCCGGGCATGCGTGTGAGGACATGTGCCCGAGGCGTGTCTGCTGTAGGCCGGGCACCCAGCACCCAGCCCCTCTCCCTGCAGCAGGGCTTTCTTTGTGTTGCTTCCCCCCATCCCCCTACTGTCCTCCGCTCCACCCCCACTCGGGGAGGTCGTGCCACCTCCTCCAACCTGACTGTCCTTTCCAGGATCAACGGTCACCCCGGGAAGTCTGTGCGCCTGGCGGGGCTGTGGAAGCTGGAGGAGGTCAGTCTGTCCGAATGCCTGCCTCCCGGGCCTCCCCGCTCAGGGTGCTGCCTCCCTCGCCTGACGTCCCCCCGACCCCACAGTGCCATCTCAGCGGCTGCATGATGGACCTGTTCCTGCAGATGGCCATCATCATGGGTCTGAAGCAAACGCTCAGCAACTGCGCCGAGTACCTGGGCCCGTGAGGACCGCCCCTTGCCCCAGGGAGCCCTCCATGCAAGCACCCCCTCCTGCCTGCATATCTCCCGAGCCAGGGCTTCTGAGGGCCCCCGCACCCCTCCCTGACCCCCCCCACCGTTCTCATCACCCCCCAGGTGGCTGGCTCACAAATGTCGCTTGATGCGCTTCAAGCTGGGCCGTGCATCCAGGGACCCGGAGCTCAGGGTCATGCAGCACAACTACCTCCTGAACCCAGTCAACACCTTCAGCCTCTTCGACGAGTTCATGGAGATGAGTACGCGAGGTGGTCAGGGGCGCAGGCCCCACAGGCCGCAGGTTCTGGGGCAGGAGGAGGCGGGGACCAGGGGCAGGGACTCTGGTGAGTGGGGCACCTGCGGAGAAGGGTGACAGCTGCACCCCCACAGTGATCCAGTACGGCTTCACGACCATCTTCGTGGCCGCCTTCCCTCTCGCCCCACTGCTCGCGCTCATCAGCAACCTCGTGGAGATCCGCCTGGACGCCATCAAGATGGTCAGGCTGCAGCGGCGCCTGGTGCCCCGCAAGGCCAAGGACATCGGTCAGGGGCCCGACTGGGTGGCAAGGAGCACAGGCACCTCCGCGGGGGGGGAGGGTGCTGGGACCAGGTCATGCCAGTTCCCTGGAAATAACCCCTTCAGGTCAAGCCCCCTCACCCCACAGAGAGCCCCCAGCCCTGTCTCAGGCCCTGCCGAGGATGACAGGTGGTGCCCCGGCAGGAAGAAGAAGGGCTGACACTCACCCTGGGATCCAACGGAAGGGACGGGGCCCCCTGGGGACCCAGGCAGAAGAGCTGGGCTCGGAGAGCAGGGAGCCGAAGCCGGGGCTCCCGCAGCTGGGGGCAGGGACTATGACGTGGCCTCAGTGGCCCAGATTGTCCTTGCTGGAAGGCCGAGGGTCAGGGAGGAACAGAGGGGATGGGGAGCTGGATGTGGGCAGAGGGAGAGGTAAGTATGAGTGGGAGGGAGCCCCAGTCTTGGGCAGGTTAGGGGTTCTGAGCCCAGAGAGGAGCGAGCTTGGGTGCAGCTGAGGGGTTCAGGCAGAAGATGGGGGTCAGAGGAGGCCTGAGCCCCTCCTGGTCTACGTCGCCACCACGAGCCGTGGCAGGGGCAGAGGTGACCAGGCCCCCGGACCATCCAAGCTCCCGGCCCTGAGGGTGGCGGCTGGAGGGGGGGCGGGCGGTGCCAGCAGTCAGGGCTTGACGACCCGATGCCTCCCCACTGCGGTGGCCCAGGGACCTGGCTGCAGGTGCTGGAGACCATTGGGGTGCTGGCAGTCATCGCCAACGGGATGGTCATCGCCTTCACTTCTGAGTTCATCCCCCGAATGGTGTACAAGTACCATTATGGCCCCTGCCGACTGGGTGCCCAGCCTGCAGTGGAGTAAGTGGGGGGGGGAGCCTCAGACTGTCCGGGGCCCCTGGGGAACCAGCACGGCCACAGCCCAGCCCCTCGGGGAGCTCAGGGGAAGGGCCTAATGCTGCCTGTACTGTCTGTGGCCGACACGAGTGTGGGCATGGGGGGGGGCCTGCCCCCATGCCAGTCTGCTGACCCCAGGAGTGTCGGGACCCCCGTGGGGGAATTGGGGTCCACCCGAATGACTCTCCCAAGGTCAGACCCTTAGGGGCTGCTCCGTAGGAGAGGCCAGAGCACTCCTTCTCTGCGCCTCTGGCCCTCCAGGGGGCCTGCGTACCCACAGACGGGGTCTCAGAGTCTCCCCCGCAGGGAAGGCAGGCGGTGGCACCCCGCGGCCCCTCAGTCTCCCCCACGGTCCTGTGCGGCCCCACCCTCGTAGCCCCCAGCCCTGGAGAGGCCTTGGCCTGCAGCCCTCACAGCCCGGGGCCTTTCCCACCTGCAGCTGCCTCACGGGCTACGTCAACCACAGCCTGTCCGTGTTCTACACCAAGGACTTCCAGGTCCCCGTCCAGGCAGAAGGCTCAGAGAACGTCACCGAGTGCAGGTGTGGACCACGCCCCCCATCCTGGGCGCCCACCCCTGACACCCCTGACACCCCTGACCCCTGGCCCTACCCCAGGTACCGCGACTACCGTGACGCCCGGGACTACAGCTTGTCGGAGCAGTTCTGGGTCCTGCTGGCCATCCGCCTGCTGTTTCTCATCCTCTTCGAGGTGGGTGGGCCCCGGGGAGGGCGGGGGGGCGCAGCGGCTCTGGCCCCCTCCCTCACCCCTGCTGGGGCCCCGGGACCTCCCAACCGGCCCCTGCCCCTGCCCCCAGCACGTGGCCTTGTGCATCAAGCTCATCGCTGCCTGGTTCGTGCCTGATGTCCCTCAGTCCGTAAAGAACAAGGTTCTGGAGGAGAAGTACCGGGCGCTCCGGGACAAGATGTGGTAGGGGAGGCAAGGCGGGGGGCGGGGGGCGGGGGGCTGGGGCCCGCAGCGCCCGGGGCCTGATCCCCGACACTCGACACTCGCGCCTGCAGCTCCAGCTCCAAGAGCACGGACGTGTAGGAGACGCTGAGCTGCCCAAGAGGCTGAGAACCACCTGCCACCTGCCACCCCACTTGCGGCGGACGTGTGGGTCCCCGGAGTTTTGTGTGTGGGGGCCGCGGGGTCTCGTGAGCGGCACCCTGTGATCTGTGAGGGCTCAGCCCCGACTTGAACTCTGGCCCCCCACCCACAGAGCTGGGCGGGGGGGGGGGGGCGGGTGCCTCTCAGCACACACCACCAGAGGAGTGGCCCGTTTGCTGAGCCTCCCTCTGCGGGGTGGGACCCAGGGGTCCCCACCCCACCCCCAGCCTGTGGAACTTTCTTAAAATAAAACTTGTGTGTGTGTCGATTGTGGGGCTCCGGTGGGTTGTGTCTGTGCTCAGGACTGGATGAGGCACGGAAGCCCTGATGGGGAAGGGCCTGGAACGTGGCGGCGTCCTGGTCGTCCTCCCCTCCTGTTGGGCTTCCAGGTGAGGGGCGCCTGGTTCAGGTCCTGCCCTCCCCGCACTGGGGATTTAGGGGCAGGAGGCACTGGCAGGCTTCCTGGAGGAAGAGATGGGGGAGGGGCAGAGCCACCCAAGGTGCCCCTGGGGACGGTGGAAGCTCTGAGGAGTCCCCCAGGTCCCGACATCCGGGCTGGTTGGGCCGGTTTGCCCTCTGCCCCCAGGCCGGGTGGTTGCGCCCGAGGCGCTGGCGGGACAGACTTGGGCGCCCCGCGGGACTCTCGGTCCGCCCTCCGGGCCTGGCTGCTGGGCGGGGCTGCACCTGCCGCCGCCGCCGGGCTCGTCGCCGCTGCGCACCTGGCCCAGGTGAGACGTCCCGCCCCCGCGCTCGGGCGAGCCCCAGGTCCCGGCAGCAGGTGAGTGGCCCAGGCCCGCGGGGGGTGGAGGTCGCTGGCTCCCGGGAGCCGGGGCTACGCTTGCAGCTTGCGGGGCGGGGACGGGGGCTTGACCCGAAGGGCCCGGGGCCGCGACGGGCGGGTCCCGCAGGAAGTGGCTCGGAGCCGGGTCGGCCGCCCTCGTCGCCCGGAAGCCTGAGTGTGTCCCCGTCGCGGCCCCTGGGGCTTGGCGGCGGGGCGGGGCGGGGGGGCGCTAGGTCCGCTTTGCCCCTCCGCCCGGCGGGGGCAGGGGCTTCCCCGCGACCTTCCCCAGGACGAGGTGGGGGAGTCCAGGCGCGGGCCCGGCGTCAGCCCGCAGCTCGGACGCCGGCCCCAGGGCCCCGCGGCTCCGGGACGCACCGAGGGCCTGGCTGGGCGGAGCCTCCGTCCTGCGCGCCCCCGCCACCCGCGCGCGCCGCCACCTGTCACCGGGTCCCTCCCCGCCCCCTGGGCCCGCCCCGCCACCCGCGCGCGCCGCCACCTGTCACCGGGTCCCCCCCCGCGCCCCCGCCCGCCCCCTGGGCGCTCCCCGGCCTCCGCGCGCGTCCCTCCCGCAGCCGCGTCCCCGCCCGGTGCTCCCGCCCGCGACCCGCCTGTCGCTGCCCCCGGAGGGCGGGGCACCACGACGTGTGGGCCCCCTTGGGCAGTGGAGAGGACGGGAGCCGGTTGTGGCCGCGGGCACAGCCTCAGCGCAGGCCCTTCCTTGAGACAAGGCGGGGGCGCAGCGAGCGGGGCGCGGGGGGGGAACGAACACGCGAGGCTCTGGGTGCTCAGCAGCAGATCAGATGGTGGGGGGCGGGGGGGGGCGGGGGTCGCCTCCCGCCGCTTGCGCACGAAACTGGAGCTTTCTAGGAACTGGGGGGGGGGGGATAGCCAGGATTCCGAAGGGCGGCCTGTGCCCGTGCAAGGCCCCGAGGGCTCGATGCGTCCACCCTGGAGCGTGGGCCTGGGGTCAGGGTCAGGGGTCAGGGCGGGCTCTAGCTGCAGAAACAGAGCAGAGGCCGCAAGGCTGCTGGGGCCTCCGCTTCCTGCCTGGGTGCTGGAGGCAGGTCGCCAGCTGCTGTGGGAGCCAGTCTGGGCATCAGGCCCACGGGGCTCCCTCCAGGAGGGGCTGGCACGGTAGCTCAGGCACATCCCGGAGACCGAGGCCCAGTGGGGTCAGGGTGCAGTCAGGACTTCCTACAGCTCCGTGGGCTCCGAGCCCAGGATGCACCATCACCCAAGGGTCTCGCGGGCCTGGGGCTGGGGGGGGGCGGGGGGTGAAGAGCAGGGCTGGGACGGGGGAAAGCCAGTACTGAAGATGGCCTGGGTAGGTGAGGTCAGGGACGCAGCCTGAAGGGGCCTAGCGCCCGATTTCTATGGGGAGTGATACCAGCCATTGTTGCTGGGCCTCCAGTCCCAAGTCCATCTGGGCCTGGAAGTCTGTGGTGTGAGGAGATGCCGGCTGCCTCCAACCTGGGTTCGGGGCCCAGGAGCCTCTGTCCAGGACTTTCTCTGTCCCTAATCTGGAAAAGAGGGGGACTGTCCTCGCATCCCACCCTGAAGGGAGGGTCCACGTGATACCATAGCCTCCCTTTAGCTGCTCAGTGTTTGGGGACTCTATGGGGGAAGTGGATAGGGAGGGGGCCCAAGAGCTCTGCCCAAGGCCCAGTTAGTGGCAGGAATTTCCACCGGACACCCCCTCCCTGCAGCAGGTCACGGGCCAGATGCACACTGGGGGCTTACTTGGGCCCGAGGGAGCAGCCCGAAGGCCCCCGCCGTCCCGAGTGTCACATCCTAGTCAGTGCCCCGAAGCAGGCCACGGTGCCCAGCCCGCTCTCCTCATGTGTGCACAGCATGGCCCTGATGGGCAGCCTCCTTAGGAGCCCCCGCATCATGCCAGGCCCTCTGCAAGCTCCCCTCCACCCCCCGGGCTTGGCCTCGGGAAGTATGGGGCAGGCGTGGCCTGGGGTGGGCCCCAGAGGAAGGAGCCGCCTGACTCAGAGTTACAGGAAGAAGTGATGCAGGCAGGGCAGGCGGGGCGAGAGCCACCAGCTGCCCGCCTGCCTGGGATGGGGGAGGCTGCCTGGGTGGGGTTTGGGTCTAGGAGAGGATGTGACTGCAAAGCCAGGAAGCTACAGGGAAAGTTCTGATTAAAATACACACACACACACACACAAACAAAAGACAGGTCCTCGTGGTGCTTGGCGATGTGTCCTGGGGCCGTGGTGCCGTGGACCGGGCCGGGGGCCCAGCTGAGCAGAGAGTTTGCTCCCAAACACTCGTCAATGACCTCGATGACCGACATTTCCCCCCAGGAGGAAAGAGCCGGAACCAGGTGACTTTGTGTACTCCCCCGCGGCTCCGCGTGAGCCTGTCCTCATCGTGGACACCGTTGTGGCCTGCGGCCGGTCCTCAGAGTCAGGCTTGGCTGAGGGGAGGCCTGGAGCATGTGTGGGCACGTGTGTGTGTGTCTCTAAGAGCAGGGGCGACAGGAGGCTGTCCGTTTGCACTGGCAGCTAGGGTAGGTGTGAGGTGCAGGTTTTGTGCAGGTGCTCGGGGCTCTGCACCCCGGGGGAGCTGTTGCGAGTGTGCATGAGGCCAGGAGAGTACCGGAGGTGGGGGGAGTGTGCATGTCGGCACACAGAGCGAGACAGGAATTTAAGGCAGGTGTGTACGCGGAGAGGGCTGTGTGTGCATGGGGTGTGCAAAACAGGCTACACAGGGGACAGTGTGCAGGGGGGTGTGCAGGGCGAGGACACCTGTCCCTGCTTGTGTAGTTTGGCCTTAACCTCCAGGAAGGCCCGAGGCTGCCTTTCCAGGGGTAAAAGCTCTTCTGATCTTGAAGACGTGGAAGGGCCATCTGTGGCCACCCACAAAGTGGACAGAAGTCTTTGGTTTGGGAAATGACAAGACGGGTAGGGGGGACACGGCTGTGGGAGCCTGCGGGGGCGGGCCGCTCGAGGCCTGCGCAGACTCAGGCCAGCAGGTCCCCGCTTCCCGCTCCTGCTGCTGACCGCGGCCCGGCTCAGCCTCGGGCGATGCTGTGTCGTACACGCACGTGCAAACGGGACAAACCCCTCCAGTGGGACTGTGGCTCAGAGTCCGGCAGCCCACACCTACACCACCTACTGCTGGTGGGCAAGCTTCACATGACCCCTGACCCTCAGGGCCTGCCCAGCGGCCCTCCTGGTATGCAGCATCCCTGTCCCAGGGCATAGTGGGAATGCAGCCACCTCCAGCCTCATGAGCGGTGCAGGGCTGTGCACCCCTGGTCCGTCCATGGGCCGTCGCGGTGACCCGGGAACTTGTGAGGTTCAGTCTGAGGCCCTCCCAGCCACCCGGGCCTTGCCCACTCCAGCCACGTGTAACCTGCCCCAAGTGACAGTGCTGTGCCGGTGTCACCAGCAGCCACGAGGCAGCTGCTGCAAAGTTACATGTTAACTCGTGTTGTTCTTGTTTAACTTTCTCCTTTGGGATGGCAGCAGCCTCTGACCTGTCCTGGCGCCCAGACTGACCGGCCGCAAAGACAGAGAGTGAGTCTTGCCCACCCCCTGGGGGACCAGTCTGCTCAGCCAAGGAGCCCCGTGGAACCGGGGGGTGGCACCAGTGCCCAGCCTGCCTCGAGGAGGCCCCGGCCAGACCATGGCAGGTAGATGGGTCAGAGAGGGACAGGCACGGGCCCCACTCCTACCTCCTGTCCCTCAGGTTGGCTCCACACTGCCAGGTTGTCTGGGCTCTCAGCCTGGTCTCCAGCCGAGGGTACAAAGGCTTAAGCTTGTGCCTCCCACATAGCCCGAGGTTGTGACCCCACGATTAGGACAGGCCCAGAGGCCTCTCCTGCCCAGAGCCTCCAGACCATGGTCAATGGGGTCAGTAAAGCCCAGGGACACTAGGAGTGGGAGATGCTGGGGGGCCCAGGGGCAAGGTGGGTAGATGTGGGCCGCTGAGATGATTTATGGTCACCAGGACTCTTTACCCTGATTTAAAAATCAGAAAATTTAGGTCTCAGGGAGAAAGCTTGCCGGTGGCCAGAAGTATCGGGCCCTGCAATCCCGCGCTCCCATCCCAGGAGGAAGGTGCTGACATACTCATTGCCTGAGCCCCCAAACCACCAGAGTTCACGCTTGCCACTGCTCCCCGCGCACAGCACCTCCAGGCAGGGCGAGGAGCCTGGCCGCGCATGGGGTGGACACTGCAGCCGTGGGCAGCAGATGTACACAGAACATGTGGGAGCTGGGCTCATGTCCTGGGGGACAGGCAGCCAGGTGGGCCCCACTGGGTGGGTCGGCTCAGCTATGACTCTGGCTGCTGCCTTCTGGGGTCCCCTCTGAGGACAGAGCAGCCACCTGGATGGCGGGCAGAGCAGCCCAGACCCAGCCACGGCTGGCGGGAGACCTGCCAAGTGCCAAGCCGTGTCCCCCGGGGGCCTTGTGCAGGGACATCATGTGGCCACCAAGCAACACACGCCACTGAGCATCTTGTGTTTTTCCTGGCCCACAGGCCGTCTGTGGTTGGCGGGACCCCAGCCTCCCAGGCAGGGCTAACCACTGGGTCCTCTCTCAGTAGGTGTCTGTGACAGGGCCCCTGACTTCCTCTCCCCGACTGGAAACCAGGCCCTGGGGCCCGCCCTTGGCAGTGTAGTGGCTCTGAACTGCACAGCCTGGGTGGTCTCTGGGCCCCACTGTCCCCTGCCCTCCGTCCAGTGGCTGAAAGACAGGCTGCCGCTGGGCAATGGGAGCCACTACAGCCTCCATGAAGACTCCTGGTAAGAGACAGAACTGTCGAGGGTCAGGTGACTACCCTGGTCATACCCATGGCCACCTAGATGCTGCTCTATAACCACCTGGACCTGGGCAGAGTGCCACTCTTGGCACAGATGAAGGGTTAGTGACTGCAGGGACAGGTGTCCCCCTCGGACGTGCACCTTGTGCCAGCACAATCCTATGGTCTGAATTAGGCATTCACCCCCAAAACCCAGACCCAGGATCAGGGTCGGTAAACCCAAACAGACCCTCCCCCACCAGGTTGTGGCCACGTCTCTCAGCTCGTGGACCCACTGCTCAGGGGGCCCACATCTGTAGCCTCTGGGGTTCAGTCGGACAGGTGGGACCCAGGAGCAGCCACTGACGCTCTCAGGCCCCAGGTGACAGGGTTGCGGTTGATCTCCCCAGGGTCAAGGACAACCTATCAGAGGTGCTTGTGTCCAGTGTTCTGGGGGTCAACCTGACCCATGCTGAGGACTATGGGACCTTTACCTGTGCCATCCGGAATGTCAGCTCCTCCCCCTTCACTCTTTGGAGAGCTGGTGAGTGGGGTACACTGGGTGGGAGGTAGAAGGGGAGCCTAGGGGCCACCGGGAGCTCGGAGGCTTGGAGAAGGCTGGGCGGGGGCTGCAGTGACTCAGGCTCTAGCTCTGTCCCCAGGCCCAGCAGGCCACGTGGCTGCGGTGCTGGCCTCACTCCTGGTCCTGCTGGCCCTGCTCCTGGCCGCCCTGCTCTACGTGAAGTGTCGACTCAATGTGCTGCTCTGGTACCAAGACACCTACGGGGAGGTGGAGGTGAACGGTGCGTGGGGCCGCGTCGGCTACGGGCCGCCCTAGGCTCAGGTCCCGTGCAGGCTGGAGGGGGGTCTGAGGACCCGGCGGTGGCCGAGCGCTCACCCGCCACCGTCCGCAGACGGGAAGCTCTACGACGCCTACGTCTCCTACAGCGACAGCCCCGAGGACCGGAAATTCGTGAACTTCATCCTGAAGCCGCAGCTTGAGCGGCGTGGGGGCTACAAGCTCTTCCTGGACGACCGCGACCTCCTGCCGCGCGCGGGTACCGCGGGCCCCGCCCCCCAGGCCCCGCCCCCCGGCCCCGCCCACTATCGCTCCTGGCCCCGCCCCGTCTCGCCCCGCCCTCCGTTCCCAGGCCCCCGCCCCTCGGCCCCGCCGCCATCCAGGCCCCGCCCCATCTCGCTCCGGGCCCCGCCCCGTCTCTCCCCGGCCCCCGCGCCCACCCAGGCCCTGGCCCCGCCCTCCTCGCCCCCCCCCAAGCCCCACCCACTCTCGCCCCGGGCCCCGCCCCATCTCGCTCCGAGCCCCGCCCCCGCCTCGCCCCGCCCAGGCCCCGCCCCGCCACCCGCGGCCCCGCCCCCACCCAGACCCCGCCCCGTCTTGCTCCGGGCCCCGCCCCCCGCTCCCACCCAGGCCCCGCCCCGCCCTCCCAGGCCCCGCCGACGCCCGGTTCCCGCAGAGCCTTCCGCGGACCTCCTGGTGAACCTGAGCCGCTGCCGGCGCCTCATCGTGGTTCTGTCGGAAGCCTTCCTGGGCCGGGCCTGGTGCAGCCACAGCTTCCGGTGGGTCCCGCGCCGGGGTGGGTGGGCCCGCGGCCGCGCCCCCCTGACGGTCCCGCCCCCGCAGGGAGGGCCTGTGCCGGCTGCTGGAGCTCACTCGCAGACCCATCTTCATCACCTTTGAGGGCCAGAGGCGCGACCCCGTGCACCCCGCGCTCCACCTGCTGCGCCAGCACCGCCACCTGGTTACTCTCCTGCTCTGGAGGCCCGGCTCCGTGGTGCGGAGAGGGGTGGGGGGCCCCCGAAATACGGATGGGTGGTACTTGGCCCCGGAGAGGGGCTCCTCCGTGGGCCCGGGCCCCGTGGGTGAGGGCTCTGTGGCCTGCACCCGGGGGAAGGCTTTTCTTTGAGGTCCCTGGAGCCCGGTGAGCACGTGCCTGCAGGGGTGCTCTTTGAGGCCAGGGTGGCCAGGCCAACAGCTCCATCCTGGCCCCCAGGCGCCTTCTTCAGATTTTTGGAAAGAGCTACAGCTGGCGCTCCCGCGGAAGGTGCGGTACAGAGCAACGGAGGGAGACCCCCAGACCCGGCTGCAGGATGACAAGGACCCCATGCTTATTGTACAAGGCCACCTCCCAGCGGGTCGGACCCTGCACCTGGAGCTGGATCCTGACCCAGAGGGGGACTTGGGTATGCTCACCTGGCCCCACCCCTGGCCCTGAGAAGCTTGGCCTGGATTGGGGGCGTGGTGGTCCGCAGGGCTGAGGAACCCAGAGGGGGGTCCAGGTGGAGGGGACTCCTCCCTGCAGCCCAGAGGTGGGCCTGGCCCCCCAGCACACCCTCTGTCCTGGAGGCGCTTGGGCCCAAGGCTGGCCTGGGAACGTCCAGGACCTCAGACACCACCATGCAGGAGGGCGAGCAGGGAGGGACCCATGGCTGTGGGCAGCGCAGCCTCAGGCCTGGCCCCTCTCCCCAGGTGTCCGAGGGCCTATCTTTGGGGAGCCATTAGCTCCACCACATGCAAGTGGGGTTTCGCTTGGAGAGGGCCGGGGCAGCGAGGTGGACGTCTCAGACCTCGGCTCCCGCAACTACAGCGCCCGCACAGACTTCTACTGCCTGGTGTCTGAGGAGGACGTGTAGCCCCCACCGGCCGGAACAGCAAGATCTCAAGGACAGCTGGGTGCGGGGTGGGTGGGGTTTCTCTCCTCTTAGCAGGACCACCAGCCCTGAGACCCTCAGGGAAGGGGAGCTGCTCCACTGTGCCTCCTTGTGCCAGAAAATAAAGTCCTTTTAGATCCTGCCTGGGCCTCAGCCTCTCCTCTCCGGGGCAGGAAGAGGGTATGCAGCCCCTGGGCGGGGCACCCCTTGCTTCTGTCTCAGGCTGTCCGTGGCCCTCGGCCCCTCCCCTCTCTCATGCCCGCGTCCCCTTGGTCTCAAATCTGGCCGTCCATGCAGGCCTAACTTCCATCCTCCAGCCTGAGCCAGCTCAGGGACATCTCTTGTAGTAGCCTCTTTGGGTCTGTCTGCTTGGGGGTCTGAGCGCCCCCAGCCCTGTTCTGATCCAGCCACGTCCCGGGGTGGCGGGGGGGTGGGGTGATGGTGGGCACGCCCCTTAGTCTTCAGGCTCTGAGCTTTAAGGAAGAAGCCTCTGCTTGTAAAAATAGGAGTGGGAGCTTCTCCACCAAATGGCCTGGTTTGGCGAGATGGGATCCCGGGACTCAGCTGGACAGTGTTACTCCCCAGCCAGGACCCCAGGCCCAGTGAGGCAGGGTGGAGGGAGGTGCTGGGCCACATGAGTACAGCGCAGCGGGGCGGCAGGGCAGCCCAGGGAGCTCGCAGCTCTGCAGGGACCGGTCGGCCCTCTCTGCACAAAGTCCCCAGCTCTGCTGTGACTGGGCCTCGGCTGGCATCAAGGCTCACCCTGCTGTCTGCCCCATTGCCTCCGTTCTTGCCAGCATTCCCCGCTGGACGCTCTCTCCTCCTTGTCCTGGGCATCCTGACCTGGAGAAGCTTCTGGGGATGCTCAGGGGGTGAGTATCCCCAGGGTAAGGCCTGGTTGTGCTCAGGGACGCTTCTGTGTCCCTGGGTCGGGCCCGCTGAAGAAAACTGCAGGGCTGTGTTCATGGCCACCTTTATTACCAGCACTGGCAGCTCCCACCTCTGCCCCTGTGACCTGGTCACCACCCCACGCACCAGAGCAGCCTCAAGCCCTGCCCTACCCCCTGCCCTATAGAAGCCAAGTCCCTACAACCAGCCCCCAGCCCCTCCCTGGTGTCCTGGGCTTTTCAGAGTTGCACACGGGGCTCCAGCGAGAGGCCCCAGGCCGTGAGCCTCCTCCGCTGTGCTGGCCAGCAAGCAGCGCGGAGCTGAGCCTGTCTCCTGTAGGCCGGGCTACATTGCATCCTCCTCCTCCAGGAAGGCCTCGCTATGGGCCCAGGAAGTCCTCCTTCCGATAGCCCTTCTGCAGTGGAGAGGGGGCCCAGAGTGAGGGTGCCTGCCTGCCGGGCCCTGCTCTCCCCAGGCCCCACCCTTCCTGGTCCGCTGGGCCTGGACACCTCTCTCTGGGTCTCTGGTGTCCCGTGTTGCCCACTTCCTGAGTCTGCGTGTTCCGCAGGACTTCCCATGTCCACCCCCTCCTGCTCAGCCCCCCCACCATCCCAGTGTCCTGCACCCAGGCCCTGCTCCCAGGTCCAACACTGGTGGCCCTGCCTGCCCTGGATCGCTGGGACATACCGCCCGGAAGTCCTGGTGGAGCTTGCTGTACTGCCACAGGTTGGCGAGGAGGCTGGAGGCCGCTCGGGAGGACTTCTCACTGTCGGGGCTGGGGGGGTGGGAGGAGTCAGCAGGGTACAGGTGGCCACGAGGGAGGTGCGGACGGTGGGGGGACGTGCCAGCCACGAGGCAGGTGCGGACGGTGGGGGGCTCACCTGTCCCGCTTCTTCTTGATGAAGACCAGCTTTCGGAGCCCGTCGAAGTAGAGCAAGTCCCGGGCGGCGATGGGACTGGCCACCACCAGGTTGTTCAGCACAGCTATGATGTTGACCAGCACGTCGGCCGGGGGACACTTCTCGCCCACGCTGCCAGGAAGCTTCTCAATCAGGTGACTCACCACCTTGGTGGCTGCCGGGAGGTCGGGAGGTTGGGAAGCCAGCCTCCACCTGCACTCCCGGCCACCTTAGCGCTCCGGTCCCCCCCACCCCCCACGGGCTTCCCCAGCGCTGCTTCCCAGAGGCCAGCCCAGGAAGTGCAGGTGTCAGCCCGCAAGCCAGCAGGGTGAGGGCAGATCGGGCGCCGGCCCCACTCACACATCTCGTCCTTGTTTCTGGCGTTCCGAGACAGGTTTCGGATGAGGCCGGTCAGTGAGCGCAGCTGGTGGTGGTCGGCGGTGCGAACCCGGTCGAGCAGCGGGTTCAGGATGCGCTCCTGCTCCAGGGCCAGGCGGCTCAGCACGCCTGCCCACTGCGGGTGCGAGGGCAGTGGTGAGGGCAGCCGGCCAGGCCAGCTCTTGTCTGTCCCTCCGTCCCCCGCGGAGCCTCCCCGCGTGACCTGGCTCGGCCTGCGCCTACGGCCCGCGCGTACCCAAATCCTCGGCCGCGCCTTTGCGGGTTGCCCCCTGCCCTGTCCCTCCAGCCGCACGTCCCATCCCTCCCACTGGTGCCTCAGCTCCTGCCAACCCCCGAGGCCCCCTGCCGTCCCTGCTCGGTGCCCCTCACCCTGCGGTCGCCCGCCGTGATGTTCTGCAGTGCCCCCGCGGCCGCCTCGGTTGTGTGCGGGTTGAGCTCGCAGCGCTGCAGCAGCCGGTTGTACAGCCCCACGATCTGGGGGCTCCACAGCCACTCGAGACCCTTGGGGTCCTTAGACACCTCAGCGAAGGTGAGCGCGTCGGCCGTGAGGGGCAGCTGGGGGCAGGCGCAGAGGGTCAGCTGGGCGGGCCCAGGCCCCACTCCCTTCCCCCTCCCCGCGGCCCAGCGTGTGCCCACCTCTCGCAGCCGCCGGCTCTGAGGTGTGAAGCAACCCACTACCTCGCCGGGGGGCGCCCCCGCCGCATCCCTGCGGCCCCTGCCCTCCAGCCGCTGCAGGGCCGAGGGCGGCATCTCATCGTACAGGCGGTAGGACAGGTTCCGCAGCACGCACACGGCATTCTCCACGCTCTGCAGAGGGCAGACCCCGGTCAGAGTGGGCTGGGAGCCCCCCGGGCCCTGAGGCCGCGGCCGCCTCTCACCTTGTCCTCACACTTGCCCACGTCCAGGGCGTGGTTGATGTAGGTGACCAGGGCATCCACGAGCCCGTGGCACTCGCGCATCTTCTGGCGAGTAGCCTGGGAAGCTGAGCTGAGGTTCCTGCAGGCGGAGGCAGGTCAGAGGCCCCCCAGCGGGAACCAACCAAGGGCTGCGCCCCTGGGACCCAGGCCCCCTCTGTCCCCGGAGCGGGTGCTGCTGGCCCTGGTGCCTCTGAGTGCCCATCACCCAGTCGCCTGTCCGAGCGTCCAGAGTGGGGTTATAGGGTCAGATGAGCCTGCAGCCCCCAAAGCCTCGACGCCCGACATGCTAGCCACTGTCAGCTTCCTGTCCTGCCTGTGTCGGCACCCGAGCCTTGTTTCGCCAGCCCCCGGCCAGCTCCGCCCGGCCATCCTGACCTCAGAGCCGAGGGCCCCTGCTCCAGGCACCCAGCCCTCTGCCCCTGGCTGCCAGCACGGCCTGCACCTGCTCACCGTCCCCTCCCCGGCCCACCTGAGGAACCCGGTGGCATTATAGAAAATTTCGGCCTCAGAGGCGTTCTGTTGGATGAGGGGTGGCCCCCCGGCCCCTGAGAGGGGGCTCAGCACCAGGTCCGTGAGCTGCTCCAGGGTGTCCCGGGCCAGGCGGTCCTTGAGATGGTCGCTGGAGGACAGATTCCACAGGATGCCTGCGGCGGGGGTGCCGCGGCCGTGGTCAGCGACAGCCTGCTGGGCCCCGCCGGCCCCTCCAGGGGGACTGGGGCCGATGCTCCCGCTGGCCTTGGGAGCTTCACCCAACAGCCCCACTAGAAAGCCTACGTGGGACCTGCAGGTCGTGGGCCGGTGACACTACGGAGAGCACAACACTCGGGGGCAGGGATGTGCCAAAGAGGAGTGGGGGCTGAGGGGGCATGGGGACAAGGAAGAGAGGACGGGGCAGAAAGGCAGGGGGCAGCGGCGCTGGCCTGGGGCCGTGGGCGGGCAGGCCCACCTGTGACGTTCTTGCGCAGCTCATCGTCCTGCTCGCGCAGCGTCCGCAGCAGCTCGAAGATGCCGTTCTCCTCCACCAGGGCCAGCTTGTTGTCTGCGTTGTCATAGATGAGGTTGCGCATGGCGCCTGTGGCGTGGCGCTGCACCTCCTGGTTGGCGTGGTTGAAGAGCTTCACCAGGGGCACAGCCTGAAGGCTGCGGGCCTGCACACACAGCCACGTGGCTGTCAGCACACGTGTGCACATTGCACGGGCATATGTAGACATACGTGAGGACACGAGGGCGGTGCTGGTGATGGAGACAGACGCAGGTGTGTACGTGTGTGCAGGCTTCTGCAGACGCGTGTCGACATGTGCAAGCGTGTGCAGGGGCACAGACACGTGCAGAGGTGTGCAGGTGTGTGCAGAGGTGTACAGACGTGTGCAAGGACACAGACACATGCAGAAGGCATGTGTAGGCGTGTGCAGAGGTGTACAGACGTGTGCAAAGGCACAGACACATGCAGAGATGTATAGGCATGTGCAGGCATGTGCAGAGGTGTACAGACGCGTGCAGGGGGGGTGGACACGTGTAGAGGTGTACAAGCATGTGCTGGCATGTGCAGAGGTGTACAGACGTGTGCAAGAGCACAGACATGCAGAAGGCATGTGCAGGCGTGTGCAGAGCTGTACAGACGTGTGCAAAGGCACAGACACGTGCAGAGGTGTACTAGCATGTGCAGGCATGTACAGAGTTGTACAGACGTGTGCAGGACCACAGACACAGGCAGAGGTGTACAGACGTGTGCAGGGGGGTGGACACGTGCAGAGGTGTGCAGGCGTGTGCAGAGGTGTACAGACGCACAGACACATGCAGAGGTGTGCAGAGATGTATAGGCATGTGCAGGCATGTGCAGAGGTGTACAGATGTGTGCAGGGGAGTGGACACGTGCAGAGGTGTACAAGCATGTGCTGACATGTGCAGAGGTATACAGATGTGTGCAGGGGCACGGATGTACAGAAGTGTACAGGCGTGTGCAGAAGTGTACAGACATGTGCAAGGGCACAGACACATGCAGGGGTGTGCAGGCGTGTACAGGGGCATGGACATGTGCAGAGGTATGCAGGTGTGTGCAGGCATGTGCAGGGGCACGGACATGTGCAGAGGTGTGCAGGGGTATGTAGGTATGTGTAGGGGCACAGATACGTGCAGAGTGAGCAGGGGTGCTGTGTGTATGCACGTCACATGCTCCTCCCCGCGGTCTGCCAGGGAGCCCACCTGGCGTGTGCCCAGTCGGCGTGGGGGCGGGTGAGAGGTGCTCGGGGACCTGGCACGGGGGCAGGGAGGGGTCGGCAAGGGGGCCATCACCTGCTTCTTGGCCGCTGCGTCGCTGTAGCACTTGTGTTGGATGTAGGCTGCGCCCAGCACCTGGAGGTTGGGGTCCGAGGCCATGAGGTACTTGACCGCCGAGGGCAGGTCGATGTCATCAAATCTGGGGAGGCGGGGGTGGGGGTCAGCGGGGGCCCAGGGGGCCAGGCCGGGCACAGTCCCTCCCAAGCCGGCCCGCTCACCCGCTGCTGAGCCTCTGCAGGCTGCGGTGGCCGCCGTAGCTGTCCAGTCCTCGCACATCCGGCAGGTGGCCGGAGTCGGCCAGGCTCAGGCTGAGGCTGCGCACGGAGGGTGCTCGGGCCATGGGCTCCAGGGCTGCCCCCGGCGCCACCCCGGTTGCGCCACGGCTGCGGTGGCTACTCTGGAACCGCTGCAGGGTCCGCATGGCCGGTGCGCGAATGGGGCGGCCGGGCGGCCCCTCACTGGCGTCTGGCCAGTCGGGGCCCTGCACGCGGCCGCAGGCGGCCTGGCGCTCGTAGGCGAGGGCCCTATAGGCGGAGGCGGCCGGGGGCTCCAGCTGCTCAGACACGACGCTGTAGCGGTCGTCCAGCCCCACGGCCCCCAGCCGCAGTGAGCGCAGGGACAGGGTGTCGTAGTCGGCCCGGCCACCCGGCCCGGCGCGCTCGTGGAAGGATACGGGCCGGGCGGACGCCGCGGGCTGGGGGCCCCCGTACCCCGCTCCCCCGAGGGTGCTGCCGCCGTTGTGGGCAGAGCTCAGCCTGCGGCTGCAGCTCAGATCCACGGCCGAGCGGGACGACCAGGAGGCAGGGCTGTAGGCGGGCTTGGCGATGGGCCGGAAGGTCTGGGGGGGGGGGCGGCAGTGAGGGGGCGTCGGGGCGCCCCGCTCCCGCCCGACCCTGGAGCCGCCCTCGTCCCCCAGAGACCCCTGAGGATGGAGAGAGCGTTACTCACCGAGGGGTCCCCTCCGAGGCCCTGGGAGCGGGAGCTGAAGCCAGCCTGCAGGGTGTGGTAGTGACCGCGGGCCGGGCCTGCCGACGGGACGGCGTGTTGGGGCTGAGCCGCACGGCCTCCTCCAGCCTCAGCCCTGGCCGGACCTCTCCGGAGCCCCCTCCCGACCAGCTGGACCCCCCCGGCTGCCCGGTCGCCCGGGAAGTGTGCCAGGGACAGCGCCAGCTCTCCGGGCCCGGCCAGCGCGCACGCCCGGCCCCAGCCTCCAGGAAGCCACACTGACCTCCTGCGCGCCCGGCCTGGGCTGCGGACACACAGGAGTGTCCCTCTCCCACCTGGAGGAGCCACGCCCACCCCTCCAGCTCCTTGGAAGGTGGGGGTGCTGGCGCCAGCCCGACTGTGGTGAGTGGACAGACAGACGGGGTGGGTGGTGGGGGTGGAGGGGCGACTGGGAGGAGAGACGGGCAGTGGACAGGTGGGTGGCTGCTGGGGTAGAAAATCAGGCGGACACAGCGCGGGGGGTGGGTGGGCTCCAGGGTCTCTGGACAGAGGGCAGATCTGCCCCGTAGGGTCCCTGCTGGGGTCGTGCGTCCCCCTGCCATGCAGGGTGACCTCCTGGAGGGCCTCAGGCTGAGGAGCTGGCCTGGGGGGGCTCCCCTCCCAGTGCGCTCCCCAGACCCGCCCAGGTTAATGAGGCTTCTGGGCAGGGGCTATTAACCCTTTGACGCTGGTGAGCCTCAGCCTGGGGGGACCTTACTCCCACCCCCAAATTATACTCCCCCCCTAATTGGTAGGGTAGCCAGGGTGGTAATTAACCCCTCCCTGCTCCCTCCTCCACCCCATGACCCCTGGGCACCTGACTACTTAGCCGACAGAAGGCTGGGGCCCAGGCCAGGGGGGGGGGCCCGGGAACCCCGGCTGCTCGGGTGACCCTGCCCCCAGCTGGCCAGCACCCCGACGCTGTGCGGGAAGGGACCCTCCAGTGGTGGTGGGAAAAGCACGGAGCGCTGGGGCCGGGCTCCCGACCTCCTGGGATGTGCGTCTCACCGTCTACCCTCGGTCACTGTCGCTGTAGTTTGGCAAAGGTAGAGACGGTGTCTCCAGAACAGCTCCCCGAGCGCGCCGTGTGGGAGGCCCTTTAACGCACGTCCGCCCACCCCCGCGCACCCACGTGGCCTGCCTGGCACTAAGGGGCACCCCCTCCTGCGTTCCCATCAAGAGCACCTGGGTCACGTCCAGGAGTCCCTGGTCCAGGTGTCCTGGACCCGACCCCTCCCGGGTCTGTGTGCTTCCCGAGTCTGGGTGTCGGGGTGTCCGCGTCCCCGCGGACGGACGTGTGTGTCGCGTGTCTGAGGCTGTGTGAGAGCCGAGCTACGCGGCCTGGACGCGCGTGTCCCGGGTTGGCTGGCAGCGAGGCCTGGTGGGCCTGCCATGTGTCGGTGGCGCTCCGGGTGGGCTTGCGGGGGGGGGGCCGGAGTCCCCGCTGCTGGGAGGCCGCGCCCAGGGCTGCTCCCACACCCCGTGGGGCGGGGCGGTGACTCAGGGCGAGGCCTGGGTGAGTCAGGGCGCTGAGCCCCGGCGCCAGCCCTGTGGCCTCTGGCCCTCGCGCCGCCACACCCGCTGCGGCCCCTCGCGGCTGTGCCCACCGCCCGGTGCCCACCCCGGGCATCTGCTTACCTCTGGGCGCCTCGGGGGCCCCCTCGGGCTCCGCGGCCCCGTTGTGGCGGCCCTGCTGGCCCAGCTGCAGGAGGCGGGCCCGGACCTGCTCCTGGACGCGGGCGGCGCGCAACCGCTCAGCCTCGGGCCCCGGGGCACCGCGCCGGTCCAGCTGCAGGTCGGAGGGCAGCGCCAGGGAGCACACGCCGGCTTCGGGCTGCAGGGCCGACAGCAGGAAGTTACCGTCCTGCATGGCGGCAGGTGCGCCCTGGGTCCGTGGGGCCACCGGGGCCTCCTGGGCCCGAAGCGTCTTCACAGCCCGGCCCGTCCGAGTCCCCTCCCCACTGGCCTCGCCCTGAGCCTCCGGAGACAGACGCGGCCCAGCCCCGGCGCGGCGGGGGCGGGGACACCCGGGCCAGGTGAGAGGGAGGGGCCACTGCTTGCTTAAGGTGGAATTTGGGCGGAAGAACAGGCCCACGTCGCTGTCCTCCCTCCCATTCCTTCCGCACATCCCGGGACAGAGCCGCAGGGGTCCGGGCCCTTGGGGCAGGTGCCGTCCGGATCCTGGGAAGGCCCAGGCCAGGCCCCAGGGGAGCCCCTGGCACCTCTGGGAGTCTGGAGGGGAGGGGGTCTGGGGCCAGTCCTGAGCGAGGCAGGGGTCGGCATCAGGGGCACAAGGGTCCCGGGGTGGTGCTCAGGGTGAGGGTTGGGTGGAGTTTTGGGGTAGAGGAGGGCCCTGTGGACCTTCACCCTGTGCCCAAGAGACCCCAGAAGCACACAGTTAGGCTGGCGCAGCCCCAGGCTCATGACCCTCCAGGTCTCCGGCCTGTGGACTCCAGCAGTTGGCCCGACCCCCAGCTTCTGCAGAGGCCTCCAAAGCGCTGGCTCGGCCCTCTCTGGCACCCTCCCGGCTCCTGCCCCCCGGCCGGCCGTGCAGCACAAGGCCATTCCCTACACATGAGTCAGGGCTCAGCTCGAGTCAGGGCTCAGCTCCACAGGACTGCTGCGGGGCACTGACTCAGAGGGGCCTCCTGCCTGGTCTGGGGGTGCGGGAGCTGGGCTGTGTGTCGGGGGAGGAAGAACCCAGGGGCCTGCCAGAGAGGGGTGAGGGGTCGGCCCCGGGGGTGGGGAGCGGGGCCAGGCTTGGCGGGGCTTGCCCCCAGGTTTCCCTGTGTGCTCCCACCCAGCTGGACCAGCACCTGCCGGGCGTCCTGGGTAGGCCTGGACAGAGCCCAGCATGGGGCCCTGGTGGATGAGGGGGGCAGGGGTTGAGCCACCCAGTGCTGGAGGGGTGGCAGGGTGGGGGTGGGTGACCTCAGGTACCTCCTGGGCCCCCCGAGAAGTCCCTGTGGGGCCCACTCTCTCCGCGGGAGGCCCTTACCCTGGGCCCTGACGACATTTGCCTTAATCCGTGATGGGCCTTTTCAGGGGATGTGGTCCCCGGTGGGAATGGTGCTTGGGGGTCCTTGGAGTGGTCAGCGCTGGAGAGGAAGGGCCAGGTGGGTTAGGATGGAGGGGAGGGGAGGGTCCCCAAGAAGGCCGAGGTGAGGCTGGGGGTGGGGCTGCTGGGCCGGGCAGGGTGGGGGGGTGGTGCGCAGGTGGGAGACCTACCGTGCCGGTGGTCTGGATGCTGCTGGCCCCGTGGCTCATCCCGGAGGCCACAGCTGCGGGCCAAGGGGTCCCGGGCTCCATCCCAGGCCCGGCGCGTCCGACAGGGGCGGCCTCTCACTGCAGGACGGTCCTGTGGGGGCCCTGGAGGGCGGGGTGGGAACGCCCGCACGCCCAGCTCATCAGACCGGTTGCTTTCCTGGGAGACGTGTTTTGTGTGGAAAAATCCTGGGAGACAAGTTTGTGCGGCGCCGAGTGCACCTCGAGGCACACGCCTGGCACTGGGCTGGGGCCTGCCCTGCATCTGGGGGCTCCCTGGGCCCACTGGGGCCCCACAGAGGCCAGGCCTGGCAGCCTCCAGGCCGCAGGTGGGGTCTCAAAGGGCTTGTGGGGCGGCCCTGGGCGGCAGGCCGGAGCCACAGAGGATGGAGGGCCCAGCAGGGGGGCACGGCCAGGCGACCTTCCCTGCCCCAAAGCTGAGCGGGGGGCCTCCCTGACCTCTGACCTCTGCAGCTCCCTGTTTCTGAAATCCTGGGGTCTTGGGTGTGCTCCCTCTGACCCCTGCAGGGCGGGGGGCTCTGGTCCTGGCCTGGACCGGCTACCACCACTCAGCCCCAGGCTGGGAGCCCCGTGCCCCGGCCGCCCACCTTCTGTCCACCCCAGAGCCCTCTTTCCCTGGAGCCAGTGCTTGGGGAGGGGGCGCAGGAGAATTCACGCTTAGGCTTGAGGAGGGCTTCCTGGAGGAGGTGGGTCTGTGACCAAGGGAAGATCCACCAGGGAAGGAAGAAGGCAGAGAGCGGAGCTGTCTGTGTGGCAGGGCCGGGGCCAGAGATCAGCTCCTAGCTGGGGGGCCTGGACTTTGCACTCCTCCACCTGCCTGGGCCGGGGGACCTGGGTCCTGGGAGGTCGCCTGCCCGCCCGGCCCTGGGGACCCCGCTCCCAGAAAGGTCTCTGAAGGTGGGCAAGGGACGAAGACCTGGACTGGAGGGAGGACCCCTTAGCTGGCCTCAGGGGCCGGGAGCTGGGCGCTGGGGCCTAAGGAGCAGGAGACGGGAAAGCGCCAAGATGTTACAGTCTGGGGCAGGCGGGTGGCCATGAGGGGGGCAGGCCCACAGAGGGCCCCCCCGGCGCCCGCCCACCTCCTCTGGCCGCGTCCCGCCTGCATCTCCCAGCCTCCCACGGCCTGGACTCCTCCACGGTCCTTCCTGGACCCGCCGCGGCACCACTGCCCGAGTCTGTGGGCCGGTGGCCCCCACGCCCAGCCCCCGGGGATCCCGCGTGGCACTCTTGGGACCTGGCACCCGCCGCGCCCCCGCCTCCTTCCCGCGCCTGGGCTGAGTGCACAGGTGCCCCGCGGCCCCGGCACCTCGCGTGCACCCCCACGGGCCACCCACCTGCTCCAGGACCTGTGTGCACTGGGTGCCGGTGCGGTGTGGCCAGGGCGCTGATCTGACCCCCGCGGCCACCCCGCTGCTCCCAGTGCGCCGGTGCTCAGCGGGTGGGCACCCGAGCGCCAGATGGTGGCCTCTGTCTGCTCCGGGAGGGTCTCCCCCTGCTCAACCCTTCACCTGAGTCTCTCGTGTTGTCCCACGTCCTGTCTTCCCAGGAACTGCGGGCAGCGCCGTCCTCCCCGTTCCATTTCCTCCGGGTCCACGACTCAGCTTCCTCCCTGGGCTTTCAGTGGCGGCTGCTCTTAGCTTCTGAAATTCCTAAGGTGGCCTTTATTCCTTTAACGGTTTCCTTTTTCTCTTCCATTCGCCCTCCGAGTGTTGTCAGAGTTTGATTTTCTTTGTTTTTATTGTTGATTTTTTTAAAATTATTTTTTAAAGATTTTATTTATTCGGAGAGACGCAGAGACACAGGCTGCAGGGAGCCCGATGTGGGACTGGATCCTGGGACCCCAGGGCCACGCCTTGGGCCGAAGACGGATGCTCCACCGCTGAGCCCCCTGGGAGTCCCTTAATGTTGATTTTTAAAGCAGACTTAATTTTCAGAGCAGTTTTAGGTCTACAGCAAAACCAAGAGGCAGGTGCAGAGACTTCCCCTCCCCCACCCCCTGCCCCTGCCCCCGGCCCCTGTGCCTGCCCCTGCCCCAGCCCCTGCCCCAGCCCCTACCCTGCCCCCTGCCCCTGCCCCCACCCCCGCCCCCTGCTGGGGCATCTCCCACCTGGCAGGTTGCTCAGCGAGCCTGCACAACCCCACGGGGCCCCACCACGCCCACGGTGTGCCTCAGGCTGGGGGTGGGGCTGCGCACCGTGGGCCTGGGCTCACAGGTGATGACACAGATGCGCCAGAGTATGGCACGGAGCAGCTTCCCTGCCCTGAAGCCCTCCGCCTGCCTCTCCACCCCCAGTCCTGCCCGACCCCTGGTTCCCACTGGCCTTTGTCTGGTCTTGTAGGTTTGCCTTTACGAGAACGTCCCCGGACGGAGCCACACAGCACGCAACCTCTTCAGAGCGGCTTCTTTCACTTGGCGATAAGCATTTAGGGGTGTGTGTGCGTGCGTGCGTGTGTTCTGCTCTGGGTGCTGAATACCATTCTGTGGTCTGCACAGAACTGCAGGTTACCATCGCCGGCTGAAGGGCACGCCAGCTGCTTCCAGTTTGGGGCAATTATGAGCAAAGCTGCCGTGACCCTCCGTGCGCAGGTTTTGTGCGGACACAAGTTTTCACCTCATCGGGGTAACTATCCAGGAGCGTGAGTGCTGGATTCTGGGAAGAAGTGGTTTGGTTCTGCGAGAAGCCGGCAAGCGTCTTCCAAAGTGGCTGCGCACCCTGCATGCCTGCCGCCGCTCCGCGTGTCGTCAGCGTGTGACGTCATGTCCCAGATCCGGGCTGTTTAGCAGGCGTGCGGAGGGATCGGTGTCTTGATGCTCTCATTTCCCTCGTGGGTCGTATGTGGAGCAACTTTGCATGTGCTTGTTTGCCATCTGTGCATCCTGTTCGGTGAGATGCCCGTTAAGGTCTCGGGACCATTTTTAAAATTTTTTTATTTTTAAAGATTTTATTTATTTATTCATGAAAGAGACACAGAGAGAGAGGCAGAGACACAGGCAGGGGGGAAGCAGGCCCCATGCAGGGAGCCCGATGTGGGACTCGATCCCGGGGTCTCCAGGATCACACCCTGGGCTGAAGGCGGCGCTAACTGCTGAGCCACCCAGGCTGCCCGCCTTTGCTTCTTTGTCAAAGATCAGTTGGCCACACGTATGTGGCTTCTTTCTTTCTTTTCTAGGTTTTATTTATTTATTTAACAGAGCAAGAGAGCACAGAAGGGGAGCTGCAGCAGAGGGAGAAGGAGGCTCCCAAGGAGCCGGTAGGCCGACCTGGAGCTCGACCCCAGGACCCTGAGATCACAACCTGCGCCAAAGGCGGGCGCTTCCCCGACAGAGCCTCCCAAGCGCCCGTGTGGGGCTGACCTCTCTATTCTGTTCCCTTGATCTGTCTACTTTCATCTGTATGTGGTGTTGATCGCTGTCTCTCCCCAGCCAGCCTTGAAGCCGGGCAGCGCCCTCCAACTTTGTTCTTCTCCTTCAATATCGTGTTGGCTTTTCTGGGTCTTTTTGGTTTCTTCACATAAACTTTCGAATCAATTTGTTGACATCCACAAAATCACCTGCTGCAATCGTGGTTGGGATTGCACGGACTCTACACATCAAGTTGGGAAGAGCAGGAATCATGGTAATACAGGGTCTTCCTGTTCATGAACACAGGACATTTCTCCATTTATTTAACTTTTCTTTGAGGTCGTTCATGAGTTTTTGCAGTTTTCCTCATATAGATATTCGGTGTATTTTGTTATTTTATACATAAGCTTTTTTTTTTTTTTTTTGGTTAATGTAAATGGTATCGTGTTTTGAATCTCAAGTTCTGGGGCACCTGAGTGGCTCAGGTGGTGAAGTGTTTGCCTTCCTTTCGGGCCATGATCCTGGGCCCTGGGGTTGAGCCCTGCGTCTGGCTCCCTGCAGGGAGCCTGCTTCTTTCCCTGCTTGTACTTTCTCTCTCTCTCAAAAAAATAAATAAAATACTTAAAGATTTTATTTATTCATGTGATACACACAGGCAGAGGGAGGAGCAGGCTCCCTACAGGGAGCCCGATGTGGGACTTGATCCCAAGACCCCTGGGGTCACGCCCTGAGCCAAAGGGAGACGCTCAACCTCCCTCTGAACCTCCCAGGTGCCCCTAAATTTCAAGTTCTAATTATTCATTGCTGATCTATAGGAAAGCAAGTGACTTTGGTGTATTAACTTTATATCCTGTAACTTTGCTGCAATTGCTTATTAGTTCCAGGATGGTTTGTTGTTGTTTTGCTGATTCTTTTGGATTTTTTACATAGCTGATCATCTGCAAACAAAGCCCTTTATGCGTGCATCCCTTTAATTTCCCATATGTCTAACTCTTATTTCCTTTTCTTGTCTTATTGCATTAGCTAATGTGGTTGACTCTTGAACAGCATGTGTTTGAATGGTGCAGGTCCACCTATTTGTGTTTTTTTTTTTTTTGATACAGTGCAGTACCCTAAGTGTAGTTTCTCTTCCTTGTGATTCTCTTAACATTTTCTTTTTTCCAGCTTATTTTAAAAACAGTACATAATTCATATAAAATGTGTCAAAAAATAAAAAAAATAAACAAACAATAATAACAAAATATGTGTCAACTGACAGTTTTGCGTTATTGGTGAGGCTTCCCATCACCAGTAGGCTCTTAGCCAGGTTTTGGGGGTAAAAGTTATATAGGGATTTTCGACTATGCTGGGGGTTGCTGCCCTAACCCCCCTGTATTGTTCAAGGGTCAACTGTACTTCCAGTATGACATTGAGGAGTGGTGACAGGCGTTGATCACTAATTAGAAAAAAACAATTTCAAGTGTCACCTCTGACCGTAGCCGCTGTACAGCCTGCAGGTGTTCTCTGGGACATCTGCTTCTCAGGCTTGCTTTTTCTGAGCACTGTTTACAACTGCGGGCTTGCTCAAACTTACTGTTCTCTTTCAGGGTTTAATTATCTTCTTTTTCTTTTTTGGGGGGAGGGGGCTTAATTATTTTCTACAACAGCTGCCACCAGCTAACATCCTAGACACTTTCTGTGTTGTGTCTATTGTCTGCTCCCCTCACCCTTCGCCGGAAGGTAAAGTTCCAAGAGGGCCAATTCTTGTCTCTCGTGTTCACTTCTTTTCCCTTCATGCTTAACTGCTCAACATGTACTGTGTGCTCAATAAATAATTGTTAAAATGGGTTAATAAATTATGGCGTATGTATAATTCAGATTAAATGGGGTTTCGCTTGAAATCTCCTCCTGCTTCCTGACATAATTTCTCTGAGGTGTTTGCTTCACCTGCCTGTTGTTGACGTTTCTCTTCTCTCCTCTTCTCCCTTTTGGAGAATGTATTTCTGCAGCCAGCACTAGTTTTCTTGTTATGAAAAAGAGAAGATGCCATCTGAGCTCACACTGGGGGAGAGGAGGGCAGCATGAACGAAGGGCCCTGGTAGCTTCCGAGCAGGGATGAGGCGGGTGAGCTGTGCCTGCTGCCCTGTAGGCACTTGTGCTCTCTGGACCAGCAGCACCTGTTGTGAAGCTGGTCACAGGTGACTTAGTGTCCACAAGCATCTGCTGGCCACTCTGCTCAGCGGTGGCAGGGCTGAATGTCCCTTCCAGCAGGGTCATTTCTAGAATCTTCTCAGGGCCAGACGGTGGTGTCCATCTGGTTCTTCTCTCCCTGGGATCCTTCCTGCTGCCCCGTGTTCATGGCGAGGTACGACCTGAGATAACACCTTGGGTCAACCTCACGAGGACTGTTTGGGCTGCTGGGTTGGACGGCCTTCCCACTGAATGTGAACGAGGAAGAATCACAGCCCCAAAGGCATCCAGGCCCCAATCCCTGAAACCTGTGACCGTCACCTTACGTGGCAAGAAGGACTCTGCAGATGTGGTTACATAAAGAATACTGATCGAGATGGGAGATTATCCTGGTGAACGCGTAGTCATAGGTGTCCTCACGGGACGGAGTTAGGAGGGTCGGGGGAAGATGCGACAATGGAAGCAGAGGGGAGACGCCGGGAGCTCTGGAGTGGCCAGTGTGAAAACAGCAAGCTGCTAGCTTGAGGGCAGAGGAAGAAGCCCTGAGCCCAGAACCCAAGCAGCCTCTCAGTGTGCTGAGGGTGAAGCCGGTTTGATCTTAAGGCCTCCAGGAGCTCGAGCCTGTAGAGACCTTGGCTTTAGGACCTCAGATCCCCAGAACTATGAGACGTTCTCTGCTGTCTGTGCTGGCCACAGAGATCTCCTACAGGCAGAGCACCAGCCTCCCTCCTGGGGCTGGGACCCAGCTTCTGACCACTGACACCCCCAGGAGGAGCCAGGCCTCGACAGCATCTCCACTTGTCAGTACTCACCCGGAGCGCCCAGAGCCTGAACTCCCACTTACGTGAACAGAAGTCAGATCAGCTCCCCTCCCCCCACCACGGTGTCAACCAGCTTGAGGGGGGTTTTCTGCTTCCGGCAGCTCAGCTGAGTGCTGCCCCCAGCGTGGTCCTAGGGCCCTGCCCGTTCACCTTCCCCTCCTGGGACAACAGGGTTGGCACTGACACGCAAGTTCTGTTTTCAAAAGGGAGGGCAGTGCAGTGGTCAAGTGCTCCTTCCCGGGAGGTGCCAAGGCCGTGCCCCTGCCCGAGGCCGCGTGCCTCCACCGCACCGGAGGGGGGAGGAGATCAGCCCACCTCCAGAGCCGAGGCTCCTGAGCGTGACAGGGGGCGCAGGGGGTGGTGTGGCGGCTGCAGCCGTGTGCAGGCCCTCGGGGCAGGGGCCCCGAGTACCCGAGGCCGGCGGGCTCCCTGCCGTCGCCGGGCATCGCCTCTGCCCTCCTGACACAACCAGGCAGAGGACCAGTCAGAACTAAAAAAAATATTTCATTTCATTCTGAATAAAAAACGGAACAGACATAACTCTTGGAAATCCTGAAAACAATGTCGTCGCTACGGCAAAATTTCACAGAAATCATCGCACAGGGTGTGGAGACCGGCGGGCCCCACGCAGCTGTGAAGGCTGCCTCGCGGCGAGGGGCGCGGGGTGGCCGCGCGGGCCAGGCACGGTGGTGGCGGTGCCCTGCGAGGGGCCCTGTGTCGCCCCGGACCAGGCCCGGGGCCCGGCCCCCAGCCGCCACCTCGGGGCGCAGCCAGGCGGGCGGCCTGGTCACGGGCCCCCCCCGCGGGAGCCCTTCCGGCTGCGCGTGCCCCACATGCCCCGCTTGGAGTGGTAGTGGTGGTAGAAATTCCTCAGTCGGAGCCGCTCCACCTCCAGCCCTGCCTGCAGGACCCTGGGCAGAAAGGGGTGTCAGGAGCTGGGGCGGGGTGGCAGCGCTGCCCCCGAGCCTGTAGGATCTGGGGGGTCAGGGCTCCCACCGCGTTGGGACCTGGTAGCGATGGGGGCCCAGGGCACCACAGGGGCGGCGCAGTCTGGGGACAGAGTCTGTAGGGCCCTGAAGTAGGAAGGGGCTTGGGGACTCAGAGTGGGGTCAAAGGGTCTCTCCTCGGGCAGAGACCAAGCAGGAGGACATGGTCCCCGCAGCCAAGAGGATCCCCCGGGCTTCATCTTCCCCACTCAGGGGAAACTATGGAAGCGTCCTTGGTCTCCCCGAGGGCTGGGGAGGCGCTCACCTGTCTAGGAGCTCCCAGTCCTCACCCCCCCACTGGTCGCGGAACTCCTCGGTGTTCATGCCTCCAACCCGGTCAAAGTCTGACTTGTAGATCCCGAAGAGGCCGAAGCCATTCACCTCCCAGTAACCTGGGCAGGAAGGTGCCTCTCAGACCCCTGGCCCGGCGAGCCTTCCTCCCCAGCCGTGGGAGTGGGTCTGGGACAGGGTCCCACGTCGGAGCGGCTCCTGGGGGGCACCCATCCGCGGAGCTTGTGACTAGGGTGCTGGAGGAGGCTCCTGGGGGTCAGGCGTGACCTTGGAGGTTCTGGGGGGACCTGGGCACCAGGAGGGGCACTGACGGGCCCAGGCCTGCCTCCGGGGCCTCAATTTTACCCTGGCGCAGGTGGCAGCCCTAGTGCTCTGGGGCCGCCCAGGGCATTACCGTGCGGGTCCCCCGGAGAGCTCCCGCAGCCCAGGCGCATGACCACGGGCGCGAAGGCCAGCTTGCCCTCCACACAGTGCTTGCGGATGCCGTCCAGGATGTTCGGCGGGAAGTGGATGTGCAGGTCGCACAGGAAGACGATGCTGCTGGCGTCCTGGAGGTGAAGGTCACGGAGGTCATGGAGGTCCCGCGGTGCCGTCCCCCCAGGCCCGGCCCTCTCTCGGCTCCCCGCCCGCGCGTCCCTCCCACGCACCGCCACGGCGTCCACGCCAGCTTGCAAGCCCGCGGAGCGCTCGAAGTTTCCGGTTCGCCTCAGGTACTGGTACCTGGGGGGGGATGAAGGGACGAGGGACAGCGGGCGGGAAGTCACAGGCGTGGCCCCGGGGCGCAGAGGGAACCCTGCGGCCCCCAGGAGGCGGGGGTGCGGGCATGGTTACCGGGGCAGGCGGGCGGCGCGCAGGGCCCGCTCCACATCCATGTCCTCGCTCTCGAAGTCCACCAGGATGACACTGAAGTGCGAGTCCCCGGTGCGGGCGTGCAGGGCGGCCATGTCCGCCAGGAACTGTGCCACCCAGCGTGCCTGGTTCTTCACTGGGGGAGGACGGGCCTGAGTCCACCCCAAGCGGCCTCTGCTCACCAGGCGCCCCCGTCCTGGAGCCGCCCCCCCCCCCCCCCGCAACTGGGCTCCCTCACCAGGCCCCACCCCCCCCACCTGGGCTCCCTCACCAGGCCCCGCTCCCCCGCCCACCTGGGCTTCCTCACCAGGCCACCCCCCCTGCCCCAGCGCACCTGGCACGATGAAGTGCACTGTCACGTCCTGGCGCCAGGCCAGGTGCAGCGGCCGGCAGAGCTCGGGGCGGCCGTCGGGGCGCGTGGGGGCGGGCTCGGGGCTTGGCGCGTCGGGCTCGGCGTCGGTGTCCCCATCCCCGGCATGCGCCCCGGGCAGCCGCAGGAACACGTACTCCGACAGGCGCCGGCGGCCACCCCCGCGCTCCTGCAGCTCCAGCTCCAGCAGGAAGCGGCTGCCGCGGGCCGAGTCTCGGCGCTTCTCCACGTTCACGATGCGCAGGAGCGCGAAGCGCCTGGGAAGCCGAGCGGCCTGGGTCAGCGCCCTTGGCCTGGGGGCGGGTGGTCCCCCCTCTGCTCGGTGACCCCCCCAGGCGACCGGGCTCCCTGCACCCTGGGGCCCGCCAGGGAGCTGGAGAAGGCAGGCCACGCGGAGCGCCTCTGTCCGGCGGGGGCAGCCCCGTCCGCCCTCCCCGCCACCCGGCCTCCCCAGTGGACCCGTTCCTCTAGGACGCGCTCAGGGGCTTCAGGGCCCCCAGCAGCCGCAGGACGAGGTCGAGGTCTTCAGGTGGCTTCGGAGGACCGCGAGCAGATCCTAAGTTGCCCTCCACGTGCCCTCATGCGGGCTGAGCCCCTTCCTGGTGCCCGCGTTTCTGCGCGGAGCCTCCAACCGGCTCCTGGTGCACGCCTGCCGCTCGGAGGCCCCGAGAACGTGCCTGGGCCTGCCCCTGCCCCACTGAGTGTCCTTTGTCCCCTGCCCTGCCTTCAAGCAGAGGCTGCTCACCCCGGGAAAACGGGCTCCTGCCCTGCTGCTCCCTCCTGCCTGTCCTCCCTGCGCAGGCAGTGCCCCTCACCATGGTGCCTACCTGTGTGACCCCCGAGGGGTGCCCACCTGCCCTCCCTGCGAGCTCTCCCCAGCATCAGGGACGTTCTGCTGCAGACGCCCCGGGTCTACCCACACCCTCGGTCCTGGGGCCACCCGTCCGCGGCTCTCGGGAAGCTGAGGGACCCCAGAAGCCGAGCCCCACCCGCCCACGCCGTCCGTCCCATCACGGCCTGTCAGTCCCATCACGGCCTGTCACTCGTGGCTCCTCTGGGCTTCCCATCCTGTCTACTCCTCTTCAAGGCAGGGAGACGCCGGTCTCCAACCCAAACAGGTCGAACCCCTGTCCTGCCCAGAACCTTGTAATGCAAGCAAGAAAGAGGGGGTGCTGGGCAGGTTGCTCCAGGCCCACAGTGGCCCCTCCTCTGGCCTCTGCATCCTCCGGCCCCCCTGCCTTTGCCTGCCGTGGCTAGCTGGACAGATCCTGCTCCTCCTTCAGGGCTCACACGGCTCAGAACTTTCCAGGGTCTTCTGGGGGCCCAGATGGGGCCTCCCACTCTCCACAGCACTACCTATGAGGGGGTGGGAATGGGGGTGGGGGTGGAGACAGGCCTGGGGGAGACCAGAAGGACAGGAACGGGCAGGAGCGCTGGGTCCTTCCCTGGAGTCAGAGGGAGACCCGCTTGGAAGACCCAGTGGCACGGTGCCAGGAGAGGAGGGGTCCGGGGACTCTGGGCTTGACCTTTGGCTGTGTCTGTCCCTCGAGGACAGACCCAGCTGGCTCAGACTGGTTCTTGGGTTCAGGCCCAAGGTGAGGGTGGGGTCTGGAGGTGCAGGACAGGGGAGCCGGTCCTGGGTGTGTGTGGGGGGGTTAAGCTTCTAACAGTGGACAGGTAACCTGCATCATAAGCAGCCCCAGAGAAGACAGGCAGACAAGACTCTGCCCCAGGGAGTGTGTGCGCCACTCCCGGAGCCCATGCGCCACTCCCGGAGCCCATCACCCCCGGTATGAAGGCTCCCAGAGACCAGGGCCTGCCCTCCCCTGTGCCCCCTCTCTGCACACCCAGCAGGGCTCCCCTCCCCTAAGCCCCCTCCCCCCCTTCCCTGGATCCCCCTCTCTGCACCCACCAGGGCCTGCCCTCCCCTGGCCCCTCTCCACACACCCAGCAGGGCTCCCCTCCCCCGTGCCCCCTCTCCCCCTTCCCTGCGCCCTCTCTCCCCCTCTCCTGCACCCCCTCTCCGCACACCCACCAGGGCCTCCCTTCCCCTGCGCCCCCTTGCCCCCTCCCCCTTGCCCCCTCCCCCGCACCCGCCGTGGCGCGCGTTCAGCCGCTCCATGTACTGAGCCACCACGTCCACGGCCTCGGCCTCGGGCAGCTGCAGGTTCCCCGACACGTTGCAGCGCAGGTCGTTCCAGTCGGAGCGCAGCAGCTCGAAGTCCACGGCGCCCACGCTGAACGTGCGCTGCCAGTCAATGGCGTCCTCGCGCCAGCGGCCGCGCGGGGGCCCCGCCGCCTCGTCGCTGTCCTCGGCGCCCGGGGCCCCGTCCTCGTCCGCCTCCTCCTCCTCCTGCTCGTCCTCCCCAGGCAGCTGCGGCCCGGACACCTGGGACAAGCTCAGGAAGGAAGTCACGGGCTGTGCTTCAGACGTCGAGTTCAAGCCCGCGGTGGGCGCGGCGAGGGCGGGCACGCGCGCCTGGCCTTCCCGGCTGCCCCGCGTGGCCTGCGCCTGGGCGGGGGTCCGCGTCTGCGCGGCCTGGGGGCGGCCGGTCCTGCGGCCTGGAGGCCGGGGCCCAGGCCGGGGCGGCCGGGGGGGCGCCCGCAGCTGCATGCGGGGGAGCGGCCGGGGGCGGAGGAAGCCGCCGGGGAAGGGCGGCCGCGGGGGGCTGCGCAGGCCCAGGTGCGCCAGGGCCCGAGGGGGCGCGCGCGGTCCGGGGCGCACGCGGGTCACGTACACCTTGGGCGGCGCGGGCGCGGCTCGGGGGCGCGGGGCGCGGCCCAGCAGCAGGGGCGGGGGGCGCGCGGCCCAGCTCAGCGCCCGGGAGCGCCTGGGGCTCGGCGGGGTGGGGGCCGCGGCCGAGGGGAGGCGGCCGCCGCGTGGGGGGGACGCCTCCGTGGGCTCCAGACTGTCCAGCAGCTCCCCCTCGTCCTCGTCGTCCAGGAGGTCTGCGGGAGGCACGGGTGAGCCGCCGGCCCCGGGGGCGGGGCGGGGGGGGGCGCAGGCTGGGGGCACCGGGGCGCCTGCCTCACCATCCGGGTTGAGAAAGAGGAAGGCCCGGCGCTGCACGTCGTCCTCCTCGTCCTCCTCGCCCTCCTCCTTGTCCATCTTCATGTACTTATAGAACCCGAACCTGCGGGGGGGCGGGGCATCAGCGCGGACCCTGCCCACCGCCCCTCCGGTGCGCCCCCCACCCCCCCACCCCCCACCCACCTCTCCAGGTACAGCGGCGACTCCCGGTAGAAGCATTTGTTTTCAGTCTCCATGTGAGTGAGGCGCGTGTGGTCGTTGGGGTAGACGAAGGACAGGTACACCTGCGGGCGGGGCGCAGGGCTCAGGGGACCCCGGGAGGCGGCCTGGGTCCCGGGGGCTCTCGGGCACTTACAAACTGCAGGCCCTGGTATCTCGCAATGGGAAAGTCCTTGACCACGTAGGTGGGGGCGTAGGCGCAGGGCTCCAGCACATTCTCCAGGCTGGAAGGCTCCACCCGGGGCGCTGTGGGGGCGTGGCCACAGCGTGAGTGGCAGGCTGCGCTCTGCCCTCCAAGCCCCGCCCCCGCCCTCCAAGCCCCGCCCCGCCCTCCAAGCCCCGCCCCCTGGACTGGGGGTTCCCCGGCTCACTGAGGAAGAAGGTGTCTCGGGGGTCTGGGCGCAGCATGTCAGCTCTGGGCTCCTCCTGCGGCAGGTGCCCCCCCACGTGGCTAGCTGGAGACTGGGGCACGTGTGCTACATGGTCCATCTTCAGGGATGATTCATCTGGGGGCACAGAGAGGCACGGGGGTCCCCGGAGTGCCCAGAGACCACTCCTCAGCTCTCCGCACCCGCATCCAGAGCCCCCCTCCCCACCGAGGCACTGGGCCCCTCACCTGTGTACAGGGAGATGTGAGCAGAGCCGATGACCTCAAACTTCAGGCCCGGCAAGAAGGCTCGCCACTGGGGGAGGGAGAGAGCGGTCAGGACCAAGGTGTGGGGTGAGGACGGTTACAGCTTCAAAGGAATGGGTCTTCTCTGATGTGGGCATGGGACCTAGTCGGGACAGCCCCTTCAAGGGTGCAGGGAATCCGGAGGGTGGATGGGAGGCAGGTAAAGATCCCCTCCTCTTGCTCCCTCCAGGCCCCTCCTGATGTCCCTGGCACCCCCCTGTGGCCTGCTTCCCCATTCTGCAGCCGCGGCTCTCCTAGAGGTCACCGCGGACCCTCCCAGGGCCCGCACACACACCCCTCACGAGACCAGGGTCCCCCTCTGTCCCCCAGTCTCGTCTGCAGGCTCTGTCCCTCCTCCCTCCTCCCTCCTTCCAGGCTGGACTTCCCAGGAGCTGTTCCAGGGCCTCTTCCCTTCCCAGCTCGTCCTCGGCTTCCACGAGGTCACCCCACTCCGTGCCAGCTGGGCTGGGGTGATGCCTGTCACATATGCTGGACACAGGCGACCTCCCACGGGCTGCGCTGAGCACCCCCATCCCACTCTAGTCATTACCCCACATGCAGCCAGATCGGGCCCTCTGTCCTGTGCACCCCTGCCCCCCCTCCTTTCCCACCTCCCTGGTTCAGGGACTGCACAAGACATCCCTCCCCCGGGCTCCAGGGCTGAAGGGGCTTTCCTGGAATGTAAACCCAATAACCAGGTCCTCAGGACAAAGCCAGAGCTGTCCCCACCCCCCGCCCCCTGGAGTTCTGGAGGAATGCTGGGTGTTGCCATCCTCTGCCTTTCTGAGATCTGGAATTCACCCCATGCAGCCCGTCCCAAATTCTCTCCTGAAGAGGACATACCCCCGTGAACGTGTCATCTCTCAAGACTACTCAAGCCCCACTTCCTCCACGAAGCCTCTCCAAGCAGGCGGGGGCCGTCCCTGGGGGTCTGCTTTGCCAACTGGACGGGAACATGGCGGGGGTGGGGGGAAGGGTCCGCACCACTGCCCTTTGGGGACTGCTAGGAGCAGGGAGGGCAGGGGCAGGGAGGCGATGCTCTAGGAGGCCACGGAGGGCAAGTCACACTCACGCCCACTTCCACATGGTCCGAGCCTCGGTCATCCTGTTTGTGCAGCAGCTCAAAGTAGTACCTTCGGGAGGCCATGAGCCTGGGGACATGAGGAGTCAGGGGGACATGTGGCCACCGTGTCCCAAGAACAGGGAGCCCAGAGATGGGGCACTCCGGGATGGCCCCCAGCGCTGTCTGGCCAGGACAGCACGAGGGCAGTGGTTTCAGGTGTGCTGTGTGTGCTAACGTGTGCTCACTCATGCGCACGCCCCCCCAGGCACTCACCGCTTGGGTTTGGACACCTGGGAGCTGAACTTGGTGAATTCTCCAGGTGCCGTCCACTCTGAGCCGGTCTGGGGAGCGATACAGAGGGGGTGGGGGGTGGGGGGTTCACCCTCTCCTTGGGGGCACCAGCCTCATCCAGTCCCCGTCCCTCAGAAGCTGGAGGTGACGGAGGTGGCAGGAGGCCCGCTGAAGACAGACGGGCGTGTGGGTGCAGGGCTAGGGCGGGCATGCTGTGGGGTCCAGGGTACCTTGCCCACGTAGGCCACCAGCTGGGCGCCCGCCGGGCTCTCGTCTGGGCTCAGCCAGAACTCAGAGTTGTCATCTGAAGCCACAGAGAACTGGACGTCTCCTAGGCCACAGGACAGGGACTCAGGGGGGCGTGCGGCCCTTCTGACCCCCTCCCCGGCACACCCCCACCCTCGCACCATCTCTCGCTGGGTGGATGAAGCCGAAAATCCGTAGTCCGTAGTTCTTCCACTTGGGGGACACAGCCAACTTCTTGACGGTGGTGCGGGTCTAGGGGCAGGGGCCTGTGACGTCAAAGCGCCCGCATGCCCTCCGCACGCCGCATGCCCTCCCCACGTGGGGGTGCGCCCTGCCCCCAGCACTCACGTGGGGGAAGAGCGGGAAGTGCAGGTTCCTCCTCAGATGGCCTACGGCGCCTCCACACCAGTCCTCAAAGACGTGCAGGTTCGCCTGCCCCTTGTACTGCGGGGCGGGAGGGGGCCTTACCTTGGGCAAAGTCCCCCCCCAGCGTGCCCCCGCAGCCCCACAAGCCGAGAAGCGCTCACCTCTTCCCACCACGGGGGCACCTGATGAGTGAGGTTCAGAGGGGGCGGTTTTCTGGCCCCTGCAGGGAACGGCAGGTTTGGGTCCCGGCCTTCAGACTCCAGGAGAGAAAAGGCACCGGGGTCAACGGGGTCAACGCTGAGACACGGAGGGCAGGTAGGGGTCACACAAGCACACACAGCCCGACACAAACAGCACAAGGACTGCCCTGCACGCCGCCAGCTGGAAAGCCCCAAGTCCACCGTCCCCCAGGCGACACGTCCTGACAGCCCCAACATGCCTGCCAGCCGCACCCTGGGCCAGCCTGCGAGGCACCACCTGCATCCGCACGGACGGAACTCGGGCCAGGCCACACGGGTGCCAGCCAGCCGCACCCCTGCATCCACACACCAGCCCGTGCGTGGCCTCGGGGCCTGGGCCCGGCGCAGCACATTCTTGCCCGCGGCCCCGCTCACCACCTGCTCCTCCTCTCGGCTCTCGCTGGAGTCCTCTGCCCTGTGCGTGGACAGCGCAGCACGGACGCCCCTGCCCTCGGTCACTCCGCTCAGCTTCTCACCGTCTGTGGGCGGCACGTGGGGCATCATGGGGCACAGCCCCCGCTGCCGGGGTCCGACGGGGGCACCGGCGCCTCCCGCTGTGGCCCCTCCGCGTCAGCTGCTCCCGGTACCCGCCGCCCGGTCGCTGTGCAGTTGCTCCCTGCCGGGCCCCCTCCACACCTCTGCGGGCAGGCAGCCCCTGTCAAGCCCACGCCAGGTCCAAAGGTCCACACTCATCTGGCCGCCCCACCGGGCCGTGTCCCCAGCAAGGCCCCCAGCTCTACCGCGCTGCACCCTCAGCTCTTGTCCCTCGTGGGGTTTTGTGCCCCCCCTGTCCCCCCCACCGTGTGCCAAGGGTCAGTGCCGGGCCTTGCTGTTGGGACAGCCGGCGCTTGTGCCGTAAGGTGAGGCCAGGCCCGGCTCATGGCACAGGTGCCACGTGCCGCCCTTGAGTGGGGGTTTGGGACCAAAGGAGCCCTGACCAGTCTGGACAGAAGGGGGTTGCACACGCTGGTCTGGCTGTGGAGGCCTGGGCCAGCGGGACTCTGGAGGGAGACTGTCCCCCGGGGGACCCCTTCCTAGGTCTGTCCGTGGACCCCCCACGCCCTAGCCTGCGGCAGACCACGTCCAGGCCCCCAACTCCCTCAGATTCCCGGACCTCTTGCCCGAGCTATGGACCTGAACGTCCCGCGCTGTCCCCTGGGTGGTGGGGGTGGGTGCCACACCCCAGGACCTGAGGCTCTGAAGGGAGGCTTTACTGTACCCCACCTCTGCCTCTCCTGGCGCTCCCACCCAGAGCTCCCCCATCCGGGAGCCCAGCCTCTGCTCCAGGGAGAGCCTGGTTTCAACCCCCCTGGCCTTCCTTCGAGCCAGCCCCGGGAGCTGGATTCCTGTGTGGACACATGGCCTGAGCCCCCTCTCCGGGACAGGGCAGCTGCCCTTGGTCTCCGGCCTGTGGGTGCCCGTGGTGCCTGCCCACTTGCTCCTCCTGGGTTCCTCCCTCGCCACCCTCTGTCCAGCTGGGAGATGAGCCCCTAAGAGGCTTAGGGCCAAATCCCCACAGCGTGGCCCCGATGCTCCCTGCCCACCAAGCTCAGTCCATGGGTATTAGGGGCCTTCGGCGGTGCGGTCCCAGCCCAGGCTGCCGCCACCGTCCCTACACCAGGGAAGTAGCCCCCCTGCCCCTCTCCAACGCTGCCTCCCAGTTGTCAGTGAACATAGCACTGACCCCAACACTTGAAAAGGCCCCAGGCACATCTAGCTGCTCGGCTTCTCACAAGCCCTGCCCCCGGGGGAGCCCAAGGCTGGCCAGAGGGGGGGCTGGCCAGAGCTGAGACCCGAGGGCGCCGGCCGTTTCTGGAAGGTGCCACGTGGGAGTCTGACCTTCCAGGACCCGGAGCGGCTCCTGCTCACCCAGGAGTAGCGAGGGCAGTCTGGCCAGTGTCCCAGCCTCTCTGCTGGGGGAGCTGAGGGCAGACAGGGACTCAGAAATGGGGTTCCCACCCCCCCACCCCCTCCCGGTTGCTGAGCTAGACTCCCCAGCTGCTCAGGAAGTCAAGTTGGGGAGGACTGTGGTCGCTTGAGAAGCCACAGAGGTGGCTGGGGAAGGGAGGCCGGTCTTGTTCTGTGTCACCGGGTCACGCTCTGGGGTCTTGCCTTGTTTGCTGATAGCTGGGGGAGGGGGGCCTCTTTTAGGGACTCAGCCTCTCAAGAGTGGTGGCTGTGAGGTGTGTAGACTCAGGGGGTTGGGACAAGCTCCAGGCTCTGGGCCTGGAAGATCTGGGGGGCCCGGTGTCTAGGCACAGGAGGGGTGGCCGTGGCTTCGGCAGCTGGGAGGCAGGAGTGGGAACAGGGAGGCTTGGACTCCTGGGTGGAGAGCGCCCTGCTGCTGTGAGCCATGGCCATGGGCCTGAGTCTTCAGGAAGCAAGACTCCGTCTCTCGCCTCCCGTCCTAAGGACGCCCAGCACCCTGCCTCCTTAAGGGTTGGGGCAGTCTGCCCCGGGATGTGTGTGGGGGGTCACGCCTGCCCCGAGGTCCTTCCCTCTCCTGTCCCCCCGCCCTGCCCAGGTTCCAGGCTCTCTGCTTCTCCTCTCCCCACCGGCTTTTCAGTCCCAGCTTTTCAGTCCCAGTCCCATTCCTCCAGGTGTGTCACCACCTTCAAGAGGCCATCGCATCCCCCGAAGCATCCCCTGAGCTGCAGGAGCCCAGGAGCCCGACCCTCCCCTGCTGTCTCTCCCAACACTCCCCAGGGCCTGACTTGTTTTGTGGGTTCACTGTCCCCACTGGAGTGTGAGCTGGAGGAGCCTGGGAAAGTTCACTCCAGGCAGTTTAGGGGTCCCCAGGCTGGATCCCCGTCTCCCTGCTTCCCCTCTGCACAAAAGCATCTCAGGCCCCTGTGAGAGGTTTCCCTGGGGCATCCCGGCCAGGACGGCCCTACAGTGGCCCTACAGCGCCAGTCAGCTCCCTCCAAGCCCCTCCCCCCCCCCCCCCCCGCCCTCTCCCGGGCAGATGGGTAGACTGAGGCTCCGCTAAGGGGGCGAGGGGCGGACCTGCCAGGCCTTCTCGAAAATCCCAGCCTGCGGGGCCTGGGGGCGGGGCCTCCCAGAGCCCTCGGGAAACCCCGTCGCTCCTGGCTCCGGGTCGGATCCCCGAGTCCGCCTAGGTGGGGGGACGCTCCCCGGGAGGGTCGCGCGCGTCACTGCTGACGTCACTGGGCTCCTGGCCCGGCCGAGCCGCGCCCCCCGCCCCCCGGCGCCCCCTCCCTACCTCGCCCGTAGCCCAGCCGCTGGCGCAGCGCGCGGCCCTGGCGCACCAGGCTCAGGTGCACGTACGTGAGCCACGCGGCGCAGGTGAGCAGCAGCAGCAGCAGCAGCAGCTTGATCTGCTTGCGGACCTTCTTCACCGGGAACCACGGCATCGCGCCGTCCCCGCCCCGCCTGGGGCGTGCTCAGCGGCGCCGCTGCGGCCCCCAGTTCCCGCGCGCCCCGTGCCGCGGCTCCCGGCCCCGCATGGCCCTTTGTCCGCCGCCCGCGGCCACTCGGCGCGGCCGCGACCCCGGGCTGCCCTCGGCCGCGGGCCCGGGTGGGCGGCGGAGCGGCTCCGGCGGTGCCCCCGCCCGGCCCCGCCCGGCCGCTCGGCTCCACGCTCCTGGGGGCCGCGGCGGGACCGAGCAGCATCCACGCTGCGGTGCTACCCACCGTGAAACGGGCCCGGCCGCCGCGCGGCGCCAGCCAACCGGGGCCCGGGCAGCCCGCGGGGAGCCAATCCGCGGCGCGGGGGGCGGGGCCGCCGGGGTAGGGTGTGCCCGCCGCTCGTCTCCACGCAACGCGCGCGCATCCACCTGGGCGCGCGGCGCGGGGGCGCGGGGGGCGCGGGGGGCGCGGGGGTGCAGGGGGCGGGGGCGCTGGGGCCCGGGGGTCCTGGGGCGCAGGAGTCTGGGGGCGCGGGGGCGCGGGGACCCGGGGGCGTAGGGGTCCGGGGGCGCAGGGGGGCGCGGGGGCGTAGGGGTCCGGGGGCGCGGGGGTCCGGGGGCGCAGGGGGGCGCAGGGACTCGGTGCAGGGGCGCGGGAGTCCGGGGTCGTGGGGGCGCGGGGACCCGGGAACCCAGGGGCGGAGGCCAGGGGTGCAGGGGGGCGGGCGTGGGGACGGGAGAGGTAGAGGGCCAGACCTGGTGGCTGGCCGTGGGTGCAGAGTCCCCCCGAGGGGCACGCGGGGGAAGCGGAGCTGCAGAGGCCTGGGGGAGCGGGCGTGTGGGGATGGAAGCGCGGGCTATGGGGTGGGGACACAGGGAGCAGAGGACTCCAGAGAGGAAGCAGGGGACACCAGGGCCTCAGGGGATGGGGGGAAAGCTGCCCAAAGGCTGCAGCCTGGTCTTGGAGTCGAAGCAAGGCTCTGGAAAATAGAGCAACCCGGAAGGACTGGGGCTCAAAGGACTGAAAAGGGGAAGGGAATTTTGGGGAGACACAGGTGGTAGGTGATGGTGGTGGGTGAGTGGGCAGGATGGGTGGGGGGCTTGCGAGGGAGTGAGACGTGGGAAGTTCTCAGAAGCACATGGCTTCATCCTGGGGGGCCAGGCCTTTCCTGGCCCAGGTGGATGGGCAGCAGAGGGCAAGGGGGTGGCCTCCGGTGACGACAGAGTCGAGGTGGAGAGCTGTGCAGGCGGCCGGGCAGGACGCAAGGGGGGTGCATGGCAAATCTCTTCCACTTCCACTTGGGACGTGAGGGCTGGGCCCTGGGGTGCCGCTGCCACAGGGCTGGGGTGGGAGGCCGAGTGGGTGGATGATGGGCTTTGCCCCTTCCTCCCTCTGTCCCCCCCCAGCCACCAACCTCAACCTTCTCTCTTTATTGCTTCCTCTGTGTGTCCCAGCTTCATGTCACTGCGAACCACAGCAGGCCAGCGTGAGTGCTGTGAGGCAGCTGGTGGGTCCGTGGATTCTGTGGGTCAGGGCGTTAGGGCCCCACAGCCTGTCCTTGCTTTATGATGTGGTTGGCCTCAGGGGGAAGGAATAGATGCCGCCGTGACCCTGCCGGCAGAGCCGGGCCGGCTGCATTCTTGTGAGGTGCTCAGCCCGCAGGTCACCCAGGGCGCCTGCATGCGGCCTCTGGAACCCCGAGGGCAAAGCGCCTGTTGGGTCCCTGCCTGTTGGTTATGCCACAGGCTGTCACGCGCCACCCAGGTTTCAGAGGAGGGACGTGGACCCCACTGCGTCCTGGACACATTGTGCAGGAAGTTGCAGTCTGGCTGTGACATGCTGCACTGTCCTTGTGTCCTTCCCTGTTAGCTGCAGGGCCTAGAATCAAGCAGACCACATCCCACTGTCCTGGTGTCCTGTCCCTGATGCTGTGAACGATGCCGCCCTCCAAACCTCATCACCCCCCTGCCCCGTTCCTGTCCTGCCCTCTTCCAGTCCACTTTTCATATTTATCTGCACACATTAAACAGACCAAATCGCCCGTGTTGTGAACATCAGCATCAGTGAGCTACGTTTCTCGGCTCTTCTCCAAACCGCGTGTGTCCATGCCCGCTGGCAGGCGAGTGCAGCGGCCTTCGGGAGGCAGCAGGGCCGCGGCGCGGGTGCTGCTGCTCGCATGGGGCCGGCCAGGGCTGTGAGGACGGATGCATGCAGCCCGGACCATGAGGCGGCCTGGACCGACTGCAGAACCTCCTGGAGCCCGGGCTTTGCCGGCCGAGGTGCTGCAATAGCTCGGGCAGAGGACAGTTGCTTTCTGCTCCGCACTTCTGTCCGCGTGATGTCACCTGTGTAACAGGCCAGCGTGAGGTCCGTGGAGAGGAAAAGCCGTCCAGGTCCCCAGGGGCAGCCCTGGGTAGTGAAACCGGGGCAGGAGCAGCGGGTGCTTGGAGGCCCTGCCTGGCCAGGCTCACAGTGCGCTGTTGGCCTCTGATAGGAAGGGGCGAGTCGCCACACCGCTTGTTTCCGGTTCTCCTCAGTGGCACTGATCTCTGCACTCGCCCTGCAGGTGCCTCACTGCTCTTGCTGGACGACTTTCCCCGGGAGGGGGTGGTTCTGGGGTTGCAGTGGCCTTCCCCCCGTAACCACCCCCACCCCAGGGGCCAGGAAACCAGCCTGGGCTTCTGCTAGCCGCCAGTTATGTATTCGGCAATGGGGTGCTAGCCAGGTAGGTTCAGGGACCCTCTGGACCCACGGTGAGACGGACGTGACCAGAGCATCGTCGGTCACTTACCCTCTGGAAGCCGCTGCCCTCACTGGTGCTCACGGGGCCATTATGGGTCTCAGGAATCAACGTCGGCTCAGGGCCAGTGTCCCCGAAAAGCCTGGGATTTCTTCTTTCCCATCACAGCCCCATGGTAAGTGGCTCTGCATCCGGGGGCTTGGGGTCTGTGCACTGGTGTAAACCCGGGAGTTGGTGGGAGCCCAGGGCTTTGGATCACAGCGATTCAAGTACAACCTTTCGTGTGGACCGGATGCTGGCATCCCCTAGGTCCATGTGTTGAAGCCCTAATCCCCAGTGTGATGGCATTTGGAGATGGGATTGGGGGAGGAGGTTAGGATCAGAGGAGGTCGTGTCGGGGGGCTCTGGCCTTAGGGGATCATGTGCTAATAGGAAGAGACCGCAGGCGCCTCGCTCTCCCTCCACACACACGCACATGCACCGAGGAGAGGTCGCGTGCGCCGAGGTGCTGGCACCCGACAGCGTGGAGCCCGGCAACTCCCGCCAGAACCCCAGCGCCGGTGCCCCGGCCGGGGACATCCAGCCTCCGGAATGGAGCAAACACCCCTGTCACCAGGTGCCGTGGCCCGTGGCATTTCATTCCCTTGTACTCCCCGTGTCATGTTGAGAGCTTTTCTGCTTCTACCATCAAGGGACACTCAGCCCCGGGGTTTCCAGGATTTCTGCAGGTCAAGCATCCTGGCTGTGCGTTGGCCCCACAGTGACCGCACCCCCGGTCTCTGGGGCATGGGGGTGCCCTTGGCCCTGCCACACCGATGTCCTCAGAAACCCCATCTCGGGCAGCGATTCCCGAGGTGCCTCCTGGCCCACAGAGCTCCTCGGGGAAGCTCCCCTCTCTGCGGTGGAAAGGAGGAGGGTCCTCTGGGTCACCCCAGGGGTGCAGCTAGGAGGGAAGAGCAGATACAAACGACCACTCATGCGGCATTAAACAGAATACTTTACTTCTTTAACAATTTTAGGTTTACAGAAATAGTGAGCGGGTGTCAGCACAGAGTCCCCATAGGCTGCCAATCCCAGTTTCCCTGTTAATATTGTGCATCAGTGGGGTCCATTTCTCACAATTAATGACCCAATATTGATGCATCATTATTAACTGAAGTCCACACTCTATTTGGATTTCCTCAGTTTCCCCCTAATGTCCTCTTCCTATTCCAAGACCTCACCCAGGACCCCACATGATGTTCAGTCCTCGTGTCTCCCGAGGCCCCTCTGGGCTGTGACAGCTTCTCACGCTTTCGGGTTTTGATGACCTTGACAGTCTGGAGGAGCGGTCGGTATGCTGTAGGAGTTGCGGTATTGCAATGTGTCGGCGGTTTTTCTCCTCATTAGTCTTGGGTTGTGGGGTTTGGGAGGATGTGCGCAGAGGCCAAGTGCCACTTGCATCATGTCTTGTCACAGGTGTGCACGTTGCCGTGACTCAGCAAGTGGTGCTGCCCTGGATGGCCTGGCTGTGCGTGCTCGTGGGGGCCTCCTGCGTGACGCTGCTCACCGCCCCCTCTTCCATCCCGTGCTCTTTGGGAGGAGGGCCCTCTGCGCAGTCCGCACTAAAGGGCTGCTGGACAATGCCTCCCCCTCTGCGTAGCCACACACTTCAGTGGGAGGTTTGTCTCTTCCCTCCCACTTAATGTGTTCCACCATTTATTGACATCAGCGTGGACTCGCGGATGCTTATTTTATACTTTGGTTTATAATGCAACACCACTTTTTTAAAAAAAGATTTTATCTATTCATGAGACAGAGATAGAGTCAGAGACACAGGCAGAGGGAGCAGCAGGCTCCATGCAGGGAGCCCGATGCGGGACTCGATCCCGGGACCCTGGGGTCACGCCCTGGGCTGCCCTGTTCATTCACCTTTAAAAGACATCCTGGTTGCTCCCAGTTTTTGGTGATCATGAATAAAGCTGCTACAAATATTTGTGAACAAAGTTTTCAATTCAATTGGATAAAGACCCGAGCGTTGCCGTGAGGGGATCGTGTAGTAAGACTATGCTTAGCTTTGGAAGACACTGCTGGATGTCTTCTAACTTGGCTGCGTCCATTTGCACTCTTTCCAGGGACACCTGGGGCCCAGCGGGTGAGCGTCTGCCTTGGGCCCTGGCGTGACCCCGGGGGCCTGGGATCGAGTCCCACATCGGGCTCCTGCAGGGAGCCTGCTCCTCCCTCTGCCTGTGTCTCTGCCTCTCTCTGTGTCTCTCAGGAGTAAATAAATAAAATCTCAAAATTTTTTTTTGCATTCCCTCCAGCAATGAGTGAGAGGCCCTATTGCCCCACATCTTTGCCAGCATTTGGTATTGTCAGATTTCTTTGTATTTTGGTCATTGTGTTGATATCTTACTATTTATTTGTTATTAAATGTTATTTATTTGTAAGTCCCTAGTGATACATGATGTGGAGCATCTTTTCAAATTCTTATCTGCCATCTGTACATCTTCTTAGGTGAGGTGTCTGTTCAGATCTTTTGCCCACTTTTTTAAAAGATTTTTTATTTATTTATTCATGATAGAGAGAGAGAGGCAGAGACACAGGCAGAGGGAGAAGCAGGCTCCATGCAGGGAGCCCGATGCAGGACTCGATCCCGGGACTCCAGCATCAGGTCCTGGGCCAAAGGCAGGCGCCAAACCGCTGAGCCACTCAGGGATCCCCACTTTTGCCCATTTTTAACTTGTTCTCTTATTGTTGATTGCTGTGAGTTCCTTGTGAATTTAGATACAGCCCTATATTGGGTATATGTTTTATAAATAGTTTCTTCTAATCTTTGGCTTATCTTTTTCCTGTGATACCAGTATATTTAAAAGAGCAGAATTTTAAAGTTTTAATGAAGTCCAACTTAACCATTTTTCATTCATAATGATTTTTTATCTAAAAAAATTATTGCCAGGGGGTCCCTGGGTGGCTCAGGGGTTTAGCGCTGCCTTCGGCCCAGGGCCTGATCCTAGAGTCTCGGGATTGAGTCCCACATCGGGCTCCCTACATGGAGCCTGCTTCTCCCTCTGCCTGTGTCTCTGCCTCTCTCTCTCTCTCTGTGTCTTTCATGAATAAATAAATAAAATCTTAAAAAAAAATCATTGCCATATCCAAGCTCACTTAGATCTTCTCTTGTTCTCTCCTAGAAGTCTTAAACTTTGCAGTTTATATTTAGGTCTATGACCAACTTTTTAGTTAATTCTAGTCTATGTGTAGACTCACTTTTTGCTTACAGATGTTCGGTTGTTCCAGCACCATTTGTGAAAAGACAGACTTGAGTGTGTTGCCTTTGCTCCTTTTTCAAGGATCTATATGTGTACAGATCTATTTCTGGGCTCCCTGTTATGTTCCATTGGTGTATTTGTCTGGTCTTTTGTCGGTACCAGGTCGTCTTGATTCCTGTAGCTTTCTAAGAAGTCCTGTAGTACCAGCCCTGCAGTCTTGGTGTTCTTTTCAGCATGGTGTTGTCAATTCCAAGTGTTTGCCTTTCCTTCCTTCCTTCCTTCCTTCCTTCCTTCCTTCCTTCCTTCCTTCCTTCCTTCCTTTCTTCTTTCTTTCTTTCTTTCTTTCTTTCTTTCTTTCTTTCTTTCTCTTTCTCTTTCTTTTAGATTTGTTTATTTATTCTGGAGAGAGAAAGTACATGGGTGGGTGAAAAGAACCTCAAGCACACTCCCAGCAGAGTGTGGAGCCGGATGCGGGGCTTGATTCCATGACCCTGAGACCTGACCTGAGCCAAAACCAAGAGTCGGATGCTCAACCGACCGAGCCACCCAGATGCCCCTATTTGCCCTTTCATATAAGCTTTAGCATCAGTTTCACAACGTCTACAAAATAACTTCTTAGGGTGCGTACATTGGAATGACACGGAATCTATAGATCAAGCATGGAAGAACTGACCTCTTAGAAATGTTGAGGTCCTATCAATAAGCATGCTGTATCTCTCCATTTATTTAGAACTTTAATTTCTTTCGTCCACATTTTATAGTTTTCCTCGTTGTAGGTCCTATACATATTTTGTTAGATTTACACCTAAGTATTTCATTTCTACAGTGCTAATGTAAATGATATTGTGTGTTTTTTTAAAAATTTATTTATTCATGAGAGACATAGAGAGGCAGAGACACAGGCAGAGGGAGAAGCAGGCTCCATGCAGGGAGCCTGACGTGGGACTTGATCCCTGGACTCCAGGATCATACCCTGGGCTGAAGGCAGCGCTAAACCATTAAGCCACCCAAGATGCCCTTGTGTGGTTTTAAAAAAAGATTTTATTATTTATTTATTTATTTATTTATTTATTTATTTATTTATGAGACATCGAGCGAGCGAGCATGAGCACAAGCAGGGGGAGCAGCAGAGGGAGGAAAAGCAGGCTCCCCGCTGAGCAGGGAGCCTCAGATAGGATTCGATCCCAGCACCCTGGGATCATGACCCCAGCCTAAGGCAGACATTTAACTGCTTACTTGACTGAGCCACCCAGGTACCCCTGGCATTGTGTTTTAAAGTTCTTTTTTTTTAAAATTTTTATTTATTTATGATAGTCACAGAGAGAGAGAGAGAGAGAGAGAGAGGCAGAGACATAGGCAGAGGGAGAAGCAGGCTCCATGTACTAGGAGCCCGACGTGGGATTCGATCCCGAGTCTCCAGGATCGCGCCCTAGGCCAAAGGCAGGTGCTAAACCGCTGCGCCACCCAGGGATCCCTGGCATTGTGTTTTAAATGTCAAATATCTACAGTTCATGGCTGGTGTATAGAGAAGCAATATATTTTTGTATATTAACCTTGTATCCTGCAACCTCATAATAATTGCTTATCAATTCTAGGACTTCTGTTGTTGATAATATTTTGGGTTTTCTACATAAGCAGCTATATCATCTGTGAACAAAGATAGTTTTATTTTTTCCTTCCCAATCTGTACATATTTTATTTATGTCACATCCTAGATTCTCAGTACAATGTTCAATGGCAGTGGTAAGAGGGGACATCCTTGCCTCGTTCCTGATTTTTTTTTGTTAAAGATTTATTTATTTATTCCAGACAGAGAGAGGGAGCAAGTGCCCAAGCAGGAGGAGGAGCAGAGGGAGAGGGACAGGGAGAGAAGCAGACCTCCTGTTGAGTGTGGATCCCAACACTACACGACTACACGGGGCTCAATCTCACAACCAACCTGGAGATCATGGCCTGAGCCAAAATCAAGAGTTGGATGTGCAACCTACTGAGCCACCCAGCTACGCTGCCTTGTTCCGGATCTTAAGGGCAAAGTACCTAGTTCCTTATAACTAAGAAATGTGTTAACTATACATTTTTTGATAGACGATCCTTAATCAAGTGAAGAAATCCCCCTCTATTCTTAGTTACTTGAAAGTTTTAATCATGAGTGAGTATTGGATTTTGTCAAATGCTTTTTCAACATTAGTAGATAAGATCATATTATTTGGGGGGCACTGGGTGGCTGAACGGGTTAATAAGCATCTGCCTTTGGCTCAGGTTGTGATCCTGGGGACCTGGGATCAAGCCCTGTGTCAGGCTGAGCAGGGAGCCTTGCACACCTAGAATAAATCCCACTTGGTTCCGGGAACAGATGTTTTTGTGATGTATAATGCCTTGCTGGATTGGACTTGCTAATACTTTGTTAAGGATTTTTGCCTTTATGCTCATGAGAGATATTGAGCTGCAATATTCCTTTATGTCTATCTGGTTGTGGTTTTATTGGGGGTAATGCTGCCTCAGGATGAATTAAGAGGCATTCTTTGTTTCTGTTTTCTGGAGAAAATTGCAAAGAATTGGCATTATTTTTCCCCTTAAATAAATGGTACAATTTACCCATGAAGCCATCTGTACCTGGTGCTTTCTTGTTTAGCATATTATTAATTATTGATTCAATTTCATTGATAAATATAGGCCTATTTAGTTTACCTATTTCTCCTTATGTGAGTTTTGATAGTCTATGTATTTCAAGGAATTGGTCCATTTCATCTAAGTTATCAAATTTGTGAGCGTGGTTGTTCATCATATTCCTTTATTATCCTTTTAATGTCCATGGGATCTGTAGTGATGGCTCCTTTTCCATTTCTCATTGTAGTAATTATTTTCTCCTTTTAATTTTGTTATCCTGGGTAGCAGTTTACTAATTTTATTGATTTGTCTCCCAAATAACCAGCTTTTGGTTTTGTTGATTTTTTTCCCCTAATGAGTGCTGTTTTCAATTTTATTGATTTCTGCTCTAATTTTTATTGTTTATTTTCTTCTCTTTTTGGCCTTATATTGCTTCTTCTTTCTCTAGCTTCCTAAGATTGAGGTTTTAGGTCTTTCTTCTTTCTGAATATACCTTTGATTCTATGGAGTCCCCTCTAAGCACTGCTTTTGCTACATCTCACAAATTTTGGTAAGTTGTGTTTTCATTTTAACTTAGTTCAAGTTATTTTTACAATTTCTCCTGGGACTTTTTATAGAATTTAATGCCCAGTCACATATTATTCCTGCCATCCCTGTGCCTCGGTCTCCATCTGCTCGGGGCCAACTTGATGGCTGTAGGTTAAAATGAGAACCCTCATGTTTGTGTCCAAAGCCTTTGCTCCCAGCTCCCTGGTTAAAGCAGGTCCTAATTTGGGCTTTAGTCAGAAATTTGATGGGGAGGGGGGCACCTGGGTGGCTCAGTGGTTGAGCATCCACCTTCAGCTCAGGTCATGATCCTGGAGTCCCAAGATTGAGTCAGTGGGCTCCCTGCTCAGCAGAGCCTGCTTCTCCCTCCTCCTTGCTTTTCCCTCTCCCTCGCTCCTCCCCCTCCCTCTGCTGCTCATGCTCTGTCAAATAAATAAATAAAATCTTTTTTTTTTGGAAAAAAGCATTTTAGATTCTCTTCCTTTTATTTTTATTTTTTTTAAAGATTTTATTTAATCTTGAGACACACACACACACACACAGAGAGAGAGAGAGAGAGGCAGAGACACAGGCGGAGGGAGAAGCAGGCTCCATGCAGAGAGCCAGAGGTGGGACTTAATCCCGGGTCTCCAGGATCTGGCCCTGGGCTGAAGGTGGCGCTAAATGCTGAGCCACCAGGGCTGCCCAATAAATAAAATCTTTAAAAAGCACAACAAAACAGAACTGCGATGGGGATCAATCAGGACCAGAATTAGGGTTACGTTGGCGCCAAGACCTCTGGGATTCCAGATTCTCCTTGGGCTTGAGGGACTAGGTCTCTGGGTGGACCCTCCTCTCTAAGTGTACTCCTTGCCCCTCTCTGTACTCCCTGCGGCCGCATTTTGCCCAGGTGCCCACCAGGTGGTGTCGCAGGCTCATCTGCAGTGTCAGGTGTCAGGTCCTGGGCTCCTCCTTCCAGAGGGGTGACACGGGGAAGGGTGGGTGCCCAGCCAAGGTGAGGGTCTGCACCCTGCAGGAACCCAGGTGGCCTACGGTCAAGCAAGTGGCTCCAGTGGTGCGTCGGGAGGGGGCAGCACGTTTCCTGGCGCTCGGGGGTGGGGTAGGGTGGGGTGGGGTGGGGCACGTGATGCTCCCAAGAAGACTGTGGCTGGGGGCCACCAGCTGGGGTGTGGTTGTCCAGAGGACTCCTAGGGAGCCCCAAGTGGATGGTCATCCCTCCAGACCACAGGAGGGGGCAGAGGACCAAAAGGGGCTCAGAGTGGGGATGCCTGGGGGTGGGGCAGGGGCAGGTGGGGGCTGAGGATGTGTGCAGGAGCTTGTGGGAGGGTCAGGGTGGGCAGTGCGGGGGCTGGGATGGGGGCAGGGACTGGGGTGACAATGGGGCAACCACGGGGACTGGGGTGGCCGTGGAGACTGGGATGACTGTGGGGACTGGGGTGGTGGTGGGGACTGGGGTGGTGGTGGGGACTGGGGTGACCACGGGGACTGGAGTGGCTGTGGGGACTGGGGTGACAGTGGGGACTAGGGTGACCATGGGGACTGGGGTAACCATGGGGACTGGGGTGGCTGTGGAGACTGGGGTGGCAGTGGTACTGGGGTGAGGGCAGGGGACCTGGGATGACCGTGGGGACTGGGACGACCTCATGTACTGGGGTGGCAGTGGGACTGGGGTGACCACGGGGACTGGGGTGGCCCAAAGTTGCTCCATTGGATCCTCCCTGATGTAGGAAAGACTTTAGGGTTTGAAGCTGAGTGCCAGGAAAGGATTCTTGAGAGTCTTTGGTGCACAAAGGTGGTTTTATTGGAGCTTGAGGACGAAAGAGCTGCGCTGGGTCCTGAGGGGTCCCTTACGTGCTTTCAAGGTAGGAGGGGTGAAGGAGAGCACCAGCCTCCGAGGCTGTGGAAACAGGGTTCGCGGATGCTGAGGGGCTAGCTGCTGTTAGGACAGGTCAGTCATTGTGTTTAGTAAGCTCGTCATGAGCCCCTTTAGATGGACATCGAGGGCCATGTGCTGGGGGGTAATCGCCAACACCATCTTGGGGGGTAGGAACAAAGGAAGTTTCAAAAGGGATTTTTATACGTTAAAGCAGAGTCACAGGGTTGTGGGGGTCAGGTTAAGGTTGCCTTCTGCCCTCAGCAAAGTGTCCACACGGAGGCCACTGAGTCCCTAGAGGAAGGTCACTGCTGTGGCAAGGACTCATCCGTGGGCTCTGAACAGTAAGGACACTCGATAATTTCTCTCTTTGTCTCTCCCATCACTCCCAGCTTCTCCGTTTGCCTGAAGTGGGGGGGGGGGCGGGCTCCTGGGGGGCCGCGCAGGATGGGTCAGGGCGTGGGTACCCCGGGACCAGGAGACCTGGGATGTGCCTGAGGGAGGATGAGCCCGACTGTGGGAGGAGAACCTGAGCAGTGTGAGACACAAGGGGTGTGGCCTTGTGCAGGGGGAGGCAGGCACGGGAGGCACCTGTGCTGCAGCCTGTGACCACTGCTGCACTGGGAGCCCGGCCTAGAGGAGTGGCTAAAGGCGGGGCTCCCGTGCCCCTTGGGTCTGAGCCCTGGGGAGACTGTCCCCTGAGCCCCGCAGTCAGAGGGCAGCCCCCTCAAACTTGCTGCGGGAGAGGCCGGCCCCAGACCTGCCTGTGGAGCGAGGCCTGGCCCCCGGCCTGGGGCAGCGGCAAGGCCTGCGAGACCCTGGCCACGGCTCGTCCCCGGTTCCACACTGTCCTTCTGAGGATGTCCTCCCCCAGACAGTCCAGGAGCGCTCGCTGGAGCAGGGGTGGCCCTGTGTGTCGTGTAGCCTCATCGCGGCCCGTGTGGATGCGTCAGGCTCACCGTGCCCAGGAGTCCCCTCTGGGAGCCCCCGGTGTCCTCTGCCTTCGCCAGGCCTCAGGTGTGACACTGGCCGCTGCGCTCGCCATGGGAGCTGACCGCCTTCTGCTCTGACCCAGGCCCCCACCCTCTGAAACCGGCGACTTCATCTGGGAGGCGAGGAGGCCCCAGACCCGTTGTCCACACAGAATTCCCCGCCTGCTCCGAAGAGGGCAACCCAGAGCCCCAGCTCCCGCACGATCGGCTGCCACCCTCCCCAGAGCCCCTCCCATGTCCCCGTGCCCGCGCTGTGCTCCCCATCGGCGGACCCAGAACAGGCCCATGGGGGGCTGCTGCCCCGTGGGGACACTCCCGGCTGCTGGCGGCCTGGTGTCCCTTCCTGTGCTCAGCACCGCGGCGCACGTGGGCCCTGGTGCCCCCCGCGTTTCCCACCCCACGCGTCCTTCGCCACCTTGCTGTCCACGCAAAGTGCACAGGTGGGGGGGCCCCGGGCTTGGGTGCTCAGCCTGCGGGGCCGCCGCACCGGCCTTGGGTTTGAGCGTGGTTTGTGTTCGCTCGCACTGCCTGGAGATCTGAGGGGCTGCGGCTGCGTCGGGCTCCCACGGGGCTCCTCCTCTGTCACCCATGACACCGAGACAGGAAGGAGAGCACGCAGAAGCATGGGTTCTGTCGTCGCAGCATCAAGATGCCCCAATTTGAATATAAACCCTTTTCCAATATCCAGTACCCAAGAGAAATTATTATTCAGGAATTAATCCTGTCCCCCAGTAAGCTGAGCCTCGGAGATTGAACTGAAATCCCTAAGTTCAAGTCCACAGGGTTCAAGTACTCGGGAGGAGAACGGCCCCAGACGTGGGGAGGAACGGGAGTTAGTGGCCAAAATCAAGGGGTTCTGTTGCTGTTGGTCCCGGTCACCACCCAGGCGCTTTCCCTGCTCTGCCCGGGCCGCCTGGTGGGTTCCCAGGGTGGGTGCTGGGCTGGCAGCGCAGGGAGGGCTCCCCCGCCCGAGACCCCCCCCACCTCGACACAGGGAGTCTGCACGTCTGCAGTGAGCCTCGGGTGCAGGCTCGGGGCCTGAGCTTTGCTTCCGCCCTAACAGTCCTGAGCCTCTTTGATTTTAAATCTTTCTCTCTTTATGGCCCCACCTGATGAAGGTCTGGAGTATAGGTGAGGTCCGGGGCCAGGACCGGGAAACAGTTCTTGAGACGTCTGTGGTGCAAAGTAGTGGTTTTATGAAAGCCCCAGGCACGGGATGCAGGGGCGGGAAGCTGACGATGTACCTGGGAGTTGGGGGGGCTTGGGGACAGCGTGCCCTCTGAGGAATGTTAGGAGCAAGGTCTCCAGGACCTGGAAGGGGCTACGAGCTGTTGTTGGGAAAAGGGCACTGATTACCGTCTAATAAAACCTGAGTCATGAGACCCTGCAGATGTGCATTGTGGGCCACGTGCTGGGGGTGATCGCCAACACGGATCTCGGGGGGTAGAGAGAAAGGACGTTTCTTTTTTTTTTTTTTAATTTTTATTTATTTATGATAGTCACAGAGAGAGAGAGAGAGAGAGGCAGAGACATAGGCAGAGGGAGAAGCAGGCTCCATGCACCAGGAGCCAGACGTGGGATTTGATCCCGGGTCTCCAGGATCATGCCCCAGGCCAAAGGCAGGCGCTAAACCGCTGCGCCACCCAGGGATCCCCATTTCTTTTTTTTTTTTTTTTTTTTTAATATTTTATTAATTTATTTCTGAGAGACACAGATTGAGAGAGGCAGGGACCCAGGCAGAGGGAGAAGCAGGGTCTCTGCAGGGAGCCCGATGCGGGACTCAATCCCGGAACCCCGGGGTCATGCCCTGAGCCGAAGGCAGACGCTCAACCTCTGAGCCACCCGGGTTCCCACAAAGGACATTTCTAAAGGGAGTTTTACATGTTTTTTTTTTTTAATTTTATTTATTTATTTATTTACGATAGTCACACACACAGAGAGAGAGGCAGAGACACAGGCAGAGGGAGAAGCAGGCTCCATGCACCGGGAGCCCGACGTGGGATTCGATCCCAGGTCTCCAGGATCGCGCCCTGGGCCAAAGGCAGGCGCCAAACCGCTGCGCCACCCAGGGATCCCAGTTTTACATGTTAAAACCGAGTCACAGGCTCCTGGGGCCGGGCTGGGATGGCCTCCTGCGCTCAGCGCAGTATGAACATGGAGGCAGCGGAGTCCCTAGAGGAAGGGCCCCTGCCTGTGTCCAGGCCTGGTCAGCGGGCCGCTGGGCTCCTGCCTCGTCCTGGGCTAGCCCTGTGTTCCCCCATCATGCCCACTGGAGGCTGGGGGGGCACGGGAGGGGATGGAGGGGAAGAGGAAGGCAGCTGGGGGCTGGGGGGTTAGGACAGAGGGCGGGGGGGGCAGCTGTGGGCCCCTCAGCGCCCAGTGGGAGGGGCAGCGCCCCGAGTGTCTGTCCTATGAAAGGGCACCGGGAGGGGTGGGGTCCTTGCATCAGACCCACCCACACACGCTGTGGGAGACCTTCTCCGCTTCCAGATCTTTCTGGGCCTTCCCGCTTTCCCAGGTCTGGGGGTGGGGGCACCCAGGGCTCTCCAGGAGCAGGGACTGGGGACACCCAGGGGGAAGGAAGGGAACCCGTGCTTGATTCAGACGAAGTCGAAGAGCAAGATGGAGTGACTCGCGTCAACAGGGGCCTGTGTCCCTAAGCGGTCAGGGGTTGCTCAGCCTGGAGACCTGCACCTGCTGACCACCCCCAGCCCCCCCCCTCCAGCGGAGCAGAGGGGCTTTGGCAGCAAACTGTGAGCTTCTTCAGACGCGACGGCTCGAGGACCACCTCTTAGGACAGAAGTCACTGCATCGCAGCTTCAACACAAGCCGCAAGTGCCAAGAGCCGAGACCCGGGCCGGTGCCCCCGCGGCTGGTCCGTAGCTTCCCGCCTCCCCCCCCCCCTCACCGTGCTGCTCCCCGGTCCTTGCCACGCAGAGGCCATGTGACCAGGCCAGGAAACATCCCCTGGAATCCTGGGCCTGCTTTACTACGGAGTGAAGCCCACATTGTGGAAACGGGGCGCTCGGGACTCCAGGCCTCCATCACCTGGTGTTACCGTGCTGAGCCCCCGGCAGTCCCCCTGCTGACCTCCCACTGTCCCCTGCTGTCCCCCTGCTGGAGCTGCTGAGGCTGGAGGACAGCCGCCCCCAGGGACGGGCAGTGGGTCCTCACAGCCGGGCTGGGGGGACCTAAGGAGAGCTGCCAGCTGACCGCATTCAAAGGAATCCGTGGGATCCCGTCACAGGAAGAAAAGCATGATGTCATACTTACGGGGACAAGGCGCCGGAAGCAGGGGACGACAGCGAAGCGGGTTGGAGCCTGGGCGCATCCGGCCGGTCCGTGAGGTCACCAGTCACCTTCCTACCAGGCAGCCGCGCCTGCGGATCTGGGCCTGCGCTGGGGTCGCCGTGGGCAGGAGCCGCTCACTGAGGACGGTCAGTCGGAGGCTGAGTGTGTCCCTGGCCCCGAGGCGGCGTGGGGTCGTCACAGGGAGACCCTCGGGGAGATGAGCTCATCAGGATGCTGTGTTCGTGCTCTCGCCCGGGGAGGGCCTCGGCCCCCCCTGACTCCACGCAGGTTCCCTGAGGTCCCCTTCGGTTATTTCCTCGGTTCCCCTTGGTCAGCAGCTCTCCTGGGAGCATCGCTGACGGGTCCCGGCCACCAGGTCCTGTGTCACAGGGACAGGGCAGCACATCCAGGCCCCATGGGGCGGGAGGATGGGTCGGAGGCCCACCTCAGGCTCTCCCGCCACAGGCCACCTTGCCAGGCACCGGGCGGGAGCCAGATCCGAACTCGGGTTCAGCGGCTTGCGGCTCAAAATCAACATGGAGAGAAGCGATGGTGGGAAAGGAAGGGTTGCTTGTCCCGGAAGCTGGCAGCCCGAAGGAGGGCGAGCGACGGCCCCAGAGCCCCGTGGCCCCAGAGGGCAGCAGAGGGAGGGCGGCCAGCAGCAGGAGCAGGCGTGGCGGCCGGTGTGGTGATGCCCCAGCTGGGTCCAGGCGCGGGAGGCTCATCCCGGGGAGGCTGGTCCTCCTGGCCTCGACGCCTCACTCTGCGTCTCGGAGCAAGTAGGTCAGCTGTGCTACAGATCCCGCGACTCGGGTGGGCAAGCCAGCAGCGCGGGGGCTCGGAGCTAGCCGGAGGGGCTGTGGGAGCGCCTCACCGCCCAGTGTGCGGGGTTCCCAGCTGGCACGAGGCTCAGGAACGGTCATGGTTCAGTAGTAGGACAAGCCCAGTTGGTGCGGCGGCTCGGGCTGGGAGCCCAGACGGGGTCAGGCGGCCACGCGGATGGAGCCTCAGCGGGTTCGCTGTGGCCCCGGTGAGTGTGACGCTCCCTCCCCAGAGGCGATTATCCGCACATCATGGGGACGCCCGCCCGTGCAGCGGGTCAGCAGGACTGCGCAGTGGCCGCAGCTCCCTTGCCAGCGGGCCTGCTGCTGTGGGCTGTGCCGCCGGCTCCCGCCGGTCCTCCGAGGCCAGGGTGGCGTTCTGCTTGGCCCAAGCCTGCAGGACAGGCTCCCTCTGCGGGCAAACCCAGGGGCCCTGTGCCTGGTTTGTCATGGCTGTTCATGGGACGGTTAAGTGTCCCATGAGTGGTGACCTCCGACTGGCCGGCCACCTAGGTCTCCACGGATGCCCAGGAGATGCCGTCCACCGTGGGCAAAGACCACACGAGATGGCGCACGGAGGCCTCCAGCCCAGACCTCGTTCCTGACTCATTAGCCACAATTTTCCAACTGCCCCTTTCAAGCTGTGGGTCGGAGAAGTCTGGGTGATGCTCTGGGGCGCCATCTCCTCCTCAAAGGGGCTTTTCTGAAAGCCTGGCAGAGAGGCGTATATTCATTCACATTTGTCCTGGGTGTGGGGACAGAGATCGCGCTTAGCTACAGAAAGAACACGGGGTGGGGGGGCAGGTGGCAAAGACGGCCCATGGGCGGACGGAGGGACCCGGCTGAGTGGCACGGGGGCGCTGGCGAGAAGCCGGAACAGGGTCTGGGAACCCCGGCATGGCCTTGCCCGTGGGCACCGTCCGGGCTCACGGGGATAATCAGCAGTGGTCTTTGAGACTAAAGGTAAATTAGCTGCGGGTTAGACCAAAGGTCTCGGAGGCTGACCAGATCGGAGCCTCTGATAACGGGGCCAACTGCAGGAAAGCCTTTCCCTTTTTGCGATACGTAGATCGGGAAGTGAGGGCAGGAGCACCATCCTCCCAAGGAAAAGAGGAAATAAGACAAGGAGCGGCACCTGGGAGAGGACTTTGCAGCCAGCTGAAGAGCCTCTTGGACGAACTGTCATTTCCAGCAACGGTGTCTCTGGGTTGTTAGACGTGAGGCCTAACATCTTCGTGTCTGCAAAAGGATTGCTTCCTTAAAGCATGGTTATTTCTTTAAAAAAAAAAAAAGATTTTATTTATTTAGTTTAGAGAGAGCGTGCACACGTGTGAGCAGCGGGAGACAGAGGCCGAGTCTCCAGCAGCCTCTGCTGAGCGCAGAGCCCGACGCGGGGCTCAAGCCCAGGACCCCGAGCGCACGACCTGAGCCGAAATCAAGAGCCCGCTGCTTCCCCGACGGAGCCCCCCAGGCGTCCCCAGCGTGCTCCTTTCCAGCAGAAGCAATCAGGCCCGAGCCATGGTAAAGCCCGGGTCCCTTGATTACTAAGGGTGGCAGCGGCCGCGCCGGGGGCATGCACCCCCCGAGCTGTACCGCCCCATGCGAGCTCTGACCTCCAAGGGGTGAACCCGGGATCGGGGACTCATGACGGTGTCTGGGCTGGGGCGTCTGGAGGCTCCCCCTGAATGCGGCCACTTGAGTCTAAATGGTGCCATTTGGGACGATTAGCCCTGAGGACTGAGGGGGGTGCACGCCAACCAGCAGAGCAGGTTCCCCCAGAGCCAGGAAGCTCAAGGGTTGGGGGGCACCTAGGACTTGAGCCTTCGAGGCGGTGGCCCACCCACAAGGATCACGGGTGGCTGTTGCCCATGTGCGGCCGAGCAGCGAGTGTATCACAGTGAGAGAAAGTACTCAAGGGCCGCATCCTGGAGGGCCGGTCGGGGAAGAGGGACTGGTCTTCTAGCTTCCACAGAGCCTTCCGGAATCGTCCTATGTCACAAATAGCTTGAGGGAAGTAGTGCCTTTGCATCCAGCTCCCTGCTATGGTTCCGGGTCCCTAGGGTGCCCGAGCCGCGCTGAGGATGTCTCCCTGCAGGAGCCTTGGGCAAAAAGCACCGCAGTAAAACAGTGGTGGCCACAGGGGACAAAAGTCCCACGTACCCGTCATCGCAGATCTGATGGGGACTCACTGGGACCCGGCTGACAACGGGGTTTGCCTATTTCTGCGACATTTTTTTTAAGATTGATTGATTGATTGATTCATGAGAGACACACACAGAGAGAGAGAGAGAGAGAGAGAGAGAGAGACAGAGACACAGGCAGAGGGAGAAGCAGGCTCCACGCAGGGAGCCCGGCATGGGACTCAATCCCGGGACCCTGGGGTTACGCCCTGGGCTGAAGGGAGCTCTGAACCGCTGAGCCCCCCGGAGAACCCCACATTTTTTTTTTAGATTTTACTTCTGTATTTGAGAAAGAGCCCAAGTAGGAGGAGGAGGGGCAGGGGCGAAGGGAGGGGCAGGCTCCCTGGAGCGGGAGCCCACGTGGGGCCTGAGCCCCAGGACCTGGGACCACGACCTTAGCTGAGGCAGACACTTCACCCGCTGAGCCCCCAGGCGCCACGTGTGAGACATTTTAAAATTATGACTGATGGTGTTATATCAGGACTGGTCAGAGATCCAGAACTTTCACATTTCTGGAACATGTGATTTCTGGAACATTCATAATGTAAAGCGACCTGTGTGGACATAACACGAGGACGGCTTAGTGTTACTTCTTCCTGGACAGCGTTTCCCGCGTGATCTGCCGCATCAGCTAAGCCAAGTTAGTTAGGATCTCCTCTCTGTAGGGACAGAGAACAAATCTTTAGATATTTCAGGGACCCTCCGGTAAGACTAAAAGTTAGTTCAAGGTCAAAAAGACTTTAGCCAGAATACGTATTTTGGAAAATTTGTCAAAAGATCAAAGGGGGGGTGGGGCAAGATGGTGGAAGAGTAGGGTCCCCGGTCACCTGTCCCCACCACCTTCCCTGGGTAACTTTAAACCCTCCTGAAAACCTACGGACTTGGCCTGAGATTTAAAGAGGGAACAGCTGGCGCGCTACATACAGAAGGGCTTGTGCTTCTATCAAGGGAGGAAGACGAAAAAGAAAAATAAAAAAGCCTCCAAGGTTTGAGGTTCCTCAAAGAGTTAACAATAGATCTGCCCTACGACCCAGCAATTGCACTGCTGGGGATTTACCCCAAAGATACAGATGCAATGAAACGCCGGGACACCTGCACCCCGATGTTTCTAGCAGCAATGTCCACAACAGCCACACTGTGGAAGGAGCCTCGGTGTCCATCGACAGATGATGGATAGAGAAGCTGTGGTCTGTGTATACAGTGGGATATGCCTCAGCCGTTAGAAACGACAAATACAAAAAAAAAAAAAGAAAGAAAGAAAGAAAAAGAAACGACAAATACCCACCATGTGCTTCGACATGGATGGAACTGGAGGGTATGATACTGAGTGAAGTAAGTCAATCGGAGAAGGACAAACATTATATGGTCTCATTCATTTGGGGAATATAAAAAAGAGTGAAAGGGAATAAAGGGGAAAGGAGAAAAAATGAGTGGGAAATATCATAAAGGGAGACAGAACCCGAGAGACTCCTAACTCTGGGAAACGAACTAGAGGTGGTGGAAGGGGAGGTAGGTGGGGGGTGGGGGTGACTGGGTGACGGGCACTGAGGGGGGCACTGGATGGGATGAGCACTGGGTGATAGGCTCTATGTTGGCAAATTGAACTCCAATTTAAGAAAAAGAAAAAAGAAAAAAAAGGATCAAAAGAGGGGTACCTGGGGGGCTCGGTTGGTGAAGCATCTGCCTTTGGCTCAGGTTGTGACCCCGGGGTCCTGGAATCGAGTCCTCTGTCAGGCTCCCTGCATGGGGCCTGTTTCTCCCTCTGCCTCTCTCTGTCTCTCTCTCTATCTAATAAATAGATAAAATCTTTAAAAAAAAAGTTTAATTCTAGGACGCCTGTGGGGCTCAGCAGTTGAACGTCTCCCTTCAGCTCAGGTCGTGACCCTGGGTCCTGGGATCGAGTCCTGCATCAGGCTCCCTGCACGGAGCCTGCTTCTCCCTCTGCCTGTGTGTCTGCCTCTCTCTCACTCTCTGTGTCTCTCATGAATAAATAAATAAAATATTTAATAAATAAATAAAATCTTTAGGGAAAAAAAACCCATATAGAGTGACATTGCAAACGTGGACAAGAACTAACTAGAAGTTCTAGAATCAGAAGGTACAGTAACCAGAATGAAGAACTCATGGGTGGGTTTGCCGAGCTCGGGTGATGCCAGGCCCTGGGAGCTTGTTGGGGTGGATGCTGCGGTTCCAGGGCATCGCCTCGAGGGGACAGAGGAAGGGACAGTCCAGACGGGGCCATAGACACGGTGCGTGGGAGACACCGAGGACAGAGAGAGCGACCCACGTTGTGTTAATCCGAGTTCCAGGATGAGAAGAATGAAGAACGGGGTGGGGGTGGGGGGATCATTATTTCGATACTTAATGGGTGAGAACTTTCCAAAAACGGTTAGAAGACTTTCAGCCCCGGATTTAAGAAACCCAGAAGTCTGTAGTAGGATAAATAGAAATGACGCCACTCAGCGCGTTGGAGGGAAACTGCGGAACACCAAAGACAGACAAAATCATAAGCAGCCTGATTACAATAAGCCAGGTTTTCTAGTAAGGGGTAAAAGTTAACGTTGCAGCTGAGAAGTCCGTGGGCCAGTGTCTTCGGTGCCGACCTAAACCTCTACCAAGTGGAAATATTCAAGACAGACAGCGGGGCACCCGCGGCTCGGTGGTGGAGTGTGGGCCCAGGGCGTGACCCCAGGTCGGGACGGGGCGCACCGGGCTCCCTGCAGGCAGCCTGCGTCCCCCCTCTGCCCCCGCCGTGCATGCTCTCGCTCTATGTCAGATAAATAAAATAAATTAAAAAAAAAAAAAGAAGGCAAAGCGAAGATATTTCCGGGGAAACGGAAACCGAGGGGCTTGGGTCAGCGTCAGGCAAGCTGGCGGCTCGGGGGTCGGCAGTGTGGATGCAGCAGCGGCGGGGACGGAAGGTGAGCACCGCTGCGTGTGGTCAGTAGGAAGTGAGTATCAGCCACACCGAACGGTGACACAACCCGGTGTGTTAGGAGATTTCAAAGAGCACAGCAACGATGCGTAATCAGGAGGGAGGTCGCTGTCATTCCGGGGTCCTCGGTGTCCTCATGTGTCAAGGGGGTGGAAGCACCTACTGGCCTCAGGTCTTCAGAAACCAGAGTTGTGTCGTAATATATGAAGCAACCGGTAAGAGGTTAGGAGGAGCGTGGACTCCCCGGGCTCTCAGGTGAAGACGGGAAAAGACACGATAATGAACATCAGCCGAAGCGGGGATGCCGCAGGAGGTTCACGGGCGCACAGTCCTGCACGGAAGCCGCGGGGCCCCAGCGCCCTCCCCCAGCAAGGGCTGGACCAGGGCCTGGCCCCTGCCTCCTGCACACCGATCAGTGGGACACGGAGGCCAGTCGGGACTTAGGCCTCGGGGGACCCCCGCGTGGCATCAGGACATGGGGCATGTGGCGGGCTCCCAAGAGCGCATGACCCCTGGGCCAAAGGTTGTGAGTTCAAGCACGTGATGGGCGAAGAGCCTCCTAAACAGTACAAACCCTGAGTGACAGAGGAGTTGTCACCTTCTCCTGTAGCTGACCCCCCCATAGCTCACGGTCTCCCCCTGTAGCTGACTGCCCCTCCCCCATAGCTGACCCCCCCACCTCCCTGTAGCTGACTGCACCCCAGTAGCTGACCCCCTACCCCCTATAGCTGATGGTCTCACCCCGTAGCTGACCCCCCACCCCCTGTAGCTGACCCCCCACCCCCCATAGCTGAACCCCTGCCCCTTGTAGCTGACCCCCCGTCCCCCGTAGCTGACCCCCATCCCCCCATAGCTGACCCCCCGCCCCCCATAGCTGACCCCCCGCCCCCCATAGCTGACCCCATCACCCTGTAGATGAACCCCATCCCCCGTAGCTGACCCCCCGCCCCCCATAGCTGACCCCTGCCCCCCGTAGCTAACCCCCCGCCCCCTGTAGCTGACCCCCGCCCCCATAGCTGACCCCCATCCCCCTGTAGCTGAACCCCTGCCCCCCATAGCTGACCCCAATCCCCCTGTAGCTGACCCCCCGCTCCCCGTAGCTGACCGCAGTGACGGAGGCCGCAGTGACGGAGGCCACGGAGGCTTGTCAGAGGCCTTGAGGCGGGAGCGCTGGGCTCATGAAGCCAAAGAAGGAATCTTGGGGACAAGGTGGAGTGAGCAGAGCGATGGCAGTGTATGGAGCAGGAGCCAGAGCTCTCGGGGCGACAGGGGTCCCCCGACAGTCTCTTCCTTAGACCTGGCCCGGGAGCTTGTGACATCATCATCCTCGTGCTGTCCTGGTTTGGGCGAGGACATCCTACCGGCTTCCCTCCTCGTTGGGGTCCGGGCACCGTGGTGGTCGTGGTGGTCATGGGGAGGTCTGGGGTGCTCCCTGAGCTCTGGGGCCCCTGCCGGCCCCTCCCTGCCGAGCCCGCCTGTCGCCCACGGCCGGGGACTCTCGTTCTCCAGCAACACGGGGACCCGCACAGGGAAGCTGCTGGGAGAGAGGCTTTGGGGGCCCTGCGTGCTGCTGTGGGAGCAGCGAGCGTGCATGTCCCTGCAGCCTGGCCCGGCCCATGAGATTGCGGGAACTCGTGTCCCTGGGGTCAACTGCCCAATTGCAGAGACCCCTAGTCTCCACTTCCTGCAGCTGTGCCATCCCCTCCGCCCCGGAGGCCTTCTCGTTCGCAGAGGGACAGGCCTGTTAGCTCGACAGTAGCCGGGCTTCCGGGATCCCGAGAGTCGTCTGCAGCACACGAAGGTCCTTCTGATGCCCCCGTGTCCTCGCCTCCCCCACCCCACACGTATGTGACCAGTGTTCCCTCAGGACCCAGGGCAGCCCTCTCGGCCCATGGCCCCTGTCCCGGTACTTTAGCACGACCACCGTTTTGCACCCGAGACGTCTCACGAATTCTTCCCTGGCCGTGGGCTAGGGGCCCCACCTCCACTCCAAAGGCCCGTCCCCGTGACCCAGCGCGCACCCAGCAGAAACGGAGATCCACAGGCAGGAGAGGTGCCTGCAGGCGGGGGCAAGGCCCAGGGGGCAGGGCACAGAGGAACCGCGTGGGTGCGGGCAGCGCAGCAGGGAAACGAGCACGAGCGGGCGGCCCCACGGGGGCGAGGCTCCCAACGGGACCCCGAGCGAAGGGACCAGGGCCTTCCTACAGAGGAAGTCAGCTCAAGCAGGCGGAATCGAGCTGCGGTGTCCAGGGCAGGCCTGAGCTCACCGAGCCTCCATGTGACCTACACTTGGGGCGTAGGGGGCTTGGCACTTGGAGGAGAGGCAAGGACGGGCCCCCGGAAAGTCCAGGGAGGGCGGGTGCTGGGGGGCAGGTGGTATCTTCCCAGGCTCCTGCACCCTCGGGGCTCGTCAGGCCTCCGCTAATGCACTCTGCTGAGTGTGCGTTGAATGTCACAGTGAGCAGCGGCCAACGGGGTGCCCCCAATACCCCGGACCCGGACCCGGGTGTCTCAGGCAGCGGCCGACAGAAGTGCCGGGAAGGGCTCGCGCCTGTGGAATTCCGCTGGGAAGGCACGTGGGGGTCCCGGGGTCCCGGGATTGAGTCCCGCATCGGCTCCCTGCGGGGGGCCTGCTTCTCCCTCTGCCTGGGTCTCTGCCTCTCTCTGTCTCTCTGTGTCTCTCACCAATCAATCACATTAAAAAAAAAAAAAAGCAAAAGGAAATGAGTAAGACTTAGTTTAATGATCTATTTTATTTGAGCCAAAATCCAAAATGTATCTCAAAAAAAAAAAAAAACAGTAAAAAATATCATCAATGAAATACATTACACCTTACCAATTTTTTTTTTTTCTCATCAAGTCTTCAAAACTACGGGTGTTTTACACTTACTGCTCTTCTCCTTTGGGACTCACGCGTGGCCATGGGGAGGCCACGGACCCAGCCAGCCGGGAAGTCCCAGGGGACTAGGAACCCACCCGGAGGACACTGAGGGGCAGGGGCGGTGAGGAGGGCAGGGCCGCACAGCAGGACAGGGAGGAGTCACCGGGGTCCTGGAAGCGCCTGGGGTGTCCTGACGGATCCTGACCCGGGCCAGGAGGGGAGCAGGGGACCTGGAGGGATGCTGCCATTGAACACCACCGGCTGGAGCAGGGCCAGGCCTCCGTCCCAGCTCCTTGCGGTGAAGGGGCTGGTGCAGTGGTCATGGCGGTGACACAGCGTCGGCCTCACCGCAAGCAAGAACTTTCTCTTGCTCTGCTGACCCATCTTGCCGGGGGAGGAGGGGATTGTTGAGGAAGAGGAAACATTGTAAGTTCAGGAAGGGCCGGGAGTGGGGCAAGCCCCTTCCGAGAGCCACCCCTGTGTGTTTCCCCAACACTTCCCCTGATGCGATGGGGGCGGGGTGCGTGACCTTGCTGGCCTGTGCCACCGGGGCCGCCACATGGACCCTTGACACAAGCCAGACGCCCCTTCCGCCTGGTGGGTCCTGACCTGGGCACACACAACACCCCACCCCCTCACCCCACCCCCTCCCCACCACGGACTCCAGGGCAGGAAGGGGAACAGATTCCAGACAGGAGGCCTGCGACCCCTGGGATGCGGCCTGGGGACCTGGGTGCTCTCTGTGTGGGGCCTGAGGGGCCTGCTGTGTGCGGTGGGGGCCCTGCAGCACCTGGAGTCTGGGTGGGGGCGAGGGGGGAGCCTCACAGGCCACGAGAGGTCCTGGGGCCACCCTGAGCCCTGGATGAGGTGGGGCAGCAGGGACAGCACCTGATTGAGAGCCTGGGACAGGGAACCCCCCAGAGGTCTCAGCCCTTGACCCGTGAGCACCTGCAAGCACCCATCCAGCACCTGCCAGCACCTGCCCAACACCAGCCCAGCACCCACCCAGCACCCACCAGCACCCGCCAGGCACCCGCCAAGCACAGGTGTATGCTGACAGTGAGTCCTTAGGTCTACCTCCTGCCAGCCCAGTCACCCAGTTACAAAACAGTAGGAAAGAGGAATTTCTGAGAAAGCAGAAGGAAGCTGAGATGGGGACAGGGGACCAGAAGGTGGGGCCGAGCTCTTCCAGGGCCCACCTCCTGCACCCAGGCTTCACCCTACAATGGTCAAGGCTCTGGCCCCCTAGCAGCACTTCCCAGCTCCTCTTGCCTGGCAACCACACACAAACACATCCCCAAAACTCAAACATGGACCAAGACCAGTACCAGGTTCCTGAAACTGGAGCCCCCCAGAGCATGGTTCCCATGACGACCACCGTGATCAACATCCGCGGTGACACGGTCGTGCCCGACCACATCGTCTGGTCCCTGTTCAACACCGTCTTCATGAACTGGTGCTGCCTGGGCTTCGTGGCCTTCGCCTACTCAGTGAAGGTGGGTGGAGGTGGGAGGGGGAGTCCCTGGCGTGTGGGGCGGGGGCGGGGGCGCCTGTACCCTGCGCCCAGGGTCCCACGGGTTCCCCTACTGACCGATACTAGAAACCACACACCTGGGCTGCGCGTGTGGCCCCAAAGCTCCCCCAGGAAGAAGAAAGGACCTCGGGGGAAACTGAGGCCAGGGAGGGGCCAGAGCCGGGCAGGGGTGACCCCGGGGTGTCCAGGGGGGCTGAGGGCCGAGGAAGGACGTGGAGGCCCCAGGAGGGACAGGCCCCTGGGACCCGGACCTGCTCAGGCTCCAGGGAGGGGGACGGGGTCCCGGGTGAGGGTGAAGGGCAGGGCCCGCCAGGGCGCCCCTGAGTTCCTGGTCTGGGAGGACCCACCCCTCACCCCACTGTCCGCGTGTCGTCCCCAGGCCAGGGACCGGAAGATGGTGGGCGACCTGACCGGGGCGCAGAGCTTCGCCTCCACTGCCAGGTGCTTCAACATCTCGGCTTTGGTCGTGGGCATCATCCTGGGCATCATATCCATTGTCCTCCTGGGCATGGCCTACACCATGGTCTCTGGGGCCCTGTTACAGGCCATGCAGGAGAGGCGTCGCTACCACTAGGCGCCCTAGCAGGACGCCCCGGTCCCCTCCTCGCCCGCCAGCCGCGCCCCAGCCCCCAGCCCTCTGCTCCAGGTGCACAGACCGGCCTGTGTGCAGCCGACTTCAATAAAGTGCCCTGTGTGTGACGTGCTGTGACCTCCCTCCCGGGGTGGGGGGGTGTGCGGGGAGGCCCTGGCGCCCTGGGCCTGAGCACACCGGCCCCCTGCCCAGTGTGGGGCTCCGGGGGGCGGGCACATCCTTGGGCTGGGCTGGCTGCTGGCCGCCTGCTAGGAGCAAGGCCTGGCCGGGGTCCTGGGGAGTCCCCGACCCAAGGAAGCCACGAGTCCAGCACAGCCTGGGTCCCGAGGGTGAGGCTCCACCTTCCAGGTGTGTGGGAGCCAGGGGGCCGGGCTGGGGGGGCACAGAGCTCTCCCCTGTGCGCTGACAGCAGAAGCGACAATCATAACCCGGGACTAAGCCCGCGGACAGGAAGCCTGAGAGGAGTGACCCGTCCCCCCACCGTGGCCCGGCCCACAGGATGCAGTGGCTGCCCAGGGCCCCGCCAAGGGTCTCCTGGCCGCTGGGGGTCATGGGGCTTGGGTGTGAGCTGGGGCCAGAGCTGGGCCACACGTGGGGCGTGGGCGTGGGGAGTGGGGCGTGGGGTGTGGGGCCGTCCTCGGCTCCTCTCCCCGGGCAGGGGGACTTGGCCCAGGCAGTGGTGTGGGAGGCCCCAGAGGGGGTGGGTGCTGGGCCCGGTCTACACGGCAACCTGCAGAGGCTGCGGGAGTGTGGGGGCCAGGCGGGTGTCCGGGTGGGATTCTGTCGGGCGCCTCGCCTGGGTCGTCCAGACTGCCAGGTCCACAGTGGGGCAGCCCCGGCCCGGCTCCCTCCCTCAGCAGCCTCCAGGCCTGGTTCTGTGCTCCCTTCAGCACCCGGAGGAGGGACCTGGCAAGGCCCACCCCCCTGTGTCAACCTCCGTGGTACAGGGCCTTGGGCTGCAGGCTGCCCGGGATCCTGCGGGACCAATGCCGGGGAGCCCAGCAGTGCGCCTCCCGCCTGGTGGGGAGGAGGAGGGACGTGCTCTGGGCGCTGCCAGGCTGGTCTGGGTGGGTCCGGGTGGCTGCCTGGGGCGGCTCCTCCCTCCCTGGACAGCAGCTCTGAGGAGCAGCCCTTGGCTCTGGCCACCTCCCACCGCCGTCCCACCCGGCCCTGGTGTCCGGCCTCCACTTGTCCGCTCTCTACCCCGACTGTGGCGCCTCACGCCCGGTGCCCGAGCCTCCCGCAGTGACGGGCTCGCCACCTGCCGTCCTGCCAGGGCTTTTTCCGTCCTGAACCCGAGAACACAGCAGGTAAAGCTGGAAACCCCACAGGAGGCTCCGGCAGGCAGGACGTCGGTGGGCACCCCACTCTGTGGCTGGGGTGAGGGGCGCCGGGAGGCAGGTCTCAGCCTTCTCACCCGTGACGCGAGCAGACTGGCTGGCGGGGCAGGCCCAGCAGCCACCTGTGCAGTCAGTCTCCACTGCCCACGGCCAGCAGGAGGGGGCTTGAGACCAGTGTGTTACCCTGGGAAGAGGAACAGCAACCAGTCTATCCTCCAGTAACTGGGCACAGGACGCTGGCCCCACCCGCCAGCCAGACCCCGACCCAGGTGGGCCCCGGAAGGCCGCGTGGAGCTGCAGACCCAGCCGGCCTGGGCCGGAGGGTGCGCACAGCGGTCTGCCCAAGTCCTTTCCTCCTGTCTCGAGATGCACGTGGGCTCCCAGGGGATGTCCGGCAGCCCTGCCCACCACGAGTGAGGTTGTGTCACACGCACCAAGTTGGAGCTTGGAGAGGGCCCGGTCCTAACACTCTAGAGGATGGAGATCAAGCAGGCAGTGTGTGCTGCCCACGTCCTCCACCCCCGCTGTCCCACACTGTCCCTCTGCTCCTGTCTGCATGGCAGGGACCCCCTGGATACGGAGGACAGGAAAGGAAGAATTGCGAGTCTGCTTGTTGGGGGCGGAGGAGTGTGAGGCAGAGAGCTGGGCACGCCTGTACTTGCACCCCTGGGCCCACAGGGCCTTGAAGGTCCCGGGGCGCAGGCTGCGAGCTCCAAGAGGGGGAGTTGGAAGCTAAGGGATGCACCCGGAGCAGTGCCAGGGCGCCAGGGGGTTGGGGCTGATGGAGGCCTGAGGACACAGGCGACCGTCCGCACACACGTCACATTTGGGACAAGACCCAGGCAGGACCCGGGGGCTTCATGCAGCACTGCGCATCCTCTTACAGGCAGTTTGGTCAGCTCAGAGCTCGGTCACGGTGCCAGGACCCCGAGAACATGCCAGCGCACAGATCCCACAACGCGTCCCTCGGCGGGGCCTTGGGTGGCTGCAACCCCGGCCCAGCCGCAAGGGGACACCCACTGAGCCGCCGCGGGGGGGGGGGCAGCGCCTGGGAGCCCCTGGGCCTCGCCCTCACCCCAGCAGCCGTGTAGCCCACTCCACACCACTGGCCGGTGTAGCATGGACGACCTGGGGCGGCAGCAGCCCCGGGGCCATCGGGGGTCCACCCGGCCCTCCCTGACCTCCCCCCGAACCGGGCACCAGGGCCAGGTCCACTCCCCGGGGCCGATGCTGGGTCTGTCAGGACACCTTCGGGGTCGGTGTGCGGCCACAACACCAGGACCACAGCGGGGTTTCACAGGACACCTGCAGGGTGGGGGGGCGAGGGGGGCGGAGGGCAGGAAGCAACTGGGGGCGCCCTGGGGGTGCTGCACAGTGAACTGGGAAACGCCAGACTGGACTGGGGTGTGGAGCCCACTGGCCCCCAGGCTGCGGCAAGAGCTCCCAGCGGCCCAGGACTGCGGGTAGCAGAGGACCTGCAGCCTTGGCTCTCGGGCGGGGCCATGTCCTGGCTCCCGAGCTGAGCCGACCGACCCCTGAGAAGGGGGCGCAGGCCGGAAGCAGAAGAGGAAAGTCCCCACTTCCTCCGTCACCACCACCTGACGTCCACAGAGCAGGTGGGGGGGCGGGGAGGGAAGGCAGGGGTGCGTGACCTCGAAGGCCTGTGCTCCCGGGGCTGCCACATGGACCCTTGACACAAGCCAGACGCCCCTTCCGCCTGCTGGGTCCTGACCTGGGCACGCACAACACCGCACCCCCTCCCCACCACGGACTCCAGGGCAGGAAGGGGAACAGATTCCAGACAGGAGGCCTGCGACCCCTGGGATGCGGGCTGGGGGCCTGGGGGCTCTCTGTGTGGGGCCTGAGGGGCCTGCTGTGCACGGTGGGGGCCCTGCAGCACCTGGAGTCTGGGTGGGGGCAAGGGGGGAGCCTCACAGGCCACAAGAGGTCCTGGGACCACCCTGAGCCCTGGATGAGGAGGTGGGGCAGCGGGGACAGCAGCTGATTGAGAGCCTGGGATAGGGAACCCCCCAGAGACCTCAGCCCTTGACCCGCCAGCACCCGCCAGCACCTGCCCAGCACCTGTGTAGCCTGACAGAATCTTTGGTTCTGCTTTACGCCCTCCTGGACCCAGCCAATTCCCAATTCCCTGAGCACCAAAAAATGAATTTTCAGAGAAAAGGAAACCACTGGGGAAGGTGGGACCCAGAGCTGCCTCCCCCGTCTACCCCCCACGAGCTGCATCGCCCACCATGAGTGACAACCCTCTCCCATCCAGGGGGGCACAGCCCCTGCAGGTGGAGCAGAGCCCATCGGGGGGTCACAGCCGGCCAGGGGGAGCACAGCCCCCCCCACAGTGACAGCCTAACCAGTGGGAAGCCAGGACCCCCAGGCCCCAGGTCACTCCAATGGACTTCTCCTTTACAGCAGCCCCTCCCTCCCCCCCAATCTATGAAAGATCTTTGTTCCTCTGTTTTGGGATTTTTGTACAGTTTTGCCATCGTTTGCCTTTCTAGAATTGTAATTTTCTACTCTTCCCAATTAAACCCATTTGGCGGTCAAATAACCGGCAGCTTTAACCTTAGTTTAACCCAGTTCCAACGTGCGGGGAGGACGGGCCGCACGCACTAAGCAGCGTCAGACCCCGCAGGGCATCAGCATCGCCTCCATTCCCAGCCCTTCTGCCCAAGGGTCAGTGGGTCGCACGGTCCAGGGTTCATTTTTACCAACTGTCCCTGGACCCTCGTCACCAGCCGGGGCCGCACCTGTGCTCTGACCACGTGGGCCCCCCGGAGCCCTCCGTGACCTCTTGGTTGTACAGATTCGCGAGAGTGGCCCACGGAGTCGGGAGACGGTCTCCTTCCCGCGTCCCCAGCGCCTCATGCAAGGACGCGGGTCCGGAGCAGCCAGATGGAAGAGATGCCAGGGCGGGGGTGGGGAGACGTCCACGGCTGTTCCAGGCACAGCACTGTCCCCACGCTGGCTGAGGTCCCCAAGCCAGGGGTTCAGAACCTCGCCCTTAGGGTTCCCGGTGCCGGGGGTGGCCCGGTCGCGGGTGGGGCATTGCCGCGGGCACGGGCCCCGGCCTGAGGGGCAGGCACAGTCACGTTCTCGCAGCTCTCGGGAGGATGGTCACAGCGGGCGTAACCGTCCCTGAGCTGCAGTGCCAGGAGCACGGTCCTGCTGGGGGGCGACCCTCTCGTGCCGCCAACAAAGCCCTTTGAGGTGAAGCTTTTGCAAACCGGAGGACAGAGCTGAGGCCTCCCGCAGGCCAGGGCGGCCCATGGGCAGGTGCCAGCTGCGGAGCGCGGGGCGGAGAGGCTCCACCCCTGGGTGCTTCCTCGAGGCCACGCGCTCCGGGGCCGCCGGGTGCCCGGGCCACAGAGTGGGCGGCGGGGTGAGGCCGCGGATGAGCCTCGGAGGCATTGCAGCACCTCCCAAGGGCGCTCTGGAGGGAACAGTCTCTTCCAGCCAAGGGGGCAGCGGTCCCGGGAGGAAGACGGACAGGCGTCCGCCCCGAGACACCGAGGGCGGCCCAGAGTGGGGGCGGGGAAGGGAGGAAGGACACGCTCCTCGGCAGCAGGGGATCCATCAGGTGCCGCGGATCCGGGTAGGTGGGGCTGCCCTGCCCACCCGGCTGGGGTCTCACCCCACTGGCCTCTTGGGGTCGGGATCTCCTCCTTCACCGACTGGACGGCTGATGGGCCAGCGTGCCCCCCTCCACCCAGGGTACCCCAGGTCTCCCCCGTGCATCTGCGAGTTAGGGCACCAGGTGCGGGGTAGGGACGCGGGACTGGGGAACCGCAGCCGGGACCCCAGTGCTCGGGGTCTGCCTTGGGGCAGCCACGGTGTCCCCGATACGGAGGCCACGACACGAGGAGGTGATGATGTGACCCCACTCGGGGCAAGGGTACACCCTGACTCGAGAGCAGGGACACGGACCTTATAGTGCCGGATGTAGAGGCCGTGCTCCCGGCAGCGGGTGTCCCGCCACCTTCCCCGCCACGGGGTCCCTGGGAGCTAGGAACAGCCTGAATCTACTGCCGCTCTTCCCCACACGAGCCATCGGTCAGGGCGCAGACCTCTGGGAAGCAGGGACCCCTCCCACGCCGCCCTCCTGTGTCCCCGCAGCCGGAGGCCAGATGCAGGCCAGGCCCCGACGAGCCCACCCGGCGCACGCACTGGAGCAGGTGCAGGCGGGCGACGGGCCGAGGGCGGGCAGCGGGGCTGCGGCCGGGCAGCGGGGCCGCAGGCGTCTCCAAGGGCCCCCCAGCGAGAGCGCAGCAGGTCACAGGCAGGTGCTTTATTGACACCAGCGCTAGAGGGACCTGAAGGTGACAGTGTGACCGGAGCGGCCGCCGAGGCCTCCGGCGCCGACTACGACCCTCCGTCATGGTCATGTTTTACCATCTCGGAAACTGTTTCGAAAATCATCAGGGAGCCGGTTGACACAAGAATGACGAAGGTGACAGTCAGGAGGAGGCCCAGGACCAGCGCCCAGATGTTGAGGCACCTGGCTGTGGAGGCGAAGCTCTGCGCCCCGGTCAGGTCGCCCACCATCTTCCGGTCCCTGGCCTGAGGACGACAGGTGGACATGGGGTGAGGGGCGGGTCCTCCCAGACCAGGGACTCAGGGGCGCCCTGGCGGGCCCTGCCCTTCACCCGACCCGGGACCCCATCCCCCTCCCTGGAGCCTGAGCAGGTCGGGGCCCCGGAGCCTGTCCCTCCTGGGGCCTCCACGTCCTTCCTCGGCTCTCGGCCCCCCTGGACACCCCGGGGTCACCCCTGCCCGGCTCTGGCCTCTCCCTGGCCTCAGTTTCCCCCAAAGTCCTTTCTTCTTCCTGGGGGGGCTTTGGGGCCACACGCGCAGCCCAGGGATGTGGTTTCTAGCATCGGTCAGTAGGGGAACTCGTGGGACCCTGGGCGCAGGACTGCTGCAGCCTCCCTGCAGGTACAGGCGCTCCCGCCCCCGCCCCATACCCCGGGGACTCCCCCTCCCACCCCCACCCACCTTCACAGAGTAGGCGAAGGCCAGGAAGCCCAGGCAGCACCAGTTCATGAAGACGGTGTTGAACAGGGACCAGACGACGTGGTCGGGCACGACCGTGTCACCGTGGATGTTGATCACGGTGGTGGTCGCGGGAGCCGTGCTCTGGGGCGCCCGGACGACCACCACCTCCTGCTCCTCCTTGAGCATCTCGTATGTGGGGGGGCCGGCGGCGCAGGCGCCAGGGAGCAAGGGCCGAGGGGAGCGGCTCATGGTGGCAGGTGCAGCTCGCAGGGTGCGGACGCGGGAGGCAGCTCAGGGCCCCACCTTCCCCAGGGGTTCCTTTCCCCAAAGTTTCTGTTTCCTGGCTTTTCTGAAAGTGGTGAACTGGCCAGGTACCAGGAGGGTGGCCCCAGAGCCCGGTGTCAGGTTACAGGGGGCCGGGCTGGGCGGGCTGAGGACAGGCGGTCCTGGCTCCCTCCCTGTTCAGGGGTGTGCAGAGGGTCCCCAGGCCTGTGCCCCCGCCTCCCAATCCCCGCACCCTTGACCTGCCCCCCGCCGGTCTCGGCTTATTACTAAAAAGGGTGTAGACAGGCCGCCTGCGGGTGCTCCCTGATCCCAAGGAGCCTCTGCTGGAGCTTCCAGCAAACATTGGAAAACTTGTAAAATAGGAGACTGGGGAATCACACAGCACAGGCGTAGCCTCAGCACAAGGTGTCAGGTTGTCAGGTGCGGGTTGGAGGCCCAGGGACAGGTGGAAGGGGGTCGGGCCGGGGGAGCACAGGGAGAGAGAGAGTGGGGCCCAGGGGGGAGCCCTGGCCCCGAGCATGCAGGGAGCTGGAGCACCCAGGAAATCAGCAGGCGGCCCCAGGTCACCGGTCGGCAGGCAGGGGGCAGGGTGACTGCCGGTGCTGGCCTGTGACCTGGGCGCCTCTGAGGACATTGGGACTTGCCTTCCAAGGAGGGGATGGGAGGCAGTGGGGGAGCTGGAGGCTGCTGACGGAGGGAGCCGGGCCAGGGCTGCCCCACTGTGGACCTGGCAGCCTGGACGCCCCAGGCGAGGCGCCCGACAGGGTCCCACCCGGACATCGGACATCGGCCTGTGGCCCCTGCACTCCCGCAGCCTCTGCAGGTTGCCGTGTAGACCGGGCCCAGCACCCACCCCCTCTGGGGCCTCCCATACCACTGCCTGGGCCAAGTCCCCTTGCCCGGGGAGAGGAGCCCAGGACGGCCCCACACCCTACGCCCCACACCCCACGCCCACGCCCCACGTGTGACCCAGGCTCTGGCCCCAGCTCACACCCAAGCCCCATGACCCCCAGTGGCCAGGAGACCCTTGGCGGGGCCCTTAGGCAGCCACTGCATCCTGCGGGCTGAGCCACGGTGGGGGGACGGGTCCCTCCTCTCAGGCTTCCTGACCACGGGCTTAGTCGCGGGGTGTGATTGTCACTTCTGCTGTCAGCGCACAGGGGAGAGCTCTGTGCCCCCCCAGCCCGGCCCCCTGGCTCCCACACACCTGGGAGGCGGAGCCTCACCCTCGGACCCAGGCTGTGCTGGACTCGTGGCTTCCTTGGGTCGGGGACCCCCCAGGACCCCGGCCAGGCCTTGCTCCTAGCAGGCCGCCAGCAGCCAGCCCAGCCCGAGGACGTGCCTGCCCCCGGAGCCCCACACTGGGCAGGGGGCCGGTGTGCTGAGGCCCAGGGCGCCAGGGCCTCCCCGCACACCCCCCCAACCCGGGAGGGAGGTCACAGCACGTCACACACAGGGCACTTTATTGAAGTCGGCTGCACACAGGCCGGTCTGTGCACCTGGAGTAGAGGGCTGGGGGCTGGGGCGCGGCCGGCGGGCGAGGAGGGGCCCGGGGCGTCCTGCGGGGGCTCCTAGTGGTAGCGGCCGTTCTGCTGCATGGCCTGTAACAGGGCCCCGTAGGCCGCGGCGTAGGCCATGCCCAGGAGGACAATGGATATGATGGTCAGGAGGAGTCCCAGGACCAGCGCCCAGATGTTGAGGCACCTGGCTGTGGAGGCGAAGCTCTGCGCCCCGGTCAGGTCGCCCACCATCTTCCGGTCCCTGGCCTGAGGACGACACGTGGACATGGGGTGAGGGGTGGGTCCTCCCAGACCAGGGACTCAGGGGCGCCCTGGCGGGCCCTGCCCTTCACCCGACCCGGGACCCCGTCCCCCTCCCTGGAGCCTGAGCAGGTCGGGGCCCCGGGGCCTGTCCCTCCTGGGGCCTCCACGTCCTTCCTCGGCTCTCAGTCCCCCTGGACACCCCGGGGTCGCCCCTGCCCGGCTCTGGGCCCCTCCCTGGCCACTCGCCCCGTCAGGCTGAGCAGTGTTCAGGGCCGTGGCTTCCTCTGGCCCAGACTCGGGCTCCAAATCTGACGTGCGGAGGCTCTAGGGGGGAGGAGAGCTTCTGGGGATGGTGGGCACTGGGGACCTTGCCCTCCGCTGCCACCACGTGTGGCCTCCCCGCACCTCCCTGGGGCCGGTCACATGGGCCACGCACCCCCACACTCACGTGGGCTCCCCCACAGCGCCCTCTGGGCGGGGGTCCCCAAGGTTGGCACCCTGGGGGGAGGCCCCGGCCCGCACCCACCCACCTTCACGGAGTAGACGAAGGCCACGAAGCCCAGGCAGAACCAGTTCAGGAAGATGGTGTTGAACAGGGACCAGACGACGTGGTCGGGCACGACCGTCTCCACCGGGACATTGATCACCGTGGTCGTGGCAGGAGCCGTGCTCAGGGGGGCCCCCCGCACGTCCACCTTGTTCTGCATCATCTCTCGTGGGGAGGCGCAGGCGTGTCCGGGGAAGAAGAGTGCAGGTGGCCGTGTGGCCCCGAGCAGGTGTGGCCGGGAGCTGGGCAGGGCCCCTGGGTAGGTTGGGCTTCCCCACCGCTCAGGTTTCCTGGTGCTGTGCAGGCTTCGTGGGCGGGGGCGGGGCCGGGCTGCTGAGGCCTGTCACTCACTGTGTCTGCCTGACTCATATCTTATTGGCCTTGACCTATTGTCCCGTCAACGGCCTCACACAAGGTGCTGCTGCACCCACTGGCAGCGGGGGGCTCCGGGGCTCTGGCACATTCCTGCCATGCAGCTGCGGGCCTGGTGCTTAGGTGCAGGACGTGCATGTGGCACCTGACGTGGGTGCCCTCCAGGTCCGCCGTCACCGCCCGGGGCCTGTGCCCAGCGCCTGGCGATCGCGGGTCCCCGTGCGCCCCTTGGGGCTGCCCTCCGCGGGCTCTCTGTGCATCTGGGATTCTCCCTGGGCTCGTGTGCTGCAGCCGCATCTCAGGCGTCTTAGCGTCTGTGACTGCTTCGTTCCTCCCTGGGGCCCCGGAGACCCTGTTGTGTGGACGCAGGGCCTGTGTTCCGCAGCGGTGACACGCTGGCGCGCAGCTGCTGGCATGCGGGCCGCCGTGGGCGACGCGGGGCACGGCCGTCCTGGGCACCTCGCAGGGGCTCTTTGTCCCCTGTGGGCGTCTTCCCTCCGGGCTGCGCCCTCTGTCACCACAGCTGTCCCTCGGTCCTGGGGTTGCAGGGAGGTGACCTGGCCCCACAGGGCCGCCCGCAGCGCTCAGCTAGTGCCCACGTCCCGGGGTGCCCTGAGCCCCCAGGCCCTCTGTGGGGGATCGGGTGCCAGCCATCAGGACTGCGGCCTGCCTGCCACACCACTCCCCACGCCCCACTGGCCCCCGCGGCTGGTGGCCTTGGGCTCCCCTGAGGCCGCGGAGGACAGCCCGCTCTGGGCAGATGTCCCAGCACCGGGTCCGGGTCCCTGCCAGCCGGGAGCGCCAGGCCCTGTCCTGTCCCTGGTACCCCGCGGGGCGCGGGGCGTGGTCCCGGGAGCTCAGGACTCTGGGGCCCTCACCGGGTCTCCCGCAGACCCTCGTGTCCACTTGATCCACTGCAGCGACGTCCTCCTCAGCGCTGGATCTTCCACATCCGCGTAGACACGGCCTGTTGGGATGATGCCTCGCGGCTTCCTGGGCCCCAAGCCCCTTCCGCGGCCTTGGACCTGGCTCTTTGTGGTCCTTTCCCGTTGTCCAGGCCACGTCGGACTCTTGCTGGTGCCTGGCGGCTGCTCCCTCCGGAGCGTGGGCTGTCTTCCCTCGGGTGCCTCAGCGGTTTCTGGTGGAAACTCGGTCCGCAGGACATGCGGCAGCAACCCGGCTCTGCTTTCCGGTTCCCGGGTTCGTGCTTGCCTCTCGCTCTAACATGAGTGCCTGGCTTGGGTAGTTTTTCTCCCCCGTGACCCCCGCCCCTGAGCCGACTCAGGTGGGTTCGGGCAGGAGCTCACTTGGGCAGCGCCCTCTGTGGCACTAAGGTGGCCGCCCCTCACCTGCACAGGGAAAGGGAAAGGGGCTCTAGTCTTGCCAAGGAATGTGTTTTGCCTAACGTTTACTAGCATTTATTTAATTTAAAGGTGATATGGTTTAATTTTTTAATGAGATAAAATTTGCATAACAGAAGAACTCGTCATTTTACCCATGGAAAATGTGCAGCATTTGTGACTTTTCATGTGTCTTGGTGTCGTAGGTGTCACAGTCCTATTGCTCTGAGCGTTTCCTTTTCAGCAAAAGAAACAGGTACCCACAAGGCAGAAACCACATTTCCTCGCCCCTACTTCCTCAAGCCGCCCGTCTGTTCGGCTTCCCTTCTGTCAGGCATTTCACATAAATGGACGAGCTCAATGAATCCGAACTCCTTCCTTTTTATGGCGGATAAATGTTGTACTGTACGATTGTAACGTACTCTCCTTATTCAATATTGATTAATTTATGGACATTTGGGTATTTCCAATTTTTGGCTCTTATGAGTAATGCTGTTGGGAAGAGTTGAGTGCGGTTTATACGGACACGTTTTTGGTGCTCTGAGGAATGACTGGGTCATGTCACAACTTAATGTGCGATTTTTTTTTGAAGATTTTATTTACTTATTCATGAGAGGCAGAGCGTGAGAGAGAGGCAGAGACACAGGCAGCGGGGGAAGCAGGCCCCATGCAGGGAGCCCGACGTGAGACTCGATTCCGGGACCCCGGGGTCAAGCCCTGGGCTGAAGGCGGCGCTAAACCGCTGAGCCCCCCGGGCTGCCTGTGTGATTTTTTTAAAGATTATTTATTCATTTTAGAGAGAATGAGCAGACAGCAGGGAAGGGGCGGGAGGGGGAGAATCTTGAGCAGGTTCCCTGCTGAGCGCGGAGCCTGACCGGGGCTCGATCCCAAGACCCTGAGATCATGACCTGGGGCAACACCAAGAGTTGGCCGCTTACCCGACTGAGCCCCCCAGGCTCAGTCCTTTTTGAGCATCTTTCAAGCTATTTCCACCCACATTGCGTGAGAATCTCTGTTTCTCCATATTCTCACCAACACTTATTTTTACGTTACACCAGGTGAGCGCCGGTCTGTTATCTGTCGGTGGCGGTCGCTGTGGTCTGCGTGGGTTTCCTTGGGCGATGCTCTCCCTGCGCCTCCTCCCGTCCTCATCGCTTGTCCCGGTTTGGCCGCAGAACGTCTGGGCAAGTCTCTGTCCTTTCACTCGTGCAGCTGCTTGTGTTCCTGTGGGACTGAGCTCTGAACTCCTGGCCCTTGTGGGATCCGTGAGCCGCGAGCGTGCGCAGCTCTTCCGCGTTCTCGCTGTCCTGAGCATGGCCTTCGGGGTGCAAACATTTTAACTTGTCAAAGTGCAATTCGTCTGTTCTCTTATTGCTCATGTTATGTTTAAGAACAGCATTGCCCAAGCCAAGGTCACAAGTATTTACAATGATGTTTCTAACAGTTTTGTAGTTTTAGCTCTCATGTTGGGTCTTGGGCCCATTTTGAGTTAATTTGTGTATAGTGTGTAAGACGGAGGTCCGACTTCATTCCTTTCCGGGCGGATCTCGGTTAGCACCGTGTGTGGAAAGGTGTTGGCGCCCTGGCTGAAGGTCAGCTCGCCGTCAGTGTGGGTTTATGGCTGGACTCTGAACTCTGTCCCGCGGGCCTGTATGTCTGTCCTCGGGCCAGGGCCGCACTGTCTTGATTACGGTAGCTTCCTAGTAAGCTTTGAAACCACGAAATGTGAGCCCCTGACTTTATTCCGCTTTTTCAAGATTGTTGGTCTGACAATTGGCCTCTGAATTTCAGGATCAGCTTGTCCATTTCTGAAAAAAAAAAAAAAATGCAGTAGGAATTTCAATAGCGGGTGCACTGAAACTGCAGATAAATTTAGTCAGTATTGCCGTCTTAACCGTATTAAGAATTCAAATCTGTGCACAACGGAATGGATTTCATTTCTTTACACTTCTTTGTTTCCTTTCAGCAGTATTTTATAGTTTTCAGTATACAAGTCTTGTACCTACTTGGTTAAATGTCAGCTGTGATTGTCCATAGATGTCCTTAATTAGGTTGAGGAACCTCCCTTCTATTTCTAGTTTTTGTGTGTGTGTTTTTATCATGAAAGGATTTTGTCAAATGCTTTTCTGCAGTAATTGAGATGAACACATGGTGTTTTTTCTTCATTCTGTTAATATAGAATATTATTTTGATTGTTTTTTTAAAGATTTTTTTAATTTAAAATATTTTATTTATTTATTCATGAGAGACACAGAGAGAAAGGCAGAGACACAGACGGATGGAGAAGGAGGCTCCATGCAGGGAGCCCAATGTGGGACTCAATCCCAGGTCTCCAGGGTCACGTCCTCGGCTGAAGAGAGACACCCAACCGCTGAGCCACCCAGGCATCCCTGTTTGTTTGTTTTTTTTAAGATTTTATTTGTTCAAGAGAGAGAGAGAGAGAGAGAGAGAGGCAGAGACACAGGCAGAGGGAGAAGCAGGCTCCATGCAGGGAGACTGACGTGGGACTCGATCCCAGGTCTCCAGGACCAGGCCCTGGGCTGAAGGCGGCGCTGAACCGCTGAGCCACCCGGGCTGCCCTGATTGGTTTTTTAAATTGAGGTACATTGACATACAATGTTAGATTAGTCTCAAGTGTACAACACAGTGATTCAACAAGGCTGTGTTACGCCGTGCTCACCATAAATGTAGCTGCCATCTGTCACCATACAACACTACAGCAATGTCATTGGGGACGCCCGGGTGGCTCAACAGTTGAGCGTCTGCTTCCGGCTCAGGGCTTGATCTCGGGGTCCTGGGATCGAGTTCTGATTCAGGCTCCCTGTGAAGAGCTTGCTTCTCCCTCTGCCTCTCTATGTCTCTCATAAATAAATAAAAATATTTTTTAAAAAAAACAATGCCATTGACTGTATTCGCTCTGCCTTGCCTCTCATTTCTGTGATTCGTTCCTCCATAACTGGAACCCTGGATCGGACTGCCCTCTGTTCATCCCCCACCTGCCTCCCCTCTGACAACCATCAGTTTGTTCTCTGCACTATTGGGTCTGATTCTGCTTTTTATTTGCTTGTTTTGTTTTTTAGATTCCACATATGAGTGAAATCATACAGTCTTTCTCTTTTTCTGATTTATTTCATTTAGCATAACACTCTCTATGTTACCCACGTTGTCATGGATGGCAAGGTTTAATTTTTTAATACCTGTGTAATGTTTCATCATATAAAAACCTCGTCTTCTTTATTCATTCGTCTTTCAATGGACACGGGCTGCTTCCACACCTTAGCCATTGTCAGTAATGCTGCAATGAACACAGGGGTGCAGGGATCTTTTTTTTTTTTAATTCTATTTTTCTTATTTTTATTTATGATAGGCACACAGTGAGAGAGAGAGAGAGAGGCAGAGACACAGGCAGAGGGAGAAGCAGGCTCCATGCACCGGGAGCCCGACGTGGGATTCGATCCCGGGTCTCCAGGATCGCCCCCTGGGCCAAAGGCAGGCGCCAAACCGCTGCGCCACCCAGGGATCCCTGCAGGGATCTTTTTGAATTCCTGTTTTCAGTTTCCTTGAGTAAATACTCACTGGAGTTTCAGTAGGATTACTGGGTCATATGGTATTTCTATTTTAATTTTTGAGGAATATAATAATTGTGTTTTATCTCTTAAGCCACCCTTACATGTCTGGGACAAATCCCATTTGGTCATGGTAGATAATCTTTCTGATATGTTGCTGAAATCAGATTGCTAGTAATCTGAGTATTTTTCCATCTACACTCATAAAGGATATATTGGTCTGTGGTTTTCTCCTCTTGCAGTATCTTCGTCTGACTTTGGTGTCGGGGTCATGCTGGCCTCAACGATGACATAAGAAGTGTTCCTTCTTCTTCAAACTTTTGGAAGAGTTTGAGACATTGCAAACTTTCCATCTGGGAAGTGAAAGTGGGGCCAAAGAAAGTTAAAATGCCACAAACCTCTGTACCCATATTTCACTACTTTTTTCTTGATTAACCATTCCTCTGATTTCTGTACACTTTTACTACATTCCAGAGTCCGAAAATGTTGACTCAGATAATTTTTCCCAGTTTATTTGCTGCAATGGTGGAATGACGGGCTTTTGGGATCTCCCATCCCACCATTTTTCTATAGGATGATAATGTTTGTTTCACACAGACACAGAAGTTCCTGGTAGTTCACAGAGGAGCTCCTGTACATTGTCAGGAGCTAGATCCAACACTAAATGCTCTACACCATGGTAAATGTGTGAGCTACATGGGTGCCTTCTGGTTTCAAAGTTGAACAACTAAGACTTGTGTATGTCAGTAGAGATAAAGCCAGCTGAAATGTGTAAAAGCAATAAAATGGGGGTCGTGCATGGCAAAAAGAATGACAGATGACAAAATGGCAAAATGTGACTGCATGAGGGCACATGGAAGCCAAGTTCTGAAAGGAATCTTGGCCCAAATCAAACTCTAAGTGGGGCCTCTGGCCCCTCTCAGGAGGCATTTTCCATTCCTCAGACCAGTAACGGGAATAGAAATAATTGGTGGTTGGTTCATCCTCACGCAGTGGCTTTCTGAGTAAGAGCCATTGTGATGCAGCTGGCCAGGTGACCTGATGGCAGACCTGCTCACCATGAGCAAGGTTGTATCAGACCCATCAAGTCAGAGCTTTGAGGTGGGCTCAGCACCAATGCACTAGAGGATGGAGGTGGAACATTCCAGATCAAACAGGCAGTTTGCACTACCTGTGTCACCTACCCCTGCTGTCCCACACCTGTCCCTCTGTTCCTGCCTGGGCTCTAGGGGCAAGCACAAAGATGGTAAGATGTTGATCCCCAAATAGGATGCACCTTCTCTGGCTTGACGTATGCCCTATAGCAGAAGTGTGGTGGAGCTCCTACTAACTTGTAAAAGCTGATTGTGAAACATAACTATTGTTAAAATTAAATCATGTAGGAAAAATTTGGGAACTCCAAAGTCCGTTGCCCCACATAATCAATGAATAAACTGTCAAAATCAATTTTTTAATTGTGATGAAGTATATATATATATATAACATAAAATGTACCTTATTTTAAGTTTTAAATTTTAACATTATTTAGTATAAAACTTTCTTTACCTATAAACTAATTATGCAAATTGTGGGTGAATATGGGAGGAAGGATAATCCTTCACTGCCCACGAATGCCATTCCCTGGTCCTCAGTCCGGGCACTCACGGATTGGGCACTCTAGGCATGAGGGTGGGGATTAGAGCAGAGGCAGCTATGGTGCCCGGATCATTCCTATGCTGGTCCCTTGGGCCTTTATCAGGCCCATGTCAGTCCTGTCCAAGGCTTGAAGGGTCCCCCAGTGGTTCCTGCCCCAACCCCAGCCAGGGGCCTGAATGTGACCCATGCTGTGGCTGTGCTCCCTTAACCTGGCCATACCTCAGAAGTTGTCTTGTGGGCCTCAGTGGCCTTCCTACCTGGAAACGTCTCAGAAACCATGTGGTTTTTCTGTTGATTTAGGATTAGTTGATCTATATACCAGTCAGTGCTGACAGATGGGAAAAAGGAAAACTATTACTCAAATCAACTTATAAGCCAAAGTCTAAAATATGGCATAATAACTCTTTGTTATTGACCAAACTCTTTTTTTTTAATTTTTTTTTTTTTACCAAACTCTTTATCTTTAGAAAACCCTTCTCTTTAACCTTTATCATTTTATATTTGACCATACTTCCAGAGCATAAGCTTTGGTCAACATGAAGGACAGAGTAGTCTTGAGCAAGTGGATCTTGACCCCATCCAAATAGACCTGGAGTTTCCACTGGTAGCAGAGAGCCTCCTCCAAGAAGCGGGTGGCACATCTGACAGGATGCCAGTCAGTGCTCAGAGTCTACCAGGGGCCCAAGGACACACCTGCAGAAATACCAACGGAAGCCTGACCATGTGCCCTTGGGTCCCAGGCTGGTGTCAGTCCTGATGGGATGTGGAGTAGAGAATGAACCCACTCTGGAGAGAGAAAATCTTGACAAGGGTTTACACAACAAAGTGTCATTCATTCCATAATTGCGAGACATAGCAATGGTAGGACCATAGGACAAAAAGGCAAGAGGACACTAGGTGCTCAGGTGAGCTGGTGAACAGGTGGTCTGAGCCTCATGGCCTGTGCACCTTGTCAGGTGCTCTGTCCTGGACATCGTATCTGGCTACAGGACATGTTTTGGCCAATGTAAAATCAATAAATGTGAAGTGAGCAGTGTTTTAAAAGTGTTTATATATGGGGTTTACCCTCTTGCAACTCTACTATAGACAAAAATAAGCTTTAGGAAGGTGGCTTGCCCTAGCACCAACCCTAAGGCAAAGCCATGACCACTGACCCACAATATAATATGCCAGAAGTAAATGCTTATCTTCTGTGCTATGGAGGCTTTTTTAAGTGGCATTATTTTACAATAGCTAGCTAAACCATGTTTAACAATAGAAGCTATAAATAAAAAAAAAATTTTTTTAAAAAAGAATTAAAAAAGGGATCCCTGGGTGGCGCAGCGGTTTGGCGCCTGCCTTTGGCCCAGGGCGCGATCCTGGAGACCCGGGATCGAGTCCCACGTCGGGCTCCCGGGGCATGGGGCCTGCTTCTCCCTCTGCCTATGTTTCTGCCTCTCTCTCTCTCTGTGTGTGTGACTATCTTAAAAAATAAATAAATAAATAAATAAATAAATAAATAAATAAATATTAAAAAAAAAAAAAAAACAATAGAAGCTAAGGGGCGCCGGGGTGGTTCAATCAGTTGAGTGTCTGCTTTCAGCTCAGGTCATGATCTCAGGGTCCTGGGATGGAGCCCCATGTGGGGCGCTCTGCTCAGCAAGGGATCTGCTTCTCCCTCTCCCTTTGTTCCTCCCCCTGTTCATGATCATTCTCTCTCTCTCAAATAAATAAAAAAATATTTTTAAAAATAGAAGCTAAAATGAAACAATAAATACAATGTGCAAAAGTAGAACATGAGAAATATAATTAAAAAATCAATAATTATATTAAATGTTAGTTGATGAAGTATCCCATTTAAAAGTCTAAATATAGGGCAGCCCCGGTGGCCCAGTGGTTTAGGGATGCCTTCAGCCCAGGAGACCTGGGATCCAGTCCCACGTCGGGCTCCCTGCATGGAGCCTGCTTCTCCCTCTGCCTGTGTCTCTGCCTCTCTCTCTCTGTATCCCTCATGAATAAATAAATAAAATCTTGAAAAAGTATAAATATGTAATTTTAACACATATACATTGAAATGGAACACAAGAAGAAAGAAATGAAAACATAATCACAATGTGAGTATTTAACACAAATCCTTCAGGGCTGATAGGACAAATTTGATAGGAAAAAAAATATGTAAAAATTTAGAGAGTTAGTAATATTATCACACATCTGAACAAAACAATAAGATAATTGACCTAATCAGCTCTATGAACACTGTACTCTATACATACATGCACATGTCCATATATAGGTTGATAAATATACCCATGATGTGTGTATCACGAATATATTATATACTTGAAATCATGGAATTGTTACAATTCTGCATTTGCTAAGTGTAGCAAATATAAAACAATTTCAAATATTTAAATAATTGATAATATGCTCTATGATCAGAGTGGAATTAATCTAGAGATTGATAATGAAAGATAAAATAGGTAAATAGAGCTATATATAACAATATATCACTCAATATTCAGCTATCAAGTGAGATATCAGAAAAAATTAATATTTGAATTACATGTAGACTATAAATAGCAGGTGCACATGTAGAAATACAATGCAAATAAAAAAGATAAGGTGTGGTTGGGCAGGTAACAAGGTTTAAAGTTCTTAAGGTGGTTTCACTGCCAGGAAATACTTACATAACTAACATATATTGGGAGTTAATAAATCTGAACTGCATGTTGTAACCTGTAAGTTAAGCATTTGGAGTACAGGGAAAGTGTGCAAATCATTATAAAATGAAGGTCGAATGATGAATTATCTAAGCAAAAGAGTAAGAAAGGAGACTAAAGAGAAGCACACTACATCAAAGAAAGTCAAATAATAACATGTCAGACATATTTGAACTAAATTCATTGAATGCTAGAATTGATTTAAAATAAAACCCTTGAGATCCCTGGGTGGCGCAGTGGTTTGGCGCCTGCCTTTGGCCCAGGGTGCGATCCTGGAGACGCGGGATCAAATCTCACGTCAGGCTCCCGGTGCATGGAGCCTGCTTCTCCCTCTGCCTTGTGTCTCTGCCTCTCTCTCTCTCACTGTGTGCCTATCATAAATAAATAAAAAAATTAAAAATATATTTAAAAATAAATTAATTAATTAAATTAAATTAAATTAAACCCTTTATTCTTCTTGTAAGACACATATTTTAAGATAAGGATGGAAGAGACTAGATTTTATAAAAATGTAAGGAAACATCAGGGAACATTACCCAAAAGGTTGCTGGTACACTTGTAGTAATACTGGACAGCGTAGATTTTAAGGGGAAAAGCATCACCAATGGGATATTTCACAATGGGGAAAAAAACTCCACCTGAAGACATATCCTATAAAAAGTGCAAAGATATTGAAAAAAGCCAGATTTAAAAACCAATACCTAAACCAATACACCTGATCTATAGAAAATCAAAGAATTGCACCAAACGTCAGCTCTGAAACGATGCCAGCAAGAAGTAGAGTGAAATATTGACAATGTTGAAAGAAGAAAAATAACCCCATTTATGTAGAATTCCACATATAATGAAATTATTCCTTGAAAGTGAGGATGAAATGTGTTTTCTCAAACAAAAACAAGGAATTTGTCAGCAGACCTACCCTGTAAGAAATCTTAGAAGAAATTTTTCAGGCAGAAATAAAACTATACAGAGGTCAGAAACTTTAATCTCCATGAAGAAAGTGCATCAGAGAAGAAATAAATGAATGTAAAAGAAAATATTCTATTTCTTGTTCTTAATTAAATGAGAAGAATAGCTGTTAGGTTAGTTCGTAGTGGTGGTGTATTCGGTTATCACGGCACAAAGAAAGCTAAGCAAGATGAATCACAGCAATGTTCAAGGGCCAGGAGGGAAGAATTGGGAACAGTGTCGGAGTCCCTGCACCATCTCTGGAGCAGTGTCCTATTACTTGAAGGTGGACATGATAGGTTACAAATGTATACTGGGTGCGGGTAAGTAAAACAGGTTCTACTTTCCAAAACCCCTCTGCCAGAAAGGCAATGAGAAAAAGTGAAACTTGTAAGAACAGAACTTTTCAGAACTCGGGAAATTAGCAAAATTCTTAAACTCTCTGGGCGTGATTTAATCAAGAAAAGCTCCCTTTTTTTTTTAAATAAAAACAGTGAGATTTGCAGTGTTTTAACTTGCCATACTCCCATCTACCACTCACACCAACCCTTTGGTAATTTAAAACTGTTGATCCTAAAAATGAAACTGTCAGTTGTTTTACCAGCAAAACGGGTTTATTCAGGAATAGCAGAGAGTTGCAATCTGGGACACACTAGCTACGTAGAAACCACAGGCAATGTGTGCGGCTCTTCCTTTTGGGAATGGTGGGGCTGAGAAGGCTCTCCCTGCAGGTTGGTGAAGCTCCCTTTGCTCAGTTTCACGAAGCCAACAAGCACCCAGCCCTCCCGGGCAGGTGGACCACAGCAGGCTTGGGGCTCCTTCCTAGGGAACTGTCACTATTTGAGCAATGTGACAACACCCGCCCTGGGAGACACTAGTCAAAATGATCTTCTCATCCAGCCTCACTCAGAGCCTGCACAGGGTGGACACTTCTCTCCGTGGACGTTTGTTTAAAAATTTGAGGAGCAAGTGTTTAACATCATGGCTGCTTGAGGCAGTAGAGGGTATTTGGGGGCAAGCAATAAGCTAATCAGAAAGTTCAAGAGAAAAAGCTGGGGGTGGGGGTGAGACATCCATAGGAGGCTTTGAAAATTTCCAACAATTTTATTTATTTATTTATTTATTTATTTATTTATTTATTTATTTATGAGACACACACACACACACAGAGAGAGAGGCAGAGACACAGGGAGAGGGAGAAGCAGGCTCCATGCGGGGAGTCCAATGTGGGACTTGATCCCGGGCCCCAGGATCACGCCCCGAGCCAAAGGCAGACGCTCAACCACTGAGCCACCCAGACGTCCCTCCAACAATTTTTAAATTTACAAAGTGCTTGAATCAACATTTCTCCCAAGAAGATGCACAAATGACCAGCCAGCACATGAAAAGATATTCAGCATCATTGGTCACTAAGGAAATGCAAATCAAAACCACAATGAGAAATCACTTCATATCCCTTAGGATGGCTTTTACCAATAAAACAGAACATAGCAAGTGTTGATAAGGGTGTGGAAAAGTAAGAAGCCTTGCTAGTGGGAGTATAAAGTGGTGCAGCTGCCATTAACCCTAACATAGAGTCGCCATGGGACCCAGCAGTTCCAACCCAAGGTGTTTATCCAAGAGGAGTGAAAACATGTCCATCAGGAATCATATATGTGGAGCACCTGGGTGGCTCAGTGGGTTGAGCAGCTGCCTTGGGCTCGGGTAATGATCCCAGGGTCCCAGGATCCAGCCCCACATTGGGCTCCCTGCTCGGCGGAGAGCCTGCATCTCCCTCTGCCTGTCAGCACCCCCTGCTTGTGGGCTCTCTCTCTCTGTCAAATAAATAAAGAAATAAAATCTTTTTAAAAATTTGTCTTAAAAAAGGAAGATTAGATGCAATGGTAATGGCAGCATTATTCCTGCCCAAAGAGACAAACTAAACACCCAGCAACAGATGAAAAGATAAACAAACCATGATACATTTACTCACTGGAATATTATTCAACATAAAAAGAACAAAGTCCTGACACCTGCTATGACTTGGATGAACCTCAGAAACATGATGCTCAGTAAAAGAAGGCAGACACAAAAGGTCACATATTGTATGATTTCTTTTATGTTCTATATCCAGATAGGCAACTCCACAGAGGCCTTTCTAGTAGGTTAGTGGTTATCAGGAAATGGGAGAAAAGGGGAATGGAGACTGATTATTTAACTGGTACAAGATATTTTTCTGGACTTGATGAAAAAGTTTTGAAACTAGAGAGAGGTTGTGGTTGCACAACATTGTGAATATGCTAAATGCCACTAAATTGTACACTTTTGAATGGTCATTGTATGTTGTGTGAATTTCACCTCAATTTAAAAATCTAAAAAATTAAACAAAATCCCAACATATTCCTGGAATTCTAGAAGCCAGGCACATATGGAGGGTGGTGCTCCTGCTCAGGCAAGACCTGACAAGAGCCCTGTGCTCTAACCTACTGGCAAGCAGGAAGTGAAGGTGGAGGCAGACTTCTCACCTTCCTGATTGATTGCTGCCGGCAGGCCCCAACATGTTCCCAGAGCCCCTTGACAAAGACAGGGACTTACTGGTCTCAGAAGTTTGAGCAATCTCTGTCCAAACATTAGCTCACCCCAGATTTCATCAGGGAAGCATAAAGCAAATAGATTTAACAGAATTACTTCAGAGAATAGTACCAACAGAAGCAATAACAACAAAGAGGTGAAAATAGTCCCCCTGGGGAAGAGGTTTCCCAAGTTGTCATATTGTATTATATTAGAAGTCCAGTTTTTGTGAAAAATAAAAAAATTTAAAAAGTCTAATTTTTGGGATCCCTGGGTGGCGCAGCAGTTTAGCGCCTGCCTTTGGCCCAGGGCACGATCCTGGAGACCCGGGATCGAATCCCACGTTGGGCTCCCGGTGCATGGAGCCTGCTTCTCCCTCTGCCTGTGTCTCTGCCTCTCTCTGTGTGTGTGTGCCTATCATAAATAAATAAAAATTTAAAAAATATTTTAAAAAATAAAAAATAAAAAGTCTAATTTTCAACAAAGCATCATGATAAATGCAAATAAACAAGAAACTATGACCCATACACAGAAAAAAAAAGGAGTCCATAGAAACTATCTCTGAGGAACCCCGGATATTGTAATTGCTAGGAAAAGACTTTAAATCAGCTATCTGAAATCTGTTCAAAGACCAAAAAGAAATGACATTAAATAAAGCAAAGTATGAGAAGGAACTCTCATCAAATAGAAAATATCAATAAGGAGATAAAAGTCATCAAACAGAACCAAATAGAAATTACGGAGTGGAAAAGTACTCCCCACAAAATGAAAATTTCACAGAAGAGGCCAGCAGCCTATTTGAGGCAGCAGAGAAAGAGTCCGTGAATGGGAAGGTAGGTCAATGGAGGTTATCCAGTCTGAAAAACAGAACAACAACAAAAAAGAACAATTAAGTTAGTCTCAAAGGCTTGTAGGGCACCATAAAGCGTATTAACACATGCATAATGGGTATCCCCAAAGGAAGGGAGTGATAGAAGAGGGTAAGAAATTGTGTGTAAAGAAATAAGGACTGAAAACTTGCCAGATGTGGTGAAAAGCATATCCCATAAGTTCAACAAATCCACAGGGAGTTCATGCAAAGAGACCCAACCTGGACACAATATAACCAAACTGCTGAAAGTAAAACCAAAGAGAGAATTTTGAAAGCCCCAAGAGAGGAGCAACTCATCACATACAGGGAATCCCCAGTAAGATGGGAAGGGATACCCCATCAGAACAATGGAGACCCGCTCCTGCCCTGACATGTCACCGTCAATCAAGAATCCCATATCCAGCAACAGTAGCCACATGAGTAAAGGAGAATTTAGACATTGCGAGATAAACAAAACCAGAAATAATTCTAGGCTAGCAGAACCAGCCAACAAAAATACTAAAAGGAGTTCTTTAGGCTGAAATTAAAAAAACAGTAGATGGTGACGCAGATACACAGGGAGAAGTATAGCATCCATAGAAGCAACTCTATTTGGAAATATAAGAAACAGTATTTTTTTTTAAGAAACAGTATTAATGTATTTTCATTTGTGACTTTTTTCTGATTTAAAAGGCATTTGCATTAAGAAACATTTTAAATCTGGTATTTATATCAGATATACACAGTGAATAAAGATTTATATGTGATGAAAACGTTGCAAAAGATGGAGGAGTGAGTGGAGCTACACAGGGGTAAAAGTTTTGGATATCACTGAAATTAAGTTGGGTTATTTCAAGCCAGTTTATTAAAAGTTAAACTGCTAATATTAATCCCCACAGCAACCACTTTTTCAAAAAAAGTAACTTGCAAAAAATATATAGTAAAATCAATGAAAAGGAAGTTAAAATACAAATGATCTATATTTCATGCAGAAAAGGCAGTTATTGAGGAATAAAGAAAACGGGAAATAAGACATTTAGAAAAAATGGTAAATCAAAGTCACATTTAACTTAATAATCATATTAAATGTAAATGGGTAAAACAATCAAAAGACAGAATGCTAGAAGGGGGTAGAAAAACAAAAATGTGATCCGGATAAAGACAATATACAAGAAATAACCTTCAGATTCGACAACACACACAGGTGTTGTGGTTGCACAATGCAACCAATTAAAGATTTTTTTTAATTTATTGAGAGAGAGTGTGTGAAAGGGGTGAGGAGCCGAAGGAGACAGAGACTCTCAAGCAGACCGCACACCAAGTGTGGAGCCCAGTGCAGAGCTTCATCCTAGGACCCTGAGATCGTGACCTGAGCTGAAATCAAGAGTAAGACACTCAACCAACTGAGTCCCACAGATGCCCCAATGAAGAACATTTTGTAATTAAAAAACAACCAATCCTGGGATCCCTGGGTGGCTCAGCAGTTTAGTGCCTGCCTTTGGCCCAAGGCATGATCATGGAGTCCCGGGATCGAGTCCCACATCGGGCTCCCTGCATGGAACCTGCTTCTGCCTCCACCTGTGTCTCTGCCTCTCTCTCTCTCTCTCTCTCTCTGTGTGTGTGTGTGTATGTCTATCATAAATAAATAAATAAATAAATAAATAAATAAATCTTTAAAAAAAACAACCAATCCATGAACAGGATATAAAAATTATAAACCACAATGAGAGTTAGGATGCTTTACAGATGGCATAGCCCCCACTGTGCATGGTGGAGCTCAACGATGGCTGCTCCCTTTTGTCCTCTATTGGGACATCCCTGAAAGGATGCGGATGGAGGGGAACAGGCAATCGAGTCAGCACCAGATGCCATGGCCAACAATGGGCCCATCTTCCCATTTTACAGACTCGGGGGTAAAGAACTGAATTATGAATCTCTTGCCTCACAGACGCCTCAAAACACGACACACGAGCACGTGTGTACGGAAACCACCATACAGGCTCCGAAGACACTCCTCGTCCCCATCAGGGCTCCAGATCCTGATACTGAAAAGACACTTGTTTCACTTCTCAGATACACAGAGCTGGGCTTCTGAATGGGGCACTCCATGGGGCTTCCGCCTCCCCGAGCGGCTCGTAGATTGCCATGGTGGGTCCCTCAAGGAAGGTCAAGTTAAGTGAAAGAGGCATGATTCAGTCAAAGTTGGGTAGCAGGGGTGACTTGTGATCAAGGGTCTGATTTCATTTTCTTTGCTGATAGCTCTAAGTCTCCTCCTTCTCCTCCTTCTTTGCCTCAGGCTGGTAGGAAAGCCTGGGTGCTGTCTCCTTTGGCACTGGGGGCGGGGGTGGGGGAGTTCCAACCATGCCTGGCAAATCGTGCCCCGGCCCCAGTCCCTAGGCCACCATAAAAATCTTGAACAGCCTCCTTGCTCTACTCTCCCAAGCTGTTTTCTTTTTCTTTTTTTCTTAGGATTTTATTTATTTTTTCATGAGAGACACAGAGAGAGGCAGAGACACAGGCTTTGGGAGAAGCAGGCTCCATGTGGGGAGCCCGATGCGGGACTCGATCTCAGGACCCCGGGGTCACGCCCTGAGCCCAAGGCAGACGCTCAACCACTGAGCCCCCCAGGTGCTCCTCTCAAGCCCTTCTTGGACCTGCTGGGGACTGCCCTGCTCTCCCCGTAATGCGTCATTGTGTGAGAAATACACCCAGTCTCGGTCCCTTGGATGTGCGTCCTCATCACATTCCACATTTGAATCAAAAGTTTTGGGTTGGGGGGGTACAGCGTCATCCTGTGGGTGGCCTCACAAGTACACACCAACTAGACTTAACATAACACATGTTCTCCTTATGGGCACATGACATATTCTCCAGGTGGGACACATGTTAAGCTACAAAACAATTCTCAATAAATGCAAAAGGGTTGAAATCATACAAAATATATTATCTGACTGCAATGAAATACAATTAGATTTCTGTGACAGAAGGAAAACAGAGACATTCCCCGCGGAACCAAAGACCCGAAGAATAGGGTCTATCACAAGATAGACCAGAAAGTGCTTGGAGATGAGTGAAAACCAAACCCAAATGTGTGAACACTTGGGGAGGCAGGGCAAGCAGCGCTCGGAGGGAACGCCTCCAGGCAGAGACTGTCGCTTAAAGAGGGGAAAGATGTGAAATCAATACGCGGCTTTTCACCTTGAGAAACCAGAAAAAAAAAAAAAACGCAAAGTAAAATGCAAGCCAAAGGAAGGAAATGACACAGTTTAGGGCAGGCATAAAGAAAATCGGCAAAACCAAAAATGGATTCTTTGAAAAGACAAACAAAATTGACAAACCTTCAGTTAGATGCACTAGGAAGAGAAAAATCTCAGATTTCTAAAATCAGACATGAAAGCGGGGACAATATAATCACCAGTAGCAGAACTACAGAAATCCTGAGGACGGCTGCATACCAGCAGGTCAGATGATCCAGAGGAAATAAAGTCTTACGGACACGGCACCTACACACGGGCTCAAGGGGTCACACAGGATACGGCTACGGGAAAAAGACAAAATGGCAAAGGGCCCGGCTAGATGCGTCTCCAGGGAAGGTGTCCGCTGGCAAGCACACAAGGAGGCATCGAGCCTCCTGAGTCACATGCGACACGACGTCCCAGTGAGACGCCACTTTCCGCTGGGATGAGCCTGAGTTTCTTTGTCTTTGACTTTTGGTAGTTTGGCTATGACGCGTCTACATGCGCATCTCTTTGGGGTCATTCTTTGAATCCGTGGCGCTTCTTAAACGTGAGGTTTAGTGCGTCCCCCCCCCGCCCCATCAATTCTGGGAAGCTTTTGGCCATTCTTTCTTCAAATGCTTGTTCTGTGCTTTCTCTCACGCTTGCCTGGGGCCCTCACACGCACGTGGTCCTGCGGTTGGCGTCCCACAGGCCTCCGAACTGATTCATCTGCCTTCTTCAGGCGGGGTGACCCCGATTACCCACCGTCGTGCTCATTCACAGACTCTTCCTGTGGGTCAGATGTGCTCCCGGCCCCGTGTGATTTCTCAGCTCGTGAGTGTGCTTCCCAACTTCAGAATCTCTATTTGGCTCTTGTAAAAGTGCTTTCTCCTTCTCTATAGTCTCCCTTAGTAGAACACCATTCTCATATTTTGTCTAACTTGTTGGGCGCCAGTTCTTGGGGTTTCTTGATCACACCTGAAACCTTCGTCTAGCAAGTCCGGCCCCTCGGAGCAGCCCGGGCCGAATGCTTCCCTCTGCGTGTGCACCGGGGATTTGTGACTCTTTGCCCGATAATTCCAGTCCGAAAGTGGCCATTGTCGGCGACAGGATCTGGTGGCCTGGGGACGAGGCCCCTGCCCGCGGCTCGTCCCGCTCGCTCGAGGAGGCTGCTGTCGGGGTGCTCCTGCTGCACCCCGTGGCCTTGTGTCCGGGCGGCCAACGACAGTGCTTCAGCTGCCCTTGCCGAGCCGTGGGTGCGAGCCGTGGGTGCCCACGATCAGCGCCCACAGCCCACAGCTGCCCAGTCCTTGCCAGAGGCTTTGGGGGGGCCCAGCCTCAAGCCTCTGGCGGCTTGCACCCCAGCCTGGTCGCCACCTCCTGCTCAGCAGGGCTTCCAGGTCATCCTGACGCAACAGATCAGCAAGATACCTGTCCAGTCAGAAATATTTCGTTAATATATTTACGGACGTTAAACACGCGTAACCCTTGTGGCAAATGATATCCCGAGAAAGACACGAAGTTCATATGTGAAAATATTAAATAAATGAATGGAAATGACTCACGAGTGAAGGAGTATAAGGCAAACCCGAGGCGCGGGGAGGAGGTGCCTCGCCCACCGCCCCCGCACCTGCCCAGGTTGAGCCCGGCCTGGGGGCCCCGAGTGCCCCCTGCACCCCGACTCCCCATCGCGGGGGCCACACTGCCCTCCTTCCCCACGGGTCTCTCCTGGCGGCACAGCCTGGCTCGTGGCCTGTCCCTGCAGCTGCAGCTCCCGAAGCCACAGCCCTCCGTGTCCCCACCCCTGGAGCCGTGGTCCGGGCCAGGCAGCAGCCACCGGCTATGACGGAGAATCCGGGGTGGGGGGTGGGGGGCGGGGGCGGGGGGGGTCTGCGAGGTTTTCACCAGCCTAGGCCACTTTCCACCTGTGTCACTTGGGACACACAAGAAGTTGACCAATTGAGACCAATTCCGGTCACCTCATGAAAGCCAACCGTTTTCAGAATACCCGAGGTGCTCCCAGGGGCAGTGAGGTGCTCCCAGGGCAGTCAGTGCACTCGGGGCGTGACCGGCGCCCACCCGGGCAACCCTGCCTGCAGCACGGAGGCTCCCACCGGGTCCTGGAATGCACCCCGTGGGCCAAGTGGACACCCCGGCAGAGGGCCAGGCAGCCTCAGCCTCGCCCCAGTCTCACGGGGAGGCACGACCTCTCCGGGTGCCGCTGCCCTCACCAGGCCCAGGGCCCTGGAGCTCCCTCCGGGTCAGTGAGGCCGTCAGACCACAGAGAAATGCCTCGGACACACTCGGAACGGCTCCCCGCGCGGCCCACGCCACAGCCACGCCGGCCGGTGACAGTGACAGGACGTGACCACATAAGTCCCCCTGAGATGGCCCTAGGGACGACCAACAGGTGAAGAAACTGCGGTTCAAGAACATCTATGAAAACTTAGAACAGTAAGAACTGCTGACTAGGAAGGAAGGTTATACCCTTTCTCCTCTGCCCTCCCCCTCCCTGCCCTTCCCTGCCCCTCCTTCCCTTCCTCCCTCCCCTTCCCTCCCTCCCGTTCCCTCCCCCTCCTCACCTTTCCTCCAACTCCTTCCCCTTCCCTCCCCCTCCTTCCCCTTCCCTCATCCTGCTTCCCCTTCCCTCCCCCTCCTTCCCTTCCCCTCCCTCCCCTTCCCTCCCTCTACTTCCCCTTCCCTCCTCCTCATTCCCCTTCCCTCCCCCTCATTCCCCTTCCCTCCCCCCCTCCCCCTCCCCCTCCTCCCTCCCCTTCCCTCCCCCTCCCTCCCCTTCCGTCCCCCTCCTTCCCCTTCCCTCCCCCTCCTGCTCTCCCTCTCCCACTCTCTGCCTCCCCCCCCACTCCTCTCTCCTTTCCCCTCTCCTCCTCCCCACCCTCCTTCCCCTTCCCTTCCCCTTCCCTCCTTCTCCCTCCCCCTTCCTCCCTCACTCTGCCAGGTCCTCAAGGTGCAGACTCCTCTTCGGACTGAAGAGGCCAGACACAGGGCTCCCCTCTCTTAGCAGCATCTGGAGGGCTTCATCCTGGGAAGAGGGACTTCGCCCTGCCTGGCTGCCTACTGCTGAGTCCCTGCCGAGGCCCAGGGGAGTGAAGTCCAGAGACTGGGGCTCCCTCTGCCCAGCTCCCCATCCCCATCATTGCATAGAAGCTGTGCCCGGGCCTTGCAGCACAGAGATGGGGGACCCTGGCTGTCCTTTGGGTCCTGAGAGCAATGCTCTCTGTCCACTGAGCGCTCAGCTCCTCAGAGCCAAGTTCCCACCGCGGCTCCAGGGAAGTGGCTCAGAGGTCTTGCTGGGAAGAGAGGCAGGGCTTAGAAGCAGGTAGTTCCTGACCTCTCCCCCCAGACACTGCTTTCCTCTGCAACAGAGCCTGAGGTTCAAGCCAAAGGGACTCTCAGAAACGGTGTGGCCCGCGATAAAGGGGGGATAGGCTGGGACTCAGGGAAGACACAATCTCAGCTGTGGGTCAGCTCATCCGCAGAACGAACCCTGGAATACACACGTGGAGTGAACATTCCTGGGGTCGGAAAAATATCAATCATTCACATCAGAAAATATTCCTTCGAAGGAGCCAGACCTTGGTTGGATTAATGTGCAGAGCGATTTATACAACAAGGCAGGGTTGAAACGGTAGAGGGATCAGTGACCAGTTAGGGGGGCTCAGGGGGACCTGGTCCCGCGTCCCTGCCAACACACCATGCGGCCCTGGGCTGGGGTCAAGGGGGAAAAAAACTACCCAAGCCAGGCACTCATGTTAGAGCGAGAGGCAAGCACGAACCCGGGAACCGGAAAGCAGAGCCGGGTTGTTGCCGCATGTCCTGCGGACCGAGTTTCCACCAGAAACCGCTGAGGCACCCGAGGGAAGACAGCCCACGCTCCGGAGGGAGCAGCCGCCAGGCACCAGCAAGAGTCCGACGTGGCCTGGACAACGGGAAAGGACCACAAAGAGCCAGGTCCAAGGCCGCGGAAGGGGCTTGGGGCCCAGGAAGCCGCGAGGCATCATCCCAACAGGCCGTCCATAAGGGACAGGCCGTGTCTACGCGGATGTGGAAGATCCAGCGCTGAGGAGGACGTCGCTGCAGTGGATCAAGTGGACACGAGGGTCTGCGGGAGACCCGGTGAGGGCCCCAGAGTCCTGAGCTCCCGGGACCACGCCCCGCGCCCCGCGGGGTACCAGGGACAGGACAGGGCCTGGCGCTCCCGGCTGGCAGGGACCCGGACCCGGTGCTGGGACATCTGCCCAGAGCGGGCTGTCCTCCGCGGCCTCAGGGGAGCCCAAGGCCACCAGCCGCGGGGCCAGCGGGGCGCAGGGAGTGGTGTGGCGGGCAGGCCGCGGTCCTGGTGGCTGGCACCCGATCCCGGGGGACACACGCACCCCCAGAGAGGGCCTGGGTGTTCGGGGCACCCCAGGACGTGGGCACTAGCTGAGCGCTGCGGGCGGCCCTGTGGGGCCAGGTCACCTCCCTGCAACCCCAGGACCGAGGGACAGCTGTGGTGACAGAGGGCACAGCCCGGAGGGAAGACGCCCACAGGGGACAAAGAGCCCCTGCGAGGTGCCCAGGATGGCCGTGCCCCGCGTCGCCCACGGCGGCCCGCATGCCAGCAGCTGCGCGCCAGCGTGTCACCGCTGCGGGACACAGGCCCTGCGTCCACACAACAGGGTCTCCGGGGCCCCAGGGAGGAACGAAGCAGTCACAGACGCTAAGACGCCTGAGATGCGGCTGCAGCACACGAGCCCAGGGAGAATCCCAGATGCACAGAGAGCCCGCGGAGGGCAGCCCCAAGGGGCGCACGGGGACCCGCGACCGCCAGGCGCTGGGCACAGGCCCCGGGCGGTGACGGCGGACCTGGAGGGCACCCACGTCAGGTGCCACACGCACGTCCTGCACCTAAGCACCAGGCCCGCAGCTGCATGGCAGGAATGTGCCAGAGCCCCGGAGCCCCCCCGCTGCCAGTGGGTGCAGCAGCACCTTGTGTGAGGCCGTTGACGGGACAATAGGTCAAGGCCAATAAGATATGAGTCAGGCAGACACAGTGAGTGACAGGCCTCAGCAGCCCGGCCCCGCCCCCGCCCACGAAGCCTGCACAGCACCAGGAAACCTGAGCGGTGGGGAAGCCCAACCTACCCCGGGGCCCTGCCCAGCTCCCGGCCACACCTGCTCGGGGCCACACGGCCACCTGCACTCTTCTTCCCCGGGCACGCCTGCGCCTCCCCACGAGAGATGATGCAGAACAAGGTGGACGTGCGGGGGGCCCTCCTGAGCACGGCTCCTGCGACGACCACGGTGATCAATGTCCCGGAGGAGACGGTCGTGCCCGACCACGTCGTCTGGTCCCTGTTCAACACCATCTTCCTGAACTCGTTCTGCCTGGGCTTCGTGGCCTTCGTCTACTCTGTGAAGGTGGGTGGGTGCGGGCTGGGGCCTCCGCCCAGGGTGCCAACCTCGGGAACCCCCGCCCAGAGGCCGCTCGCGGGAGCCCACGTGCGCGAGGGGAGTATGCGGCCCGTGTGACCAGCCCCAGGGAGGCGTGGGAAGGCCGCACGTGGTGGCAGCGGAGGGCAAGGTCCCCCAGTGCCCACCATCCCCAGAAGCTCTCCTCCCCCCTGGAGCCTCCGCACGTCAGATTTGGAGCCCGAGTCTGGGCCAGAGGAAGCCACGGCCCTGAACGCTGCTCAGCCTGACGGGGCCAGTGGCCAGGGAGGGGCCCAGAGATAGGCAGGGGCGACCCCGGGATGTCCAGGGGGCCGAGGGCCGAGGAAGGACGTGGAGGCCCCAGGAGGGACAGGCCCCGGGGCCCCGACCTGCTCAGGCTCCAGGGAGGGGGACGGGGTCCCCGGTGGGGGTGAAGGACAGGGCCCGGGGTAGGTTGGTGCCCCTGAGTCCCTGGTCTGGGAGGACCCGTCCCTCACCCCACTGTCCACGTGTCGTCCTCAGGCCAGGGACCGGAAGATGGTGGGCGACCTGACCAGGGCGCAGAGCTTCGCGCCTCCACCGCCAGGTGCCTCAACATCTGGGCGCTGGTCCTGGGCATCATATCCATTGTCCTCGTGGGCATGGCCTACGCCGCAGCCTACAGGGCCCTGTTACAGGCCATGCAGAACGGCCGCTACCACTAGGAGCCCCCGCAGGATGCCCCGGTCCCCTCCTCGCCTGCCGGCCGCGCCCCAGCCCCCAGCCCTCTGCTCCAGGTGCACAGACCAGCCTGTGTGCAGCCGACTTCAATAAAGTGCCCTGTGTGTGACACGCTGTGACCTCCCTCACGGGGCGGGGGATGTGCGGGGAGCCCCCGGCACGCTGGGCCTAAGCACACCGGCCCCCTGCCCAGTGTGGGGCTCCGGGGGGCGGGCACATCCTCGGGCTGGGCTGGCTGCTGGCGGCCTGCTAGGAGCAAGGCCTGGCCGGGGTCCTGGGGGTCCCCGACCCAAGGAAGCCACGAGTCCAGCACAGCCTGGGTCCGAGAGGGAGGCTCCGCCTCCCAGGTGTGTGGGAGCCAGGGGGCCGGGCTGGGGGGGCACAGAGCTCTCCCCTGTGCGCTGACAGCAGAAGCGACAATCACACCCCGCGACTAAGCCCGTGGTCAGGAAGCCTGAGAGGAGGGACCCGTCCCCCCACCGAGGCTCAGCCCGCAGGATGCAGTGGCTGCCTAAGGGCCCCGCCAAGGGTCTCCTGGCCACTGGGGGTCATGGGGCTTGGGTGTGAGCTGGGGCCAGAGCCTGGGTCACACGTGGGGCGTGGGCGTGGGGTGTGGGGCGTAGGGTGTGGGGCCGTCCTGGGCTCCTCTCCCCGGGCAAGGGGACTTGGCCCAGGCAGTGGTATGGGAGGCCCCAGAGGGGGTGGGTGCTGGGCCCGGTCTACACGGCAACCTGCAGAGGCTGCGGGAGTGCAGGGGCCACAGGCCGATGTCCGATGTCCGGGTGGGACCCTGTCGGGCGCCTCGCCTGGGGCGTCCAGGCTGCCAGGTCCACAGTGGGGCAGCCCTGGCCCGGCTCCCTCCGTCAGCAGCCTCCAGCTCCCCCACTGCCTCCCATCCCCTCCTTGGAAGGCAAGTCCCAATGTCCTCAGAGGCGCCCAGGTCACAGGCCAGCACCGGCAGTCACCCTGCCCCCTGCCTGCCGACCGGTGACCTGGGGCCGCCTGCTGATTTCCTGGGTGCTCCAGCTCCCTGCATGCTCGGGGCCAGGGCTCCCCCCTGGGCCCCACTCTCTCTCTCCCTGTGCTCCCCCGGCCCGACCCCCTTCCACCTGTCCCTGGGCCTCCAACCCGCACCTGACAACCTGACACCTTGTGCTGAGGCTACGCCTGTGCTGTGTGATTCCCCAGTCTCCTATTTTACAAGTTTTCCAATGTTTGCTGGAAGCTCCAGCAGAGGCTCCTTGGGATCAGGGAGCACCCGCAGGCGGCCTGTCTACACCCTTTTTAGTAATAAGCCGAGACCGGCGGGGGGCAGGTCAAGGGTGCAGGGATTGGGAGGCGGGGGCACAGGCCTGGGGACCCTCTGCACACCCCTGAACAGGGAGGGAGCCAGGACCGCCTGTCCTCAGCCCTCCCAGCCCGGCCCCCTGTAACCTGACACCGGGCTCTGGGGCCACCCTCCTGGTACCTGGCCAGTTCACCACTTTCAGAAAAGCCAGGAAACAGAAACTTTGGGGAAAGGAAACCCCTGGGGAAGGTGGGGCCCTGAGCTGCTTCCCGCGTCCGCACCCTGCGAGCTGCACCTGCCACCATGAGCCGCTCCCCTCGGCCCTTGCTCCCTGGCGCCTGCGCCGCCGGCCCCCCCACATACGAGATGCTCAAGGAGGAGCAGGAGGTGGTGGTCGTCCGGGCGCCCCAGAGCACGGCTCCCGCGACCACCACCGTGATCAACATCCACGGTGACACGGTCGTGCCCGACCACGTCGTCTGGTCCCTGTTCAACACCGTCTTCATGAACTGGTGCTGCCTGGGCTTCCTGGCCTTCGCCTACTCTGTGAAGGTGGGTGGGGGTGGGAGGGGGAGTCCCCGGGGTATGGGGCGGGGGCGGGAGCGCCTGTACCTGCAGGGAGGCTGCAGCAGTCCTGCGCCCAGGGTCCCACGAGTTCCCCTACTGACCGATGCTAGAAACCACATCCCTGGGCTGCGCGTGTGGCCCCAAAGCCCCCCCAGGAAGAAGAAAGAACTTTGGGGGAAACTGAGGCCAGGGAGGGGCCAGAGCCGGGCAGGGGTGACCCCGGGGTGTCCAGGGGGGCCGAGAGCCGAGGAAGGACGTGGAGGCCCCAGGAGGGACAGGCCCCGGGGCCCCGACCTGCTCAGGCTCCAGGGAGGGGGATGGGGTCCCGGGTCGGGTGAAGGGCAGGGCCCGCCAGGGCGCCCCTGAGTCCCTGGTCTGGGAGGACCCGCCCCTCACCCCATGTCCACGTGTCGTCCTCAGGCCAGGGACCGGAAGATGGTGGGCGACCTGACCGGGGCGCAGAGCTTCGCCTCCACAGCCAGGTGCCTCAACATCTGGGCGCTGGTCCTGGGCCTCCTCCTGACTGTCACCTTCGTCATTCTTGTGTCAACCGGCTCCCTGATGATTTTCGAAACAGTTTCCGAGATGGTAAAACATGACTGACGGAGGGTCGTAGTCGGCGCCGGAGGCCTCGGCGGCCGCTCCGGTCGCACTGTCACCTTCAGGTCCCTCTAGCGCTGGTGTCAATAAAGCACCTGCCTGTGACCTGCTGCGCTCTCGCTGGGGGGCCCTTGGAGACGCCTGCGGCCCCGCTGCCCGGCTGCAGGCCCCGCTGCCCGCCCTCGGCCCGTCGCCCGCCTGCACCTGCTCCAGTGCGTGCGCCGGGTGGGCTCGTCGGGGCCTGGCCTGCATCTGGCCTCCGGCTGCCGGGACACAGGTGGGCGGCGTGGGAGGGGTCCCTGCTCCCCAGAGGTCTGCGCCCTGACCGATGGCTCGTGTGGGGAAGAGCGGCAGTAGATTCAGGCTGTTCCTAGCTCCCAGGGACCCCGTGGCGGGGAAGGTGGCGGGACACCCGCTGCCGGGAGCACGGCCTCTACATCCGGCACTATAAGGTCCGTGTCCCTGCTCTCGAGTCAGGGTGTACCCTTGCCCCGAGTGGGGTCACATCATCACCTCCTCGTGTCGTGGCCTCCGTATCGGGGACACCGTGGCTGCCCCAAGGCAGACCCCGAGCACTGGGGTCCCGGCTGCGGTTCCCCAGTCCCGCGTCCCTACCCCGCACCTGGTGCCCTAACTCGCAGATGCACGGGGGAGACCTGGGGTACCCTGGGTGGAGGGGGGCACGCTGGCCCATCAGCCGTCCAGTCGGTGAAGGAGGAGATCCCGACCCCAAGAGGCCAGTGGGGTGAGACCCCAGCCGGGTGGGCAGGGCAGCCCCACCTACCCGGATCCGCGGCACCTGATGGATCCCCTGCTGCTGAGGAGCGTGTCCTTCCTCCCTTCCCCGCCCCCACTCTGGGCCGCCCTCGGTGTCTCGGGGCGGACGCCTGTCCGTCTTCCTCCCGGGACCGCTGCCCCCTTGGCTGGAAGAGACTGTTCCCTCCAGAGCGCCCTTGGGAGGTGCTGCAATGCCTCCGAGGCTCATCCGCGGCCTCACCCCGCCGCCCACTCTGTGGCCCGGGCACCCGGCGGCCCCGGAGCGCGTGGCCTCGAGGAAGCACCCAGGGGTGGAGCCTCTCCGCCCCGCGCTCCGCAGCCGGCACCTGCCCATGGGCCGCCCTGGCCTGCGGGAGGCCTCAGCTCTGTCCTCCGGTTTGCAAAAGCTTCACCTCAAAGGGCTTTGTTGGCGGCACGAGAGGGTCGCCCCCCAGCAGGACCGTGCTCCTGGCACTGCAGCTCAGGGACGGTTACGCCCGCTGTGACCATCCTCCCGAGAGCTGCGAGAACGTGACTGTGCCTGCCCCTCAGGCCGGGGCCCGTGCCCGCGGCAATGCCCCACCCGCGACCGGGCCACCCCCGGCACCGGGAACCCTAAGGGCGAGGTTCTGAACCCCTGGCTTGGGGACCTCAGCCAGCGTGGGGACAGTGCTGTGCCTGGAACAGCCGTGGACGTCTCCCCACCCCCGCCCTGGCATCTCTTCCATCTGGCTGCTCCCGACCCGCGTCCTTGCATGAGGCGCTGGGGACGCGGGAAGGAGACCGTCTCCCGACTCCGTGGGCCACTCTCGCGAATCTGTACAACCAAGAGGTCACGGAGGGCTCCGGGGGGCCCACGTGGTCAGAGCACAGGTGCGGCCCCGGCTGGTGACGAGGGTCCAGGGACAGTTGGTAAAAATGAACCCTGGACCGTGCGACCCACTGACCCTTGGGCAGAAGGGCTGGGAATGGAGGCGATGCTGATGCCCTGCGGGGTCTGACGCTGCTTAGTGCGTGCGGCCCGTCCTCCCCGCACGTTGGAACTGGGTTAAACTAAGGTTAAAGCTGCCGGTTATTTGACCGCCAAATGGGTTTAATTGGGAAGAGTAGAAAATTACAATTCTAGAAAGGCAAACGATGGCAAAACTGTACAAAAATCCCAAAACAGAGGAACAAAGATCTTTCATAGATTGGGGGGGAGGGAGGGGCTGCTGTAAAGGAGAAGTCCATTGGAGTGACCTGGGGCCTGGGGGTCCTGGCTTCCCACTGGTTAGGCTGTCACTGTGGGGGGGGCTGTGCTCCCCCTGGCCGGCTGTGACCCCCCGATGGGCTCTGCTCCACCTGCAGGGGCTGTGCCCCCCTGGATGGGAGAGGGTTGTCACCCATGGTGGGCGATGCAGCTCGTGGGGGGTGGACGGGGGAGGCAGCTCTGGGTCCTACCTTCCCCAGTGGTTTCCTTTTCTCTGAAAATTCATTTTTTGGTGCTCAGGGAATTGGGAATTGGCTGGGTCCAGGAGGGCGTAAAGCAGAACCAAAGATTCTGTCAGGCTACACAGGTGCTGGGCAGGTGCTGGCGGGTGCTGGCGGGTCAAGGGCTGAGGTCTCTGGGGGGTTCCCTATCCCAGGCTCTCAATCAGCTGCTGTCCCCGCTGCCCCACCTCCTCATCCAGGGCTCAGGGTGGCCCCAGGACCTCTTGTGGCCTGTGAGGCTCCCCCCTTGCCCCCACCCAGACTCCAGGTGCTGCAGGGCCCCCACCGTGCACAGCAGGCCCCTCAGGCCCCACACAGAGAGCCCCCAGGCCCCCAGCCCGCATCCCAGGGGTCGCAGGCCTCCTGTCTGGAATCTGTTCCCCTTCCTGCCCTGGAGTCCGTGGTGGGGAGGGGGTGCGGTGTTGTGCGTGCCCAGGTCAGGACCCAGCAGGCGGAAGGGGCGTCTGGCTTGTGTCAAGGGTCCATGTGGCAGCCCCGGGAGCACAGGCCTTCGAGGTCACACACCCCTGCCTTCCCTCCCCGCCCCCCCACCTGCTCTGTGGACGTCAGGTGGTGGTGACGGAGGAAGTGGGGACTTTCCTCTTCTGCTTCCGGCCTGCGCCCCCTTCTCAGGGGTCGGTCGGCTCAGCTCGGGAGCCAGGACATGGCCCCGCCCGAGAGCCAAGTCTGCAGGTCCTCTGCTACCCGCAGTCCTGGGCCGCTGGGAGCTCTTGCCGCAGCCTGGGGGCCAGTGGGCTCCACACCCCAGTCCAATCTGGCGTTTCCCAGTTCACTGTGCAGCACCCCCAGGGCGCCCCCAGCTGCTTCCTGCCCTCCGCCCCCCTCGCCCCCCCACCCTGCAGGTGTCCTGTGAAACCCCGCTGTGGTCCTGGTGTTGTGGCCGCACACCAACCCCGAAGGTGTCCTCACGGACCCAGCATCGACCCCGGGGAGAGGACCTGGCCCTGGTGCCCATTTCGGGGGGAGGTCAGGGAGGCCGGGTGGACCCCCGCTGGCCCCGGCGCTGCCACCGCCCCAGGTCGTCCGTGCTACACAGGCCAGTGGTGTGGATTGGGTTACAAGGCTGCTGGGGTGAGGGCGAGGCCCAGGGGCTTCCAGGCGCCTGCCCCCCCCCCCCCCCCGCGGCGCAGTGGCCGTCCCCTCGCGGCCTGGCTGGGGTTGCAGGTGCCGAAGGCCCCGCCGAGGGACGCGTTGTGGGATCTGTGCGCTGGCGGGTTCTCAGGGTTTCCTGGCACCGCGGCCGAGCTCGGAGCCGACCAAACTGCCTGGAAGTGGATGAGCTGTGCTGCGTGAAGCCCCCAGGTCCTGCCTGGGTCTCGTCCCGAACGTGACGTGTGCGCAGGTGGTCGCCTGTGTCCTCAGGCCTCCATCAGCCCCGACCCCCAGAGCCTTCCCCAGGTGGGGGCCAAACAGACCCACATTCAGAACTTGGGTGTCTTAGGGTAGAGATGGACTCAGGCCCAGGCCCATATGTAGATTAGGGTCCTGAACCCTGGAGGGAGTAACTAAGGCGGTGGGGAGGCCAGTGGCGAAGAGCGGTCCTGCATCCCTGACACCTAGCCAGGGAGTGCCAGCCACCCCGCAGCAGGTGGGAGCACAGGGCATCCCGGGAGAGCACAGCTCATCCAGGTGGGGCACAGCCACCACCCCCCGCCGACAGTGACAGCCTAACCAGTGGGAAGCCAGGACCCCCAGCCCCCAGGTCACTCCAATGGACTTCTCCTTTACAACAGCCCCTCCCTCCCCCCCCCCCCCCAATCTATGAAAGATCTTTGTTCCTCTGTTTTGGGATTTTTGTACAGTTTTGCCATCGTTTGCCTTTCTAGAATTGTAATTTTCTACTCTTCCCAATTAAACCCATTTGGCAGGTTATTATTTATTTATTTTTTTAAAGATTTATTTATTTATTTATTCAGGGAGAGCAAAAGAGAGGGGCAGAGACACAGGCAAAGAGAGAAGCAGGCTCCATGCAGGGAGCCCAACATGGGACTCTACCTGTGTCTCCAGGATCACACCCCGGCTGCAGGTGGCGCTAAACCGCTGCGCCACCAGGTCTGCCCACTGGCAGCTTTATACTTAAGTTTAACCCAGTTCCAACGTGCAGGGGGTGGGGGGGCATAGGGTGGGAGGACAGGCCACAGGCACTAAGCAGGTGTCAGACCCCGCAGGGCGTCAGCATTGCCTCCATTCCTAGCCCTTCTGCCCAAGGGCTCAGCAGGTCGCAGGGGCCAGGGTTAATTTTTACCAACTGTCCCTGGAGCCTTGTCACCAGCCGGGGCCGCACCTGTGCTCTGACCACGTGGGACGCCCCCAGAGCCCTCCGTGACTGTTGTGCCCAAGATCGCGAATCCGAGAAACCACCAAGGAGCCGAAACCGATGCAAACACACGAGGGTTTATTTACAAGCTCGAGCTTGGGTCCAAGTGCACCCGACACAGCGGAGCAGGGACTTGGACCCCGAGGTGGGTTTTAGCTTAGTTTTCTGGGCTGGTCTAGGGGACCTCCAGGACGGGGGGGGGGGGGGGGGGGGGGGGGGGGGATTTCTCAAGTTCTGTTTACATTCTGATATGGCCCCTTCAAGGGCATTGAGCTCTGTTTTTATTCTAATATGGGGCTTTCTAGGACATCTAGCTGCAAGCTGTTTGCTTCCTGTAACTGAAGTAATGTAAATCTCAGTTCTTATTCCCAGGGGCCTGGGATGGCTGGACTTGTGCTAACGCTGAACTTAAAGTGGAATGGCCTTAATTTTCTCGGCCTCCATAGAGACCTCTTGGTTGTACTGATTCGCGAGAGAGGCCCACGGAGTCGGGGGATGTTCTCCTTCCCACGTCCCCAGCAGCCTATGAATGGACACGGGTGGGGAGCAGCCAGATGGAAGAGAGGCCCAGGGCCAGGGGTGGGGAGAGGCAGTGCCCCAGGTCACCTGTGGTCCCCAACCCAGGGGTTCAGAACTTGCCTCATTAACATAACAAAAACACCTTGATCACTTGAGAAATTCCCAAGGCTTTAGGGGTTCTGTGCCAGAAATGGGGATGAAGAAAAATATACATCTTATAAATCACAGTATCACAATATGTCAATGGGCAAAGCATCATCCTGGTCCCTTTCTGATGGGGTGTGATGGGCCCAAGGAATCATGGGGCTCCATGTGTCTGGCGGCCCCTGGTTTGTGTCCTCCTGAATTTATGTTGAAATCCTAAAACCCAAAGTGATGGCATAGGAAGTGGGGGCTTTGGGAAGTAGGTGGGTCATGATAGCATCAGTGTCGTTGTAGGAGACCCCACAAGCCCCTCCCAATTGTGGCTCACAGTGAGGAGATAGCCACTGCACCCAGGAAGAGGGTCTCGCCGGAACCGGCCCACTCTGCCTGCCTCCCAGCTTCCAGACCTGTGACCCTAAATGTCCTTTGTCTATGAGCCCCCCAAACCTATGGCACTTCGTTATAACAACCCCAACAGGAGGTTGCGGGGCAGTTAGGTGGGAGACCCCAGGGCCCTTCTGCCAGAGTAGGCGACTCCGGCTACGGAGAAGTGTGGCCCCTCCACGGAAGGGTCAGCCAAGAGGCTGTGGACCCTCCAGGGGGCCCAGAACAGCCCTGAGCTCCCCCTCCACCCCCCGAGGGCCCCGAGGAAGCTGAGCAGCCGTCGGCTCAGGGAGCGGGGCCAGCCCCTGTGCCCATGGCCCAGAGCTCTGGGCAGCACCGGACTTGGGCGGGCGGGCGCGAGGCCTCCTGTGTCCCACCCCGTGGTCGCCTGGGGCCGCTCCCTGCGCTGGACGCCGGGGGGGGGTGGGGGGTGGGAAGGAGACCGGGGAGCCCGGGGCAGGGCTGGGGCGCGGGCTGGGGGTCGGGGTCAAGGGCCCAAGCCTGGGGGCCTCCAGCCCTTCTCCACAGCTGAGGCGACAAGCACCCACCGGGGTCCCCAGGGGCACCTCCGAGTCCTTTGGGCCGCGAGGCCGGGGCTCGGTGGGCAGGGCGGGCAGCCCGGGCGGAGCACACCCCTGCCCCTCGGCCCAGCCGCCTGCGGTGGGGGAGCTGGCGGGTCAGCGAGGCTGGGGCCTGGGGGGGCCTGCTTGGGGGTGGGGGTGGGGGTGGGGCCTCCAGGGGTGCGGGGTGCGGAGGGCGGCGGCGGCAGCGGGGAGCGGGAGGGACTCAGGTAGGGGGTCGGCTGGGGCTCCGGCGGGGAGGCGGGAGGCTCCCGGGAGGGACAGCGGGGGCTGGAGGGGGCAGGCTCGCGGGGCGGGGGCGGGCGCGGGGCGATCAGCGGGCGGGGGCTAGGGGGCGGGGGGGGGCTCTGGGAGAGCGGGGGACGGCGGGGGGCCGGCACTCCGGGGGACCGGAGGTCAGCGGGCGGGGGCTCTGGGGGCTCCGGGGGCTCCGGGGGCAGGTGGCGGGAGGCTAGCGTGGCGGGGGCGGGGCGGTCGGGGGGCAGGGGGGCTGCCGCGGGGCGGGGGGCAGCCTCGCGGGGAGGGGGATCCTGGGCTCGAGGGCGGGGTCTCCGGTAGGGGCGGGCATCGAGGGGCGGGGGCTCCGGGGCTCCGGGGCGGGGCGGGGTCTTGGGGGCGGGGCTCAGGGCCTCGGGGGCGGGGGGGTCACTCCGGGTGGCGGGAGGTCAGCAGGCGGGAGCTCCGGGGGCTGGGGGGGGGAGGCTAGCATGGCGGGGGCGGGGCGGTCGGGGGGCAGGGGCCTCTCGCGGGGCGGGGCGGGGGCTCCGGGGTGGGGGGCAGACTCGCGGGGCGGGGTCTCCGGGCGGGGGCGCGGGCGGGGCTCAGGGGCGGGGGCGGGTCTCGGGGCGGGGCTCAGGGCCTGGGGCGGGGCTCCGGGGCTCAGGGGCGGGGCCTCGGGAGGCGGGGGCGGGGCCTCGGGGCGGGGCTCAGTGCCTCGGGGGCGGGGTCTCGGGGCGGGGGGCGGGGTCTCGGGGCTCGGGGGCGGGGCGGCGCCCCGGGCCGGGCCGTCATTGGTCGTCACACTGAGCGGGCGGCGCCCGCGGGGCCGCGGCGGGCGGCCGGTATAAGCGGCCCCGGTGCCCCGGCCCGGGAGCCCGAGCCGGAGGAGACGGCGCTGGAGCCCATGGACACGGCGTACCCCCGCGAGGACCCCCGGGCCCCGGCGCCCCGCAAGGCGGACGGCGCGGTGCACACGGCCCTGGCCGTCGGGGCGCCGAGGCCCCCGCCCCGGGACCACCTGCTCTGGTCGGTGTTCAGCACCCTCTACCTGAACCTGTGCTGCCTCGGCTTCCTGGCGCTGGCCTACTCCATCAAGGTGGGCAGGCGGGCGGGGTCCCTCGGGGCTGGTGCAGGGGCTGGGAGGCTGCTGCGGGGCGTCCCGGGGGCACCGCCCGTGGGAGGGACACTGGATCCGCCAGGCCGCGGACCTGCTCCTCACTTCGTCGGGTGGTTGCGCTGAGGCAGGTGCTGTTCAGGAAGCGCAGGGTCCGACCCGGGGCGAGGCGGGCGCGTCAGAGGGCACAGGCTGGGGGGCGCTATGCAAGGGGGCTTCTTTCATCAAATGATGTTTCACACTCGGGGGACTCCCGTGACCAAAGCCCCCCAGGCTTCAGCTCCTGGGGCTTCTCGGCACCCCAGGACTCCCCACCCACAGAGGGTCCTTGGAAGCTGATGCTGGAAGGGATGGCCTCCCCCCCCCCCCCCCCCCCGCACGTGTAGAGACCTGGCTCTGCCCCTGGTCCACAGGCCCGAGACCAGAAGGTGGCTGGAGACCTGGAGGCGGCCCGGCGATTTGGCTCCAAAGCCAAGTGCTACAACATCCTGGCCACGATGTGGGCGCTGGTGCCGCCTCTGCTGCTGCTGGCGCTGGTGGTGACTGGGGCGCTGCACCTGTCCCGGCTGGCCAAGGACTCTGCAGCCTTCTTTAGCACCAAGTTCGAGGACTCGGACTATGACTGATGGGCTGGGCCTTGTCCCCATCCTGACCCATGGACCCTGACCCCAGGACCACCCCCCAGGGCAGTGTCCCCAGGGACTCCATCCTGTCCCCCCACCCCCGCCCAGAACCCTGACTCCAGCACAGGGCCTGATGCCCCCTGCCACCCCAGCCTGGGTGCCTAACGCTGACCCTGAAGATCCATTGTGTGGACCCTGGTGGCCTCACTCCAACTGTGATGCCCCCCCCCAACACTGTGCCCAGGCTGCACCCTCCTTCCTCGCCCATCAGACTCAGGCTTGGTTTCACAATTAAAAGTGCCTGGTTCCAGAAAGTGCCTCCTGGGCTTTTTGCTGGGGTGGGAGAGGAGCCACCCGAGGGGCCACCCAAGCTGCATCCCATGCTGCATGGACTGACCCCAGCATGACGGCTGGATGACCCATTCTTTGTGCTGGGCCGTGCCCTGATGGTTGCCTTCACTCAGGCACTGGGTGGCTTGTGGCTTCTGGGGTGGAGGCGCCAGAGTATTTTAGAACGCAGTTCGGGAACTCGGGGTTTTGATGTCTGCTGCCCTGCTGGGCCTGTGGTTTAGTGGTCTCTCTTCCAGAACACGTGTGCCCTTCCCCCTCTGCGTGTGCACTTGTGTGGACTTGTGCCCTCCAGGAGTCCCTGGGAGGACACCCCTCTTCCTAGCCCTGCATGTTTCCGTTGGTGGGTCAGGCGAGTGCCAGCCCCCTTGTTTGGGTCCTTCTGTCTGTCCCTAGGACTCCTGCATTCCTTGTTTTGAGAGATCGTGATCCCCACAGTGGGTTCCGTCCCTCCTGGGTCAGTGACGCTGGACACAGAGACACGGGAGTGCAGAGGCATGACCCTCCAGTCACCCGTGCCCACGTGCATCCCACACACATGCGTTTAGGCAGAAGGTGAAAACTGGGGGGCTGAGCATCCCTGGTACTAGATACGCGTCCTTGTATAGTCTCCCTCCCTTGAGCACGGCCCCCCTTCCTGGGAACCAGCAGAGCTGGCAAAGAGGGGGGTGGCTAAGCATGCACACACCCTGTGTGGCTGGGGGTGAGGTCCCTCCGGCCTCACTGTGGCTGGTCCAATGACAGGGCAGGCTAATTGCAGGGGCCTTAACCTCAGGGTGGTTCAGGCTTGTGGGCACCCCACCCAGGGCTCCGTCCCCACCCAAGGAGCCCCCTTTGCCTACCCATCAGCCTGGGCTGGGTGTGGGGGGTCGGCTTCGCCGCTGTACCTGGAGCCTCCGAGTAGTCCTCTCTCCTGCGACAGCCAACAGCTGGCCTAGCTGACACAGGGTGCTAGACGGTGTCCTGCCCTGGGCTGGAACGTGTGCTGCAGGGAGGGATGTGCTGCCTGGGGCCTGGGGCCTGACACGGTGCACTGGCCCACGCCAGGTGCTGGTCCCATGTGGGACCGCAGATAAGGGCAGTGTGCCAGCGCTTGGACCAGGATGGATACGGTGTGCCAACCCTGAGCTCCGGGTTTGGCCCAAGAAGGGAGCAGCTCACAGGCTGGGAGTGAGGATCAGCTGGTGTGAGACCCATGTGCATGCCCCCAAGCAAGCCTGCTATGGTCTGCGGGTCCCCACACCGGGTGAGGGGCCCCGAGATTGGCCTGTGCCCAGGTGCTGAAGACACAGTGTGTGGTGAAGACAGGCACAGGGAGGGTGGCAAGCGGTCCTCTGCATCCCGGGCTGCCTCCTGGGCAGGCCGAGGGGCCCGGTGAAATTCAGGTCGGTGGCTGCCATGGAGCCCTGACCAGCCGTGGCCGGCACACGTGTATGGCCACCCTCCCTGGTCTCCGCGGAGGGCCCCTCGCTGTGTACAGGTAGAGGCACACGTACACGGCACCTACAGGCAGGAGGGACCGGGCTGTATCAGCGTCGGGAGTACCTGTGCCCACGCCGGGCTCCAGGGCTGCAAAGGTAAGCCTCTGCTCTACCGGGACGGTGCCCGCCAGCACACCCTGCTCTGGCCGACCTGCCCTGGGCTTTGCCATGTGGCCAGCGGGTGAGGGAGAGCCTGGGGCACCTGGGCAAGCCCTCCAAGGTGCGGGCTTCATTCCCTGAGGTCACATGCCTGCAGGGACCAGCACCGACCTCCCTGCGGATCTGCAAGGCTGCTGTGCACCCTCGGAGGCCACCCTTCGTACCACGTGCTGCAGAGACAAGCCCGGGGACCCCTCGTCGCCTCCACCTGCCCTCCTCATGGCCATCTGCTTCTTGGAGAGCTTGGACTAACTGTCCAGCCAGGACAGACGCGGGACAGTGGGTGGCCCGAGCAAAGGACAGTGGCAGGCCCCCCGTCGGCTCTGTACGAGCACCCACTGCACTTCCTGTGTGACCCCATCCCTTATGTAGGCCTCACTCTCGGCAGGAAGGGGGGCGCCAGCTCCTCAAGGCAGCAGACTTTCTCCCAGCATGGACCTTTAATTCTTCAGGCACACTTGGTGCACGTGGCACGGCTCTCACCAAAATTTTGGCAGCGGGTACCATCTCCCCTCATTGAGAAACCCCCAAGGCCCCAAGTTGGATGTGCCCACAGATGGGCTGAGGCCCCAGGAGGAGGGGCAGCCTGTCAGGACAGGTGGGCCCAGGCCTGTGGCCTTGAGTTCTCCAGGCTGGTCGGAGGCGAGGTGCATGGTCCTGCTCTGCACCCTGCCCCCGCTCTTCTTGGCTGAGAAAGGCCCGTGATGGAAATGGTGCAGCCTCACTGAAGTGGCCCGGAGGCTGGAGGAGCCACGGACTGAGGATGCTGAGCACACCTTGATTCTGCTGTGCCTGCCCCTTGCCTGTGTGACACGCGAAGTTCCTTTGTGGTCTGTGAAGGAGAGTCCCGAGGACTCTGCAGGGGGCCAAGTGTGCCTCCTGCCCCTCGGCCCTGCCATCCCCTACACGGAGGCTTGAGCCCCACCCGCCCCACACTGTGGGGTCCTGGGGCAGGGTACCGGTGTAGGTACAGGCGTGGGCATCGGCCCACAAAGGCAGGCACAGATGTGGCTGAGTGTGAGGCCGTGGGGGAACCCCACAGCCTACGCAGGGCTCGGCTGCAGAGGGGCTCAGGTTAGAGGCAGACCGTCTTGAACTTTGGGCCAATGAATTCAGATTTTCCCAGGAGCCCGTGAGCCTGGCTGCTGGCTGGAGGGGGCCAGGAGGGTGCTGAGGAGGGGTGGGTGCAGCCGGAGGGGGGCGCCCACAGAAGGAGGAGCCAGCCCGGAGGACCTGGGAGACATCCGGGAAGCCTTGCTTGTTCACGCAGGTGCAGGGTGCCCAAGACAGCACCAGGGCGAGGAAACTGGGGTCCCGTGGGTTGTGGGGCAGGGGTCTAATGTCCTCAAAGTTCTCCTAGGAAACTCCTGGAGCGGAACCTGCTGCCTCTGCTCCAGGCGGGAGTGACCTCTGTATCCGTCCAGCCGAGCGGGGGAAGGAGACTCTGTGCCCTGCAGGGAGAGGGGGCATCTGGAGTGGGGGCACACACGCAGGGGGCAGCCCTGGGGCACTCACCTGCTCTGGATGCTTCGGTGAGTCTGGGCTGGCTGCCCACCTGGGAGCAAGGGGACTCGTGCGCGCGTCGGCCACAGCTCAGCCTCCAGCGGCGGGGCCCCGGGTCCTGGCTGGGCTTTGACCTCAACCGTCACGGAACCCTCAGAGAAGGAGAAGTCCAGCCTGTTCCCCTGGTAACACAGGCCCTGGACACACACTGCAGAGACCCCCGCCGGACACATGGGGTCGAAGGTCACGCCAGCCCCGGTGATCCTGCAGGAGGGAGGCAGTGGTGAGAGCAGGAAGTGGGGGGCACGTGGCTGCTCCCGGCCGGCGCCCCACTCACCGGAACCCTGTGAATCCACAGAGCGCCGCCTGCAGGAAGCCCCCCATGCCGGTCAGGAAGTTCACAGCGCCAGAGCCATCCGCATTCTCCGTCCACACCTGCCCGGGCACCGCGGTTAGTGCCGGGCTGCCAGGCCGCCGCCCCGACCCCAGGCCGGGCTCTGACCCTGTGGTGACCACCCCTGAGGCTGGGCTACCGCCCGACCCCGGAGGCCAGGGTGGAGGCAGGTGTGCTGGGCATGAGGGCTGACCCGAGCCGCCGACCTTGAAGGGCTCAGCAATGTTGGCAAAGCTCCTCTCCAGGAAGTCCTGGGCCCGCCGGGGATCCTTCAGCTCCATCCAGCCCACGGCGAACATGCTCTGGGGCCAGAGTCAGAGAACGTGCTGGAGGGGAGCCTCGCTGGGGGCTGGAACTGGGGCTGGGGCGCCGGGTGAAGCCGCCCCGAGGACCGCTGGCCCGCCCCTCCCTCCGCGGCCTCCTTACCCAGGTCATGGCAGGGCCTCTTGGGGACGTCGCAGCCTCATAAATCTCCAGGTTCCTCCTGCGAGTGTGAGGGCTCAGGTGGAAAGGGATGGGGTACCCCAGGAGTACCACGTCTGCCTGCTTCACCTCCTCTCCTGGGGAGGGACGGGCACTGATGGGCGAGGGGGCAGGAAGGCAGGGACACGGGTCCAGGGCAGGGTGAAGGGGCCCAAAGCAGCCAGAGGGCGCTCACCAGGCTGGTACCCGTCAAACTCAGGGTGGAAGTCCCGCCTCGGGTCAAAGGGCACCTTGATCTTTTCAGCCACCGCCAGCCACTCAGTGGGGACAGGCCGTCCCAGGTCCCCGGCCAGGGCCGCAGCGAAGCGCAGGCTGCGGGGAGGCAGGGAGAGGGAGCTGCAGGCCCAGCTCCCCCCGGCCCCCCGGCGTGCGAGCAGTGGCGCAGGGATCTTGGGTCCTACTTGTTCTGGACCAGGACGTTGGTGTACACGGAGTTGTCGACCCCTGAGTGGTATTCGTCGGGCGGCATGACTCCTACACACACAGACAGGAGCTGGTGTCCAGGACAGGGTCCCAGGGACCTGCCCCGATGCCAGCAGCCTGCGTGGGGCTGGCAACGCCGAAGCCAGAGACCATGTGCCCCTGAGGAGCGTCCACCGGCCGCGGCTGTCCCCACCTCTCCCCGACCACCGTCCCCCACGCCCCCAGGGACGGCCCTGCCCTCCTCACGCCTCACCCTTCAGCTGGTACTCCTCCTCCTCGGGGCTCCACTCCACGCGGCTGCACCAGAACTCAGCCACAGCCCTGACCACGTCCCAGCCACCGGACTCGCGGAAGAGCTGCACATCCTGGGGAAGCCACGGGTGGTGGGCGGGGGGCCACGCCACCCGAGGTCTCACTGGGGCCCCTCCGAGGGCCTGCTGTGGCGGGGGTGGGGCGCGCCCGGGCCTGGGGGGCCGGGACCCCTCACCTGGGTGGCGTGATAGTACAGCTGGAAGGCCAGCACCACAGCTCCGTTGATGTGAATCTCCTGGGTGCCGTAGATGTCCTCGGGGCAGACCTCCCTACCAGAGCCTGCGCTCTCCCAGGCAAACTTGGCTCCCTGAGGGCCGCGGGGGGAGGAGCAGCCTCCAGGGCTCTGGGCGGTCCACCCACTCCCCAGCCACAGAGGACAGAAGTGGGTGCACCGCCTGTGCGGATGCCCTCACGGAGGGGCACCCCACTGTGTCCCCGTCACAGGCCAGGGCGGCAAGGGGACTCGAGCTGGGCCCGGCCAGGCTGCTCCGACCTGGAGCCGGGGTGCTGCCGAGCCCCTGGAAGAATCCAGGAATCCCAGCCCCACCCAGAGGGGAACCTGACGGGATGGGTGCAAGCCAAGGAGGGATGTGGGGACACCAGCCCGCAGGGGCCCTGTAGGGTGGGTGCCAGGTCTCCCTCACCTGGTAACCCAGCTTCCGGGCGTTGTCCAGGGCCCCACCCAGCGTCCGGATGCGGTACTCCAGGAGGGCCCTGGCGGCCTCCGGCTGGAACAGCAGAACGTTCGGGAACATCCAGAGATCCTGAGAGCAAGGAAGTGCCTCTGGCTCAGGAGCTCCCCCAGCATCTGTGTCCCCATTTGTGTCCCCGCCTGCCCCATGTGCCTCAGCCCAGCCAGCCCACTCCACGCTGCCTCCCGAAAGGCCCCGGGCTCTGTCCAGCTCCTTGCCCCCGCCCGCTGGCTCCCTCCCGGGCCCTCCGAGGCTGTCCGCCTGCACCCCCAGCCCACGTCGCCATCTCCAGGCCCCGGGCTCCTTGGGTTAGTCCCCAGCGGGCATCTGCGGCCCCCGGGAGCAAGGCCAGAATCTGGGCATGGAGCACCGCCGCTCGGCAACTGCCCGACCGGGGGTGAGGGACTCGGCTCCACCGGAGCGGGCCTCTGGCTACTGGACGATCTGGTGAGGATGCAGTAGCACCCCGGCGCCGCCCACTGCACCAGCCGAGGCCTCCCCCTCCTCCCCCGGGCTCCCGCCAGTGCCCCAGGGTCCTTCCCAAGCACACCTTTGTCAGGGTCACTCCCCAGGTACGGTCTCTCCATGGCTCTACAGCCGGAGAGCTGCTCTCCGTTCCCCGGGGAGGTACCCTGTTGCTCCAGCAGGTGCCGCCCAGCTGTGGTGTTTGTCCCTTCTGGTCGCTTTGCCTGAATCACTCTTTTCTACCCAACTCCTATATGTTCTTTGTCAGAGATCCCACCTCCTCCAGGCAGCCTTCCCTTCCGCCGTGGCCTCTGTGCTTCCCAAATCGCAGGCCCCATCCCGGGGGGCAGAGCGGGCAGCTGTGCTACGCCCTCAGCACAGCATCCTCCGTGTTTGCGGGCTGCCCCGTGGCTGCCGCGTGCGGGGTGGAATGGTGCATACCTGGTCCCAGAAGACGTGGCCCCAGTAGCATTCCTCTCGGCTCCCGTTGGACAATCCCCCAGGGCTGAGACCGTGGCAGGTATATCCTGGGGCCCCGGGCTGGGGCAGGGCACTGAGCAGATAGTAGAGGGCACCACGCAAGGCCTGGCGCAGGGGGAGGGGCCCCACCACATCCAGGCCACAGGTAGCCCAGAGCTGGGCCCAGGCCTGGGCATGCGCAGCGTACAGAGTGCCCCCTGCCTGCAGCTGCAGGGCCTCAGTGAAGCAGAGTTGGGCCTCGGCCTGGCTGCCACCCACCACGGTTAAGAACTCCCAGGTCTGGTCTTCCTCGCTTTCCCCAAGGGTCAGGGCTGGGGGCACTGGTGTCCACAGCATGTGTACCTCCTGCTGGGGCCCTCCAGGTTGCTCTGGGGTAAGCGTATGGCCATAAAGGTACCTGCAAGAGAGCGGCCGTGTCTAAGGGACCGGCTCCCTCCTTGGAGTGCCGGCCGGCCCTGACCCCCTCCTCACCGGGCTCCTTGGAAATCAGGACCCAGATGCAGGTCCAGGTCTGGGCTTTCCGGGGAGAAGGCTGACCGCAGCAGCACCATGATGGGCCAGCTCCCTACGGCCACACGGGTGATGGACACACTGAAAGCCATGACGTGAGGCAGTGTGCGGTGGGCGTAGATGCGCTGGGAGGCCTGAAAGCTGGGGCCCTCCAGGGTGTGCAGAAAGGAGCCTGGCAAAGGGCAGGGCCAACCCCTCAGTGTGGTGGATCTGCCGTGGGAGCCCTCACTGCCCGGTCTGCAGAGGACCCAGGCTCCTACCAGCTGGGGGGCCCCTGCAGGGCAGTCTGCAGAGAACCCCAGGCTCCTACCAGTTGGGGGGGATCCTACAGGGCGGTTAGCAGAGGACGCAGGCTCCTACCAACTGGGGGGGGGCTCTGGACGGCGGTCTGCAGAGGACCTAGGCTCCTACCAGCTGGGGGGGAGCCTGCAGGGCAGTCTGCAGAGGACCCCAGGCTCCTACCAGCTGGGAGGGGGACCCAGTAGGGCGGTCTGCAGAGGACCCAGGCTCCAACCAGCTGGGGGGGCCCTGCAGAGCCGAAGCCCTTTGTGAGTGAGGCATCCTGAGCTGGGAGGGGGAGGGGCCGGGATGGGGCTGCTCCTGGGCCTGCTGCTGTTTCCCCCTCAGCTGCAACAGGGGCTCGGGTGGGGGAATAGGATGGTGGTCACCTGTGTTTGTGTCCAGGACAAACGTCTCCGTGAGCTCACATCCTGTCTCTGCAGGCGCCTCCAGCTGAACATTGAGGGGACTGGGCAGAAGGGCCCGGTGTGTGTCCCCACCAGCCCCGTTGTACACGCCGCTCACATGCAGTGTGTCATGATACACACGTGTGCCCAAGTACGCGTTGGTCACGGTGGCCAAGAGCCGGGGGTCACTGGGCAGGGAATGGGCAGCGAATACGGTGGGGTCCTCACCCGCATCCTCCATGGAAAGGCGTGCTCAGCCGCGCGGTCTGCAAAGGGGGAGTCACGGCTCCCACCGCTGGCCCGGCCTCCCCCTTCCTCCCTCCTCGGACTGTCCCTAAACCCCAAAGCCCCCCCCAACTTGGGTGATGCATCCAGCAGCGGGTGGGGAGGGGTGCGGGCCACCCGGGCAGCCCCCACTTTTGAGACACCCCAGGAAACTTTCACCCCAAGAGATGCTCAGACTCCTAAAACTGATGTCCAGAGACCCCTCTGGGCCCCCGAACTCCCACCTTAGGATCTCAATTCAGGGTCTCTCCAAGCCGCACCCCCACGAGCCCCGATCTTTTAGGGGCAGTGAGGAGGCCTCAGTCTTCCGGACAGCGGCGCTCAGCAAGGCGGGAGCGGGGTGGGGCGGGGCGGGGCGGGGCTTGGCTGGGCCTGGGGGGCGGGGCTCACCGCGGCCGCCCCGTCGCCGGAAGGTCGTGCTGTCCCCGCCCCCAGGGCCGCGCGGGGCGGGAGGAGGGGAAGGCGGGGCGGAGGGGGGCGGGGGGCGGAGGGGGGCGGGGTCCCTCCCCCGGGGCGGTGCAGGGCGGGGCGGGGTCCCTCCCCCGGGGCGGTGCAGGGCGGGGCGGGGTCCCTCCCTCGGGGCGGAGCGGTGGTGGGGCCGGAGGGGGCGGTGGGAGAGGTGAGGTCCCTTCCCCAGGGCGGGGCGGGGCGGGGTTCCTCCCCCGGGGAGCGGGCCTGGCGCCGCTGCTGCGCGGGTGGAACCCGCGGGAAACCGCGTGAGGAGCACACTTTGAACAGTGACCTTAGGGACGTGCCTGGGATGGATAGAGGACCAGGGCCCGTGGCTCGTGGGGGGCCCCGTCCGCTCCCGGAGGAGCCCTTCACTTCGCCGCACCTTGGCCCCCCTGCCTCTGCTCCAGGCCCCCCCTGCTCCCGGCCCCCCCCCGCCTCTGCTCCCGGCCCGCCCCCCCGTCCCGGCCCCCCTCTGCTCCCGGCACCCCCCCCCCCGGTCCCCCCCCCCCCGCCTCTGCTCCCGGCCCGGCCCGCCCCCCCTGCTCCCGGCCCCGGCCCCCCCCCTCCGCTTCTGGTCCCGGAGCCCCCTCTGCCTCTGCTCCAGGCCCCCCCTGCTCCCGGCCCCCCCCCCCCCCCCCCCGCCTCTGCTCCTGGCCTCCCCCCCCCCCCCCCCCCGCGCTCCCGGCCCCATCCCCCGCTCCCGCCCCCCCCCCCCCCCCCCCCCCCGCTTCTGCTCCCGGAGCCCCCTGCCCCCTGCACACACCCCCATTCCCCCCCCCCGCCCCCCCTGCTCCCGGCCTCCCCCCAATCCCGGCCCCTCCCCCCGCTCCCGGCCCCCCTGGCCCCCCCCTTTGCTCCCGGAGCCCCCCCTGCCTCTGCTCCAGGCCCCCCCTGCTCCTGGCCCCCCTCCCCACAGGCCCACGGGGGCTCCAGGGCGGCACCAGCTGCACTCCCTGGCCCGGCCTGAGCCACAAGCCTGTGCTCCGGCACTAGGCACAGCCAGAGACGCCCAGACCCAAGGAGCCCCTGGAAAGCAGCTTCTCTCGGGGGGGCCCCCCCCCTCGCCTCCCCCCACAGGTGCCGGACACCGCCTGTGCAGCTGCTGAGGCCTGTGCTGTCCCCACACCCACTTGGTTCTTCACTTGCCAGGGCTCCCCGCTCCCCTGACCCCAGGCAGCCTCTTGAGGCCCAGCGGGCTCTCTGCTCTGCTCTGCCCTCCAGAGTCCTGGTCCCTGTGGACACCGAGCCGCGGCCACCCTCACAGTGCCCAGGTCGGGCCGGGGCCTTCTGCTCAGAGGCCTGCGGGGCGGTGCCCACCTTGTCTGGAGGACGGCCAGCTGGCACCCCAACCCCACCCTGATCCCCTCCTCTCGCCCCGGCTGCCACTCCGGCCTTCCGGCTGCTTCTGCAACGGTCCAAGCATGCTCCCTGTTATGGACTGAATGTGTGCCCCTAAATCCTCGGGTTGAAATCGGATTCCAAATCTGACCTTATGTGGAAGCGGGGGCTTCGGGAGTTAAGGAGGTCAAGAGCTGGGATTAGAGTGGGATTAGAGCCCTTCTAGGAAAGGCCTGGGAGCCACTGAGAGAAGAGGGAGCCAGAGGACAGCCTTCTGCGGCAGGAGGGGCCTCACCACCTGGACCCTCGCTCCAGCGCCGGAGAAATAAACTTCTGGGAAGCCCCCCAGTTTATGGCGTTTTGTCACGGCAGCCGGAGCTGCCCAAGACACTCCTCGTCACGGCCTTGTCCTTGCTGTAACTCTGCCTGGAACATTTTCCCGTCCAGACCTTCTCAGGGCTCGGGGCTGGACATCTTTCTGTTTTCAAGCACCCTGCGCTCGGTTAGACTTTCCTAGACTCCTTACCTGTAACCAGAACCCCTGGGCCACATGGTCTCCCTGCACTTGGCCCTGCTTTACGCTCCTCCAAAGCCCTGGCTGGCCCCTGTCTAAACCTGTTAGTCTGTCTTCCTGGCAGGTGCAGGAGGGCAGGGGTTTTTGTCTGTTTTGTGGGATGAATGGCTGGACTTGAACACTGATGATGGAAGGGGGATTTCCCCCGAGCAGGGAAGGCACTGACCCCCTTGGTCCTCATCCACCTGGACCTGAGGTCTCAGGAACTGGCTGAGCCCCGCGGTGTTGAGCAGAGACCCGAGGCTTTGGGGGCTGTGCACCGCTGGCCTGTCCATCCAAGCCAGGCCTCACCTCAGAGCTCCCTCTGGTCAGGCTGCAATCCCGAGCCTCAGTTCCCTTCCTGGGAAATGGGGAATACAGCCCCACCCCCTGCGGACAGGTTGGGGATCAGAGGAAAGATTGTGAACAGTCGTTAGGGTGCTTGGCCGCGTACAACAGAAATCAGCAGAAATGAATCCAGGATTAATTAATTAATTAATTCATTCATTCATTCATTCATTCAAAGGAGAATGTATTATCAGTGTTGGGGGCTGCTCCGTCTCCCCTTTCCCCTGGTGTTCATCCCTGAAGACCCAGACAGTGAATGGGCACCTCTGGACTAGAACCACACAGCCTCAGGGATGACCAACCCCCAAATTCCTGGGGAGGGACGCCCACCTTTGGTCAGAGGTCAGCCCCTGCTTGGTCCCCTGTGGCCAGAGGCAGGGCTGTGGGGCCTGTATACAGATGGGGATGGGGTCAGCGAAGGGGTCCCTCTGCACTGAGCACACCAAGTAATGGCCAATGCACGGCAGGTGCAGGGTAACTGGGAACTGTTGGGGTCGTCACTGCTGGTGGCCTCTGTTGGGGGAAGGCTCGAGGGCCCCAAGACAGAAAGGTGGGTGGAGCAGCGGTGGTGGTGGGGGAGGAGGGGTTCCTGGGCATCTGAGACAGAGGCACAACCTGTGCCTAGGCTGTGAGTGGAGGGGACACCTCCCGTTTGCCTGCCCCCAACCTCTTGGGCTCAAGAGCTGCCCAGAGCGGAGAGCAACACCCTCCTGCCCGTGGGATGAGGAAATCTACTCCGTAGGGCTGACTGGAGTCATCCCTCTGACCTTCAGGGCTTCAGAGTGCACCGCTGAGTCCCTTGGAAGGCTTGGGGTGACTGTCCAGGGCTGGGTGGATGATGACCAGACCCGGCTTTGCTGTCTTCACTGCCTGCAGCTCCTTCAGTGACTCCTTGCTCAGCTCCACGGAGGTCAGACTGTGGCCGTGCACACGGAAGACAAGCAGGATTTGGTTGGGGAAACTGAGGCCAGGGCTGGGGGGACAGCCGTGCGGGGGCAGTGATGTGATGTTGGCCTGGGCTGTGCTACAGGCACACGGTGCCAGAGGCTGGGGAAGGGGTCAGGGGCTGGGAGCTAGAGCCTCTGGGGGAGTCCATGGGCTTGGGGATCACGGGCCGACTCACATGGGCACCGGACGACAAGTGGACGTTTGGTCTGGCTGGGTGCTGGAAGCCAAGGGCTGGGGCCAGGGCTCTGGAGCACAGGGTCTGAGTGTGGCCACTCGGGGGGCCCTGGGAGGGGCTCTTCTTCAGGGTCCGGGGGGCATCCCCAGTCCCCCAGCCCAAGCCAGGTCTGAGAGGCTGCGTTGGCAGCACCTTTCCCGCCCCTGCGTCTACCTGAGGGTTTGCAGGCGGCATCCTGGGTGCTGCAGGGCCGCACACAGGGAGGTGACCACGGGCCCCGGCAGCTGGCAGTCGCCGAGATCCAGGGTGGACAACGCCACGCTCTGTCTGAGGATGCTGATGATGTACTGAGGCGCTTCCTGGAGGCTGGGCTGCTGCACCCTGGGGGAAGGGGGGCCTCAGGCGTACTGGGGGGCCCCGGCCCTCCGCCTCTGCCCCCGCCCTGCCCCCGGCCCTCCCGGGGCTCCTCCGGGCCAGGTCTCACCGGAGCTTCTGCACGTGGCACTGGGGCCAGGCCAGGCCCTCGAGGAGCATGCGCAGGCCCGCCTCGCTGAGCTGGTTGTGGAGAAGGCCCAGCTCTGTGAGGGCCGGGGCCTCCCTCAGGGCCTCAGACAGGTCGCGGCACACAGAGTCAGGCAGCTTGCAGCGGCACAGCCTGCGGTCAGAGCACACGGGTCTGCCTCCAGGCCCCGGGGCCGCGCTGCTCTACCCCAGCTCTGCGCACCGTGCACCCCTTGGGTGGCTGCTTCAGTCTGTAGACGTGTTGGCGCCAGAGGAGCAGGGTTTCCCTGTCCTTCGCCACCACCCTGTGTACCTGGGGGCCACGTGCAGTGGGCCGGGCTGCACTGCACGGTCAGCTTCCAGATGAGCCAGTTTAGAGCCTGTGCCAGCCCGTTTAGTTGCATATGGTTGCCTCTCCAGCTAGGGTAGGCCACAGCTCATCCCCTTAGCCGGTCCCCAAGGACTGAGCGGCTGTGTTGGTTCTCCTTTCCTGCTGCTCTAAATAACGCCTGGTGAACACCTTACGCGTTCCATTTCGTGGCAGATTGGCAGGCCAGATGTGCCCGTCCCCTGCGTGGCCCCGCTCCCCCCCAGGTTGCTGGAAATACCGTCCTACCGAGCTGTGTGGCCAAGTCACCGTGGACGTGCGCCTGTCCCTATCTCGCTCGCCATGTCCCCTCCGGCACGAGTTCCTACCGCTTCTCTTACTCGGCTCCCTTGGTGACAGTCGTGTACTCAGGTTGCCATACTCGATCCCATACCAACCCTCGAGGCAGGATCGACTGGCTGCATTTCGTGGGTGAAGAAACGAGCTCAGACAGACCGTCCTGGCCAAGGGCTGGGCGGCCTGGACTCAAGGCCTGTGCCCCGCACACTTCCCTCCGGGGCTTGTGAGAGTTCACAGGGACTGCCAGGCACTTTCTAACAGGACCTAGCAGCCTTCCTTTGTTTGCTTGTTTTTTTAATTTGGAAGGAAAGCACGTTCTGGTCTTCTTTATCCTTCTCCCAGAATGCTTAGCTGCACCCTACTTTCCCCTCAAACTGGGGCTAACCCCTCCTTCCTATCACCTAAGTTGGTGATGGAGCCCCTGTCCCCATCTCTTCCTCCTCCACCCTGTGTGGCTACAATCTGTTGACCCCAGCATGAGACACCAGAGGCCACGGGCTCTCAGCCTGTCCCCTGAGCCCTTTCCAGACAGGGCTACTATGCCTCTGTCCCTGCCTAGAGTATCCTGCTTTGCATCCCTTCCAAGGGGGGCGGGCATGGTCACTCACGTCAGGCTGTTCAGACCACAGTGTTCGTCAGTCATGGCCTCGAAGAGTGGACGTAGTGGAGAGGGCTGGGGTTTTCTCTTGCTGGCTTGTGAACTGTTAGGAGAGAGAGCAAGGTGAAGCCCACCTGTCCTCTATCAATCCCTACCTCTTTCCTGTGGTCCTGAGGTGTCAGAGCTGACGCTGCCCTTTGACCCTAAACTGAGCCAGGATCCCTCTATCCCCTTCACGCCAAACCCAGAGTGAAATTATTCATCGGTGGCCGCAGGCACCTTCATGCTGGAGCAGTCTATGTGGGTCCAGCAGGGGGCATGTCACCCACATTCTGAGGTGGGTCAACCCTGGCACCTGCAGTGGGCAGCCCCAGCTCCAGCCCTTCCCGACATCCCGACATTTGTCATCTGAACAGATGCTGAGCAGGGGGTCAAGTGCCGGTTGGAGCTAGAACCACTTGCCCTGAAGGAGCTGAGGGTGTGGGGAAGGAGACAGAGCTGAGTGGAGGTCATGGCATACAGTGGTCTATAGGGCACTTCTGGGGGCAAAGGGGTCCCAGGCCAGCTGGGGGAGCCTGGGAAAGTGCTGATGATAGATAGCAAACAGAGTGTTCTGGACGGAGGGAAGAACAGGTGCCAAGGTCAGGGCACAGCAGGCATGGGGCATTCCAGACTGTATGAGAAAGCTGGGGCGAGCCGCATAGCCATGCTCGGAGGTTTGCCATGGATGTGGACGGCTGGGGATTGGCAGGGCCAGGGCTCCCCGGGGAAGGACACGGACAGAGGGACACTGGGAGGCTGCTTTACAAGGGGGTGGGCTCCTCTGGGGGAGCAGGAGGTGGGTGTGGACCCAGTCCTCCTGCAGGGATGGATGCACGGACACACGTGCCCCCCCGCGGACTCACGAGCTGCCGCCCAGGCTGCTGTGCAGTCGCTTCATCAGGCTCTTCTTCTTTTTCTTCTGTGCGGGGGCCAGCCCACAGCTAACCAGTCGCAGGGCCTGCCCGGGCGGGCAGCACCTGACGCAGTAGCTCAGGATGACCAGGTCCATGCGGCTGAGGCGCACCCTCTCCAGCTCCAGCTCCGGCAGGCAGCGCAGGGCCTGGCGCACGAAGGCATCCTCCTGCGTCTCGTACAGGCAGTACAGCACCTCCAGCGGGTAGTTGGGCTCACACTCCTCCTCTTCGGGCTCCTCGGCGTCCTCCACGGCCTCCGTCCCTGCCGTCTTCTCAGGTGCCGCCCTAGGGCGGCCCTGGCCCTGTTCCTGCATCCACAGCAGGACATCCCGCTTCACGTGCTCCGGAACCACCACGCCGAAGTGGCGCTGCATGTCGGACACGCGATCTGGGTTCAGCAGCCCGAAGAGGAAGCGCGTGGTGAGCGTGAGGTGGCTTTCGCCCCACAGAAGTGCCTGGAGATCCCGCTCCTCCTCCAGCAGGTAGGACAGCGCCGAGAAAAACTCCTGGAAGCTCTGGTCCATGAACTGGTAGGTGACGTCCGTCTGCAGTACCCCTGGCAGCTCCTTCTTGCTGAGAAACAGTGTCTGGACTTTAGAGCCGCGAAGTTCCAGTCGTTCCAGGTCCTTCTCTGCGAACTGGGCCCGGTGCCCGAGGGTGCCTTCGCGGGCCAGGCGGCACAGCTTGCGCAGCTCGGCCCGCATCCGGGGAGCATCGGCGGCAGGTGCGGAGCTCAGCACGCTGATGATGAACAGCAGGTACACGGACGTGGTGGTCTTGGAGGTGCGCGACAGGTCCTGGCCGAGCTCGAGCTGCTGGCGCAGGACGGTGCACACGATCCAGCACACGAAGGGCACGAAGCACAGCGCAAAGAGCGTCTCGTTTTCCTTCACGAAGCGGTAGGCACGCTCCGCCAGCCTCTCGTCCCGGAAAAACTTGTGGAAGTACTTCTTCTTGTCCTTGTCGGAGAAGCCGCACACCTCGGCGCACTGCGGAGAGCACAGGCGGTCCAGGAGCCTCCCGGGCGCCGTGGCGCGTGCAGTCACCAGCAGGCGGGCGGTGGGCAGCAGCGTCTTGCCCAGCAGGCCGCCCAGCACCCGCGCGGCGTCAGCCACCTGGGAGGGGTCGGTGCAGGGCGCCGCGTGGGGCGCCAGCGGGGGCAGCTCGTCCGCGCCGTCCAGGATGAAGAGCAGCCGCTCCGGCCGTGCCAGCATGGGCTTCAGGGGCGCGCTGCGCTGGGGGCACTGGTCCAGGACCAGGTCAGCCAGGCTGCAGGTGCCCGGGCGCTCGAGCAGCTCGCGGCAGGGCAGGAAGAAGGCGAAGTCCACCTGTCCGTGGTACAGCTTGCCGGCCGCCCAGTCGTACAGGATCTTCTTGGCCGCCATGGTTTTGCCGATGCCCGCCGGGCCCTGCAGCACGACCGTCAGGGGCCGCTGGCCTTCCTCGTCACGGCCGAACAGGCGGTTGAAGGTGTGGGTGTCGGAGCGCCGTGCACACTGGGGCTTGGGCTCCAGCTCCTCCGCGCACCCTGGGGCCTCGTCGGGCAGCGCAGCGCCCTCGCGTGCGATCAGCAGCTTGGTGAAGCGCTTGTTGATCTTGACCGAGCGTGCATTCCTCTCCTTGACCTTGGCGTGCTGCTGCAGGACGTGGTCCCGGTACTTCTTCTTGTACTCTGGTGGGCGCCGGGGGGGGGGGGGGGGCAGGGAGGGCAGGAGGGAGGATGGGGACGGGAAGGGACGGGCGGTGTCAATGGGCCGCCTCCAAGGTCCCCAAGCCGCCGGGTTCAGGGCTGCCTCCCCAGCCAGCCTTCCCACGCGCTCCCCTCCCTGGGATCAGCTGTCAGGCTCCTCCGACACACGTGCTGCCAGTCCGAGGGCCCCTAACCCGAGGGTCACTAACCTGCTTAGGGCCCACGCTTCCCACGGAGAGAGACCTACCCGACACGGAGCGCAGTGTGGAGGAGCTGGGGCCGAGCCCTGGAAAGGAGACCTGTGGTGAGGCCCCGCGAAGGTGCAGGGGCCGGGCGGGGGCTGCAGCGGGAGGGGTGCAGGGATGCCGGGGCGCAGAGGGGCACGCTCAGGAATGCCCAGGATCCCAGCCGCGGGCGCACCGGACCTTTTACAGGGAAGCGGGAAGGATGAGGCCCGGGGCCCAGACTGTGCTCAGGCGGAGGCCAACCCGGAGGCAGAGACCCAGGCAACCCCCCGCCCACGCTCACGCTGCAGCTGCTGCTCCTTGAGTCGCGCGGCCACGTCCAGCATGTCCGCCCTCTTCAGGGTCTTTCTGGTCACGTCCAGTGCAGGCTCCGGCCCGTAGAAGTGGGTCAGCTGGGCTGCGAGGTCCATGGCGTCCAAGCCATCCAGCCGCCCCCACGGGATGTTGCGGCCGTCCAGGGTCGCATCCCGCAGCTTGTGGCGGAAGCGCTTCAGCTGCTCCTGGTTCAGGTCCTCGAACGTGGCCTGCAGCAGCTCCCGCACTGCAGCCACAAGGAGCTCCACGCTGCGGGGGCTGCGGCATCAACAGGTGCGTGCACGGTGACCCTGGCGCTGCCTCACCGCCCCCCCCATGCCCTACTGAGTCGGGGCCCCAGGCTCAGATGCGCCCCCATCCCTCCAGGTGACCCCAGGCACTCAGCGGGGACAGAAATCTCTCCTCAGGACCTGGGGTGGGGGGCGTATGGAGGGAGTAGGTGGGGTTTGCTCTAAGGCTGTGCCGCCTGCTGGTGAAATGGGGTCACTCCGGGGCAGGCACTGGCCACCCTGACCCAAGGTAGGCTGCGCCTTCCTGCTCTGCACCTCCCTTCCCCTGTGCTCCCCACACGCCAGCCTAGGCCAGGTCAAAAGCCGAAAACGAGGTGTCCACAGGGCCTTCACGATCCCTTTTCCTCTCTTCCCTGCCCCTCCCCTGGGAGCCTAGAACAGAGCTGGCCTCAGCAGACAGCCAGGCTCACCCCCTGGCCCAGCTGCTCCTCAGCTCCCCATGCCACTCATCTCATGGCACCCTCTGGTGGGGCCCAGGCGGATGCCTAGACCACCCGCAGAGTCCGAGCCCCTCTGGGGAACAGACCCCTGATGCCTTCTGTGCTGAAGGAGTCCCTAGAATCCTGAGCCTGGGGGTGTTGGGGGGAGATTGTGGATAAGCAGGTATGAAGCCCCAGGGAGCGAGCAGGGTGAGGTGAGGCCGTGGAGGGCTTCCCGAGCGATGACCCTGAATGCCAGCACTCACCTGCAGCAGGCCTCTGGTGGGTCCATGGAATCTGGCCCCTAGGACTAGCACTTAGTGGGGATCAGAAATGTGATCTCTCCTCAGGTTGACCGGAGCCAAGCTCTAGTGGAGTTGTTGTCCAGCCTCGTCCATGCCCCAGGCCCGAGTGCTCTGGCTCAGCCAGGACTGAGACCTCCGTCCAGCAGTTGCCGAGCTCCCCAACTCAGGCACTGTGGTACACACTCACAATCACCCTTTAAGAGTTTTTGCTTGGTGACCTTTGATTTTCTTTTAATCTTTTTCTCTTCCTGTGCTCTGAAACCCCGTAGGGTGTGGCAGCAAGGCATAGCTGTGAGCAGGTGACTGCAGAGTAGGGTGGACTGTGTGGGGCTCAGAACTAGACCTTTGGCTTTAAGGCCTCAAGATAGCTTGGATTCTGAAGGCAGCAGGGAAGAAGGGCTTCTAAGGGAGAGGGGACGCTGGGACTTGCATGCTCTTATCAGGGAAAGGAAGGCTGTCACGTGGGCCAGGGAAGGGAGCTCTGAGGCTTCCCAAATCTGCCTTGAGCAGGCTGATGGGAAGAGGTTTGGAGGTGAGGGGTGTGTGGGACCGATGTGGGACTATGTGTGACCAGATGAGTGTGAGGTTCTGCTGACAGCGTCTGTGTGTGTGTGTGTGTGTGTGTGTGTGTGTCTGGGTCTATCTGTGTGACCATGTTAATACTGTCTTTGTGTGACTGTATCTGTGGTCGGCTAAATAATAGACCCCAAAGCCTATTGGGGTCCTAATCTCTGGAACCTGTGAATGTCCCCTCATATGCCAAAAGGGGCTTTGCAGATGTGATCGAATTCAGGGTCCAGAGGTTATCCTGGATTGTGCAGGTGGGCTGTAAGCACCGTCTCCAGGGTCATGGATAGTGGCAGAGGGGGAGTCAGTGTGACACTGAAGCCAGATGCTGGGCTGCTGGCTTTGAAGTTGTAGGAGGGGCCGTGAGCCCAGAGCCCAAGAAAGCAGCACTAGGAGCTGGAAATGCAGCTCGGAAAGGCAAGGCGAGGACACGTCCTCTAGAGCCTCTGGAGGGGATGTGGCCGAGCCAGCAAGGGGAACCCAGCCCAGCGAAACTGGTTGTGGACTTCTGACCTGCAGAACTGTGAGAGAATAAATGTGTGTTGCTTTAGGCCAGGTTTGTAGTGGCGTTTACAGCAGCCGCAGAAAATGAACTCAACGTCTCTCTGAGCATTTCTGGGAAACTGCAAGAACAGGTGTTCTGGAATCGTCACTGCCTTTCCGGCCATAAGCCATCCTTGTGTTTAATCTTGCTTCTGCCAGGAGCCTCGAGAACTGCCCCTTGGGATGAGAATCCAGGGTCCTGGGGGCATCTATTCTGACTGCCCCCATCCACCAGGAGGAGGAGACTCACAGAGGTGCCCATTTCTTCCTGGCTTTTTAAATTTTTCTGTTTAAAATAAATAGATCCGTGTCTCCCTGAGGTGGGCTCAGGCTTTTGTAGGTCTGGCTCCATGTAGCCACACTCACATCTGCCTGAGGGTAGCCCCTCCCTCACTCCTGCTCCCTGAATCCCTGCCAGGTCCTCACCCATGTAGCCGGGCAGCCTCCGGATGCAGGGCAGGGTCGGGAGCAGAGAGCCTGGAGGGGCTCTGCCAGCACCCGAGGACTCTATGAGCACGAACAGGTCTCTTTGCCCCTACAGAGCACGGGAAGGTAGGGGCAGTGCACGCGCCCTGTATGTTGAAGCAGCTTCACCGGGCAGGCCCAGAGTGGGGGCGAGGCCCTTACTCCAGGCCATGGTGTGGGCAACACCCAGCCAAGCAGAGGAGTGGACTGAGTCTCCTCGGAGTCAGGGTCCTGGAGACAAGCCCTTAGCACAGTTGGGCCTCGGCTGCCGGGGCAGGTCGGGGTTTGGGGTGCTACTGTCGTGAGCTCTTATGGGGTCCCAGCTCCTTTGACCTGCTGGCTCCTGACTTAGCTCCTCTGACACGGCTGGCATTCTTTAGAGGCAAAGCAACAACAAATAGACGACATGTAGGTGTGTCAGGGCTGGACCGTGGGCCTAATGTGGGGCCTGCACAGCTGGGGGGACACTGCAGGGCCCTGGGCAGCAGCCCCTGTTCCAAAGGCCCCAATGCACCCCCTCAGGTCCCCTCATGAAACCCGACTCCGACCCTGAGACACTCTGCAAACCCTCACTCCCCCAGGCAGAGACAGATGTCCCAGTGCTGTGATTCTCCTAAATGCACATTCGCTTTTCCTCTCCACAGTATAATTTCTTGAAAGCAAGTTCTCTACAACTACACTGTCCCCCTTTCATTGTCGTCTAGGACAGAAAGTGCCACCATCAACAGCACCATCTCCTAGCCAGACTGTCGGGATCAAATCCTGCTTCCACCACCCAGTAGCTGGATGACCTTGGACAAGCTCCTTAACCTCTCAGAGTCTGTTCCTCACCCATGGGAGGCCCGGCAACGGCACTCCGGCCTGCAGGAGGACACAAAGCCTGGCCCACTCTGTGTTGCCTGTTCCCGGCTCTCCAGTCCCGGGGATGGCCTCTCACTGTGAAGCTCTGGGTCATCGAGAACACCCTGCTTTCTAAACTTGCTCACCTGTCCCCGCACCTAACGCTGCTGACCATGAGCTTTTCCTTGAAGTGCATGCTCCCTTCCTTCCCTCAATCTCCCAAACAGAGGGGAGCGCTCAGAGCCGGCACTGAGCTGGAGGAAGGGCATGCATCTGCCCGCCCAAGGGCCCCGAGGCCTGTGATTTGGGCGTTTCAAGGTCATCCCCATCTCCTAAGATGGACCCTCCTTAAATGGACTCTGGGCCCCACAGACTCTCAGCAGCTGCTGATAACAGTCCTGGAAAAGGCTTTGATAGTGGGAGCCAGTATCGGGGAGCCTTGTTGTGAGCCAAGTGTGGAAGGGATGAGGAGAGGAGGTTGGGAGCAGGTGGAGGGGTGCAGTTTGGGGGGTGGAGACAGCCAAAGGCTTTCTTTCTTAGAAAGGGGTAGCCAGGGGCACCTGGGTGGCTCAGTGGGTGAAGCATCTGCCTTCAGTGCAGGTCAGGATCCCAGAGTCCTAGGATCAAGTCTCACTTCTGGCTTCCTGCTCTGTGGGGAGCCTGCTTCTCCCTCTCTCTCTGCCTCCCCCACCACCAAATCTCTGTCTCTCATAAGAAAGAAACAAAGAAAGAAAGAAAAGAAAAAAGAAAAGAAAAGAAAAGAAAGGCAAAGCAAAGCAGGAGAGGAAAGGAAGTGGAGGGAGGCGGTGTGGGTATCCCCACACGTTTAGCTGCTGAGCAGGGCCACTTCCAAAGGCGCAATCTTGAAATCTTTGCCAAGTAACTTAGACTGCATCGTGAAATCCCTCGAAGGTCCCTACAGCTGATGGACCTACAGCTGACCCATCCTCTGTGTGCTAAAATTAGATAACTTGGCTGAAATGGGCAAATTCCTAGAAAGACACAAACTATTGAAATGGACCAAAAAAAAAAAAGTCTGAATAGATCTACAAGAGATTGAATTAATAATAAAGAAAAATTCCCACAAAGAAAAGTCCAGGCCCAGACAGCATTTCTGGTGATTCTATCAAACATTTATTTATTTATTTATTTATTTATTTATTTATTTATTTATTTTTTCTATCAAACATTTAAAGCATTCTAAACACTCCCTCACAAACGTTTACAAAAAACATAAATGAGAAAAATACTTGCCCAGCTCATTCTGTGAGGCCATATTTCCCTGATACCAAACAGACAAGGCAAACACTTCACAAGAAGACTAAAGACCAGTCTCCCTGATAAATAGACACACAAAAAAATCTTCAACAAACTCCTAGAAAACAGAATCATTAACATATGAAAAGAATTACAAACTGTGGCTAAGTGGAATTTATCCCAGTAGTGCAAGGTTGGCTTGACATCCCAAAATCAATCAGTGTAACTGGGAGTCTGTGCTGTGCCCCCCACCAGTCGGCGCTGGCCAGGCAGCCTGGCTGGTTCTCGTTCCCCTTTTCTCTGATGAGGGTTTTCATTGCAGTGATTTGCTTCCTTTTATACATTCGTACACTGGGAGTTTGGGAGCTAGATGTCTTGTCTTTTAGCCTTCAGAAAGTCTGGTGGCTCAAGACCAAGGAATCAGCGAGGCTGGTTCCTTCTAAGGCATTTCTCTCAGACTTGTAGACAGTTCTTTCCTCCAGGATCTTCACATAGTCTGCCCTCTGGGTATCCAATATGGATTTTAATACATCCTAACCTACCGAAGGATGGAAAATATTCAGCCCCAGCCCTCTCCAGCCTTTCTATCTCACTCAGAGAAGAATTCAGAAGAAGCTGGGCGGGGGGGGGGGGGTAAAAGCTCACTAATAGAACAAAGATACAGATTACATCAGACCTCTCTTAGAAATCACGCAAGCAAGAAGAGTGGAATGAGGTATTTAAATTGTTGAAAGAAAAAAAAACCCATCTACCTAGAATTCTGTAATGAGTGACATTATCCTAAAGTGAAGGCAGGAATAAGAGCTTTCTCACACAAACAAAAATTGTGGAGATTTGTCACCAGAAGATCAGCCCTGCAAGAAATGTTTTTTTTTAAGACTTTATTTATTCATTCATGAAAGATGCAGAAAGAGAGAGAGAGAGGCAGAGACATAGGCAGAGGGAGAAGCAGACTCCACTCAGGGAGCCCGTCGCAGGACTCGATCCCAGGTGTCCAGGATCACACCCCGGGTCGGAGGTGGTGCTAAACCGCTGTGCCACCCAGGCTGCCCTGCGAGAAATGTTAATAGGAGTTCCTCAGAGAGAAGAAAAAGAGTATAGGTCAAAATTCAGATCTACATAAATGAAGAGGACTACTGAAAGAATAAATGAAGGTAAAATAAAATATTTTTCTTTTATTTTTTAAAAAAGATTTATTTATTCATTCATGAGAGACACACAGAGAGAGGCAGAGACACAGGCAGAGGGAGAAGCAGGCTCCCTTGCCCAATGTGGGACTTGACCCCAGGACTCCAGAATCATGTCCTGGGCCAAAGGCAGATGCTCAACTGCTGAGCCACCCAGGCATCCCAAAATATTTTTTCTTATACTTAACTGATCTATCAGTTTGTTCAAGATAATAATAGCAATATATTGGTTGAATGTAGCTTGTGAGTAGGGGAGGTGTGTGATAGTAATGTCATAAGGAATGGGAGGGAAGAATTGGGAATAGCCTGTTATAAAATACTTGCACTATCTGTGAAGTGGTGCAGTATTAGATGAAAGCAGACTTAGCGTACTGTAAAAGCAGGTTACAGATTCTAGGGCAACCAATGCTTCTTTTTTAAGTATTTAAAAAAGAAGTATAGTCGGGGTACCTGGGTAGCTCAGTCAGCTAAGCATCTGACTCTGGATTTCTGCTCAGGTCATGATCTCAGGGTTGTGAGACTGAGCCTCGCATCAGGCTCCAGGCTGTGTGTGGAGCCTGCTTAAGATTCTTTCTCTCCCTTTCCCTCTGTCCCTCGCTCCCTGCTTGTGGTCTCTGTCTCTGTCTCTCTCTCTCTCTCTCCCTTTCAAAAAAATAAAAATAAAAAGGAGTATATTTGATATGCTAAGGGAAGAGAGAAACCAGAATGATGTAAAATACTCAAAACCAGAAAAGGCAGAAAAAAGAGTGGAAGGGAAAAAAACCAGGAAAGTGAAGCAAAGGCATCAAATAGCAAATGGTTACAAATGTAGTAAATACTAATTCAACTATATCAATAATCATTTTAAACATAAGTGACCTAAATACCAATTAAAAGAGAGAAACTATCGGAGTGGATAAAAAGCATGACCCAAGTGTATGTTGTCCATAAGGAACCCACATTAAATATAAAGACACAGATAGGTTAAAAGTCAAATAGTGGAGAAAGATATACCAGGCTAATGCTAATAAAAATAAAACTGGGTCAATTAAGGTGGTCAAAAGGTACAAAATTCCAGTTATAAGATAAATGATCACTGGGGATGTAAAGGACAACATGGTGACCGCAGTTAATGCTGTGGATGCTATGCATATACGAAAAATGTTGAGAGTAAATTCCTGAGAAGTCTCATCAAAAAGAAAAGAAGGACATTTTTCTTTTGATATCTATTTGAGATGATGGATATATATGTTTTAAAGATTTTATTTATTTGACAGAGAGAGAGAGAGAGCACACAAGTGGGGGGGGCGGCAATGGGGAGAGGGAGAAGAAAGCTCTCTGCTGATCAGGGAGCCTGATGTGGGGCTTGATCCCAGGACCTTGACATCATGACCTGAGCCGAAGGCAGACACTTTACCAATTGAGCCACCCAGATGCCCCTGAGATGATGGAGATTAACTGAATTTATGTGGTAATCATTTCATGATATGTGTAAGTCAAATCCTTATGCTGTATACCTTAAACACACAGTTTACAATCATTTCATGATATGTGTAAGTCAAATCCTTATGCTGTATACCTTAAACACACAGTTTACATGTATGTCAGTTGTTATCTCAATAAAACAGAAAAAAACTAGAGTAGTTTTATTAATTTCAAAAGCAAAGGCATCAAATAGCAAAGCAGACAAAGCATATTTTAGGACTAAGGAAAATCATCAGAGATAAAGAGGGGCATACATAATGATAAAGGGTTAATCCTCCAAGTAGTCATAACAATCCTTGACGTGTATGCACCTAGTAACAGAGTGTCAGATACCTGAGGAAGAAACTGATAGAATTTCAAGGAGAAATAGGTGAACCCATTTTTATATTTGGAAATGTCAATACCCCTCTTCCAGAAATGCACAGATTTAGCAGGCAGGAAATCAGTAAGGACATAGTTGAACTTAGGACCATCAATCAACTGGATGTAATGGGCATCCATTGACTACTTCAACCAACAACAGCAGAACACACACTCTTCTCAAGCTCATATGAAACATTCACCAAGATAGACCACATTCTGGGCCATAAAACACACCTTAACAAATTTAAAAGAATAGAAATCATACAATGTTTGTTCTCAGATCACAGGAATTTAACTAGCATTCAATAACAGAAAGATACCTAGAAAATCCTGAAATATTTGGAGATTAAACAACACACTTTCCAATAACGCAGTGGTCAAAGATGAAGTCTCAAGAGAAAATTTAAAATATTGTTGCCCAAATGAAAAGGAAAAACAACTTCTCAAAATTTGCAAGATTCATATAAATTGCTGCTTAGAGGAAAATTATACAAAAGAAAAAAATTCCAAAATCAGTAATTTAAGATGCTACACTGAGAAACAAGTGGAGGGGAAGGCAAGTTAGATCCAAGTAACCAGGAAAAAAGATGAAATAATAAAAATTAGATAAGAAATCAAAGAAACTGAAAGCAGGAAGTTAGTAGAAACAGATAAAAGAATGAAAAGCTAGTTCTTTGAAAATATCAATAAAATTCATAAGCCTCTAACAAGACTAACCTGTAAAAAAGAAAGAGAGATAAGGGATGCCTGGGTGGTGCAGTCAGTTAAATGTCCAACTCTTAGTTTCGGTTCAGCTCATCTCGGAGTTGTGAGATCAAGCCCCACGTTGGGTTCCAAACTCAGTGTGGTGTCTGCTTGAGATTCTTTCTCCCTCTCCCTCTGTCTCTCTTGCTCATGCTCTCAAGCTCTCTCTCTCAAACAAATAAATAAATAAATAAATAAATAAATAAATAAATAAACAAACAAATAAATCTTAAAAAAAGGTACAAGTTATCAATACCAGAACGAGAAAAGGGCCATTACTACAGATCCCATGGACATTAAAAGGAAAATAAAGGAATATTATGAACAACCCTATGCTCACAAATTTGACATTTTAGATGAAGTAAATCAATTCCTTGAAAGATACAATATACTAAAACTTTCACAAGGATAAGTAGATAATATGAATATGTCTGTATCTACTAAAAAGAGTCACAAACTAATCATGTTCCAAAACAGAAAGTACTAGGTCCAGATGTGTTCACTGGTGAATTCTAAAGAAGAAATAACAGCTCTACTATCTCTTCCAGAAAATAGAAGCAGAGAGAACATTGTGTAACTCATACTGTGAAGCCAGCATTATCTTAATACCAAGACCAGAAGTAGACATTACAAAAAAAATTGAACAATCTCTCTCATGGACATAGATGTGAAAATAATCAACTAAATATTAGAAAATTGAATCCAACATGAGTAAAATTAATTATACACTGCAACCAAATGAGATTTATCTCTGGTATGCAAGGCTTGTTTAATATTAAAAAATCAGTTAGTATGGGGCACTTAGGTGGCTCAGTGGTTGAGCGTCTGCCTTTGGCTTAGGTCATGATTTCAGGGTTCTGGGATCGAGTTGTGCATCGGGCTCCCTGCAGGGAACCTGCTTCTCTCTCTGTCTGTGTCTCTGCTTCTCTCTGTGTGTCTCATGAATAAATAAATAAAATCTTAAAAAAAAAACAAAAAAATTCTCCAAAATCAGTTAGTGTAATCTATCACATCAACAGGCTAAGAAAGAAAAATCACATCGTCAAATCAACAGATATAGAAAAAAATTGGCATAATTCAACACTCTTTCATGAGAAAAACTCTCAGCAAACTAGGAATAGAGGGGAACTTCCTCACTTAATAAAAAAAGATCTGCTAAGAATCCTTCCACCTTGATGGTGGGAAACTAGAATGAGACAAGGAAATTCCCTCTCACCAGTCCTAGTCAACAATGGAAGTCTTAGCCTATGCAATAAGACCAGAAAATGTAATGAGAGTATATAGATTAGGAAGGAAGAAATTTACTTTTTTCCCCACATATGACATTATTGTCTATGTAGAAAATTCCAGGGGATCCTCGGGTGGCGCAAAGGTTTGGCGCCTGCCTTTAGCCCAGGGTGCGATCCTGGAGACCTGGGATCGAATCCCACATCGGGCTCCCAGTGCATGGAGCCTGCTTCTCCCTCTGCCTGTGTCTCTGCCTTTCTCTCTCTCTGTGACTATCATAAATAATAATAATAATAATAATAAAAGAAATATTTAAAAAAGAAAATTCCAAAGAATAAAAAACTTCTGGAGCTAATAGGCAATTGTTGTGAAGCTGCAGGATACAAGATCAATATACAAAAGTTGCTTGCTTTCCTTTATACCAGCAATGAATAACTGGAATTTGAAATTAAACATAACATCATTTACATTAGCACCAAAGCAGGTAAAATACTTGGGTATAAATCTAACAAAATATGTACATGATCTGTATGAGGAAAACAACACAGCACTGATGAAAGATATAAAAAGTATAAATCAATGGAGAAATATTCCATGTTTTGGATAGGAAGATTCAATATTATAAAACTGTCAATTCTATCCAAATTGATTTATAGATTCAATATAATCCCAATCAAAATCCCAGCAAGTTGTTTTGTGACATCGACAAACTTATTTTAAAGTTTATACAGAGAAGCAAAAGACCCAGAAGAGCCAACACAATACTGTGTTGGAACAAATGATTCAGGACTTACTGTAAAGCTACAATGATCAGGACGGTGTGCTATTGGCAAAAAGCTAGAGAAATAGATCAATGGAATAGAATAGAGAGGCCACATAGAGACCCATACAAATAGTCAACTTATCATTGACAAAGGAGGAAAGGCAATTCAACGGAGAAAGGATAGTCTTTTTTTTTTTCTGGTTAAAAGTTTTATATTTACTTTATTTTATTGATGCATAAGTGACATGCAATATTAGTTTCAGATATACAACATAGTGATTCAACATTTACATACTTCGTGAAATACTCACTACAATAAGTATAGTTACCATCTGTCACCATACAAAGTTGTTGCGATATTATTGACCATATTCCTTATGCTGTACTTTGCATCCTTAGGTGTAGTTTATTTTCTAATTGGAAATTTGTACCTCTCAATCCCCTTCATGTGTTTTGCCTGGAAAGGATAGCTTTTTTTCAACAAATGGTACAGGAGCAACTGGGTTTCTACATGAAAGGAAAAATCTAAACACAGATTTTAACCTTTCACAAAAATCAATGCAAAAATGGGTCATAGATCTAAATGTTAAATAGAAAACAATGACGTTTTTAGAAGAGGACATATGAGGAAATCTAGGTTATCTTGGGTTTGGCAATGGTGTTTTAGATACAATGCCAAAGGCACGACCCATGGAAGAGAAAATTGATACATTTTACTTCATTAAAGTTAAAAACTTCTTTTTTTTTTGATAGACAGAGAGAGAGAGAGAGAGAGAGGCAGAGACACACAGGAGGAGGGAGGAGCAGGCTCCATGCCGGGAGCCTGATGTGGGACTTGATCCCGGGACTCCAGGATCGCGCCCTGGGCCAAAGGCAGGCGCTAAACCGCTGAGCCACCCATGGATCCCCAAAGTTAAAAACTTCTGTTCTGCAAAAGACATTGTTAAAAGGATGAAAAGACAAGCCACAGACTGGTACTAAATATTTGCAAAAGACATATCTGATAAAGAAATGTTATCCAAAATATATAAAGAACTGTCAAGACTCCCAAATAAGAAAACAACCTCCTTAAACAGTGGTCAAAAGATCTGGATGCTTCACCAAAGAAGATATTCAGATGGCAAATAAGCACATGAAAAGAAGCTGAGCATCCTGTATCGTCAGGGGAATGCAACTTGAAATAATGAGCGACCACTGCACATCTATTGGGATGGTTAAGACCCAGAACACTGGCCTCACATGTTGGCAAGGATACAGAGCAATAGGAGCTCTTACTCATTGCAAAATGGTGCAGCCACTTTGGGAGACAGTTTGGTGGTTTCTTACAGACTCTTAATCATACAATCCAGCAATCATGCTCCTAGATATTTGCCTAAATGAGCTGAAAGCTCATGTGCACACAGAAACCTGCATACAGATATTTATAGCATCTTTGTTCATGACTTCCAAAACTTGGAAGTGGATGTTCTTCAATAGGTTAATGGATAAGCAAACTCTGGGACATCCACACAATGGGGTATTAATGAGTGATAAAAAGAAACAAGCTATCAAGTCATGAAAAGACATGCAGGAATCCTAAGTGCGTATTACTAAGTGAAAGAAGTTAGTCTGAAAAGGCTACACATTGTAGGATTCCACATCTGTGAAATTCTGGAAAAGACAAAACTATGGAGACAGTAAAAAGATCAGTGGTTCCAAGGGGTTAGAGGGACAGTGGGATGAATAATGGCGCTTAGGGGATTTTTATGGCAGTGAAACTACTCTTCGTGACACTCTCATGGTAGACACACGACATGATGCATTTGTCCAAACCCACAGAATGTACAGCCAAGAGAGAACCCTAATGTAAACTCTGGGCTTTAGTTAATAATGCATCAATATTGACTCATCAGTTGTAACAAATGTACGACACTAACACATGGTGTCAATAATAAGGTTAGATTTATATAATATATACATATGTTTATACATATGTATGCATCTAAAAATTCTCTGTACTTTCTGTGAAGCTTTTCATAAACCTAAAAGTGCTCTAAAAAATAAAGTCTATTTTAAAAAACCGTAACGCGATACGGCTTCACCTCCGGTAAGATGGTTATAATGAAAAGGATGGACAATGAGAGGTGTTGGTGAGGAAGTAGAAAAATTAGAAGTCTCACGTGCTGCTGGTGGAAATGCACAGTGGTGCAGCCATTTTGGGAAATAGCTTGTCAGCTCCTCAGAATGTTAAACATGATGCTGCCCTATAACCTAGTAAGTACCTCGGCGGTATCTTCCCAAGGGAATTGAAGACAACATCCACACAAAAACGTGTGCATCGGGAATCCCTGGGTGGCTCAGTGGTTTAGCACCTGCCTTTGGCCCAGGGCGTGACCCTGGAGACCCTGGATCGAGTCCCACGTCGGGCTCCTTGCATGGAGCCTGCTCCTCCCTCTGCCTGTGCCTCTGCCTCTCTCTCTGTCTTTCATGAATAAATAAATTAAAATCTTTAAAAAAAATAAAAACATAAAAAAAAAGTGTGCGTCTACTAGCCAAGAAGTGCCAGCAACACCAGTGTCGAATGAAGACTGGATACACGAAATGTGGCCCGTCCACGCAGTGGGATGTTATGCGGCCACACGGAGGGATGAAGTCCTGACGCGTGTTACCACGTGGATGAACCCTAACAACACTGTGCTCGGTGAAAGAAGCCAGACCCAGAATGCCAAGTACTGTATGATTCTACTCACAGGAGATGTGCAAAACAGGCAAATCCACAGAGATAAAATACAGACTAGAAGTGGCCAGGGGCTGGGGGGGATGGGAGCAACTGCTAACGGATACGGGGTTTCTTTTTGGAGTGGTGGAATGTTCTAGAACTGACTGTGGCAATGATTGTAGAACTCTATGAATAAGAGTTCTGAGGACCGTTGGATTATATCCTTTAAGTGGGTGAATTTTATGGTATATAAATTATATCTCGCCAAAGATGTTTTTGGGGTTTTGTTTTTCAAATATTTTATTTATTTATTTGAGAGAGAGTGATGGAGAGAGACAGTGTGAGCAGAGGGAGGGGCAGAGGGAGAAGCAGACCCTGGCTGAGCAGGGAGCCCGAGTGGGGCTCGATCCCAGGAGCCCAGGATCATGATCTGAACCGAAGGCAGATGCTTCACTGACTGGGCCCCCCAGGCGCCCCTCACTAAAGATGTTTTTAAAACATTAATTCCAGGGGGTCCGGGGGCTCAGTCAGTGAAGTGTCTGCCATCGCCTTCGACTCCAGTCATGATCCCGGTGTCCTGGGGTCGAGGTCCTCATCGGGCTCCCTGCTCAAAGGGGAGCCTGCTTCTCCCTCTGCCTCTACTGATCCCCCCTCCTCGTCTCTCTGGGTCAAATAAACAAACAAACAAACAAAATCTTTGGAAAAAAGAAAGCAAGCTCCCAAATGTAACAAGGAATCCCCTAAAATGCCTGAAAGCCCATCAGGGCCCCATTTGTGTTATTAAGGGCCTTCATCTAAGTCTTCATGTCCCAGGAGGTGACCACGGGACAGTCGGGCCAATGACAGAGGAGAGGCAGCCTGAAGCCTGCCGGGTGCTGAGCTCCTGCCGCAGAGGACGCAGGGGGCACAGCCTCTGGCTCCTGGCCGTGCTCCCGCCCATCCTACACACACGCGGACACGGGGCCTGGGCGTCCCCCAGTGATGAGCCTGTGAGGGTGGAGCCCCCACTGAGGCCAGAGGAGCAGCCTGACCCTGGGATGACCCCACGAGCCCAGGCCACCTCCAAGCCCACCTCCAGTCCCCCGTGCCCCCGTGGAAGCCAGACCACACCTTCTGTGCCTTTGTGTCCACGGTCCCTCTGGGGACGCCCTTGCCTTTCCGCCGTGGATCCAGAGAGGAGGCTCCTTCCCTGGGAAGCCTGCTGCTCAGATGCTCCACTGGTGGCAACTGGTCTAGGAGGGGGTGACGCAGCCGCAGCCCCGGATGGAGGGTTTGCACTGTTTAAAGTAACACAGAACTATCGCTCGGCTTGCACAGAGAGGGACGCGCTGACACCTGCCACAGTGTGAGTGGCCCTAGGGGACGTGAGGCTGAGTGACAGGCCAGACACCAGGGGACACATCCTGCAGGATTCCACCCACACAAGATCCCTTGAGTCTCCACATTCACAGGGACAGAGAGCGGATGGTGGTCACATGACAGTGTGAATGTGCGTGGAGCCCCTGGGCTGTGGCTTAGAGACAGTGAAGACGGTACATTTTCTGTTCTGTGTATTTTACCATGATTAGTAAGACAAAAAAAGTCGTCATACCTGTGACCTGATTAATTATTAGCTCAGGTATCCTGCCTGGAGAGGTCGGGAGCCAGGGCCTGTTTGTTTAGCCGGGAAGGGCCTTGAGCGGGTCCTTGAGGACCTTGAGGACCAGCTCACCCGCCACCCGCTGGGAGCACAGGGGCCATAAAGTTTATCAGCTTTTCACGCACTGCCCCCCGCACCTGCCAGCGCAGGTGTCTCCTGGGGCCCAGGCCTGGGGGGGCACTGTGAAGGCCGTGGGGGGCATGGTGGGGAAAGAGGGTCACCGTGAGGGCCGGGGGGCCGGGGGGGGCACTGTGGGGGCCGGGGGGGGGCCGGGGCCGGAGCCCCGTAATCCTCTCAGCACCCAGTACTCACCCGCCGGCAGCTGCTGGGCCCCTTCCAGCAGCCCGGGGCCCCGAACCTCCGGCCTCGGCAGCGCAGGGGAGGGCAGGGCAGCTTCCACTCTTGCCAGGGTTCCCCTGTGGACAGGTCGGGTGGGGACGGAGGGCCGTGGTAGGGTTCCTGCATGAAGGGTGGCCTGGCCCCCAGAGATGGCGCAGCAGCCGCGTCCTCGCCTCCTTTGCTCAGATGACCGTCCCCAGAGGCCTGCAACCACCTGCCCCCCCGCCCTCCCCGCTCTGGCTCTCCCATGTCGTGGGCAGTACCTCGGGGACAGAGGACATGTGTAGTTTGAAGGAGCCACTTCAACATCTTACCGGGCTGTTCGTGACGGGGTGCAGCTGGGCGCCACCCTCGTGGCTTGGGAGGCAGAAGGAAACCCCGGTTGGGGTGTCAGGCTCCCCGGTTGGCGCCTGCCGTGACAGTGGGGTGCTCCTCAGCAGCGGGGGGCCTCCCACATCCTCGCACTGCCCGGAGCTCGGCCTGCGCCTTGCACCCGAGATCCCCTGGCTGCTCGCCCTTGGCCCGGCACCCCGTCCCAATGCCGGGAGTCCGCCAACCTCGAGCCCCCCCTTCCCTGGACGGCCTAGCGCCTGGTCACCCTCTCCCGCGCTCCTGTGGGACCATCAGGATTCTGCGGTTGGCGTGGCCCGTCTTCCCAACGGCTTTTCCTTCACCAATTTGACCTCTTTCAATGGTCCCATCCTTGGCCTCCATCTTTAGGTCCCTGGTAACCCTCGGACCCAGCCCAGAGCCACTCCAGTGGGCTCCTGGCCCCCACGGCCCTCATGATGCCCCCCCAGCCCTCCCCGGGCCTCATGGTGCCCCCCACCCCGACGGTGCCCCCCCCACGGCCCTCATGGTACCCCCTCCCCATCCCCAGGGCCCTCAGCCCTGCCCCAGGGCTGGTCTCCTCAGCCCCTTGGACCTTGCCAGAGACCCCCTACTCTCCTGGGTTACCCACTACTAGTGGTACCCCCACCGGCAAACACCCCACTTCCCAGCCTCTTGCACACTAGTCTCCCTGCAGAGCTTCTGGGAGCTTCCTGCCGTCTCCTTGAGCTGACCCCACCCTTTCTGCCCTACCCTGCTCTCGTGCCCCGACCCCCACCCAGACTCATGGGTTAAACACCCCTGCAGTGGACTCCCAAAGGTTTCCACCCAAATTTCATCCCCTCCCAGAACCCCAGCGCCAGCCCCACCCCTGCGACCCGCGGCTGGCTCAAAGTCCGGACCCAGGGCCACTCCCGAGCCTTCTCCGCAGGGGGGCTTCACGTGTGGCCCACCATCCCAGATGTTCCTGTCACGGGGCCAAGGCCCTGGCGGCGACCTGGCCACGGCCACTGTGCACCCGCCCCGCTGCTAGCCCTGGCCCGACCACCGCCATCCCTGTGCTGCCTCGATGGCCTCTTGCAGGGCCCTGCGCTGCAGCCACAGGGTCCCTGCGAGAGCCCAGGGGAGGTCACGGCCCCTGTGTGTCCCCCCACGGGCCCAGAATGGAGCCACCGGCCCCCAGGTGCCTGCACCTGGCCTGTCCCCTCCCTGCGGGTGGCCCGGCTCCTGGGCTGTCCCGACCAGCCACCGGCCCTGTGGCCAGCACGGGGTTCGGGGTCACGAGGGTGACAGCCGAGCCCCCGAAGTGCTGGCATCACCCACTCTGTCCACATGAGTCCCGGCCTCTGCCAGCGGCTGGCGTGCTTGGTGCCCTGGTGCCCTGGGCAAGGCGCCCCATGATCTTCAGCCAGTGAGGGGGCTGGACCGGGGTGCGGCCTTTCGGGGGACCTTCTGTCCGCTCCGTTGTGTCCGGGGCCCCCAACGGCCCACAGCCTCCTTCCTCCACTGATGTCTCGGGCTGCCTGCAGGCTTGGGCGATCATGCGGGAGCTGTTGTGCACGTCCCCATGCGGGTGTCCGGGTGGGGGCAGGCTGGTGTGTCACGTGGGTGAGCATCAAGGCCTGGGACCCCCAGGACACCCCCCCCCGGGCTGCTGCGCTCTGCACTCCCAGCGCGACCACGGCGCTCGAGGCCTGCTCCAGGCTTGGGCCACCGACAGGTGGGACGGGACCTCACAGGTGCTTTAAGTTGAGACTGAAATGGCATAAGATGTGCAGCCGTGCGTCCCGGCCACTTGCCGCCTGCACACCTTTGATGGGGCGCCTGTCGCTTCCTGGGCCCATTGTTTGCTTCTTTCCTTTCGCAGGCCTCGAAGTCGTTGGCAGCTGGGCTGTGAGTGACCTGGGATGGGGGTCCCCGTCCTCGACTGCAGCTCAGTGTCTCGTGAGGCTGTGCTCCGCCCGGGGAGCTTCACTGGGTGCAGGTGGGGCAGGAAGGCTGAGGGCGGTCGTGTCCCTTCCTGCTGCCCCGACGGTGCCAAGGGGTGTTTCTCTGATCGTCGCTAAGAACGCAGCGACTGTGTCCCTCTGGCGTCTCTGCCTCCGACCTGTCCACGCTGAGCCTGCAGGGACTTGGCACTGCCGTTCCGGGCTCCCTCACCCTGGCCTGGGTCCCAGCGGGGTCTCTGCGGCCGGAGTTGGCCTCTCTCTGTCTCTCCGATCCCGGGGACAATCCTTTGTCCTGGAATCTCATTTGCCTTGTTGGATCGAAGAAGAATCGTTAGTTTTTCAGGTTCTCACTTGTTGGGGGGGCAGTGGTGATCTTCAAGCTTCTTATATGCTGGATGAAAAACCAAAGTCCATTTGTTATTTTTGTAAATTTTTTACGCTTTGTAAAATACCTCCTTTTTGTTTTGCTTTCTAATTGCTTATTGATTGTATGAAACTACAACAGATTTTGACCTCGTACCCAGTGGCCTTGGCCAACACATCTATTCATTAAAATAGCTTGTTTGCAGATTCTTTTGCATTTTAGACATCTGCATCCATATTGTCCCAAGTAATTATAGTTTTATTTTTCTTCTTTCCAATCCTCATAACTTTTACTTCTTGTTCTTGTCTCTTGACTCGTGTAGGGCCTACGATGTAATGTTGGCTTGAACTCGTGATAGAGGACGTCTTTGGCTCCCTCTGATTCTGAGATAGAGACCTCTCAATATTCCACCCTTTACTAACAGTGTTAGTCGCAGAGGCCGCTTTTGGGCGGCGGCCTTGAGCAGTGGACATCTAAGCAAGGCCAGAGGGTCCCTGCGCCCCCGTGGATGCCAACTGCTCTAGGCCATCGGCCCTCACTGACCAATGGCTACTTACGACCAGGCACAGTCCCTAGGATCACCAGAAAAGAGAACATCCTGGCCATCGCCGTACTCCTTCACTCCGCCTGTGACTACAGCCTCTCACCACCGCCACCTGGCAGAGGATCCTGCCTTTGCTGTCCTGCCCACCAACCCCCTGTGCCAGCCCCCTGCAGTGCCTTCCGGAAACTTCCATCCCCTGTGCTCTGCCCTGGGTGAATCCTTTCATGGCCAGCTGTGCTGCCTGCCTCCGCCGCATCCAAAACCCCATGTTTGTGCCTGTTGTATTTTTTTAATTTAAATTTTAGTTAGTTAACATACTCTTTATTTTTATTTTTTTAAAAATTTTGTCGTGGCAGCCCGGGTGGCTCAGCGGTTTAGCGCCACCTTCAGCTCAGGGCGTGATCCTGGAGACCCAGGATCAAGTCCCACGTCGGGCTCCCCGCATGGAGCCTGCTTCTCCCTCTGCCTGTGTCTCTGCCTCTCTCTCTCTCTGTGCCTCTCATGAATAAGTAAATATTGAGGAGACACACACACAGAGGCAGAGACACAGGCAGAGGGAGAAGCAGGCTCCCTGTGGGGACCCTGGGGTCACGCCCTGAGCCAGAGGCAGATGCTCAACCGCTGAGCCACCAGGTGTCCCTACTCTTTCTTTTAAAAATAAATATAAAACTGAGGAAATTCTTTCTATGCCTAATTGCTGCTTTAAAAAACGATGAATGGATGTTGACTTTTATCACTTTTTTTTTTTTTTACCAGTTGAGGTAACTTTGTTTGCTCCTTTGTCTGTTGCTGTAATGAATTGCATTGTTTAATTTTAAAAAATAAACAAGCCTCTAAACCCAATTTAGTCAGAAGGTCATATTCTTTTTATACACTGCTGGATTTGATTTGCTTATGTTTTCTTGAGAACTTTTGTGTCTATGTTCATGAGAGACTTTTACCTGTACTTTTTCATTTAAATCAATGTCCTTATCAGGTTTTATTGACAAAGATGTTTGCTTCATTAAAAAAAAATAAATGAGACACATTCCTTTCTTTGTTTTTTTCTATTCTCTGGAAAAGTTTGTGCAAGATTGCTACTATTTCTTTCCCTAAATTTTGGCAAAATTTACCAGTGAATCTATCTGGGGCTTGAGTTTTCTTTCTCTCTCTCTCTCTCTCTCTCTCTCTCTCTCTCTCTCTCTCTCTCTTTTTTTAAGGTTTTATTTATTTATTCCTGAGAGTCACAGAGAGAGGCAGAGACACAGGGAGAGGGAGAAGCAGGCCCCATGCGGGGAGCCCGATGCAGGACTCGATTCTGGGACCTGAGCCAAAGGCAGACGCTCAACCGCCGAGCCACTCGGAGGTCCCAGGGCTTGAGTTTTCTTTGTATAAAAGGTGAGGTACAATTCACTGGTGAAGCCATTTGAACCTCAAATTTTTCTTTGTGCAGAGGCTTTAAATTATAAATTCATTTTCTTTATTACATTTCCAGAAATAAAATTACCTAGATTTTCTATTATTTCTCACAACAAAATAATTTTTTATACTTGCATTTTTTCTGTGAACTTGTCAAATTTCATCTATATTTTCATTTTATTAACATAAAGTCCACAATATTCTCTTATTAATTTTTATTTGTAAGGTCTATAATAATGCCCCCTTTTCGTTCTTTTTATTAAAACTGGAAATTGGGGCCCCTGGGTAGCTCATTTGGTTAAGCATCCGACTCTTAGTTTCAGATCAGGTTGTGATCTCAGGGTCATGAGATTGAGCCCTGGGTCCAGCTTTGCGCTCAGTGAGGAGTCTGCTTGGAGATTCTCTCCATCTGCCCCTCCTCTCCTCAAATAAATAAATAAAATCTTAAAAAAATAAATTTGGGGACTATAATGGGAAATGGAAGTTTACAAAAGATGTGAAAGGAAAAGCTCAAAGTCCCTGGAATAATCCTCTTCTCCTCACCCCTTCCCTTGGAGGTGGAGACAGAAGTCCCAGATCAAGAGACAGTTTCATTCTGGATCCCACTTTTTTCATACAGGTAAAGTCAGGACAGAGGACTTGAAGTAGAAGAGGAAAAAAAAAAAAAAAAAGAAAGAAAAAAACACCACCAAAATGTGAGGTAGTAAAATGAGGGAGAAATGGGAAAGACCATTCCTTCCCCCCTTTATCTTGTGGACGGGGTAGGATTTAAGTAGTGGATGTGTTTTTGTTAGTGATTTGTTATAGTTGTTATGGCTTGTTTGTTTGATTTTTAATGCCCAAGTTCTAGGCAATAGGTAGAATGGTGCAGTTCAGCTGATTATAGGGCTAGGGAAACACTGGGTCATTTCTCAAAAGTTATAACTGACTTAAAATTTTGTATTAGTTTCAGGTGTACAATATAATGATTTGTTAGTTGTAAATATTGCAAAATGATCACCACCATAAATCTAGTTAACATCCATCATCACACGTTACAAAATTTTTTCTTGTGTTAAGAATTTTAAGATCGACTATCTTAGAAAATTTCAAATACACAGTACATAGGATAGTCACAATAACAACTGTCACCATAATGCCGTACATCAAATCCCCATGATTTATTTCTTTTATAACTTTTGGCCTCCTTCACCCATTTTGTCCACTCACCATCCCCCTTCTGTGGCAACCATTAATCTATTCTCTGTATCTAAGAGTTTAGTTTTTGTTTGTTTGTTTAGATTCCACATATAAGTGAAATTGTATGGTATTTTTCTTTCTCTGTCATATTTATTTTACTTAGCATAATGGCATAATGGTACATCCATGTTGTTGCAAATGGTAAGATTTCCTTGTGTGTTTGTGTGTGTGTGTGTGTTTGTGTGACTCAATAACAGTCCTTTGTGTATTTATGCCACTCCTTTAAAGTGGTATAAACTTTGGTTTATTGGTTGATTCATTGGTTGATTAACACGTTTCCATGTCTTGGACATTGTAAATAATGCCGCAAGGAAAATGAGGGTTTAGATATCTTTTCAAGTTAGTATTTTAATTTCCTTTGGGTAAATATCCAGTAATGGAATTACTGGATCATCTGGTAGTTCTGTCTTTAACTTTTCGAGGAAGCTTTGTACCATTTTCCACAGAGGCTGCATCAATTTACATTCCCACCAACAGTGCACAAGGCTTTTTGTTTCTCCACATCTTCACCAATATTTATTTCTTGTCTTTTTGATAGTAGCCGTTTTGACAGGTGAGAGGTGATACATCACTGTGGTTTTGGTTTTTATTTCCCTGATGATGTTGAGCATCTTTTCATGTACCTGTTGGACATCTGGATGTCTTGTTTGGACAAATATCTGTTCAGACCTTCTGGCCATTTCTTAATCATATTGTTTCTTTTTTTTTCTTTTTGCTATTGAGTTGTATGATATATATATATATATATATATATATATATATACATACATATATATATGATTTATTCATTTATTTTATGTTTTTTTTTTAATTTTTTTTATCCATTTATGATAGTCACACAGAGAGAGAGAGAGAGGCAGAGACACAGGCAGAGGGAGAAGCAGGCTCCATGCCCCGGGAGCCCGACGTGGGATTCGATCCGGGGTCTCCAGGATCGCGCCCTGGGCCAAAGACAGGCGCCAAACCACTGCGCCACCCAGGGATCCCTATTCATTTATTTTAGAGAAAGAGAACATATGAACTGGCAGAGGGCAGAGGGAGAGGAAGAGAGGAAGCAGACTTCACACTGAGCAGGGAGTCCATGCAGGGCTCCATCTCTGGAGCCAGAAATCAGGACCTGAGCCAAAATCAAGAGTTGGACGCTGAACCAACTGAGTCACCCAGGTGCCCCTATCTATTTATATATTTTAAATATTAACTCATTATCACATGTATGATTTGCAAGTATTTGCTCCCATTCAGCAGGTTTCCTTTTTGTTGTGTCAATGGTTCTCTGGCTGTGCAGAAGCTTTCTTGTTTGGTGTAGTCCCACTTGTTTAGTTTTGCGTCCTTTGCCATTGCTTCTGGTGTCAAATCCAGCAATCATGTCCAAGACTGGGGTCAAGGAGCTTACTGCCTGGGTTTTCTTCTAGAACTTTTATGGTTTCGGGTCATACATTCATGTCTTTAATCCATTCTGAGCTGATTTTTGTCTGTGGTGTAAGAAAGGGGTCCAATCTGATTCTTCTGCATGAGAATGAGACTGGACCAACACTGGCTGTCCAGTGTTTCTGGCACCATTAGTTGAAGAGACTGTCCTCTCCCCACTGTATGTTCTTGGCTCTTTTGTCATAAATTATATGACCATATGTGTATGGATATATTTCTGGACTCTATTGGGTTCCATTGGGTACATTGATTCTGTGTCTGTTTTATATCAATATCAGACTGTTTTGATTGCTATAGCTTTGTAATATAGTCTGAAATTAGGGAGCATGGTAACTCCAGCTTTTTTTTTTTTTGTCGGGATTGTTTTGACTATTCAAGGTCTTTTGTGGTTCCATACAAATTTTTTGGGTTGTTTATTCTATTTCTGTGAAAAATGCCATTGGAATTTTAATAGAGATTGCACTGAATCTGTAGATCACTTTGGTACTATGGACATTGTAATGGTGTTAACTCTTCCAAAATATGAGCACAGAATGTCTTTCCATTTACTTGTGTCATCTTCACTTCCTTTCATCAATGTCTTATAATTATCAGTATACAAGTCTTTCTCTTCCTTGGTTACTTTTATTCCTAAGTATTTTACTCTTTTTGATGGAATTGTACATGGAATTGTTTCCTTAGTTTGTCTTTCTGATAGTTTGCTATTAGTGTATAGAAACACAACAGATTTTTTGTAGATTGATTTTGTATCCTGCAACTTTCCTTAATTCACTTATTAGTTCTAACAGTTGTTTGGTGGAGTCTTTAGACATTCTGTATATAATATGTCATTTACAAATATTGACAGTTTTACTTCTTTTTTTATTTGGACGCATTTTATTTCTTTTTCTTGCCTAATTGCAATGGCTAGGACTCCCAATACTATGCTGAATAAAAGTAGCAAGAATGGGTATCCTTGTCTTGTTCCTGGTCTTAGAGGGAAAGCCCTCAGTCTTTCACTGTTGAGTATGATCTTACCTACGGGCTTATCATATATGGCCTTATGTTGAGGTATGTTTCCCCACTACCCACTGTACTGAGAATTTTTATCACAAATAGATGTTAAATTTTGTCAAGTGCTTTCTTTTCCTGCATCTTTTGGGATGATCATATAATTTTTATTCTTCATTTTGTTAATGTGGTTATCACACTAATTGGTTTGTGGATGTTGAACCACTATGGCATCCCTGGAATAAATCCCACTTGATTGTGGCATATGACCCTTTTACTGTTGAATTTTGGGTTTGTTAATATTTTGTTGAGGATTTTTGTTTCTGTGTTCATTGTTTTTCGTTATTGAAATTGGCTATTTGTATCTTCTCTTCTTTTCTTGAATAGTTTATACCTGGAATATCTCTATTAATTGCTTAAAGAATAAAATTTTCACCTCTCTTGTGCATTTATTTTCTACATTTATTTATTTATTCCTTTTACTTCTTGGAGTACATGGAATGTGCTCTTTTTAATATGCTTAATATACTGTTTTTCCACCTAAATTATTGAGAAATTCTTAGATCGTTGGTTTTCAGTTTTTCTTCTTTTGTATGTATCCTTTTAAAACCGTAAGTTTCCCTCAAGGCATGAGTTTAGCTGCATCTCACAAGTTTTCATATGCTGTATTTTTTAAAAGGGTTTATTTATTAATTTGAGAGAGAGAGAGAGAGAGCCTAGAGCGACAAGAGAGAACACAAGTGGTGGAGAGGGTCAGAGGCAGAGGGAGAGGGAAAAGCATACTCCCCAGTGAGCATGGAGTCTGATGCAGGGCTTGATCCCAGGACCCTGGGATCAGGACCTGAGCTGAAGACAGACACTTATTTGACTGAGTCACCTAGATACTCCTTCATATGCTGTATTTTCATTATTCTTTATTTTTAAATGTATTTTTGCATGTATTCTTTTTCTTTTCTTTTCCCTTTTTTTATATAACTGTTTAAAAATGTAAAAAACAAAACAAAACAAAACCATTCTTTACTCACAGGAGATACCAAAACCAGATGTGACCTGAATTTTCTCATAGGTGATGGTTTGCCAATCCTTGAGGTTGACTGTAGGTTGCTGAGCCTGGCCCTTTCACTCAGTGTAGTTTGATTCATCCATGTGGTAACACATCTGTTCCTTTTTATTGATGAATAGTATCCCATTGTGTGGATATGATATGATGCTTCTTAATTTGTTTTTTAACCAACCAATATGGTTTGGACATCTTTTCCATGTTGGTGTATATAAATATATCTCATTCTTTTCACCCTTCATTGACCACAAGTTATTTAACTAGTATCTTACTAATGCAAACTAGATTATTCCCATTTTCTCCATACTATAAACATAGCTCTAGGAAACAACTTGATGCATGAGACTGTTTATGGTCAGACCAGGAACTTACTCATATCGCTTCCATTCAGAATCGTGTGGTCAATCCTAACAGCAGGAAAGGGTGGGAAAGGTAGTGCAGCCATGTGTCCGGGAAGGCAGTTATGTTACTCATTTGTGTTTTCTATTGAGTTGGCTTTCTACTGTATAAGCTGGAGTGACACACTGCAGTTTCTTTGCCTCTATCTGTACAGGCTCCACTCATTTCCTGTTACTGGGGTCAGCGCCTTCCCCCACTCCCTTCACAGAGATTGTTTCATATATGTATAATGGGATTGTTTCATATATGTAACCTTTGTTCCACACGAGGAGTCCCTGAGATCCTAATGATATTTTAAAATTTGCACACATTAATGTTCACTCTTTGGGCTGTGACGTTCTATGAATTTTGACAAATGCATTAAGTCATGTGTCTACCCACTGCCCAGATCTTGGTTTCTAGTGCTATTCACCAATAAAAGGGACCAGGTCTCCTTGGCTTATTTTCAGACTGGGGCAAAAAATAGGCAAGATGAGGCTGGAGCATTTTATCATGCCAGGAACTGAGGAAGTGCTCAAAACAAACAAAGGAAGAAACAAGCCATAACGATCAGGCTATGTATGTGAAAGGGATACAGGAGCCAAAAGAAGGAACTCTCAATGCCAAAAAAATTGAGCAAATAAAGTAAAATAGTATTGGTTATAATCCAACATATAAAGCAAAGCCCATGAGTTCATACTGACATAAATAACTGAATAAATAATAAGTGGATAAAACAATAAATAGGAATAAATGGGAGACAAATATCTCATGTAATAATTCCAAATAATTTATGCAGATATTCCACCCTTTAGAGGTGGATCATAACCCTGCACTTTTTAAGTGTGGGCTGCGCAGAGGGCCCTCCTCCCAAAGAGCACAGGATGGAAGAGGGGGCGGTGAGCAGCGTCACGCAGGAGGCCCCGACGAGCACGCACAGCCAGGCCATCCAGGGCGGCACCACTTGCTGAGTCACGGCAACGTGCACACCTGTGACAAGACGTGATGCAAGTGGCACTTGGCCTCTGCGCACATCCTCCCAAACCCCACAACCCCAGCCTAATGGGGAGAAAAACCGCCGACACATTGCAATACCGCAACCTCCTACAGCATACCCGACCCGGCCTCCTCCAGACTGTCAAGGTCATCAAAACCCAAAAGCGTGAGAAGCTGTCACAGCCCAGAGGGGCCTCGGGAGACACGAGGACTGAACATTATGTCCTGGGTGAGGTCTTGGAATAGGAAGAGGACATTAGGGGGAAACTGAGGAAATCTGAATAGAGTGTGGACTTTTTGTTTTTAAAGATTTTATTTATTTATTAGAGAGAGAGAGAGCATAAGCAGGAGGAGCAGCAGAGGGAGAGGGAGAAGCAGACTCTCCTCTGAGCAGGGAGCCCAACACAGAGCTTGATCCCAGGACCCCTGGATCATGACCTGAGCCCAAGGCAGACACTTCACTGACTGAGCCAGCTAGGCACCCCAAAAGTGTAGACTTTAGTTAATAATGATGCATCAATATTCGCTCATTAATTGTGACAAATGTACCCCACTAATTGCATTAGCCAGGGTTCTCCAGGGAAACAGAGCTAACAGGATGCAGACAGTTATAGATTTGTTACAAGGAATTGGCTCACATGATGGTGGAGACTGAAGTCCCAAGATCTGCAGTTGACATGCTGGGGCCCCAGGAGACCTGATGATGAAGTTCCAGGGTTTGTTTTTTTTTTTTTAAGATTTTATTTATTTATCCATGAGAGACACAGAGAGAGGCAGAGACAGAGGCAGAGGGAGAAGCAGGCTCCATGCAGGGAGCTCGATGCAGGACTCGATCCCAGGACCCCGGGATCATGACCTGAGCCAAAGGCAGACACTCAACCGCTGAGCTACCCAGGGATCTCCTGAAGTTCCAGTTTGAAAGTGGCAGGCCTGAAACCCTGAAAGAGCAGAAAGGGATCCCTGGGTGGCTCAGCGGTTTAGCACCTGCCTTTAGCCCAGAGCGTGACCCTGGAGGCCCGGGAGACCTGGGATCGAGTCTATGTCGGGCTCTCTGCATGGAGCCTGCTTCTCCCTCTGCCTCTGTCTCTGCCTCTCTCTCTCTCTCTCTCTCTCTCTCTCTCTCTCTGTGTGTGTGTCTCTCATGAATAAATAAATAAAATCTTTTTTAAAAATGCCAGAAGGATTTGAAGCAAGAAAGATTCTCTTGCTGGCCTTGAAATAGCAAACAAGATGTTATGAATTACTTCTTGAGGGAGCGAGGATCCAAGGGTGGCCTCCGTGAGCAGAGACCCCGGCCGACGGCCAGCCAGGGGTCAGGACTTCAGCCCTACTCCCTCGAGGACCTCAACTCTGCCAACCAGCCGACCTTGGAGGAGGACCCTGAGCCTCGGATGGGAACCATGGCCTCAGGACTCCTGAGGTCAGCAGGTGAGACCTGAGCAAAGGACCAGCAACCACACCGGGGCTGCTGACCCCGGAACCCCGGAGACGGTCAGCACACCGTTCTGGGCTGCTACATCTGTAACCGCTCTTGACACAGCCAGAGAAAGTGGTGCTTCAGGTGTCGATGGTGTGAAGCGTTTCTGCTAGTGGCATGTCTGGGTTACATTAGCATCATTTAGTATGATCCACATTAAAGACAGGAAAGTGTAATAATTGTATTTTTATTGCCAAAGGTGAAAGGACAAAGCAGCTAAAGGGCTTCTGTTCTGGCACAGTCTTTTTTTTTTAATTTTATTTATTTATTCATGAGAGACACACAGAGAGAGAGAGAGAGAGAGAGGCAGAGACACAGGCAGAGGGAGAAGCAGGCTTCCTGCAGGGAGCCCGACTTGGGACTCGATCCCAGGACCCCAGGGTCACGCTCAGAGCTGAAGGCAGGTGCTCCACTGCTGAGCCCCCAGGGGCCCTCTGCTGGCACAGCCCTGTGACCGTATTCATTAGGGTCCTACCACAGAGTCAGGACCAACAGGGTGTGTGGGGCTGGGGTAGGGGTTACTTTAAGGAATGGGCTCATGTGACTGTGGAAGACTCCAAAATGGGCCGGGTGGGCCAGCAGTCTGGAGGCCCAGGGAGGAGCTGATGCTGTGCCTCGAGTCCAAAGGCCATCTGCTGGCAGGATTCCTTCTTGCTTGGGGAATCAGTCTTTGTTCTGTCAAGGCCTTTAACTGATTGAACGAGGCCCACCCACATTGTGCAGGGTGATCTGCTTTACTCTAAGTCCACCCATTTAAATGTTAGTCTCAACCAAAAATCGCCTTCACAGGAACATCCAGAATAATGCTTGACCCAATATCTGGGCATCGGGGCCCGGCAGAGCTGACACATGCAATTAGCCGTCATGCCAGAGAACGGGGTGCTGGTGAAGTACTGACTGTGGAGTGGCCCGGAGTGTCTGCGGGCACGTCCCACATGGGCAGGCCCCTCTGAGAGCGGGCTCCAGGGCAGTGAGGCAGAGGTGGGCTGAGGAAGGCACGGCTGGAGACTCCATCTCTACCCGCAAGCTGAGTGTTCACTAGGTGCTGCATGGCTGAGAAGCACGAAGTGGACCTGTGTCTGTGGATAAAGGGAAGGGGCTGAGTTTTGCCGTCTGGGTGAGAGTTTAATCTTTTTGGAAGTGGAAATTTAGTTTTGAACAAAATAGCATGAAGCATAAATTTTTATATGACACAAAATGGTTCTTAGCCATATATGTGCATCATAGTTCCCTAGGAAGGCTATTGTCACGGCAGCCGAGACGACCAGACTTCCTAAATGAGTTCTAGAAGTTTCCAGGTGACACTGATGCTGCTGGTCCACGGGCCAGACTTTGAGAACCGACGTTTTAAGTGATGAAATCGATTTTCAAAAGTTTGGGGCACCTGGGTGGTGCGGTTGTTTGAGCATCTGCCTCTTGATTCGAGGTCGTGATCTCTGGGTCGTGGAATCGAGCCCTGTGTCGGGCTCTGCACTCAGCACTCAGTCTGCTTCTCCCTCTCCCTCTGCTCCTCCCCCTGCACCTGCTCTCTGTCTCTAAAATAAGTTAATAGAATCTAAAAATGAGTAATATGCACGTTTGCATGCACGTGCCTGTTTTCTGGGTCCCTGACGCTAGAACCTGTGCCTCAAGGTCAGCCTCTCTGCTTTGTCTCCTGTGGTTCCAGGTACGGACACAGGGTGGTGCCATGTGCCCACAGTGTGACCCCAGACCTTCCAGGAAGCCTTGAGAGGGAGGATGTGTGCAGGTGGCTGGTCTCCCACGTCAACCCCCAGGGGCGGTAGGGTGAGGGCAAGGGCAGGGGAAGCTATGTGCCAGGTGTGGGTGGAGGAGGGAGATGGGGGTGAAGATCCAGGCGACAGGGTATGTCGAGCTTCCAGAGCCCTCGGGAGCCCTTCCTGATGCAACTCCTGCCACGACAGGTGGGACCAGGCCTGGCTCTACCTGGTCCCTGGGCCCTGCTCCTTTTCCAAGCCTTGATTTCTCCTACAGTTACGGGGGGGACTCATCCCACCCTGCACCCCTCAGAGCCTTTTACTGTCTTATTCAACATGACCCCTCATCCCCCACTTGGCCACCGCCCCTTTCTCTGTGGGTCATCGCACTGTCCTTCCAGGTGGAGGAGAGTCCGGCGCACAGAGCAGCACTCTGTGGGGGCATCGTGCGGCCTTGGGGCAATGAAGGGGGGCCGTGCCAGGCTCCCCACCTCCGGCGGCATCTGTGTGTGATGCGGGCAGGACGGATCTGTGTAGGGTTTGGTTTGAACCCTGAAAACGTGGTCATGGTGAAGTCTGAAGCTCACTGTGGTGGCCGGAGGAGCCCCCAAAGCGACATGAGCACCGAGATGCGGAAGGCACGTCTGCGCCGGGGGAAGGCTGGAGAGCCCAGGCCTCTGGGGATGCAGGCAAAGGGGGTCAGGCTGGTGCGCAGAGGTCCTCTGGAGAGGGGGGGATGCTTCCCGCCCTTGGGCCGCGGCCCCCAGCAGGGCGTCCTCCATGTGGCGGCACCCCACCCCTACACCCCGGCCCCCCAGGCTGGGGACGCGGAGGAGCCCTCCCTGGGAGCCAGGCCTGGGTGCCTGGGGACAGCGGGCCTCCTTCGTGCAGGAAGAAACACTGTAGGCGCGTGACGGATCGTGACCCGCGGCCTATTCCCGACCAGACCCCAAAGCTGTGATTAAGGGCTTAGGCGGAAGGGATTACTGCAGAGGAGGGACCGAGGTCACAGGGCAGCCGTCCTCCCGCCCCGAGCGCTTCCTCCTCCTCGCGGGAGAGCCAAGCCGCTGGGGCTGCGGGCGGGGGGCGGGCGGCTCGGCATCTGCACCCCGCGGCTTCCAGGAAGAACCACCACGGAGTCAGGCGTCAGCCTGCCCGGAGGCCGACGAGCTGCGCGCCGTGGCCGCGGGGATGACGGTGGCCGTGCTCCTGGGCCCGACAGCCACGGAGCGCCCGGGCTGCGCATGCCCATCCAGGCTGCGCTGACGGTGCAGCGAACTGCTGCCGGGCCTCGTGTCCCCAAGTCACGCCAGTACCGGCCACGCTCGGGCCTGTCCCTGCCGCCCCGCGGCCACACCGGCCCCTGCGGCCTTCCGCAGCGCTGCTCGCCCACCAGGCCCAGCCGCTCAGGGCAGCCAGCAGGGCCTGGTCCTCATGGCTCGGGCCGCCGGGAGCAGCCCATCAGCACATGGGTGTGACCAAGGGGAGGCCGTGGGGACATTGGGACGGGGCCCGAGGCCTCGGAAACAGGAGGCAAAGGCTGCCCAGGTGAGGCCGCAGGAGGGTGTAGGGCAGCAGCTGAGGGCCCCGAAGCCAGGGGAGCAGCTGGGTGGGGCACGGGTGGGCAGGGCGGCGGCTCCCCGAGGGCCACCCTGGCCGCTGGGTGGGGCCCCTGGGCTGGCAGCCTCGGAGCACACGGTCAAGGTTGGACTGGGCGGGGCTGGGGCCTATGGAGTGTGAGCAGCGGAGGAAATGGGCACGGTGCTCACACTTGGACCCGAACAGCCGGGCAGGGGACGGGCCGGCCCGGACGGTCCGCAGGGCCTCGGCCAGTGCGCTCAGGGCGGGGACAGCGGTCATGAGCGTCGGCACACCCTAAATACCATGGCCGGTCAGCAGCTGCAACCCCGAGGCCCACGTGTTCAGCAGGAGGTGGACGGGCTGGCAGCACTCAGGCAGGACTTGGAGCAGGGGTTCAGCATCCAGTGAGCAGGGACAGAGGGCTGCAGCAGCTGCTGGGGACGCGAGCTTGGCCGCGACTCAGCCCAGGGGCTCAGGGCCACTGCTGTCCTGGAGCAGAGTCACTGCGGTCGACAATGGGTCACATCTGGTCACGTCTGTGACTTCGGGGAAATGAGCAGCGGGAGCAGAGGGTTGTACAGTGAAACGGGGGGACACAACCCCTCAGAGCAGGAAAACAAATTCTCGAGTAGATGATCGTTGTGGGAAGACACGAGCGACGCAGTCTCTGAAGAGAAGAGAGACCGGGAGGCTCCGAGCTCACACGCGGTGTGGGGTGGCTCACAGGCCGACTCCCCGGGGCCGCTGGGCATCGCAGCCCCAGCACAAGTGGCCCTGGGACCCTTCACAAGCGACGTGGGCCCAGAGCGCCCCGGGCCTCCTCGGGGCTCAGCGCGTCTGCTCAGCTTCCCTGGGCTTCCCGGCGCTGCAGACCCGGGGTCCCCTCTGGGGGCGAGGCTGCACCGCTTGGACTCGCAGCCGGGCCCGGGACGGAGATCCACAGGCCGGGCAGCTCAGCCTGGAATCCCGAAGTTGGAGAACTTTAAAATAGCTCCACAGGGCGCTGTAAGTGGCCACTCCAGGAACTTGGGTTCCTCTTAAATCCTGTCACTTCTCCCCCTGCTTTCTCAAATTCTCCGACTTCCCCAGTCCTGCCGCTTTGTCGGACGCCTTCTTGACGGAGACCTGCAGGCTGTTCGCAGAGAAGGCCAAGCCTGCCTGCGCGGGGACAGGCTCGAAGCCCCTGGGGGCCACAGCACAGGCTGGGCCTGGAGGCTGCAGCCTGATGCCGCCGGTCTCCCGCTTCCAAGCTGGTGTCCTGTCGGCCAAGCGCCGTGACAGGAGGGGACAGCTGCTGCTCCCCACTTGAGCTATAAAAAGCCCCAGCGCCCGAGTGAGCAGAGGACGCGCTGAGCGGATACACGGACCTTGCTGGACTCCCGGAGTGCGGCTGGACCACCATGCTCAGGTTGGCCTTGGCCCCCAGGCTGCTGCAGACGCCCCTGAGGGGCTGGGTGGTCCCCAGGGCACACGTCTCCGCCAAGCCGGCCAGGACGCCCACTTCTCCCATGGTAAGAACCTCCACGGAGGGGTGCTGGCTGGAGCACGGGGAGTGGGCAGTCCTGCGTTGTTTTGCAGATGAGGTGGGTTTGGGGGCAGGACACGGGAGGCCAGGCTGATAAAGGGGAGGAAACTTGTATTCTCAGGCTCACAGATCCCAAAGGTGATCCTCGCGCTAGAAATCAGCCCCCACCCCGGGAAGGGGGAAGGGGGTCCTTGGGTCCATCGCCTGGAGGTCAGGCTCCCAAAGCAGCTAGCGGTCAGCTGGGGATGCTGGTCTTTCTGTTCTCAGGCCCCCATTTGCCCTCCGGCCAATGGCAGAGCTTGAAGGGCACTCAGTGTACACTCCAGCTTCACCGCCCACGGGTGGGGAAAGTGGGCTGCTCGGAGGGCCCGGGAGAGCACAGGCGAAAACACAGCCCTCAGGCTCCCTCGGGCTCCGGGAGAGCACACAACTACCTCTGGGTTAAGCAGCAATAAACTAAGTCTAGAAGGTCATCTGTTCAAGGTCACGTGGTGAGGCTAAGCTCAGAACCCCGCCTAAAGGCCTCGTTCTGGGCTCACGTTGCTTTGAAACCACTGGGAGGCAAATTCAAGAGGAAGGACTGGTCTCCAACCTGGCGTCTGACTGCTTAAGGGAACAGGCAGGGATGATTGGGCCCAGGCTGTTTCAGGAGGAAACTGAGTGAAGGTGTAGTGTAGTAGGTTCTTTGGAACCGGGCCCCGGGTGGGATGGCACACAGTGCAGGGAGTCCCGTCTCCTCCGTCCAGGCTTCTGAGCAGGACCGCCATTTAGGGAAAATGACCCTGCCCTTGTATGGCCGGAATCCGTCCCGCACAGCACCTGACGTGCACATGTTTTGCCAGGTCAGGAGTTCAAGGTTGAGGCACACAAGGCCAGGCCCAGCAGGCTCTTGGGGGGTTGCTGAGGAGAGGGTCCTGCTGCATAGACAGAGGGCTGCCAGCCCAAGTCCACGCTGAGGACCAGTGTCCCCATTCACACACCAGATGTCAGGCTGGGCCGAGGGGTCCCATGGGAGCACAGGGGGTGGGGCAGAACGTCCCTAAGTGTGGACTGCCACTCTGGTTGCCAGGGGTCCACACTGCGGTGACCCAGGAATGTTGGTACTGGCCTGGTGGACTCACATGTGCTTTCCTCACCCAGGAGCAAGCCATCGGGCTATCCGTGATGTTCCTCAGCTTCCTGACCCCCGCGGGCTGGGTCCTGTTCCACCTGGAGAGCTACAAGACAGGCTCCACCAAATGAAGGCCCTGCAGCTCAGGATCCAGGCACTGGATGAAAGATCGCATTAAACCTTCCCTCCACCTAGTGTTCACTTGGTGATTCTTTCTATATGAGCATCCCCCCTCCCTGGATGCCCTGGGCTGAGGGCCAGCTGGGTGGTAGTGGGTGGACGACTCTGTCGATCTCAGTGGACACGTCTGTGCCCAGCTCTGCTCAGTGGCCGTACATGCAGAGACGCCCTTTTCCCAGGGTAGGAGAGGAGGGCCGAAGCCAGACCCCCACCAAGCCATCTTCCATCTCCTGCTTTCTTATCTCTTGGGCCCAGGCTTGACCTGGGAGCTAAGACTAAGAAAGCAGAACCACAAATAGACAAAACAAAGGCGTTTATTACAGGAACATTCTTGAACAACAGCAAGAGATGTTCACACAGGTAGATGGTGGAGATGAGCCTGAGTGGCGTCCCCACACACTTGAGGGCTACTCCTCGTTCCTTGGGGCACACACACACTCTTGCCCGCCTCCTCCTCACTGGAGACCCGTGACCCCTCCCCACCGAGAGCTACAGGACACCCCCACAAAGGAGGCTTCTCTCTGCAGGCGGGCCCCCCATGAGTGACGTCCTGATTTCACAGCAGGGAGAACAGTCCCCACTCCACAAACACAATCCCACCCCCTACTCCCTCAGGAACACAGGTCTTCCCAGCTGCCACAGACGGTGAGGCAGGAGCACTAGGTGAGGATGTCGTGGGCCTGGTGCTCCACCAGCATCTCCATGCTCCTCACATCGGTGCACCAGAACTCCAGGCGGTCCTTCATCCCCTTGATCTGAGGCAAAGCAGGACCAGGATGTTAGGATACTTGGGAATCACAGCTGCACCTCTCCAGCTAATTCTATGGTGCATCAGAGCTGGGGGAGTGGGCTGTGCGAGATGGGATTATCCCAGGTAGTTCTTATCACAATGACATTTAAAAAAAAACCTGCATGAAAGAAAGCAGGCAAGAATAGAGGAAATCCACAGGATTAAATTTCCAGCAAATATGGACAAATGGACCTGAGCTCAAACCACAGAACTAGGAACATATTTGATCTGAGTACCAATTTTAAGATTAAAAGGCATCATCAGCACAGCCAACACTGTAATTAGGATAAGCTTTTAAACACAGGGTTCAAACCCAGGCTTGCATTAAATTAGGTTCTTTGAAAAACCCCTATTCCAAACAGCAGTAACAGATTCTCCAGAATCCCCCGTCAATACTGCTTTCTTCCTAATGGCTTCCATCCAAGTGAAACCGAGACAAGCACAGAGAGCATACGAACCACCCACGGACATGAACTGTGTTACCTGCTGCAGATCCAGCACACGGGGCTGCACCCAGGTCATGTGAACCCGCTTATCCACCTCGTCAATGCTGCCTTTCACCAGCCCCACTGAGAGCGCCTTCATCACCAGCAACTCCACCTGCGCAGAGAGCGGCCGTGGGAGACAGCCCAAGGCCCCGTGTGTGGGGGGACATGACACCATGTCTTCTGTGGTCTGGGGCCTGGAGCAGTGCTCACAGGAGGCCCGATCCCTCTGGGCTTTCCCACTGACCCTCCTGAATCCAACAGCTGTACCTCGTTCACAGTGATTTTAGCACTTTTGGCAATTTCTTCAAAAGTGAGTTGTCTGTGATTGGCAGGTCGTGTGAAAGTCATCTGAAAAACATTTTTTTTGTTTGTTAACTATTTTTCCAAATAAAGACTGTCAGAGAGCTGACTCATAAGGATGCTTCTGATAATACAACTATTACTATCGCATACACTAAACTCTTCCTTAACTGTAGTAGCCGTGGATCTTATTAGGAGCGAGCTTTCCATGCTTAGATGACACAGTGAACTGAACTCCACAGCTACTGTCGGCAACGGTCAGTATTCATGCCCTGAGCAAGTGCTTGAGCTGGGGACAGTGTGCTGGCCCAGACCCACAAGGCTGCTTTCCTTAAGAAGCTTACACTCTACAGGGAAAGAGAGACCAGCATGTTGATGAAGAATGGTGCATACAACGAGGCGGCAGCTACTCTAGCGCAGTCATCATCGAAGATGAGACCCACATACAAACTTAAAAATGCAAATGGTGACAGAAAAAAAGGGAAGGTGATGGAGAGGGGGTGCAGCCTAGAGTGTGCAGGACCCCGAGGGCTCATCTGCAGGGTCTGAAATCAGAGTAGTTCCTGCAGCTTGCTTACCTCCATGAGGCACAACAATTGGATTTTCCTCAGCAGCTGGGCCTCGTTGGCTGCCAAATCAGGCTGAAAAGGAGAAAGACATCACTTACCTAACCTGGGCTTTGAAATTCTTTCTACAGCAGATCAAACGAAAACACCATATACTGCAGGGTCCCGGAGGCTCACTTCTCTCAAGACATCACTAACTGGTGCATCCCTGAAAAACCGTGCTCCTGCATAAGCCATTTAAGAGGTAAGATTTACACTAATGCCAGGGACACCAGGGGCCAGGACCCAGGTGCAGGCCTTTCAAGGAGACTCGTGGGTCATGGGTTACTGATGGGCAGAGACAAAAAGGAGGATGAGTGCCCTGATTCAATCATCTAGGAACTCACACCCCAACACAGGCAGAGCTCCTGGGGCCATTTCTGCCACAGAGACAAGGCAGGAAAAGTTCTTCAGAAAGAGCCCACTCCCCTGAAATGGGCCCTCGCTGCTTCGATAGCGCTGGCAACACACCCCTGAAGTTCTTTTTCCTTAGGTTTCTACAGCCAGTCAGCTTGTTTGCCAGGCGGCACATTTGTTTCTTTCAGAGATCAACACACGCTACAGCTGGGGTTGGATGGATTTGCTCTCTGCCTCTTCACAGTCCATTCACATCTACTCAGCTCCATTATGTGTCATTTCTATTAGCTTATTTTGAATTTTAAAAAGTTGAAGTTTCAGAAAAGTATAAAAAACAGTAATACAACCATAATCCCTATCACTATGAACAATTTAGTAATATTTGCTTCTAATAATTTCATTTAAAAAAATAAGCTTAACTATGAAAGCTCAGGTCCTCATTCAATACCTCTTCTCCTTAATTCACACCTCCAGATGGCTCCTCTCCTGGCCTGCTGGCCTCTCCCCTTCCCACCCCTTTCCCTCTATACTGACCACTCCCTTCCTGCAGGACTGTCCTGCCGTCCCACACCTGAGGCTCTCCCCAGCTCTCATCAGTCACTTTAGCCTCACAGACTGTTTCAGTTCAGAACATGCGAAAGGCTTCCCTTTCCTCTGCTGTATGTACTCTTCTCATATTCTTCACTTGGCTAAACTCTACTCATGCCTAAGATCAGACAAAGGGCATTACTTCTTTTGGGTAGTTTTCTGTGACTCCCCTGTCACCCAGATGACGCTCCCCCATCACACTGTTCACTACCACAGTAACTAAGTACCGTAACAAGCCCCTTAACCCTCTGCTCTGAGAGCAGGACAGGCCTGTCTTAATCTGTCTTCCCAGTGCCTGGTGTGTAGCAGGCAGGTGAACAGAAAACGTCTGTGGAATAAATGTACAGACGCAGGATGAACGAGAGCCAGGAGCGTGGCAGGAGTGCTCAGTTGTCCTTCCTGACTGACCTGCTGGCCCCAGGCAGTCTTCAGCGTCTGGAATCTCTCTACGTTACCACTGTTAAAGGCATACAGGGTGTCAATCAGCCACTGTCGGTCAGTGCTCCTCAGTGATTCCAGCACGGGGTGCATGAGCTGCGAGGATGAGATGGTTAGCTGGCATAAAAAACCACATTAGTCTCCCCCTTGTTAAGAAATCTGTGCCCAGGATCCACTTACGAGTTCTCCAAAGTTAAAAACGCCCTCGCCAAGAAGTCCTGCTAGTCCCAGCGTGAAAGCTCTCTCCTGCTGTTCAGACACTACGGCAACAACACAGCTCCAGTGACATATCCCAGTTATGAGCATCAGTCCTGTTTGGCTTTAAAAATCTCATAAAAAAGTAAAGAAACCATTCCCCACAATGGTTATTTCACAAAGCCTTTGAAAATTGTTTTATCACTTTTGGGTTTTTTTTTGAGAGGTGGGGAGGGGGAGAGGGAGAGAATCTGAAGCAGGCTCCATGCCTAGCACAGAGCTCTGACACGGAGCTCAATCTCAGGGCGTCCAAGATCGTGACTGGAGTTGAAACCCAGAACCGGTTGCTTAGTGACTGAGCCACCCAGGCGCCCTACTAGTCATCTTTTTTTTAAAGTACTGGAGTACCTTAAATTATACCTGGAACCATATATACGGGTTTTATGGGAAAGACGTTCATTTACTCATCTTTACCTAAATACGTGAATCTATTTATATTTTCAGCTACTCTACTTCCTGGAAGCAATACCTTGTTTCTCTTAAAATCACCTCATCTAGCCTCTTTTTGGACTAGAGTGAACCTACTTCTGTTCCTACACAACAATTCCCCTCGCCTGACTGCAGTACTTGCTTTTTCCAGTATGTTTTTCTGGAGTTGCTGGAATTAAAACTGCATTAACATTTCTACGGGACGCTGGCCTCCACAGCCTCAACAAGTGTACTGCAAGAAACATCTAAAATGGGCTCACATTTCTTTTCTAAACATACTCCTTGCACTTTTCCTAAAACTCATTGTTCACTTTTCTTTCTATTCCTCAAATCCTTGAAAAGGTTTTTGTAAGGAATCCCCCTGGGTCTTTTCAGTTTCCAGAACCAGGTTCTCAGGTACAGGGCTTCACCACACCCTTCATGAGCTGGGGCCAAGGCGTCGACATGGCTGGCTTCTCACCAAGGCCTCTGGTTCAGAGAACAGGCAAGATGGAGAAGGAACAGGGAAGGGCTATAGGGCGCAGCCTCATTTTCACCTGAGCTAAATGCTGAAGGCAGACTCACACAGAAACTAATGCTTGCATGGCTCTTTCCACCCTCTCACTACTTGGGCTTTCTTCAGTGGATGGATGGATACACCAGAGTAATTTCCCAGCCCAGACCTGCTACTACACCTCAAGAACATGCTCCTTCGACATGGACTTTTAACGGCTCCATGTTACCTGGCAGATCCTTGATATCGACGCAGCCCAGAAACCGCAGAGCATCTTTGTAGTAGGATGCATGGTTTCCGATTGTTTGATAGTATTTACTGGAGAGGTCGTAGAAACGACTGTGAACCGAGGTCACACCAGGGAGGTTGTTGAGCATCTCTTCAACATCTTCAATTGTTTCCTACACGCAGGAAGCAAAATCGCCTTTCTTTTTAACTTAAAACTTTTTTTTAAAGATTTATTTGAGAGAGAGCGTGAATGTACACAAGTAGGGGAAGCGGCAGAGAAAAAGGGAGAAGCAGGCTTCCCACTGAGCAGGGAGCCTGTTGTGGGACTTGATCCCAGGACCCTGGGATCATGACCTGAGCCGAGGGCAGATGTTCAATCCACTGAACCACTCAGGCGGCCCTGACTTAAAACATTTTTAAGGAAACAGACAGACAAGACTATGTTAAAATAGAGAGCTTCAGTTCATCCAAGACAGAAGAAGGAAAAGCTACAGACTGGGAAAGGACATTTTTCACGTAACCCACAAGGGGGTACAACTAAAGCTATATAAAGAATTCTTACTAATCAACAGAAGTAGCACAGTAAAATGGATAAAAGAAAAAGTATTCACAGGCAATTTACAGAAGTGGAGACATGAATGGAGCTGTCAAAAAAACCCCCAATGAGATGGCATTTCATCTTCACCAGACTGGCAAAAATTAAATAGTCTGAAAATACCAAGTGTTGATGATACGGAGCTTTGGAAGTGCTTGTACGGTGCCAGGGAAGTGTGAGCCATCTTGGAGAAAGGTCTGACCCCATCTGGTAAAGGCAGAGGGCACACACCAGGCACGTGCCTTGGTGAGATTGTGCCCACGTACACGAAGAAGCAGCCATAGAAATGCCGAGATAAGTAACAGCACTGTTCCTAACACTCTGAACACTCTGAATCCCTTTAATAGAGAACTGATACATACACTGTGAAAGTCACAGTGAAATATGAAGGGCCAGTAAGAACGAATGGGTCACAGGTAGCAACACGATGATTCTTAAACCTCACACTGAGCCCGTTAACTTAAAACAACACTAAACCTCACTTAGACGTAACACATCCCTGTCTAGTGAGCATCAGGACATGCGCAGAGCGCGCTGCTGGAGCAGGAATGTGCTGTGACGGCCCAGCAGCTCCGACTGTGCAGTGCTGCGTCATTCCTATGCTGGGTGGGGATTTCTTCTAGTATTCTGTGGCTTTCGAGAAGTGTTAAATATTTCAAAGCAAAATGTAGTAAGTATGTATGCAGACTAGAACCGGGAAGCAACAAAAAATAAGAAGTGTTACTTCAGGGCAATGAGAACATGAACGGTTACCCCAATATTTTCTTAACACAAACCCAAACAACATAAACACACATGTAGTCTCTGGTTCAGTAAGGTAGACTGACCACACAAGTTGGTTTTACTGCCACTGATATCCACATCTGTCCCCAAAATTACACTAAAGCAAAAATAAGGACAGGAAATTTCAGCAAAGATCAGGAGGCAGAGAGAGAGGAGGAGCAGCCTGTGACCTGTTGCACTGAGTGAGCTGACCCTGGTCAGCGAGGGCCCATGCGAACAGTCTGAGGCTGTCTGGACCCCTCCTGCTGATGGACGTGCTGTGCTCACCCAGGGCAGTCCGCTTATGTTAAATGGTAACAAGACTCATATCAGCAACTGACTGTCAATGGTTTTGGAAAAACAAAACAAAACAAAACAAAACAAAACACCACAAGCACACACAGAGAATGATGGAGCAATGAGAGAGTGTGAGGGAGGTAAATGAGAGTTCTTTGTGCTGTTTGCAACTTTTCTATAATGTAAAGTCACCTTAAAAGTTAAAATAGAAAAAATGAGATTTTTCCCCATGACTCCATAATCAACTTTTTAAACTAAAGATAAACCTGTATTATGGTAACATTACCTTTGTAACCTGTAGGTCCCCGATGTTTAATTTTAGAGCTCCAATTGCAGTTTTACACAGGATCACTGCCTCATCGCTACTTTTCACCTACAGACATCAGAAACAAGGGAACCTGAGAAGTGTGGGCAGGAGACTAACAAAACATCTGCGTATGGCTTCACTTACATGACTAGAAACAAATTTGTCTCTAAAGTGTGTGTAGCAAACGTAAACACAAACTATAAGTCATGCATATTCTAAAGATTTGACTCAGACTTCACATTTACCTTTTCGCGAGTCTTTTCCAGAAAAGTAAGAGCCACATTAGGATCTAGAAAAGGCAGAAGAACAATGTCAAAAAAAACACAGTGTCTTTTAAAAAAGACAGTGTCTCCTTAGAGACCAGTTCCTACCAATCACAACACTTAGGTAAGATAATCTTTAGGTTAGAACATACAATACAATAAAAAGGTAACTTAGAGTCTGATATTTTCTTTTTTTTTTTTAAAGATTTTATTTATTTATTTATTCATGAGAAAGAGAGAGAGAGGGAGGCAGATACACAGGCAGAAGGAGAAGCAGGCTCCATGCAGGGAGCCCAACGTGGGGCTTGATCCCGGGTCTCCAAGATCATGCCCTGGGTCGATGGCAGAGCTAAATCGCTGAGCCAACCAGGCTGCCCGAGGCTGTTATTTTCTATCAAAATGTAAAAGTTTATTTAACTTATATTTTGAAATAATTTTAATTACCATTTGTATCTGCTTCTTTATGAAACAAAGTGAGACTCACCAGTCATCTGTCTAACTACGTGAAGAATAATTTCTACCAGGGACAGAGGATTCACCCTGAAATAAAAATCACCAGGCTTTGAGTGTCATTAGTATCAATGTTCAAAGTTCATGTTCAAAGTAAAAAACTGACAAAGGTGTTTTACCTGTGTTCAAATTCACTGATGAAGTTTTCATAAAGCTGTGGAACCAAAACACGTAGAGTGATTACAGGATGTCTTTCATTCTACAAAGTTGAACGTGACTGCAATGCCTGCCACACAGCAGGCACCACAGAAATGTTTGTGAAATCACAGGGGACCCATATTTAGGTGTATTAATCACCAATGGATTATGAAAGAAGCTATGATTTTTTTTTTCTGGAAATTAGATCCCTGACCTATAACAATCTCCTAAAGACCAATTCCTACATTCTTTCTCCAAAATACTTTCAGTAAAAGAGACTATCGATTTGAAAGATTCACTAACCTTCATATTTTAGAAGGTTGCAGCCTATGTTACCAAATTTATTAGCTATTCTGCAAACACTCGAGTACTTATACAGACTCTTTGCTAGGTACTACAGACACAGAATGTGTAAAATAAAAGCTGGGCTTTCAAGGATTCCTGGCCCAGGAGAGCAGACTTGTGAACAAATAAATGACAATACTGTGAGTTTACAAACAAGGGAAAAAACCCACATGGGTCGATCAGTCAAAAGGAGAGGTTCCAAAGAAGGTGATTCCAGAAATGGTGATAACTGAGTTTTAAGGAAGGAAGAGCAGTTACAGACCTGAACAAATTTGGTATGGGAGAGGAGGTATGGCATTGGGAGAAAATTCTGGATGGGAATAAACATGTGCAAAAGCACTGAAGCAAATGCTGCAGTTTCAGGAGCACTTTGAAGGACACAGACAGTGGGAGGCACTGGGGCCCCGTCCTTGCCCGGAAGGCAAGCCTGAACCCATGGAAACTCCTGACCTCACTCCTACCTGATAAGCATGACTGGGGGTGGGGAGGGGAGGGAGGGACGAGTGAGGGACAGAGACCAGCTGAGGCCACTAGTCAAGACAGGAGATGAGGGAGCAACGACAGGGTCTGAGAGATTTGCTGCTCGCTGGAAAGGGGAGCTGACAGTGAACTCTGAGCTTGTCAAGTAACTGGGCAGAGTGGAAGAAGGGAGCCTCGAGATAAGGTCTATTCTGATAAGGAGTCTGCAATTCCTCTGGGATAGGAAGAGAGAAAGATGGAAATGTCCCTGTGAAAGAAAATGTGGTGTATATGCACACAGAGTGTGGAATATTATTCAGATATTATTCAGTCATAAAAAGAAGGAAACCCTGCCATTTTTGGACAACATGGATGAAACTGGAGGGAGTTTTGCTTAGTGAAATAAGCTAAGACAATGAAAGACAAGTACTGTGTGACTCACTACTACGTGAAACCTAAAAAACTGAACTCACAGATACAGAGAGCAGATTGGTGGTGGCCAGAGGCAGGGGCTGGGAGCGGGGTGCAAGAAACGGGTGAAGGTGGTCAAAAGGTACAAACGTCCAGTCATAAAATAATTAAATCTTGGACATATAATGTACAGCACAGTGACTACAGTTAATAATACTGTCTGTATATTTGAAAGTTACTAAGGCAGTAGATCATAAAAGCTATCATCATGAGAAGAAAAAAAAAGTATAATTATGTGAGGCAGATGTTAACTAGACTTACTGTGACCATTTTGCGTATATACATGTACCGAATCATTACACTGCATACCTTAAACTAACACAGTGTTACACGTCAATTATTTCTCAATAAAACTGGGGAGGGGGGAATGTCCCCCCAGGAGCCACTTTGTTATTTAAGTTTGGCACCCAGGACAGCCTGAGTGGCCCAGCGGTTTAGCCCCTCCCTGCCTTCCGCCCTGGGTGTGATTCCTGGAGACCCAGGATCAAGTCCCACGTCAGGCTCCCTGCATGGAGCCTGCTCCTCCCTCTGCCTGTGTCTCTGCCTCTCTCTCTCTGTGGCTCTCATAAATAAAATCTTTTTAAAATAAATAAATAAATAAATAAATAAATAAATAAATAAATAAATAAATTAATTAGGGGATCCCTGGGTGGCGCAGCGGTTTAGCGCCTGCCTTTGGCCCAGGGCGCGATCCTGGAGACCCGGTATCGAATCCCATGTCGGGCTCCCGGTGCATGGAGCCTGCTTCTCCCTCTGCCTATGTCTCTGCCTCTCTCTCTCTCTGTGACATACATACATACATACATACATACATAAATAAATAAATTTGGCACCCAGAAAGAGCCATCTAAATAAAATGGCTTTTTCACTACGAAAGACTATTTCAAAGATATCTTCTTCAAGAAGATATTAAAAAAAAATGGATATTTTCAACTTTTCTGATACCTGCTATAATTGATGGAATTACCTAAGCAAAAACTTCTCCAAAGAAAAAGGAAACTGAAAATTACTACTGGTGACTGCAGATTCATGAACACTATATATATATCTGCAAGTCCTGTGGGCTGAGTCCCTACAATTTTTAAAGGTTTGCTTGTCCACTGAAACAGTAAACTCTAGCCTGCCGACCTAAATAAGTGTTATGTTACCTGTGGGTTGAAGGAATATTTTGCTCTGTGTAGAAAGTGATTTAAAGACAAGGAAGAATAGAACAGAGATGAATAATCATAGATTATTTCATCACTGGAATATAAAACTTCAAGGAACAAATATTAAGATAGACCCAACTTGTCATTTTTTCCCACATAATCCAGAAAACAGAATGCCCAGCCAAATTTTTAGGTTTGCAGATGAATACAAGATCCTCTGAAGTAGTGACATGTTGTGGGTATAAAACACGAGTAGGTCTTAGGGCACCAGGCAGTGGGGTAAAAAGGTGGTAAGTAAGCTCCACTGGGGGCTTGTATAAAGTAATGTATCCAGGGTGAATACCTCAAGCTATCAATAACCAGTTTTTGGTTCCAATGCAGGCATAAATCTCTGATTCATTCAGCATCTGAGAGAAAGGCATCAAAGAGTAAGATGTCAGGAAAGATTTCAAAGAGGAAGCTACCACTGAACAAACTGGTGGGGGTTTGTGAGGGAGTGTGGGGAAGGGTGGGGCAGAGAACTTTGTTTTTCCCTGTTGATAAAACTCTAAAAGGGCTCTGCCTTCCACACTACCCAAGACAAAGCATTTGGGCAAGCAGGCGGAATCAGAGAGTGAAGGAGAGCAGTGATGACGGCTATCTGTAAGAGTCTGATGGTTATCCTCCACTGTAGTTTACCCGCGCCGCCGCCCCCCCCCCGATTTTGCACTTTTAGTTTCTGAATAACAGTTTCCAAAAACAGTACTGAAAAAAACAATTTATGAACAATAAGATATAAGGCTATCTTATCCTATCCTGTAAGATGGCATTTTAGGCATGGATCTTAAAAACATCCAGACTGTGAAGTCTCTCTACCACCTGTTAGCTGTGATCTCTGGCAAGTTACTCAATGTCTTGGTGTAAAGTTCTACACCGAATAAATAGGATGACAGTAATGCTTATCTCCCAATCTTGTTGTAAGGAGTAAATAAGTAAAGCCCTTAGAACGGTACCTGTCTTCAAGTGACTGCTGAGTGGGTATAGTGTATTAATATAAAGCCCACCTCTTATTTTTAAAAGTCTTTTAGCAAATTTATATCATCTGACCTGGCATGGCAAATCATTTACCTTAATGAGGCCATCTCCTTGGGCAAAGCATGGGTCCTGCACAAAATCAAGCACCTGGAGTGTCAGTTGATGCCACAATCTGAAAAACATAAGGTCCTTCAGAGATAAACTAATACTGAGTCACAGGCCCCTCCAGCGTGGTGGTTCTATCAAACAACAAACAGTAGCCAGTTTCTACCGTGTAATAGGAAGAAAGCTAAACCTGAGGTCTTTTCCTGGCTCTGCTATGCAACAGTATATTAGGCCGGAGAACATCATCTTAGATTCTCTCTAGTTACTATGAGGTTTGACTGAAAACACGAATTTGGAATCGCCCCTAAGTTGAAATGTAGGCTCTTCTACTTAGCCGACTATCTGGAGCTTAAAGTGAGCTTGTTTCCTCCCCTGTAAATGGGATGAATGAAGGATTAGGTGGGCAAACGAATAAACCCTCTAGAAAAATGACCGTACATATGAAACCAAAGTCTAATTTTTAAGAATGCAAATAAAATGCTTTGAAGAATACAAAATGCAGTTATTGCCAAACACTAAGAATCCCCTCTCAAAAAACACTAAGAGCCGAAGGCTGCCGAACATCCTCCAAACATGTATTCACCCTCTGCGTACAAGGCACCAGGCTCAAGGCCAGCGTTAGCAGGGGAGTCGCCACAGAAGGTGCCCTTTCCCACGCCACAAGGCTAGCGGGTTCTTCTCTCCACTCAAGGCCAGGCTGGTGCGTGGCTGTGCGAGGCGACGGTAATTTGTCGCAAAACTCATCCTGCTTCCAAGCCCAAACTCCGGGATCTTCCAGCGGCGTGAAGCCCCACGTGAAATGCAATGGAAAGGAGGGACCCTGGGAGAGCGGCGCCGGGGCTGAAGCCCGGGGAGTGGCCGGACACAAGCAAACAGGGGAACCAACAGCCGCACCGCGCTCGGGCTTATGGAGACAGGCTGCGACACCAGGACCCTCCAGTCACAACGACGGGAACCGAGAGCGAGCGTCTCTGAGAGCCCCGAACCCTCCCAAGAGAGCCGAAGGAGGGTTCAGGTCCCTCACGCAGGGGCCCAGCGCACCCGACACCCCCGAACTCAGCCTCGGGCTCTGTCCTCCGTCCCCGCGGACCTAGCCCCACCCCCTCAGCGCCCCTCCCCGTGAGCCTAGCCCCCCGCCGCCCAGCGCCCCTCCCCCCCAGCGTCCCTCCCCGCGGGCCCAGCCCCCCCGCCCCCTCAGCGCCCATCCCCGGCCTGGCCCAGCCTAGCCCCCCGCCCCCTCAGCGCCCATCCCCGGCCTGGCCCAGCCTAGCCCCCCGCCCCCTCAGCGCCCCTCCCGGGCCTAGCCTAGCCTAGGCCCCCGCCCTCTCAGCGCCCCTCCCCGGCCTAGCCTAGCCCCCCGCCCCTTCAGCGCCCCTCCCCGGCCTGGCCCAGCCTAGGCCCCCGCCCCCTCAGCGCCCCTCCCCGGCCTGGCCCAGCCTAGGCCCCCGCCCCCTCAGCGCCCCTCCCCAGCCTAGCCCAGCCCCCCGCCCCCCCAGCGCCCCTCCCCGCGGGCCCAGCCCCCCGCCCCCTCAGCGCCCCTCCCCGCGGGCCCAGCCCCCCCGCCCCCTCAGCGCCCCTCCCCGGCCTAGCCTAGCCCCCCGCCCCTTCAGCGCCCCTCCCCGGCCAGGCCCAACCTAGGCCCCCGCCCCCTCAGCGCCCCTCCCCGGCCTAGCCTAGCCCCCCGCCCCCCAAGCGCCCCTCCCCGGCCTAGCCCAGGCCCCCGCCCCCTCAGCGCCCCTCCCCGGCCTAGCCTAGCCCCCCGCCCCCTCAGCGCCCCTCCCCGGCCTAGCCTAGCCCCCCGCCCCCTCAGCGCCCCTCCCCGGCCTAGCCTAGCCCCCCGCCCCCTCAGCGCCCCTCCCCGCGGGCCCAGCCCCCCGCCCCCTCAGCGCCCCTCCCCGGCCTAGCCTAGCCCCCCGCCCCCCAAGCGCCCCTCCCCGCGGGCCCAGCCCCCCGCCCCCTCAGCGCCCCTCCCCGGCCTAGCCCAGCCCCCCGCCCCCCCAGCGCCCCTCCCCGCGGGCCCAGCCCCCCGCCCCCCCAGCGCCCCTCTCCGCGGGCCCAGCGCCCCGCCCCCCCAGCGCCCCTCCCCGTGAGCCCAGCCCCCCGCCCCCTCAGCGCCCCTCCCCGTGAGCCCAGTCCCCCGCCCCCTCAGCGCCCCTCCCCGCGGGCCCAGCCCCCCGCCCCCCCAGCGCCCCTCCCCGCGGGCCCAGCGCCCGCCCCCCCAGCGCCCCTCCCGCGGCCTAGCGCCCCGCCCCCTCAGCGCCCCTCCCCGGCCTAGCCTAGCCCCCCGCCCCCTCAGCGCCCCTCCCCGCGGGCCCAGCCCCCCGCCCCCTCTCAGCACGCGGGGCCGAGCCCCGCGGCCCGTCACGGCCGCCCCCGTCCGCCTCGCCCTCCCGTCCCGGGGCGCAGGGCCCCGGCTGGGCGCTCACTTCTTCGTGTAGAGCTCCTCCAGGCGGTGCCACACGGCGGCCTGGCCGGGCCCGGAGCTCTGGCTCTGCTGCAGGAAGCCCGGTACGTCCTTCATGACGGCGGGAAAGCCCGGGGAGCGGCCCCGCAGAGGCGTCAGCACCACGGGGAGGGCCGCCGGAAATGCTCGCTCACTTCCGGCGTCGCGCCGCGCGGGGCAGGCCGGGAGCGCCCCGGCGTCCGGCGGCGCCCCCTGGTTGTCGGGGTGACCGCGCGCGGCCTAGCAGGGAATTCGGGTGCGGTTTGCCTGGTTTCCCGCGCGCCGGCGGAGCGGTTCGGCGGTTCGAGAGCCTCGGGCCGCCCGGCCCTCGCCCGGCGTGGTAGCCGACGTTCTCCCTCCGTGGGGGCCTCGGTAGGACTGGCTTCCGCGGACCGTCGCGAGGACCGCCGAAGATGTGATGCCGGGCGGGAGTCCGCCGAGCGTGCGCCTCCCCCGCCCGGCGGAAAACGGACGGGGAGCGGGGCAGAGACACGCAGGCTCCTGCTCTGGTCTCCGGGGCGAGAGGCGGGAGCCCGACCGGCTAGGAAGCCGCCCTCGCCTGGCGTCCGCCCCAGCCTGGCTCGCGGGGCGGGGCGGACCTGCGCCCTGGGGTCAAGGCTGCGGGCGGGCGGCGGCGGAGCGGGGTCATGACGCGGTGCGCTCGGCCTGCTCTCGCGGCCCTCGGGCTCTGGGGCCCGGCAGGTGAGTGGGCCTCGGTCCGGCCCGGCGGCTGGCAGCCGCGAGGGGGGCGCGGGCCGGGCTTGCAGAGCCGGCGGGGTTCGGCTCTGTCCTCGCGCGGTCGGTGGGACCCGAGAACCTGCAGGAGCTAAGTACTGTCACGCGCCCGGGGTGTTCCAGAGGTCACCGTGGCAGCGCTGGGCTGCGTTTGGCTTTCTACAGCGTTTTGCATGTGCACAGGCCGCACTTGTGTGTTCGTTGTTGACACCCGGGTTCTGGAGTGCAGCTTGCTGGTTCTACTAGACAGTAGGTCTTGCGCTTGCTTTCATCTCAAAACATAAATGCTTCCTTAGTCGTTTACACTAATCTGTAGACTTCTTTTTTTCCCCACGACTGTTTTTATTCGAACCGCCAGATCTACCCCAACGAAGAGCTCCCCAGACTGCCTCACCTTATGGGGGGAGCGTACAGTTAGGGAAGAGGGACCTGTTGCTTCTGTCCCCGCAGAGAGGGGTCGAGATGGAGCCTGGACTTCTTGGGCGTTGACCATTCGGAGTCTCCCACTGCCTGTCTCTGCGGGAAACTGAGGATGCCCCACCACCCCGTCCCAGGTTGGGGGTGATCTGTAAAATTCCATTCGATTGAGGTTTCCTGATGTATTTAATCTTTCTTTTATTGAAATTAGTTATTACAAATAATGCTCGGGTGTATTGTTTATACCCACTTTTTGGATAAACGTAGTGGAACTCAGCCTCAGGGCACATACGTTTTTGGTTTTTTTTGCCCCCAATAAGTGTGCAATTAATACTTCTACTAGCATATGTTCATACCCTTCTATGCAGTAATTGTACATTTTGGGATCCTTGCTGTTGACCTTAGAAATAAACCTGTTATGTTGCCAGCAAAATAGATGTATTTAGTATTCAGTTCTCTGCCATTCAAGGAAGAAAGCTATGGCAAAACCGTAGGCGAGTTCCCGAAACAGAGGACCGAAATGCTCTTTTAGAGAAGAAGGGGGTGGGGCTTGGGAATAATTAAAAAAAGATCCTTTGGAATAAACGGAGCGGGAAGTGTAGTGGCTTTTCATCGGTGGAACTGTGCTCTCTGGGCAGGGCTGTCACTGGCTGTGCTGGGCTCTCATTGGCTGTGCTGTGTCTCACTGGCTGGGCTGGGCTCTCACTGGCTGGGCTGTGTCTCACTGGCTGGGCTGGGCTCTCACTGGCTGGGCTGGGCTCTCACTGGCTGGGCTGGGCTCTCACTGGCTGGGCTGGGCTCTCACTGGCTGGGCTGGGCTGTGTTTCACTGGCTGGGCTGGGCTCTCACTGGCTGTGCTGTGTCTCACTGGCTGGGCTGGGCTCTCACTGGCTGGGCTGTGTCTCACTGGCTGGGCAGGGCTCTCACTGGCTGGGCAGGGCTCTCACTGGCTGGGCTGGGCTCTCACTGGCTGGGCAGGGCTCTCACTGGCTGGGCTGGGCTCTCACTGGCTGGGCTGTGTCTCACTGGCTGGGCTGGGCTCTCACTGGCTGGGCTGTGTCTCACTGGCTGGGCTGGGCTCTCACTGGCTGGGCTGTGTCTCACTGGCTGGGCTGGGCTCTCACTGGCTGGGCTGTGTCTCACTGGCTGGGCTGGGCTCTCACTGGCTGGGCTGTGTCTCACTGGCTGGGCTGGGCTCTCACTGGCTGGGCTGTGTCTCACTGGCTGGGCAGGGCTCTCACTGGCTGGGCAGGGCTCTCACTGGCTGGGCTGGGCTCTCACTGGCTGGGCTGGGCTCTCACTGGCTGGGCTGTGTCTCACTGGCTGGGCTGTGTCTCACTGGCTGGGCTGGGCTCTCACTGGCTGGGCTGTGTCTCACTGGCTGGGCTGGGCTCTCACTGGCTGGGCTGTGTCTCACTGGCTGGGCTGGGCTCTCACTGGCTGGGCTGTGTCTCACTGGCTGGGCTGGGCTCTCACTGGCTGGGCTGGGCTCTCACTGGCTGGGCTGGGCTCTCACTGGCTGGGCTGGGCTGTGTTTCACTGGCTGGGCTGGGCTCTCACTGGCTGTGCTGTGTCTCACTGGCTGGGCTGGGCTCTCACTGGCTGGGCTGTGTCTCACTGGCTGGGCAGGGCTCTCACTGGCTGGGCAGGGCTCTCACTGGCTGGGCTGGGCTCTCACTGGCTGGGCAGGGCTCTCACTGGCTGGGCTGGGCTCTCACTGGCTGGGCTGTGTCTCACTGGCTGGGCTGGGCTCTCACTGGCTGGGCTGTGTCTCACTGGCTGGGCTGGGCTCTCACTGGCTGGGCTGTGTCTCACTGGCTGGGCTGGGCTCTCACTGGCTGGGCTGTGTCTCACTGGCTGGGCTGGGCTCTCACTGGCTGGGCTGTGTCTCACTGGCTGGGCTGGGCTCTCACTGGCTGGGCTGTGTCTCACTGGCTGGGCAGGGCTCTCACTGGCTGGGCAGGGCTCTCACTGGCTGGGCTGGGCTCTCACTGGCTGGGCTGGGCTCTCACTGGCTGGGCTGTGTCTCACTGGCTGGGCTGTGTCTCACTGGCTGGGCTGGGCTCTCACTGGCTGGGCTGTGTCTCACTGGCTGGGCTGGGCTCTCACTGGCTGGGCTGTGTCTCACTGGCTGGGCTGGGCTCTCACTGGCTGGGCTGTGTCTCACTGGCTGGGCTGGGCTCTCACTGGCTGGGCTCTCACTGGCTGGGCTGGGCTCTCACTGGCTGGGCTGGGCTCTCATTGGCTGGGCTCTCCCCGCTGGGCTGGGCTCTCTCCGCTGGGCTGTGACTGGCTCTCCGGGCTGGGGCGCCTGTGCTGGAGGATCTCGCCTTCCTCGCGCTGGCGCCGCGAAGCCCGGCTTCCTCCGTCTGCGGGAAGGGGGGGAGCGCCCCCTGCTGGTGTCCGCCGTGCGTTAGGCGCCGCCCGTTCTTCCGGTTCTCATTGCCTGGGGACCGAACGCGGGCGGGGGGATGGCGTGGGCGCACAGCGGTTAAAGTACCTTAGGTGCGCAGCAGCGGATTCATGCTTCAGGACTGGTGCATCTGCGTGATGCCGTCTTACAGCTACTACAAGTACCGGTGAGGAGTTTAAGGGATGCCGAGCGATCTTCTATTCAATCCAGGGCCCTTTACTGCGCTGACCGGTGTCCCAGCAGGTGAACCCCGTTCCGGTCTAGACAGCACTGCGGGTGAGGGACGCACTCCCACAAGACAGCCCCCAGTTCAGACACCAACCAGCTTGTCTCCTGTGCTTCCGACTGACCGGCTATGGAGCCGGGTCCTCAGGGTCATCTCTGGTTTCGTTCGTTTGCTGGAGCAGCTCACAGACCTCGGGAGACCAGCTGACCGAGTGGATTGCAGTTTTATTGACTGAATGAGAGGCCGGGTGGAGCGATACATGGGGTGAGGTCTGCAGGGGTCCCTGGTCCCTTCTGCCTCCTGGAGTTTGGGGCCCAGGGGCCTGGGCAGGTGGTTCACTGACCTGGAAGCCCTCTGACCCCTCCCCCCCTTGAGTTTTGATGGAGGCTCCAACCCTCCAATCACAGTTGGTTAGCCCTGACCCCCAGCCCCCATCCTTAGGACCTTCCCAAAGTCCCCTCATGAACATATACCCAGCTGTGGTGGGTAGGGGTTGGGTAGGTAAGACGGGACGCCCACCTTACCTCCACAGCTCTGGGGGATCTCTGGAACTGAGGACAAGAGACCAGCCATGGTCACAAGAGATGTGCCCTTTGCTCTTAGAAATTCCGAGGGTTTGGGGATGAAGATCAAAAACGTATTTATTATAAATCACAATATCACAATTTCCCTTTAATTCCTTTTATGTTTTTCCTAATAACTTGCATGTAGGAGGAGCTCAGTAAATGTTTGGGTGAAGACTGTAGGGGAAGGGTTGTTCCAGATGCTGAGTGACATGGGGCGTTTAACAGCTGTGGCTGTGGCCAGAGCACCTTCTCTTCCTGACCATCCAGCCAGTCTTCACTAGAAAATCTCCTTTGGAGACTTAGAAACTTGCACTCAGAAAAACTGCTTGGTAGGTGCTTTTACAAAAATCTCTGATGCAGCACAACTTCTTCGAGGTCTGTGGGCATCTCTGCAGGAGTGGGGAGGAGAAGGGGGAGGCACTGTTTTCTGTGCTGTGTGTACTTCCTATACTTTCTGAGGAAAAGATCTACAGCTATAGGTCTTCTCGAGCAAGACTGTGAGAATCATTTCTTGCTCTTGGCACTAGCAGCCAAGGCTCGGTATGTGTGAGTGACCTGGTGAGACCAGCAGCAAGCTAGGGCTCTGACTGTCCTTTCGCTCTGCACACGCACCTTCCTTTGTTCTCCTCCCTTTTCTCTGGTACGTACGTTTCAGAAATCCATTCTTTTGAAAACCAAGATGATGCTTTATGTGGTGGGCGAAGCAGCAACCCAGAAGCAAGTGGGCTGTGAGCAGCAAGTCCCTGACCCCAGGGTAGAGTGTGTGAGGTGCCGTGCAGGGCCACCGCGGGAAGGGAGGGATGTGAGCCTCCCCGAAGAAGCAGGGAATCAAATGAGGGCAAAGTGATTGCTCATTGGGGTTCAGCAGCAGCTTCACGAAAGAGGTGGCATTTGGTCCTGGCCTTGGCTGTGGGAGATTTGGACATACTGAGGGGAAGAAAGGTCTTTTCAGGGCAGAGGGAGCTGGGTTTGGGACATAGACAAGAGCCAGGGGGCCCTTTTACTTGGTTGGAAAGGGGGTATATAAGAGGGCATGGAGTTGGAATTGTCACTGGGGGGGGGATATGCTGTGTTAGGGTGGGGAGCAGAGAGTTTCAGGGAAAGCCTCACTGACCGTGTGTCCACTGGGTGGGTCTGCACAGAGCTTGCAGTGCTGGTTCTGTAAGGAGCAAAGGAATACAACAGACAAGGAGCAAACAGGAGAGTGAGTTGGGGCCATACTTCTAGAAGATTCATACTCCTGAATTGTTCTGATGTGTATCTGACAATGTGCTTTTAGGGTGCTTATTTCTTGCCTGCATCACAAATGAGTAAAAGAAGTGCTGTCGGTTTCCTGTTTTTATGTCTGTATTCACTTTAGATTCGTCACTCATTTGAGGAGGGTTGTCAATTCCATTTGTTGAATCTCTTTTCCCATCAGGGTGGAGGAGTCTCTATACCGGAGTCAGAGATGTCCTGGGGGAGGGTCATCAACGGCCTTCTCCCGGAAGAATGGACATGGGGGCCGCCAGTCTTTGGGGTGTGAGAAAGGCGCCCTGTGCAGTGGAGCTGGCAGTCCTGAACTCTGGGTGAGTTGCCAGCGTGATACCAGGAGATGAAGAAGTCGTGCAGCTTGGTCAGATGCCAGGCAGGGGCCCTAAGAGCAGAGCAGTAAGCCCAGAGGCCCTTCCAGGCGTGTATGAGGTGAGGCTCTAGTGACACATACCTCCCATGGCTGCAGACTCACTGCAGTGGGACATTTTCAGAGACGAGAAAGGCTTTGTGTTCTTCATACTACTTTTGTTTCTTCCTGTTGCTTTCCTGGTTATAGAGTCATATTTTATAAGTCCTGAGGTCCTGCTGAAGCCTGTGATTTGTTCATTGTGTTTTGCTCTCTTTTCCTACAGAAGACCATCCAGTGTCCCTAATACCATAGCCTTGTGAGCGTCTCGGCTCCTGGCTCCTGGGGGTGACTTGAGAAACCTTCCAGTGGTTTGCAGAGAGAACCTGAGCTGAGTCTACCCACTGCAGTCAGAGCATGAGTGTTTCTTTCTGGAATGGTCTCTAGAACCCATTTTTCCTCCTGATGATATTTGATGTACAGTCTGAGACATTGGCTTTCTTTAAATGTCACTGTGTATTTGTCACATCCCGGGTACGCTGCAGTGTATGTCTCTACAGAGAGCACACCCAGAGCCCCCACTAAGCCCCTACACCTTTGGTGTGGACCCTTGTTCTCTTAGTGCTGGCACTGGATAGCAGGAATTAAGAGATGATACATCCCTTGTTTGCACAGTTCCAAGTAATCTGAATTTTTTGCTCCCAAATAAGTTTTGATTTCTGAGTTGACACTTCTTTCTCTTGTAGCCCAGTAGTCACCCATGATGAGAAAAGTGATCATTTTGGGGCGCAGGAGGGAGGTGTCTGATCATTCTCATTGCTGGGGGTGGTAGGAGGGCTAGCATGAGCTTGACAGTCCCTGGTCACCTGGCCACTCTCTTTTTCTGTCAGCATTACAGGCGGAAGAAGACCCATATCTTTTTCCACTAGAACCTCAAGCATCTTTGGAAGCGGAGGTGACCATAAGAAGAAGCTTTTTCTGCAGGATATAGCAGAACTGATTCGAGCCAGAGCCTGCCAGAGGGTGCTGGTCATGGTGGGGGCTGGCATCAGCACGCCCAGCGGCATTCCGGACTTCAGGTGCCCAGCAGCTCCTCCCTTGGCACCCCGGTCGGCCTCATGGCCCTGCCTCTTCCTCAGGGCTCAGAGCCTCTTGCTGTTCTTCGCAGGTCTCCCGGGAGCGGCCTCTATAGCAACCTGCAACAGTATGACCTCCCATACCCCGAGGCTGTTTTTGAGCTGGCTTTCTTCTCTCACAACCCCAAGCCCTTTTTCACTTTGGCCAAGGAGCTGTACCTTAAGAAATACAGGCCCAACATCATACACTACTTCCTCCGACTGCTCCACGACAAGGGGCTGCTTCTGCGTCTCTACACGCAGAATATCGATGGGCTCGAGAGAGGTGAGCTCTCCGCCTGTCGCCACCTCCTCTCTGCACAGAAGGCTTGGGTGCCTGTCCTCTGGTTGATTTCAAGCCAGCTAGTGATGCCATTGTCCCTGACAAAAAGTGCACCATGTGTCTAAGAGTCACTGTTGGGATCTCATTGGTGGACCTGATGTTCTGGCATAGTTGCTGGGCTGTGAGTTTTGGACAGAACTAAAATTGACATCAGGAGCTTCTAGTTTTGCTAATCTGGTAGGGTGATTTTGTTTAAAGAAATTTATTATGACATTTTTTGAGCACATAAAAATAAAGAGAGGAATGTAATAAACCCCCATGCCTTCATCATAGCCAGTCCTTACTTTATCTGTGTCTTCCTACCCCCACCTTTTCTCTCACCCCTGGTTATCTTGAAGCAAATCCCTGACATCATAAACTTAATCTATAAATAGTCTCTAAGTACTTCACTGGTTATTTCTAGAAGATAAAGACTTTTATGTATTTTTAAAGATTTTTTTAAATTTATTTATTCATGAGAGACACACATACACAGAGAGTGGCAGAGGGAGAAGCAGACTCCATGCAGGGAGCTCAACATGGGACTCGATCCCGGGTCTCCAGGATCCCACCCTGGGATGAAGGTGGCACTAAACCACTCAGCCACCCGGGCTGCCCCAAGACTTTTAAAATATAATTACAATGCCATTGTCCACAGAGAGACCACTATTAATGCCTTAGTATTATCAAACAGGATGTGTAATGGTTTCTGACTGTGTCGATAGCAGCCACAACCAGTAGTTCACAGATGCTGCATCTTAGAGAGACACTCACCGAGCCTTTCTCTTATGGGCATCGATGCTGCTGATGGGTGCTGTTAGAGCTGACTTAGCATCTTGTGATTTGAAAAAAGGAGTCATTCCTGGACTCCAGGAAAATGATTCCTTGCTAGAAGGGTTCTGCAGCTTGGAACTACATAGGCAGCAGTGGATACCCCACGGGGATGATCTTTTCTGGAGATGGAGTAGGACAGGCCTTGTGGGAAGGTGGGAGCATCTGGCTGTGGCTTTAGCATATGGAGGTTTTGACAATAACGGGAATAGTGGAAGCCACTTGTGGCTGGGGCTGCTTGCCACCCACAGCTCAGTGGCTGGCAGTGGGAACAGGGAACTGTCATAAGTTACCTCTGTTTTTCTGCAGTTTTTTGGAAGCTACTGTCTTTATATAGTTTTCTTGAGGGAGAGTATGAGAGCATGCGTGCATGTACCCGTCGGGGGAGGAGCAGAGGGAGAGGGAGAACCCCAAGCTGACTCCGTGGAGCACGGAGTGTGAAGCCTGCCTGGGGCCCAACGCCACGGCCCTGAGATCATGACCTGAGCCAAAATCAAGAGTCAGATGCTCAACTGACTGGGCCACGCAGGTGCCCCTATATAGTTTTTTCACTTTTGCTTGGTCTCTATGGAATAGGTAATTTTTCCCTAGGTATCAAATATAATTTTATCTGAGTTTATAGCAAACTTGTTGGCAGGCTTTGTTTTACCGTAATTTGGCTCCGTCTGGAAGCCCTCATCCCTGGTGCTCATTCTGGTCAGTGGGACATCATCTGTAGGTGGGGGAGGCACGGATAGCCAGGCTTGCACTGAAGGCTGTGACTCCCTCTGGGGTCTGCCAAGTTCAGAGTTTACGTGCTGGGGCTTGTGCACCCACCCTGGGGCCAGCAGCACTTAGCTTTGGTTTGAATTTCAGTATCTGGGATCCCTGCCTCAAAGCTGGTTGAAGCTCATGGATCCTTCGCCTCCGCCACGTGCACTGTCTGCCGAAGACCCTCCTCAGCGAAGGACATTTGGGTGAGTTGTCACGCTGACGGTTCTCTCCCTTCTGCACTTTGCAGTGGGAGTGATCTGGAATAGTGACATTTTATAAGCATTGTATTGGAAGACACCAGAACTGTAAAGCTGTGGAGTGCTTTTCTTTGTTTTCAAATTGGAAAAGTAATACACACTTGTAAAAAATTAAGAAATATGTAGGGAAAAACATATCTCCCTTCAACCTATAGGGAGTTTCTATAGCCCACTCTTAACAGTTTAGTGTATAATGTTCTAAACCTTTAAAAAAAAAAAAGGCGTATCTAAACGTACGTGGCCGTGTCTGTATCCTTACACTACACAGTGACAATTTTTTTAAATTAATGGGATTATTAAAATTCTTAAAAATTTATTTGTGAGAACATGAGCAAGAGGGGCAGAGGGAGAGGGAGAGAGAATCTCAAGCCAACTTCCCACTGAACACAGAGTCCGATGTAGGGCCTGATCTTATGACCCTGAGATCATGACCTGAGCTGAAACCAAGAGTTTGCGGCGCTTAAGCGACTGAGCCACCCAGGCTCCCCAGTAATAGGATTATTAGGGTTAATGTTCTACAACCTGCTTTGTTATAGAACAAAACTTCATGGATGTCTGTGTCAATAACTACAGCTTTGCTTACTATTTTTAGTAACCGGAGTGTTAACATGTAGCCATTCACCTACTGTGGGGTATTTTTTGATGTTTGTTATTTTTACTCTTAGGTTTAATGCATCAATTATACCTGTGCTCATACCCTTGTGTACTTCTGGGGATGTTTCTGTAGGATGGGTTTCTACAATCAGAATAGGATAGACTGGAAAATCTTAAATAAAGATGAAACTCTGAAATATTGATGAGGCATATGTTTTATTTTTTAATGAGTTGAAAATCACATAACCATAAAATTAAACATTTTAAAGTGTACAATTCATTAGCATTTAATGTATTTCCCAGTGTTGTGCAACTACTACCTCAGTCTGATTCCAGAACATTTTCATCACCCCAAAGGAAAACTCTGTACCCACTAATCAGTTAACCCCTGCTACACAACCCTGGGGAACCACTGATCCTTTTACTGTCTCCATGGTTTTGTCTTTTCTAGAATTTCAGAGTTGGACTCATACATATGCAGCCTTTTCAGACTTCCGTCACTTAGATGCCTTTAAGTTTCTCCCATGTCTTTTCATGCCTTCATAGCTCACATCTTTTTAGTGTTGAATAATATTCCCTTGTGTGGTTGGGCCTTAGTTATCCATTCATCTACTAAAGGACATCTCGGCCGCTTCTGTGTTTTGGCAATTATGAACAAAGCTGCTATAAACATCCACATGCGATATTTTTGCATGGACATGACTTTTCAGCATCTTTGGTAAATACCAAGGAACATGAGTGCTGGATTGTATGGTCGGTGCATGTTTAGTGCCTTTCAATGTGGCTGTACCACTTTCTATTTCCACCAGCAGTGAATAAGAGCACGCAGCATTTGGTTTTGTCCATGTTCTAGAATTTGGCTGTTCTGATGGTATTGTGTTGTTTTAATGTGCAATTCCATGGTGACATATGATGTGGAGTATCTTTTCAAATGCTCATTTGCTACCTATGCATCTTCTTTGGTGAGCTGTCTACTCAGGTCTTTGGCCCATTTTTAAATTAGGTTGATCACTTTCTTATTGTTGAGTTTTAAGAATTTTTTGTATATCATGGATAACAATCCTTTATGAGATGTCTTTTGTAAATATTTTCTTCTTTGCAAATATTGTCTTCTCATTTTCTTGACAGTGTCTTTCACAGAGCAGGGGTTTCACTTTAATGAGGTCTAATATATTTTTCTTTCATGAATTGTGCCTTTGGTGTTATCTCTGAAAAGTCATTTGCTGCAACTCTTGTTCTGTGTAATAGCAGCAGAGGGGATCCCTGGGTGGCTCAGCGGTTTAGTGCCTGCCTTCGGCCCAGGGCCTGATCCTGGAGACTCGGGATTGAGTCCCACATCGGGCTCCCTGCATGGAGCCTGCTTCTCCCTCTGCCTGTGTCTCTGCCTCTCTCTCTCTCTCTCTCTCTCTCTCTCTCCCTCTCCCTCTCCCTCTCCCCCTCTCTGTCTCTCATGAATAAATAAATAAAATCCTTTTTAAAAAGCAGCAGAGGGGATCCCTGGGTGGCGCAGCGGTTTAGCGCCTGCCTTTGGCCCAGGGCGCGATCCTGGAGACCCGGGATCGAATCCCACGTCGGGCTCCCGGTGCATGGAGCCTGCTTCTCCCTCTGCCTGTGTCTCTGCCTCTCTTTCTCTCTCTCTGTGTGTGACTATCATAAATAAATAAAAATTAAAAAAAAAAAGAAAACCCTTTAAAAAAAAAATAAAAAGCAGCAGAAACAAGTGGGGTTGGGGGGAGCTGGGGTGGGGGAGCTGGTTGTTTAGAGGCCTCCATTTACTGGAGTGAAAATTGAGAATGATAGTGGTCTTTCTTTTAGGTGACTCATCTAGGATGCCAGAGAGGTGGTTTGCCAAATTAAATAAACCTGGAGTGTACAGTTTCCCATAAGATGCTGGTTCAGCTCATTAATAAGTAGAGTTAAAGGCTACCTGGGTGGATTTAGCATCTAAAGGAAGAATTTTCTTTGAAGACAGTGTGGTGTCAGTTGTATAGTCATGAACATTTTCATCAGGCTTTTCTGCGCAAGCTTGAATCCTGTCCAGTCAGCAGGCTTAGGAGGTACTGTAATCCTTTGGTGGAGATTTCTAGCGAGTTCTAGCACTTTGCCAAAACTTTAGGCATCTGTTTCTCTCAGTCCCTTTCAGGGTGCTCCCATTGAGCTGGTTTCATCCAGCGTTTGGTCTGACCCTCAGCAGTAAGTATGTGGACCAATTGATACAAATCTGAGAAATCAGATCAGTAAGTTTGAATAACTGTTAAATCTTCAAACATAATAGGGTCCTCAGTCACTTTGGGAAATTGTTTCAGTACGTCTCCAAATTCAGCCTTAGTCTGGGCAGCGTAAGCCATTTGGCGTTCATTTGGACCTCCAGCAGAGTTTACTTTAGAGGGGTAGGTGTTAATAGGGTCAGGAGAGGAGGGGTGGGGAGAGGTTTGGAGATAAAGGGAAGCTCGGTGAAAGGATTAGAAGGAGGAATGGGTATAGGGGAGGGGAGGGCCAGTGCCAAGGGAAGAGGGAAAAGGCTCCAGAGGCAGGGCCCGAGTATAAGGTGGCCCCACCTGTCTGGAGACAAAAAGGGTGGGAAGGGGAAGAGGCCTCAGAAGCCCCGTTGACTTCTTACAGTTGTTTGCCTCCTTGCAAAATACTATTTCTAAATTAACTGAGGCGAACAAACTTTGAATCCTAAAAATGTTTGGAAGCCTCAAGGTACCAATTAAAATAAGCATCCAATACAGTGTTGACAAGTTTCCAGCCATGGCTGTCCAATTCCATTGTGAGAAAAGTCAATTTGGGGAGATGGGAAGTTCCCCACGATGGCTGTTGAGGTTGTGAATGCCTTTTGGTTGAGTCAGTCCATTTAGTTAAGAATGCACACGAGGAAGGGCCACCATTCTGAAACCTAGAACTGGCTGAGGTCCCAGAAGTGTGGGCGCAAGGCCGTCCTCACAGCATTTTGATCGCTGGGATCCCACTTCCCAGAGGCTTTTCTCTAGAGGGAAGAGAACAATGTCTAAACGGCACAGTTCCAGTAGGAACAGCCTAGCTCTAGAAAGGAGTCAGACCAAAGGCCAAATGAGTACTCTCAGGAAGGACAAAGCCTTAAAACAGGTCCTGAATAAAGGCTGGAGAGCTCAGAACAGAGAGTGAAGCTCACGTCCAGGAGACGACTATTCTCAAACCCCAGGGCCGGCAAGAGAGCAGCAAGCCTGACCAGGTCTGTGGGGACCGGCACCTGTGTGTTTGCTCACCAGCCTCAGAGCCGCTGGAGGTAGCTGCCTGCGTCCCACTTCTGACACCAGGTAACGTTTTCCTTAAAAATAAAATTGCCAGCTATTTTACCAACAAATGGGTTTATTCAGGAGAGTGGAAAATTGTAATTTGGGACAAGCAAGCTATGACAAAACCGTAGGCACCTCCAAACAACAAAGGAGAGGGACATTTGATGGAGAGGAAGGAGTAGGGAGGGGCTTGAGAGACAGGTCTGGGGAATAATGGTGTCTCACCAGCTGATCGCTGGGGTAGCCAATTTGTTGTAGAGGGGGGGTGGACATCTTCCCCTGTTGGGACCTGCCATTGATGGTTCTTCCTGTTGAGGGTTCTTCTGTTGGGTCTGTAGTTCACACTTCTTCATGTGATTGATGTTTGAGCAGTAGGGCTCCTTCCGACCTCCTGAATCCACATTAGCAGGGTTTCCCTTTATTAATTTTCATAATGTCCAGCACCATTTGTTGAAGAGATGAGATTTGGTCCTTTGTCAAAGAAGAGCTGACTGTATTTGTGTGAGGGTACTTCCAGCCTCTCTGTTCTGTTCCCCTGATCTATTCTGCTCCCTACAGTAGAGCCACAATCCTGATTCCTGTGGCTTTTTATAATAAGTCTTGAAGTCAGATAGTGTCAGTCTTGTCCTTTGCCATCAATATTGTGTTGGCTATTCTGGTCTTTTGCTTTCCATATAAACTTTAGAATCAGTTTGTATCTGTTCTCTGCTTATTTTTAAATATTTTCTCTTTGTCTTTGGAGTTTTAGAGTTTTACACTGTTACTGGGGTACCTCTCCATATGGATTTCCTTTTGTGTACTTATTCTGCTTAAAATTTATAGGGCTTTCTGAATCTGTGGTTTTTCATCATTAGTGGAAAAATCCCTGACTGTTGCCTCTCAGATGTCAATTGCATCTCCCACTCCCTCACCTCCCTTGTGGAGCTCTACTTAAACTCCCATGAGACCTCACGCTCCCACCTGTGGCTCTTCTGTGTGTTCCATCTTGCTTCTCTGTGCTGTGTTCTGAATAATGTCTTTTGATCTATTTTCCAGTTTACCAACCTTCTATTCTGTTGTATAAAATAAGGTTCTTCCACTGAGTGCTAATTTTTGTTACTGTTTTGTTTGGAAAAGGTTTAATGAGATGCAAAACCTCAATCAGCTGTGGGCTCATTTCCAGATCTGAATTACTTGTCCCATTTTTTTCTTCCTAATTTCTATTTGAATTTAGTTAGTTTACATATAGCGTAATATCAGTTTCAGGAGTACAATTTAGTGATTTATCACCTATATACAACACCCAGTGCTCATCACAATAATGCCTTCCTAATTTTGTTACTTTTATTACTGGAAGTTCTCTTTGGTTCTTTTTCAAATCCACTACATTATTTTTTATAGTTTTCTATCCCCAACAGATACTTCAAACCCTTTAAAAAAAAATTAAACACAAAATGGCCTTAATGTGTCTCTAATAGTATCTGAAGTCTCTGAGTAGTGTCTCTTTGGTCTGTTGTGTCTGCTGGTTCTGGCTGGGCTCAGCTTGCTAAGACAGGGCCAGGAAGGTTTGTCTTAGAAAGCTGGTGTCCTCGTTCTTAGGCTCCTTCCTTTGACACCCAGCCCAGCACATGAACACAGGCATCTTAGGGCAGAGCAGTGATTTGCGTCTACCTCACCTTGGCCTGCAAGCTAGTGGTCTGTGGAAACGCTGCTTACAGCTCCTGCTTGAATGCCTTCCAGGTCTAGGGTGATGTCATGATCACTTCAATCAGGGACAAACTTTATACCAGCTTTCTCATTGAATCATGTCTAGTGTAGGCCAAATGCCTGCAGAGTACCTCCTGAGGACTGTGTCACATACTGAATATTTCCTTAGCATCTGAATGTCTCTGATAAGCCCCTGAAGGGCACAGCCTGGCGTTACATGTGCTAGATATCGTGGGCTCTTCAGGATGCACCTTCAAATACTCCAATGTGTCCCCAGTTTCAGGGAGCCATTGAAACAAAATTGGCAAAATGTCAATAAATGCCAAATCTGGGTTCATTATTCAGCTGTTGTGAATGTTTGAAAATTTCTTAGTAAAAGCAGTCTTTTTAAAAAGTTTTATTTAAATTAGGTAATGTACAGTGTTACATTAGTTTCAGGTGTATGATCTAGTGACTCACTTCCATACGTCGCCTGGTGCTCCTCACAGCAAGTGCACTCCCCACCCCGCCTCCTCCCGTCTGGCAGCCTGAGTATGTCGTGACATTGTCCTTGGCCTGTTGTCTATGTGTGTTGCACAGGCCGACGTGAGCATGGACAAGATTCCCCGCTGCCCAGTGTGCACTGGTGTTGTGAAGCCTGACATCGTGTTCTTTGGGGAGACACTGCCTCAGAGGTTCCTGCTGCATGTACTTGATTTCCCAATGGCAGATCTGCTGCTCATCCTCGGGACCTCCCTGGAGGTTTGTCAGCAGGTCCAGTGGTGGACTGAGTGTGCAGGGGGCAGGGGAGGCTATGAGGACAGGGCCGAGGAGGTGAGGCTGCTGGGGCTGGGGGTGGCACCAGCTGCTCTTGGGAGCCTTCACATCTGGCGTCCTAGCTTCGGAAGATGAGTAGGTTCAACTGGTCGGGAAGCAGAGGTATTCCTGGCCAAGAGGTTGGCAGTCTGGGCAGAATGGGGAAGAGGGAGGGTGCTCAGCTTTGGAGGCACCATCAGCATGGGTGGGGCACGGTGTGTAAGGGAAGGGAGGAAGGAGGGACCTGGAGAGTAGGGCAGGACAGACTTACCAGGCCACATCACAGAGGCTGGTTTTGTGCTAGAAGCGGTGGACTTGAAGTGGTTGAGCCAGGGGCTTAGCCAGTGCTCAAGGTCCCAGAACCTGCTGGGGAGTGGGGATTGAAGGAGATGCCTGGGAGGTGGGTTCTCATGAAGGTGAGGCTGTGGGCCCGGTCAGATCATGTGACCATGAGAGAGGACAAAGAGAAGAACGGCTGGACTTGGGGGCAGGAGATGGAGTGGTCTGGTTGTGTCTGTGGGCACTCAGGCCTTTTTTTGGTAACAAGGTATTTGGAGGGAGGGTTCCGAGCTCAGTTCTGTACAATTGTGTTTGAGGTACCTAGGACACACCTGTGGACACATTCTAGAAGCTGGTCTACCTCTAGATCTGAAGCTCAGGATGTGACAAGAGCAACAAATGCGACCCTGCGATGAGCTCTGCCTGGTTGGGTGCCGGTGCCGAGGAGCAGAAGCGCCAGAAAGGCCTATGCTCAGGGCCCCGGTTGGCCACAGAGGCCTAGAGTTAGGTGCATTCATCCAGCAAATGCGCCCGCTATGTGCCGGGCCCTGTTGTAGGGCCTTGGACAGACAGTATGATGTTGCAAGCACGTGACACAGTGTTAGGTGCTGACACATGGGTGAAATAACAAGTGGGACAGGAAGGCTGGGAAGGGTTAGGAACTGATTGGGACATTAGCTTGGTTTCCATGACTGTTGGGAAGGGGACCCCGGAGCTGAGGGCAGAAGGGGATGCACATGTCAGCTGAGGGTGTCTGCCAGCAGGCACTGCGCAGTGGCCACAGCCACATGGAGTGAGTGAGCAGAGGGCAACAGTGACAGGGTCTGACCTCCTGACCCCGCGGGTGTTGTGGCGGGGAGAGCTGCTGGAGACCCTGCAGGTGGTGGTCCGGGTGGCGATGGCGGGTGGCCAGGTAACGCCGCAGAGGGCAGTGTTCATACGTCACATAGATCGAGGGCGAAGGAAGGAATCCCTCCACCTCCTCCAGCACCGCGAGTGTTATGCGGTGTCCTCACAGCTTTTCTGCTGCACCTTGTGGTGACCTTTTAACCAGAGGTGGGGCAGCACCGTGCATAGAGACCAACTACCTTGTTAGCGCCCAGTGTCCCTGCTGGGACCCCCTAGTCAGAGTGCTTGTCTCTAGCACCGAGTAATCTGCAGTATTGCTCCAACTTCATCTCATATGCTGTGTGGAAGAAATACTCAGCAATAAACTTGATTATTAATTGCCCCTCCAGATCCCACTGAGTTGTGACATAATAATTGTATATAAACCAAATGATGTTTACTAAAATCTGAAATATTCTGAATTCTGGAACACACCCAGCCCCCAGAGTTTTAAGATAAGGGATGATGGATGAATAACTAAGCAAATTTCTATTGATGGGCAACAAAAATAAAGTAAATAGATTTTATATTAAAAATAATGTAGTGGGATCCCTGGGTGGCGCAGTGGTTTGGCGCCTGCCTTTGGCCCAGGGCGCGATCCTGGAGACCCGGGATCGAATCCCACGTCGGGCTCCCGGTGCATGGAGCCTGCTTCTCCCTCTGCCTGTGTCTCTGCCTCTCTCTCTCTCTGTGTGACTATCATAAATAAATAAATAAATAAATAAATAAATAAATAAATAAATAAATAAATAAATAAAGTGAATAACCAAGTGTACACATGTTCACACATTCATGTGAGAACCTCAGTAAATAGGAGATGTTGCCTTCCAGAAAAATACACTATGTAAACTGTCACCAGTCATATATGAGTGGCCATTTTCCTCATCCTCCCCAACAGCAAACATTACCTGTGTTTAAGTTTATCCATCTGATTTGGCTAGAAATTGTGTGTGTGTGTGTGTGTGTGTGTGTGTGTGTGTGTGAGAGAGAGAGAGAGAGAGAGAGAGATCTCACATTTCTGTAATAGTGAAGTTCATCTTTTCATGTTTTATTAACCACTGTATTCTCTTTGGATTGCATATTTGTATCTCTTGCTCATTTTCATCCTTTTTTTTTCTTAGTCATTAGATTAGCAATATAAATCCATAAATGATATAAAATGTTTAAAATTAGTTTAGCAATTAGCAATATTTGTGACATGTTGTAAAATGCTTGCAGTTTATGGTGATGAGGTTTAAAAATTATTTTCTACGTCGTATTTTTATGTAGATAATAATGTGATAGTATTATGTAGTCAGACCTATCATGACTTTCCTTTGTCTCATCTGACTTATCAGGCCTTAAGGGTCCTTTCCTACCTTTACTTATAAAACCTAAGTCGTCGTCTTCTTTTTTTTTTTTTTTATTTTTAAATTTTTTTTATTTATTTATTTATGATAGTCACAGAGAGAGAGAGAGAGAGGCAGAGACACAGGCAGAGGGAGAAGCAGGCTCCATGCACCGGGAGCCCGACGTGGGATTCGATCCCGGGTCTCCAGGATCGCGCCCTGGGCCAAAGGCAGGCGCTAAACCGCTGCGCCACCCAGGGATCCCTCTTTTTTTTTTTTTTTTAAAGATTTTATTTATTGATTCATGAGAAATACAGAGAAAGAGAGGGGGGCGGGGCAGAGACACAGGAGAGGGAGAAGCAGGCTCCATGCAGGGAGCCTGACCTGGGACTCCATCCAGGGTCTCCAGGATCACACCCTGGGCTGAAGGCAGCACTAAACCGCTGAGCCACCTGCGCTGCCCTGAAGGCAGACACAACCCACTAAGCCACCCAGGCACCCCTATTACTTCTGTTTACTATTTATCTTTGAATTTTTGTTGACCTTTTCCTGTCTACTGTTATCTCCTATCCCATTGGTTTTGTGGCTTTATATATCTCCATTTCTTTTTTTTTAATAAATTTTTATTGGTGTTCAATTTACCAACATACAGAATAACACCCAGTGCTCATCCCGTCAAGTGTCCCCCTCAGTGCCCGTCACCCATTCACCCCCACCCCCCGCCCTCCTCCCCCTCCACCACCCCCAGTTCATTTCCCAGAGTTAGAAGCCTTTATGTTCTGTCTCCCTTTCTGATATTTCCCACACATTTCTTCTCCCTTCCCTTATATTCCCTTTCACTATTATTCATATTCCCCAAATGAATGAGAACATACACTGTTTGTCCTCCGATTGCTAAGTCTTCTTTAAGAATTGTTTTGTTTACATGTAAATCACGTAACATTTCTTTCACTCACCCGAAATTTTTTCAGCGAAGGCAGGAATTGAGCATTTTCCTCCCAGATAATAAGCCAGTCTCAATTATCTCTTTCTTAATATTATTGCTTCTGAATGGAAATTTCACGTGGGAGCTGGATGAAGCAGCCCAAAGGCACCGAGTTGGGACTCCCCAGAAGTCTAAATGGTGGAGAGTGTGCAGAGGTGGGGCATCCACCCCTATGGGCGCCCCAGGAGCCCCCTGTGAGCCCAGGTCCTTGTTCCCAAGGAGCAAGGGCAGACAGACGAGATGCTGCTGGGAGGTGACGTGTGTGGTGGGGCAGGACAGATAAGAGAGGGCGCAGTTGCTGGACCCTAGATGTGCCTGGGCAGGGAGACCCGCAGAGGCCAGGACGTGTGGGAAGCAGAAGGACATGGACAGAGGCATAGAGGGACCCAGGCCTAGAGCCCGGGCAGGCTGTGTGACTAGAAGAAAGGAAATGGTGGTGTATGTGCCCTGTATCCAAGGCTTTACCATCGGTCTGAGCTGCCCTTTCAAAGCCTCAGGCTGTGCATGAAGTGTCCTGCGGGGCTTGGAGGACAGGGTGGGTGCTGGCCTCCTCACGTGTGGGCAATTTTTCAGGTAGAACCTTTCGCCAGCTTGTCTGAGGCTGTGCGGAGCTCAGTGCCCCGACTGCTCATCAACCGGGACGTGGTGGGGCCCTTTGCCTGGTGTCCTCGCAGCAGGGATGTGGTCCAGCTGGGGGATGTGGTTCACAGCGTGGAAAGGCTGGTGGAGCTTCTGGGCTGGAGAGAAGAGCTGCAGGACCTCATCCAGCAGGAAACCGAAAAGGTACAGACTGCAAGCAGGGTCCTCGCTGCTCTGGGGTCCAGGTACCCCTGATGTGGAGCCCTGGCTGGCTAAGACAGTGACAGGAATAGCGCACATCCGTGTTAACCCAGTCCCGGCCACTATCCGAGGCTGTCCGTGTGCTTACAAGAGCGACGCTGGCTGCCTGTTCCCCAGCGGCGGAGCTGCGGTTGGGTGCAGGCAGACCAGCTGGGTCCTCTAAGTAAAGCACCACCAGCAGCTAGCTCCGGGCTGAGTGTGGCTCGGAAATGAGCTTTGAGGAGCTGAACTTGTGTGTGCTGATGTGGGGTGAAGCCCACCCTGGGAAGGCGTTCCTGTGATGATCACGAGAGTTGCTGGCCCGTATCGATCTGCTGCGGGTGCAAAGCCAAAGACGCTCGCTGCTCCTGAGGTTCCAAACCTGTTCCAAGTGAAGTTTCCCAGGAGAATCGGTTAGCGTGCATGGCCCTGGCATGAGTGCTGATTTTCTAAAGGAGGCAGCATTAAGCTTTCGAAGTCCAGTCATTGCAGAGGATCCTCATGTGACACCGCCCAGGGGGCAGGGGTCTCGGGTCCGGGGTCAGGCCTTCCCCTCACCCTTCTGGGCAGAAGCCCCCAGCCTCTGGCTGCAGTCTGCTTTCTTACCAAGTTGAACCAAAGAAAGAATATAAGGCTTATTAAAGCCAGGAGACTTCCACACATTTTAGACATTGTGGCTGCTGTTTTTTCTATCCCTCCATTCCAGAATTTGGCTCTAATGGCTAAAATGTAGGCTGGTATCACCCCTTATCTCATTATAAATGTCAAAGTCATATTGCTGGATCATTTTAGGGAAGTAGAGAATGCAGGTAGCTCCGGAGCCTATACTTTGCACATCAGGAGGACAGGCAGCGGGTGGGCAGCGGGTGCTTTGGTCAGATCCACCTAGCAGCTTCCTGGCTCTGACGTCCTATTTCCGTACAAGACTAAGCCAAGTGGCCCCCAAGGACTTTTGGAAGAAGTCCTACAGACTTTGGTCTGTGCGATTTTATAATCTTATGTGAAGATGTAATTAAAATCTTTATAATTTTATGTAAAGTGGGTTCTGGTTTTGGTTTACGCATACGAAGAGTTGCTATCCAATAGGAAATACCGAGGGATGAGCTGCAGTCCACCTTGGGGTTAATTCCACAAATAATGCCTATTTTTGAGCTTGTGAGCTTCAGCACATCTCACCTGGTTACTTAAATGAAGCCCTGTGTTTTGCCGCCCAGCCCCGCTGGCGTCATGTTACTTGGGCTCAACGGCAGCATTGGCAGAGGCAGAAAAGCTTTTATTTGATTAAATAGTTGGAACCCAGGCCCTGAGATCTGCAGGACTGATTCCCTTTCTCCTCCATGTTCCAGCTCGATGGACGGGACGGATAGGATGATGGCTGGTCCCCCACCCCTCCTGGGAACAGAAACGGTTCCAAGGAGTCACTGCTCACCTCTGAGTAAACAGTTTTGGCTGAACCAGGACCGGTGGCCTGAGGAAGAGTGTGAGGCTGCCCGAGTCGTGTTCTGCTCACACTGTGGGCCACCCCAATCTTGGGTGCCAAGCTGCCGGCATCTTTCTGCTGTTTGACTCTTCAGTCTGAAGCTCTTGATGCCAAACAAAAGCTTTCTTCTGACAGTGACCCTCTTGAACTCAGACCAACAGGAAGCCCAGACTGAATCTGCTCAGTGTCCAGGTCTCCATCTGAAGGGCAGGCTCAGCCTCTGTCCCTTAGACCTGGTCTTGGGCTGAGTGGCCACAGCTGTTCCAAAGGTGTGGTCCTGGGTCTGAAGTAATACAATAGGGTCCTATAGTCTGTTGGCCTCTTTTGTGGGGTTATCTTTAATTAGAGAAATGTTCATTTTTGGCATGAAATAAACACTGTGGTCTCAAAGGGAATGTGGGTGTTGACAATGGATGTAGAAAGGGGACCTTGGGCGTGTGTGGACATTCCTCCCCACTGGAATAACTCAAGGATGGAGAACATGCCCCTGGATTCACCCTGGAGTGGGGCCTAGTGCTGTTTCCCACAGAGCCCCAGCACCCCTCATTGAAGGGCGTCGTACCTTGTTCACTCTACCTGGATGCCTCCCCCTCAGCTTCCCCAACAGGCCTTCCCAGTAACCCCCTCAGGATTAACCTCTATGTGGTGGAAGGCGTTTCTGAGAAAACCTCAGCTGGCCCCTGGCTCACCCCGCACTTCTTGCTCCTTGCTCCTGTCGAGGCCCTTTGTGCTGGGGCTGCTGCAAGGCCCAGCTTGGACAGCACCACTCAGGCACACCTTCCTGATCGCTGGCTCCTACCCTGCGTGTGGTCCCTCCTGCTAGGCATCGTTTCCCTGCCCATGGCACACTTAACAGACTCCTCAAAAACAGATGTGACTAATGTTGTAGAAAAAGGGCTGAATTCTGAAAAGAATGAAATTAATTCCTCATACATAGGCTCCTGCTTGAAACTCTTTATTCCAAGATGGTGTTTCTAAGATGCTTTGTGTAACGTGATAGAAATCCAGACTTAGGGTTTTACAAGGTACATTTTCCTCATGTATTTATGGTCTACGCCAGTGGGAAGGTCAGGACTCCACTGTCACAAGCGGTGAGCGCTTGGGTGCTGTGGATACTAGAGCAGATGGCTGAGCGAGGACCTAGGATGCAGAAGAGGCTACCAGTCCTGAGCTCAGTGGGGACAGAAGTAGCAGCGCATACCTTGGATGTATGTTTCTGTCCTTAGTGTGTACAGTTCTGGCAAGCTCTTTTCCTGTGAACTGCAGCACTTGCTTGCTGTGGAAGCTCTAGGCAGGCATGCCAGACTGGGACATGCTTGGGTGTGCCCACACTCAGCCTCTGCCCCCATCCTCTTGGCACACACCCGAGGCCACTTCATCAGTAGAAATCAAGGCTGAGTTCCCAGAGTCGCAGCAGGACCAGACCCTCACAGTCCTAAAGATAAGAAACCGGACCAGAAACAAATCATTAACAGAACTTTGGAGGTAAAGAGAGAGAGGGATCTCTGAGCTGGAGAGAGGGACATGGTTTCCCCGGGTCACAGTCCCAAGGACATCTCTGGAAGCAGCACCAGTTCTGAAGGGGGAACAGAAGCCTGGCTGTCCTCAGTCGGGGTCTGAGTCAGGTTCCGAGGAGAGCTGCCCCTCCATGGTCTCACAGATAGCATCCTGCAGAGACGTCAGCTGACCCCGGGGACTCATCCCCATGGGCTGGATGACTCTGTGCCTGCGAGGGAAGAACACGGTGAGGCTGGGGAAGGGGCCCGGCAGGTGGGGCAGTCCCGCTCACCCCTGGCTCCATGCATGTGCTCCAAGCTGCTCCCGTTTACTAGGGAAGCCAGGGTAGGAACTTGTGTCAGACACGCCTGAGTCCCAACTACTACCTGGTGGCTTTGGGGCCTTACACAGTCTCTTAATTTCTCTAGGTCTCAATTTTCATCTCATCTATGAGATAAACCTAATACCAACCTCAAATCTAATCCTTTCCTGAGGTGTTTCCTTTGTCTCCAACCTGAGTGAGGCAGCCCTGCGTAAGCCCGTCACTGACCCCACCCCCTGCAGCTCACTAGGCTGGACCCGGGCCTGGGATTCTGTTCTCCCTTCTCCCCGCCAGGGGCCCCTCCTCACCACACCACGCACCTGGAGAGCTTGTCAAACATGTTCACCAGCTTCATGGCCTCGTGCTCCTTCTGCTCCTCCGTCATGCCCTCCATGGGGTTGGGCGGCTTTTCCTCCACCCTCCCGGTCACCGGGTTTATGCTGCTTCCCAGCGGAGGGGACATAGGGAATGCATGAGTGACTCTCTAGAACAAGAGGCAGCTGCCCCGGGTGGGTGGAGTCCTACACATCCTGCTTGGGCCTGGACTGCCAAGAAACCCATTCTCCTAGGAATGGCAAGAAGCAAGGTGGCTGCAGGGGCCTCCCTCCAGGAGCAGCAGTGAACCAGTTCCTGCCACCTGGATCTGCTGGTCCCCTAACTGCCTGGCTCCTGCAGCCCATGTTCTCAATGGAATAACCTGATACCAAGAACCAGGGCCTGACTCCCCAAAGTCTGACCCATCTGTCATCCTGTCCCACTCACCCTGCGGGACCCTGTGGGTGTGGGAACTGGGACCAGGCCGAGTGAGGGCAGCCAAGGGTGGAGGGGCACACACCTGGCCTTGGCTTCCTTGTACTCATCTGTGTCTGTGTCCTCGTCCTCCGAATACTGGCCCTCAGGCCGGCTGCCTGCCATGAGGCCCCTGGCAGCCAGGAGGCCGGCAGCATTCCCGTAGCCCGTGTACTTGATGAATCGGGGCACTGAGGAGCAGGGCAGAGGTCAGTTTATGAAGGTGGGCAAGGGGCAGGTGTGGGGGCAGATCCCAGCACTCACCACTCTCAGAGCACAGGACAAACAGAAACTCCGCGGCCACTCGCTTCACGTCAGTGTCCAGGTGCGTCATGAGGCGAACAAGCTTGTTCCGCAACAGCTCCCCGACCTCAGGCCGAGTCCTCACGTCCCGCAGTGGGGGCAGCACCTGGGAGGCAGCCGTCCCTCAGCCTGGGCCTGGAGCGGCTGGGGTCTGACCAGGGTTCCGTCTTGGCCCCTAGCCCCCATACCTGGGCCTTCAGGAACTTCCTGGCCGGGCGGTGCATGCGAGCACACTCCGTCAGCACGCTCAGCACGGGGGCCACACTCTCTTTCAGCCGGTGCGTCTGCAGAGGAGCCTCTGTCACCGGGGCTATGCCCCCACCTGACCTGAGGTCAGGGGGCTACACGCGCACACCAGATGGTCCTGGCAGGAGGCGCTTGGGAAGACGCCTTGCCACAGTTAGTCAGCTGAGGGGCCAAGAGTGGGCGTTGGGTGTCTGGGAGCCTCAAGGGGCCGCGGATGGAACTGCACTTAGGGCTCTCGTGTGCTCTGGGACTTGGGGCCACTCATCTACTCTAACCTCCTCACCCACACACCAAAGTCGTAGAGAAGATACAAAACATTCGTAGTCGTTAGCACACCAGTGGCACGTGACCCGTCCTCAAAAAATAGTGACCAAAACGCAAAAACAAAATCCCTACCCTGTGGGCTTCATGGACCCAGTGAGCAAAGAGCTCCTGTCCTTCCCCGGCTTCCCCCCTCCCAGTGACCTCCCTGCCCCCGCCCCCCGCCCCCAGGTTGTGGTAGGAGCAGACAGTCACAACCTTGATGTGCAATGCAAGGGACCCAGCTCATAGCGCACGTGAGCAACGTGACAACTAATCTCACTCCATCTTGCTCTGCAGCATCCCAGAGGGGCTGGTTGGAGGTCTGGGTGGCCAACGTCGTGTGTGCAGGCATGGGAACCAGGCAGCCTCTGGCTCGAGGTGGTGGTGGGTTCCCCAAGGCATGCCAAGAGACAAGTGTCGCTCGTCCCGAGGGCTGCCTGCACACAGCAATGCTAGCGCTCTGACGGCACAGGCAAGGACTCTAGAGAGAGCCACAAACAGCTCTAAGACACAAACTCCGCTGTTGACTCTGAAAACCCGTTGAGATAACCAGCACAGGTAAAACCTTCAAGTGTGTGCGTGTGAGAGGGGCCACATGTTTCTGAGGGAGAAAGAATCTGGTTTTCTGCCAAACTGGACCACGAAGCAGCTGGAGAAATGGCCCGAATCACACTCTGCTTACCAGTGTGACCGTAAAAAAAAACAGTGACCAAGGCTGCTTGGGAAAGTCAGAGCCACTGAGGACCCCACAGGTCAGGTCCCTCTGCCCACCTGGTGCAGACGCTTCTCCAGAAAGCTGAGAAGGACGTGAATCACATCCATGTTCGCTCCCAGGAACTCCAGGGAGCCTTTGTGTGGCTCCAGGGTAAGGAGGACGTCCAGACACTTGAGGGGCAAGTTCCCCAGGAGATTCACTGTGTGGCTGAGGACAGATCAGGAGGAGGGCTTGATAGGTCCGACCCCCCAGCATAAGTACAAGCCTTGCTGCCCCCTAAAAAGGCCGCGTGTGACTTGAACTAGCATCTAGGGATTTGATGACCAGAACCAGGGGCCGGTACTGAGGGTGAGACTGACCCTAGAGATGTTCCCACATAGTCGGTGGGGTGAGTTCCTAAGAAAGGGGGCACGCTCCGTCTGGGTTGAAGCCCCGTGGACAATCTCTGGAGCGCCAGAACCTGCCCAGGCACAAGTCACCGAAACAAAGCTCAGCAGTTACTCGCTAACTACCACGTGGTTGGTTACTACTAACTCCACTGCAGACACACATACCGTTCTTGGATTCGTTTCTCTTGCCCTAGCCCCTTACTGTGGACACGCACTGATGGAAATCCCACCCCTGTAGGTGAAGGCTCTCCAGGGGGAAGCCTAGCCGACAGCCAGGGTGGGAACCGCTGTCTAGACCCCTGAGCACACTTCCCTTCCATCGAACGGGCCCCACCCTCACCCGTGGAACTCCTCTGTGCGGTCTCCAGCAGCAGCGACCATCACACAGTGCCGCAGAATGGTCCCCAGGTGCCGATAAAGGGCCGCATCTTCCTGACCAAAAAGAAAGGGGTTCCTGTGAGAGGAGGCCCCACTCTGGGATCACATGCACGGACCACACATCTTCTCTACTGTGTGCCCAACCCCTCGTCCTCCCCTACGTAGCCTTGAAAGCATTTCCTTAACCAAGACCATTACCAGGTCTTCTTGGGATAAAAATCACAACCTACTCTAGCGCCCTGCTCATGACCTCTCCATGCACCAAACAGCCCTCCTACCAGGCTGCATGTGCCAGGTATGCCCTCTGCCTCTCTCGGACACAGTCTCTGAAGGCCCCTGCACATGATGTACAGCTCCCTGCCTCCTCCCGATAGGCTGAGAGCTCCTCCCGTCCTCTCCCCATCTGATACCTGGAACCCGCAAGTTCGCTATAGGCAAACAGAACCAGCAAGCATCCACATCGTTAAGCCCTACCTGTGGGCTCAGGTCAGTCCTCACCTCATCTACCTCCCTCTTGATGGAGTCGAAGGTGATATTGAAGAGCACTTTGAGGATCTCCATGGCCCGCTCGGTCTCCTGGGGAGGAAGAAGCTCTGGGGGGTTGTCGTCAGGGCTCATTCCCAGGGTCAGCTCCAGCGCATCAGTCAACAGGTGCACTCCCCGCAATTCCTGAAACAGCTGCTGCCTAACGTCGGTGCGAAGTGCCGTGAGCAAGAAGAGGAGGCGCAGATCAAAGAACTGGATGTCGTGTGGAAAGCTACTCTTGCGATACAGCCCCACGCGCTCTGCGAGCCTCACCACCAGGCGGGCCTCTGCTGCCAGCACCTGTGCCACCGGGCTGCTCAGCACGAGGTTGCACAGGCACTTCAGGGACTCGAGGACAACGTCCATGTCCAGAGGCTCCGGGCCAGACCCCTCCAAGGCGATGCCGGCATAACAGGCAAGGGCCTGCAGGCTCTGGCGGCTGGTGAAAGGGTCCAGGCAGCTTCGGTCCCTGGACAGGATGCGGATGCTCTGCAGCCAGGTGACGCGGCGGGGGGGTGGCAAGCCCTGCTCCAGGACCGAGACCAGCAGCTCCGCCAGCCTCTGTGGGCGGGAAGAAGAGCGGCTCCAGCAGGCCCCCTACCCCGGGGCCACGCGCCCCCGCCCCCTGCCCTCGGTCCGCACCCACCTTCCGGTCCTCCTGCTGGGCGTCGTCAAACGTGAAGCTCTGGGAGTTCTGCAGAGACGGGGAGGCTCAGCGGGCTGGGCCGCCGCGGGCGCCCGCACCCCCCCCCGCCTCTCTCCGCCCCCCAGCGTGCGCACAGACCCCGGCCCCTCCGCCGCGCGCCGCCCGCAGGCCCCGGTCCGCACACGCGAGCCCCGCCCGGCCCACCTCTTCCGTGCAAGCACGTTCACGGCTCGCGCTCACCTCCCGGTTGTACGTGCGCAGAGCCTCCATGATCACGTCCTCCTCGCCCGCTTCCACAGCATCCGCTACCACCCGGGGATCCATGGCGCCTCCGGGATCCCGCGCCGAGCCGGCGGGAAGGGGAGCTGCTTCCCGGCTCCAGGCGGAGTTCCGCCACTCCGCCCCGACTGGGCGCGCGGGCCAGGCCGGGAGTGGGAGCGCGAGGGGCGGGGCGGGGCCAGGGCTGCGCGCGGGGCAGGCCGGGAGTGGGAGCGCGCGGGGAGGGGCGGGGCCAGGGCTGCGCGCGGGGCAAGCCGGGACTGGGAGCGCGCGGGGCGGGGCGGGGCCAGGGCAGCGCGCGGGGCAGGCCGGGACTGGGAGCGCGCGCCGCGGGGCGGGGCCAGGGCAGCGCGCGGGGCAGGCCGGGACTGGGAGCGCGCGCCGCGGGGCGGGGCCAGGGCAGCGCGCGGGGCAGGCCGGGACTGGGAGCGCGCGGGGTGGGGCGGGGCCAGGGCAGCGCGCGGGGCAGGCCGGCACTGGGAGCGCGCGCCGCGGGGCGGGGCCAGGGCTGTAGGTTCCTTAAGGGGGCGAGACCTGGATCAGCTGGCTGGGACTTGAGTGTTTTGCCGGGGAGTGAGCGCGAGTTTCAAAGGTCCTACTAGGTGATTTTTCGACCTCGGGGCCGAGCGGCCTCCGAAGCTAACGGGGACCTTCCCACGCACGCCCCCCTGGATGCCTAGCACCAGTGCAAGTCCGGGGGAAAAGCGAGGTGGGAAGGACTCTGCGGCCCCGGGACCCGCAGACCGCTGGTTCCCGGCCCTCTGGGAGCGTGAGCTCGCACGTGAGGGCAAGGAGCCACGGGCAGCGGTCTCAGCGCTGTGGCGAATAAAGTGGGCTGCAAAGGGATGTGCGGAAGTGGCATTTCTGCTGAGGCCGGACGATAAGAAGGGATCCGGGGGAAGGTCGTTCGTGGCCGCAAACACGTCCCTGAGCTCCAGGGGAGGGCGGGGAGGGTCAGGATCACCGGCAGCCATGTCCCAGGTGTGTGGCTTGGACTGAGCTCCCTCTCCCGTGTGTGTGGTCGCAGCGGTGCCCGCCGTGCAGCCAGCCTTTGTGGGCCGCTTCCGTTCCCGGGGCGCCGGGACCAAGGCAAGAGGCACCGGCCGCTACGGCCTCTGCTGCCCCCACACTGCCGGCCCCCGTCTGGCTTCGCTTCCCTTCGGAGTGCGTCACCCCTGCGTCTTCCAGGCCCTGGGCTCCACCGCGTCCCCCCGGCAGCGCCTGGGACCGGGACCCGCGGCGGAGAGCCGGGACGCCCGGAGCCGGCCCCGCCCTCGGCGCCATTGGCCGGTGGCGGCGTCTGTCACGTGTCCTCGGCACTTACGGCCCGCCCCCTAGTCCGGAAGTGGGCCGGACCTCGGCCGGAAGTCGGCGGGCCGAGCGGAAGCGGCGGGGTCCCGGTCCTCCCCGGTTGCGCCACGTCCGCTGAGGCGGTGGCGGGGCCGCTGGCGGGGCCGGGGGCGGGCGCCATGGCGGACTGGGCGCGGGGTGAGCGGCGGGGAGGGGTCGAGGGGCCCCTCGCGTGCCCCGGAGCCCCTGGTCTCCCCGGGAGGGGCGGCAGGAGCCGAGGGCGGGCGGCGGGATGCTGACAGCCCCGCCTCGGCCTTCGTGCGCGCCCGGGCCCGCCATCGGGGCGCCCGGCCCGCCGCACGTCCGCGCCCCGAGTCCGGGCGGTGGCCGACGGTCGGGGTCGCCCCGGGGCCGCGCGGGGTGCGGGGGCCTCGGGCCTGCGCTGCTCAGCCTTGGCTGCCGGCCGACCTGCGGGGCCGCCGCGCCCCCGCCAGTGCTGCTCCGAGCGGCCCCGTCGGGTGACTGCCTCCCAGCGCGGGCCCACCCCGGGCGCTGTCCTCCGCGGGCTGTCCCCCCCCCCCCCGGCCCCGGCCCTTGGCTTGTACGCAGGACGGAGGGAGCCCCGGGGCAGCGCGGGGGCCGAGCAGGGGCCGCGGCCCCTCACCGGGGCCTCCGCGCCCGCGGTCCTAGGCTCAGACTGTCCCTTCTCACAGCCCAGAGCCCCGCGGCCGTGGAGGAGATCCTAGACCGGGAGAACAAGCGGATGGCCGACAGCTTGGCCTCCAAGGTCACCAGGCTCAAGTCGGTCAGTGCGGTCCTCCCTGCGAGCGGGGACAGGAGGGCAGAGGCTGGGGAGGGTCCGGGCTTCCTCGGGGCGCTGGTGTCTGAGGCCCCGGGAGGCCCGGCCTGATCCCGCCGGCGGGTGTTGGCGGGTCCGCTGGCCTCGCGGGCGGGGGGCGGCGCCCACCGAGTCTTTCTGGCCTGACCTTGCCCCCCCCCCCCGTGTTCTGAGCAGCTGGCCCTGGACATCGACAGGGATGCAGAAGACCAGAACCGGTACCTGGACAGCATGGTAAGGGGCTCCGTCGGCGCGGGGCGCGGGCCGCTCGGGCAGGCCCTGGTGGCGCTGCGGCACCCGCGTGGCAGTCGTGGAGGCGCCGCCCTGTGTGACCTTGCTGGGATTCCTCCCTCAGGACTCGGATTTCACTAGCATGACAGGCCTGCTCACGGGGAGCGTGAAGCGCTTTTCCACCATGGCGAGGTCCGGGCGAGACAACCGGAAGCTTCTGTGTGGCATGGCCCTGGGCCTGATCGTGGTCTTCTTCATCCTCTCCTATCTTCTGTCAAGGGCAAGGACGTGAGCCACCAGAAGGCGACTTCTGTGGGTGCGGGGGCAACCAGGGTCTTCCCCCGCCTGGTGGCCTAGGCTCCAGAGGACCTACCTGCAAAATACTCCTTTGAAAGGGGGATCCCGGCCTGGGAGTTTTCTTGCTGTGTGCCTGGGAGTTCACGGCTGCCTGTGCCCAAGTGAGCTCCTGTTGGCTGGTCCCATGCGAGTGCGGCTCCTTCCCTTGGGGACACCAAGCCTCAGCCCCTGTGCTACTCGGGGTGTGGAGGCCCTGGCAGAGCTGGGTGTGAATCCTCGACGAGGCCACCTGTGGCCAGCAGCCCTTCCTTGTCCCCTGGGGCTTCGACGTCTTGAGGATCTGGGTAAGGCCAGGTCCGATACGTGAGCAGCCTGGAGCTGACACATGAAGGGGGTTCGGTTATGAACTTTGAGCACCATCTGCTCTGTTCAGAGAGGCAGCTACTCGGCTAGGGCTGCTCAGTATGGGCAGGTCCGCGCCAGGGGTTCCGCCCCGAGGTCACGTCTGCCCCCCAGACCCTCGGAGAAGGGCAGGGGGTTGTGGATGAAGAAGTGGACTTCAACCTTGGCCAGAGGCACTGGGTCCTGATTCTTCTGGATCCACAGTCTTGTATTCAGGAGCAGGAACTCAGGATCTACCTAACACCAAAGACGTATTTCTGCGAGACCAGAGATTGGAGCTCTAGAAGGGTTTCTGTCTGTGTGTTTGGGGTGGGGGTGCAGCACCTCTGTGGTCAAGACGAGAGGGCTCCCTAACAATTTTTATAAGACCCAGGGGTCACTGGGCAGCTTCCCCTCCACCATGTGAGGCCTTTCAACAGTGAGTATCCCCTGACTAAGGGGACTCTTCATCATTGCCTCATCCCTGGCCTCTCCTTGAGCCCTCGCTGCCCGCTTGGCCAGCCCCATGTTCACATAAACCAAAGTGCAGGCCCAGCTGGGCATCCGCACCCTCGTATGTGCATAAAGACACATAAGATGATTTGCTAGCTGTGTCCTCCCCGGTTCCTTCCCCTATATTCCCATCCTCTGCCAGCCCAGTCGCTCCCCCTTCCTCCCAGAGGACACTTGGTTTGCTGTCCGCCCATTCCCCCCCTCATCCCGTGGGTAATCACACGTGCGCCAACCACACATCAGCTCCGTTCTCTGGCCCTGGGCGCCTCCCCTTAGCACTGCCACTGCTCTGTGTTCTTGCCTCCCTCCCCTCCCTTGCCCTTGTCCCTGCAGCAAGCCTGGCACGTGGTCATCATAGCTTCCTTGTCTTCTGCACAGCAGCTGTTGGGCTGCTCGGCCTCGTCTTCTGAGTGCCCCTAGCCTCCAGATGCTAGTTGCTCATCCAGGGAGGTCAGCTGACCTCCCTGCCTGTGGGGCTTTGCTGTGTCCCTGACTCGACGTTCCCTCTTGGGCCCCGTGGTCTTCCCTCCGCAGTCCCCGCGCACACACCATGGATCTGAGTTAGCCCTCTGGTTATCTCCTGCTACGTCTTGTCTTGCCACCAGGACACGTCCGCTGGTCACCAAGGTTAATGGAGCCTGCAGTGTCCATCTGGCCACACGGCAGGTGCACCCGTGGCCTGCGTCCCCCACCCCCCCCCCCTTTCCTTGGGCCTGTGCTGCTGACCTCTCCCTGAGAACATGCCTCAGCTGTGAGAGCCACACCAGACTACGGGGTCGATGTGGGCTGGTTTAGGTTTTGTGTTTCGGGTAGTCTTGACAAGTGCTTTCTGCTGTCCCCTCGAGACAGCTGCACCCTGTCCTGTCTCCCCACCTCCACTCCACAGCTCTGTGTGGCCCTTCCAGCTATTTGGGGTCTGAGTTTCAGTTCATTTCTGATTCACTGTCTTATTTCTCATTCTCGCATTGGGATGGATCCCAGGAAGGGGGCGTGGCAGCTCTGCTGCTGACCTGCCGGAGCTTTTGTCCTGCCTGAGACCACACCATTCAGGTTTACACACGGTTTACTGATGGTCCCTGAGACCCCTAAAACGACAAGGACCAGGGGCTCAGCCCGTGCCAAGTGAGGACACACTGCCAGGCTCTATCATCATTCAAGGACAAGGCACTTAACAATACACATTTGGAATAAACAGCTTCGTGATGAAGTAAACAGTCTTGCTGTTCTCATTTTCTTGGGCACTTGACGGTTTCATCTGGCGCTGATCCCGGACGGCAGGCTGGCTGTGGATACTGGTGGTCTGGGCCCCCGCTTCCCTCTGTCTCTGGTTCTGCTGTGTCCCTTCCTTGTGTGCCCCCCCCCAACACACACAGGTGGGTGGTCACAGGCTTGCCACTGTGTCAGCCAGGTTTCTGTAATCACCCCCCAGGGGTAAATGAGTAAATGTGAGGTGCTCAGAATACAGCCTCACGTGGTCCCAGGTCAGTGGGGTCAGTGGCTGTACTGAGCTCCATATGGCTATGGCTGATGGGCTCATGGGGACAACAGTGGGGCCTCCCCTCCCCCCCTGCAGTCTGCACGCACCCTCTCTCTGGAAATGAGGTGAGATCCACACTCCACTCCTCAAAGGCCTGGCCTCAGACTCCCTGCAGCCTCTAGAAACAGCAGTCCTTGGCCTCACTTGGGAGGCCCTTTCCTGGCCCACATCCTCGAGCTCCCCGTGTTGCCTTTGCTGTGTGACAGATCACTTTAGATGTAGTCACAATTAAAGTAATAATTTACATGTTAGGATTGATGTGGTTGGAATTTGAGTACAGTGTGGTGGGGACTGCTGTCTGTCTAGAACTTTAGGCCTCGGCCGTCAGACCTGAGCCTTCGGCTGCTGTCACCTAAACCCATGCTCGTGAGCCTGCTGGTTGACGCTGGCGTGGCCTTGTTGAGTGTCATGCTCACACCACGGTGGCTGGTGCTGGAGTGAGCAGAGGGGGGGCTGCCTAGCTGCACAGAGGAGCTGGTTCCCCTGTATGCTGTATGGCCTGGGCTCAGAGGCCACGCAGTATCGCTTTCCCGAGGGTGGCCCCGGGTTCTCGTCCAGATTCCAGGGTGAGTCTCACGCAGGGAGACGACCATGTGGAAGGGGACAGATGCTGGCGTGACTGTCCCTGGAGTGTACAACGAAATGGGAAGTGCGGGGCCCAGGGTGGAAATAGGAGGGCGGGCATGGCAGGGCATCCAGGGGTGCCGTGCCCTCCTCTCCACTCGGACCCCAGGCCGTGGAGGCCAGGATAGGACCCAACAACTAGGCAGGGGGCTCCTTTCTGGAAAAGCTTGATTGCGCTGCCAGGACAAACCTGTTACTGTGAAATCTGATTTATTAAATATCTGAGCACAGCAGGAAAGAAGATTAGCACATGCGAAAGCAGAGTAGAAAAAATAACCGGTCCCCATTGTCCAAGTGTGTCCCGCCCTGCAGCTCGGGCGGCCACAGCCCAGCCACGCAGGGGGTGCCGCGGCCTCTGGGGCCCACCCCGGCCTCTGCTGTTGCGGGAGCCGGACGTGCGGAGGCTCTGGGTGCCGGGCTTGGCCGGGGCTACTCCACGTCCACCACCAGGGGCGTCATGTAGTCGGAATGTTTGATGCCGAAGGTGACGACGGGGGCGCTTGGCTTGGTCATTGTCACCTGGGAGCGGGAGGCCGTGAGAAGAGCCGGCTCCCCTCCCGCCCCCGATGCACTGCCCTCCCTGGAGCCAGAGCCGCTGCCAGGAGCTTTGCTGTCGCTCCTGAGGCTGTGCCAGGGGGACCAGAGCGAGACCACACTGCCAGGTTTGCACACAGGCCGGCGTGCACAAGCGCTCAGCCCACGAACACTCACTGGTTTCTGGGGAGGCAGGCCTGCCACCGGGGGTGCTTGGCCCCTGGGACCCTCACAGGCCCTTCCCCACCACACCCACTCTGCATGGTGCCCCTACTCCGCCCTGCACCCCCACCTCCTCGGGGCCGTGTCACCCCCATCCCCACTCCCTCCCTACTGTACCCCCCCACCCCTCTGGGCCCTGCTCTTCCTAGACCTTCTCAGGACTGTGGGCTCCTGGTCCTGGCTTGAGGGTCTTGTCCCCTGGGGGCTCCACCCGGGCTGCCATGGTGTACCGTGGAGCCTTGAGCTTTGTCACCTGCACATCCGTCTGGCGGTAGGCCGCAGGACCTGGGGTCTAGGAGGCGAAAGAGGCTCAGACAGCCTCAGCCTGCCAGGGCGTAGGACCCCAAAGGGTAGGGGGCCAGCATCGGGCCGTGGGTGTCGAGCCTGGGTCACTGTGTGTCTGTGTCAGGGGTCCCCCTTTTGTCTCTAGACAGCAGTCACACTGTGGGGATGACCTCTGTGTGGGACATGGCCCTTCTATAGCAGCACCGCCGTGGCAGTGACACCCCAGTTTGCACCAGTCCCAGGCTTGTCCCTTTGGTGTGTGCTAGAGAGGCCCCTCTCCAGCTGGGACTCTGTCCTGTGGGACTTGATGGCCATGGGCTGGGCTGGCGAGCTCAGCAGTGCTGTGATGGCACCTTGGGACTCTCCCCAGGCTCCTCAAGTTCCCGTGCACATGCCCACCTCAGGGCCTTTGCACCTGCAGCTGGAACCCCCCCTCCCCCAGGCAGCTCACAGCTTTTCTTTCTCTTTCCATATTACTTGGTGCCACCTTATCAAAGGCTGCCCCTTGTCCTCTCCACAGCACACTGCAAACCCCTTCCATGGTCAAGCCTTCTCAGCACTGTGGTCATGGTCATCTGTGCCCTTATCCATTGCCTTCTTCACCCTAGACTGTAACCTTGCTGGGGGCGGGGCATAGATACCCAGAGGACGGACAGTTGATGGGCTTCAGTCTGGTGGGAGCAGGGTCTGGGGGAAGGGCCAGAGGACTACCTCTGGGGGTTGAGCAGTGCTGTGCCCTGGCAGGGGTGTGTGTGTGGGGGGGGGGCTTGCCTTGTGTAGGTCATCACTGAAGCTGCCCAGCTTGCTGCGACCCTTGATGGAGAAGGAGGGCTGGGAGGCCTTGCCGACAGTGTGGGGCCCCATTACCACAGGCAGCATATAGGCGGCGGGGCCTGCGGGGAGCACAGGCCCTGAGTGTCTGGCTGGACAGAGTGCTGCCTCCAGGGCCTCAGATGGCTCCTTCCCCGGGGGCCTCCACTTCCAGGGGTGCAGCCACCAGGCCGCCCAGCCTCCCCACCCTCCCCCACCACCCCGGCTGGGACCCCCAAGCGGTCTGATGTTGGCTGACAGAACGGCTGCACACCTGGGGTGCTGTCCACTCGGAAGGTCTTGGTGCGGGCGGAAATGGAGTGGCTGGGAGCAGAGTCAAACACGTGCTTGGTAGATTTCTCTGGAAAGTAGTCACCTGGCTCGGGAAAGGAGTGCAGGGAGTGCTGGGAGGGAAAGGACCTTGCGACGGGCTCCTGGCCCTGCCCGGGGAGGGGAACACCTCTAACACCGCGGGGCTCCCAGGCCCCAATACCTTGGTCAAGGGGTGTCCAGGGGCTGCGGGGGTTGGGGAGATAGATGCAGCTGTGGAGCAGGAGGTCGCAGGCTCTGATGTGGGCCTCGTGAGGAAAATGAGGGGCTAGGAGGCCCAGCATGCCTGTATCCCTCCCACCTCATCCCAGCAGGACACACTGTGCTCGTCAACAGGGCTGGGCAGGGCTGCAGGCAGATCGGAGTGACTTACCGGGGCCAGGAGTCATGATGGTCTTGGTGCAATAGCGCCCCAGGATGGAGTAGGCGGGGCCGAGGTCCTTGCCCGTCCTCAGTATCTTGGGGTTCACACTGTAGCGAGGCCCTGGGGAGCAGTTCTCTGCCAGGAGCATGGGAGCCCCACGGAAACTATAGGCTGGTGCACGGAGCTTGGTGGGAGTGTGCTTCATAAAGCCTGTGGGACAGGGTCTATGAGCGACCTGGAGCCAGACACCATCCTCCAACCCCCAATGGCCCCACAGGGGTTCAAGGGCTGGGAGTCAGGGGTGAGCCCCCAGGCCCACCCCACACACCCATCTCTCAGGTCCCCACACATTGTCTAAACTCTCCCCAGGCCTGTCCCAGATCCCCCCGGACCTTCCCCAGACCCATCCCAGACTCCCAGGGCCACCCCACGCCCCCCTCGACCCTCCTCAGTGTCCCAGCCTCCCACCCCCAGACCTTCCCCAGACCCTTCCCAGGCCTACCCGAGCCCCGGCTTCTGCCCCTAAGATCCCAGGCGCTTACCCGTGGTGGGTGGAATCAGGTATTTGGGTCCTGGGCTGCTGTAGAGGGCCATAATGGGCCCCCGGGGGCGATGGGGCCTCCACGTGCCCACCCATACTTCCTCCACCATGGCTGGCTCTGTCCATGGACGGGAGGGTGACCAGGTGGCGGGAAGATCAAACTCACACCCCCCCCACTTTGTCTGCAGTGATGGGCAGGACCTCAGGCCACAGCCTCCTCAGTGAGGTCTTGACCTGGGGTCCAGACTTCCAGAACATCTGCCCGGAGTAGTGGGCTTGCTCTGCCCTCACCAACCCCCAGGAGGAGGAGCGCCAGCCCTTTGCTGTGCACAAGCCCAGAAGGGCCGCCTCTCCCAGCCCTCACCGAACACCCCTCCCTGGCTCTCAGGGGGCTCTGGGCAGGTACCTCCCACTCAGAGGACCCCAGCCACTGCTGGGCAAGGGGCAGCGGGCACAAATGGGAAATGTCTGGCTGAGACTGCGCCATGGTCGGGGGGGCAGGCTGCCCCAGGGGGACACTCACTTCTCTGGTGCAGGAGCTGTGCTCAGAGCAACCTACAGACCAAGCCTCCTCAGAGGTGGTCCCGTCGTGCTGGCCCCAGTGCCAGGGGGTTCTCGAAAAAGGGGCATGGAGAGGAAGGCTTCTTCCTCTCTCTCCTCTCCCCAAGGGGCTTGGAGAATTGGGGAGGGGTCCTAGCCTCCAAGCTCTAGAATGTGGCTCTGTGGGCAGCAGGTTCTAGATCACTATCTGTGTGCTGGAGACAATGGCCTCTGCCTGGAACCCCTCCTCACCAGGCTTTGGGACTTTGCTCTGCTCCCCATTGCGATGGGCGGGGCAGAGGCTCTGAGGGCTGGAGAAGGGACAGCAAGGTTCTGAGCTGGACGAGGAAGCCATGGGGCCCAGACCTGGAGTGGTGGGGAGTGAAGCTGCGAGGGACAGAGATGGACCTAGGCAGCCCCGCCTCCAGGGAAGGCCACTGACCTGGGGGAGCTGAGGCTCCGGTAGTTGGGACCCTGGGATCCAAGGTGAGGGTAGGATTGGCGCTGGCTGGGGAGTTGCGGTGGGCGGCTGCTGCCTCCTGTGGAACCTTTCTCAGACCCTGATCTTCCTCCCTTGACACTGCTGGCCATGCCCACCCCTGGGGGCATGAGTGTTCTCAAGAGCAAGTGTGCTTTCTTCTTGACTCTGTCAAGGTTCCTCTTGGGGCTACGGAGCAGGTCAGCATTACTTCCAGGTAGACTCTTGGGTACCTTTGGGGAGATGGCTTCCAACCCCTGGCCCTGTGCCACGTGCATATCATGTATGTTTATCACCTTGGAAGGACAGCCTTCAGACAGAGCGCCCACCCTGACCTCCCAGTCCTGGCTGGGTCCTCCCCCAGGGGTTTTTCCCCTCCCTGCACTGAGGCACTGCTCTGCTTCCCCCAGTGTCTCCGCAGACCTTCCTGGGTCTACCCACCCGCCTGTCTGTCTGTCTTGCTCTATCTTCACGGGGGTCTGGCGGGTCTGCCCTCTGCGTGGGGCTACTTCTACGTGCAGGCTCTGTGGATGGGACCCTGTGCATGCAGGTGAGCCCCGAGTGTGCGGAGAGACAGCAGCCAGAGCCTGATCTGCAGGAGGCTTTATTGACTGAATAGTTTTTCGGATAAGTTCACGCACAGGAAAGTGGTGATGGGGTGACGTGGCCGTGGCTGATTGTGTAGCTGGTCCTGTGGCCGCCTGGAGCCATGACTGGGGTTTGTTAGGCTTCATCTTCACTGCCCAGCACTTGCACCTGGAAGGCAGACAGGTGTAGGCCAAGGGGGCTGGGGGTCCCATCGCTGGTGATCAATAACTAGAAAGCCCCATCTCCATTGGACAGATAGGCCCAGGCCAGCCCCTGGGGAATAGTAGGCTCTGGCAGTTTTTGGCCAGTCCCCCCCAGCAGCTGGGGAAAGGGTGTGTGCGCCCGTGTGGATGTGTGCGTGTTCTTGTACACAGATGTTTCTGTGCATGTATGTGCGTGTAGGGGAGGCTGGGGGTGATTGTGGGGAGCGAGGTCTGGGATGTCCACTTCTGACGGTGCCGGGTCAGGGTATCTGTAGGGGTGGTGGGCTACATTGGGGGCATAATCGGGAGCCATGGCATTTGGTGGAAGGCCAGTAGGGCAGGGTGGTGGGTTCTGCTGCGGCTGCAGGCTTTTAGGGAATTGGGTTACCCTCCCCCCACCCCGGCCGCAGCCCCGGTACCAGTAGCTTGACCAGCTCCGCCTTGTGCATGGGCTGTAGGCCGTCTATGCAGGACTTGAGCTCAGTCAGCGCCGCTTTGGCATCTGCATTGACGTCGTACTTGCCCAGGGGCCCCTCGTACAGCTCCTCTGGGGACCCCACCAGCAGCGTTTGCAGGAAGTCCATGAAAAACTCACTGCTGTCCTCGTCAGAGGCCAGCCCTTTGTGGCAGGGGTGGGATGACACCAGGACAGTAGGATTGCCTCCTAGCCCGTCACTCCAAACCTCCCAGCACTCCAGCCCCCGCAATGACCACCCGCCTCCTCCCCCAACTCTACACGCCCACAGACCCCTCCTGTCACTCCTGATCTCATCTGCCTCACTCCACCCTTGGTTCCCCCAGCGTCACCAGGGAAGCCTCGGCTGGAGTTTTCCCACATAAGGTCGGCTGACCCACAGCTTGGAGGGTTGGGGTCCGACTGGGCTGGCTTGGTGACATCGGTGATGCTAGGGCTGGGGCAGAGGCTGGCGCTGGGCTGGGTGGGGGTGGGGCTTTGTGGGGAGTGCGGTTGGCGGGGGGGTCAGGGTCGGTGCCCACATCTGCGTTCTCTGACGGAGGCCAGTTGGGGACCTGGCATGGCAAGGCTGCTGCCCATCGCTGTGAAGGGCCTAGTGCCTAGGTTTGCAGCTGCCCAGGTCCCCATCCACCCCCCATACAGGGCCCCTGGGTGCTGGGAGCACTCAGACTCACCGCAGGAGCAGAGCAAGGAGAGGGCCACCACCAGGAGGGTGCTGCTTCCCTTCATGGTAGACGGCAGAGGTCTCTCAGGAGCTGCCTCTGCCGGCTTTATGCCTCACAGGTGGCATCTGGCCTGGGGGTGGCCCCAACCTGCCCGTCAAGACTTTGGCAGTGAGAGTGAAGGTTGGGCAGCTGGGGGTGTGTCCTCACCCTGGGCTCACATGGGTGTCGAGCAGCAGCAGGCTTGGGTGCCGTGTGAGGGGTGGTGTGCATGTGGTTTGGGGTTCAGGTGACGTGGGAGAGGGTGAGATGTGGGGTCGGTGGGGCCAGAACACCACGGGGCTCTGGCCAGGCCTGGTTTGTGATTGAGAGTGGTAGTCTCTGGGGTTGGGCTCAGGCCTTTCTCTTGAGTGTGTGGGGGATCCCCCCCCTCTGCTCAACAGGCCTGAGGCTCTCCACCAGGCCAGGGGTAGGGGCTCCCCGGTCCTGTGGATCTGGGTAGTGGGAGGTGGGCCCAGGGCTGCAGGAGGCCCCAGTGGACATTAGGGTCCAGGGGGTGGAGGTGGGCCTCAGAGAGACTGAGGTGCCCCACCCCCCCGGGCCTGGTGGGATTATCCCACCACCACAGGAAGCGAGGAGGGGCCACAGTCTGAGACACAGCTTCCCACCCCGGCGAGGTCAGCCCTGGGAAGTCTAGGATGTGGCGCAGATGTTAGCACGGAGCCGGGGAGGGGGGTTGAGACACCTGCGTGTGTCCCCCGGTGACCTGCCCAGGAGCAGCCAGTCCTGTCCCCTGCTGCCACCTGGTGGCCAGAGGTGTCCTCAGGGTACTCCTGGGGATGCAGAGCTTCAGCCCTTGACTAGCTTTGGGGCAGGTCCCTGTCTTCCCCAAACCACTCTGGCTTGATTACTATGGTGCCTTTGTCACCCTCTGTCACCCTGTTCCTCACCTGCCTCTGCTGGGGAGTCTTTGCCAAGCCAACCCGTGTCCTGAGCGCTCCCGACACAGCTTCTCCCAGCTCAGGTGCCTGCTGACAAGTATCCTGCGGGAAGAGCCAGGCTCCTCTATCCCGCCATACACGGAACTCGCGGGGGAAGGACAGATGCCGTGTGCGGGGATCACCTGTAACGGGACAGTGCGGCTGAGTCTGTGGGACTAGCTAAGGCCCCTGGAGCTGCTGTCCCCGAAGAGCCCAGGGATCGTGGGTTCCGGGACGGCTGTGGGCGCCACCTGCCCTCCGAGGCCCATCACCCTCTGCATTTAATTAGATTATTGAAGTGTGTTTGGCACAAAGTGTCACGTTAGCTTCCGGAGTGGAACTCAGGGCGGCGCGCTCTTGTCCCCGGGCTGTTGCCTGGGCTGTGCCTGCCACCGCCCTTTATTCACTGGTCTCTGCTGCCTGCTGCGTCCCCAGGGGCAGATGCAGAGCAGCCAGGGCTCCAGCGTGGCCCAGAGGCAGCGTCCCTGGGGCCAGAGCCTGGCTAGCTGTCCTGACTCCCCCAGGGGATTCCGACAGTCGGGCCGGCCCAGGGGAGACAGCCTGCCCAGCTGTCCCTTGTCTTCGCTATCTTCCGCCCACATCTCCAGAGTGTGGTCGCTGCTGGAGGTGGACTGGGCGCCCCTTGGCTGCGCTGGGGCTGGGGCTTCTCTTCTTCTCCAGACTCCGGCCCTGGAAGCGCAAGCTGGCAGCCGAGGCCCTGCAGCCTTCCCGGGGGGCACTGGCCGGCTACAGCCACTCTAACCCCCATCCCGGCCGGCGACTCAGTCCTCCTCCTCCCGGGACCCTGCTGACCGGTCATGGTGACTTTGCTGGCACGGACCGAATCCACCGAGCTCTCACCCCTGCCCTGGCCACCTCGCTGTCCCCTCCTCTGGGCCGCACTGAGGGCTGCTTCCCGGTCCCCGCAGCACCCATAGCTCTGCTGCTCGGCGGGTGTTCGGGGAGCACCCGGCTGACCTTCACAGTCCCCACGCACTTCCAGGCCCTGCTTTAGGGCACCGTCATGACGACGCGCCCCTCCCCTGCTGTCGCTTCCTGCCCCAGGTGGGTGACCCACCAGTCTCCTTGCACCTGCCCCCTCAGCCCACCTCACATGCAGAACTCACCTTGGGTGGGTCCTCACTGCTGCCCGTGGCTTCCAGGCCTCCAGGGTGGGCGTCCTCACATCCTTTGAGGTGGTCACTAATCACACCGCCACTCTCACCTTACCTTCTGGGCCTTAGCTCTCGTTTCACCGAGAAACTGAAGAAATCAGAAGAAAAACTATACACGGTCACAACACTAATCCACAAGCGTGCCCGCCTTCACAGGCATGTATTCGTGTGTCCTCGTGTTCTGTGAGAGGACCTGTTTTCCAACACACCAAGGGCAATGCTGCTCCTGCCGCTTCTCCCCGAGGGAAGCCTCTTTCTGCAACATTAGAATGTATTTCTAGTGCATCATCCCTATCAGTGTGCATTTGTGCTGTAACATCACCCGACTTCAAGCAAAATGCAGCAAAACACAAACGCCCCCTGGACACTGGTGATGCCCACCCCCCCTTGGCTGTTCAGACTCTCACCACACTGCTGCAGATCCTGCTCAGTGCTCTGGGAGGATCCTGGCCTTCTGTTTGTTTGTTTTAAGGATTTTATTTATTCCTGAGAGACACAGAGAGAGGCAGAGACACAGGCAGAGGGAGAAGCAGGCTCCTCACCAGGAGCGGGATGTGGGACTCGATCCCAGATCCCAGGAGCCCAGGGTCACACCCTGAGCTGAAGACAGATGCTCAACTGCTGAGCCCCCCAGGCATCCCTGGCTTTCTGTTTTCTGATTGCGTTGGCTAACGATGAGAGGCAGCTATGTTCAGCATTTGTTGACTTTATAGGGATGGATCTTTATTTGATCCATCCCTATAAATTATATTCAAAACATTCTACCAAACAACCGACATTCTATTCATTCCTAAGGTGTTTGGTTACAATTTTCACAGATGTGCAGATACTAAGATAATCTTTGTTAATTATGGAATTCATTATCACAATCTCGTGATGTTACTGAGCTGGGGCCACCATGGCTCACAGAAACCCTAGGTGCTCATCTGCAGTAAAACATTCTCAGCTGGACTCCTCCCCTTGAGAATTGTCCTGGTTAAAAATCCACCAGCATTTGCTTATGACATGACGAGCTTCTGTAGGATACACAATAAAGAGGATAATCTGAAATCTATTACATCAGTTGTTATGCGAGCCACAATTTTACCGCCTCCCTGAGCACACTGCTTGGGTCAGCTGACATTTTTCAGGAGAGGCATGGTCATTAGGGAAAGCAAGCCGTTGCTTGAGGTCCTGGTGCTCACTCTGGGAGGCTGCTCCACAGCCGCCTTCTCATTGCAGCTAGGCCATCAGGACACAACACACAGTCGGTCTCCAAACTACATCAGTTGGCAACGTAGCTGTGTGTGGTTTCATATATGGTTTAGACTCACAATTCTGTCAGCAATGAAGCAAAAAACAAATTTCTCATTTTGCATCATCAGTGTATTCAGATCACGCATATCCATGTCATTTGTAAATGGATTCATCAGGTTATGATGAAAAATATTCTGGTACTTTGATTTGTTCTGAATTGGACTTTTGTTTCATTAACCAGCTCCTTGCTATGCTGGGCACCTTCCCAGGGTGTCTGTTGACCAGCCGATCCTAAAGCACATCTGGGCCCTGGTCCTGAGGCAGCTGCCTGCACACAAGTTCTCCTTCCCGGTGGGCTACATTGAGACTCCGCTGTCCCACTGTTACAGGTGTCCTGTCCACCTGCACCTCCAAACTGTGTCCTCTGCAGTTGTGTATAAGTACATTTAAGACAATCACCTTGAGGATCCCTGGGTGGCTCAGTGGTTTAGCGCTGCCTTCAGCCCATGGCATGATCCTGGAGAGTCGGGATCAAGTCCCACGTCAGGCTCCCTGCATGGAGCCTGCTTCTCCCTCTGCCTGTGTCTCTGCCTCTCTCTGTGTCTCTCATGAATAAATAAATAAAATCTTAAAAAAAAAAAAAAGACAATCACCTTTTTCTACCAGGCTCTCGCCTACAAAGGACAGAAATGTCTGTGAGAGGAGTGAAGTAGAAATGGGGAAATGTATCCCCTCAGGGGATTGAGGATTCCTTTTCAAAGCTGCTGTTGAATAACTAGACCTTCCGCGTTGTCTTGCCTCTTGGTTTGTCTTTCTTCTTTAGGGGAGAGAACTACAATTGGGTTTCTTTGAGGATGCTCCAAGGCTCCCCAAGAGGCTGCCAGTTATTTGAGGTTTGGATAATAGCTGCAGTGCAATGAGTATCTTGTCCCAGTCACTTTATCAGGAACTGTACTTGGAGTGCTTTGTTTTTCTCTCAAAGTGGAAAAATCCAGTTTTGGTGATTATAAAATAATCAGTGTTAATTTTTGAAAATTTGAAACCGTATGGATATATATCAATTAGAATCATGAAAGTTTCTTGTAATTCTTCTACAGAGAGAACTACTGTGAACAGTTTATTTCCAGATGTTCTTTTTTCCTCCAGAAATATCTTAATGGATACTTGTTGCTTAAAACAATGAGTATTGTTTGTGCCACAGATTATTCTGAATGCTTAGAATCCATCAATGAACAAAACATTCTGTCCCGAGATCCCTGCCTTTGTGCCACTAGTCTCCCCTTGCAGGTGGGCAGGGAGGGTAGGGCATGAGGACTCCTGGCAGATGAGGCAGGTAGACCTATGGCTCAGTAGGGGAGAGCCTCTCAGGAGGTGGCATCTGCAAAAGCTGCAGGTGGTGCTGGGCAGTGGGGCAGGGATTGCTGACCAAGCTCACTCTGACACTGACCTTGACCCTCACCTTGACCATGACCCTGTTACACTTAACCCTAACCCTCACATACCCTGATCCCTGACCTTGACTCTGATTCTACCCTAAGCTTTACCCTCTAACAGTAATGCTCTCTCGAACTCTACCCACAGCTTGGCCTTCCCTCAACCTCACTCTTACCTGAGGGTGTTACCCGGACCCTCCCCTGATCCTGTCTGACTCTGACACTGACTTTGGCTACATCCCTCATAGAACCCTTTCAGTCAGAACTTCACTCTGAAAATATCATCCTGATTATCTGACCCTTTCAGGACGCTGACTATGACCTTATCCTAACTTTAATACTGATGCTTGCTTGGACTCTGACCATCCCACCCAGACTGTTATCATGACCTTGACCATAAAATTAGCAGTCATTTAAATTTGACCCTAATCCTGATTTTCTCTCATTGATAAACTGGACTCTGACTTGACCCTGAAACACAACCATCACCCAGACTCTGTATCTCACCCAGATCTGACCCTACTCTTAACTCTGCCCTTGACCCTGATTCTAACACTCAACAACTCTGGATTGATTTGGACTGATTGTCATCCAGGCCCTGAGACACCCTAATGCCCTGCTGATAAAACTCAACCTAACCTGACTCTGACTCTCACTCTGACCCTTCTGACCTTCACTTACCACTGACCCCGACCCTCTTGCTGATTCTCACCATAACACTGACCTTGACCCTTCCCCTAACAGTGATCTGACTGAACCTCAGCTGGACTTGATCATGTTCCTGACCCTCATGACCCTGATTCGCCCACTACTGGTCATGAAACTGCACTTCACCCTGACCCAACCCTGAACCTTTCTCAAATCCTTTACTGACTCAGGCCCTTATCCTGCCCCAGACCGTGACTCTGATGTGCAGCCTTGCTTTGATGTTCACCCTATAGACTCGCCCAGATCTTGACCCTGATCCATTTTTTAATTGAAATATATTTGACATATAACATTGTGTAAATTTAAGGTGTGCATGTTGATACATTTATATATCTTAATACATTATATATCATATGATTGCAACACTGAACACTTCTATCATATTGCAAAATTATTTTCTTTTTAGAGGTTAGAATAATTAAGTTCTAGTTCCTAGCAGGTTTGTTGATTATAATACAATATTGTTGACTGTACTTACTGTTATGAATTTGTACCCTTAGGCAACATCTTCCTTCTCCCTTTCACTCCCTGTGGCCTGGTAACCACCATTTTACTCTGTTTTCGCAAGTTTGGTTTTTTTTTTTTTTTTTTTTTTTTTTGCTTTTTTAGATTACACATATAAGTGATGTCAGATAGTATTTGTCTTTCTCTGAATTACTTCACTAAGCATAACTTCCACAAGGTCCATCATGTTGTTGCAAATGGCAAGATACCTTCTTTTCTCATGGCTGAATAATATTCCGTTTTATTTATTTACCATACCTTCTTTATCCAGTCATCTGTCCATAGACACTTATTGGCTATTGTAAACAGTGCTGCAATAAACACAGGAGTGCGTATCTCTCCTCAAAATCCTGTTTTTTATTTACTTTATTTTTTTTAAATTCCTTTGTGTGCATACCCAGAAGTGGAATCCCTGGATCATTGGTGGGTCTACTTTTTAAATTAAATTTAATTTTTTTTTATTGGAGTTCAATTTGCCAACATATAGCATAACACCCAGTGCTCATCCCATCAAGTGCCTCCCTCAGTGCCCGTCACCCAGTCACCCCCACCCCCACCCACCTCCCTTTCCTGGTGGGTCTACTTTTGATTTTTTGAGAAGCCTTCATGTTGTTTTCAATTATGAGCACCAACAGTGTGCTCCATTGTGACACTCCAGTGTTTTCCATTGTAAGCACCAAGAGTTCCCTTTTCTCCATATTCTTGTCAGCAATTTTTATCTCGTCTTCTTGATAATAGCTATGCTGACAGGTGTGAGGAGAAACCTCATTGTAGTTTTGATTTACATTTCTCTGATGGTCAGTGATGTGGAGGATCTTTTCATGTGTGTATTGGCCATTGGGATGTGTTCTTTGGAGAAAGGTCTAGTTCTATCCAATTTTCAATCAGTTTGTTTTTGATTTTGAGTTGTATGAGTTCTTTATATATTTTCAATGTTAACTCCTTGTCCAATGTACAGCTTGCAATGATTTTCTTCCATTCTGTAAAGTGCTTTCTCATTTTGTTAGTGGTTCCTTTTGCAGAAGATTTAAAGTTTCATGGAGCCTTGTTTGTTTACTTTCACTTTTGTCTTTGGTGCTTTTGGTGTTATATTCAAGGAATCATTGCCAAAACCAATGTTGGGGGCTCCATCCCTACCTTTACTTCTAAGAGTTTTATAGTACCAGGTCCTTCTGTTTCAGTCTTTAATCTCTTTTTTAAAATGTTTTTTAAAAGATTTTATTTATTTATTCATGAGAGGCACAGAGAGAGAGAGAGAGAGAGAGAGAGAGAGAGAGAGAGAGAGGCAGAGACACAGGCAGAGGGAGAAGCAGGCCCCGATGTGGTACTCGATCCCGGGACTCTAGGATCACGCCCTGGGCCAAAGGTGGTGCTAAACTGCTGAACCACCCGGGCGTCCCAGTCTTTAATCTCTTTGAGTGAATTTTTGTGACTGGTGTTATGATGCGGATCTAATTTCATTGTGCTCATCCAATTTTCTCCACCTCACTTGTGGAAAGGACTGTGCTTTCCCTGTTGTGTGTTCTTGGCTTCCTTGTTGAGTATTTCTCGAGTTTATAAGCATAGTTCCAATCTATGCCTTCCATTCTGTTCCATTGGTCTATGTGTCTATTTTTTCTGTCTATGCAGTAACATACTGTTTTTATTACTGAAGGTGTGTAGTATAGTCTGAAGTCAGGAAGTGTGATATCTCTGACTTTGTTCTTTTAAGGACATTTTAACAATATAAATTCTTTTGATCCATGAACACAGGATGTCTTTCCATTTGTTTGTCTTTCTATTTCTTTGATTTCTTTCGGCAAAGTCTTGAAGTTTTCATTATACAGGACTTTCACATCCTTGGTTAAATTTATTCCTAAGTATTTTATCCTTTTTGATGCTTTTGTTACGGGATAACTTTATTTCTTTTTTCAGATGTTTCATTCTTAGTGTGTAGGAATATAACTGATATCTGTAAATTGATTTTGTATCCCACAACTTGACTGAAATCTAACAGCCTCCAGATTTTCTATATACAGAATCTTATTAACTGCAAATAGTGAGAAGCTCACTTCTTTCCTGATTTGGATGCCTGTGATTGCTTTGTCTCGCCTAGTTGCTTTAGCTAGGACTTCTAATACTGTACTGAGTAAGAGTGGTGTCTGTGGGCATCCACATCTTGTTCCTGATCCTTGAAGCAAAGCTTTCAATTTTTCACCAGTGAGTATATTGTTAGCCATTGGCTTATAATGTCTAGTTTTTAATATATTGAGGTATGTTCCTTCTGTACCTGATTGGCTGAGGGTTTTTGTGAAATGATGTATTTGTCAAATACATTTTATGCATCTATTAAGATGATCATGTGATTTTTCTTTCATTTGTTAATGTGATGCATTACATTTATTGATTTTTGTGTGTTTAATGATCCTTGCATTCCAGGGATAAATCCTACTTGCTCATGGTGTATGCTCCTTTTATGTGTTCTTGAATTCATTTTGCTAATATGTTGTTGAGAAATTTTACATCTGGATTCATCAAATTATTTATTGGTCTGTAGCCTTCTTTCCTTGTGATGTCTTCTGGCTTTGGTATGAGGACAATGCCAGCCTCACAAGGTGACTTTGGAAATACTCTTTCTATTCCTCAATTTTTTAGGAGAGTTTGAGAAGAACTGGTGTTAATTCTTCTTTGGTAGAATCTCCAGTGAAGCTGTCTGGTCCTGGGGAAGGTTTTTTTGGGAAGTTTTTGATTCCAGATTCAACCTCTTTTTTTCACTATTGGTTTATTCAGATTTTTTATTTCTTCCTGATTCAGTTTGGTAAGTTGTTTATTTCTAGAAATGGATCAATTTCTTTTAAGTTATCTAAGGTTTTGACTTGTAATGGTTTAATCTCACAATCCCGTTTTTCTGCAGTCTCAGTTGTAATGTCTACTTTTTCTTTTCTTTTTTTAAAAAATGATTTTATTTATTTATTTGTGAGAGAGATAGAGCACAAGCAGGGGGAAGAGCAGAAGTGGAGGGAGAGGGAGAAACAGACTCCCCAACTGAGCAGAGAGCTGATGTGGGACTTGATCTCAGGACCCCGAGATCATGACCTGAGCCAAAATCAAGAGACAGACCCTAACTAGTCACCCAGGTGCACCCTAATGTCTCTTTTTTTCACTTTTAATTTTGAGTCTTTTTGGTTTTTTTCTTAGTCTAGCTAAAGTTTTGTTGATTTTGTTTATCTTATTCATGGAACTAGTTCTCAGTTTCATCAGTGCTTTCTATTTTATTATCCCTATTTCATTTATTTCTGCTCTGAGCTTTATTGTTTCCTTCCTTCTGCTAACTTTGGGCTTAATTTTTCTTTTTTTCTTTTTTTTTAAGATCCTTAAGGTGTAAAGATAGGTTGCTTATTTGAGGTCTTCCCAATTTCTTAATCTATGCACTTATTTTAAACTTGAAACTTTCAGAGCTGTCTTTGCTGCCTTCCATAAGTTTCAAATGTTGTCTTTTCATTTTCATTTCCTTTAAGGTAATTTTTAATTTTCCTTTTGATTTCTTCATTGATCCACTGATTGTTCAGAAGTGTGTTGTTTGGTTTCCACATAGTTGTGGATTCTCCAGCTTTCCTCTTACTGATTTCTAGTTCCATGCCATTGTGGTCAGAAAAGATGATTAAATGAGCTAAGATTTGTTGTGTGTCCTATCGTGTGGTCCTTTCTGGAGAAAGTCCTACATGCCCTACAGGAGAATGCATGTTCTGCTGCTGTTGGCTCTCATGTTTTAATCCATGCAGCCTCTCTGCCCCTTGATTGGTGAATTCAATTTGTATTTAGAGTAACTGTTGACAAGTAAGAACTCAATACTGCCACCTTATGTTTTGGCATCTGTTTGTTTTGAATCTCCTTTGTTATTTTTCCCCCCCTGTTTCTGTCTCCCTTTGTGAAGTGCTGGTTTTCCACAGTGTGTTTGGTCTCGCCTTTGTCTGGTTTTGTGACTCTAGAGTTTTACTTTGTTTTTACCATCGTGGATTACAAACATGTTAGATAAGATAGTCCTTTTTATGTTGATAGCACCTTATTTTCATTCCCTGTGAAGTTTACACCATTTTACTCTTTCCCTTTATTTTTGATGCTACAGTATACCTCTTTTTATGCTGCAAATTCACTGAGAAGTGATAGTGGCTTCAGTTATTTGTCATGCTCTTTTCCTTTAGCCTACAAACTATAAGTAAGTGGTTAATACACCCTTCTAACACACTTGCCATTTTGTAATTGTGTTTACTTTCATTTGCATTTATGTCATTAATTAAAGCCTTTTCAGTTCAGCTGAAGAAGCCCTTTGAGCATTTCCTTCAAGGCCAGTCTAGTGGTGGTGAGCTCCCTCAGCTTTGGTGTGTCTAGCAAAGCCTTGATTTCTCCTTTATATCTGAAGGGTACCTTTGCTTGCTGAAGTATTCTTGGCTGGCAGTTTTTTATCATTTAACACTGAATAGGTCATTGGACTCTCTCCTGGCCTTTGGAATTTCTCCTGAGAAATCTGCTGTAGCCAAAGGGGGCTCTTTTGTAGGTTACTTTCTTTTGTTCCTTGGCTGACTTTAGGATGCTTTCTTTATGTGACAGCTTCATTGTAATGTCAAATGTGATGAATGACCTTCCTTGGAGAAGGTCTTTCTGCATTGAGATAATAGGGTGTTTTATTAATTTCTTGGATGCATATGTCCAATTCCTTTCAGGTTTGGGAAGTTCTTAGTCATTCTCTAAATAGACTCTCTGCTGCCTTGTCCCTCTCTTCTCTGGCATCTGTTGTTCTTACATTTACTTTTCTCATTGAAAACCATAGCTCTCATAGGGTTTCTTCACTTTTTAAAAATCTTGGTTCTCTCTCCTGAGTCATTTCTAAATTCCCATCCCCAAATCCTGGGAATTTAGGAATTTGTTTCTTCCATCTGATCTGTCCTGTTACCTAACCTCTCTAATGAGTCTTGATCTCATTCATTGAATTCTTCAGCTCCAGAATTTCTGTTTGGTTGTTTTTAAATCTTTCGATCTCTTTGGCAAAGAACTCCTTCTGCCCTTCAATTTTATACCTGAGTTCCTTGAATTGCCCTTCTGAATTTTCTTTTTTTTTCTTAAGATTTTATTTATTTATTCGTGAGAGACACACAGAGGGAGAGGCAGAGGGAGAAGCAGGCTCCATGCAGGGAGCCCAATATGGGACTTGATCCCGGGACCCTGGGATCATGCCCTGAGCTGAAGGCAGATGCTCAACCGCTGAGCCACCAGGTGTCCTGCCCTCTGAACTTTCTTTAACACACTGAATCTCTCCATAACAGCTATTTTGAATTCTTTATCAGTTAGACTACAATATTGCATGCCTGAGAGATGGGTTACTGGAGAATTATCTTTTTTTTTTTTGTGTGTGTGTGTGTGTGTGTGTGGCACTGCATTACTGTGATTTCTCATATCATGCGATGAAGTGTGCCTCTGTCTGGTATTTGGAGTTAGTGAACACCTTCCTTTTTTTTAAAAAATATTTTATTTATTTATTCATAGAGACAGAGAGAGAGAGAGGCAGAGACACAGGCAGAGGAAGAAGCAGGCATCATACAGAGAACCTGACGTGGGACTTGATCCAGGGTCTCCAGGATCACACCCTGGGCTGCAGGTGGCGCTAAACCGCTGCGCCACTGGGGCTGCCCAGTGAACACCTTCCTTAATTAAGAAGCTTTGTTTCAACTAGCTGGCAATTAGAAACCTTTCTTTGGTTCTATAGAAGGTGGCACTATTGCTCATATTTTTGGTTTCTCTACTTGAGCTGGTTTCTCTCAGGGCTGCAGCAGAGTAGGGACAGCTAGGTGGCTGTACCTGGAGCTTTGGGGGTGCCCATGCCCCCAGTAAAGGGGTCTTACAGTGGCAAGACTCCCAGACATCCACAGGCACATCTCCTGCTGAAGTCTTGAAGCAGACAGCAGGGAACATGTTCCTGCAATGACTTTCGTCTGCCTCTTTCCATTTCCTCCACTTCTCTCGGCTCATGGACTCACTCACCACTTTTCTTTCCACCTGCACTGAGGGGCAAGTTGTTGCCAGTGTTGCCCTGGGGAGGGGCCAACTTGAATTCTTTCTTCTCTGCATCAAACCCATCTCTACCCTGCTTCAGTGGTGTGCCTGGTTTTCCCATCAGGCTGGCTGGGCTTCCACAACAAATCCTCTATCTCCAGTGAGTATTTCCCTGTTTTGTATTTTTGAGTTGTGCTTCCCCCAATCCTAGCAAGTTAGGGTGGGGCAGGCTCATCAACTTCCTTGGATCTGAAACCCCCTTCATGGTCCTGTCTACCTACTTCCTTTTGCATAAGTGGGTAGAAATCTGGGTGTCCTGATGTGATGAACAGAGGCACTTTTGTTTGATCATGAATATCAAAGTAGTTGTAAATAAAAGAGGAGAGAAAAAAAGGAAGACTCTTGCAGCCACTATGCTGAGGTCACACTTGGCTCTGATTCTGATCCTACACTCACCCTATCCTTGATCCTGAACATGAGCTTCACTTTGAAAATAACCAACTTTGACCCTCACTCCATTATTCACATTGCATCATATACTTAACCTGATTCTGAATCTGGCATTCACCATGATACTGACCCAGAATTGACCCTTGCCTTCTCTCTGACTCTGATTATGACTTTAACCTTGAATCTACTCTCACCCTGAACCTGACATTGGACCCAACCCTCATGGTTATCCAGACCCTTATTTTCAAACTGAGTCATAATTTGACGTTCACTCTGACCATTTACCTAAAACCCACTCTGACATTCATCCTGAAGTACTGTTTACGACCCTGACCCTGCTCACCATGGTGCTCACTTTCACACTAACCTTGACCTTCAGGATGACCTTGATGCTCACCCACACCCTGACTTAACCTCAACATGATTGTGACCCTAACCCCCACCTCCACGCTGAATTTGTTCCTGTATATGACCCCCACCTTCACTCATGGGTTGGTTTTCTATGACTGGCATGATGAATTTCCATCAATGTAGTGGCTTACAGTAACACAGGTATACTTGTCACTGTTTTGCAGGCCAGAGGTCCAACCTAGGTCTTGCAGAGTTTTAAATCAAGGTTTCAGCAGAGCCACATTCCTTTTTAGAAGCTTTGAAGATGCAGGAAGGGACTGTTAGCCATGGAATGCAGTAGTCCTCCACAAGGTGGAAAAAGCCAGGGAAGGGATTTTCCCCAGGAGACTCCAGAAGGAACACAGTCCTCCCCACCCAGACTAGACTTCTGAGCTTCACAGCTGGAGGAGAATACATTTCTGTTGTTCTACGCCACTAAGTTTGTGGAAATTTGTTCATGTATCAGGAGAATACTAATATAGTACTCAACCTCCAGGTTAGGGTTCAGGGGTTAAGGGTTAGGGCTGGGGTTAGGGTTAGGGGTTAGCTGGGGTTAATTTATTTGCTTTTAATAAAAGGAGGTGTGGGAAACTATGATCCCTGGGCCAAATGTGACCTCCCCTTTTCTGTAAATAAAATGTGGTTGGAACACAGCCACATGCATTAGTTATGTATCCCCTGTGGCTGCTTTCAAGCCACAATGCCAGAGTGGAGTCATTGTCAGAGAGACCATGTGGATTGCAACACGTAACAGAAAACCTTTACGGATGACTTTATAGAAATATGTGCAGATCCCTGTTCTAAAAGATAATATTATCATGCCACCCTTTTGAGTAGAATGTAGCGCCTTCTGGGTAAAACCTTTCTTTACCCCCAGAGGCAAGGACTTCCATCATTTTAGCCAGAACTCCATATCCATCCTCCTCTATACTTTTAATGACCTGTCTGCATGTCTGCAACCCAACAGAAATTCACTGTAGTTTGTATGGTAGTGATGCTCAGAAATGAAGGTCTAAGTGTGAATGTGTGAGTGCAAGCATGTGTTTACTCTTTGTTAACCACAGTGTGCAGGAATACAACACAGTAGCATGCTTCCTGTCCCACAGCAATGGCCATATTGTGTGGTTACATAATGACGTCAGAAGAAATCCACCTTCATAGAACAAACTTCATCTGGGAGGACTCCCAAATCCCTGGTCCTGGGCACTATACTCCACCAAGGCTGGCAGTGCACAGAGGGATGGAGAGTCACCCTGCCCCTCGGGGTTTGGATGGATACCTGCTGTTCCAGGACAAAAGATCCAGATTCCATTCATCCACCTGTCATCCAGCCAGGAGGCTGTGGGAGAAATCTACTCCTAGCAGAAAGGAGAGACAATAAATGACAGTGTGGTTTGACAAGTGCTACTACAGGAGATGCTCAGGAGGCCTGGGGGGTGCAGGGTTGGCCAGACCAGGGGGTAAGGGGACTGGGAATGCCCCAGAAGGATGATCACAGTTGTGTCCTTGTGTGACCACACATGTCAGTGTGACCAGGCACTGGCCAGACCAGAAACTGACAGGGCTGGGGTCAGGGGTGGAGGGAGGTGACGCCAAATGGTTAACAACCACCAGGAAAAAGCAACTGCTGTCCTGTCCAAGACATTCAGTCAGCACCTCGGGATCACCCAGGTCTCCTCTGGCTTTCTGTTCCCCATGTACCACCATTTGCCATGACAACTCTGGGCAAAACTGTCACCAACCCCTCCACGCTCCCACCCTCTGCCTCACCCACCTCAGGCTGTGCCTGGCCCAGACCACCAGGGAGGCCCACCAGCCTTGCAGTGATAGACTGTAAGCCTCTCCCAGCTGGCCAGCCCTCTGGGGACCTCAGGGACACCCCCTGATGGTAGTGATGGAAATGCAGCAGGAATCTGAGCCATACTATCTGCTCATCTCACCTCCACTGAGAAGTAAAAGATTCCACCCACGAAACATGCTTTACATTTACACTCTTTAAAAAACATTTTCAGGGATCCCTGGGTGGCTCAGTGGTTTAGTGCCTGCCTTTGGCCCAGGGCACGATCCTGGAGTCCCGGGATCGAGTCCCACGTTGGGCTCCCGGCATGGAGCCTGCTTCTCCCTCCTCCTGTGTCTCTGCCTCTCTCTCTCTCTATGTCTATCATAAATAAATAAATAAATAAATAAATAAATAAATAAATCATTAAAAAAATAAAAATAAAAAAAAAAAACATTTTCTTAGGGGCTTTTTAATTTTTTTAAATTTTTATTTATTTATGATAGTCACACACACACACACAGAGAGAGAGAGAGAGAGCGAGAGAGAGAGAGGCAGAGACATGGGCAGAGGGAGAAGCAGGCTCCATGCACCGGGAGCCCGACGTGGGACTCGATCCCGCGTCTCCAGGATCGCGCCCTGGGCCAAAGGCAGGCGCTAAACCGCTGTGCCACCCAGGGATCCCTTCTTAGGGGCTTTTATACCAAACTGTCTTCTACAAGGTAGAAGCTCAATAATGAAATTTCTTTCAGTAAAATTTCACTTTACGTACTTTGATGAGTCCCTGAAGCTGTTGTGTATAACATGAGGTGTGTAGTTTGTCATTTCTTTCAGGTCTGAGGTACCAAGGGCAGAGCACACTTGATATTTATTTTTGTTGCTTTCACAGTATAACTTTTCCCACCTTTATCTCCAGACCCAAGGACACAGAACAAAGATCCACACACTTTGAAATGTCAACAGGAATCTGCAAGCCCAGGTTCTCACAGGAGCTAAAGGTTAAGAACCAGGGTGACAAAAAGGGGAGGCAGACAGCAAGTAACCAAAAGAAAATGTCATGTGTCTGTGAAGCTGGCTGCCTTCTCTACCTGTCGGAACCAAGCTGCGGCTGACAGGTGGGAGCCACACCTGGACCCGGCCCCTCTGCCTGGGCTGCGCCGGAGCACAGCAGAGGAGGTGCTGAGCTGGATGGGGTGTCGGGGGGTAGGTGGGCAGCTGTCCACAGTGGCTACCTGCCAAGTACCTGTAGGACCAGCTCCCGGTCCCCAGCTGGGGTTAAACAACAATCATGTTTATTTACATATTTAGTGTGGCAAGTAATGTGATCAGTGCTCTCAGTGACTATATTCCCTCCCATTTTATATTCTTTAAACACTTTATGGAGGTATGATTGACATACAAAAAGCTGTCTATAATTAATGTACGCAGCTTTACCCTGATCCTAACCTGAATATCTAGTTAAGATGCCCTCTGATTTAGAATATGGCTCATAAACTATATGGTGATTTTTAGGAGCTAGGGGATCCACGACCAACCTCATTTTATCTTCTCCCTTGAATGTGATGGGTTGGAACACATTCAGCCACATGCTATGTGCAGAGTGACCACGCGAGGGTAACAGTGAGTACACGTTAGCGCAAACCCCGCCCCCCACGAAGCCAATGCTTCCCTCGTCCTGGGAAACTGGCTCATTCAATGTTTGCAGATCATTTTATAGATTATTAAAAGTATGATTTTGTTGAATTTTTTAAAAAACCAAACTAATTTTTTGAAACCGTTAAAAGTATAATAGGTTTCTAAATTCTCGGAGTTGGTCTCAGGGTGAGCTGATGAAGACCCAGGGGCCTGGGAAAAGGCTATTATAGAATATATTCAGATCTCCGTAGGAAACAAGTATGATCTGTATTCCACTTATTTTCAGAAAGAATTCGTGTCAACTAACAGTATTGAACCCACACATAATAGTGCAGTTCAGAGGAAAACAAAACAATAATCAACAGCCTCAAGAAGCTGAGAAAGAGCCACACCCAGGAACGAAGAACATGTCCCAGAGGCTGTGCTCAGGCCAATGTGCCACCTGCAGATCCTCCGTAGCTGGAATGCCCCCGGTGCCCCGGGGGTCATGGGTTGGCCAGAGCTCATACCCGGGCGCTGTACCATCGTGACCAGTAGCAAGTCCCCTGGTCACTTCCCCCATGAGAGCGACACCCCCACATCCTGGCTCCACCAGTCTGATTCTCGGAACTCCTATTCCTCAGTTTGGCCCCATTGTTTACTTTTCGCTTCCCTTACATAGTATGTGTGTATGTTTAATACATACTGTTCTGTCACTTAAATGTTTTTGTCATGTTCTCAGTGAAACTAGGCTTGCATCCTCCATCCTGATTTACAATCACTTGTGGCATCGCACGACCTAACTGAGGACGAGGAATGCCGTCACGATGTCCTGGCAAGGTCCTCACAAGCCAGCTCATCCTGCACCTGGTGCACTGAAGGCCTGACCCAGGCACTGCTATGTCTGAACAAATTAGGCGTCATTAGGCAACTTAGTCAAAATGGTAACAATGGGTTAGGTTTAGGATTAGAGAGTTAAGGTTAGAGGTTAAAAGCTTAGAGTTAAAGGCTTAGGGTTCAGTTTCGGGTTAGGGTTCGGGTCCAGGTTACGGTTCTGGATCGGGTTCGGGTCCGGGTCAGGGTCCGAGTCAGGGTCCAGGTCCGGGTCAGGGTCCGGGTTTGGGTCTGGGTTCTGGTCCGGGTTCGGGTATGGGCCCGGATTCGGGTCCGGGTTAGGGTCAGGGTCCGGGTCCAGGTCCGGGTCAGGGTTAGGGACAGGGTTTGGGTTAGGGTTCGGGTCCGGGTAAGGGTTCGGGTCCCAGTCAGGGTTCGGGTTAGGGTTCGGGTAAGGGTTTGGGTACAGGTCCGGGTCAGGGTTCGGGTTCGATTCTGGGTGAGGGTTCGGGTCCGAGTTAGGGTTCGGGTTAGGGTTCGGGTTAGGGCTCGGGTTCGGGTTCGGATCGGGGTCCCGGTTCGGGTTAGGGTTCGGGTCTGGGTTTGGGTTCGGGTTTGGGTAAGGGTTAGGGTTCGGGTGAGGGTTCGGGTCCGGGTGAGGGTTCGGGTCCGGGTGAGGGTTCGGGTCCGGCTTAGGGTTAGGGTTGGGGTTTGGGTTGGGTTTAGGGTCCGGGTTAGGGTTTGGGTTAGGGTTCGGATTAGGGTCCGGGTTAGGATCTGGGTTCGGGTCCGGGTTAGGGTTCGGGTAAGGGTCCCGGTTCGGGTTAGGGTTTGGGTTAGGGCTCGGGTCAGGGTTCAGGCTCGGGTTCGGGTCCGAGTTCGGGTCAGGGTTCGGGTTAGGGTTCGGGTTAAGGTTCAGGTCCGGGTTCGGGTCATGGTTAGGGTTCGGGTTAGGGTTCGGGTGGGGTTCAGGTTCGGGTTAGGGTTAGAGTTCAGGTTAAGGTTAGGGTTCGGGTTCGGTTTGGGTTAGGCCTCTCCTCTAAACCTGAGGCCTAACACTGAGGCCTAACCCTAACCCTAACCCTAACCCTAACCTGTAACCCAAACCCCTAACTACTTACCCTAACCCTAACCCTAACCCCTAACCCTTAACCCTAACCCCCTGCCCTAACCGCCTAACCCTAACCCTAACACTAACCCCTAACCCTAACCGCCTAACCATAACCCTAACCCCCTAATCCTACCGCTAACCCTAACACTAACCCCCTAACCCTAACCCTAACCCCTAACCCTAAATCTAACTCCTAACGCTAACCCTAACCACTAACCCTAACCCAAACCGCTAAACTTAACCCTAACCCCTAACCCTAACCCTGTAACCCTAACCCTAACCTCTAACCCTAACACCCTGACCTCTAACCCCTAACCCCTTAACCATAACCCTAACCCCCAAATCCTAACCGTAACCCTAACCCCAAATGCTAACCCTAATTCCTAACCCTAACTCCTAACCCTAACCCTCTAACCCTAACCCTAAGCCAACACTAACCCTAACCCTAATGCTAACCCTAACCGTAACCCTAACCCCTAACCCTAAACGCTAACCCTAACTCCTAACCCTAACCCTAAGCGTACCCTAACCCCCTAACCCTAACCTTAACCCCCTAACCCTAACCCCCTAACCCTAACCCTAATCCCTGACCCTAACCCTAACCCCCTAACCCCTAACTCTTAACCCTAACCCTAAACCCTCTAACCCTAACCCCCTAACCCTAACCCGACCCTAACCTATTCCCTAAAACCCTAACCCTAACCGTAACCCCTAACCGTAACCCATAACCGTAACCCTAACACCCTATCCCTAACCCCTAACCCTAACCCCCTAACCCTAACCCTAACACACTAACCCTAACCCCCTAACCCAAACCCAAACACCCTAACCCTAACCAAACTCTAACCCCTCTTAACCCTAACCCTAAACCCCTAACCCTAACCCGACCCTAACCTATTCCCTAAAACCCTAACCCTAACCGTAACCCCTAACCCTAACCCCTAACCCTAACCTTAACTCTAACCCTAACTCCTAACCCCTAATCCTAACCCTAACTCCTAACCCTAACCCTAACCCATAACCCTAACTGTAACCCTAACCCTAACCCAACCCTAACCCCTAATGCTAACCCTAATTCCTAACCCTAACCCCTAACCCTAACCTCTAACCCTAACCCTCTAACCCTAATCCTAACCCAACCCTAACCCTAATGCTAACCCTAACCATAACCCTAACCCCCTAACCCTAACCCCCTAACCCTAACCCTAACCCTGACCCTAACTCTAACCCCTAACCCTAACCCCCTAACCTAACCCTAACCCTAACCCTAACCCTAAACGCTAACCCTAACTCCTAACCCTAACCCTAAGCGTACCCTAACCCCTAACCCTAACCCCCTAATCCTAACCACTAAGCCTAACCCTAATCCCGGACCCTAACCCTAACCCCTAACCCTAACTCTATCCCTGACCCTAACCCTAACCCCTAACCCTAACCCCTAACCCTAACCCCTAACCCTAACCCCCTAACCCTAACCAAACCCTAACCCTAACTCTTAACCCTAACCCTAAACCCTCTAACCCTAACCCTAAACCCCTAACCCTAACCCTGACCCTAACCTATTCCCTAAAATCCCTAACCCTAACCATAACCCCTAACCGTAACCCTAACACCCTAACCCTAACCCTAACCCTATCCCTAACCCCTAACCATAACCCCCTAACCCTAACCCACTAACCCTAACCCCTAATCTAACTGTAAACCCTAACCCTAACCATAACCCTAACCCTAACCTTAACTCTAACCCTAACTCCTAACCCTAACCCTTAATCCTAACCCTAACTCCTAACCCCTAACCCTAACACTAACCCATAACCCTAACCGTAACCCTAACCCTAACCCCAACCCTAACCCTAAGCTACCCTAATTCCTAACCCTAACCCCTAACCCTAACCTCTAACCCTAACCCTCTAACCCTAACCCTAACCCCTAACCCTAACCCTGACCCTAACCCTAACTCTAACCCCTAACCCTAACCCCCTAACCCAACCCTAACCCTAACCCCTAACCCTAAACCTAACTCCTAACCCTAACCCTAAGCGTACCCTAACCCCTAACCCAAACCCCTAATCCTAACCCTAACCCTAACCCTAATCCCTGACCCTAACCCTAACCCCTAACCCTAACCCACTAACCCTAACCTCCTAACCCTAACCCAAACACCCTAACCCTAACCCCCTATCCCTAACCCCTAACGCTAACCCTAACTCCTAACCCTAACCCTAACCCTAAGCTCCCTAACCATAACCGTAAACCTAACCCTAACCCCTAACCGATCCTCCTAATCCTAACCCCTAACCCTAACCCTAATCCCTGACCCTAACCCTAACCCCCTAACCCAAACACCCTAACCCTAACTCCCTAACCTTAACCCCTAACCCTAACCAAATCCTAACCCTAACTCTTAACCCTAACCCTATACCCTCTAACCCTAACCCTAAACCCCTAACCCTAACCCCTGACCCTAACCTATTCCTAAAATTCCCTAACCCTAACCCCTAACCGTAACCCTAACACCCTAACCCTAACCCCTAACCCTATCCCTAACCCCTAACCATAACCCCTAACCCTAACCCGAACACACTAACCCTAACCCTAACCCTAACCCCTAACCCTAACCCCTAACTCTAACTGTAACCCTAACCCTAACCCTAACCTTAACTCTAACCCTAACTCCTAACCCTAACCCCTAATCCTAACCCTAACTCCTAACACTAACCCATAACCCTAACCATAACCCTAACCCCTAACCCTAATCTCTGACCCTAACCCTAACCCCTAACCCCTAACCCTAACCTCCTAACCCTAACACCCTAACCCTCACCCCTAACCCTCTAACCCTAACCCAACCCTAAACCTAACCCTAAAGGTAACCCTAACCCTACCTCCTAACCCTAACCCAAAACCCCAACCCCTAACCCTAACCCTTCCATAACCGTAACCCTAAACCTTAACCCTAAACCCTCTAACCCTAACCCTAACCCCTAACCCTAACCCCTAACTCCTAACCCTAACCCCCAAACCCTAACTGTAACCCTAACCCTAACCCCCTAACCCTAACCCCTAACACTAACCCTAACTCCTATCCGTAACCCCTAACCCTAACCTCTATCCTAACCCTAACGCTAACCCTAACCGTAACTCTAACCCTAGCCCCTAACCCTAACCCAACCCTAACCCTAATGCTAACCTAACTCCTAACCCTAACCCCAACCCTAACCCTAACCCTCCAACCCTAACCCTAACCCTCCAACCCTAACCCTAACCCTAACCCTCTAACCCTAACCCCTAAACCTAACCCTAACCCCTAACCCTCACCCTAACCCCTAACCCTAACCCATACCCGAACCCTAACCTTAACCCCTAACCCTCACCCTAACCCTAATCATATCCCTCTAACACTAACCCTTACCCTCACACTAAAACCATAACCCTAAACCCCAAACTCTAACCCTAAACCCTAACACGAATGCTATCTCAAACACGTAACCCTGACCCTAACCCCTAACACTAATCCTAACACCTAAACCTAACCTCTAACACCAACCCTAACAACTTATCCTAACACCTAACCCTAACCCCTAAACCCTAACCATTACGTTAACCATAAACCTAACCCTAACACTAACCCCCTAACCCTAACCCTATCCCCTAACCCTAACCCACTAACCCTAACAACCCTAACGCTAACCCTAACAACCCTAACCCTAAACCTAAGAACCCTAGGCCTAACCTTAACAACCCTAACCCTAACGCTAACAACCCTAACCCTAACCCTAACAACCCTAACCCTAAAACTAACCCTAACGCTAACCCTAACCCTTACCCTAAACCTACCCCTCGCACTACCCTAACCCTAACGCTCACCCCTAACCCTTACGCTAACACTAAACCCTAAACCTAACCCTAACCCCTAAACCTAACCACCTAACACTAATCCTACACCTAACTCCTAACCCTAACCCCTAACCTTAACCCTAAACCCTAACCCTAACCCTAACCCCTAACCCAAACCCTAGCCCTAACCCTAACCCATAACCCTAACCCTGCCTTAACCCCTAACCCTAAACTCTAACCCCATCCCCAACTCTAACCCTATTCTCTACCCCTATCCCCTAACCCTCAACCCTATAACCTATCTGTAACCTAACCCTAATCCAGGCCCTAACTCAGTTCCCTAATCCCTAATCCCGTACCTTAACTCCTAACTCTGACCCTTACCCCATCCCTTACCCTAACCACTAACTCGTACGCCTAACCATGATCACTAACCCATAACATCTAACCTAACTCTCACCACCTGTTGCCTACCCTAAACCCTAAGCCTACGGTCAATGGTCAATTGTCCCCATTCACTTACCTCGTCCTTCTGAGTAGCCCCTGCTGATGCGGATGTGACTCGGAACAGCGCCTCCAGGGTCCTCCACCGGGTCCTGAGGAAGCCGGGCTCGTGTCATGGTGGACGTGGCCCCATGTCTTCCTGAGTCATAGACAGCGGGTCCTGAGGACGACGGGGGTCCTGTCACTGTGGACTATGCCTCACATCCGCCGGAAGCCTCCCCGCGGGTCCTGAGGAGGCCCAGGGGCTCCTGTCAGCGTGGACGCGGGCCCACGTCCTCCTCAGGCCTCCAGACCGCAGACCGGTTCCTGTTAGTGCAGGCGGAGGAGCCTACTGCGCACGCGCGTCCCCTGGTCCGGGCCTGGGCTCGGGCGCCCCCTGCGGGACGCTCAGGCGCTGCAGGAGGCTGTGCAGGAGGCGGCGTCCCCGCGCCCGGGGCCGCACCTGCCTCCTTCCAGGCTCCAGGCCTGTGAGCTTCGGAAACGTCTCACTGAAACGGAGCCCAACACCCGGCTTCCCCAGAAATACTTAAGGACAATGAATGGAGCCCACAGGACGCGAAATGAAATGTGGACCAAACTTTTACCACGTCCGCCAAGACTCACTCAACCCTCTTCCACTGTGGGCGGGACCGCGGGCTGGTGCAGCCGCCCTGGAAACAGTGCGGAGGCTCCTCAGGAAGTTACCGATAGAGCTGCCCTGCGACCGGCAGGTGCACGGCCTGGAGCTCACTCCGAAGATACAGATGCGGTGAGACTCGGGGACACCTGCACCCCAATGTCCACAGCAGCCGGGTCCACGGTAGCCACACTGTGGGAGGAGCCTTGGTGCCCTCGGGAAGATGATGGATAAAGAGGATGGAAGATGGATGATGGTCATAGATTGGACCCCACCAGCCCACAGTGATGAGACGCCACCGGGTTCCACCACTGCCTGGCGCCCACTCTGCGTCTGCAGACCTTTGGCGGCACTCGTGCTCCGGATCTGGCTCACAGCGACCCCACTCTCCCACTCGCCCCAGTACCCCAGAACTCCCACTCTCCCCAGTTCCCCAACTCTCCCACTCTCCCCAGTACCCCGGTGCATAAAGAGGAGGCGCTCACACGGCGACAGGTCACAGGTGAGTGGCCGCTGATGCCTGCTCCCCGCGGGCCACTCTGGGGCCTGTGGGTCCGGGTGGGGGCGCTGGCCTCCCGGGCTGGGGTCCAAAACACTCCGACCCCAATGCGATGACCGTGAGCAGCTCCTGCAGCCCTTCCACAGCCCCACAGGGTGAGGGCGGCCCCTTAAGGCCCCATCCAGGGAAGAAGGCTGCAGTTGGAGTTCGGCAGCTCCCCCAGGACCCTCGCTCCCCTGTAAGGCCTGTGCTATGCAGGGAAACCCAATACTTGACCTTTCCAGCCCGTCCTAGATGCATAGACCCCGAGAAGGGTGACACACCCCTCCCCGCCCTGTGGTCAGGGGAGGACGGTCAGGGCCTGCTGGGGCCCCCTGGCCGGTGAGCAGGCTTGCTCTTCACGCTGGAACGTGGAGTCCCTCGTGCTCCCCCAGGCACCCCCGTTAGGCTATTCATGAATCGTTGCCCTCAGGGTGGGGAGTTTGGTCGCACTCTTGCTGGCATCAGGTTTTTTTTTTTTAATTTTTTTTTTTTATTTATTTATGATAGAGAGAGAGAGAGGCAGAGACACAGGCAGAGGGAGAAGCAGGCTCCATGCACTGGGAGCCCGACGTGGGATTCGATCCCGGGTCTCCAGGATCCTGCCCTGGGCCAAAGGCAGGCGCCAAACCGCTGCGCCACCCAGGGATCCCTGGCATCAGGTTTTAATTTTTATGAAGTCCAGTCTGTTGCTTTCTCCCCTTGGTCGTTGTGCTTGTGGAATCTAAGAGAAACCTTCGATCCCCCCGGGTTGGGAGACATCACCCGGAGCATCAGATCGGCAGTTCCCCGGAGCCTCCTGGGTCCCCCGCCCGTGTGCTCCTGATACCAGGGTGGGAGCGCTCTGTGATCCCAGCATGACGGCTTGTCCTGGGACAGTGGCTGGGAAGGTGGACTGTAGGTGGGCGAGCGACAGACAGGCAGCGAGGGCCCATGTGTGATGTTCCAGCCCAGCCTGTGCCCCTCAGGGCTATGGGGTTGTCTCTGGGTCTAGTCAGTCAGAGGGGGACCTGCCCATGGGGAGCACCCTGACTCATGTGTCCTCGGAAGGTTCTCTTGTGCCGTCATTCTTGGATGTGTTTGGATTCCAGCACCATGCAGAAGGACTCGGAGACCCTGCTGGCCTTGCAAAGGGCCAATGTCGTGGCCCAGTACCATCAGGTGAGGCCCAGAAGGGACCATAGACACTACGCACCCACGAGAGGGGGGACCATACCTGCAAGAGCAGGGGAGGCCCAGGAGAGGATCAGAGCCAAGGATGAGCCAGGTAAGCCCAGACAAGGACCATAGTCACCAGGAACAAGTGAGACCCTGGGGATGGTCCCGGTATCAGTAGCAACTAAGGGTCCATCCTGGATCCTAGTCATTGGTAGCTGAGGAGCCCAGTCACCAGGTACGGTGAGGCCCAGGTGGGGACCACAGTCACCAGGTCCAGGTGAGGTCAAGGTGGGGACCACAGTCACCAGGTCCAGATGAGGCCAAGGTGGGGACTATAGTCGCCAGGTCCACATGAGGCCCAGATGAGGACCAGAGTCACTAGGCCCAGGTGAGGCCCAGTTGGGGATTAGAGTCACCAAGTCTGGGTGAGGCCCAGGTGGGAACCACAGTCACCAGGTCCAGATGAGGCCCAATTGGGGACCACAGTCACCAGGTCCGGGTGAGGACTAGGTGGGGTCAGAGTCACTAGGTCAGGTGAGGCCCAGGCAGGGACCACAGTCACCAGGTCCAGGTGAGGCTGAGGTGGGGATCACAGTCACCAGTTCCAGGTTAGGCCCATGTGTAGACCACAATCACTGGGTCCAGGTGAGGCCAGGTGGGGATCACAGTCACCAGGTCCAGGTGAAGCCCAGGAGGGGACCACAGTCACCAGGTCCAGGTGAGGCTGAGGTGGGGATCACAGTCACCAGGTCCAGGTGAGGCCCAGGTGGGGACCACAGTCATCATGTCCAGGTAAGGCCAAGGTGGTGAACAGAGACACCCGGTCCAGTTGAGGCCCAATTGGGGACCAGAGTCACCAGGTCCAGGTGATGGCCAGGTGGGGACCACAGTCACCAGGTCTAGGTGAGGCCCAGGGGGGACCACAGTCACTGGGTCCAGGTGAGGCACAGGTGAGGATCACAGCCTCCAGTTCCAGGTGAGGTCCAGGTGGGGACCAGAGTCACCAGGTCCAGGTGAGGTCCATGTGAGGATCACATTCTACTTGGTCTAGGTGAGGCCCAGGTGGGTCCAGAGTCACCAGGTCCAGGTGAGACCCAATTGGGGATCAGAGTCATCAGGTCCGGGTGATGGCCAGGTGGGGATAAGAGTCACCAGGTCAAGCATGGCCCAGGTGGGGACCACAGTCACCAGGTCAGGTCAGGTCCAGGTGGGGATCATCACTGGTAGAAGCAGGTGAGGCTGTCAGGCTGCACCCACCGAGCAGACAGGCCCTTCTCTGGTGCTTGGCCAATCTCAGAGGGTTGGCGCTCCTTCAGGATTCAGGGAAGGAAGCAGACCTTCTGCTCCCTCCTGTCCCCATGTCCCTGGCTCTGATAGGTCCCCACCACGGGGCACCCTCTGTTGCAGGCACGCCAAGCAGGGTCTCCACAGGACCTGTCACTGTGGAAGGTCACCGACCACCAGGGCTTTCTGCAGTGAGTCCGCTGGACACCCCCTCATCCATCTAAGGGGCAGTTGCATGTGCAGGATCGGCTCTTTCAAGGCTGACACTCCCCCATGGTCAGGACCTCGTCCCCTGAAGCCTTCTGAGTGCCACGTCTGCGCTGGGCTGCAGCTGAGAGACCCCGGAGGCCGACCTGGGATGTGGGCAGGAAGGGAGCTGGGCCCGGGGAAGGCCCCTGGGCACTCAGAGGAGGGGCCTCCATGCCTGCTTTGGGCAGGCCCAGGTGTCTGCCTCCTGCATCCGGGGGGCAGGGCTCCCCAAGGGTGAGGGGCTCTGGGGCTGGGGGCGTTCTCTCTGTAGGAGGACGGCCTGGGCTGGGGCGAGTCCGCAGGGGTGCTCCTCACCCACACCCCGCAGGCCAGGGCCCCACAGTCCCGAAGGCTTCTGCAGGGCTGCAGGTAGATGCTGGGGGGGGGGCGCAGAGGGAGGGGCCGATCAGCTTGGGCAGGAGGAGGGAAGAGGAGGAGGGGGCTGCCCTCGGTGGGAACAAGGGACTGGATAGCTCAGGGGCCTTGGTCGCAGGAGAGGAGGCTGCTGGGTCGATGGCCCCATGAGAACCTGGAGGAGGCTAGAGACCCAGGTGGGGCCCCCTCAGCCCTACTCACTGCCCAGTGGCTGCTGGGATGGCTCAGGGGTAGGTAGTGCTTAAGGGCTCCGACAGGACAGGAGGTAAAATGGGCTAGAGTGGCAGAGGTGACAGCAGAGGAGTGGAGTCAGGGGACAGCAGGGGGACGGCCAGGGGGCAGGGGGATGCCGGCTGGATGCTGGGAAGGCGGGGGAAATCAGCGGGACGGTCATGGGGCACCTGGGCCACGCTGACAGCTCTGGGGCTGGTCCCTCGAGGAGGAGGGCAGGTCACCCCCTGGGGGCCCGAGGTGTCCCGCCCAGCCCACCACCAGCAACCACCCTTCTCAGACCCCCCAGAACGCCGCCCCCGCCCGCCCTCATGCCGCTGGCAGCTCCTGCCCTCCCTGGGGGGAGCCCTGACCTCCCCAGGCCCCTGGGCTCAGACGTGCGGGGCCGGAGGGAGCAGGCTGTGGGGCCGGCGGAGGCTCAGGGCTCTGCGTCTCTTGCCTTCCAGGGACAAGGAGCTGCCCAGCCCCAGCCCCAACAAGGCCAAGGTGAGAGCCTGTCCTGGGACCTGGACAGGACGTGGGGGGGTGGGGCTGGGGCCAGCTGTCTGCACCCCATTCCCCAGGACATCCCCCCCCCCCCGTCCCAGCGCTGCACAGGCTGCCGGGAACACACCCCAGACCCGGAGCCGCGGTCCGCGGGGAGGCCCTGTGCCTTCCTGGCTCCTCCGGGTCCCCACGGGGGACTGGACGCAGCCCGAGGGCCCACCTCCCACGGCTGGAGCCTCATCTGCTTCCCCCGCTTGTCCTTTTCCAGAAACATTGCCAGGAGACCCGGCACACCGACAAATGGATAAAAATGCTCAAGCAGTGAGACCACTACCTCCCCAGCGAGAAGGTGGGGCGCTGGGTGCCCCCAAGGGCTCTCCATCCTGACAGAGCTGGGGGGCCACCTCAGTGTCTTCCTGCCCCATCTCCAGGGGGAGTCCCCTGTGGAGCTGAGCCTCCCCAGGCCCTGGGACAGTGGTGGGGGAGTGTCACATCGGTCCACGGCCCCCTGCTCCTCGTGGGGGACAGGGCCCAGCTCCAGGGAGACCCAGCCTCTCTGCAGACACCGTGGAGCCGAAGCCAGAACCTTCTAGATGCCTCCCACTCCATGGACTCCAAGGGCCCTCCCTGGGCTCCAAGGGCCCGCCCTGGGCCCATCTCACCAGCACTGCCTTCCTTCCTGCAGCTGTGGCCAGTCTACAAGGGGGTCCCGCCCCAGATGCGGGGACAGGTGTGGCTGTGATTGCTGAACATCAACAAGGTTAAGGCCAGGAACCCAGGGAAATACCAAGTGGGGCCCTTCCACTCCCCGTTCACCCTCAGTCCCCTCCCCACCTGGGCTGACCCTCCATGTCCCTGCCCCAACCGGGCTGACCCTCCATGTCCCCACCCATCCCAGGGCTGACCCCCCCGTGTCCCCTCCCCACCCAGGCTGACCCCCCCCATGTCCCCTCCCCACCTGGGATGAACCCCATGTCCCCTCCCCAACCAGGGCTGACCCCCTGTCCCCTCCCCACCCATGGTTGACTCCCCATGTCCCCTCACCACCCAGGGCTGATCCCCCATGTCCCCTCCCCACCTGGGCTGACCTCCTGTGTCACCTCCCTGCCCAGAGCTGACCCCCTGTCCCCTCCCTACCCAGGCCTGACCCCCCCATGTCCCCTCCCCACCTGAGCTGACCCCCCATGTCCCCTCCCCACCTGGGCTGAACCCCCATGTCCCCTCCCCACCTGGGCTGAACCCCCATGTCCCCTCCCCACCCAGGCTTACCCCCCCATGTCCCCTCCCCACCTGGGCTGAACCCCCATGTCCCCTCCCTACCCGAGCTGACCCCCCGTGTCCCCTCCCCACCTGGGCTGACCCCCTGTCTCCTCCACGCCCACGACAGCTGGGCACAGGCCCTCACACAGGTCCCATAGGCACGGTGGGCGCTCCCACCGTCCCCGGCCTCCCAGGGGAAGGAAGGAGGTTTCTGCAGGACACACTCCCATGGTGGCCCCAGGGCTCCCTGCTCAGGATGGCAGCTGGTGACAGGTCGGGGACTGTGTCCCTGATGCCGGCTCATCCTCCCGGGGTCTCCCCACAGGAAATGAAGGAGGAGGCTCTGGTCTCCTCCTGGGACATTACACAAATAGACCTGGACGTCAACAGGACGTTCCACAGCCACACCATGTTCTGGGACTGCTATGGGGCCGGGTGAGGCTGCTGGGCAAAAGGGATTCAGGGGCCCAAGGGAGGCCCGGGGGCTTCTGTGCAGGGGACATGAGGTCTCTGAGGCCAGGGGAAGCATGGCAGCAAACAACACACTGCCACATGGTAGGGTGCTGGGGATGAACCCCGTGCCCCTACCCCTGGGGTCTCGGGGATGGGGAGGCTTCGAAGATGGGGTTCCAGGGGTCACCGTCTGAGCTGAACCCCAAGGGGGTGAGGGATGGCCCTGTGAAGAGCAGGGGGCCAGGTTGGGGGCATGGGGAGCAGTAGGGGACCTGGGGGCCAGGCGGCCTGGCCGTGGCTGGACCAGGACACATGGACCGAAGAAGGACAGACGGGTCAGGGTGACACCCACCCTTGGTGCTTTATGTATTTCTGAATTTTGGGCATTTTATTTTAGACAATTTGCAGTTGGTGAGCACACATAGCGTGACGACCCCCAGATACCGCCCCAGTCCAGGCAGGCCCTGCACTGAGCACACGGGGCCCCAGGGGCAGGTGTCACAGCAAACCCCAGACTGGGGTCACCTTTATCTGTAGACGTCTCCATGTATATCTTAGAGAAGGGGGTGCCCTGTGTCTGCAGGCCCCCCATGCCATCCCCCTCAACCACCGCCCCCATGCCATCCCCCACCCTATTGTCCCCCCCACCCTCCTGGCTAGGATGTGGTGCAGCTGCCCCTGTGGGACATGCTCACACCTCCCTGGCCACCTTGGGGATCTCCGGGCGGCCTGCTCCCATCAGAAGCCCGGGTGTCCCGTAGAGTCCCCAGGGGCTGCGGGGAGGGAGGAAGGCAGGGTACTTCCAACAGGGCAGGTGCAGGTGGGTGGAGCAGAGGGTGCAGCTCCGTCTGTGTACAGCGGTTGGGGTGTGTGGGAGACCGGGACCCCCAGGGGTGACCTGCAGGGGCGCCAGGGGCAGGGCTGAGGAGCTGCCAGGCAGGGGTGCGCTGGGGCTTCCCCAGGGGCCGCTCGGACCGTCTCCCCATGAGAGCTCGGTGCTCCTCCCTGCAGGAAACCTGCTGCCCTCCGGGGCCCCCACGGCCCTCAGAGTGTGGCTGGATCAGGCTGACCTGTGAACCCCGCCCAGAGGGAGCCAGCCTCCAGCAGCCGGGGCCGCGGAGCCGGGGTGCAGACTCAGGCCGCCGTGTGGGGGGCAGGCAAGCGGCTCCTGGCAGCAGTGAGCAGGGCCGCACCCCGTACTCCCCCACATGCTCAGATAGTGACCCCAGGGGTTCACAGCCTGTATCGGGGTCACACCTTCACAGACATTCCCTGCTCTCTTCACGGCGGCTCAGACCTGGAGCCCCAGGATGCTCTGAGATGGGCAGGCACAGGGTCCCCCGCACAGAGTCCAGTCCACTGACACCTGGGAAGGCCTGGGGGTGCGCTCAGGGCCACAGACGCCCCGGCTGCGTGGGCTCGGGGCAGGCAGGCACGTGGGGCTGGTGGTGTTCCCGGGACATGGGGACAGGCCAGGGCAGGGGAGGAGAGGCGTCAGGGGCTGCCGGAAGCAGGGCAGGAATAGCGCTGGCTCCTAGGGGGGTGTGCAGGGGGGGCCACTCTAGGGCTGGAGGGGGCACTGGCAGTGCTGGGGGAACCAGGAGCTGCACACCCCATGGCGGGAGCCGCACGGAGGCATTGGAAACCCCAGGATGCACATAACCCCTGGCACGCTGCACGTGTGAGGTCGCCGCCTGTCCCTGTGCGCAGACCTGACCCCAGAGATTGGCCCCCGCGGAGGGGCCCTGAGGACTGCAGGGCCTGTGGGGCAGGTGTTGGCACCTCGTTGGCCTCACTGGGTGGGGGCTGACTGAGAAGAGCCCCCCGCTGTCCTCCCTCCTAGGCAGCGAGCCTTGTTCACTGTGCTGTCGGCCTACTCTGTGTATGACACCTTGAGTGTCCCTGCCCCTGCCTCCTGCCCCGCGGGCGGCCTTGTCCTGAGTGCTGGTGACCAGCAGGACTGTTAGGGCCCCAGCTCCACGGCCCCGAGATGCCAGGGAGGGTCTCTCTCTTCTGGGACCGGGCAGGGGGCTGGGTGCAGACCTCCCAGGGGAGGCAGGGCCTGCGTGCCTGAGGGCCGGGGCTGCCCGGGGCCCGCATGTGCACCGCTGCCATCCTAGAAGTCGGGTGTGGACCCTGATAGACGGGACTACTAATCAGAACCCGGGAGAGGAATGCTCTCACTCCCCTGAAGGGCACTAGGCTGTGGTCGACCAGGAGGCTGCTCCCTTCCATGGCGCATTCTAGAAGGGTCCCCGAGAACCCCAGCTCACACACTCCAAGGCCCCGTGGGGTGTCCTGGCCCTGCTCCCCTCGTGGGACCTCACAGGGGTCACAGGCCCCCAATCTGCCCTCAGTGGGGGGTCTCCAGACCTGGTGGGTCCCCTGCAGCCTGGCACAGCTCACGGAGGCCCCTCCTCCTGGTCTGAGGACAGGGGCCCTGGCATGGTGGCTGCAGGGCTCGGTAGCAGGGCCCGGGGTACTGGTGCCTGAGCTCATCTGGGTGGCCCTGCACCTGCCCCCCTGCCCTCTGGGAGCCCCCTCCAGGAGCCCAGGCTGTGAGGGAGCCGAGGGAGCCTGACGCCCACGGGGAGAGGGCTCAGAGGGGGCCTCGGGGTGCATGCCTTCCATGGGGCTCTGGGTCTTGTAGGAGGTGGGCTACTGCCAGGGCATGAGCAAGATCGCGGCCATCCTCCTCATGTTCCTGCCCGAGGAGGACGTCTTCTGGGCGCTGGCCCAGCTGATGACCGATGACAGGCACGCCATGCACGGTAGGGGCCTGGACAAGATGGGAGTTCAGGAGAGCCTCCCTGCAGGCTGCTGCACTGGGGGGCAGGCAGGGACCCCCCAGCCCGCCTCCCCACGGGCAAGGGCCCCGCCTCCCTGGTGGCCTCGGGGCCCTGGAGCCATGACCACCCACCCCACCATCTGCAGACCAGTCTCGAAGTCCCGCTGCTCCCTCAGCCTCCCATCCCATTGCCTGCTTGCCCCCCAGGCTCCCCTGCCAGCCCACAGCCACACGGGGCCCAGGGGGCAGCATCTCTCCCTCCTGGGTGCCCCCAGCCTGGCTCCCGAGCCCCACAGAGGGCTGTGCATGCCCATCACCCCCCCCACCGTGGCCTGCACCCACTGCCCCTCGGGGCTGGGGACCCGCCTGTCCCTGTGGTGGCCACTGCAGGAGAGAGGGTGCTGGGTCATCCGGGCCTGGTCCTCATCCCTGGGCATCCACCCTGCAGAGTCTCTGTGAGGACAAGGGTCCCCAGGCCCTGTACCCCGGGCCTGGGAGGCAGTCCTGCCCTCTGGAAAGAGCATGTCTGGTCAGGGCTCAGAGAGCTATGGGCACACGGGGGTCAGGGCATGGGGCGAAAGCCCCTGCCCGACACCCCCCACCCCACCTGGTACAGGAGGAGGCCCTGATCGTGGGGGCCTGGGGCCTTCTCAGGCTTCTTCATTCCAGGGTTCCCCAAACAGCCGAGGTTCCAGGCCCATCATAAGCACATTCTAGACAGAGCTCTCCCCAAGCTGTAGAAGCACATGGCGAGTGGAAGCTCCCAGACTCCATCTCCATGGCCCAGGGCAGGGGTTGGGGGGCACAGCCCTTCTGAGCCACCCAGAGTTTGGGGTCACGTTCCTCCTCCTGGGGCCCCGGGGGCACCCTCGGAGCTGGGCGAGGCTGTGAGGAGCCTGTCCACCCAGCTCCAGTGGCCACAGCGTGGGGCCTGAGCACCTCCTGCCCTTCCGCCAGGATGAGGAACAGATGTGCACTGGCATTTACACTCCCAAGTGGTTCCTTCAGTGCTTCATCGACCGGGTAAGGCCACCCCAGGAACCTGCTCCCTGACCTGCCCCCTGACCCCGGGGGAGGGCCCAGCTCAGCCCCACCCTCCAGACAAGCCAGGCCCAAACCTGGGGCCCTGAGGCTGAGGCTCACAGCCCAGCCCATCCTGGAAAAGCCCAGAGGGTCCCTGGAGGAGGTTCTGGGGGTGCAGGCCATCTCTGCCTCAGCTCCCCCAGGGGAAGCCGGGTCAGCTTGGGGTATGGCCAGGCCCTCGGCCCATTGGGCGGCCAGCCTGGGGTCCTCTCGAGGTGTGGTGTCATCAAGTGGGGGCAGAGTCTGTGTCCCGAGGTGTGCAGGGGGTGCTGGCTGGGGTCAGAACCTGGAGTGGCCGGGAGCCCTCATCTCTCTGGGAGGAAGGCAGGCACTGGGGATGCTGTGGGGCCTCATCGGAGGCAGCCAGGGGACAGCAGGGGCTGTGGGAAGATGGAAGGCTGAGCCTAGCCCCAGCAGCGACCCCCAGGGGCCCTGCTCAAGCCACTCCTCCCACCCTGCTGTCCCCTAGACCCCCTTCTCGCTCACCCTGAAGCTCTGGGATGCCTACATCCTGGATGGGGAGTGCATGCTCACAGCCATGGCCTACACCATCCTCAAGGTCCACAGGAGTAAGTGAGCCCCTGGGAGCATAGCTGTGCCTGGGGTGGGGGGGCAGGGGCGGTGACCCTGTGCTCTGAGCAGCACCCAGACCTGGGGTAGGGGGATGGCAGGGCAGGTAGGTGGAGCAGGGCTCCCTGAGAGGAGCAGCGGGCAGGGGCCAACCCGGCCAGCGCACTGCCCACGGCACTCTTGGGCACAGCGGGACACCAGCCGCTGTCCCTGGGGTCACCAGGGGCCACAGGGCAGGGCCCTCTGGGTCTGACTCACACCCACCACCCAGAATGCCTCCTGAAGCTGCCCCTGGAAGGTCCCCGGGAGTTCCTGCAGGACTCACTGGCCCAGCCCTAGGCCCTGGAGGAGAAGGTGGTGCTCAGACACCTTCGGGCCTCCATGACCCAGCTCCGGAGGATGAAGTGTGACCTGTCATCCCCTGTGACGGCTATACTTGGACCCAAGCTCAGGCTTGTAAATAAACCCTCATGTGTTTGCATCAGTGTCAGCTCCTTGGTGATTTCTCGGATAAGTAATCTTGGGTACAATATTTGGGGGCTGGTCCGGAATCCGAGAGACCCCCAGGACCCCATCCGGAGGGGTTCACGCGTGGTGAGTGCACTCAACTTTTTCCACCTTTTGCACATATTTTCTGAGAGCTCTAAACTGTACTGTACCTGTAGGAATTCCAATCTGTATTGGGTTGACATTGGCTTAGGCGGACGGGCTGGCGGGCCATCGCCCGGGGGTCTTGGATGATGTCCCTTGCCCCCGCTGGGAGGATGGGATCCTTGTTTGTAAGGAGTGTAAGGAGGATAGGGTCCTCATCTGGGGGTTCTTGGGAAACATCCCTTGCCCCCGCCGAGAGGATGGGGTCCTCATCTGTAAGGAGGATGGGAGTCCTCATCTGTAAGGAGGGCCGGCTGCCAGCCCTTTGGGTTACTTTCTGTTTTCTCTCTGCAGCCGCACTGGAACGTTTGTCTGTGTTACTATGTCCTTGTTAACTGCTTGTGCATTTGTCTGTGTTACTGTGTCTTTGTTTACTGTCATAACTGTTTACATAAGGAGAGGGAAATTAAAAACTTACTGTATGTCAGAATGGCCAACTTTTGACGTGGGATGGCCCCAAGAAGGAACTTTCCACCTACCTATTCTCTTAAGGTTAAGACTGTGATCTGCAGGGACAAACCGGATGGCCACCCTGACCAGGTGCCCTACATCCTGGCCTGGCAGAACATGATCGAGAATCCCCCTCCTTGGATGAAACTATTTCTAACCCCAAAGCAGGACCTACCAAGATTCTAGCCCTGAGGAAAGCGGAGGAGACTGACTCTATGCCCCAAGTGCCCCTTTATCTGGTCTTCCAGGATTCCTCCCCGGAGGACCTGATCCTCCCGCCACCCTACTGGACACCCCCTCCCCATTCCTCCCCCCCATTGGAGGCACCGGAGGCTGCAGAAGGGGCGCCACCCCTCCCTGATGAGGGAGTCCCTGTGTGCCAGCCAGCAGCCGGGATGCGCGGAGGGACCCACCAGGCGGCCCCACCCCCTAAGGCGGGGAGGGCAGACTCCACCGCCCTTCCCCTCTGCGCGATGGGACCCCCCCCCCCCAACCGACGAGACTGGTGGACAGCTAATGTTGTATGGGCCTTTCTCCACCAGTGATTTATATAATTGGAAAACCCAAAATGCAAAGTTCTCTGATAATCCGAGAGATCTAACTGGGCTTTTAGATACTGTTCTCTTTACCCACCAGCCTACTTGGGATGACTGCCAACAGCTCTTGCAGGTTTTCTTCACCAAGAGAGAGAGAATGAATTCAGGTGAAAGCCCAGAAGTCTGTCCTGGTGGAGGACAGACAGCCGACTCAAAACCCAGACCTCATAAATGCTGCCTTCCCCTTATCCCGCCCCACCTGGGACCACAACTCGGCTGAAGGTAAGGAGAGACTCTGGGTCCACCGCCAGATTCTAATGGCAGGTCTCCAGGCTGCCCTGTGCAAGCCTACTGGTCTGGCCAAGGTCGATGATGTGAGACAGGGTAAGGACAAGAGTCCAGCAGCCTTCTTAGAGAGAGTCATGGAGGCTTTTAGGCAGTGCACGCATATGAACCCAGAAGCCCCGGAAACAAAGGCCGCAATTATCATGGCTTTTGTTAACCAGGCTGCTCCAGACATTAAAAAGAAATTGCAAAGAGTAGAGAATGGGAGAGAAGAGCTTGCAGGACTTAGTGATAGTAGCAGAATGAGTCTATAATAATTGAGAAAGTCCAGAAGAGCAACAAACCAAACTAAGTGACTGGCACACCTGAAACCTGGCCAAGATCCTGCTGGCCACAACCATGGATGACCCACAGGAAAGACAGAGGCACCTCAAGAAGCTGGCCTCAGGGACAGGTAAGGAGGATGGCTCTGGTCCCCGTCGGGAGAGCCCTAAGCTGAACAAAAAACAATGTGCTTTTTGCAAAGAAGAGGGTCACTGGGTGAAAAGCTGCCCTAACAAAAGATCTAAGGCCCCTGCCAAGATCTTGAAGATGGAGGACCTGGACGACTAGGGGAATCGGGGTTTGGCACCCCTCCCTGAGCCCAGGGAAACTCTCAGAGTGGAAGGGCAACCCGTTGAATTCCTAGTGGACACTGGGACACAACATTCTGTTTTATTACAACCCCAAGGGAAATTGGCAAGCAAGACTTCATGGGTGCAAGGGGCCATGGGCACCAAACAGTACTCATGGACTACCCGAAGAACTGAGGATCTCAGCATGGGCCGGGTATCCCACTCCTTCATGGTCATCCCTGAGTGTCCTTACCCATTGTTAGGTCGGGATTTGCTCACCAAGATGGGGCACAAATTCGCTTCCATCCCAAAGGGGCAAAAATCCTAAACAAAGAGGGGCACCTGATTCAGGTGCTTGTCCTGAGTCTAGAAGATGAATATCATCTCCACCAAATGCCCTCAGCCTCACCAAATGCACTGACATTGACCGTTGGCTTCAGGAATTTCCCCAAGCATAGGCAGAAACTGGGGGAATTGGGCTGGCCTGACACCAACCGGCCATATACATAGAACTAAAGCTGGGGGCAGACCCTGTCAGGGTCCGCCAATACCCCATGCCTCTCTTCTCCCTAATCCAGACTGGGACCCCCCTCTGCATGACTCTCAAGAAATTTTGGCACAGGGGCACGGAATCCGAACTGATCTCCAGGACCAGCCACTGCCAAAGGCAGATGCCACTTGGGTACACGGATGCAGCAGTTTCGTCTGAGAAGGAATCAGATACCTGGGGGCAGCCATAACCATGGAAACGGAGACCCGATCCGGGAGCACTGACCTTGCCTGACACCCCCAACTATACTGATGCTGATTTACACTGGATCAAACACTTCCCTGTGACCCAGTGCTTGCGTGGCTGGTGGAGGGCTGCAGACTCCAGCATCATCTTGCCAGAGGAACTAGGATGGCGAGTCCTATCCAAAATGCATCCAAGTATTCATATGGGAACAAGGAAGATGGAAGACCTCATACGACATGCAAAGATTGAGATTAAAGACTCTCGAGCAAAGATCGGGCAGATTGTGGCAAACTGCCACGCAGGCCAGTCAACTAATGCCACCGCCCATGGATCTAACCCGGGCACCCGGCTCCGAGGGGATCGCCCAAGAGCCTACTGGGAAGTGGACTTCACTGAGGTAAAACCTGGAAAATGTGGATACAGGTATTTACTGGTGTTCATAGATACTTTTTCAGGATGGACAGAGGCATTTCCCACCAAACATGAAATGGCACAGACCGTGACCAAGAAACTGCTGGAAGACATCTTACCGAGGTATGGTTTTCCTGTTAAGATTGGATCAGACAATGGACCAGGATTCGTCTCTAAGGTGTAACCTAAGCTGAGGGCCCTCTGCGAGACTGGGCCACCCCCGGATCCCCAACTATATCGTCTGGGTGGCTGGGTGTACCTGTGGAGATACCAACATCAGAAGCTTCAGCCTCGCTGGAAGGGACCCTACATCATGATCCTGACCACTCCCACCACTCTCAAGGTCAATGGGATTACTCTCTGGGTCCACTACACCCACATCTGGCCCGCTGACCCACTCGCCGTTCTCAAGGACTTTGTTCCAGAATGGAAAAGCCAACCAGACAAGGACAATCCCCTAAAGCTAAGACTGTGCTGTTCTCACTAATTTCCCACCTCCAAGACTCCCTAGTCTGAGGTTGTCCTTCAAAATAGAAGGGGATTAGACTTAGTCTTCTTACAACAAGGTGGGGGTTATGTGCTGCCTTAAACATAGGCTGTTGCTTCTTCACTGGGATGTAAACAAGAACAAGAATAGCAACAAGGTTGGTTCAAATCCTGGTTTAATTATTCCCCCTGGCTCACTGTGAGAGCAACCTGGACCCATGATTGGGTCCTTCCTTACATTCCTCTGAGGGGGGGAAATGTGGAGGCCTAGAAAATTAAGGCCATTCCACCTTAAGTTCAGCATTAGCACAAGTACAGCCATTTCAGGCCCTGTGAATAAGAGCTAAACTTTACCTTACTTTAGTTACAGGGGAAAAAAAAACAGCTTAAAGCTTTTGAAAGCCCCATGTTAGAATGAGAACAGAGCTCAATGCCAATGGCAGGAAGCCCCGTATTAGAATGAGAACAGAGCTTAATGCCTTTCAAAGTCCCATATCAGAATGTAAACAGAACTTGAGAAATTACTCCACCCCTTCTGGAGGTCCCCCTAGACCAGCCCATAAAACTCAGCTGGAACCCACCTCGGGGTCCAAGTCCCTGCTCCACTTGGACCCAACCTCAAGCTTGTTAATAAACCCTCCTGTACTTGCATGGGTGTCAGCTCCTTGGTGGTTTCTCGGATTCACAATCTTGGGCACAAAAATAAGACCATGCATCCTTAACAGCACTCAACTTTATAAAAGACCTTTCATGAATGTTATAACTCAAAATAGTTTGTAATATGCACAGTGGACGTATTTAAATACATTTGATATGGTAAAGAACGGGACTTTGAAATTTAAAAAAAAAAGATTCCAGGATTTTTGGGTCCTAATTCCTCAGGACTGTTCCTGTGGCATCTCCCAAGATAAGTAATTGGGATTAAAGGCTATTTGATTATTGCAGACCCAATGGCCTCTCTGTTAAAAGTTTTTTTTTTTTTAATTTTTATTTATTTATGATAGTCACACACACACACACACACACACACACACAGAGGCAGAGACATAGGCAGAGGGAGAAGCAGGCTCCATGCACCGGGAGCCCGACGTGGGACTCGATCCCGGGTCTCCAGGATCCTGCCCTGGGCCAAAGGCAGGCGCTAAACTGCTGCACCACCCAGGGATCCCAGTCTCTCTCTTGAATACCAAAATCAGGAGATCAAGCACATAGCTGGAGAAAAATGAATGTACTTTTTAAAAAGATTTTATTTATTCCTGAGAGACATAGAGAGCGAGGCAGAGACAGAGGTAGAGGGAGAAGCAGGCTCCCTGAGGGGAGCCCTATGCAGGACTTGATCCCAGGACCCAGGGGTCATGCCCTTGAGCCAAAGGCAGCCGCTCAACTGCTGAGCCACCCAGGCATCCCAATGTACTTTGTAGTGCATAGCTTTTTTTTTTTTTGGTCCATGTTGTGCCCAAGATCGCGAATCCGAGAAACCACCAAGGAGCCGACACCGATGCAAACACACGAGGGTTTATTCACAAGCTCAAGCTTGGGTCCAAGTGTACCTGACACAGCGGAGCAGGGACTTGGACCCCGAGGTGGGTTTCAGCTTAGTTTTAAGGGCTGGTCTCGGGGACATCCAGAAGGGGTGGAGCAATTCCTCAAGTTCTGTTTACATTTTGATATGGGGCCTTCAAGGGCATTGAGCTCTGTTCTCATTCTAATAGGGGCTTCCTGCCCTTGGCTTGGGCTCTGTTTTTATTCCAATATGGGGCTTTCTAGGACATTAAGCTGCAAGCTGTTTTCTTCGTGTAACTGAAGTAAGGTAAAGTTCAGCTCTTATTCACAGGGGCTTGGGATGGCTGGACTTGTGCTAACGCTGAACTTAAAGTGGAATGGCCTTAATTTTCTCAGCCTCCACAACAACCTGCTCCATCTTTGCTCTAGAGTCTTCAAAAGTGATCTTTGCATGTCGTATGAGGTCTTCCATCTACCTTGTTCCCATGTGAGTACTCTGATGCATTCTGCATAGGACTCGCCATCCTCGTTCCTCTGGCAGGATGATGCTGGAGTCTGCGGCCCTCCACCAGCCACGCAAGCACTGGGTCATGGGCAAGTGTTTGATCCAGTGTAAATCAGCATCAGTATAGTTGGGGGTGTCAGGCAGGGTCGGTGCCCCCGGATCAGGTTGCATGGTTGCTAAGACCTGGGTCACCAAAAGGGTTGCCTCCTTTGCTTTTAAATCAGCTAGCCGGTTTCCCCTGGCTACTGGTGTGTCTGCCTTTTGGTGCCCTGGACAGTGGATGATGGCTAAGGCCTTGGGCAGCCAGAGGGCCCTCAGGAGTTCAAGAATCTCCGTTTTGTTTTTAACAGTCTTTCCCTCTGCTGTCAGAAGCCCCCTCTCTCTCTAAAGGGCTCCATGGACGTGAGCAGTGGCGAAGGCGGACCTGCTGTCAGTGTAGATGTTTATTTGTTTACCTACCCCCATGGTCAGTGCCTTGACCAGTGCGATCAGTTCTGCCCATTGAGCCTAGTTCCGGCTGCCAATGGCTCTGCCCAGACGGTCTCCGTTTCTGTGGTTACGGCTGCCCCCACATATCTGACCCCTTCTCGGACAAAACTGCTGCCGTTTATGTACCAGGTGGTGCCGGCATTCAGCAGTGACTGGTCCTGGAGATCAGCTCTAATTCCGTACACCTATGCCAAAATTTCTTGACAGTCATGCAGAGGGGGGTCCCAGTCTGGGTTAGGGAGTAGCATTGCTGGATTCAGGGTTGTTGGTGGCTTAAATAAAATTCTGGTGGGGTTTAGCAGCAGGTTCTGATAATGGGTCAGATGGGCATTGCTGATTCAGTGGTCTGGGGGCTATTTGAGTACCTCTTCAATAGCATGTGGGGTGGTAACATGCAGTTCTTGCCCCATGGCCAGCTTGTCTGTGTCCTTGACCATAGTGGCCACCGCAGCAATAATTTTTAAGCATGGGGGCCATCCAACAGCCACCGAGTCCAGCTTTTTGGAGAGATAGGTTATGGGTCTCTTCCAGGGACCTAAGTCTATGACTCTCTCTAAGAAGGCTGCTGGACTCTCATCCTTACCCTGTCTCACATCACAGACCTTGACCAGATTGGCAGGCTTGCACGTGGCAGCCTGGAGACCTGCCCCTAGTGTCTGGCGGTGGACCCAGGGTCTCTCCTTACCTTCAGCCAAGTTGTGCGCTTTGGGAGGTAAAAAGGGTTTTAGCCAAGGAGGGGAATTTTCGGTCATGTCCTGCCAGGCCAGGATGTTGGGCACCTGGTCAGGGTGGCCGTCCGATTTGTCCCTGAAGATCACAGCCTTAACCTGTAAGATAATAGGTAGGTGGAAAGTTCCTTCTCGGGGCCATCCCACGTCAAAGGTTGGCCATTCTGATATGCAATAAATTTGGAATCTCTCTCTCTGTATGTCTCTGCTCAGAATACCAGTTCTTTCCCTAATATCTGAGAAATGGGAGAGCATAAGAGACAGGGGAGTGGTTTCTGTCTCCCTCATTATGTTCCCAATCCACACCAAGACACAGACAGTAAAGATGATTAACAAGGACCCAACAACACAGACAAATGCAAAAACAGTTAACAAGGACATAGTAACACAGACCAAGGTTCCAATGCGACCGCAGAGACAAAACAGAAAGTAACCCGAAGCGCTGGCAGCTGGCCCTCCTTACAGATGAGGACCCCCGTCCTCCTTACAGATGAGGACCCTGTCCTCCAGGTGGGGGCAAGGGATGGTTTAAGACATTCCAGTAACTTAATCTTTCCATCCTGTTAAGTGTAACTGGAATTCTTTATATGATTTTGTTGTATGAGTGAGTTAGAACAAAGATCTTGAGGAAAAATTGATAATGTGTCGGCACATCCTCACATACAATTGAGCTAGGTTCTAACCCCCATAGCTGAGAGTCTAGTTGAAAGCTGCATTCAAAGAATGCTTCTTTTTGTGAGTTGAGCACAGGGCCTTTCCATTGGGCTTCCACTCCTACTATGTACATAGGTTCTAACTCACTTATCTTAGAGGCTTGTCAGAAGCTGCCTGCAAGGAACGCAGGTTTCTCAGATTTCAGAAGACAGCATTTCCCTCGAGCCTCCACAGATCCTTTTGATAAAGGTTCTATTGCCTTTAGGTGAGAGGGTAGTGCAAAGCTGCTCTCCAGGAATGCTGGAGGCTCACAGTTCCCTAAATATCTTTTCCATTGTACCTCCACCCCTGTGGAGATAGCTTCTCCCTCCCTTAGGTGAGAGGCTACTGGAAAGCTGCAGGGCAGGAATGCTTGTGTTCCAGAGTCCAGTATAGCACATTATCATGGCACTTCCTGACCTACAGTGGAGTTAGGTTTTAACTGACATAGGTGAGAGGTGGGTTGAAAATTGCATTCAAGCAATGCTTCTTTCTGAGAATGGACCACAGGACCTTTCCATTGCACTCCACACATACTGTGGAGATCAGTTCTAACCCCCTTATGTTAGAGGCTTGTCAGACACTGCCTGCAAGGAATGCTTGTTTCTCAGTGTTCAGTAGGCCTAAATTCCCTGGAGCTTCTACAGGTACTTTTGCAATAGGTTCTAATGCCGATGGGAAAGAAGGGTAGTGGAAAGCTGCATTCAAGGAATGCTGGTCGCTCACAGTTCATTTCCAAGGCCCCTCCATTCCTGTGGAGACAGCTTCTACCTGCCTTAGGTGACAGGCTAGTGAAAAGCTGGAATGCTTGGGTCTCAGAATTCAGTCCACTGCATTTTCACGGAACCACCTCACCTAGAGTGCAATTAGGTTCTAACTCCCATTGGTGAGAGGCTTGTTGAAAGCTGTGATCAAGGAATGCTTCTTTCTGTGAGTTGAGCACATGGCCTTTCCACTGGGCCTCCATACTTACTGAGGACATAGCTTCTAACTCCCTTATGTTAGAAGGTGGTCAGGAAGGCCTGCAAGGACTGTTTGTATCTCAGAGTCCAATAGGCCATATTACCTTGAAGGCTCTACAGATTGTTTTGATATAGGTTCTAATGCCGATAGATGAGAGGGTACTGTAAAGGTACACTAATGAACACTGGTTCCTCACAGTTCACCCGTAGCATTTCCATGACATCTCCATTCCTGTGGAGATAACTTCTACCTGCCTTATATGAGAGGATAGTGGAAAGCTGCATGCTGGCCTTGGAGACACAAGGCTTCTAGCCTGCAACTTGCCACTTAGCTCTCTCACAGCTTCTGACAAACATCTAAGATAGGATGTTAAAAATTATATCCACAGGCAGTGTGAAAGTGCCAGGGACAGCACCTGTGTTCAACTCTCTGAAAAAAGTGTGTCATGTAGCCAGCATACAAGTATAATTGCTCCTCTGGGAGTTACAAGAAAATAGCATTCTACTATAGGAATTTCCATTACAAAAGGTGTACTGAACTCGGGAGACAGTAGGCCTCCATGCCTGCAGCTTGCCACTAGCCTCACATGCAGCCTTTGACAAGTTTCTAAAATGAGGATGTTACACATTAATCCACTGGTGGTGTGGACTACGAGGGACAGCAGGTATGCTCAACTCACAGAGGTAAGTATGCCGTTAAGCCAGTTTTCAACTAGCCTCTCATTTATGGCAGTTAGAGTCTAGCTCCATTCTCAGTGAGGATGATCCTAGGAAATCACTGTATGGAACATGGAGACAGCAGATGACCAGGCCTGCAATGGTCACTTGCCTCTCAAATAGCTTCTATCAGAAATCCAATGTAAGGATGGTAGAAGTGAAGTTCACAGGCAGTCAGGCAGACACAAGTCATAAGCTCAACTCTCAGAAGTAAGTAACCTTGATCCAGCTTACAGCTAGAGTCGATTCTATGGGAAGTAGTGGCTAACTAACTTCCACGATAAGAATGACCAAGGCAAAAGCTATATAGAACTCAGAGTCACAAGCCTTTCAGACGTGCATCATGCAACTTGATTCTCATGCTGCTTCTGAACAGCATCAATAATAAGGATGTTGGAAATTAATTCCCAGGCAGTGTGGGAATGTGAGGGACAATACCCTGTCTCAACTCTCCAAAGAAAGTATGCCTTCAAGCCAGAATTCCGCTAGCTTCTAATTTAGGCATGTTTGACCTATCTCCAGTGTAATTGAGCATGGTACTAGGAAATGGGTGCCTTGAATCAGATACACTGGGCGTCTGGGGCTGCAGCTTCCACAGGCTTTGCACACAACTTCTGCCAGCATCTAACATTACAATGTTGGGAGCTACGTGGAGAGGCGGTCAGGATGCGGGATGGTCCTGCAGTGAGCTCAACTCTTAGAAGTAAGGAGGTCTTGAAGTGAGCTTTCAACTAGCTTCGTTCTGACAGGAGTTAGAATTTGGCACCATTCTCGGTGAGGAGGCTCCATTCCGGCGCTTGTACCATACTTGGAGACACAAGCCTTCCAGGCCTGCAACTTGCTGCTTCACTCACTTGCAGCTTCTGAAAATCATCCAAGACAGGATGTTAGAAATTATATGCACAGGCAGCGTGAAAGCACCAGGGACAGCACCTGTGTTCACGTCTCGGAAGTAAGTATGCCTTGTAGACCGCTAACGAGTATACTTGCTCCCAAGGGAGTTACCCTCAGACACCATTCTCCTGCAGGAATTTCCAGTGCAAAAGTGTACTGAGCTCGGGAGACAGTAGGCCTCCAAGCCTGCAGCTTGCCGCTTGCCTCATGTGCAACTTCTGAGAAGCATCTAGGATGAGCATGTTACAGAGTAAATCCACAGGCCGTGTGGTACTGTAAGGGACAGCACGTGTGCTCATCTCTCCGAAGTAAATAGGCCTCGAAGCCAGTTTTCAACTAGGCTCTCACGTCTGGCATTTAGAACCTAGCTCCACTCTAACTGAGCACACTACTAGGAAACCGTTGTATTGAATCGGATACACCAGACGTCTGGGCCTACATCTTCCACAAGTTTTGCACACATCTGCCAGCATTGAACCTAAGGATGTTGGGAGCTAAGTCTAGAGCCGGTCAGGATGCGGGAGGGTCCTGCTGTGCGCTCTGCTCTCTGATGGAAGTAGGCCTGGAAGCCAGCTTTCCACTTGCCTCTCTCCTATGAGATTCACCAAGAAGCCCTTCTCAAGGTGAGAAGTCTCAAAGGAAAGCATTGTATTGAAGGAGGAGAAACGAGCCTTCGATTTCTACAACTTGCCACTTGCCTGTCACACAACGTCTGACAGTCACGAAACAGAAGGCAGTTTGTAGGTTCAGAAGCTGGTGGGGGGCAAGTGGCAAGCTGCAGCCTTGGAAGGCTTGTGTCTCTGGGTCCAGGAGAGCGGTATTCACGGAACCTCCTCACTTACAATGCTGCTGCGTTCTCACGCCAATGAGACCGCAGCTAGTTGAAAGCTGGCTTCTAGGCATGCTTGCTTGTGAGAGCTGAGCTCAAGGCAGGACCCTCCCGCATCCTGACTGTGTGGGGACTTAGCTCCTAACATCCTTAGCTTCGGTGCTCGCACAGACTGGGTGAAAAGCATGTGGAAGAGGCAGGCACGTAGTTATGTGTATCCGAGTTCAATACAGCGATTTCCAAGCACTGTCTTCAATTAGAGTGGATCTAGGTTCTAACTCCCATAAATAAGCACCTAGCGGACAGCTGCTTCCAAGGCATACACACTCCTGAGAGTTTTGTTTATGGCTTGTACTTCCCATGTGCTGACTTCCTGTCTGCTTCTCTTCCACAGGATTTTGTTCGATGCAGGACGGAAGTGGTGTGAGAGGCAAGTGTCTCCAAGCTCAACCCAGAGTCTTCCGAGGAATTCCTCCCTTAGATTGGAGCTACATACTATCTTCCATACCTGAGAAGCTAGTTGAAAGCTGTCTCCCAGGGGAACTTCCATCTGCGAGTTGAGCTCACACGCGGTCCCTCCCAGTTCCACACTACCTGCAGATGGAATTTCAAACATACTCATTAGAGATGTTGGTCAGAAGCTTGTTGCAGGCAAGTAGCAAGCTGCGGGCTTGGAAGGCTAGTGTCTCCGAATCCAGGAGAGCAGTTTTCAAGGCACCTCCTCACTTGGAATGCTGCGTTCTCATGCGAATGAGAACGCAGCTAGTTGTTGAAAGCTGGCTTCTAGGCATGCTTGCTTGTGAGAGCTGAGCTCAAGACTTGAATACACCGTTTTCTACAATAGACAGGTCTTCTAAGCACAACACCTCCAAAGAAACAAGAGCTTTAAATGATACACTGGACCAGATGGATTTCACAGGTATCTACAGAACTTTATGACCAAACGCAACTGAATACACATTTTTCTCAAGTGCACATGGAACTTTCTCCAGAATAGACCACATACTGGGTCACAAATCAGGTATTAACTGATACCAAAATACTGGGATCGTCCCCTGCGTATTCTCAGACCATAATGCCTTGAAATTAGAACTAAATCTCAACAAGAAGTTTGGAAGGACTTCAAACACGTGGAGGTTAAGGACCATCCTGCCAAAAGATGAAAGGGTCAACCAGGAAATTAAGGAACAATTTAAAAGATTCATGGAAACTAATGAGAATGAAGATACAACCATTCTAAATCCTTGGGATGCAGTGAAAGCAGGCCTGAGGGGGTAAATACAAGCATCCATTCAAAAACTGGAAAGAACTCAAATACAAAAGCTAACCTTAGACCTGAAGGAGCTAGAGAAAAAACAGCGAATAGATCCTACACCCAGCAGAAGAAGAGAGTTAATAAAGATTCGAGCAGAACTCAACGAAATTGAGACCAGAACTGTGGAACAGATCAACAACCAGGAGTTGGCTCTTTGACAGAATTAATAAGATAGATAAACCATTAGCCAACCTTATTAAAAAGAAGAGAGAGAAGACTCAAATTAATAAAATCATGATTGAGAAAGGAGAGATCACTACCAACACCAAGGAAATACAAACGATTTTAAAAACATATTATGGAGAGGGAGGGACAAGATGGCGGAAGAGGAGGGTCCCCAAATCACCTGTCCCCACCAAATTACCTAGATAACCTTCAAATCATCCTGAAAATCAAGGAATTCGGCCTGAGATTTAAAGAGAGAACAGCTGGAATGCTACAGTGAGAAGAATTCACGCTTCTGTCAAGGTAGGAAGACGGGGAAAAAGAATTAAAGAAACAAAAGGCCTCCAGGGGGAGGGGCCCCGCGAGGAGCCGGGCTGAGGCCGGGGCTAGTGTCCCCAGGACAGGAGAGCCCCGTCCCAGAGGAGCAGGAGCTGCACCAACCTTCCTGGGCGGAAAGGGGCTCGCAGGGAGTCAGGAGCAGGACCCAGGAGCGCGGGGATGCCCTCAGGCTCCCTGGGACACTAACAGGCACCTGCGCCCCGGGAGAGTGCGCCGAGCTCCCTAAAGGGCTGCAGCGCGCACGGCAGGACCCGGAGCAGCTCGGAGGGGCTCGGCGGCGGCTCTGCGGAGGGGGCTGCGCGGGCGGGAGCGCGAATCCAACAGCGCAGGCACCGGAGCACAGGGCGCCGGGACACAGCCCAGGATCTGGCCTCCCACCGGGACAGGCAGAGGCCGGGAGGGCCCAGGACAGCAAGGACGCTCCTGCCCGGTGAGCAGATCAGCGGCCCCGCCCCGGAGCCTCCAGGCCCTGCAGGCGGAGAGCTCTATAGTTTCTGCAGGAGCTGACTCCAGGGCTGCAGAGCTGCCGCCACTGGGGTTGTTCTTCTTGGGGCCTCACGGGGTAAACAACCCCCACTGAGCCCTGCACCAGGCAGGGGCAGAGCAGCTCCCACAAGTGCTAACACCTGAAAATCAGCACAACAGGCCCCTCCCCCAGAAGACCAGCTAGACAGACAAGTTCCAGGGGAAGTCAAGGAACTTAAAGTATACAGAATCAGAAGATACTCCCCAAAAGTTTCTTTTTTTTTTTCTTTGGTTTTTTTTTTTTTTGCTTTTTGATTTCTGTTTGCTTCCCCCAAACTTTTTTTTTTCCTTTCTTTTTCTTTCTTTTTCTTCCGTTTATTTCTTTTTTCTTACTTTTTTCGTTTTCTCTTTTCCTTCCTTCTTTCTCTCCTCTTTTTTTTTCCATTTCCCAATACAACTTGTTTTTGGCCACTCTGCACTGAGCAAAATGACTAGAAGGAAAAACTCACCTCAAAAGAAAGAATCAGAAACAGTCCCTCTCTCCCACAGAGTTACAAAATCTGGATTACAATTCAATGTCAGAAAGCCAATTCAGAAGCACTATTATACAGCTACTGGTGGCTCTAGAAAAAAGCATAAAGGACTCACGAGACTTCATGACTGCAGAATTTAGATCCAATCAGGCAGAAATTAAAAATCAATTGAGTGAGATGCAATCCAAACTAGAAGTCCTAACGACGAGGGTTAACGAGGTGGAAGAACGAGTGAGTGACATAGAAGACAAGTTGATGGCAAAGAGAGAAACTGAGGAAAAAAAGAGAAAACAATTAAAAGACCATGAGACAGATTAAGGGAAATAAATGACAGCCTGAGGAAGAAAAACCTACGTTTAATTGCGGTTCCCGAGGGCGCCAAAAGGGCCAGAGGGCCAGAATATGCATTTGAACAAATCATAGCTGAAAACTTTCCTAATCTGGGAAGGGAAACAGGCATTCAGATCCAGGAAATAGAGAGATCCCCCCCCAAAATCAATAAAAACCGTTCAACACCTCGACATTTAATAGTGAAGCTTGCAAATTCCAAAGATAAAGAGAAGATCCTTAAAGCAGCAAGAGACAAGAAGTCCCTGACTTTCATGGGGAGGAATATTAGGGTAACAGCAGACCTCTCCACAGAGACCTGGCAGGCCAGAAAGGGCTGGCAGGATATATTCAGAGTCCTAAATGAGAAGAACATGCAACCAAGAATACTTTACCAGCAAGGCTCTCATTCAAAATGGAAGGAGAGATAAAGAGCTTCCAAGACAGGCAGGAACTGAAAGAATATGTGACCTCCAAACCAGCTCTGCAAGAAATTTTAAGGGGGACTCTTAAAATTCCCCTTTAAGAAGAAGTCCATGGAACAATCCACAAAAACAAGGACTGAATAGATATCATGATGACACTAAACTCATATCTGTCAATAGTAACTCTGAACGTGAACGGGCTTAATGACCCCATCAAAAGGCGCAGGGTTTCAGACTGGATAAAAAAGCAGGACCCATCTATTTGCTGTCTACAAGAGACTCATTTTAGACAGAAGGACACCTACAACCTGAAAATAAAAGGTTGGAGAACCATTTACCATTCAAATGGTCCTCAAAAGAAAGCAGGGGTAGCCATCCTTATATCAGATAAACTAAAATTTACCCGAAGACTAGTAGTGAGAGATGAAGAGGGACACTATATCATACTTAAAGGATCTATCCAACAAGAGGACTTAACAATCCTCAATATATATGCCCCGAATGTGGGAGCTGCCAAATACTTAAACAATTATTAACCAAAGTTAAGAAATACTTAGATAATAATACACTTATACTTGGTGACTTCAATCTAGCTCTTTCTACCCTTGATAGGTCTTCTAAACACAACATCTCCAAAGAAACGAGAGCTTTAAATGATACACTGGACCAGATGGATTTCACAGATATCTACAGAACTTTACATCCAAACTCAACTGAATACACATTCTTCTCAAGTGCACATGGAACTTTCTCCAGAATAGACCACATACTGGGTCACAAATCGGGTCTGAACCGATACCAAAAGATTGGGATCGTCCCCTGCATATTCTCAGACCATAACGCCTTGAAATTAGAACTAAATCACAACAAGAAGTTTGGAAGGACCTCAAACACGTGGAGGTTAAGGACCATCCTGCTAAAAGATGAAAGGGTCAACCAGGAAATTAAGGAAGAATTTAAAAGATTCATGGAAACTAATGAGAATGAAGATACAACCATTCAAAATCTTTGGGATGCAGCAAAAGCAGTCCTGAGGGGAAATACATCGCAATACAAGCATCCATTCAAAAACTGGAAAGAACTCAAATACAAAAGCTAACCTTACACATAAAGGAGCTAGAGAAAAAACAGCAAATAGATCCTACACCCAGCAGAAGAAGAGAGTTAATTAAAATTCGAGCAGAACTCAACGAAATTGAGACCAGAAGAACTGTGGAACAGATCAATAGAACCAGGAGTTGGTTCTTTGAAAGAATTAATAAGATAGATAAACCATTAGCCAACCTTATTAAAAAGAAGAGAGAGAAGACTCAAATTAATAAAATCATGAATGAGAAAGGAGAGATCACTACCAACACCAAGGAAATACAAACGATTTTAAAAACATATTATGAACAGCTATACGCCAATAAATTAGGCAATCTAGAAGAAATGGACGCATTCCTGGAAAGCCACAAACTACCAAAACTGGAACAGGAAGAAATAGAAAACCTGAACAGGCCAATAACCAGGGAGGAAATTGAAGCAGTCATCAAAAACCTCCCAAGACACAAAAGTCCAGGGCCAGATGGCTTCCCAGGGGAATTCTATCAAACGTTTAAAGAAGAAACCATACCTATTCTACTAAAGCTGTTTGGAAAGATAGAAAGAGATGGAGTACTTCCAAAATCATTCTATGAGGCCAGCATCACCTTAATTCCAAAACCAGACAAAGACCCCACCAAAAAGGAGAATTACAGACCAATATCCCTGATGAACATGGATGCAAAATTCTCAACAAGATACTAACCAATAGGATCCAACAACACATTAAGAAAATTATTCACCATGACCAAGTAGGATTTATTCCCGGGACACAAGTCTGGTTCAACACTCGTAAAACAATCAATGTGATTCATCATATCAGCAAGAGAAAAACCAAGAACCATATGATCCTCTCATTAGATGCAGAGAAAGCATTTGACAAAATACAGCATCCATTCCTGATCAAAACTCTTCAGAGTGTAGGGATAGAGGGAACTTTCCTCGATATCTTAAAAGCCATCTACGAAAAGCCCACAGCAAATATCATTCTCAATGGGGAAGCACTGGGAGCCTTTCCCCTAAGATCAGGAACCAGACAGGGATGTCCACTCTCACCACTGCTATTCAACATAGTATTGGAAGTCCTAGCCTCAGCAATCAGACAACAAAAAGACATTAAAGGCATTCAAATTGGCAAAGAAGAAGTCAAACTCTCCCTCTTCGCCGATGACATGATACTCTACATAGAAAACCCAAAAGCCTCCACCCCAAGATTGCTAGAACTCATACAGCAATTTGGTAGCGTGGCAGGATACAAAATCAATGCCCAGAAATCAATGGCATTCCTATACACTAACAATGAGACTGAAGAAAGAGAAATTAAGGAGTCAATCCCATTTACAATTGCACCCAAAAGCATAAGATACCTAGGAATAAACCTAACCAAAGAGGTAAAGGATCTATACCCTAAAAACTATAGAACACTTCTGAAAGAAATTGAGGAAGACACAAAGAGATGGAAAAATATTCCATGCTCATGGATTGGCAGAATTAATATTGTGAAAATGTCAATGTTACCCAGGGCAATTTACACGTTTAATGCAATCCCTATCAAAATACCATGGACTTTCTTCAGAGAGTTAGAACAAATTATTTTAAGATTTGTGTGGAATCAGAAAAGACCCCGAATAGCCAGGGGAATTTTAAAAAAGAAAACCATAGCTGGGGGCATCACAATGCCAGATTTCAGGTTGTACTACAAAGCTGTGGTCATCAAGACAGTGTGGTACTGGCACAAAAACAGACACATAGATCAATGGAACAGAATAGAGAACCCAGAAGTGGACCCTGAACTTTATGGTCAACTAATATTCGATAAAGGAGGAAAGACTATCCACTGGAAGAAAGACAGTCTCTTCAATAAATGGTGCTGGGAAAATTGGACATCCACATGCAGAAGAATGAAACTAGACCACTCTCTTGCACCATACACAAAGATAAACTCAAAATGGATGAAAGATCTAAATGTGAGACAAGATTCCATCAAAATCCTAGAGGAGAACACAGGCAACACCCTTTTTGAACTCGGCCACAGTAACTTCTTGCAAGATACATCCACGAAAGCAAAAGAAACAAAAGCAAAAATGAACTATTGGGACTTCATCAAGATAAGAAGCTTTTGCACAGCAAAGGATACAGTCAACAAAACTCAAAGACAACCTACAGAATGGGAGAAGATATTTGCAAATGACATATCAGATAAAGGGCTAGTTTCCAAGATCTATAAAGAACTTATTAAACTCAACAGCAAAGAAACAAACAATCCAATCATGAAATGGGCAAAAGACATGAACAGAAATCTCACAGAGGAAGACATAGACATGGCCAACATGCACATGAGAAAATGCTCTGCATCACTTGCCATCAGGGAAATACAAATCAAAACCACAATGAGATACCACCTCACACCAGTGAGAATGGGAAAATTAAAAGCAGGAAACCACAAATGTTGGAGAGGATGCGAGAAAAGGGAACCCTCTTACACTGTTGGTGGGAATGTGAACTGGTGCAGCCACTCTGGAAAACTGTGTGGAGGTTCCTCAAAGAGTTAAAAATAGATCTGCCCTACGACCCAGCAATTGCACTGTTGGGGATTTACCCCAAAGATACAGATGCAATGAAACGCCGGGACACCTGCACCCCGATGTTTCTAGCAGCAATGTCCACAATAGCCAAACTGTGGAAGGAGCCTCGGTGTCCATCGAAAGATGAATGGATAAAGAAGATGTGGTCTATGTATACAATGGAATATTCCTCAGCCATTAGAAACGACAAATACCCACCATTTGCTTCAACGTGGATGGAACTGGAGGGTATGATGCTGAGTGAAGTAAGTCAATCGGAGAAGGACAAACAGTGTATGTTCTCATTCATTTGGGGAATATGAAAAATAGTGAAAGGGAATAAAGGGAAGGAGAAAAAATGTGTGGGAAATATCAGAAAGGGAGACAGAACATGAAAGACTCCTAACTCTGGAAATGAACTAGGAGTGGTGGAAGGGGAGGATGGGCGGGGGTGGGGGTGAATGGGTGATGAGCACTGAGGGGGACACTTGACGGGATGAGCACTGGGTGTTATTCTATATGTTCGCAAATTGAATACCAATAAAAAATAAATTTATATTAAAAAAAAGATGTGGGACGGTGCTGCCATGAGCTCTAATCTGAAGTTTGCCTTGAAGCCTGCTTCAAAGTAGCCACTCATGTATGGCAATTCGAACCTAACTCCATTCTAATTAAGCATGCTCTAGAAAATGGCTCTATTGAAGCGGTTACACCGGGCGTCTGGGCCTGCATCTTCCACATGCTTTCCACACAAATTCTGCCAGCATCGAACATAAGGATGTTGGCAGCTAAGTCAGGAGGTAGTCAGGATGTGGGACAGTCATGCAATAATCTCACCTCTCAGAAGTTCGGATGTCTTGAATTCACCTTTCAACTAGCTTCCTTCTTAAAGGAGTTAGAACTTAGCAGCTTTCTCAGTGAGGAGGCTCCTTTCCAGCGCTGCACTGTACTTGGAGACAGCAAGCGTGCCAAGGCCTGTCACTTGCTGCTTAGCACCTTCTGCAATCAGCTAAGATAGGAGGTTATAATTTATATCCACAGGCAGGGTGAAAGCACCAGGGACAGCACCTGTGTTCAGTCCCTGATGTAAGTAGGTCTTGCAGCCAGCTTACTTGTCCTGTGGGAGGTACAAGCAAACCCCTTTTAGAAAGTAAATCCACAGGCAGTGTGGTACTACTGCAGGGGACAGCAGATGTGCTCACTTCTCCAAAATAAGTGTGTCCTGAAGCCAGTTGTCAACTAGCCTCTCATGTATGGCAGTTAGAACCTAGCTCCTTTTTACTTCAGCATGCTACTGGAAAATTACTGTGTTGCATCAGATACAGTAGGCCTCTGTGCCTGCATCTTCCATGTGGTTTTCCCAACACAAGAATATTGGGAGCTAAGTCTAGAGGTAGTCAGGATAAGGGAGGGTGCTGTGTTGAGCTCACTTATCTGAAGTACGTAGGCCTTGAAGACAGCTTTCAAGTAGCCTCTCATGGATGGCAGTTAGAACCTAGCTCCATTTTAATGGAGCAGGCTTCTAGGAAATCGCTGTGCTGTATGAGTTACACCATGCATCTGGGCCTGCAGCTTCCGCAGGCTTTTCACACAACTTCTGCCAGCATCTATCTAAGGAAGTTGGGAGCTAAGTCTAGAGGCAGTCAGGATGAGGGAGGGTCCTGCCATGAGCTCAGCTCTCGAACCTAATTGTGCCTTGAAGCCAGCTTTCAAGTAGCCTCTCTCCTAGAAGAAGTACCAAGAAGCTCATCTCAAGGTGACAAGTTTCAACGGAACGTGGTGTCCTGAACGAGGAGAAAAAGGCCTTCATTTTCTACAACTTGCCACTTGCCCGTCCCACACCTTCTGACACTCACATAACAGAAGGCAGTTTGTAGCTAAGTACACATGCAGTGTGGAACTGAGAGGGATGGGCGCATTGCTCAACACTCAGAAATAAGTAGGTCTTGCAGCTGGCTTTCAACTAGCTTCCTTCAAAATGGACTTAGGCCCTTGCACTGTTCTAGGTGAGGAGGTTCCATGCAAAGTGCTCTACTCCACTCAGAGGCACAAGCCTTCCAGGGCAGCAGCTTGCTGCTTGCCTGTCACGCAGCTTCTGACACTCTTCAAAAACGAGCATTTTAGAAGGTAAATCCCCCGGCAGTGTGGTCCTGTGAGGGACAGCAGGTTTGCTCAACTCTCAGAAGTGAGAAGGCCTGGAAGCCAGTTTTCAACTAGCCTCTCATGTGTGGCAGTTAGAAAACCTTGCTCCCTTCAACCTGAGCATACTACTAGCAAATCGCTTTGTTGAATCAGAAACACAAGGCGCCTGGGTCTGCAGCTTCCACATGCTTTTCTGAACATAAGGATGTTGGGAGCTAAGTCTAGAGGTATTCAGGATTTGGGAGGGTGCTGTGATGAGCTCAATTATCTGAAGAAAGTAGGCCTTGGTACAGATTTCAAGTAGCCTCTCATGTATGGCAGTTCGAACTTAGCTCCATTCTAATTGAGCATGCTTCTAGGAAATCGGTGTGTTGAATCAAAAGAAATAGGCAAAAGAAAAATAAATGATCCTTTCAGAGAGGTAAGAGGGCAACAATATATCCATAAAACAAGAAAAGATATTATGGAAGACAGCATGGAAAGCAAGAATTAATAATTATATATTAAAAATACGTAAGCCAAAATTAAAACACCATTTACTTAAGAGAGTTTCTTTCCAGTGGATAGTCTTTTCTGCTTTGTCAAATATTAGTTGACCAGAGTTGAGGGCCCATTTCTGGATTCTCTATTCTATTCCATCGATCTATGTGGCTGTTTTTGTATCAGGACCACACCTTTTTGATGATCACAGCTTTGTAGTAAAGCTTGAAATCCGGCATTGTGATGCCCCCGGCTCTGGTTTTCTTTTAATATTCCCCTATTTGGGGTCTTTTCTGATTCCACACAAATCTTAATATGATTTGTTCCAACTCTGAAGAAAGTTCATGGTATTTTGATAGGGATTGTATTAAATGTGTAAATTGCCCTGGGTAACATTGATATTTTCACAATATTAATTCTTAATTCCATGAGAATGGAATATTTTTCCATCTCTTTGTGTCTTCCTCAATTGCTTTCAGAAGTGAGCTGTAGTTTTTAGCATATATAGCCTTTACCTCTTTAGTTAGATTTATTCTTAGGTATCTTATGCTTTTGGGTGCAATTGAAAATGGGATTGACCCCTTAATTTCTCTTTCTTCAGTGTCATTGTTAGTGTATAGAAATGCCACTGATTTTTGGGCATTGATTTTGTATCCTGCCACACTGTGGAATTGCTGGATGAGTTCTAGCAATCTTGGGGTGGAGCCTTTTGGGTTTTTTATGTACAGTATCATGTCATCTGCAAAGAGGGAGAGTTTTATTTCTTCTTTGCCAATTTGAATGCTTTTTATTTCTTTTTTGTGGTCTGATTGCTGAGGCTAGGCCTTCTAGTACTATGCTGAATAGCAGTGGTGAGGTTGGACATCCCTGTTGTCATGTTCCTGATCTTAGGGGAAAGGCTCTTAGTTTTTCTACACTGAGAATAATATTTGCTGTGGGCTTTTCATAGATGGCTTTTAAGATGCTGAGGAATGTTCCCTCTCTCACTAACTCTGAAGAGTTTTGATCAGGAATGGATGCTGTATTTTGCCAAATGCTTTCTCTGCATCTTTTGAGAGGATCCTATGGGTCTTGTTTTGTCTCTTGTTGATATGATCCATCACTTTGTTTTACAAGTGTTGAACCAGCCTTGCATCCTGGGGATAAATCCCTCTTGGTCATGGTGAATAATCTTTTGAATGTACTGCTGGATCCTTTTGGCTAGTATCTTGTTGAGAATTTTTGCATCTGTGTTCATCAGTGATATTGGCCTATAATTCTCCTTTTAGGTGGAGTCGTTGGTTTTAGAATTAAGGCAATGCTGGCCTCATAGAATGAGTTTGGAAGTATTCCATCCCTTTCTAGCTTTCAGAACAGCTTTAGTAGAATAGGTATTTTTTCTTCTTTAAACGTTTGATAGAATTCCCCTGGGAAGCCATTTGGCCCTGAACTTCTGTGCCTTGGGAGGTTTTGGATGACTCCTTCAATTTCCTCCCTGGTTATTGGCCTGTTCAAGTTTTCTATTTCTTCATGTTCCAGTTTTGTTAGTTAGTGGTTTTTCAGAAATTCCTTTGTCGTTTCTAATAGCTGCCTCTTCCACATGCTTTTCACCCAGTCTGTGCGAGCACCGAAGCTAAGGATGTTAGGAGCTAAGTCCCCACACAGTCAGGATGCGGGAGGGTCCTGCCTTGAGCTCAGCTCTCACAAGCAAGCATGCCTAGAAGCCAGCTTCTTCTAGATTGCCTAATTTATTGGCGTATAGCTGTTCATAGTTTTTTAAATCATTTATATTTCCTTGTTATTGGTGGTGATCTCTCCTTTTTCATTCATGATTTTATTAATTAGAGTCTTTTCTCTTTTGTTTTTAATAAGGCTGGCTAATGGTTTATCTATCTTATTAATTCTTTCAAAGAATTAACTCCTGGTTTCGCTGATGTGTCCCACAGTTCTTCTGGTCTCTGTATCATTGAGTTCTGCTGGAATCTTTATTAACTCTCTTTTTCTGATTGTTGTAGGTTTTATTTGCCATTCTTTCTCCAGTTCCTTTAGGTGAAAGGTTAGCTTTTGTATTTGAGTTTTTTCTAGTTTTTTAGGGATCTTGTATTGTGGTATATTTCCCTTTCAGGACTTCTTTTGCTGTATCCCAAAGATTTTGAACATTTGAATCTTCATTCTCATTAGTTTCCATGAATCTTTTTAATTCTTCCTTAATTTCCTGGTTGACCCTTTCATATTTTAGCGGGATGTTCTTTAACCTCCACGTGTTTGAGTTTCTTCAAAATTTCTTCTCATGAATTAGTTCTAGTTTCAAAGCATTATGGTCTGAAAATATGCAGGGGACAATCCCAATCTTTGGTATCAGTTAAGACCTGATTTGTGACCCAGGATGTGGTCTATTCTGGAGAAAGTTCCATGTGCACTTGAGAAGAATATGTATTCAGTTGTGTTTGGATATAAAGTTCTGTAAAAATTTGTGAAATCCATCTAAACCAGTGTATCATTTAAAGCTCTTGTTTCTTTGGAAATGTGCTTAAAATATCTGTCATTTACAGAAAATGCCGTGTTCAAGTCTCCCAGTGTAAGTGTATTATTATCTAAGTATGTCTTTTTAAAAAAATATTGTATCATGCAACTTTATTAGTTTATTAGTTTTCACTTATTTTTCTAGAGTCTAGTTTTTTGTCTATATAGGGTATTATGTCATCTGCAAATAGCATTGATTTTACATATTTCTTTCTAATTTGTTGGGTTTTCTTTTTGTCTTGAAGCCAGCTTTTAACTAGCTTCGTTCTTTTTTTAAAAAAATTTTATTTTTTATTGGTGTTCAGTTTGCCAACGTATAGCATAACACGCAGTGCTCATCCCATGAAGTGCCCCCTTCAGTGCCTGTCACCCAGTTACCCCAACCCTCCCCCACCTCCCTTTCCACTCCCCCTTGTTCATTTTCCAGAGTTAGGTGTCTCTCATGTTTTGTCACCCTCACTGATATTTTCACTCATTTTCTCTCCTTTCCCCTTTATTCCCTTTCACTAATTTTTATATTCCCCAAATGAATGAGATCATATAATGTTTGTCTTTCTCCGAATGACGTACCTCATGCAGCAGACTACCCTCCTAGTCCATCCACACTGAAGCAAATGGTGGCTATTTGTCATTTCTAATGCCAGAGTAATACTCCATTGTATATATGGACCACATATTCTCTATCCATTCATCTTTTGATGGACACTGAGGCTCTTTCCACAGTTTTGCTGTTGTGGACATTGCTGCTATAAACATTGGGATGCAGGTGTCCCGGCTTTTCATTGCATCTGTGTCTTTGGGGTAAAGCCCCAACAGTGCAATTGCTAGGTCATACGGCATAACTTTTTAACTCTTTGAGGAACCTCCACACAGTTTTCCAGAGTGGCTGCACCAGTTCACATTCCCACCAATAGTGCAAGAGGTTCCCGTTTCTCCACATCCTCTCGGACATTTGTTGTTTCCTGTCTTGTTAATTTTCCCCGTTCTCACTGATGTGAGGTGGTATCTCATTGTGGTTTTGATTTGTATTTCCCTGATGGCAAGTGATGCGGAGCATTTCCTCATGTGCTTGTTGGCCATGTCTATGTCTTCCTCTGTGAGATTTCTGTTCATGTCCTTGTCCCATTTCATGATTGGATTGTTTGTTTCTTTGCTGTTGAGTTTAATATGTTCTTTATAGATCTTGGATCCTAGCCCTTTATCTGATCTGTCATTTGCAAATATCTTCTCCCATTCTGTAGGCTGTCTTTTAGTTTTGTTGACATTCTTTTGGTAGGCAGAAGCTTTTTATCCTGATTAAGTCCCAATAGTTAATGTTTGCTTTTGTTTCCTTTGCCTTCCCAGATGTATCTTGCAAGAAGTTGTTGTGGCAAAATTCAAAAAGGGTGTTGCCTATGTTCTCTAGGATTTTGATGTATTTTTGTCTCACATTGAGATCTTTCATCCATTTTGAGTTTATCTTTGTGTATGGTGCAAGAGAGTGGTCTAGTTTCATTCTTCTGCATGTGGATGTCCAATTTTCTCAGCACCATTTATTGAAGGAACTGTCTTTTTTCCAGTGGATAGACTTTCTTGCTTTGTTGAATATTAGTTGACCATAGATTTGAGGGTTCACTTCTGGATTCTCTATTCTGTTCTATTGATTTGTGTCTGGTTGTGCCAGTACCACACTCTCTTGATGACCACAGGTTTGTTATCTAAGTATGTCTTAACTTTGGTTACTAATTGTTATACTTGGCAGCTCCCACTTTCGGGGCATAAATATTCATGATTGCTAGGTCTTCATGTTGGATAGATCCTTTAAATATGATATTGTTTCCCTCTTCATCTCTTACTACAGTCTTTGGAATAAACTTTAATTTATCTGATATAAGGATGGCTACCCATGCTTTCTTTTGAGGACCATTTGAATGATAAATGGCTCTTCACCCCTTCATTTTCAGGCAGGAGGTGTCCTTAGGTCTCAAATGAGTCTCTTGTAGACAGCAAATAGATGGGTCTTGCTTTTAATCCAGTCTGAAACCCTGCGCCTTTTGATGGGATCATTTAGCCCATTCACGTTCAGAGTTACAATTGAAAGATATCAATTTAGTGTCATCATAATACCTATTCTGTCCCTGTTTTTGTGGATTGTTTCTTTGGAGTTCCTCTTTCTTTTACAGAGTCCCCCTCAATATTTCTTGCAGAGCTGGCTTGGTGGTCACATATTTTTTCAGTTTCTGCCTTTCTTGGAAGCTCTTTATCTCTCCTTCTATTCTGAATGAGAGCCTTGCTGGATAGAGTATTCCTGGCTGCATGTTCTTCTCATTTAGTGCCCTGAATATATCCTGCCAGTCCTCTCAGGCCTGCCAGGTTTTGTGGAGAGGTCTGCTGTTAACCTAAAGGTTAACATAAAGGTTAGGAATGTCTTGTCTCTTTCTGCTTTAAGGATATTTTCTTTATCTTTGGAATTTGCAAGTTTCACTATTAAATGTCGGGGTGTTGAACTGTTTTTATTGATTTTAGGGGACATCTCTGTATCTCTTGGATCTGAATGCCTGTTTCCCTTCCCAAGTTAGGGAAGATCTCAGCTATGATTTGTTCAAGTACACTTCCTGATCCTCTATCCCTTTCGATGCCCTCGGGAACCCCAATTAAATGTAGATTTTTCCTTCTGAGGCTGTCATTTATTGCCCTTAAACTTTACTCATATTCTTTTTTTATAAATTTATTTTTTATTGGTGTTCAATTTGCCAACATATAGAATAACACCCAGTGCTCATCTCGTCAAGTGCCCACCTCAGTTCCTGTCACCCAGTCACCCCCAACCCCTGCCCACCTCCCCTTCCACCACCCCTAGTTCGTTTCCCAGACTTAGGAGTCTTTCATGTTCTGTCTCCCTTTCTGATATTTCCCACTCATTTTTCTCCTTTCCCCTTTATTCCTTTTCACTATTTTTTATATTCCCCAAATGAATGAGACCATATAATGTTTGTCCTTCTCTGGTTGACTTATTTCACTCAGCACAATACCCTCTAGTTCCATCCATGTCGAAGCAAATGATGGGTATTTGTCATTTCTAGTGGTTGAGTAATATTCCATTGTATACATAAACCACATCTTCTTTATCCATTCATCTGTTGATGGACACCGAGGCTCCTTCCACAGTTTGGCTATTGTGGACATTGCTGCGGTAAACATTGGGGTGCAGGTGTCCTGGCATTTCACTGCATCTGTATCTTTGGGGTAAATCCCCAGCAGTGCAATTGCTGGGTCTTAGGGCAGATCTGTTTTTAACTCTTTGAGGAACCTCCACACAGTTTTCCAGAGTGGCTGCACCAGTTCACATTCCCACCAACAGTGTAAGAGGGTTTCCCTTTCTCTGCATCCTCTCCAACATTTGTGGTTTCCTGCCTTGTTAATTTTGCCCATTCTCACTGGTGTGAGGTGGTATCTCATTGTGGTTTTGATTTGTATTTCCCTGATGGTAAGTGATGCGGAGCATTTTCTCATGTGCTCCTCATATTCTTTTAATTCTTTTTCTCTTGTTTCCTCGGTTTGCTTCCTTGCCATCAACTTTTCTTCTATGTCACTCTCTCATTCTTCTACCTCATTAACCCTCGTCATTAGGACCTCCAGTTTGGATTGCATCTCATTCAATTGATTTTTAATTTTGGCTTGATTAGATCTAAATTCTGCAGTCATGAAGTCTCTTGAGTCCTTTATGCTGTTATTTAGAGCCACCAGTAGCTTTATAATTGTACTTCTGAATTGGCTTTCTGACATTGAATTGTAATCCAAATTTTGTAACTCTGTGGGAGAGAGTACTGTTTCTGATTCTTTTTTTTTTTGTGGTGTGTTCTTCTTTATAGTCATTTTGCTCAGTGCAGAGTGGCTAAAAACAAGTTGTACTCGAAAAAGGAAGAAAAAAAGAGAAACAAAGGAGAAAAAACAAACAAAAAAGCAAAGAACAGAAAGCAAAAACTAAAACAAAACAAGGAGTTCTATCCTCTGGTTCTATATACTGTAAATCTCTCAACTTCCCCTGTAGCTTTCCATTGCTGCTCTGTGAAGAACTTGTTCTTTCCCTGTCCTTCCTGCTGGTCTTCTGGGGGAGGGGCTACTCTGCTGATTCTCAAGGTGTGTGCACCTGGGGGAGCTGCGCCGCCCCCTGTCAGGTGCACAGCTCAGTGGGAGATGTTTATCCTGTGAGACATCTGTTCCCTAGCGGCCCCACTCAGTCTCAGGCACAGGGTGACAAAAGGAGAAACAACAGTGGCGGTGGACAGCTCTCCAGCCTCAGAGTCAGTTCCAGCTGTAACTACCGCAGTCTCCCAGTCCGGACTGGCCTGGATGCTCTGGGGGCTTGGCGCTGATCTGCACAGCCTGGGGCCGCCTGGCAGCAGGAGCATCCTTGCTGTCCTGGGCCCTCCCGGCCTCCTCCTGTTCTGGGGGGATGCAGGATCCTGGTCTGTGTCCCCCGGAGCCCATGTATCCAGGGCCTGTGCCTCTGGAATCGGGCTCCCGCAGTTGCGCAGCCCCTCCATCCGGAACCACCCCCTGAGCCGCTCCCTGGGCCCTGCCGGGCGCTCTCTAGCCCTTTAGGGAGCTTGGCCTGCGGCATGTGGCATGCTCTTCCCGGGGGCGCCCCTCCTCTGTTAGGGACTCCGGGAACCTGGGGGCTCCACTGCCCCTCCTGGGCTCCTGCCCGAGTTCCCTGTGGGCGCCTTTCCATTCTGGGAAGATTTTTAAAGTTTCTCCTCTGGGCCTGTGCTTTCCCATCCTGGAGGCTCTCGCAGCCTGCCTTTAGCCCAGCCCCTTGTGGTGGCCCCTCTCCCACTGGATTCTTTTTTATTTATTTTTATTTGTTTCAGTCTTCCTACTTTGTTAAAGTGCAAACTCCTCTCTCTGTAGCATTCCAGCTATCCTGTCTTTAACTCTCAGACCGAATTCGTAGGTTTTGGGGATGATTTGAAAGTTATCTAGGTAAGTTGGTGGGGACAGGAGACTTGGAGACCCTACTCTTCCTCCATCTTGCCCGCCCTCTTGTCTTTGGGTGTTGAGTCTGAAAAGTTCTTAATAGATTTTGGATTCTAGCCCTTTTTCTGATATGCCATTTGAACATATCTTCTCACATTCTGTAGGCTGCCTTTTAGTTTTGCTGACTGTTTCCTTTGCCGTGCAGAAGACTTTATCCCTATGACGTCCCAATACTTAAATTTTTGCTTTTTCTTCCCCCTTGCCTCTGCAGACATGTCTAGGAAGAAGTTTTTCATCTGAGGGCAAATAGTTTACTGTCTGTGTTCCCCTCTGGAATGTGGATGGATTCTGGTCACACGTTTAGGTCTTTCATCCAGTTTGAGTTTATTTTTGTGTTTGGTGTTAGAAAGTGGACCAATTTCTTTCCTGTGCATGTGGCTGCCCAGATTTCTGAACACTATTTGTTGAAGAGATTTCTTCCATTGGATCTTTTCCTACTCTGTTGAAAATGAGTTCACCATAGAGTTGAGAGTCCATTTCTGGATTCCCAACTGTTTTTGTACCAGTGCCACACTGTCTTGATGATCACAGCTTTGTAAGACAGCTTGAGGTCAGGCATTGTGATGCCCATAGCTTTGCATTTCTTTTTCAACATTCCTTTGGATACTTGGGATCTTTTCTGGTTCCATACAAATTTTAGACTTGTTTGTTCCAGCTCTTTGAGAAATGCTGCTGGTATTTTGATAGGGGTTGCACTGAATGTGTAAATTGCCCTGGGTAGCAAAGAAACTTTAAGGATATGTGTTCTTCCAATCCATGTGCATGGAATATTTCTCCATTTCTTTGTATCTTCCTCACTTTCTTTCATAAGTGTTCCACAGTTTTCAGAGAGCACCTTTACCTCTTTGGTTAGGTTTATTCCTAGGTATCTCATGTTATTTGGTGCAATTGTAAATGGGATTAATTCCTTGGTTTCTCTTTCTGCTGTTTCATTGTTGGTTTATAGAAATTCAACAGACTTCTGTGCATTGATTTTATACCATGCAACTTTGCTGAATTCCTTTAACAGTTCTAAAAATTTTTTGGTGGAATCTTTTGGGTTTGCTACATAGAGTATCATGTCATCTGCAAAGAATGAAAGTTTAACTTCTCTCCTCTTCTGAATACCTTTGATTTCTCTTTGTTGTCTAATGGCCAAGACTAGGTCACCAAGTATTAACTTCAACAACAGTGATGAGTGGACATCCTTATCCTGTTCCTCCCCATTGAGGAAGATATTAGCTGAAGGTCTTTTGCATCTGGCCTTTATGATGTTGAGATATGTTCCTACTATCCCTACACTGAATTTTTTTCAAGAAAGTATGCTGTATTTTGCCAAATGCTTTTTCTGAATCCATTGAGAGAATTATATGATTCTTATCCTTTCTTTATTGATGTGGTGTGTCACACTGAATGTTTTGTAGGTGTTTAACCACAACTGCAGTGCAGGAATAAATGCCACTTGATCGTGATGAATAATCATTTTAATGTACTGTTGCATCCTATTAGCTAGAATCTTGTTCTGAATTTTTGAATTATGTTCACCAGGGATATTGGACTGCAATTTTCCTTTAAAGTGGGGTCTTTAGTTTCAGGATCAAGGTGATGCTGGCTTCATAGAATGAGTTTGGCACTTTGCCTTCCATTTCTGTTCTTTGGAATATATTCAGAAAAATAATATTAATTCTTTCTTAAATGTCTGGTAGAATTCCCCTGGGAATCCATCCAGCCCTAGAATATTGTTTGTTGGGAGAATTTTGATGACTGCTTCAATTTCTTTGCTGTTTATGGAACTGTTCAGCTGTTCAATTTCTCCTTGTTTGAGTTTTGTTAGTTTTAGAAGTTTATATGTTTCTAGGACTGCATACATTTCTTCTAGATTGCCTAATTTGTTGCCATACATTTACTCATAGTATTCTCCCACAATTGTATGTCTTTGGTGTGGTTGTGATTTTATTTATTTGGGCCTTTTCTCTTTTCTTTTAGATAAGTGTGACTAGGGGGAATTGTCAATTTGGTTAATTCCTGCAAAGAACTGGTTCCTAGTTTGGTGGATGTGTTCTACTGGCTTTTAAAATTTTATATTATTGTTTACTTCTCAAATCTTTTTTATGTCCCCTATTCTGCTGGATTTAGGCTTTATTTGCTATTTTTTCCAGCTTCTTTAGGTGTAAGATAACGTTGTGTATTTGAGACTTCTTTTGCTTCTTAGATCGGTATGTACTGCTATATACTTCTCCCTTAGGGTCACCTTTGCATGCCTCAAATGTTTTGGAATATCATTTCTTCATTTTCATTTGCTTCCATGTATTTTTAAGTCTTTCTATAATTTCCTCTTGACCTATTCATTTTTTAGGAGGATGTTTATTAACCTGCAGTTATTTGTGATCCCTCCAACTTTTTTTCTTGTGGTTGACTCCAAATTTCATAGCATTATGATCTGAAACTACGTATTGTATGATCTCAATCTCTTTGGACCAGTTGAGTCCGATTTGTGACCCAAGATGTGATCTATTTTGGAGAATTTCCCATGTGCACTCAAAAAGAATGTGTATTCTGTTGATGTTGGATGAAATGCTCTGAATATATCTGCTAAGTCCATCTGGTGCAGTGTGGCATTCAAAACCCTTGTTTCCTTGTTGTTCTGCTGAGGTGATCTGTCCATTGTTGTGAGCAGGGTGTTAAAGTCCTCTACTATTATTGTATTATTATCAATGGATTTTTTAATATGAATTATTAGATTGATGTATATATTTGGCTGCTCTCAAGTTAGGGGCATAAATATCTGCAACTGTTAGATCTTCCTTTTGGAAAGAACCCTATATTAAGATATAGTGCCCTTCTTCATCTCTTATTACAGTCCTTGTTTTAAAATCTAGTTTTTCTGGTATAAGGATGGCTACTGCAGCTTTCTTTTGATGTCCATTAACATGATAGATGGTTCTCTGCCCCTTCACTTTCTTTTTTTTAAGGATTTTATTTATTTATTCATGAGAGACATAGAGAGAAAGAGAAGCAGAGACACAGGCAGAAGGAGAAGCAGGCTCCTCGCAGGGAGCCCGATGTGGGACTCGATCCTGGGTCTCCAGGGTCATGCCCTGGGCCAAAGGCAGTGCTAAACCTCTGAGCCACCTGGGCTGCCCATGTCCCTTCACTTTCAATCTGGAGGTGTCTTTGGGTCTAAATGAGTCTCTTGTAAACAGTATGGAAATGGGTCTTATTTTTTTATCCATTCTGATGCCCTGTGTCTTTTGCTTGGAATATTGTGTCCATGTACATTCAGAGTAATTATTGAAAGATATGAATTTAGTGCCACTGTATTACATGTAAAGTTCCTGTTCCTGTAGATTGTCTTCGTTCCTTTCTTGTCTTTGTTACCTTTTGTCTCTCTTTCTGCTCAAAGTGTCCCCTCTAATTTCCTGCAGGGCTTGCTTAGTGGTAATGAACTCATTTAGTTTTTCTTTGCCCTGGAAACTCTTCATCTTCCTTCTCTTCTAAATGAAGGCCTTGCTGTATGAAGTATTCCTAGCTGATAACTTGGTCAGTCCTCTGCAGAGTTCTTCCTCATTTGCAATGGGGAGTTCTTGGACCTTTAATTTATGTAAGTATACTTTGATTTGTTTGTTGAAAAAAAATCCTGGAAAAAAAGGAAAGAAAGAAAAGAGAGAGAGGGATAAAAGAGAAAAAGGAAAGCCTGCTCAAAAAAAGGAAAGGAAAGAGAACAAAGAAAACCAAACAATCAAAACAATTAGCTTGATTCCAAAGAAAAAGAAAGGAAAAATAAAGCAAAGAAAAAAAGAAGCCTGATCCAAAGAAAAATGAGAAAAATAAATTTAAACACAGACTAACAAACACACATAAAACTATAAGCCTGATTCCAAAAAGAAAAGACAAAAGAATTAGTAAAAAAATATATATATGTGTGTGTATATAAGCATATATACAGCCTATATATATATATATATATATATATATATCCCTTCATATAATACACACACACACACACGCATGCACACACACACACACACACACACACACACACAGTCTGGCTATTTCTACCAGAATTGAAGGGATGCTTTGAAGCACTGCATGATTAATAGACTCGGTGCATGTGGCCTGCTGCCTGTTTGGTCTTCTGCAGGAGAGGCCTTCTGTGCTGGCTCAGAGTCAATCCTGCCCTTGTGGAAAAAAAAAAAACCAGTTGCCAAGAAAGGATGGGGGGTAGTTGGGATTGATATAAGCAGCTCCCACCTCCACTGGTGGCCACTTCGTTGCTCTCTGATGTCTGTGTTGGTAGCAGGAGTAAAATGGTGAAATTCCCATCTCTCTTCCTCAGATGGGATCACACATTGCTTGCTGTTCAGGAAGCCATCACAGAAGAGTGAAAGCTGTTAGCACACCCAGAGCCCACTTCTGCATTTTATCTTTGGCAGGGCTGGGATTCAAAACTCCAAATCTTAAAGGAGCCAACCACTCAGATCTACTTCTTTTTCTGGATTAGAGCTTAGCTGTGCTCTGACTAGTGCCCTTTGCCCCAGAAAATCAGTCCTCTGCCTTTGAAGTGCTCAGAAGCTATGATATGTCCACCTCAAAAAGCAGTGACCAGGATATCCACCCTCTGCCCTCGCCTTTGTCCCCTGCTTATGAAAGGCCATTTGCTGGTGCCTGCAGGATCTTTTTCCTTGGAGAAGCAATATGCCCTCTTCCAAATGTACTGCAGGAGGGGGAACAATCTCTGTTACCCTGGTGATCCCTACACCATTCTGTGTGCATTCCAAGGCCAGAGCCCTCCTTCTCTCCAGGAGTGCATGTTACAGGTCTGCTCCTATGAAAGTCACATGCTTTCAAAACCTCTGAGTGTGAGCTCCACACACTGTGAAACATTAATGCCACTCAGTTTCCAAGCTCCTCAGTCTTGGTCCAAGAGGTTTTCTTCTTGTGAGAACCCAATACCTCACTCTTTTAATTCCCCTATCCCACTCTCCCTTTTCTCTCTTTGTGGAAACAGTTCCGTCCCCTCTGCAGCACAAAAGTTTTTATCTCCCTAATTCATTTCAATGTGCCTCACACCTGCCATGCTGTCTCCCTCAAACTGTGGAGATCCTTCTTCCAATCCTCAGATCAATGTCCTGGGTATTCCAAGTGATCTGACCTCAATATGGCTGTGTTTAAGTGACAGGGAAAGCCCAGAATCTCCCTACTTCTTCACCATCTTAACTACTCTCTCCTAAGATTAGCTTTTTATACCATATTTTATGCATATGGCTCATGAACAAATCTCCTAGTTCTTTTTTAAAAAATCTCCTACTTGTATATTTAGATATGTTAAAAAATGTGCACTGGAATCATAGCCGGAGTTATGGTAAAAAAAAAAATCCCATAGCTAATCTACATTACTTACACTGTGCTATATATTCTTTTGATTGTTTTTTTCTGGGCAGCCCCTGTGGCCCAATGGTTTGGCACCGCCTTTGGCCCAGGGCATGATCCTGGAGTCCTAGGATCGAGTCCCATGTCAGGCTCCCTGCATGCAGCCTGCTTCTCCCTCTGCCTGTGTCTCTGCCTCTCTCTCTTTAAGTCTGTCATGAATAAATAAATAAATAAATAGTCTTTAAAAATGATTATTTTTTCTTTTTAGCAAATATTTATTGAATGGAAACTTTATTGTAAACACTGAGGTTACAGAATCCAACAAGATGATCAGGGTACCTGCTCTTGAGGAGTTAACATTCTAGTTGGGGAACATATACAATAAGAATACAAATTTTAAAAATTAGTACAATTAAGTACTATGAAGGTAATCTTATAGGAAGGTAGAATTGAGCATGATAGGGTTCTACAATGCACAGAATAGTAAGAGAGGACTATTTCTTACGATCTTTCTCTTTCTTTATGTTGGTGCACACTTGAGTCTGTAATGTTTCAGAAACAGCCTTCATTTTATAAAAATCTATTATTTCTTCTTCCAGTTGTCTTCTCTCCTCCTCAAGTTTCATTGTCTCCTCTTGTTGGACTCTTTTAAGATGCTCAAACTTTTTCTGTAGCTGTGAAACAAACATGTAGTTGTGACTCAAAGCACACTATGGTAGAACATTCCCAGGAACATGCTTGTCTTTCCTACTGGTTATCAAACATAGCCTAGTCATTAGACTAGAGCTTGATCTTAATAGCCTCAAATTTTCATATTTAAAGTAAAAAATTAGATATGGAATTTCCTTCTTACTTTTAATTTTAAATGTGTCACCATTGAACCAAATGTAATAAAACACAGTTATGAAAAACACTCAACTGTAGAAATTTTTCCTAATGAGGTATATATTTTTAACTCTGCAATTTCCCATAAACCTCTTTGAGTAAAATTTGATAGATTCATGTCCACTAAAAATACATACATTAAAATATGACATGGAATATAAAATATTTCTTGACACTTTATTTGGTGAAGGTATTTTGAAAAAAAGATAATTTCCTCAGTTAAGTAAGGTTAGCATAATTATAGGAAGAAAAAAACCTCATTCAGTTACTTTTATTTGCTTTTATATCTTTGGGACTTAAAATGAGCCTAATTAACTATAAGAAGCAGATAATATCATCTTAGTTTCCATTAAAGAAAGCCCTGGATTTTTTAGCATAACTTCATTCAATATAAAGATTGCTTGTGGGCAGCCCTGGTGGCTCAGCGGGTTTAGCACTGCTCCAGCCCAGGGCGTGATCCTGGAGCCCCGGGATTGGGTCCCACATCGGGCTCCCTGCTTGGAGACTGCTTCTCCCTCTGCCTGTGTCTCTCCCTCTCTCTGTGTGTGTGTCTCTATGAATACATAAATAAAATTTTTAAAAAAATCAGGGTTCTTTAAAAAAAGATTGCTTGTATACATCAGAGGAAGTATGATTTTTAAAGCTATGGCTAGTCTGGCATAAAAAGTATGAGGGAAAACTTATTGTCAGTTAACTTTTTGAAAAACAGAGTTTAAACTGCCACAATATTAATTAGCTGGCTTATATGGCTGTGAAGAACACAAGCATGTTAAGACTAGTGGTTCTCAACTCTAAATGGCCATTATAATAATTTGGTAAGGTTGCAAGCTTCACAAAGCATAGGATGCACACAGGTCAGTTGCATCACACTCTCTGGAGTGGAAACCTGAGCATCACCACTATTAGAAATTCCTCAGGTGACTAATGTGCAGCAAAGTTTGAGATCCATGGTTTTAAATAAAAATTATTTTTCCTCTGCTGAAGCTGGTCTCTTAATTACATTTTCATGCCTGAGAAGGAAATGAATATCTACACACAAGTGAAAGAGCTGGGGATATGAGAGTGTGGTATCTATAAATAAGGGTAAAATCAATGAGGAAAACCTTCACTTAAACATGAGAAGAACTGTAGAACAGATCAACAAAACCAGGAGTTGGTTCTTTGAAAAAATTAATAAGATAGATAAACCATTAGCCAGCCTTATTAAAAACAAAAGAGAAAAGACTCTAATTAATAAAATCATGAATGAAAAAGGAGAGATCACAACCAATACAAAGGAAATACAAATGATTTAAAGAACTTATCATGAGCAGCTATATGCCAATAAATTAGGCAATCTAGAAGAAATGGATGCATTTCTGGAAAACCACAAATTACCAAAACAGGAACAAGAAGAAATAGAAAACTTGAACAGGCCAATAACCAGGGAGGAAATTGAAGCAGTCATCAAACACCTCCCAAGACACAGAAGTCCAGGGCCAGATGGCTTCCCAGGGGAATTCTATCAAACATATAAGAAGAAAAAATACCTATTCTACTAAAGCTGTTCCGAAAGCTAGAAAGGGATGGAATACTTCTAAACCCATTTTATGAGACCAGCATCACTCTGATTCCAAAACCAAAGACTCCACCTAAAAGGAGAATTATAGACCAATATCCCTGATGAACACAGATGCAAAAATTCTAAACAAGATACTAACCAATAGGATCCAACAGTACATTTAGATTATTCACCATGACCAAGTGGGATTTATCCCTGGGATGCAAGCCTGGTTCAACATTCATAAAACAATCAAAGTAATAGATCATCAACAAGAGACAAAACAAGACCCATAGGATCCTCTCAAAAGATGCAGAGAAAGCATTTGACAAAATACAGCATCCATTTCTGATCAAAACTCTTGAGAGTGTAGGGATAGAGGGAACATTCCTCATCATCTTAAAAGCCATCTATGAAAAGCCCACAGCAAATATTCTCAATGTAGAAAAACTAAGAGCCTTTCCCCTAAGATCAGGAACACGACAGGGATGTCCACTCTGACCACTGCTATTCAACATAGCATATAAGTTCTAGCCTCAGCAATCAGACCACAAAAAGAAATAAAAAGCATTCAAATTGGCAAAGAAGAAGTAAAACTCTCCCTCTTCACAGATGACATGATACTGTACAAGAACAAGAAAACCCAAAAGACTCCACCCCAAGATTACTAGAACTCATCCAGCAATTCGGCAGTGTGGCAGGATACAAAATCAATGCCCAGAAATCAGTGGCATTTCTATACACTAACAATGAGACTGAAGAAAGAGAAATTAAGGAGTTAATCCCATTTACAATTGCACCCAAAAGCATAAGATACCCAGGAATAAACCTAATCAAAGAGGTAAAAGATGTATACCTTAAAAACTAGGGCACAGGGGATCCCTGGGTGGCTCAGTGGTTTAGTGCCTCCCTTCAGCCCAAGGCAAGATCCCAGAGTCACAGGATCGAGTCCCACATCAGGCTCCCTACATAAAGCCTGCTTCTCTCTCTGCCTGTGTCTCCTCCTCCTCCTCTCTCTCTCTCTCTCTCTGTCTATCATGAATAAATAAATAAAATCTTTAAAAAAACTACAGAAAACTTCTGAAAGCAATTGAGGAAGACACAAAGAGATGGAAAAATATTCTATGCCATGGATTGGAAGAATTAATATTGTGAAAATGTTAAATGCTACCCAGGGCAATTTACACATTCAAAGCAATCCCTATCAAAATACCATGGACTTTCTTCAGAGAGTTGAAACAAATCATCTTAAGATATGTGTGGAGTCAAAAAAGATGCCAAATAGCCAGAGGAATATTGAAGAAGAAAACCAATGCTGGTGGATCACAATGCCAGATTTCAGGTTGTACTACAAAGCTGTGATCATCAAGACAGTGTGGTACTGGCACAAAAACAAACACATAGATCAATGGAACAGAATAGAGAATCCTTAAATGGGCCCTCAGCTCTATGGTCAACTAATATTTGACAAAGCAGGAAAGAGTATCCACTGGAAAAAGCACAGTCTCTTCAATAAATGTTGCTGTGAAAATTGGACAGCCAGGTGCAGAAGGATGAAACTAGACCATCCTCTTACACCAGACACAAAGATAAACTCAAAATGGATGAAAGATCTCAGTGTGAGTAAAGAATCCATCAAAATCCTAGAGGAGAACAGAGGCAACATCCTTTTTGAATTTGGCCACAGCCACTTCTTGCAAGATACATCTATGAAGGCAAGGGAAACAAAAGCAAAAATGAATTACTGGGACTTCATCAAGATAAAAAGCTTCTGCACAGCAAAGGAAACAGTCAACAAAACTGAAAGACAACCTACAGAATGGGAGAAGATATTTGCAAATGACGTATCAGATAAAGGGCTGGGATCCAAGATCTATAAAGAACTTATTAAACTCAACAGCAAAGAAACAAACAATCCAGTCATGAAATGGGCAGAAGAATTAAACATAAATCTCACAGAGGAAGACATAGACATGGCCAACATGCACATGAGAAAATGCTCTGCATCACTTGCCATCAGGGAAATACAAATCAAAACCACAATGAGATCCCACCTCACACCAGTGAGAATGGTGAAAATTAACAAGACAGGAAACAACAAATGTCGGAGAGGATGTGGAGAAAGGGGAACCCTGTTGCACTGTTGGTGGGAATGTGAACTGGTGCAGCTGCTCTGGAAAACTCTGTGCAGTTTCCTCAAAGAGTTAAAAAGAGATCTGCCCTACGACACATCAATGGCACTAGTGGAGATTTACCCCAAAGATACAGATGCAGTGAAAAATTGAGACACCTGCACCCCAATGTTTATAGCAGCAATGTCCACAATGTCCACATCTGTCCTTCAACAGATGAATGGATAGAGAAGATGTGGTCCATATATACAATGGAGTATTACTCCGGCATTAGAAATGACAAATACCCACCATTTGTTTCAACGTGGGTGGAACTGGAGGTATTATGCTGCATGAGGTAAGTCAATTAAAAACGGACAAACATTATATGGTCTCATTCATTTGGGGAATATAAAAAATAGTGAAAGGGAATAAAGAGGAAAGGAGAGAAAATGAGTGGGAAATATCTTAGAGGGTGACAGAACTTGAGAGAATCCTAACTCTGGGAAAGGAAGAAGGGGTAGTGGAAGGGGAGGTGGACGGGGGATGGGATGACTGGGTGATGGGCACTGAGGGGGGCACCTGATGGGATGAGCACTGGGTGTTATACTATATGTTGGCAAATTGAACTCCAATAAAAAATATACAAAATAAAAAAAAACCTTTGGAAGGTGAAGCTTGACAGGAAGATGGCAGTGGAGTAGTAGGTCTGAGGCTCACCTCACCCCATGAACACATCTAAATAACTATCTAAATATGGCAGAAATCAACCTGAAGATGGACAGAACAACTCCACAACTAAAGGGAGAAAAGAGCATCCAGGCTTCTTGCCTGAAATAATAAAGAGTTATTTTGTGAACTTGAAAAAAAAATAAAGGGAGAAAAGAGGCCACAGTCAAGTGGTAAGAATTTAGTCAGTATGGAGATGTGATTTAGTGGAAAATGGATCACAGGTACTGTGAAGGGGAGGTACCTGTGGTCACAGAGAAGGGTGAGAGACATGGCCACAAAGGGGAACACACCAGGAGAATATTTCACCAAAGCCCTTGGCCTGGAAAATATGAGGGACTGATCTTCATGTTTTTGTTGCAAAGTGTGAGGCTTAAAGCTGACTTTTAAAGGTCAGCAGTCTTGCCTGGGATAGAGCCCCCGAGGGCACTCCCCTGCTTCTGATGAGAAGATAGGCAAACATCCGGGGGCATATAGCTTGGAAACTGCAATCTGAAGACCACCTGGGGCACATAGGTGAAAGATTATTTGCTTTATCAGAGAGCTTCCTGAGATGCAACATTTCCCGAGACTTCTCTCTAGGAGCAAAGGAGCTGCTTGCAACACTTGCCTACCAGTTCCTCAGCATAAACACATAGCCACTTGCTGGGTTAGGTACAGCACTGATATTGGCTGAATCCTTACACCAAGTCCCACTCCTCTGACTTCTATGACAAGCAAACGCTGGCCACAACTTGAGAGCTTGAGTTCATTTTGGAGAGGTGACATGGCCTCTGCATGGGCGAAGGACCCCAAAGGCAGTATTCCAGGACCCTCCCTGTCCACCAATACAAGAACAAAGACATTGGATGAAGGCTACAAACCCTAGGGGCTCAGCAATGTATTGCAATTCACCATAAATTCCAAACTGCTCTGGGATCCAGCCACCACCGTCTGCTACAAGAAAGCACTGAACAAAACACAAGGAAACCCTCCCCCAGAGAATCATTATGGGTTTGTTCCCCTGGAGTCTCTGAGGTGTGCAGTTTTGAAACACATCTATGCCTGAGATGAAACACAGGAGTGCCGCTCTGATTGGCAGGTGGTCAGCTCTGACACAGAGGAAAGGCAGGGATCTCACAGAGACGAGGAACAGAGTCATTGAGGGCTCACTAAGAAGGGGTGGTGTGCATTTCCCACTCCAGAGATGAGAGACTGGGGGGAATCCATTTTCACCCCGCAAACCCCACCATGATCCATCTTAGTGAGCTAAACAATGCCAAGTGGGGAATGGAGTTGCTACACCAAGCCACACTCGCTACCCTGCACTCTACAGGTGCATATCCACTAGGGCAGTTCCACCTAAGAAACAGAGCAGCATGTCCTTCCCCCAGAAGACCAGCACAAACACCTGCCCACACCAAGTCAGCTGATTATAGAGCGCCACAGAACTTCAGTTCTGGGGCAGCCTGCGTGGCTCAGCGGTTTAGTGCCGCCTTCAGCCCAGGGTGTGATCCTGGAGACCTGGGATCAAGTCCAACATTGGGCTCCCTGCATGGAGCCTGATTCTCCCTCTGCCTGTGACTCTGCCTGCCTCTCTCCCCGTGTCTTTCATGAATAAATAAAATCTTTTAAAAAAACTTCAGTTCTGGGGGAAACAAGATCTAGCATCATCTATTTTTTTTCTTTTTGTTTGTTGTTTGCTTCTTTTTACCTTTGTTTTTGTCTTTTTATTCTTGTTGTTTTGTTTTTTAAGATAAGAAAGGGCATTTAAAAATTATGTATGTATATTTTAAAATTTTTCTCCTATTTTATTTCTTTATACCTCTTCTTCTAAGAAGCTTTTCATAACAAGCAGAAGAAAACACACTTACGATATAGCTCCCTATATGTATTTTATTTTATCTTATGTTACTTTTTAATTTTTAAAATTTTCTTATTTTTATACTTATTTCTTTTTAAAAAGGGCATCCAGGAACCTGAGGATAGGGAGCTGTGGTAGTTACTGCGGGAGCTGACTCCAGGACTGGAGAGCTGGCTGCCACCACTGTTGTTGTTCCTCCTGGTGTCACCTTGTACCTGGGACTGAGCAGGGGCCTCACATGATAAACAGCTCCCACTGAGCTGTGTACCTGGCAGGGGGCGGGGCAGCTCCCCCAGGTGCACACACCTGAGAATCAGCACAGGAGACCCCTCCCCCAGAAGACAAGCTGGAAGAACAGGGGAAAAGCAACTTATTGACCAAGCAGCACTGGAAAGTTCCAGGGGAAGTCGAGGGATTTACAGTATATAGAATCTGAGGATACTCCCCATTGTTTTGTGTTTTCTGTTTACCTCCCCTTTTCCTCCCTTTTTTCCTCTCTTTTTCTCCTTTTTCTAGTACAACTTGTTTTTGGCCACTCTGCAATGAGCAAAATGACTAGAAGGAAAAACTCACCTCAAAAGAAAGAATCAGATACAGCCCTCTCTCAAACAGAGTTACAAAATTTGGATTACAATTCAGTGTCAGAAAGCCAATTTAGAAGCACAATTATAAAGCTATTGGTGGCTCTAGAAAGAAGCATAAAGGACTCAAGCGACTTCATGACTGCAGAATTTAGATCTAATCAGGCAGAAATTTAAATTTAAATTAAAAATCAATTAAATGAGATGCAATCCAAACTGGAGGTCTTAATGACGAGGGTTAACGAGGTAGAAGAATGAGTGTGTGACATAGAAGACAAGTTGATGGCAAGGAAGCAAACTGAGGAAACAAGAGAAAAACAATAAAAAGATCATGGGGATAGGTTAAGGGAAATAAATGACAGCCTCAGAAGGAAAAATCTACGTTTAATTGGGGTTCCCGAGGGTGATGAAAGGGACAGAGATCCAGAAACTGTATTTGAGCAAATCATAGCTGAGAACTTCCCTAATTTGGGAAGGGAAACAGGCATTCAGATCCAGGAGATACAGAGATTCCTCTGAAATCAATAGAAACCACTCAACACCTTGACATTTAATAGTGAAACTTTCAAATTCCAAAGATAAAGAAAAGATCCTTAAAGCAGCAAGAGAAAAGAAATCTATAACCTTTATGGGGAGAAGTATTAGGATAACAACAGACCACTACACAGAGTCCTGGCAGGCCAGAAAGGGCTGGCAAGATATATTCAGGGTCCTAAATGAGAAGAACATGCAGCCAAGAATACTTTATCCATCAAGGCTCTCATTTAATAGGAGAGATAAAGAGCTTCCAAGATGGACAGAAACTGAAAGAATATGTGACCATCAAACCAGCTCTGCAAGAAATATTAAGGGGGACCCTGTAAAAGAAAGGAAGTCCAAGGAAACAATCCACAAAAACAGGGACTGAATAGGTATCATGGTAACACTAAATTCATATCTTTCAATAGTAACTCTGAACATGAATGGGTTTAATGACCCCATCAAAAGGCACAGGGTTTCAGACTAGATAAAAAAGCAAGACATATCTATCTGCTGTTTACAAGAGACTCATTTTACATAAGGATACCTACAGCCTGAAAATAAAGGGTTGGAGAACCATTTACAATTAAAATGTCCCCCAAAAGAAAGCAGAGCTAGCCATCCTTCTATCAGATAAGTTAAAGTTTATCCCAAACACTGTAGTAAGAGATGAAGAGGGACACGATATCATACTTAAAGGATCTATCCAACAAGAGGACCTAACAATCATGAATATTTATGCCCCGAATGTGGGAGCTGCCAAATATATCAATCAATTAATAACCAAAGTTAAGACATACTTATATAATAATACACTTAGTGACTTGAATACAGCCCTTTCTGCAATTGACAGGTCTTCTAATCACAACATCTCCAAAGAAACGAGAGCTTTAAATGATACACTGGACCAGATGGATTTCACAGATATTTACAGAACTTTACATCCAAACGCAACTGAATACACATTATTTTCAAGTACACATGGAACTTTCTCCAGAATAGATCACATCCTGAATCACAAATCAGGTCTGAACTTATACCAAAATATTGAGATCATCCCTTGAATATTTTCAGACCATAATGCTTTGAAACTAGGACTAAATCACAAGAAGAAGTTTGGAAGGGCTTCAAACACGTGGAGGTTAAGGACAATCCTGCTAAAAGATGAAAGGGTCAACCAGGAAATTAAGGAAGAATTAAAAAGATTTATGGAAAGTAATGAGCATGAAGATACAACCGTTGAAAATCTTTGGGATACAGCAAAAGCAGTCCTGAGGGGGAAATACATCGCAATACAAGCATCCATCCAGAAACTGGAAAGAACTCAAATACAAAACTAACCTTGCACCTAAAGGAGCTGGAGAAAAAATAACAAATAGATTCTACATCCAGCAGAAGGAGAGAATTAATAAAGATTTGACCATAACTCAATGAATTAGACACCAGAAGAATGTGGAACAGATTAACAAAACAACCAGCAAAAGTTGGTTCTTTGAAAGAATTGATTAGATAAACCATTAGCCAGCCTTATTAAAAAGAAGAGAGAAAAGACTCAAATTAATAAAATCATGAATGAGAAAGGATAGATCACCACCAATACCAAGGAAATAAATATGATTTAAAAACTTATTATGAGCAGCTATATGCCAATAAAATAGGCAATGTGGAAGAAATGGACACATTTCTGGAAAACCACAAACTACCAAAACTGGAACAGGAAGAAATAGAAAACCTGAATAGGCCGGTAACTGGGGAGGAAATTGAAGCAGTCATCAAACACCTCCCAAGACACAAAAGGCCAGGGCCAGATGGCTTCCCAGGGGAATTCTATCAAACCTTTAAAGAAGAAATCATACCTATTCTACTAAAGCTCTTTGGAAAGATAGAAAGAGATGGAGTACTTCCAAACTCGTTCTATGAGGCAAGCAACACCTTAATTCCACAACCACACAAAGGCTCAACCAAAAAGGAGAATTATAGACCAATATCCCTGACGAACACAGATGCAATAATCTCAACAAGATACTAGCCAATAGGATCTAACAATACATTTAGAAGATTATTCACCATGAACAAGTGGGATTTATCCCCGGGATGCAAGGCTGCCTCAACACTCATAAAACAATCAACGTGATGGATCATATCAGCAAGAGACAAAACAAGAACCATAGGATTCTCTCAAAAGATGTAGAGAAAGCTTTTGACAAAATACAGCATCCATTTCTGATCAAAACTCTTGAGAGTGTAGGGATAGAGGGAACATTCCTCATCATCTTAAAAGCCATCTATGGAAAGCCCACAGCAAATATCATTCTCAATGGGGAAACAATGGGGGCCTTTCCCCTAAGATCAGGAACACGACAGGGATGTCCACTCTCACCACTGCTATTCAACAGAGTACTAGAAGTCCTAGCTTCAGCAATCAGACCACAAAAAGAAATAAAAGGCATTCAAATTGGCAAAGAAGTTAAACTCTCCCTCTTTGCAGATGACATGATACTGTAGAAGAACAAGAAAACCCAAAAGACTCCACCCCAAGAATGCTAGCAATCAGACCACAAAAAGAAGTAAAAAGCATTCAAATTGGCAAAGAAGTTAAACTCTCCCTCTTTGCAGATGACATGATACTGTAGAAGAACAAGAAAACCCAAAAGACTCCACATCCAGCAATGTGGCAGTGTGGCAGGATACAAAATCAATGCCCAGAAATCAGTGGCATTTCTATACACTAACAATGAGACTGAAGAAAGAGAAAATAATGAATCAGTCCCATTTACAATTGCACCCAAAAGCATAAGATACCTAGGAATAAACCTAACCAAAGAAGTAAAGGATCTATATCCTAAAAACTACAGAACATTTCTGAAAGATATTGAGGAAGACACAAAGAGATGGAAAAATATTCCATGCTGATGGATTGGAAGAATTAATATTGTGAAAATGTCAGGGTGATTTACACATTTAATGCAATCCCTATCAAAATACCATGGACTTTCTTCAGAGAGTTGGAACAAATCATCTTAGGATTTGTGTGGAATCAGATAGGACCCCGAATAGCCAGGGGAATTTTTTTTAATAAATTAATTTTTTATTGGTGTTCAATTTACCAACATACAGAATAACACCAGTGCTTATCCCGTCAAGTGTCCCCCTCAGTGCCCGTCACCCATTCACCCCCACCCCCCACCCTCCTCCCCTTCCACCACCCCTAGTTCATTTCCCAGAGTTAGAAGTCTTTATGTTCTGTCTCCCTTTCTGATATTTCCCACACATTTCTTCTCCCTTCAGGGGAATATTAAATAAGAAAACCATAGCTGGGGGCATCACAATGCCAGATTTCAGGTTGTAGTACAAAGCTGTGATCATTAAGACAGTGTGGTACTGGCACAAAACAGACACATAGATCAATGTAACAGAATTGAGAATCCAGAAGTGGACCCTCAACTTTATGGTCAACTAATATTCAATAAAGCAGGAAAGAGTATCCACTGGGAAAAACACAGTCTTTCAATAAATGGTGCTGGGAAAATTGGACAGCCACATGTAGAAGAATGAAACTAGACCACTGTCTTACACCAGACACAAAGATAAACTCAAAATGGATGAAAGATCTCAAAGCGAGACAAGATTCCATCAAAATCCTAGAGGAGAACAGAGGCAACACCCTTTTTTAACATGGCCACAGCAACTTCTTGCAAGATACATCCATGAAGGCAAGGGAAACAAAAGCAAAAATGAATTATTATTATTATTTTTTTAAATTTTATAAATTAAATTTTATTGGTGTTCAATTTACCAACATACAGAATAACACCCGGTGCTCATCCCGTCAAGTGTACCCCTCAGTGCCCGTCACCCATTCACCCCCACCCCCCGCCCTCCTCCCCCTCCACCACCCCTAGTTCATTTCCCAGAGTTAGAAGTCTTTATGTTCTGTCTCCCTTTCTGATATTTCTCACACATTTCTTCTCCCTTCCCTTATATTCCCTTTCACTATTATTCATATTCCCCAAATGAATGAGAACATACACTGTTTGTCCTTCTCCGGTTACTGTGGCCAAGTTCAAAAAGGGTGTTGCCTGAGTTCTCCTCTGGGATTTTGATGGAATCTTGTCTCACATTTAGATCTTTCATCTATTTTGAGTTTATCTTTGTGTATGGTGCAAGAGAGTGGTCCAGTTTCATTCTTCTGCATGTGGATGTCCAATTTTCCCAGCACCATTTATTGAAGAGACTGTCTTTCTTCCAGTGGATCGTCTTTCCTCCTTTATCGTATATTAGTTGACCATAAAGTTCAGGGTCCACTTCTGGGTTCTCTGTTCTGTTCCATTGATCTATATGTCTGTTTTCGTGCCAGTACCACACTGTCTTGATGAACACAGCTTTGTAGTACAACCTGAAATCTGGCATTGTGATGCCCCCAGCTATGGTTTTCTTTTTTAAAATTCCCCTGGCTGTTTGGGGTCTTTTCTGATTCCACACAAATCTTAAAATAATTTGTTCTAAGTCTCTGAAGAAAGTCCATGGTATTTTGATAGGGATTGCATTATACGTGTAAATTGCCCTGGGTAACATTGACATTTTCACAATATTAATTCTGCCAATCCATGGGCATGGAATATTTTTCCATCTCTTTGTGTCTTCCTCAATTTCTTTCAGAAGTGTTCTATAGTTTTTAGGGTATATTTTGAGAACCATTTGAATGGTAAATGGTTCTCCAACCTTTTATTTTCAGGTTGTAGGTGTCCTTCTGTCTAAAATGAGTCTCTTGTAGACAGCAAATAGATGGGTCCTGCTTTTTTATCCAGTCTGAAACCCTGCGCCTTTTGATGGGGTCATTAAGCCCATTCACGTTCAGAGTTACTATTGACATATATGAGTTTAGTGTCATCATGATATCTATTTAGTCCTTGTTTTTGTGGATTGTTCCACTGAACTTCTTCTTAAAGGGGAGTTTTAAGAGTCCCCCTTAAAATTTCTTGCAGAGCTGGTTTGGAGGTCACATATTCTTTCAGTTCCTGCCTGTCTTGGAAGCTCTTTATCTCTCCTTCCATTTTGAATGAGAGCCTTGCTGGATAAAGTATTCTTGGTTGCATGTTCTTCTCATTTAGGACCCTGAATATATCCTGCCAGCCCTTTCTGGCCTGCCAGGTCTCTGTGGAGAGGTCTGCTGTTACCCTAATATTCCTCCCCATGAAAGTCAGGGACTTCTTGTCTCTTGCTGCTTTAAGGATCTTCTCTTTATCTTTGGAATTTGCAAGCTTCACTATTAAATGTCGAGGTGTTGAACGGTTTTTATTGATTTTAGGGGGGATCTCTCTATTTCCTGGATCTGAATGCCTGTTTCCCTTCCCAGATTGGGAAAGTTTTCAGCTAGGATTTGTTCAAATACATATTCTGGCCCTCTGTCCCTTTCGGCGCCCTCGGGAACCCCAATTAAGCGTAGGTTTTTCTTCCTTAGGTTGTCATTAATTTCCCTTAATCTGTCTTCATGGTCCCTTAATTGATTGTCTCTTTTTTCCTCAGTTTCCCTCTTTGCCATTAACTTGTCTTCTATGTCACTCACTCATTCTTCCACCTCGTTAACCCTCGTCGTTAGGACTTCTAGTTTGGATTGCATCTCATTCAATTGATTTTTAATTTCTGCCTGATTGGATCTAAATTCTGCAGTCATGAAGTCTCGTGAGTCCTTTATGCTTTTTTCTAGAGCCACCAGTAGCTGTATAATGGTGCTTCTGAATTGGCTTTCTGACATTGAAGTGTAATCCAGATTTTGTAACTCTGTGGGAGAGAGGGCTGTTTCTGATTCTTTCTTTTGAGGTGAGGTTTTCCTTCTAGTCATTTTGCTCAGTGCAGAGTGGCCAAAAACAAGTTGTATTGGAACACGGGGGAGTATCACTGGTCCGTCCAGCTGGTCTTCTGGGGGAGGGGCCTGCTGTGCTGATTTTCAGGTGTTAGCACTTGGGGGAGCTGCTCTGCCCCTGCCTGCTGCCGGGCTCAGCGGGGGTTGTTTACCCCGTGGGGCCCTAGGAGGAACAGCAGCAGTTGCTATGGCAACTCTGGAAGCCTGGATTTAGCCTCCGCAGGAACTACGGGGCTCGGGGCTCTCGGCTCTCCGTCCGCAGGGCCTGGAGGCTCCGGGGCGGGGCCGCTGATCTGCTCAGCTCGGGGCAGGAGCGTCCTTGCTGTCCTGGGCCCTCCCGGCCTCTGCCTGTCCCGGGGGAGGCCGGATCCTGGGCTGTGTCCCGGCGCCCTGTGCTCCGGGGCCTGTGCTGGTGGATTCGCGCTCCCGCCCCGCAGCCCCCTCCGCGGAGCCGCCGCCCGAGCCCCTCCGAGCTGCTCTGGTCCCGCCGTGCGCGCTGCAGCCCTTAGGGAGCTCGGCGCACTCTCCCGGGGCGCAGGTGTCTGTTAGTGTCCCAGGGAGCCCGAGGGCATCCCCGCTCTCCTGGGTCCTGCTCCACCTCCCTGCGAGCCCCTTTCCGCCCGGGAAGGTTGGTGCAGCTCCTGCTTCTCCGGGACGGGACGGGGCTCTCCTGTCCTGGGGACACTCGCCCCGGCCTCAGCCCGGCTCCTCGCGGGGCCCCTCCCCCTCGGAGGCCTTTTGTTTCTTTATTTCTTTTTCCCCGTCTTCCTACCTGGATAGAAGCGCGAACTCTTCTCACTGTAGCATTCCAGCTGGTCTCTCTTTACATCTCAGGCCGAATTCGTAGATTTTCAGGATGGTTTGAAGGTTATCTAGGTAATTTGGTGGGGACAGGCGATTTGGGGACCCTGCTCTTCCGCCATCTTGCCCCTCCCCCAGCAAAAATGAATTATTCTGGCTTCATCAAGATAAGAAGCTTCTGCACAGAAAAAAAAAAGTCAACAAAACTAAAAGAGGACCTACAGAATGGGAGAAGATAGTTGCAAATGACCTATCAGATAAAGGCTAGTATCCAAGATCTATAAAGAACTTATTAAACTCAACGTCAAAGAAACAAACAATCCAATCCTGAAATGGACAAAAGACATGAACAGAAATTTCACAGAGGGAGACGTAGAAATGGCCAAGAATCACATGAGAAAATGCTCCACATCACTTGCCATCAGGGAAATACAAATCAAAACCACAATGAGATACCACCTCACATCAGTGAGAATGGGGAAAATTAACAAGACAGGAAACCTCAAATGTTGGAAAGGATGTGGAGAAAGGGGAACTGTCTTGCACTGTTGGTGGGAATGTGAACTGGTGCAGTCACTCTGGAAAACTCTGTGCAGTTTCCTCAAAGAGTTAAAAAGAGATCTGCCCTATGACCCAACAATTGCACTGCTGGGGATTTACCCCAAAGATACAGATGCAGTGAAACGCCAGGACCTCTGCACCCCAATGTTTATAGCAGCAATGTCCACAATAGCCAAACTGTGTAAGGAGCCTCGGTGTCCATCAACAGATGAATGGATAAAGAAGATGCGGTTTATGTATACAATGGGATATTACTCAACCACTAGAAATGACAAATACCCATCATTTGCTTCGACAAGGATGGAACTAGAGGGTATTGTGCTGAGTGAAATAAGTCAACCAGAGAAGGACAAACATTATATGGTCTCATTCATTTGGGGAAGATAAAAATTAGTGAAAAGGAATAAAGGGAAAGGAGTGAAAATATCAGTGAGGGTGTTAAAACATGAATGACACCTAACTGCAAAATGAACAAGGGGTAGTGGAAGGGGATCTGGGCAGGTGTTGGAGTGACTGGGTGATAGGTAATGCGGGGGCCCCTTGGTGGGATGAGCACTGGGTGTCATGCTCTATTTTGGCAAATTGAACTCCAATAAAAAAAATTAAAAAAAGAACAAGAGGTCCTTAACCTACAAGTATAGATACATAAGGCTGGCATCAGACCTGTTCAAAGAGACTTGGCAGGCCAGAAACCTGCTAAATGGGAAAAATACATAGCCAAGAATACTTCATACAGCAAGGCCTTCATTCAGAAGAGAAGGAAGATGAAGAGTTTCCAGGGCAAAGAGAAACTAAATGAGTTCATTACCACTAAGCAAGCCCCGCAGGAAATTAGAGGGGACCGTTTGAGCAGAAAGAGAGACAAAAGGTAACAAAGACTAGAAAGGAACAGAGACAATCTACAGGAACAGGAACTTTACATGTAATACAATGGCACTAAATTCATATCTTTGAATAATTACTCTGAATGTACATGGACACAATATTCCAAACAAATACACAGGGCATCAGAATGGATAAAAAAAATTAAGACTCATTTCCATGCTGTTTACAAGAGACTCATTTTAGACCCAAAGTCACCTCCAGATTGAAAATGAAGGGGCAAAGAACAATCTATCATGCTAATGGACATCAAAAGAAAGCTGCAGTAGCCATTCTTATACCAGAAAAACTAGATTTTAAAACAAGGACTATAATAAGAGATGAAGAAGGGCACTATTTCTTAACATAAGGTTCTTTCTAAAAGGAAGTTCTGACAGTTGCAAATATTTATGCCCCTAACTTGGGAGCAGCCAAATATATACATCAATCTAATAATTCATATTAAAAAATCCATTGATAATAATACAATAATAGTAGAGGACTTTAACACCCTGTTCACAGCAATGGACAGATCACCTAAACAGATCAGCAAGGAAACAAGGGTTTTGAATGCCACATTGCATCAGATGGACTTAGCAGATATATTCAGAGCATTTCATCCAACAGCAGCAGAATACACATTCTTTTTGAGTGCACATGGAAAATTCTCCAAAATATATCACATTTTGGGTCACAAATCAGGACTCAACTGGTCCACAGAGATTGAGATCATACAATACATAGTTTCAGACCATACTGCTATGAAACTTGAAGTCAACCACATGAAAAAGTCTGGAAAGACCACAAATACATGGAAGTTGAGCAACATGCTACTAAATAATGAATGCTTAAAACAGGAAATCAGAGAAATTTTAGAAATGTATAGAAACCAATTAAAATGAAAATGCAACTGTCAAAAACTTTTGGGATGTATCTAGAGTGGTCCTAACAGGGAAGGATATAGTAATATGGACCTACTGCAACAAGTAAGGAAGATCTCTAGTAAGGGACGTAACCTTACAGAAAAAGAAGTTAGAAAAAGAACGAAAAATTAAGCCTAAAGCCAGCAGGAGGAAGGAGATAATAAAGATTAGAGAGGAAATAAATGACATAGAAAATTAGAAAACAAAAGAACAGAACAATTAAATTAGGAGCTGGTTCTTTGAAAAAATTAATACTACTGATAAACCTCTAGCAATAGATATCAAAAAGAAAAGACAGGACCCAGAAAAATAAAATCACAAATAAGAACCAACACTGCAGAAACACAATTTTTTTTAAATAAATTAATTTTTATTGGTGTTCAATTTACCAACATACAGAATAACACCCAGTGCTCATCCTGTCAAGTGTCCCCCTCAGTGCCCGTCACCCATTCACCCCCACCCCCACCCTCCTCCCCTTCCACCACCCCTAGTTCGTTTCCCAGAGTTAGGAGTCTTTATGTTCTGTCTCTTTCTGATATTTCCCACACATTTCTTCTCCCTTCCCTTATATTCCCTTTCACTATTATTTATATTCCCCAAATGAATGAGAACATACACTGTTTGTCCTTCTCTGATTGACTTACTTCACTTAGCATAATACCCTCCAGTTCCATCCACATTGAAGCAAATGGTGGGTATTTGTCGCAGAAACACAAATTATGAGGAATTGCATATCAACCAATTCAATAATTTAGTAGAGATGGATAAATTTGTAGAAACATATAAACTACCAAACTGAAATAGGAAGAAATGAAAAACCTGATGCATAACCAGGAAAGAAATTCAATCAGTAATCAGAAAACTCTCAGTCAGCCCAGGTGGCTCAGTGGTTTAGTGCTGCCTTCGGCCCAGGGTGTGGTGCTGGAGGCCTGGGATCAAGTCCCATGGTCGGGCTCCCGGCATGGCTTCTCCCTCTGCCTTTGTCTCTGCCTCTCTCTGTGTGTGCCTCTCATGAATAAATAAATAAAATCCTTAAAAAAAGAAAACTCTCAAAACAGAATTCCAGGACCAGATGACTTCCCAGGCAAATTCTACCAAACCTTCAAAGAAGAGTTAATAGCTATTCTTCTCAGCCTATTCCAAACACAGAAGAGGAAGGAAAACTTCCAAAATCAGGCTGATACCTTTTGGATACCCATTACCCTGATACCTAAATCAAATAAAGACTATATATATATATATATATATATATATATATATATATATATATAGAGAGAGAGAGAGAGAGAGAGAGAGAGATACAGAGAAGTACAGAACAATATTCATGATGAACATGGATACAAAAATTCTCAACAAAATCCTGGAAAATCCAGTCCAACAATATATGAAGAAGGTCATTCACCACAATCAAGTGGGATTTATTCCTAGTCTGTAAGGTGGTTCAATATCCACAAATCAATCAATGTGATACACCACACTAGTAAAAGAAAGCATGAGAAACATGATCTTTTCAATAGATGTAGAAAAGGCATTTGACAAAATACAACATCTATTCATGAAAACCCCTCAACAAAGTAGGATTAGAGGGAAGATAGTTCAACATAATAAAGGCCACATATGAAAAACTTACCACTAATATAATACTAAAGGGGGAAAAACCTGAGAGCTTTTTCTCTTACATTAGGAACAAAATAGGGATGTCTACTCTCGCTATTCTTATTTAATATAGTACTAGAAGTACTGACCATAGCAATCAGACAACAAAACGAAATAAAAGACATCCAAATCAGCAAACAAGAAGTAAAACTTTCACTATTTGCAGAAGACCTGATACTATATATAGGAAACCTGAAAGAATATACCAAAAAATTTCTAGAAATAATAAAAGAATTTAGCAAATTTATAGGATAAAAAATCAATGTACACAAATCTGTTGCATTTCTACACATCAATAATGAGGCATCAGAAAGAAAAATTCTAAAAACTACCTGATTTATGTACCAAAACCAATATGATATATAGAAATAAACCTAGCCAAAGAGGTAAAGGGTCTGCACTCTGAAAACTATAAAACACTGATGAAAGAAATACAGAATGACACAACGAAATAGAAAAACACTGCATATTCATGTAGTGGAAGAACAAATATTGTTAAAATATCTATACTACCCAAAGCAATCTACACATTTAATACAATCCCTATCAAAATAACAACAGCGGGGAGGCAGGGCAAGCTGGCAGAGGAGTAGGGTCCTCAATTCACCTGGCCCCACCAACTTACCTGGATAACTTTCAAATCATCCTGAACACCTAAGTATTCGACCTGAGATTTAAAGAGAGAACAGCGGGAAGCTACAGAGAGAAGGGTTTTTGCCTCTAGCGTGGTAGGAAGGCAGAAAAAAATAAAAAAGAATCAAGTGGGGAGGGTCCCCACGAGGAGCCGGGCTAAAGCAGGGTGTTGAAAGCCTCTGGGACAGGAAAGCCCAGCCCCGAAGAAGGGGGAACTTTAAAAATCCTCACTGCATTCTTCCCCGACAGGAAAGTGCTTAGCAGGGAAATTGGGCAGAATCACAGGAGGGGCAGCGAAGCCTCTGATTTCCCGGAGTCACTAATAGAGGAAGTGCACCTAGGGGAAAGTGCACCACAAACTTCGGGCCAATCTCAGTAAAGGGCTGGAGTGCACAGCCAGCGGGGCATCTGGGAAAAGCCAGTCGGTCAGGTGGGGGCTCTGGACAGAGGTGACTGAGCGCCATAGGAGAGGTGGCTCAGGAGTGCCGGTCTAGCCCACAGGCATCGGATCCCATGGTGCCCGAGTGGACACAGCCAGCAATCCTGTGCTCCACCGGGGAAAGGCAGAGGTGGGGAGGGCACAGGACATCGAGGCCTCTCCTGTCACAGGGCACCCTGAGCTGTGCAGATCAGCACTCCCTGCTGCCCTTAGGTCCCTAGCACCCTAGGTCAGTGTGGACTGGGAGCTGCAGGTAGTTTCCTGGGGGAACTGACTCCAGAGCTGGAGACCTGGCTGCCACCAGTGTTGCTGTTCCTCCTGGTGTAACCCTGTGCCTGGGGAGGGGGTGGCCAGAGGACAGAGGCCTCACGGGGTACACAGCTCCCACTGAGCTCAGCACCTGGTGGGGTACCCAGGGACACACCCGAGACTCAGTGCAACAGGCCCCACCCCCAGAAGACCAGCTGGAAAGACAGGGGAAGAGCAAGTTCTGGACCAAGCAGTGCCAGAAAGCTTCAGGGTAAGTGGAGGGGAAAATGGTATATAGAATGAGAGGATCCTTTTTTTTCCCATTAAAACTAATTTTTATATCAGACTAAAAATTTCCAGACTGTGGAAATTTTTAGATTTCTAGATTCCCATCAATGTATTCAATTTAATTTGGGAAGATATACGAGACACAGGTTTTTTTTTTTTTTCCTGTCTCATTTTGTTTTACAATGGTGAAAGTTAATATCTTCTAACACGTGACTAGCATGCACCCAAAACCAAGTGGAATACTGTGCTGGATCATTCTGCAAGATTATATTCTCCCTTCCTACCCCTTATTCCCCCCTCTTTTATCTTGTTTATGTCATGGTGGTCAATGGTGGGGTTTTCTATAAGCATTGCTGATTTATATAAATTTGGGATTGGGCATCTTCTAACATACAGAACAAATACACTCAGAACCAAGAAGACCCTTTACGACCCTCAGATACACTATAATTTCTCTCCGCTGCCATTTCCTTACCACCACCATCCCCCACCTTTTTCCTCTTTTCTTTCCTTTTTATTCATTCTCTTTTTTATTCTTTGTTTCGGGTTTTTAGGCTTTTTATTTTTAATACTTTTTTAAAAAATTGTTTTTCACTTTAGTGATCCTTTTATTTTGTTTTGACTTCTTTTTCTTTTATTTTCTTGTCTCTGACCCTTCAGAATCATCTAGGGTGAATTTTACTTAGGTCGTGGTTGACATTTTGACTCAGCCTACTCATACAGCCACTCTTCACTGAGAAAAATGACTAGAAGGAAGAACTCACCACAAAAGAAAGAACCAGAAACATTACTCTCTGCCAAAGAGATACAGAACTTGGATTTCAATACGACTTCAGAGAGTCATTCAGAAACACAATTATAAAGCTACTTGTGGCTCTGGAAAAAAGCATAAGGACTCTAGAGACTGTTAATGAAGAATTGAGATCTGATCAGATTGAAATTAAAAATAGGTTAAATGAGATGCAATCCAAAATGAATGTTTTAACTACTAGGGTTAATGAGGTGGAAGAGAGAGTGGGTGACATAGAAGATAAATTGATGATAAGGAAGGAAGCTGAGGAAAAAAGAGGAATACAATTAAGAGACCAGGAGGAAAGGCTTCAGGAAATAAATGATAGCTTGAGAAGGAAAAATAATTGGAGTGCCAGAAGACATTGAGAAAGAGAGAGAGAGAGAGAAAGAGAAAAAGAGAGAGAAAGAGAACCACAAAATATATATGAACAAAGCATAGCTGAGAACTTCCCTGATCTGGTGAAGGTAACAGGTATGCAGATCCAAGAGATATAGAAGACCTCCACAAAAAATCAATTAAAACTGTTCAACACCTTGACATTTAATACTTAAACGTTAAAATTCCAAAGGTAAAGACAAAATCCTTAAATAGTGAGAGACAAGAGATTCGTAACTTATATGGGGAGAAATATTAGATTAACATCAGACCTCTCCACAGAGACCTGGCAGGCTAGAAAGTTCTGGCAGGATATATTCAGGGTACTATATGAGAAGAACATGCAGCCAAGAATACTTTATCCAGCAAGACTCTCATACAGAATAGAAGGAGAGATAAAGAGCTTCCAGGACAGGCAGAAACTGAAAGAATATGTAACTACCAAACTGGCTCTGAAAGAAATATTAAAGGGAACCCTGTAAAAGAAAGAGGAAGCCAAAAGAAACCATCCGCAAAAAATGGGACTGAATAGGTAATAATACAATGGGACTAAATTCATATCTTTCAATAGTTACCCTGAATGAGAATGGGAAAAAAGAAATCTCATCAAAAGATGCATGGAATTGGACTGGATAAAAAAAAAAAAAAACAAGAGCCATCTATTTGCTGTCTACAAGAGATTCATTTTAGACCTAAGGACACCACCACCCTGAAAATGAAATGGTGGAGAAATATTTATAATTCAAATTGTCCTCAAAAGCAAGCTAGGGTTAGCAATCCTCATATCAGATAAATTAGAGTTTATAACAAAGACTTTACTGAGAGATGAAGAGGGACACTGTATCATATATAAAGGGTCTATCCAACAAGAAGACCTAACAATCATGAATATTTACGCCCCTAGTGTGGGACCTGCCAAGAATATCAATTAGTAACCAAAATAAAGAGATACTTAGATAATAATGCACTAATTGTAGGAGACTTCAGTGCAGCATTTTCAGAAAGTGACAGATCTTCTAAACACAACATCACTAAAGAAACAAGGCCTTAAGTGATACACTGGACCAAATAGATTTCATATATATAATGCATTCCAATGGAACTGAATACACCTTATTCTCAAGTGCATATGGACCTTTTTCCAGAATAGACCACATCCTGGGTCACAAATCAGGTCTCAACTGATACCAAATGATTAGGATTGTCCCCTGCATATTTTCAGACCACAATGCTTTGAAACTAGAACTCAATCACAATAAGAAATTTGGAAGAAACTCAAACACATGGAGGTTAAAGAGCATCCTACCCTAAAAGATGAATGGGTCAACTAGGAAATTAGACGAATTAAATATTAAAGGAATCTAATGGAAAAAAAAGATACAATTGTTCAAAATCTTTGAGATAAAGCAAAAGAGGCACTAAGAGGGAAATATATTGCAATACAAGCCTCCCTCAAAAAACTGGAAAAAACTCAAATATTCAAGTTAATGTCACATCTGAAGGACCTGGAGAAAGAATAGGAACTAAGACCTACACCAAAAAGGAGAAGAAAAATAAAGATTACAGAAGAAATCAATGAAGTAGAGACCAAAGAAGTGTAGAGCAGAACAACTAAACCAGGAATTGGTTCTTTGAAAGAATTAATAGGATAGCTAAACTTTAGCCAGACTTACTTAAAAGAAAAAAGACTCAATTTAATAAAATCGTGAATGAAAGGGTAAATATCGGAGGAGGGGCAAGATGGCGGAAGAGTAGGGTCCCCAAGTCACCTGTCCCCACCAAATTACCTAGATAACCTTCAAATCATCCTGAAAATCAAGGAATTCGGCCTGAGAGTTAACGGGAGACCAGCTGAAACGCTACAGTGAGAAGAGTTCGCGCTTCTATCAAGGTAGGAAGACGGGGAAAAAGAAATAAAGAAACAAAAGGCCTCCAAGGGGGAGGGGCCCCGCGAGGAGCCGGGCTGAGGCCGGGGCGAGTGTCCCCAGGACAGGAGAGCCCCGTCCCGTCCCGGAGAAGCAGGAGCTGCACCAACCTTCCCGGGCGGAAAGGGGCTCGCAGGGAGTTAGAGCAGGACCCAGGAGGGCGGGGATGCCCTCGGCTCCTTGGGACACTAACTGGCACCTGCGCCCCGGAAGAGTGCGCCGAGCTCCCTAAGGGCTGCAGCGTGCACGGCGGGACCTGGGAGCAGCTTGGAGGGGCTCGGGCGGCGGCTCCGTGGAGGGGGCTGCGCGGCCGGAGCCGAATCCAACAGCGCAGGCCCCGGAGCACAGGGCCCCGGGACACAGCCCAGGATCCCGCCTCCCCCCGGTACAGGCAGAGGCCGGGAGGGCCCAGGACAGCAAGGACGCTCCTGCCCCAAGCTGAGCAGATCAGCGGCCCCGCCCCGGAGCCTCCAGGCCCTGCGGACGGAGAGCTCTGGAGTTACTGTGGGAGCTGACTCCAGGGCTGCAGAGCTGGCCCCGCCACTGCGGCTGTTCCTCCTGGGGCCTTATGGGGTAAACAACCCCCACAGAGCCCTGCACCAGGCAGGGGGCAGAGCAGCTCCCCCAAGTGCTAACACCTGAAAATCAGCACAACAGGCCCCTCCCCAGAAGACCAGCTAGACGGACCAGTTCCAGGGGAAGTCAAGGGACTTAAAGTATACAGAATCAGAAGATACTCCCCCGTGTTTTTTTTTTTCTTTTTGATTTCTGTTTGCTTCCCCCACCCCCTTTTTTTCCTTTCTTTCTTTTCTTTCTCTTTTCTTCCTTTTTTTCTTCCTTTTTCCCCCTTTTCTCTTTTCTTTCCTTCTTTCTCTCCTCTCTTTTTCTCCTTTTCCCAATACAATTTGTTTTTGGCCACTCTGCACTGAGCAAAATGACTAGAAGGAAAACCTCACCTCAAAAGAAAGAATTAGAAACAGCCCTCTCTCCCACAGAGTTACAAAATCTGGATTACAATTCAACGTCAGAAAGCCAATTCAGAAGCACTATTATACAGCTACTGGTGGCTCTAGAAAAAAGCATAAAGGACTCAAGAGACTTCATGACTGCAGAATTTAGATCTAATCAGGCAGAAATTAAAAATCAATTGAATGAGATGCAATCCAAACTAGAAGTCCTAACGACGAGGGTTAACGAGGTGGAAGAATGAGTGAGTGACATAGAAGACAAGTTGAAGGCAAAGAGGGAAACTGAGCAAAAAAGAGACAAACAATTAAAAGACCATGAAGATAGATTAAGGGAAATAAATGACAGCCTGAGGAAGAAAAACCTACGTTTAATTGGGGTTCCGAGGGCGCCGAAAGGGACAGAGGTCCAGAATATGTATTTGAACAAATCATAGCTGAAAACTTTCCTAATCTGGGAAGGGAAACAGGCATTCAGATCCAGGATATAGAGACCCCCACCCCTAAAATCAATTAGAAAACGTTCAACACCTCTACATTTAATAGTGAAGCTTGCAAATTCCAAAGATAAAGAGAAGATCCTTAAAGCAGCAAGAGACAAGAAATCCCAGACTTTTATGGGGAGGAGTATTAGGGTAACAGCAAACCTCTCCACAGAGACCTGGCAGGCCAGAAAGGGCTGGCAGGATATATTCAGGGTCCTAAATGAGAAAAACATGCAACCAAGAATACTTTATCGAGCAAGGCTCTCATTCAAAATGGAAGGAGAGATAAAGAGTTTTCCAAGACAGGCAGAAACTGAAAGAATATGTGACCTCCAAACCAGCTCTGCAAGAAATTTTAAGGGGGACTCTTAAAATTCCCCTTTAAGAAGAAGTTCAGTGGAACAATCCACAAAAACAAGGACTGAATAGATATCATGATGACACTAAACTCATATCTTTCAATAGTAACTCTGAACATGAACGGGCTTAATGACCCCATCAAAAGGTGCAGGGTTTCAGACTGGATAAAAAAAGCAGGACCCATCGATTTGCTGTCTACAAGAGACTCATTTTAGACAGAAGGACACCTACAACCTGATAATAAAAGGTTGGAACCATTCACCATTCAAATGGTCCTCAAAAGAAAGCAGGGGTAGCTATCCTTACATCAGATAAACTAAAATTTACCCTGAAGACTGTAGTGAGAGATGAAGAGGGACACTATATCATACTTGAAGGATCTATCCAACAAGAGGACTTAACAATCCTCAATATATATGCCCCGAATGTGGGAGCTGCCAAATATTTAAATCAATTAATAACCAAAGTGAAGAATACTTAGATAATAATACACTTATACTTGGTGACTTCAATATAGCTCTTTCTACCCTCGATAGGTCTTCTAAGCACAACATCTCCAAAGAAACGAGAGCTTTAAATGATACACTGGACCAGATGGATTTCACAGGTATCTACACAACTTTACATCCAAACTCAACTGAATACACATTCTTTTCAAGTGCACATGGAACTTTCTCCAGAATAGACCACGTACTGGGTCACAAATCGGGTCTGAACCGATACCAAAAGATTGGGATCGTCCCCTGCATATTCTCAGACCATAATGCCTTGAAATTAGAACTAAATCACAAGAAGTTTGGAAGGACCTCAAACACGTGGAGGTTAAGGACCATCCTGCTAAAAGATGAAAGGGTCAACCAGGAAATTAAGGAAGAATTAAAAAGATTCATGGAAACTAATGAGAATGAAGATACAACCGTTCAAAATCTTTGGATTGCAGCAAAAGCAGTCCTAAGGGGGAAATACATCGCAATACAAGCATCCATTCAAAAACTGGAAAGAACTCAAATACAAAAGCTAATCTGACACATAAAGGAGCTAGGGAAAAGACAGCAAATAGATCCTACACCCAGCAGAAGAAGAGAGTTAATAAAGATTTGAGCAGAACTCAACAAAATCGAGACCAGAAGAACTGTGGAACAGATCAACAAACCAGGAGTTGGTTCTTTGAAAGAATTAGTAAGATAGATAAACCATTAGCCAGTCTTATTAAAAAGAAGAAAGAGAAGACTCAAATGAATAAAATCATGAATGAGAAGGGAGAGATCACTACCAACACCAAGGAAATACAAACGATTTTTTTATTTTTATTTTTTAATACAAACGATTTTAAAAACATATTATGCACATCTTTATGCCAATAAATTAGGCAATCTAGAAGAAATGCATGCATTCCTGGAAAGCCACAAACTACCAAAACTGGAACAGGAAGAAATAGAAAACCTGAACAGGCCAATAACCAGGGAGGAAATTGAAGCAGTCATCAAAAACTTCCCAAGACACAAAAGTCCAGGGCCAGATGGATTCCCAGGGGAATTCTATCAAACGTTTAAAGAAGAAACCATACCTATTCTACTAAAGCTGTTTGGAAAGATAGAAAGAGATGGAGTGCTTCCAAATTCATTCTATGAGGCCAGCATCACCTTAATTCCAAAACCAGACAAAGACCTCATCGAAAAGGAGAATTATAGACCAATATCCCTGATGAACATGGATGCAAAAATTCTCAACAAGATACTAGCCAATAGGATCCAACAATACATTAAGAAAATTATTCACCATGACCAAGTAGGATTTATCCCCGGGATGCAAGGCTGGTTCAACACTCGTAAAACAATCAAGGTGATTCAACATATCAGCAAGAGAAAAACCAAGAACCATAAGATCCTCTCATTAGATGCAGAGAAAGCATTTGACAAAATACAGCATCCATTCCTGATCAAAACTCTTCAGAGTGTAGGGATAGAGGGAACATTCCTCAACATCTTAAAAGCCATCTACGAAAAGCCCACAGCAAATGTCATTCTCAATGGGGAAGCACTGGGAGCCTTTCCCCTAAGATCAGGAACAAGACAGGGATGTCCACTCTCACCACTGCTATTCAACATAGTATTGGAAGTCCTAGCCTCAGCAGTCAGACAACAAAAAGACATTAAAGGCATTCGAGTTGGCAAAGAAGAAGTCAAACTCTCCCTCTTCACCGATGACATGATACTCTACATAGAAAACCCAAAAGCCTCCACCCCAAGATTGCTAGAACTCATACAGCAATTTGGCAGAATGGCAGGATACAAAATCAATGCCCAGAAATCAATGGCATTTCTATACACTAACAATGAGACTGAAGAAAGAGAAATTAAGGAGTCAATCCCATTTACAATTGCACCCAAAAGCATAAGATACCTAGGAATAAACCTAACCAAAGAGGTAAAGGATCTATACCCTAAAAACTATAGAACACTTCTGAAAGAAATTGAGGAAGACACAAAGAGATGGAAAAATATTCCATGCTCATGGATTGGCAGAATTAATATTGTGAAAATGTCAATGTTACTCAGGGCAATTTACACGTTTAATGCAATCCCTATCAAAATACCATGGACTTTCTTCAGAGAGTTAGAACAAATTATTTTAAGATTTGTGTGGAATCAGAAAAGACCCCGAATAGCCAGTGGAATTTTAAAAAAAGAAAACCATATCTGGGGGCATCACAATGCCAGATTTCAGGTTGTACTACAAAGCTGTGGTCATCAAGACAGTGTGGTACTGGCACAAAAACAGACACATAGATCAATGGAACAGAATAGAGAATCCAGAAGTGGACCCTGAACTTTATGGTCAACTAATATACGATAAAGGAGGAAAGACGATCCACTGGAAGAAAGACAGTCTCTTCAATAAATGGTGCTGGGAAAATTGGACATCCACATGCAGAAGAATGAAACTAGACCACTCTCTTGCACCATACACAAAGATAAACTCAAAATGGATGAAAGATCTAAATGTGAGACAATATTCCATCAAAATCCTAGAGGAGAACACAGGCAACACCCTTTTTGAACTCGGCCACAGTAACTTCTTGCAAGATACATCCAGGAAGGCAAAAGAAACAAAAGCAAAAATGAACTATTGGGACTTCATCAAGATAAGAAGCTTTTGCACAGCAAAGGATACAGTCAACAAAACTACAAGACAACCTACAGAATGGGAGAAGATATTTGCAAATGATGTATCAGATAAAGGGCTAGTTTCCAAGATCTATAAAGAACTTATTAAACTCAACACCAAAGAAACAAACAATCCAATCATGAAATGGGCAAAAGACATGAAGAGAAATCTCACAGAGGAAGACATAGACATGGCCAACATGCACATGAGAAAATGCTCTGCATCACTTGCCATCAGGGAACTACAAATCAAAACCACAATGAGATACCACCTCACACAAGTGAGAATGGGGAAAATTAACAAGGCAGGAAGCCACAAATGCTGGAGAGGATGCAGAGAAAAGGGAACCCTCTTACACTGTTGGTGGGAATGTGAACTGGTGCCAGTCTGGAAATCAGCCAGTCTGGAAAACTGTGTGGAGGTTCCTCAAAGAGTTAAAAATAGACCTGCCCTACGACCCAGCAATTGCACTGTTAGGGATTTACCCCAAAGATTCAGATGCAATGAAACGCTGAGACACCTGCACCCCGATGTTTCTAGCAGCAATATCCACAATAGCCAAACTGTGGAAGAAGCCTCGGTGTCCATCGAAAGATGAATGGATAAAGAAGATGTGGTTCATATATACAATGGAATATTACTCAGCCATTAGAAACGACAAATAACCACCATTTGCTTCGACATGGTTGGAACTGGAGGGTATTAGGCTGAGTGAAGTAAGTCAATCAGAGAAGGACAAACATTGTATGTTCTCATTCATTTGGGGAATATAAATAATAGTGAAAGGGAATATAAGGGAAGGTAGAAGAAATGTGTGGGAAATATGAGAAAGGGAGACAGAACATAAAGACTCCTAACTCTGGGAAATGAACTAGGGGTGGTGGAATGGGAGGACGGCGGGGGCTGGGGGTGAATGTGTGACGGGCACTGAGGGGGCACTTGACGGGATGAGCACTGGGTGTTATTCTGTATGTTGGTAAATTGAACACCAATAAAAAATAAATTTATTATTAAAATAATTGTTTATATATAAAAAAAGAAAGGGTAGAGATCACAACCAATACCAAGGAAATACAAACGAGTTTAAAAGTGTATTATGAGCAGGTATATGCCAACAAATTAGTCAATCTAGAAGAAATGGACCCATTTCTCGAAAACCACAAATTACCAAAATTGTAAAAGGAAGCAATAAAAAAGAACAGGCCGATAACCAGGGAGAAAATTGAAGCAGTCATCAAAAACCTCCCACAACACAAAAGTCCAGAACCAGATGGCTTCTCAGGGGAATGCTATAAAACATTTAAAGAAATAATACCTATTCTACTAACATTGTTTTGAAAGATAGAAAGGGACAGAACACTTCCAAACTCATTTTATGAGGCAGCATTACCTTGATTCCAACACCAGACAAAAAGGAGAATTGTAGACCAATATCCCTGAAGACCACTGATATATAAAGTCTCACCAGGATACTAGCCAATATGATCCAACAGTACATTAAGAAAATTATTCACCACAACCAAGTGACATTTATCTCCGGGATGCAAGGTTGGCTCAACACTCATAAAACAATCAATGTGAGAGATCATATCAACAAGAGAAAAAACAAGAACCATAGGATCCTCTCAAAAGGTGCAGAGAAAGCATTTGACAAAATACAGCATCCATTCCTGATCAAAACTCTTGAGAGTGTAGGGATAGAGGGAACATTCCTCAGCATATTAAAAGCCATCTATGAAAAGCCCATAGCAAATATCATTCTCAATGGGGTCAAACTGAGAGCCTTTCCCCTAAGATCAGGAACATGACAGGGGTGTCCACTCTCGCCACTGCCATTCAACATAGTACTAGAAGTCCTAGCCTCAGCAATCAGGCAACACAAGAAATAAAAGGCATTCAAATTGGCAAAAAAAGAAGTCAAACTCTCCCTCTTTGCAGATGACATGATACTGTACATAAAAAACCCAAAAGACTCCACCCCAAGATCGCTAGAACTCATACAGCAATTCGGCAGTGTGGCAGGATACAAAATCAATGCCCAAAAATTAGTGGCATTTCTATACACTAACAATGAGACTGAAGAGAAATTAAGGAATCAATCCCATTTACAATTGCACCCAAAAGAATAAGATTCCCAGGAATATACCTGCCTAAAGAGGTAAAGGATGTATATGCTAAAAACTACAGAACACTTCTGAAAGCAATTGAGGAAGAGACAAAGAGATGGAAAAACATTCCATGCCCATGGATTGGAAGAATTAATATTGTGAAAATGTCAATGTTACCCAGGGCAATGTACACATTCAATGCAATCCCTATCAAAATACTACGGACTTTCTTCAGAAAGTTGGAACAAATAATCAAAAATTTGTGTGGAATCAGAAAAGAACCCAAATAGCCAGGGGAATGTTGAAAAAGAAAACCAATGCCAGGGGCAACGCAATGCCGGATTTCACGCTGTACTACAATGCTGTGATCATCAAGACCGTATGGTACTGGCACCAAAACAGACACGTAGATCAATCGAACAGAATAGAGAACCCAGGAATCAACCCTGAACTCTATGATCAAATAATATTAAACAAAGCAGGAAAGACTATCCACTGAAAAGTTACTGTCTCTCCAATACATAGTGCGGGGTAAATTGGACAGCCACCTGCAAACAAATGAAACTGGACCATTCCCTTACACCAGACACAAAGATAAACTAAAAATGTATGAAAGATCTAACTGTGAGACAAGAATCTATCAAAATCCTAGAGGCAACACCCTTTTTGAACTTGGCCACAGCAACTTCTTGCAAAAGACATCTATGAAGGCAAGGGAAACCAAAGCAAAAATGAACTATTGGGACTTATTCAGGATAAAAGGTTCTGCACAGCAAAGGAACAGTCAACAAAACTAAAAGACAACCTACAGAATGGGAGAAGATATTTACAAATGACATATCAGATTAAGGGCTAGTATCCAAGATCTATAAAGAACTTATCAAACTCAACACCCAAAAAACAAACAATCCAATCATGAAATGGGCAGAAGACATGTACAGAAATTTCTCCAAAGAAGACCTACACATGGCCAACAAACATATGAGAAAATGCTCTGCATCACTTGCCATAAGGGAAATACTAATCAAAACCACAGTGAGATCCCACTTCACCCCAGTGAGAATGGCAAAAGTTCACAAGACAGGAAACAACAAATGTTGGAGAGGATGTAGAGAAAGGGAAACCCTTTTGCACTGTTGGTGGGAATGGGAACTGATATAGCCACTCTGGAAAACAGTGTGGAGGTTCCTCAAAGAGTTAAAAAATAGAGCTACCCTATGACCCAGCAATTACACTACTGGGTATTTACCCCAAAGATACAGATGCATTGAAACGTCAGAACACCTGCCCCCCCAATGTTTATAGCAGCAATGTCCACAATAGCCAAACTGTGGAAGGAGCCTCAATGCCCTTCTACAGATGAATGGATAGAGAAGATGTGGTTTATACATACATTGGAATTTTACTCAGCCATCAGAAAGGATGAACACCCACCATTTGCTTCGACATGTTTGGAACTGGAGGGTGTTAGGCTATATGAAGGAAGTCAATTGGAGAAAGGCAATCATCATATGGTTTCACTCCTATGGGTAATATGAGAAATAGTGAAAGGGATTATAAAGGAAACAAGGAAAACTGAATAGGAATAATTAATGAGGGAGACAAATAATGAGAGATTCCTAACTCTGGGAAACAAATAAAGGGTTGCAGCAGGTGAGGTGGGTGAGCATTGGGTAACTGGTGACAGAAACTGAGGTGGGCACTTGGTATGATGAGCACTGTTATATGTTTGGCAAATTGAATTCAAATTAAAAAATGTAAAAAAATAAAAAGAATCAATACCTATACTTCTGAAACTGTTCTGAAAAGTAGAAATGTATGGGAAGCTTCCAAATTCATTCTATAAGACCAGCATCATTTTGATCCCAAAACTAAACAAAGGGCTCACTAAAAATGAGAATGACAGGCCAATATCCCTGATGAACATGGTTGCAAAAATTCTCAACAAGACACTAGCTAACTGGATCAAATGGTATAATAAAATAATTATTCACCTCAACTAAGTAGAATTTATCCCTGGGCTGCATTGGGGGTTCAACATCCACATATCAATCAATGTGATAAACCATGTTAATGAAAGGATAATAGTGACATAACCCTCTCAATAGATGCAGAAAAAGCACTTGACAAACTACAGCATAATTTCTTGTTAAAACTCTCTATAAAATAAGGATAGAGGGCACATAAATATGAAAGAATCTCAGCTAATATCATCCTCGATGGGGAAAACAGAGAGCTTTTCCCCTAAGATCGGGAACATGCCTGGGATGTACACTGTCACAACTGTTGTTCAACATAATACTGGAAGTCCTAGCCTCAACAATCAGACAACAAAAAAGAAATAAAAGACATCCAAATTGGCCAAGAAGCAGCCAAACTTTCACTATTCACAAATGGCATCATACTACTCTATGAAGAAAACCCAAAAGACTCCACCAAAAGAATTGCTAGAACTGATACAGTAATTCAGTAATGTGGCATGATATAAATCAATGTACAGAAATTTGTTGCATTTCTATATGCCAACAATGAAGCACAGAAAGGGGAATAAAGCAACTGATGCCATTTAAAGTGTACTAAAAAGTATAACATACCTAGGAATTACACCTAACCAAAGAGATAAAATATCTGTACTCCGAACACTATGGAACACTATGAATGAAATTGAGGAAGACATAAAGAAATGGAAAAACATTCCATGCTATGGATTGGAAGAACAAATATTGTTAAAATGTCTCTGCTACCCAAAGCAATCTACACCTTCCATGTAATCCTAATCAAATTACCACTAGTATTTTTCACAGAGCAAGAACAGTCCTAAAATTTGTATGGAATCAAATAACCAAAGGAATGTAGAAAAAGAAAACCAAAGCTGGAGGTATCACAATTCTGGACTTCAAGCTCTATTACAAAGCTGTGATCAGCAAGTCAGTGTGGTACTGGCATAAAAACAGACACATAGATCAATGGAATGGAATAGAGAACCAAGAAATTGACCCTCAAATTTATAGTCGACTAATCCTTGACAAACCTGGAAAGAAAATGCACTGGAAAAAAAGACAGTCTCTTCAATAAACGGTGTTGGGAACATTGGACAGCCTCATGCATAAGAATGAAACTGGACCACTTTCTTACACCATACACAAAGATAAATTTACACTCAAAATGGATAAAAGACCTAAATGTGATTCCATCAAATCCTACAAAAAAACACAGGCAGCATCTTCTTTGACCTCAGCTGCAACACCTTCTTCCTAGACATGTCTCCAGAGGCAATGAAAACAAAAGCAAAAACTATTGGGGCTGCATCAGGATGAAAAGCTTCTGCACAGCAAAGGAAATAATCAACCAAACTAAAAGGCAACCTACAGAATGGAAGAAGATGTTCACAAATGATATATCTGATAAAGGTCTATTATCCAAAATCTATTAAGAACTTATCAACTCAAAGCCAAAAAAAACCCAAAAATCCAGTCAAGAAATGGGCAAGTGACATGAACAGACATTTCTCTGAAGAAGACATACAAATGGCCAACAGACATGAAACATCACTCATCTTTAGAGAAATAAAAATCAAATCAACAAGGCAGGAAACAACAAATGTTGGAGAGGATGCGGAGAAAAGGGAACCCTCTTACACTGTTGGTGGGAATGTGAACTGGTGCAGCCACTCTGGAAAACTGTGTGGAGGTTCCTCAAAGAATTAAAAATAGACCTGCCCTACGACCCAGCAATTGCACTGTTAGGGATTTACCCCGAAGATTCAGATGCAATGAAACGCCGGGGCACCTGCACCCCGATGTTTCTAGCAGCCATGTCCACAATAGCCAAACTGTGGAAGGAGCCTCGGTGCCCATCGAAAGATGAATGGATAAAGAAGATGTGGTTTATGTATACAATGGAATATTACTCAGCCATTAGAAACAACAAATACCCACCATTTGCTTCAACGTGGATGGAACTGGAGGGTATTATGCTGAGTGAAGTAAGTCAATCGGAGAAGGACAAACAGTGTATGTTCTCACTTATTTGGGGAATATGAATAATAGTGAAGGGGAATATAAGGGAAGGGAGAAGAAATGTGTGGGAGATATCAGAAAGGGACACAGAACATAAAGACTTCTAACTCTGGGAAATGAACTAGGGGTGGTGGAAGGGGAGGAGGGCGGGGGGTGGGGGTGAATGGGTGACGGGCACGGAGGGGGACACTTGACGGGATGAGCACTGGGTGTTATTCTGTATGTTGGTAAATTGAACACCAATAAAAATTAATTTATAAATAAAAAAAAAATACTCAAATGAAAAAAAAAATAAATAAATAAAATTAGGGTAATTAAAAAAAAAAAAAAAAAAAAAAAAAAAAACCACAATGAAATACTACCTCAAACCATTCAGGATGGATAAATTTAGCAACCTGGGAAATAAGAGATGGGGAAAGGATGCAGAGAAAGTGGAACCCTTTTACAGTTTTGATAGGAATCCACACTGGTGCAGGAATTCTGGAAAATAGAGGATACAGTGGTTGTGAGGATGCAGAGAAAGGGGAACCCTCTTGCACTGTTGGCAGAAATGCAAACTGGTGTAGCCACTCTGGAAAAGAGTATGAGTTTTCTCAAAAAGTTAAAAATAGAACTACCCTGTGACCCAGCAATTGCACTACTCAGTATTTACCCAAAAGAAAAAAAAATACAGGCTCAAAGGGTTACATGAACTCTGGTGTTTTCAGCAGTATTTTCAGCAATAGCTAAAATCAGAGAGCAGCCAAATGTCTATCAACTCATGAATGGATAAAGAAGTGGTATATAGGGGATCCCTGGGTGGCGCAGCGGTTTGGCGCCTGCCTTTGGCCCAGGGTGCGATCCTGGAGACCCGGGATCGAATCCCACGTCGGACTCCCGGTGCATGGAGCCTGCTTCTCCCTCTGCCTGTGTCTCTGCCTCTCTCTCTCTCTCTCTCTCTCTGTGTGTGTGTGTGACTATCATAAATAAATTTAAAAAATTTAAAATAAAGAAGTGGTATATACATGCAATAGAATACTACTCAGCCATCAAAAAGAATGAATTTTTGCCATTTGCAATGAGTTAGATAAAGCTGGAGTGTATTATGCTAAGTGAATTAAGTCAGAGAAAGACAAGTAACATGATCTCCCTCATATGTGGAATATAAAAAAAACCAGATGTACATATGGGAAAGGGGAAAAGAAAAAAGGGAGTGAGGGAAATAAGACATAAGTGACTCTTAATGTTCTAGAATAAACAGAGGGTTAATGGATGGAGGTAGTTGGGAATTGGGCTAGATGAGTGATAGCTATTAAAGGGGACACTTGCTGTGATGAGCACTGGGTGTTGCATGTAGATAGTGAATCCTTGAATTCTACTCCAGAAACCAATATTGCACTGTATGTTAACTAACAATTTTTTGAAGAAAAGAAAGAAATAGACTCTTAATTATAGATAACAAACTGATGTTTACCAGAGGGGAAGAACTGGGGAGGATGGGTTAAATAAGTGATGGGAATTAAGGATTACAGTTGTTGTGATGAGCACAGGGTGGCATATGGAAGTGTTGAATCACTATATTGTACACCTGAAAATAATATAACACTGTATGTCAACTGACTGAAATTAAAATAAAAGCCTTTAAAAAATGAAAAGAAAGATGATCTCTAGTAATGTGGGAAATGTACAAACGTCTCAGTTTTTAAGTATTTGAAAATTGTAAAGTTGTAATTTTGAATTCTGACTAATCTATCTGCTAGATGTGCTTTAAAAGTTTACTTGTGAGCCTCCACTTTCCTTGTCAGCTAATCCTAGTTGCTGTGTACTTATCATATTTTCAATAATTAAGTTTTTCCTTTTTGAGAAAGCCTTGTACATCTGTTTCCTGTCACTTTGTCCTGTGTGGATACGTTTACAATCTTGGTCATTTTATTTCTACTAGCATTTTTTCTAAAGTCATTTATTAATCTTTGTTAAGAATTTCAGCTACACGGATGCCTTGGTGGCTCAGCACTTGAGCATTTGTCTTTGGCTCATGCCGTGATCCTGGGTCCAGGATTGAGTCCCACATCAGGCTCCTTGCGGAAAGCCTGCCTCTCCCTCTGCTTATGTCTCTGCCTCTCTGTGTGTGTCTTTCATGAATAATAAAGTCTTAAAAGAAAAAAGAATTTCATCTACTCATCACTTTGCACAACCAGTTTTAGGTTGTTTTTTGGTTTTTCTTGAGGGAACATATAACTGAAGAATAGAAGAAAAACTGATGTCCAGAGAGCAAAAATGAAGCAGATGTACATAGATAAGGGCCATAACCAAAGGGAATAAGGTAGAGGAGAATTTAAATGATTGATTTGGTTTCTGGTCACTTCCTACTCTGGATTTAGGTTATCAGGAGACCCAGCTATGCTTCTTATTCTTGGATTCCATATGAAACCCTTGGATACTTTCAAAACTTAACCTTTATACCTAAGCTGCTAGAATTTTTATTACTTATAGTTCAATTGTCCATGATTCAAATGTCCAAGATGTCCATGATTGAGACATCTGGTATACAGCACCTAGTCACTATTTTGCTTTTATTGAAAAAAATTCATGTTTTGGGACACCTGAGTGGCTCAGTGGTTGAGCATCTGCTTTGGCTCAGGTTATGATCCTGCGGTCCTGGGATTAAGTCTCGCATTGGGCTCCCTGCAGGAAGCCTGCTTCTCTCTTTGCCTATATCTCTGCCTCTCTCTGTGTGTCTCATGAATAAAAAAAATCTTTACAAAAATAAAAGAAAAATGATATTTCAATTTACCTATTTCTGCTCAAAACTAAATTCTTAAGTTAAACCACATCCACTTGAGAGAATGATATTTATGATTCCAAGCATATTTTTTTTTTGCTAAAAAGGTATTGGTGCAAATAATCAACACTATAGTATAGACCATAAAAAGACTATAGTAGTCTTTTTTCCCATTTCTTTGGAAACATAAAAGAATGAAATGAAAAAGAAATTAGCATAGTTCACCAACCAAAAGCTTTCTAAATAAGTCTTGTGTTAGTCGACTTTCACTAACTTATTTATAAAGGGAAGAAAAAATTTCAGTAGTAGTGTTAGAAAGTAATGACTCTTGGGGTGCCTGGGTGGCTCAATCAGTTAAGCATCTGCCTTTGGCCCAGGTCATGATCTCAGGGTCTTTTTTTTTATAAATTTATTTTTTATTTGTATTCAATTTGCCAACATATAGAATAACACCCAGTGCTCATCCCGTCAAGTGCCCACCTCAGTGCCCGTCACCCAGTCACCCCCACCTCCTGCCCACCTCCCATTCCACCACCCTTAGTTCGTTTCCCAGAGTTAGGAGTCTTTCATGTTCTGTCTCCCTTTCAGATATTTCCCACTCATTTTTTTTTGGGGGGGGGAATATAATAAATAGTGAAAGGGAATAAAGGGGAAAGGAGAAAAAATGATCTCAGGGTCTTGAGATTGAGACTTACATCGGGCTGTCTGCTCAGTGGGGAGTCTACTTCTTCCTTTCCCTCTGCCTGTCTCCCTCTCTCCCTGCTTGTGTTCTTTCTCTCTCTCTCAAATAAGTAAAACCTTAAAAAAGAAAGTAATGACTCTTCACAGAAGTTAATAGCTTGAATTTGTTATAAATTAAAATTTATGTGAAAATTCAAATTATAAAATAAAAGCAAATAGGATTTACAAAATTATTTTCATTTTTTAAAAGGCAAATTCTCCTTCCACAGTTTGGCTATTGTGGACATTGCTGCTATAAACATTGGGGTGCAGGTGTCTCAGCTTTTCACTGCATCTATATCTTTGGCGAATCAAACTCCAATAAAAATAAATGTAAAAAATAAAATTATATGTTCTAAAAAAATAAAATTGCTGGCAATAATTTTTAAAGTTTATATTCAAAATCCATATTGTAAATAGCTATCTTTAGAAAAATAGCAAATATTCTCCAAACTCATCAACTAAACCCTTGAGATTAAAACTCCAAACTAAAAACACACCTACAAATGAATACAAATTATACCAGACTAGTGAACTTACCTCTTTTTCAGACTCTTTAAATGTTGTTTCTTTCTCCTTTACTCGCTGCATAAATTTTTGTTTCAATTCTTCTTCTTCCCTCTGACATTGATCATAGAACTTTTGTCTTTTGGCTTCATAGATCTCTTGAAAACTATAAAAAATACGTTATTACTCTCATATTAAAATGGTAATATAAATAACCCTGTAAAAATATATACTGTATGTTAAGTCCCATGTGAGGGCATTTACCAACATTTTCTTCATGTATAGAAATAGAAATTTCTATATCATGAGGTATAAAAAAAGTGAGGTACGATATTGTAGAATATATAGACAGTGTGCCTAAAGAATACTAGAATTTTGAAACGATATTAGTGATTGCTTGTTACCACCACCTTTCAATATATCACACTTCTTTAGAACTTTTGATAATAAAACTTGGGAAAACCTCTACTTTATATGGTTTTTATTTAAAGCCAGGCAGGGTGCCCGGGTGGCTCAGTAGGTTAAAAGGCTGCGTTCAGCTCAGGTTATGATCCCAGGATCTTGGGATCGGGCTGACATTGGGCTCCCTACTCAGCAGGAGCCTGCTTCTTCCTCTTCTTCTGCTGCTCCTCCTGCTTGTGTGCTCTGTCTCTCTCTGATAAATAAATAATATCTTTAGGGAAGCCTGTGGGGCTCAGCGGTTTAGCTCCGACTTCAGCCCAGGGTATGATCCTGGAGACCCAGGATCGAGTCCCACGTTGGGCTCCCTGCATGGAGCCTGCTTCTCCCTCTGCCTCTGTCTCTGCCTCTGTGTGTGTCTCTCATGAATAAATAAATAAAATCTAAAAAAATCTTAAAAAAATAATGTTGGGCACCATAATATAATAATAATATTATTATCAATTATAATAATAAGCATCATAATCAAAATCATATAGTACTGGCACAAAAATAGACGCATAGATAAATGGAACACATATAAAAATGGAACATAGTAGAGAACCCAAAAACAAACCCAGGTGTATATGATTAATTAATTTATGACAAATGAAGCAAAAATATACAATGGAAAAAGTCTCTTCAATAATTGGTACTGGGAAACTATACAGCTATATGCAAAATTATGAAATTGGACCAGTTTCTTATACCATACACAAAAACAAAGTCAAAATTAATTAAATACCCTAATGTGAAACCTGAAACCATAAAACTTCTGGAAGAGAATATATGCAGTGGTCTCTTGGACACTGACCAACATTTTTCTACCTGTGTCTCCTCAGGCAAAAGAAATAAAAGCAAACATAAACTATTGTGACTACACCAAAATAAGAGGCTTTTGTACAGTGGAGGAAACCATCAAGAAAATGAAAGGCAATCTATTGAATGGAAAAAAATTGCAAATGATATCTCTGATAAAAGGTTAATAACCAAAATATATAAAGAACTTATATGACTATGACTCAACACTAAAAAAAACCCAAAAACTGATTAAAAAATGGCCATAGAAAGTGAATAGACATTTTTCTGATGAATATATACAGATGGCCAACAGACACATAAAAAATGCTCAACATTTCTAACATCAGGAAATGCAAATCAAACCACAATGAGATATCCTCTTATTCCTGATATAATTGCTAGAAGCAAAAAAATAAAAACGTAAAATGTTGGTGAGGATGTGGCAAAAAAGGAGCTCTCATGCATTCTTGAGTAGAATGTAAATTGGTGAAGCCACTGTAGAAAAAAATCATGTTTCCTTAAAAAATTAAAAATAGAAATACCATACGTTCCAGTAATCCCACTACTGGTTATTTTCCCAAAGAAAATGAAAATACTAATTTGAAAAAATAAATAAATAAATCCTTATGTTTATTTCAGCACCATTTATCTTAGCCAAGATATGGAGGCAACCTAAGTTTCCATCAATAGATGAATGGATAAACAAGATGTGGTGTGTGTGTGTGTTAAGAATATTACTCAACCTTAAAAAAGAATAAGATCTCGCTACTTATGACGTGGATGGACCTAGGGAGTATGACACAAGTGAAAAGTCAGACAGAAATAGAAAGAAAAGTACTATATGATTTCATTTGTGTGTGGAATCTAAAAACTAAGCAAAGGAACAAACAAATAAACAAGAAAAGGAGAAACAGAAGAATAAATACAGAGAACAAACTGGTGATTGCTAAAGGGAAGGGGAATAGGAGATGGGCAAAATGGGTGAAAGGGAGTGGGAGGTACTGGCTTCTGGTTACAGTATAAGTAAGTCATGGAGATGAAAAGCACAACATAGGAAATATAGTAAGTGGTATTATAATAGTGTTGTATGGTGACAACTGGTAGCAACACTTGGGGTGAGCATAGCATAATATATAAAGTTATAAAACAATTATGTGTACACCTGAAACTATTGTAATACCAGGCATCAACTATACTTCTTTTTAAAATGATTTTAAGACTGAAAAAAATCTGTTTTTCTTACCATCTTTCTTTAAAAACAATCTCTCTTGCCTCTCAAAATTAAAATTAAAATTTAAGTCCGGCATCTTTCAAAATTTAAATCAGTTCACTTTTGGCTGTCTTCAAATACCTAAAAAATTGATATACCAGTATCACTGGTATACACTGTCATCCTTTGCAGTACAAATCCTAGTCCTCTTAAAATAACTAAATACATCTGCTCTCAAACTATTTTCACTTGACTTCTCCAACATTACTGCTGCTTTTCCTCTTTCTTTCATCCAGCACTCAATGTGATGTCCCTTGCCATTCTCAATATCCTCTGCTAGCCTTTATCTATCTTTGCCAATATTTATTTTTTTAATTTTTATTTATTTATGATAGTGTGTGTGTGTGTGTGTGTGTGTGTGAGAGAGAGAGAGAGAGAGAGAGAGAGAGAGAGAGAGAGAGAGGCAGAGACATAGGCAGAGGGAGAAGCAGGCTCCATGCACCGGGAGCCCGCCGTGGGATTCGATCCTGAGTCTCCAGGATTGTGCCCTGGGCCAAAGGCAGGCGCTAAACCGCTGCGCCACCCAGGGATCCCTCTTTGCCAATATTTAAAATCTCCTTCATGAACATCTATTTCATATAAAATACAAAAGTAAAAACAAGGTAATATTTTTCTTTTGGATACACATTTCAACATATGCACATATTGAATACTCCTATTTGAGCATATAAATGGGTCATTGAATTACATTGCTGTTAATAATTCTCTCCATCTAAGTCCGATGATGATTCAAAAAATACAATTCAGAATGACCAGAATGTGAAATGTACAGTTACTCTCTTTCCCAAATGATTGAATCTCATGGTTTTACAGGATTTCTAAATCTTGTTAGCTTCTTCTGACAAGATCTCTTCCACTCACCTAAGTGGCTTGTTGTCTGGACCCACATCAGTAAAGCCCATTTTCTTCAGTTTGCAGCATCTGTACCGTTCGTAGTGTTGAATGTGGGTTTGTTCTTTCAGGTCTTCCATATTTATACAAAGAAGCATATCCCGGAGCTTGATAAAATCACAGTGATTTTCATTTTCCACTAGGTAGGAAAATAAGAAAGCAACAACACTTATCATCAACTCTTGGCACTCAATAAGTATTCTTGAGTGAATGTATGCATGAGAAACACATTTAAAGTAATAACTAAGAGATCATTATGATTAATAGATATAATTCTTTGTAATTTTTCTGTTATAAGCAGAGCTTGTTTTTGGATCAGGAAGTTTATCTTAAATTTATTAGCCAAAGAATAAATAGGAAAGAGTGAATTAACATGTTATATTATATTAGTGTATGGTATAGTTTTTTGTTAATAATTGTTGGTATTTTACAAGTGCCCCCAAGGTATTTCACAGAGCACTAACAAAGAACGTAACATATAATTTCACTAAAGTAAATAATTTCATAATGTAAATCCTGCTACTATGAAGGCACCAAAAATTATGCATATTTTCATTCTCAAATACTATTTATACCCCATATTTATGAGACCAAATTAGTTACTATTTAAAATCAATCAATAAATTTGCATGGCTCTTTCCTGTGTGTCATATCCAGGCTACTGAGCACAATATATATTTTATTGTGCATGACATTGTAACCAAATTTCATATTAATTAAAATATATTGTTTTTAAGTGTTTCATAAATTTAATTTTTAATGTATCAATTAATAAAACAACATTTTGGAAACTAGTATAAGTGGAGATAATCCAATCTCCAGTAATTTCCATTAAAATTATATAAACCAGAGAATAAGTGACTGCCTGTTAAAATATTTCAACTCATCACAATGTTAGTTTTTTTAAAAAGATTTATTTATTTATTCATGATAGACAGAGAGAGAGAGAGGCAGAGACACAGGAGGAGGGAGAAGCAGGCTCCACGCAGGAGCCCGTCGCGGGACCTCAATCCTGGGACTCCAGGATCGCGCCCTGGGCCAAAGGCAAGCGCTAAACCGCTGAGCCACCCAGGGATCCCCAATGTTAGATAGTTTATATAAATATTTAAGTATAATTTTTCTGGGATAGCCTGGGTGGCTCAGCAAAAGCATCTGCTTTTGGCCCAGGGTGTGATCCTGGAGTCCAAGAATTGAGTCCCACATCAGGCTCCCTGCGAGGAGCCTGCTTCTCCCTCTGCCTGTGTCTCTGTCTCTCTCTGTGTCTCATGAATAAATAAATAAAATATTTTTAAAAAGTATAATTTTTCCAAAGATAAATTACATTCCATTATTTTAAAAATAGTTTACCATACTTTTTGTCTATTGACCATTTAAAAATGTCTTATAAATTAAGTATTAATTAATATATGTAACAGGTTTTAAACACTAGTATTTGTGTTTTAATTTTGTTCAAAGATCTTTTGTTCAAAGCATTTTCCAACATTCTGAATGTAATAATTTATGCACAGAGAGATACTATGCATATGTCAGGTTGGGGTAAATGAAGAGATTCTAGCAAACCTCTGTGAATTTTTGTCTAAAGAACTACCTAGTAAACTCCTATGAGAATGAATTATAGTCAAAGTAAGAATTAGCTTAAATGAAAAATAATTTGTGTTTTTCATTAGTAACTCTTAATTCAGTTTAGCAACAATTACCAGCGCTGACTCAAGGCAAAATATTTTAAGACTCTAAGAATACACACACACACACACACACACACACACACACACACACACACACTTTCCTGAGCAAGCCTGCTCACTTCCATCACATTTACCTTGTAAAACTCCCCAAGGGTACTGACGGCCTCTGACCATTCTTTTTCCAACTTTCACTTCATCCATACTCCCTACTACAGCAAATGGTAATTGTCCCTAAAAGTAAGAAAAACTTTAATCATGTTCCCGTATACCAATATGGCCTACTCTGTTAATTATTTCTGTTTTGGAAATCTATAGAGACAAGAATATCATAATAAGTTTATTCCAATAAGGCATCTACCCTGTCACAGATTTTATGCCTTGGTAGTAAATATGTGCAAATTAATTTTTTCAAGCATTATCATCAAGCCATGCAGACAACTGAGAACTGTCTGCTGAGTAAAGCCAAAAGCAAGGGGTTCTGCTGTGGGAAATACAAATAAAACGTATTTTTATGAGATGCAATATTTTTCATATTATCTTTACCCTGAAATGAAAAAATGTTGAGGAAAGAATAAATAAACCACTTTTAACTCCAGTACAGAAGTTAAAATGGGAAGTATTAAGGAAAAAAACTCTAATAACCAGTTAATGGATATATAATTAGAGTATATTAGTAAATAGTACTATATATGTCTCAGTTAATTCTAAACAAAACTAAAGGGACACTCTGAGATTTGAAAATTAATGTACAACTCAAGCGAGATTTGGGAAGATGATAAGCAAAGTAAGAAGAATAATCAGAAGTAAAAATAAGGCTTTGAGCAGGATGTAAAGACAGAAATATGCAAGATAAATTCATGGTCTGTCAGAAGTTGCATAGATTGAATAGAAGAGTTGATATACAAAAGTATCTAAAATAAAAATTATTAGGCATCATGTTAAGTATTTAATAATTAACAGTATTTAATTTATTAATTAAATCGGGTTAAAAAAAAGTGGGGATCCCTGGGTGGCTCAGCAGTTTGGCGCCTGCCTTTGGCCCAGGGTGCTATCCTGAAGTCCCAGGATCGAGTCCCGCGTCGGGCTCCTGACATGGAGCCTGCTTCTCCCTCCTCCTGTGTCTCTGCCTCTCTCTCTCTCTATGTCTATCATAAATAAATAAATAAATAAATAAATAAATAAATAAATAAATCTTTAAAAAAATAAAAATAAAAAGTATTCTCTATGAATTCCTACAGGTACAATTAGAGAGGCCAAAATCTTTAAGACAAAACTAAAAAAATAACACAGAAGAATAAATAAAAATTTTACAATACTCAGCTTTTCAATTCAGAAAACTGTTTAGTTTGTGAAATCTTAAATGGTGTATGAAAAATAACAAAAGAGAAATTAAAGACACAGAATTAGTACTTATTACTTATTTGTTGTATCTAGACCCTGTGTATCAGGCACTTTGCAAAGATTATGGCCTTTAAACCTCACAAGAAGCCTTAATAGCCATATCAGTGATCCCATAGTGTATATAAGTTAATGGCCTCAAGGAGGATAGGAATTGTACAAGATCTTATGGATTTTTAAAATAGTTTTACTCTTTTATAAAGTTTTTATTTAAATTCAAATTAGTTAACATATAGTGTAGTATTAGTTTCAGGTGTACAATATAGTGATTCAACACTTCCATTCAACACTTGGTGCTCATCACAAGTGCACTCCCTAATCCCCATCTCCTATTTAACCCATCCCCCAAACCCATCTCCCTTCTAATATCCAATCTGTTATCAATAGTTAAGCGTCTGTTTCTTGGCTTCCCTCTCTCTCTATTTTCCTTTGATCATTTGTTTTGTTTCTTAAAGCCCACATATGAGTGAAACCATATGGTATTTGTCTTTTTCTGATTTATTTCCCTTGGCATTATATTCTCTGGCTATATCCATGCCATTGCAAATAGCAAGATTTCATCTTTTATGACTGAATAATATTCCATTATATAAATATACCACATCTTCTTTATCCATTCATCTACTGATGGACAGTTGGACTGCTTCCATAATTTGGCTCTTGTATGGTATCCCTGAGTTACTCAGTGGTTTAGCACCTGCCTTTGGTCCAGGGTGTGATCCTGAAGTCCCAGGACCGAGTCCCACATCAGGCTCCCTGCATGGAGTCTGCTTCTCCCTCTGCCTGTGTCTCTGCCTCTCTTTCTCTGTGTGTCTCTCATGAATAAACAAATAAAATCTTTTTAAAAATTGGCTCTTGAAAAAAAATTGGCTTTTGTAGGGATGCCTGGATAGCTCAGCGGTTAGGCATATGCCTTCAGCTCAGGGCATGATCCCAGGTCTGGGGGATCGAGTCCCACATCTGGCACTCTGCGGGGAGCCTGCTTCTCCCTCTACCTATGTCTGTGTCTCTTGTGAATAAGTAAATAAAATCTTTTTAAAACTTGGCTCTTGTAAATAATACTTTTAAAAAACATAGAGGTGCATTCATCCCTCTGATTTAGTGTTTTTTGTATTTTGGAGATAAATACCAAATAGTGTAACCCCTGGATCATAGGATAGTTCTATTTTTAAATTTCTGAGGAATTTACATACTGTTTCCCTATTTTGTTTCTTAAATTATGATTTTCTTTTTGTTTCCACTTACATATTAAATGTTTTTTCATATCTCCTCCTTTAATCTGAATGTGTCTTTAGGTCTGAATGAATTTCTTATATACAACATATGGGTCTCACTTTGTTATCCATTCAGTAATTCTATGTCTTTGGATTAGAACATTTAAAACATTTACCTTTAAAGTGATTAATGATAAATAGGTACTTTAAAAAATATTTTATTTATTCATGAGAGACACAGAGAAAGAGGCAGAGACACAGGCAGAGGGAGAAGGTGGCCCCTCGTGGGGAGCCTGATATGGGACTCGATCCTGGGTCCAAGATCATGCTCTGAGCCAAAGGCAGAGGCTCAACCACTGAGCCACCCAGGCATCCTGATAAATAGGTACTTATTGTCAGTTATTAGTTGTTTTACAGTTGTTTCATACTTCTTCTCTGTTCCTCCTTCTCTTTCATTCCTCCTTGTGGTTTCATGTTTTTCTCTGGTGTTATTCTTCTATTTTTTTATTTTTATGTCTATTATAGGTTTTTTATTTTTGTTTATCATTCATTATGTTTACATATAACATCTTATGTGTATAGTAGCTTATTTTAAAATGATGGTCACTTAAGTTCTAACCCATATTTTTAAAACTTTTATTTATTTATTTATTTATTTATTTATTTATTTATTTATTTATTTATTTATCTATGAGAGACATACAGAAACAGAGGCAGAGACATAGGCAGAGGGAGAAGCAGGCTCCCTACAGGGAGCCCGATGTGGGACTCAATCCTAGGACCCCAGGTTCATAATGTGAGCTGAAGGCAGATGCTCAACCATTGACCCACCCAGGTGCACCACTAACCCATCTTTAAAAAGCTAAATTTCTATTTCCCCTCTCTACATTCTAAATATGTTATAATTTACATCTTTTTATTTTATTGATTCCTTGATTCATATTTGTGGATAGGATGATATGTGATACGTTTTTTTTTTCGTTTTGTTTTGTTTGTTTAAGTTGAAGTTAGTTAATATATAGTGTATTAGTTTCAGGAGTAGAATTAAGGATTCATCAGTTGTATATAACACCCAATTCTCATTATATCAAGTGCCCTCAAGTGGCTTTGATTTATATTTCCTTGATGATGAGTGATGTTGAGCACTTCTTCATGTGTCTGCTAGCCATTTGTATGTCTTCTTTGGAGAAAAGTCTGTTCGTGACTTCTACCCATTTCTTGACTAGATTTTTTTGTTTTGGGGGTGTTTAGTTTGAGAACTTCTATATAGATTTTTGGATACTAAACCTTTATCTGGTATGTCATTTTTAAATATCTTCCCCTATTTTGTAGGTGGCCTTTTAGTTTGGTGGTTTCCTTTGCTCTGCAAAAGGTTTGGATTTTTGTTGTTTGTTTTTTTCCCGAAGTCCCAATAGTTTATTTTTGCTTTTGTTTCCATTGCCTCTGGAGACGTGTCTAAGAAGAAATTGCAGGGGCCAAGTTGAAAGAAGATGATGCCTCTGCTCCCTAGGATTTTGATGGATTCCCAAATCACATTTAGATGTTTCATCCATTTTGAATTTATTTTTGTATACGGTGTAAGAAAGTGATCCAGTTACATTCTTCTGCATGTGGCAGTCCAATTTTCCCAACACCATTTTTTGAAGAGACTATCTTTTTTCCATTAGATGTTCTTTCCTGCTCTGTCAAAGATTAGTTGACTATAGAATTGGGGGTCTATTTCTGGGTTATTTATTTTGTTTCATTGATCTTTGTGTATGTTTTTGTGCCAGTAACATACTGTCTGGATGATCACAGCTTTGTAATACAGCTTGAAGTCCAGAATTGTGGTTCCTCTAGCTTTGGTTTCCTTTTCAACATTACTTTAACTATTTGGGGTCTTTTGTGATTCCATACAGATTTTAGAATTGCTTGTTCCAAGCATGCTATGTTTTTTAAGTACAGAAGGTAGTTTTGAAATTTAAGTTAACTACCATGTTTATCTTTTCAGGTATGATTTGAGGATCTACGATGACAGATAAGTAGGGGTAAGCTAAGTTTGCCCCATCCTTTGAACGCAGCTAGATAATTATCAAAACAATGTGAACACCCAATAAATTATTCTAAGGGCTGAAAGAACAAAATTGCAAAACTATAAGTAGAAAGTCAACCACTTTCTGGAAGGTAAGAAGTTCAGAGGGAAGATCTGGGGGAGATAAGAACTACAGGGGCTCTGGAGGGGAGGGATCCCTCTTACAGAGACTCCACATGGTAGTATAAGCAGCAAAACATAAAATATTAAGTTTTAGAAATTAGCTGCCACCAAGTCATGGATAGCTTAAAGGAGGGAAGGAGGACAGAGACCCAGGAATGACAGCATGGTCTGAGGATGCCCTGGGATGCAAGAAGAATGGGTGGTGCTAACATGTTACACTGCTCCCAGGCATAAGAGCAGGGAATCTAGCTCAGGGCAGTGAGATTGGATGTCAGATATCTTTTCTTCCTTGCCATAAACCCTAAACCACTGTACAGTAATGTGACTACTTTCTTGGGATGGGCCAGCGAATGGCTAAAGAACCATGAGACCCTGCCCCAGAAGTCCAGCATGGTTCTGCACCACACAAGCTCCTAAAATTTAGAGTTTTGAAACCAAGCCACACCCCTAAGATAATAAAACAAATCAGACACAGACAGAATGAAGGCAGGTATCTGAAGGAAGCCAGGAAAAAGAAGGATGATTGTTTGAATTTCTTTTAAGGGTTCTTGAAGAGTGGTGGATGTGAACTCTCATTTCCAGGGCTAGAGAGCAGGGTATCACTATTTTCACCCTGCCCATCAGTGTTAAAGGTTTAAGAGAGCAAAACTCTATCTAGTGGAGGCTGGAGCATCCTACACCAAGCTCTGCCCCGCCCCCACTCTCCCTCCTCCTAGACTCCCCACATCCTCCAGGCACATCTTCACTTGAGCAAGAGTCCACCTGAGAATCAGCATGAGGCCCCACCCCCATAACACAAGCAGAAACAACTTGCACACAAGTCTACTAATCATAGAGGGCTGCAAGGCCTCATCTCTAGGGGGAATAGGATGTAGTTTCTTTTTAATTTCTATTTCTTATTTTTATTATTTATTATTCTTCTTTCGTTTATTTTTAAACTATTTTTATATATTATCTTTCTTTTAATTGTCTTTTTTTGTACGTAGCTGCTGCTGCTTCTTGGTTGTTGTTGTTGCTGATCTAGCTTCTTTTTAACGAACAGATTGAAACACAATAGGATCTAGTTTGTTTTATTTTTTTCTGCAAAAATGACAAAGCAGAGGTATTCACCCCAAAAGAAAGAACAGAAAATAGAACCAATGGCCAGGGATTTAATAAAAACAGATACAAAAAAGATGTCTGAATGAGAATTTCAAATAACAATTATAAGGATACCAGCTGGGCTTGAAAAAAAGCATAGAAGAAACTAGGGAATCCCTTACTGCAGAGATAAAAGAATTAAAATTTAGTCACATTGAAATTTTACAAAAGGTTTTTTTTTTTGTTTTTATTTATTTACTATAGTCACAAAGAGAGAGAGAGAGAGAGAGAGAGAGAGAGAGAGAGAGAGAGAGGCAGAGACACAGGCAGAGGGAGAAGCAGGCTCCATGCACCGGGAGCCCGACGTGGGATTCGATCCCGGGTCTCCAGGATCGCGCCCTGGGCCAAAGGCAGGCGCCAAACCGCTGCGCCACCCAGGGATCCCTGTTCTAATCCTTATTAATTAGAATTAATTATTAATTAAGAAGAGTCTTCTGCTTGGTTTAAGATTTATTTGCCGTTTTTTCTCCACCTCCTTTAGGTGTAAAGTTAGCTTCTGTATTTCAGACCTTTCTTATTTCTTGAGAAAGGCTTGCATTGCTATATACTTCCCTCTTAGAACCACTTTTGCTGCATCTCAAGCGTTTTTAACCATTGTTTTTTTTTCCATTTTCATTTGTTTCCATAATTTTTTAACTTCTTTAATTTCCTGGTTGACCCATTCATTCTTTAACCTCCAAGTGTTTGAATTCCTTCCAAATTTCGTCTTGTGATTGAGTTCAAGTTTCAAAATATTATGGTCTAAAAATATGCATTGTATGATCTCAGGCTTTTGATACTACTTTAAACGAAATTTGTGACTCATTATGTGGCATATTCTGGAGAATGTTCCATATGCATCCTAGAAGAATGTGTATCATAAAGAATGTTTTATGATGAATTGCTCTGAATATATCTGTGAAGCCCATCTGGTCCAGTGTGTCATTCAAAGTTTTTATTTCCTTGTTGATCTTCTGATCTTTGAGTGGGGTGTTAAAGTCTCCTACTATTATGGTATTATTATCAATGTATTTCTTTAATTTAGCTATTAATTAGTTTATATAATTGGATGCTCCCATTTAAGGGGCATAAATATTTACAATAGTTAGATCTTCTTGTTGGATGGACACTTTAGCTATGATATAGTGTCTTTCTTCATCTTTTATTGCACTCTTTGGTTTAAAATCTAATTTTTCTGAAATAAGGGTTGCTATTGCAGCTTTCTTTTGATGGACATTGGCATGATAAATGGTTTTCCATCTCCTCACTTTTAACCTGCAGTTGTCTTTGGGTCTAAAATGAGTCTCTTATTGATAGCATATCAATGGGTCTTGCTTTTTTTTTTTTTATCCAATCTACTACCCTGTATCTTTTGATTGGATCAGTTAGTCTGTTTACATTTAGAGTAACTATTGAAACTATGAATTTAATACCATTGTATTCCCTGTAAAGTCACTGTTTCTGGATATAGGCTCTTTCCTTTTCTGGTCTGTGTTGCTTTTGGACTCTCTCTTTACTTAAAGGATCCCCTTTAATATTTCTTACAAGGCTGTTATAGTGATCACAAATTGTTTTAGTTTCTGTTTGTCCTGGAAGCTCTTTAATCTCTCTTTCCTTTCTGAATGACAGCCTTGCTGGATAAAGTATTCTTAGATGCATATTTTTCTCATTTAGCGCTTGAATATATCATGCCAGTCTTTTCTCGTCTGCCAGGTCTCTGTGGATGGCTCTGCTGCCAGCCTTATATTTTTACCCTTGTAGATTAACGACCTATTGCCTGAGCTGCTTTCAGGATTTTCTCTTTATCTCTGAAATTTGCAACCTTCACTATTACCTGTCAAGATGTTGACCTAACTTTTTGAAGGGGGTTCTCTGTGCCTCCTTGACTTGAATGCCTATTTCCTTCCCCAGATTGGGGAATTTATCAGCTATAATTTACTCAAATATACCTTCTGCTCCCCTCTCTTTCTTTCTTCTTCTTTTAGAAGAAAACTGGATCCCACAATTGTAAAGAAAGAAAAACTTACACATTTACAAAAATTAAATTATATACAATGAAAAGATAGAATATAACTGTAAAAATGAAAATTCAGCAAAACTTTTAAAAAAGAGTTGATAAAATGAGAAATTAGTTAAAAAGGAAAATATATTAAAACTGAAAGACTAAAGAATCATGAGGTAAAAAACACATGAATTCTATATACCATTTTCCCCTCGTGCTGCAGTTTTGCAGTTCTGTGTGATCTGTAACCTTGGTGTTAGCCAGATGTTCCTGCGGTCTTTTGGGGGAGGGGCCTGATGTGCTGATTCTCAGGTGGCTTTGCCTGGTGGGAATTGCACCGCCCTTGTCAGGGGCCAGGTTCAGTGTAAATGGCTCAGGATTTCTCTTTGTGGCTTTTGTTCCCTGGAGGCTTTCCATACCACTTTAGGGGATTAAAATGAAAATGGCAGTCTCCCAATCTCCAGCTCCGGAGCTGAAAGATTGCACCCCCCAATATTCAGTGAGCCCTCACAGAAAAGCAATCACTCTTGTGTCCCTGGTTTCCATCCACACTCCATGTTCACACAGCCTGTAACCAAGCACTTTTATCTCAGGCTTGTGACCTGTTTTGAGTCTCCAAACTTTAAAGACTCTGGTGGTGTGCACCTGTGCCATTCCTCTTGGGGGATGATTAGGGGTCTTGCCATGGTTCTGCCCCTTGCTAGACCCCTGCTGAGAGTGGTCATCAGACCCTGCCACAGTTTGTGGTTTATGGCAACACAGAGCTGAAAGCCCATTCCTGGGCTCTGTGTTTGCAGCTAGCTTCCCTGCTCTAATCCTTGGGAGCTCGGCCACACTCAGACTCCCATGTTCTTTTTATGATCCCAGGGATCCTGAGACCACATTGTCCCTCCTAAGGTTCCACCTGCTCACCACCTGAGTGCCTTTCAGGCAGGAATGTCCCTCACTGGAGCAGACTTGTAAAGGTTTTGATTTTACACTCTGCTGCTATATCGCTTTCTGGTACCCCGCTTTTGGAAGTGCCCTCCCCTGCCTCCACCCGTTTATCTTCCAATATATAGCCTGGGATTCACATCTCCACACCTCCTACTTTGCAAAAAGTCGTCGCTTTTCTCTCTGAAAAATTGAAACAATTCTTTCCTTAGATTTCTGAGTTCTTTCTGAGTTCATAGGTGTTCAGAATGATTTGATAGCTATATAGCTGAATTCCAGATAAAACTAGGGTCCCCTACTCCTCCACCGTCTTCCTCCAAAATCTGTTACATTTCTATACACCAATAATGAGGCAGCAGATAAAGAAACCAAGGAATCGATCCCATTTGCAACTGCACCAAAAACTATAAGATACCTATGAATATATCTAACTAAAGAAGTAAAAGATCTCTGCACTTATGAAAGAAATTGAAGAGGACACAAATATATGGAAAAATATTTCATGGTCATGGATTCAAAGAACAAACATTGTTAAAATGTCTACATTTTAGCATACATAACAAAATATACACAATGAATGCAATCCCTACCAAAATACCATCAACCTTTTTCACAGAACTAGAACAAATAAGCCTGTAATTTGTACAGAACCAGAAAAGACAAATGATTGTGAAAAAGAAAAACAAAACTGGTGCTATCACGATTCTGGATTTCAAGCTATAAAGCTAGCCATCAAGACAGTATGGTACTGGGGTGTCTGGGTGGCTTAGTCAGTTAAGTGTGATGCCTTCAGCTCAGGTCATGATGCCAGGGTCCTGAGTTTGAGCCATACAATAGGCTCCCTTCTCAGTGGGTAGTCTGCTTCTGAGGGCTCTCTCCCTCTGCAGCTTCCCTTGCTTGTGCTCTCTCACTTTTTCTCTGTGTTAAATAAATTAAATAAATAAATAAATAAATAAATAAAATCTTTTCTTTTAATAAAATCTTTTTTAAAAGAAGACAGTATGGTACAAAAACAGACACATAGATCAATGGAACAGAATAGAGAACCCAGAAATGGACCCTCAACTCTATGATCAACTAATCTTTAAACAAGTGGAAAGACTATCCAAAGGGAAAAAAGTCTTCTTGCCTGTTGGTGGGAATGCAAACTGTATGGAGGTTCCTCAAAAAGTTAAAAACAGAACTACCCTAAGATCCAGTAATTGCACTACTAGGTATTTACCCAAATGTTACAAAAATACTGATTCAAAGGGGTACATGCATCCTGATACTTATAGCAGCAATGTCCACAATGGCCAAACTATGGAGAGAGAGCCCAAATACGTATTGTATGATGAATGGATAAATAAGATGTGATATATATACAATGGAATATTACTCAGGCATCAAAAAATGGAATCTTACCATTTGCAATGACATGGAAGGAAATAGAGAGTATTATGCTAAGCAAAATGAATCAGTCAGAGAAAGACAAATATCATATGATTTCACTCATCTGTGGAATTTAAGAGAAACTGATGAACAGAAGGGAAAGGAAGGAAAAATAAAATAAGATGAAATCAGAGATGGAAACAAACCATAAGAGTTTCTATAGTTCCTATAGTTCCTTAACTATAAGAAACAAACTGAGAGTTGTTGGAGGGGAAATAGATGGGGGATGGGGTAATTAACTGGGTGATGGATGTTAGAGAGGGTACTTGATTAGTGTGCATTGGATGCTACATGCAACTGATGAATCACTAAACTCCACCTCTGAAACTAATAATACACTTTATGTTATTTAATTTAATTTTTTAATTTTTTTAAAGATTTTATCTATTTATTCATGAGAGACACAGAAAGAGAGAGGCGGGGGGCAGAGACACAGGCAGAGAGAGAAGCAGGCTCCATACAGGGAGCCCGATGCAGGACTCGATCCTGGGACTCCAGGATCACACCCTGAGCTGAAGGCAGACACTTAACCGCTGAGCCACCCAGGCATCCCTGTTATTTAATTTTAAATTTTACAAAAGAAAAAATATAATTTTCAAATCCACAACCTAACCACTTATTTTAAGACACTAAAAAAGGAAAAAAATCTAAACCTAAAGCAGGCAGAAGGAAGGCAATATACTGAGTAAAGTGCAAATTAATGAAATAAGGACAATCATCTTATGGTTTCACTCATACGGGGAATATAAAAAATAGGGCAGATCATAGGGGAAGGAGAGAAAATGAGTGGAAAAAATCAGAGAGGGTGGCAAAACATGAAGAGACTCCTAATTCTGGGAAACGAACAAGGGTTAGTGGAAGAGGAGGTGGGCGGGAGGATGGGGTGATTGGGTGACAGGAACTGAGTTGGGCGCTTGATGGGATGAACACTCAGTCTTATATGTTGAAAATAGAACTCCAATAAAAATATACAAAAAAAGAAAAAAATAAGGAACAGTAAAATACAGAAAAATGAAAGATATTAAAAATGGATTCTTTGAATAGACCGACAAAATTGACCTTTAGTCAGATCAACCAAGATAGAAGAGACTCAAGTTACTAGAATCAGATATGAAAGAGACACATTACTGCTAACTTTGCAGAAAGAAAAATAAAAATAAATAAATACTATGAACAACTGCACACCAACAAATGAGACAACTAAATACAATGGATATTTAGACATTTCTTCATTGAGAATATACAAATGTCAAAAGCACATATAAAGATGTTCAACATCAGTAATCATTAGGAAAATTCAAATCAAACCACTGTGAGATAACACCTCACATCTATTAAGATTAGCTATTATTAAAAAAAAAAACAGAAAAGAGCAAGCATTGGTTAGGATGTAGAGAAACTAGAATACTTGCACACTGCAGTTAATAATGAAAATTAGTGCAGACACTATGGAAACAGTATGACAGCTCTCCAAAAAATTAAACATAAGATTACCATAAAATCTAACAATTCCACTTCTTGAAATATACTCAGAGTAATCAAATATAGGACTCCAAGAAATAGTTGTACAAACATTAAAGGACAAATATTGCATAATTCTCTTCTCAGGAATTATCCTGACCAGTCAAATTTATAGACAGACAGTACAATGGTAGTTTCCAGGGGCTGTGGGGAGGGATAATGTGGAGTTACATACAGGCTTTCAGTTTTGCACTGTGAAAAGGGTTCTGTGGATAGATGTGATGGCGGGAGCACAAAACTGTGAATGATTAAGACCACTCCACTGTACACTGCAAAATATGTAAGATGGTAAATTTCATGTTATGTGTATTTTACCATAATTTTTTAAACTCTTAGAAGAAAACATAAAAATTTATTACCTTGGATTTAGCACAATAGTCTTAGATATGACACCAAAACTGTAAACAACAACAGCAACAACAACAACAGATAAATTGGACTTCATCAAAATTAAACCTTTTGTGTTTCAAATGATGGTAAAAAGAAAGTGAGGAAATGACCAACAGCTTGGGAGAAAATACTTCCAAGTTGTATTGAGGAACATATAAGAAACTTGTGTCCAGAATGTATAAATAATCTACAGACCAATGATAAAAAGACAAAAGTTCACTTAAAAATGAATCTTTTTTTCCATTTTCCAGAACCTTATAAAAGAAATACAAGCAAATATTTCTCTGAGAAGATATGCTAATAGCCAATAAGTACACGAAAAGATCAAGTATCATTAATTCTATTCATATGTGTTCAGAACAGAGAAATCATCTACAGATAGGGAAGATGATTAGTGGTTGCCTATATTGGTGAGAGGAGGTCTGACAGGTAGTAGAGGAGAATAACTAAAGGAAAGAAAGAAGGAGGAAGGAAGAAAGAAAGAAAGAAAAAAGGAAAGAAAAAAGAAAAAGGAGGGAGGGAGAGATGGAAGAGAGAAGTGAGGAAAAGAAAGAAAAGAGATTTCACAATAGGTTTTAAAGTATCTTTGTCAGATACAAGTGACAATTTATTACTAATATTGTTACTTATAAATTATATTTTTATTCCTGCACAAAATAGAATTGATATGCAATAGTTAAAAGCTTACATTCATAAAAAAAAAGCTTACATTCATTGAAGAGTTCGCCTGAGCAGTAGGTTCATCGTCTGTTGGAAACTGATATATCTGGATGCCATTACTAACCAATTCAGTCATTATTTTACACTTGAACTTCTGTAAATCATATTTAGAAATTGTATCTGCTTTGGCAATCAATGGTACAATGTTCACCTGTAAATAAGGTAGCAAACAAAATCCTACCATTGAGGATTTGTTGTTAATCTTGGAATTTTTACATCAAAACCTTACAAGCTCTGACAATAAATTTTTACAACTAGATAATCACTGGCTACTACTGTACCTTCCTCACAAAATGGCTTTCCAAGTACTGATTTTCATCAATACTTTTGAAGATTAACCTTTTGTTAGAATTCAGGTATAGAGGTTTCAAATTTCTTTTCTCGAGCTTTCTTACACTTTCAACACATTTGAGTTTGTAAAATGTAAGCAGTAGAATAAGATAGTCCAATTAATTCATTATCAATTTGATGTCTTATTAAACTGAGTGCTTTCATCAAAACTGTACCCTAAATTAATTTTGTCCTTCTACCTGCCATTCATTTGCATCCCTTTCTCCATAAATCCATGCCTCTGTAGATAGATTTGCTTGTGTTTTCCAAAGGCCACCTAAAAATAATAGACCCTTCTTTTGTTACCATACTCTGAAGGCTGACTACATGTATACATGTGCATAACACCTTGCTCACAAATATATCTGTAATTTGTAAAAAGGTATTATTTCTATATTGCATATTTGAGGTTGAAATTTTATTCATAGGGGATCCCTGGGTGGCGCAGCGGTTTGGCGCCTGCCTTTGGCCCAGGGCGCGATCCTGGAGACCCAGGATCGAATCCCACGTCAGGCTCCCGGCACATGGAGCCTGCTTCTCCCTCTGCCTGTGTCTCTGCCTCTCTCTCTCTCTCTCTCTCTCTCTCTGTGTGTGACTATCATAAAAAAATAAAAAAAAATAAAAAAAAAGAAATTTTATTCATAAACTTTTTTCCTAGTTCTACAATATGATCACTCCTCTCTCCCTACATTTACATTTTAAAATTAAACTTTGTAGAAATAAAAAAATTTGCAAAATTCTAAGATACATTTTATTATTATTAAGATAAGTTATCTTATTAAATCATAGCTACATAATATCAAGTTTTGTGATATGGTAAGAATGCATAAAAATCAGCTCCAGGTGTATTGTTTTTGTTTTAGATTCTTCAAAGCACATTTTAAAAAATCCTTGTACAAATCTAGGGCTTCAATATAACATGAATGTTCAAATTTTTACCTAATTTTAGAATCTTAAATAATTCCTTCCACAATAAAAAGCATACAACTTCTAAGGTAGATTCAAATATCTTGGATTGTATTGCTGAGAAAGCTATCTTCTAATGATAGTAAAACCTTAACATATAATAAATGGAAAATTTCCATGTTAATAATTTAGATATTCAGACTTGAGGAATGAAAGTCACTTATTGCAGAAGGGAACTGAGCCTAGAAGAGAAGACAATAGACACACAAAATCACCATTGCCCACCCCATTGTTCCTGTATGTTCTTGTAAAAAAAAATTAACAATTTTCTATATCTGGAAATTGCTTCATGATAACAGCTACCCATAATATTAAAAATAAAACTGAGTGTCCCTGGCAATTGAATATACTAATAATCAAGAAATTGAGGCAGCTTTTGATTTTAACTAGAAGTCTAACTTCTTTTTAAAAACTTGGTGACATGTAACATTAAAATACAAAATTTCTTTCCAGTTTGAACCATATAGAGCAAAAGCCAAGACTTCTTTGATAAAAAGAAACCAGATTTTGTACTTTTTCTCTCTTTACCCTAATAAAGGATAAAAAAGAACTCATGGCATAAAAATTTCTTTCATATATATATATTTACCCTCTACTGGAAAAAATATATTCATACATATTGCATTCTGAATCCTCTGTGATAGACCACGAACCAAGATCATGAAAACTTCATGTTTCACATAATCAGTGGTAACGGATAAATGTTAATGGGATTGCTTTATAGTGATGTAGAATGAATTCAATTTGAAAATTACAGATAAATTACCACAATCTCTGTTATCTTAAATCACAAAAAAACTGTAAATTTTTATCTTATTATTTTTTAATCTGTATCTTATTTTCCTAATACCTAATTAAATTTTTCTGGAAAGCAAACTAAGGTTGAAGTTTATCAAATGCTATGGGCTGAATGTATCATCCCACCCCGGTGCCTATGTTGAGGCCCAAACCCCCAGTAGGAAACAGACATACAGACATCAGGTATGTGCAGAGGAAACACCATGTGAGGACACAGTGAGAAGGCAACTATCATTTAAAAAAAAGTAGGTTTTCAAAGAAAAAAATACCTTGGTGGCATTTTCATATTGGACTTCTACTTTCCATAACTGAGAAAATTAATTTCTGTTTAGACTACTAAGTCTGTGGTATGTTGCAATGCTATACTTTGGAAATTAAGAGAAGTGCTTTAAAGATTAATAGAAAAAATTATATTTTAACATATAACATATAAATTCTTGTATTCAAATACCTTCAAGTTATACATTATCACAAAATAATTATCAAATCTTAATAGGCTGATGGATTTATCTAACACACCTTACTGTCAATGTTTTTCATTGTTAATAGATCAAGGGACTTCAGAGAATGTCCTGTAGGTGAAATGAAGTAAAGGCACACATGTATACGGGAATCATGGTAGTCAGTGAAGGAACGTTTAATTTTCAATTCTTCTTGAAGATAAGCCTCAAATTGAGCATCTACATAGTCAACTATAGGTTGGTAGCTGAAAAAAAAAAAGATTATTTCAACAGATTAGCATGACAGATTAATAACACCTATACTCTGCCTTTTAACCATTTAATTAATATAATTAATACGGGGGAGCTTGGGATGATGGCAGAGTAGAAGGACACGGTTCACTGTATCCCATGTTTATAAATAGATATCACCCACATCCAAGTCAATAAATCAGAGAGTGATCCAAACACTAACAAAACACATTCCATGACTTATACACAAAAGAAGCTGCATCTGAATGTTTAGGAAGGTCAGAAAGGGGGAGGAAGACTGTTCATAAGAGGGAGGGACCTGCATGTGCAAAGAGGGGAGGGGAAACAGATCCTTGTGCCAGGGAGTTCACACAGGGAAGACAAACCCACGTAGCTTTTGATTTTTAAAGCCAGAGGGGCTGAATTCTATGAGTTTGTATAACCAATGGGGCTTAGAACCTACCTGGAGCTTTAAATGCCCACTGACTTGACCCTGGGCAAGCCTAGAGGACTAGTGATAGCTGTATCATTCCCCTTAAATATACAGCAACCTGTGCATGGAGGTAACATAAAAAATGGTAGTTTAGGGATCCCTGGGTGGCTCATCGGTTTAGTGCCTGCCTTTGGCCCAGGGTGCGATCCTGGAACCTGGGACGAGTCCCACATCAGGCTCCCAGCATGGAGCCTGCTTCTTCCTCCTCCTGTGTCTCTGCCTCTCTCTCTCTCTCTCTCTCTCTCTCTCTCTCTCTATCATAAATAAATAAATAAATAAATAAATCTTTAAAAATATGGTAGTTTACATAGTGCTGTGGGCAAACAGGAGACATATCCATTTATACTGATTTCAGAGCATGTTAGGAGATGTCACTGAAAATGAAGGACCCGACAGGTGTCATTTTGCTCTCCCATTCCCCAGCATAAACACAGGGCCATCTGCAGGACCCTGGGTTGCACAGACAATAGCTAACCAAATTGCTAGCAATGTGCCGTGTCCACAAGTTTTCCTGAGGACCCCCACATTCCAAGCCTGCCAGCCTCAGCCCTGAGCTCAGGGAAAATTTTGTTAAACTGCATATAATCCCTGCCCAGCTGCTGGGTGCACAGCCACCATTGCACACCTGAACCAGCATGCCCACCTATCACCACACACCATGCCCAGCAACCCACATCCTCTCACACTGAAGCCAAGACTCCCATTGCCTCAGCACTTCAAGGGATCCAGCATAAGACTAGTTGCACAAAGAAAATTTGGCTAAAACTACTGCCCTACCCCCAAGTTCTCCAGCAGGCACAACCCCTAAGAGTTGCCTTACCTGGGTTCTACTAAGTACAGAGAACAAGCAGTGTCCACAACAGGCAAAGAGTCAGTGCAGGTGACTGAACTGAAAGGAAAAATGACTATGACACAAAAGCAGGATGTAAGCAACACACATAGGATACTCTACTCAAGTGCCAGGTTCCAGTGCACAGGGAACACTACACAGAACCTCCTCTTCATAAAGTCACTACTTTTAAGAGAAAAAGACATAGCTGACATTCTTAATGCACATAAACAGACACAAAGAAGCAGACAAAATGAGGAGACAGAGAAATTTATGCAAATTGGAAGAATAGGACAACCCAATCAAAGCAAAGCAGATAAAAGTAATATGCCTCATAGAAAATTTAAAGCAATGAGCATGAGGACTCACTGGAATTGAGAAAAGTGCAAGACATGAGTAAGAACCTGTTATTAACAAAGAGATAAGGAACAAACAGCAGAAAGGAAGAGCACAATAAACTAAATTAATGATTGACAGAATGAACAGCAGAAAGAAAAAGGCAGAGGAATGAATTAGTGACCTAGAAGATAGAGTAATGGAAGAAAGTCACCAAGCTGAAAAAAAAAAAGAATTATGCAAAAGGAGAATAGACTTATGGAACTCAGTGACTACACCAAACATAATATCATCCATGGTACAGGACTCCCAGAAGAAGAAGAGAGAAAAGGAAGCAGAAAATTTATTTCAAGAAATAATAGCTGAGGGACACCCGGGTGGCTCAGTGGATGAGTGTCTGTTTTTAGCTCAGGTAATAATGCTGCAATCGAGTCCTGCATCAGGCTCCCTACAGGGGAGGCTGCTTCCCCTTCTGCCTATGTTTCTGCCTCTCTCTGTGTGTCCCTCATGAATAAATAAATAAAATCTTTAAAAAAGAGAGAAAGAAATAATATCTGAAAAATTCCCTAATCTGGAGGGGAAGCACAGATACCTAGATCCAGGAGGCACAGAGAACTGGATCAAAAGCAACAAAAGCAGACCATCATGGACTACTGTGACACCATCATTTTTATCCCACCCATTGGTGCTGAAAGCCTTCAGGGAACAAAACACCACCACATAGTACAATACAGCCACTTACACAGAGTCATCCATCCTGGATGAAAAAGGATAATATATCATAATAAGAGCATCTATCTAACAAGAAGATCTAACACATAAATATTTGTGATCCTAACTAAGGAAAACAAACCTAAAGAAATTCATTGATAATAATACAATAATAGTAGGTACTTTAACGTTCCCTCACAGCAATGGACAGATCATTTAAGTAGAAGATTGACCAGGAAACAAAGACTTCAAGTGACACCCTGAACCAGATGGACTTCACAGATACATTCAGACATTTAATCCTAAACCAGCATATGCACATCCTTCTCAAGTGCATATGGAACACTCTTCAGAAGAGATAACATATCAGGTCACAATCAGGACTCGCCAGTACAAAATGTTTGAGATCATATGATACATATTTTCAGAACACAGTGCTTTAAAACTTGAAGCAACTACAGGAAAAACATGGAAGGACCATAAATACATGGAAGAGAATCCTACTAAGAATGGATGGGTCAACAAGAAACTAAGGAAGAATTTTTAAAATACATGGAAACAAATGGAAATGAAAACACAACATTTCAGAACATTTATGATGCAGCAAAGTGATCCTAAGATGGAAGCATATAGCAAAACTGGCCTTTCTCAAAAAACAAGAGAAGTCTCAAATATATAACATAACATTACAGAACAAATAAGGCCTAACTCCAGCAGGAGAAGAGAAATAACAAAGATTAGGGCAGAAATCAATGATCAGAAATCAAATCTATCAGAATTTTTTTGATCAGAAATAAAAAAATCAACGATTAAAAAAAAATCAAAAATTTTTTTAAAAAGCCAGTAAAACAGGTCAAGGAAAGTAGGGCTGGTTCCTTGAAATAATTGAGATAAATAAACCCTTCCCCAGACTTTTCAAATAGAAAAGACCCAAAAATCAAAATCATGAATGAAAGAGGAGAAATCACAACCAATACTCAAGAATAAAACAATTCTGAGACAATATTATGAGCAACTCTATGCCAACAAATTTAGCAATCTGAAAGAAATGGATGCACTCCTAGAAACTTATAGACTACCAAAACAGAAACAGGAAGAAATAAAAAAACCTGAACAGACCCATAACCAGCAAAGAAAATGAAGCAGTCATCAAAAATCTCCCAACATATGAGTGAAACCATATAATGATTGTCCTCTGATTGACTCATATGGGGAATATTAGAAATAGTGAAAGGAATATAGGAGAAAGGAAGGAAAATGAGTGGGAAAAATTAGAGAGGGAGACAAAACATGAGAGACTCCTAACTCTAGGAAATGAACAAGGGGTAATGGAAGGGGAGGCAGGTGGGGGGATGGGGTGACTGGGTGATGGGCACTGAGGAGGGCACTTGATGGGATGAACACTGGGTGTTATACTATATGATGGCAAATCGAACTCCAATAAAAAATACACATAAAATAAAATAAAATAAAATAAAATAAAATAAATATTTTTTAAAATCTCCCAACAAACAAGAGTCCAGGGCCAGATGGCATCTCAGCAGAATTCTAACAAACATTTAAAGAAAAATTAGGACTCCTTCTTCTGAAGCTGCTTCAAAAAGTAGAAAAGGAGGGAAAACTTCCAAACTCAATCTATGAGGCCAGCATTACTTCGATCCCAAAATCCCACAAAGACTCCACCAAAAAGATTTACAGACCAATATTCCTGATGAATATAGATATAAATAATCTAACTAAGACACTAGCTAATACAATCCAATAATACATCAAAAGGATTATTCACGATGACCGAGTAGGATTAATTCCTTGGCTGTAAGGGTGGTTCAACATCCACATATCAATCAATGTGATGAACCACATTAATAAAAGAAAGGACAAGAACCATATGATCCTCTAAGTAGATCCAGAAAAAGCATCTGACAAAATACAACATTCCTTCCTTTCTTGATAAAACCTCTGCAATGTAGAGATAGAGGGAACATTCCTCAATATCATAAAATCCATATGCAAAAAACCCACAGAAAATATCATCCTCAATGGGGAAAACCGGAGAGCCATCCCCTAAGGCCGGGAACATGACACGGATGCCCAATCTCATCACTGTTATTCAACATAGTACTAGAAGTCCTAGCCTCAGCAATCAGACAACAAAAAGAAATAAAAGACATTCAGAAGAACAAAACTTCATAGATAACATGATACTCTATGTTGAAAACCCAAAAGATTCTACCCCAAAATTGCTAGAACTCATAAAAGAACTCAGCAAAGTTACAGGATATAAAATCAATGCAAAAAAATTAGTTGCATTTCTTTTGCTTTATAAAATATTTTTTTATTTATTCATGAGAGACAGAGAGAGGCAGAGACACAGGCAGAGGGAGAAGCAGGCTTCATGTGGGGAGCCCAACGTGGGACTCGATCCTGAGACCCTGGGATCACGCCCCGAGCCAAAGGCAGGCACCCAACCGCTGAGCCGCCCAGGTGTCCGAATTAATTGCGTTTCTATACAGTAACAGTGAGGTAGCAGAAAGAGAAATCAAGGAATCAATTCCATTTACAATTGCACCCAAAAGCATAAGATAACTAGGAATAAACCTAACCAAAGAGGTAAAGGATCTATACCTTAAAAACTACAGAACACTCATGAAAGAAATGGAGGAAAGCACAAAGAGATGGAAAAACATTCCCTGTTCATGGATTGGAAGAGGCCATACCCAGAACAATCTATATATTCAGTGCAATCCCTAACAAAATACTATCAGTGTTTTTCATAGAGCTGGAACAAACAATCCTAACATTTGAACAGAACCACATGAGACCCCAAATAGTCAAAGGAATGTTGAAAAAGAAATGCAAAACTGGAGGACATCATAATTCCAGACTTCAAGCTGTATTACAAAGCCATGATCATCAAGAGTGTGATACTGGCACAAAAACAGACACACAGATAAATGGAACAGAATAAAAAAACCAGAAATGGACCCTCAACGTTATGATCAACTAATCTTTGACAAAGCAGGAAAGAACATCCAATAGAAAAAGACATTCTCTTCAGCAAATGGTGTTGGAAAACCTGGACAGCCACATGCAGAAAAATTAAACTGGACCATCTTCAGGGACACGTGGTGGCCCAAGGGTGGAGCATCTGCCTTTGGCTCAGGTCATGACCCCAGGGTCCTGGTATTGAATCCTTCATCAGACTTCCCACAGGGAAGTCTCTTCTCCCTCTGTCTATGTCTCTGCCTTTCTCTGTCTCTCATGGATAAATAAATAAAATCTTTTTAAAATAATAAAATAAACAAGGTGACTTTCTATGTCATACACAAAAATAAATTTAAAATGGATGAAAGGGGCCTCTGGGTGGCTCAGTGGTTGAGTGTCTGCCTTCAGCTCAGGGCATGATCCTGGAGTCCCGGGATCGAATCCCACATCGGGCTCCATGGGGAGTCTGCTTCTCCCTCTGCCTATGTCTCTGCCTCTGCTTCTCTTTCTGGGTCTCTCACAAATAAATAAAAGCTTCAAAAATTAAATTAATTAAATTAATTAAATTAATAAATAAAATAAAATAAAATAAAATGTATGAAAGACCTAACTGTGAATCCAGATAGGAATCCATCAAAATCCTAGAGGAGAACACAGGCAGCAACATCTTTGAACTTGGCTGCAGCAATTTCTTTCTAGGCATATCTCCAAAGGTAAGAAAAACAAAAGCAAAACTGAATTATTGGGACTTCATCAGGATAAGAAGCTGTTGAACAATAAATGAAACAATAAACCAAATTAAAGGCAGCTTATGAAATAGGAGAAGGTATTCATAAATGACATCATATAAAGAACTAGAATTTAAAATCTCCAAAGAACTTATTCAATGCAACACCCCAAAAATAATCCAGTCAAGAAATGGACAAGACATGAACAGACATTTCTCCGAAGAAGACATACAAATGGCCAACAGATACATGAAGAAATGTTCAACATTACTTATCATTAGGGTAATACAAATCAAAACTGTAATGAGATACCACCTCATACCAGTCAGAATGGATAAAATTAACAAGTCAAGAAATAACAAATGTTGACAAATATGTGGAGAAAGGGGAACCCTCTTACACTGTTGGTGGGAATGCAAACTGCTACAGCCAGTCTGGAAAATGGTATGGAGGTTCCTCAAGAAGTTAAAAATAGAGCTACCCTAGGACTTAATCTTCTTGAAAGTAAAGAGTATATAAATAAGATTATCTTGCATTATCTAGGTACTCATATGCAACAACAAATGTCCTTAAAAGAGATATAAAGGTAGCAGAGAAAGCTGTGTGAAGATAGAGGCAGAAGGGAGTGATATAGACACGGAAATATCAACAAAGATACTAAATTCCTTGAAATAAGAAAATCTTTTATTATCAAAATAAGAAATCACTAACCTGGCTTCTTTATTTATTTGATCACCATATCCCACAGTTCTCACAACAGTTAATTTCAATTGAACATTATTTTCTTGAAGTTCATATGTCTGAATTTTAAGTCCAACATTTGAGTAAAAATGCGAGGATTTTTTGTCTTTCAAATTAGTATTGAACAATGTGTCAATGAGTGTTGATTTTCCAATCCCAGTTTCTCCTGTAATAAACATAGATACATTATCTAGGGGCATAAGATGGCTGAGAAGAAGTAACACTCTTAACTCTTAAAGTGGCTTAAAGGGTCTCAAATACATCAATGACTATAATGTCCTTTAAAGTATACATGCTTCTCTTGATTCAGTCATTAATATAATATAGAAAAATATATACATAAAGATGTATCAGATTTTGAAGAGCACTGAAACATTTAAAGAAAAAAGTCTAAGTAATATGACTAACATGATGGAAACAAACACAGATGAAAAGACACAGTCTTGAAGTAACAGCACCAGTGTTACACTACTTAAGATAAATTGAAATGAGCATTTGAGAAAATTAATAATTCAGAAGAGGAGTCAGGCACTTACCCACACACAGAATATTAAAAGAGAATCCTTGTTGGATAGATCGGTTCACCAATTGATGAGGCAAACATTCAAAACCAAAATGACCAAGCATTGTTAAGCAACGGACACTATCTCCTTTTTGCTTAAAAAAATAAAAATGAAAAGATATTAATTAGAATTAGTAATGTCATTTGAAATACGATTTTAGCATGTTGAAGAAATTACAGTTATCATTTGATTATCATAATTCAGACAATATTCAAATGAAGTAAATTTGTGAGCAAATAAGTCTTTTTCCAGACACATAAATTTTGCTTCAACTTAAAAAATAGTAAATAGAGAGGAAGAAGAGGAGGATGGTGGTGGAGTAGAAGGACCTAGGCTCATCTTGCTCATCTTGTCTCATCAATACAAATAGATAACTATGAAATCATCCTAAATATCTCCAGAAATCAATCTGAAGAATGACAGAACAAACTCCACAACTAAAGGGAGAGAACAGGCCACATCAAAGAAGGCAGGAAATGTGGAGAAGTGGTAGAGGGGAGAAAAAGATCATAGGTGCTGCTGTAAGAAGAGAGCCAGAGCTGCAGGGAAGAATGAAAGAGGAGCACACAGGGGAACACACAAAGAGAATGTTTTGCAAAACGTATGAGATTGGAAATCTAGAAGGGCTGAATTTCGTGAGTTCTTGCAACCAGTGGGGCTTAAAGCCTGCAGTTTTGAAGGTGAGCTGCCTTGGCTGGATAGAGCTCCAAGGGCACTGTGCTGCTCCTGGAGAGAGGGCAGGCAAACAACTCAGTAGCAGATCCCATGGAAATAGCACTCTGATCATTGCCTAGGGCACACAGGGGGCAGATTATTTACTCTTCTCCAAGTACAGACCAAAAAGGCATTGTTCACAGATGCATCTTGGGAACAAAAGAGCTGCCTGGCAACATTTCCCTCATCTGTCAGTCAGCATAAACACAGAACTGCAGGAAGCAGCACAGTGCCGCCTCTGGTTGTCTAAACTTGCTTGCACAAAGCCCCACCCCTTGCGCTCTGGTGGGAATACCCTTCCAAGTCAAACTTGCTTCAAGCACAATGTGGCAGGCTCCACCTACAGAAGACCAGCAGAAACCCTGCCCACACTATGTCTCCTGACCTGAAAGTTCTGCAGGACTTCAGTCCTAGTGGAAGTAGTATCAGGTCTCAGTCAACAAGCAGACCAGAGCACACTTAGTTAAAACCATTTTGGCCAGGGGTCAAGCACTGCCCACTGCAGGCAAGGAAAGCCTCTGCGGACCACTGGTGTGAAGAATAGAGCAAAAGCAAATGCATGCAGCACAAACCAGAGGCACTCCCTGAAGCATCAGGCCCTGGACACAGCATGACCCATTCAGGGGTCCTGAGAGTATCAGGACCAGGAAACATAATGGGCTTTTCTAACATACAAAATAAGGCAAACCTTAGATAAAATGTCAAATGGAGGAATTCATCCCAAGTGAAAGAACAAGATAAGTTCACAACCAGAGATCTAAGCAAAGCAGATAGAAGTAACATGTCTGATGGAGAATTTAAAGCAAAAATCACAAGGATATTCTCTGGGCTTAAAACAAAAGAATATAAGAGATCAGTGAGGCCTCACTGCAGAGAGAGAAGAGTAAAAAAAAAAAAAAGTCAGAGATGAAGAGTACAATAAATGAGATTGGAAACAGGCCTGATGCAATGTACAGTGGGCTGGAAGAAGTAGGGGAATTAATTAATGACATAGAAGACAAAGTAACAGAAATTAAAGAAGCTGAACAGCATAGAGAAAGCATTACACAAGAATAGACTTGCAGAACTCAATGACTCCATCAAATGTAATAACATGAATATTATAGGAGTCCTAGAAAAGAAGAGAGAGAAAGGGGGCAGAAATTTTATTTGAAGAAACAGTAACTGAAAATGTCCCTAATCTGAGGAAGAAAATAGACATCCAGATCCAGGAGGCACAGAGAACTCCCATCAAAATCAAGTAGAGCAGGCCAGTGGAGTTAAGATGACAGAGCAGTAGGGGACCCTAAGTTTCACTGGTCCATCGAATACAGCTAGGGAGTTAGCAAGTCATTCTGAAACATGTGAAATCAATCAGATATCTGAGGAAAAAAATGTTGCCTTTCTATAAGCAGAAAAGCACCCACTTTTTTGGAAGGTAGGGGTTGTGGAGACTTAAATCCAGGAAGATATATCTGAAGATACGGTGAAAGGGAGGGAGCCTGCTTAAGGAGGCTTTCACAAAATATAACCAGCAGGGTGCAAAGTCAGAACTTTTAGAAGTCTGCTACAGTGGGAGATGCGCCTGCCTTAAGGTGCTCGGGTGGTGGAGTGGGGTGGAATCCCAGGTGTGACATCGTGGTCTTGGGATCCCCAGGGTCACAAAAAGAACAAGTGTGCCTGAGTGTGGCAGAATTCTCACGCTTAGGAGAGGGGAAGCCCACTGAAAACAGTGAGTTTCTGCACCAGCTTTCTGCTCTGTGTTGCCATAAACTGTGAGCAGCTGAATGATTGAACAACTGCTTTCCACACAGGTGCCCAGCGAAAGGCAGAGGCATAGCAGGACCCCGTTGTCCCCTAGGAGATATGGCATGGGTTGACGATCCAGGAGTCTATAAAATTTAGAAACCTGAAACTCAGTTGCATGCCTGAGGAAAAAAAAACAGTCACAGGCTGGGTGAACACAAAGTTTGGATGAAAACCAAGGAGACAAGAGTGACTGACTGCTATTCTGTGAGGACTCACTGAAGAGTGGGGGCCTGACCTTCAGCTACAGAGCTAGAGAGCAGGCCACTGCCATCCACATGCTACCCTTCAGTGTAGAGAGCTATCAGGAGTGAAATAGCAGCACATAATGCAATGCAGAGCTGCCTACATTAACCCCAGCCCCCTGGCAAGGGAGGGACCTTTCCACAAAGGCAAGGGCACCTGAGAATTAGGGCAACAGTCCATCCCCCTGAACCTCAGCAGCAAGAACTGGCCAACACAATGTACTGAACATAGGAAGATGCAAACCTTAGGTTTTGGAGAAAACAGATATAGCATTCATGGTTTTTTTTTTGTTTTTTATTCTTTAGTCTCTCAGTTTTTCAGTTATTTTCATATTTTTCCAATTACTTTTTAATGATGAGTTTTGTTTTTACATATATGTTATAATTTTTATTTTTTTCTTTCCTTTCCATTCATTTTATTTTATTAATTTTTTTGGTATATTTTCTATTGGAGTTCGATATGCCAACATATAGTATAACACCCAGTGCTCATCCTGTCAGGTGCCAGCTCAGAACCCATCACCAGGTCACCCAATGCTCCCGCCCACCTTCCCTGCCACTAGCCCTTGTTTGTTTCCTAGAGTTAGGAGTCTCTCATGGTTTGTCTCCCTCTCTGATATTTCACACTCAATTTCTCTCCTTTCCCCTTTAATCCCTTTTCTTATATTCCCCGTATGAGTGAAACCATATGATGATTGTCCCCTGATTGACTCCCTTCACTCAGCATAATACCCTCCAGTTCCAACCACGTCGAAGCAAATGGTGGGTATTTGTTGATTCTAATGGCTGAGTAATATTCCATTATATATATAGACCACATCTTATTTATTCATTCATTGTCGATGGACACCAAGGCTCCTTCCACAGTTTGGCTATTCTGGACACTGCTGCTATAAACATTGGGGTGTAGGTGTCCTGGCATTTCACTACATTTGTATCTTTGGGGTAAATCCCCAGTAGTGCCATTGATGGGTCGTAGGGCAGCTCTATTTTTACCTCTTTGAGGAACCTCCACACAGTTTTCCAGAGTGGCTGCACCAGTTCACATTCCCACCAACGGTGCAGGAGGGTTCCCCTTTCTCCACATCCTCTCCAACGTTTGTGGTTTTCTGTCTTGTTAATTTTCCCCATTCTCACACGTGTGAAGTGGTATCTCATTGTGGTTTTGATTTATATGGCAAGTGATGCGGAGAATCTTCTCATGTGCTTGTCGGCCATGTCTATGTCTTCCTTGGTGAAATTTCTGTTCATGTCTTTTACCCATTTCATGATTGGATTGCTTGTTTCTTGGGTGTTGAGTTTTAATAAGTTCTTTATAAATTTTGGATACTAGCCCTTTTTTGATCTGTCATTTGCAAATATCTTCTCCCACTCTGTAGGTTGTCTTTGAGTTTTATTGACGGTATCTTTTGCTGTGCATAAGTTTTTTATCTTGATTAAGTCCCAATAGTTCATTTTTTGCTTTTTTTCCCCTTGCCTTCATAGATATAAATTTGCTGTGGCCAAGTTCAAAAAGGGTGTTGCCTGTGTCTCCTCTAGGATTTTGATATTGTCTCACATTGAGATCTTTCATCCATTTTGAGTTTATCTTTGTGTCTGGTGGAAGAGAATGGTCTAGTTTCATTCTTCTGCATGTGGATGTCCAATTTTCCCAGCAACATTTATTGAAGAGACTGTCCTTTTTCCAGTGGATAGTCTTTCCTGCTTTGTCAAATATTAGTTGACCAAAGAGTTGAGGGGGTATTTCTGGGTTCTCTATTCTGTTCCATTGATTTATGTGTCTTCTTTTTTTTGGTGCCAGTACCACACTGTCTTGATGACCACAGCTTTGTAGTACAACCTGAAATCTGGCATTGTGATGCCCCCAGATATGGTTTTCTTTTTCAATATTCTCCTATTTGGGGTCTTTTCTGATTCCATACAAATCTTAACATGATATGTTCCAACTCTCTGAAGAAAGTCCATGGTATTTTGATAGGGATTGCATTAGACGTGTAAATTGCCCTGGGTAGCATTGACATTTTCACAATATTAATTCTTCCAATCCATGAGCATGGAATATTTTTCCATCTCTTTGTGTCTTCCTCAATTGCTTTCAGAAGTGTTCTGTAGTTTTTTAGGGTACAGATCCTTTACCTCTTTGGCTAGGTTTATTCCTGGAATCGGTGCTTTTTGGTGCAATTGTAAATGGGATTGATTCCTTATTTTCTCTTTCTTTTTTTTTTTTTTTAAATGTTTTGTATGTTTTTTTTTTTTAACCACTTGGGTTTTTTTTTTTTAATTTTTTCATTTATTTATGATAGTCACACAGAGAGAGAGAGAGAGAGGCAGAGACACAGGCAGAGGAAGAAGCAGGCTCCATGCACCGGGAGCCCGACGTGGGATTCGATCCCGGGTCTCCAGGATCGCGCCCTGGGCCAAAGGCAGGCGCTAAACCGCTGCGCCACCCAGGGATCCCTTATTTTCTCTTTCTTCAGTCTCATTGTTAGTGTATAGAAATGCCACTGATTTCTGGGCATTGACTTTGAATCCTGCCACACTGGCAAATAGCTGGATGAATTCTAGCAATATTGGGGTGGAGTGGCCTGGGTTTTCTACATACACTTTCATGTCATCTGCAAAGAGGGAGAGTTTGACTTCTTTTTTCCAATTTGAATGCCTTTTATTTCTTTTTGTTGTCTGGTTGCTGAGGCGAGGACTTCTAGTACTATGTTGAATAGCAGTGGTGAGAGTGAACATCCCTGTCTTGTTCCTGATCTTAGGGGAAAGGCTCCCAGCGTTTTCCCATTGAGAATGATATTTGCTGTGGGCTTTTTGTAGATGGCTTTTAAGATTCTGAGGAATGTTTCCTCTACCCCTACACTCTGAAGAATTTTGAACAGGAATGGATGCTGTAGGGTATCCCTGGGTGGCTCAGTGGTTTAGCGCCTGCCTTCGGCCCAGAGCGTGATCCTAGAGTCCGGGATCGAGTCCCATGTCGGGCTCCCAGCAGCATGGAGCCTGTTTCTCCCTCTGCCTGTGTGTGTCTCTGCTTCTCTCTCTCTCAGTGTCTCTCATGAATAAATAAATAAAATCTTTTTTTTTTTTTAAAAGAAATGGATGCTGTATTTGTCAAATGCTTTCTTTGCATTTATTGAGAGGATCATATGGTTCTTGTTTTTTCTCCTGTTGATATGATCTATCACATTGATTGTTTTATGAGTGTTGAACCACACTTGATCCCAGGTATAAATCCCACTTGGTCATGGTGAATAAACTTCTTAAATGTACTGTTGGATCCTATTGGCTAGTATCTTGTTGAGAATTTTTGCATCTATGTTCATCAGGGATCAATATCTACAATTTTCCATTTTGGTGGGGTCTTTGTCTGGTTTTGGAATTAAAGTGATGATGGCCTCATAAAACAATTTGGAAGTATTCCATCCCCTTCTAGCTTTCGGAACAGCTTTAGTAGAATAGGTATTGTTTCTTCTTTAAATGTTTGATAGAATTCACCTGGGAAGCCAATTGGCCCCGGACTTTTGTGTCTTGGGAGGTTTTTGATGACTGCTTCAATTTCCTCCATGGTTATTGCCCTGTTCAGGTTTTCTATTTATTCCTGTTCCAGTTTTGGTAGTTTGTGGTTTTCCAGAAATGCATCCACTTCTTCTAGCTGCTCATAATATGTTTTTAAAATCATTTTTATTTCCTTGGTATAGGTTATGTTCTCTCCTCTTTCATTCATGATTTTATTAATTTGAGTCTTTCTCTTTTCTTTTTAATAAGGCTGGCTAGTGGTTTATCCATCTTATTAATTCTTTCAAAGAAATGACCAACTCCTGGTTTTGTTGATCTGTTCTACAGTTGTGGTGTCTATTTTACTGAGTTCTGCTGAAATCTTTATTATCTCTCTTCTTCCTCTTGGTGAATGCTTTATTTGCTGCTCTCTCTCTAGTTCCTTTAGGTGTGATGTTAGCTTCTGTATTTGAGTTTTTTTCCAATTTTTTTGAGGGATGCTTGTATTATAATCTATTTCCCTCTTAGGACTGCTTTTGCTGTATCCCAAAGATTTTGAATGGTTGCATCTTCATTTTCATTAGTTTCCATTAATCTTTTTATTTCTTCTCTAATTTCCTGGTTGACCGATTTGTCTTTTAGCAGGATTTTGTTTAACCTCCACGTGTTTGAGTCTCTTCCAAATGTCTTCTTGTGAGTGAGTTCTAGTTTCAAAGCATTGTGGTCTGAAAATATGTAGGGGACAGTCCCAGTCTTTTGGTATCGGTTGAGACCTGGTTGTGACCCAGTATGTGGTCTATCCTGGAGAAAGTACCATGTGCACTTGAAATGAATGTGTATTAGGTTACATTTGGATGCAAAGGTCTGTATATATCTGCAAAATCCATCTGGTTCAGTGTATCATTTAAAGCTCTTGTTTCTTTGGCGATGTTGCATTTAGAATACTTGTCATTTGCAGAAAGTGCCGTGCTGAAGTCTTTTACTATTAGTGTATTATTATCTAAGTATCTCTTTACATTGGCTATTAACTGATATTATTGGCAGCTCCCACATTACAGGCATAAATATTCATGATTGTTATGTCTCCTTGTTGGATAGACCCTTTAAGTATGACATAATGTCCCTCTTCATCTCTTACTACAGTCTTTAGGATAAACAATTTATCTGATATGAGGTTTGCTACTCCAGCGTTCCTTTGAGGACGATTTGAATGGTAAATGGTTCTCCACTCATTCATTTTCAGGCTGTAGGTGTCTCTAGGTCTAAAATTAATGTCTTGTAGACAGCAAAAAGATGGGTCTTGCTTTTTTACCCAGTCCAATACTCTGTCTTTTGATGGGTTCATTTAGCCCATTCACGTTCAGAGTAACTATTGAAAGATATGAATTTAGTGTCATTGTAATATCTATTCAGTTCCTGTTTTTGTAGATTGTTTCCTTGGACTTCCTCTTTCTTTTACAGGGTCCCCTTTAATATTTCTTGCAGAGCCAGTTTGGAGGTCAACTTTCAGTTTCTGCCTATCTTGGAAGCTCTTTATCTCTCCTATTCTGAATGAGAGCCTTGCTGGATAGAGTATTCTTGGCTGCATGTTCTTCTCATTTAGGACCCTGACTATATCCTGCCAGCCCTTTCTAGCCTGCCAGGTCTCTGTGGAGAGGTCTGCTGTTAACCTAATATTTCTCCCCATATAAATTAGGGATCTATTGTCTCTTTCTGCTTTAAGCATTTTATCTTTCTTTGGAATTTGCAAGTTTCAGTATAAATGTTTAGGTGTTGAACTGTTTTTATTGATTTGGGGATGACTCCTCTATCTTCTGGATCTGAATGCTTGTTTCCCTCCCCTAACTAGGGAAGTTCTCAGCTATGATTGGTTCAAAGATGCTTTCTGGCCTTCTGTCCCTCTTGGTGTTTTCTGGAACCCTAATTATACGTAGAGTCTTCCTTCTGGTACTGTCATTCATTTTCCTTAACTTTTCCTTATGGTCTTTTAATTGTTTTTCTATTTTTTCCTCAGCTTTCCTTTTCTTCCTTGCCATAAAGTTGTCTTTTATATCGCTCACTCTTTCTTCCACCTCATTAACCCTTGTCATCAGGACCTCCAGTGTGGATTGCCTCTCATTTACTTGATTTTTTAATTTTGGCCTGATTAGATCTAAATTCTGCAGTCATGAAGTCTCTTGAATCCTTTATGCTTTCTCCATAGCCACCAGTAGCTTTATAACTGTGTTTCTGAATTGGATTTCTGATATCAAATTGTAATCCAAATTTGTAACTCTGGCAGAGAGTACTCTTCCTGATTCTGTCTTTTGTGGTGAGTACTTCTAGTCATTTTGCTCAGTGCAGAGTGGCTGTATGAGTGTGCTGAGTCAAGAATATCAACCAAGACCTAAGTAAACTTCAACCTAGATGATTCTGATGAGGTCAGAGACTGGAAATTGAAAACAAAGATCAGAATGAAATAAAACAAAAGGACCACTAAAGTGAAAAAACAAATTTTAAAACAAAGTGGTAAAAAATAAAAGATCAAGAATCTCAAAGAAGAAAAAAAATAAAAGAGAAAAAAGAAGAGAAAAAAGCAAAGAGAAAAAAAGAAAAAAATAAAAAAGGAGGAAAAAAAAGGGGGTTACTAGGAGATGGTGGTGGTGATGAAATTGTAGTGGAGGGAGAATGTCGTCTATCTGAGGGATCCTAGGGGGTGATCCTCTTGGTTCTGAGTGTATTAAGTTCTGTATGTTAGAAGATGCTCAGTCCCAAATTTATATAAAGCAGAAATACCTGTAGAGAGCCCCAGCATTGACCACCAAAACATAAATGAGATAAAAGAGGGGGGCAGTTGGGAAGGGAGAGAGAATATAATGTCACAGAATGAACCAGAATGGTATTCCACTTGGTTTGGGTGCATGCTGGTTATGTTTAGAACGTGGTAACTCCTGCCATTGTAGAAGAAAATGAGGCAGAGAAAACAAAAAAACACAAAACAAAAAGAACATATCTTGTATATCTCCCAAAATTAAGTTGATTATGTTGAAGGGACTCCAGAAGTGGAAAATATATCTAGGACCTGTAATTGTAGAAATACGAAAGTCAAAAAGGAAGAAACCTCTAGTTCTATATACTGTAAATCCCTCAACTTTACCTGGAGTTTTCCAGCGCTGCTTGATCCAGAACTTGCTCTTCCTCTGTCCTTCCAGCTGGTCTCTGGGGGCGGGGCCTGCTCTGCTGATTCTCAGGTGTGTGTACCTGGGGGAGATGCCCCACCCCCTGCCAGGTGCTGGGCTCAGTGGGAGCTGCGTACCCGTGAGGACCCGGTCCCTGCCCCACCGCCAGGCACAAGGGGACGCCAGGAGGAATACCAACACTGTCGGCGGCCAGCTCCCCTGGGGAACCGCCCGCCGCTCCCAGTCCGCCCTGGCCCAGGTGCTCCCGGGTGGAGGGGTGCTGACCCGCACACTCCAGGGCGCCAAGCGACAGGGGAGGCTCGCTGCCCTGGGTCCTCCCCACTCTCAGCTGTGCGGGGGGCGGGGGCCCGTGGGCTGGAATCGCAGTCCCGCCGTGGCTCCCGAGGCCGCGGGGTGCAGACGCCTCCGGCCGGAGCTGCCCACCTGACCACCCGGCCTCTCCCCGACGCCCCACTGGCACGCCCAGGCCTCCCAGAGATCAGCCCGCAGTGTGTGCTGAGCTTTCCCCTGGGTGCACTTCCTCTCTTACTGACCTCGGGAATCTGGAGGCTCCCCCGCCCCTCCCACGGTCCTGCGCGATTTCCCTAAGTGCTTTTCCCTCCAGGAGGAATCTGGTGCTGATTTTTTAAATTTCCTGCTTCTCCTGGGCTGGGCTTTCCTGCCCGCCCCTACCCCGTTAGCCTGGCTCCTCGCGGGGCCCCTCCCTCACTTGATTCTTTTTTATTTTACTTTTGTCTGCAAAAACCCTTCTCTCTGTAGCTTCCGACCATTCTCTCTTAAATCTCAGATCGAATTTGTAGGTGTTCAGGATGATTTGAAAGTTATCCAGGTAAGTTGGTGGGGCCAAGTGAGGTGGGGACCCTACTCCTCCACCATCTTGCCTCTATTTTATTTTATTTTTGTATATATGTTTTTCTTTCCTTTCTGGGGATCTTGTTTCTTTTAATAAACAGAACAAAACGCACTCAAGATCTACTTATTTGTTTCATTCTGTTTTGTTTCTTCTTTGAATTTTTCTTTAAAAAAAAGATTTTATTTATTTATTCGTGAGAGACACACACAGAGAGAGGCAGAAACATAGGCAGAGGGAGAAGCAGGCTCCATGCAGGGAGCCTGATGTGGGACTCGAACCCAGGACTCCAAGATCACACCCTGGGCAGAAGGGGAGTGCTCAACTGCTGAGCCACCCAGGCATCCTGAATTTTTCTTATTTTATTTTGTTTTTGATTTTTTCTATTTTTTTCTATTGTAGCTGTTATTACTGTTGTTTCTTTTTCTTTCTTGTATTCTTTTCTGGACAAAATGACAAGACAGAGAAATTTACCCCCAAAGAAAGAACAGATTGTACTCACTGCCAGCGATTTAACCAATATGGGTATAAGATGTCTGAACAAGAATTTTAAAAAATGCTTGTAGGGGCGCCTGGGTGGCTCAATCAATTAAGCATCTGCTTTTAGCCCAGGTAATGATGATCTCGAGGTCCTGGGACTGTACCCTGCATTGAGCACCCTGCTGAGCAGGGAGTCTGCTTCTTCCTCTACCTATGCCACTCCCCCAATCCCGCTGGTGCTCTCTCTCTTTCAAGTAAGTAAATAAAGTCTTTGATGGTGAATCAAGATGGCAGAAGAGTGGGAGACCTTATTTCTTCTGATCCCTTGAACTTAGCTAGATAACCATCAAATCATTCTGAACACCTATGAATTCAATCTGATATGTAAGAAAAGAATTGATGGAATTCTACGAATTGAAGAGACTACTTTTTTCAAGGTAGGAGTTTCAGAGAAGTGAATTCAAGGGGATATATAGGAATATATAGAGTGGAGGGTGGGAGCTTTCCAGAAACAAGCTACCAGAAAGAGAAGTAGCCACAGAGCAGAAAATCAAGTTTTACATGTTTTTTTTTTTTTTTTTTTTTTCCAGTAAGAGAGATCCCTGCCTGAAAGATGCTCAGGTGGCAAAGTGAGCCAGAATTTTAGGTGGTAAATGTGGTTTCAGGATCCCTGCAGTCACAGAAAAAAAAAATGGGAATGCCTGATCCAGCAGAGTTACCAAGCATTGGACTTGGAAACTAGTATCAGTCAGTGAGATCAGAGCAAGTTTCTGGGGTTGGTTAGCAATAAATAGAAAACCCCCCACGTGATTGGGCAACTGCTCTCCATGTAGGGGCTCTGTAAAGGGCAGAAACATAGTGACCATCCATCTTATCCCAGGAGGGACAGCACAGGTGCATGTTGGAATATCCAACCACTCTCCATGCAGGGGCCCTGCAAAGTGCAGAAATTTAGTGGCCCTCCACTTTCCCCCAGTGGGATAGGTTGCAGGTCCACACCACAGAAATCTCCAGAGTTTGGCACACACACAAGTGAAAACTACTTATCCCTGAGAGTTTACTGAACTACCAGCTGTGATCTTTCAGCTCCAGGGCAAGAGATCTAAAGCGGCCATTTTAATTTTCACCTCCTGAAAAAGCCCAGAAAGCCTTCCGGGAACAAAAGCCACAAAGAGGAACCAGAAGCAGCTTACATTGAGCCTGGCCCTCTGGCAAGGAAAGTACAACACAGCCCAGGCAAACACCCCAGAAAATCAGTGCAACAGGCTCCTCTCTGAAAAGACAAGCAGGATCCTCAGTGGAATACCAAGTTTATAGATCATTCAGAAATGCTGGGACATCTGCACTCCAATGTTTATAGCAGCAATGTCCACAATAGCCAAACTGTGGGAGGAGCCTAGATGTCCTTCAACAGATGAATGGATAGAGAAGATGTGATCTCTATATACAATGGGATATTACGTAGCCATCAGAAAGGATGAATACCCTTTGATGTGGATGGAACTAGAGGATATTATGCTGAGTGAAGTAAGTCAATCAGAGAAGGACAATCATCATATGGTTTCACTCAAATGGGGAATATAAGAAAGAGTGAAAGGGATTATAAGGGAAAGGAGGGAAAATGAGTGGGAAAAATTAGAGACAAACCATGAGAGACTCAGAACTCTGGGAAACAAACAAAGGGTTGTGGAAGGGGAAGTGGGTGGGGGGATGGGATGACTGGGTGACCGGCACTGAGGAGGGCACTTGATGGGATAAGCACTGGGTGTTATACTATATGTTGGCAAATACAACTTCAATAATGCATGTATTTATTAAAATATATATTATTTATAATATAAACATATTTATTTAATGTAAATATATATTTATTAAAAATATATATATTAAAAGAAAAAGAAAGAAAGAAAGAAAGAAAGAAAGAAAGAAAGAAAGAAAGAAAGAAAGAAGTTCCTGCACTAGGGGAAAATAGTATATAGAATTAAAGTCTTTTTTACATGCGTCTTTAGTCTTTCAGTTTAAATTTCCTGTTTCTTTTTCTTTTTTTTTTCTTTTCAAATAGTTTCTTTTTTATCAACTCTTTGTTTTTAAGTCTTTTTCACTTTCATTTTTACATTTACATTTTATAGATATATCCTTTTTGGCTTTCTTTCTGTATTCAATTTTATTTTTGTATATATATATATATTCTTAAAGTAGAACAAATCAAATAAACTAAGTGCTAATTATTTGAAAGAATTAATAAGATCAATAAATCCGTAGCCAAACTTATCAAAAGGAAAAAGGAGAGAATCTAAATAAATAAGATCATAAGTAAAAGAGGAGAGATAACAACCAACACAAAAGAAATACAAACAATTCTAAGAGAATACTATGAGCAACTATATGCCAACAAATTAGGCAATCTGGAACAAATGGATGCATTCCTAGAAACATTTATACTACCAAAACTGAAACAGGAAGAAATAAAAAACCTGAACAGATCCATAACAGCAAAGAAATTGGATCAGTAATCAAAAATCTCCCAACAGGGATCCCTGGGTGGCGCGGCGGTTTAGCGTCTGCCTTTGGCCCAGGGCGCCATCCTGGAGACCCGGGATCGAGTCCCACGTCGGGCTCCCTCCATGGAGCCTGCTTCTCCCTCCTCCTGTGTCTCTGCCTCTCTCTCTGTGTGTGACTATCATAAATAAATAAAAATTAAAAAAAAATCTCCCAACAAACAATAGTTCAGGGCCAGATGGCCTCACAGTGAAATTCTAATAAACATTTAAAGAATTATTTATTCTTTCAATTATTCTGGAACTGTTTCAAAAAATAGAAATGAAAGGAAAACTTCCAAAGTCATTTATGAGGCCAGTGTTAACTTGTTCCCAAACCTAGACAAAGACCTATAAAAAAGGAGAATTACAAACTAAAATCCCTGATGAACATGGATACAAAGATCTCACCAAGATATTAGCCAATAGGATCTAACAGTACTTTAAAAGGATTATTCATCATGACCAAGAGGGATTTATCCCTGGGCTGCATGGGTGGTTCAACATCCACAAATCAATCAACATGATACACCACAATAATAAGAGAAAGGATCAGAACCATATGATGCTCTTAATAGATGCAGAGAACACATCTGACAAAATACAGCATCTTTTCTTGATAAAAACCCTCCAAAATGTAAGGATAAAGGGAATGTAACTCAACATCATAAAAACCATATATGAAAGTCCCACAGCAAATATCATCCTCAACAGGGAAAAACTAAGAACTTTTCCCCTAAGGTCAGGAATACAACAGGAATGTCCACTTTCATCACTGTTGTTCAACATAATACTGGAAGCGTTAGCCCCAGTAATCAGACAACAAAAATAAATAAAAAGCATCCAAATCAGCAAAGAGGAAGTCAAATTTTCACTCTTCACAGATGACATGATTCTATGTAGAAAACCCAAAATATTCCACCAAAAAGTTGCTATTAAGAAAGAAATTAAGTTGCTGTCATTAAGAAAGGAAGGAGGGATGAAGAGTTTCCCAGACAGATAAAAACTAAAGGAATTCATGACTCCTAAAACAGCCCTACAAGAAATATTAAAGGAGATTCTTCGATTAGAAAGCCAAATGTGACAAAGACAAGTATGGATCAGAGAAAATATTCAGAAACAATGACAGAGCAAGTAATGCTATGGAACTGAATACATATCTATCAATAATTACTTTGAATTTAAATGTACTAAATGCTCCAATCAAAAGACATAGGCTATCAGAATTAATTTTTTTAAAGATTTTATTTATTTATTCATGAGAGAGAGAGAGAGAGAGAGAGAGAAAGGCAGAGAGACACAGGCAGAGGGAGAAGCAGGCTCCTTGCAGGGAGCCCAACGCAGGACTTGATCCTGGGCCTCCAGGATCACACCCTGGACTAAAGGCGGCGCCAAACAGCTGAGCCACCCAGGCTGCCCCAGAATTAATTTTTTTGAGAAGACCCATCTGTATGCTTCTGGCAAGAGACTCATTTTATACGTAAAGACACTGGCAGATTGAATGTGAAAGGATGCAGAAACATTTATCATATGAATGGCTATCAGAAGAAAGCAGAGTAGCAAGATTTTAGTAGAAAACTGGACTTCAAAACAAAGTCTATACCAAAATACAAGAAAGAACACTAAATCATAATAAAATGGGAAAGTCTAACAAGAAGATATAACAATTGTGTGTATTTATGCACCCAACATGAGAGCACCCAAATATATATAAAAAAGTTAACAACAAACATAAAGGGACCCATTGATAATAATACAATAATAGTTGGGGACTTTAAAACCTCACATTGATGGACAGATCATCTAAATAGAAAATCAACAAGAAAACAATGACTTTGAATTACACACTAGACCAGGTGGACTTCACAGATTTATTCAGAATATTCCATTCTAAAACAGCAGAATACACTTTATTTTTAATGCACATGGGAAATTCTCAAAAATAGATAACATACTGGTCACACAGAACATGAGAGACTCCTAACTCTGGGAAAAGAACAAGGGGTGGTGGAAAGGGAGGTGGGCAGGGGGTGAGGGTGACTGGGTGATGGGCACTGAGGGGGGCACTTGATGGGATGAGCACTCGGTGTTATGCTATATGTTGGCAAATTGAACTCCAATAAAAAACAAAACAAACAAACAAACAAACAAAAAAACATACTAGTCACAAATCAGGCCTCAACAAGGACAAAAAGTTTGAGATCATTCCATATACATTTTCAGATCACAATGCTATGAAACTTGAAGAAAACCACAAGAAAAAGTCAAAAAAAGTCTGAAAAGAACAGACTACATGGAAATTAAAGCTACTGAAAAATGAATAGGCAAACCAGGAAATAACAGAAGAAAAAAATACATAGAAAGAAATGAAAATGAAAACGCAATGGCCCACAGCCTCGGGATGATGCAAAAATGTTCCTAAGAGGGAAGTAAAGAGTAATACAGGCCTTCCTCTAGAAGCAAGAAAATCTCAAATAAACAACTTAACCTTATACCTAAAGGAGCTCAAAAAAGAACAACAAACAAGCCTATAGCCAGCAGAAGAAGGGAAAGAATAAAGATTAGGCAGAAATAAGTGATATAAAAACTAATTATAATAATAATAAAACCAATCAATGAAATCATTGGAGCTGGTTCTTTGAAAAAAAAAATAAAATTGATAAACCCCTAGCCAGACTTACCAAAAAAGACAAGAGAAAGGACACAAATCAATACAATCACAAATGAGAGCATAGAGATAACAACCAACACTACAGAAACACAATTATGAGAGAATATTATGAAAAACTATATCCCAACAAATTGGATAACCTGAAATGGTTAAGTTCCTAGAATATAAATTAGCAAAACCAAAACAAGAATGAATTGAAAATTTGAACAGACCAAATAACCAGCAAAGATATTAAATCAGTAATAAAATATCTCCCAATAAACAAAAGTCCAGGGTCACATGGCTTCACAAGTGAATTCTACCAAACATTTAAGGCAGAATTAATAGCTGTTCTTATCAAACTATTCCAAAAATTAGAAATGCTATGAAAACTTCCAAATTCATTCTCTGAGGTTAATATTAGCCTGGTACCAAGAACAGATAAAGACTCCACTAAAAAAGAGAACTATGGGTCAATATCCCTTATAAATACAGATGCAAAAATTCTCAGTAAATTACTACCAAGTGAAATCCAACAGTGCATTAAAAGAATCATTCAACACAATCCAGTGCAATTTATTCATGGTTGTAAGGGTGGTTCAATATTCACAACTCAATCAATGTGACACATCACATAAATAGGAGAAAGCATTAGAACCATATAAAAAAAATAGAACCATATCAGCTTTTCTTTCTTTTTTTTTCATCAACCTTTCAATAGATGCAGAAAAAGCATCTCACAAAATTTAACATCCACTCATGATAAAAGGTTCAACAAAGTAGGCTTAGGAAGAACATACTTCAACATAATAAAGGCCATCTATGAAAAAGCCACAGCTAATATCACGCTCAATGGGATAAGAAAAGTTAAGAGCTTTTCCCCTATTATCAGGAAGAAGACAGGGATATCCACTCTCAGAACTGTTGCTTAATATAGGATTAGAAGTCCTAACCACAGCAATCAGACAACAAGGAATAAAAGGCATCCAAACCAGCATGAAGGAAGTCAAACTTTCACTATTTGCAGATGATATGATACTCTATGTAGAAAAAATGAAGGACCACCAAAAAATTGTTAGAACTGACATACAATATCAGTAAAGTCACAGGATACAAAATCAACAAGCAGAAACCTGTTACATTTCTATTCACCAATAATGAAGCAGCAGAAAGAAATCAAATAGTCGATCTCATTTATAATTGCACTGAAAACAATAAGATACCAAGGAATGAACCTCAAGAAAGAAGTGAAAGACCTGTACTTTGAAAACTATAAAACCCTGATGAAGAAGATTGAAAATGACACAAAGAAATGGAAAGACATCCCATGATCATGCATTGGAAGAACTAATATAGTTAAAATATCTATTGTGCCCAAAACAATCTACACATTTATTGCAATCCCTATCAAAATGCCAACAGCATTTGTCGCAGAACTAGACTAACCTATCTTAAAATCTGTATGGAACCACAAAATAAGCAAAGCAACCTTGAAAAAGAAAACCATACCTGGAGGCATCACAATTCTGGACTTCAAGTTATGTAACAAACAGTAGCCATCAAGTTATGTAACAAACAGTAGCCATCAAAACAGTATGATACTGGCACAAAAATAGACACATAGATCAATGGAACAAAATAGAAAACCCAGAAATTAACAAACAACTTTATGGTGAATTAATCTTCAACAAAGCAGGAAAGAATATCCAATGAAAAAAAAGACATTCTCTTTAACAAATGGTGTTCAGAATACAGGATAGCCACATGCAAAAGAATGAAATTGGACCACTTCCTTACACCAAATACAAAAATAAATTAAAAATGAATGAAAGACCTAAATATGGGTCAGGAATCCATTAAGATCCTAAAGGATAATATAGACAGTAACCTTTTTAACATCGGCTCTAGCAATGTTAGATATAAGGCACAGGAAACGAAAGTAAACATAAACTATTGGGACTTCATCAAAATGAAAGGCTTCTGCACAGCGATGGAAATAATCAACAAAATAAAAAGGCAACCTATGGAACAACAGAAGATATTTGCAAGTGGCATATCTGATGAAGGGATAGTATCCAAAATATATAAAGAACCTATAAAACTCAACACCTGAAATGCAAACAATCCAGTTAAAATTGAGCAGAAGACATTAACAGACATTTTTTCCAAAGAAGATATCCAGATGACCACAGGAACATGCAAAAATGTTCAACATTACTCATCTTCAGGGAAATACAAATTAAAAGTGCAATGAGATATCACCTCACACCTGGCAGAAGGGCTTAAAATAACAAAATAGGAAACAACAGGTTTTGGTGAGGATATGGAGAAAGGGCAGCCCTCTTACACTGTCAGTGGGAATGTAAACTGGTAAAGCCACTCTGATAAACAGTAATGGAGATTACTCAAAAAGTAAAAAAATAGAACTACTCTAAGATTCAGCAATGTACTATTAGGTATTTACACAAATAATACCAAAATACTGATTTGAAGGGATATATGCACTGCAATGTTTACAACAATACTATCAATAATAGCCAAATTATGGAAAGAGCCCAAATGTATGTCCATCAACTGATGAATGGATAAAGAAGAAATGGTATATATATATATATATATATATATATATATATATATATATATATATATATAGTGGAATACTACTCAGCCATTAAAAAGAATGAAATCTTGCCATTGCAATGACATGGTGGGGCTAAAGAGTATTATGCTAAGTGAAATAAGTCAGTTTAGAGAAAGACAATACCATATGGAACTTAAGAAACAAAACAAATGAACATAAGGGGAAAAAAGTGAAGGAAACCAGGAAACGGACCATTAACTATAGAGAACAAACTGATGGTTACGAGGGGAGTTGGATGGGAAGATGTGATAAAATAAATAATAATAAATAAAATAAATAAGTGATGGGGATTAAGGAGAGCACTTGTATTTGATGAGCACCAAGTATTGTACATAAATGTTGAATCATTAAATTCTACATGTGAAATTAATATTACATTGTGTGTTAACTAACTGGAGTTTAAATAATAGCTTGAGAGAGAAAATATGTGATATATATATGAATATCATTTATATATAATGGGATATATATATAGCAGAATATATATTATTTATATATATTAGAATATTACTTGGCCATGAAAAAGAATGAAGTGTTGTCATTTGCAACAACAGGAATGGATCTAAAGAGTATAAAGCTAAGTGAAATAAGCCATTGTGAGAAAAACATGTATGATATGATTTCACTTATATTTGGAATTTAAGAAAAAAAAAACACACAAAAAAAGACAAGCAAAAAATAGACTCCTAAGTACAGAGAGAAAAGTGGTGGTTATCAGAAAAGGAGTAGGGAAACACATGAAATAGGGAAAAGGGACTAAGAGTACATTTATCATTATGAGAACTGAGAACTGAGTAATATATCTAATTGTTGAATCATATTGTATACCTGAAATTAACACTATATTAATTATACTTTGATAAAAACAATTAAGTGAGTATAGTTAAGCCTTGAATTCCAATACAGGAGAGAAATTATATTTTTTTAAAATCTGGGCATGGGCATCTTGGGCACCTGGGTGGCTCAGTGATTGAGCATCTGCCTTTGGCTCAGGTCATGATCCGAGGGTCCTGGGATGGAATTTCACATGAAGCTTCCTGAAGGGAGCCTGCTGCTCCCTCTGTCTATGTCTCTGCCTCTCTGTGTCTCTCATTAATAAATAAATAAAATCTAAAAAAACTAGATATTCACACATATTGATGGTTATAGTATAAATTGGCATAATATCTTTATAGAGTGATTTGGTCATTATGATAAAATTTTAAATTGTGTTTAATTTTTGACCCAACATTTCCATTTGTAACAAAGTATTCAAACATATACGTGAAGAAGCACATAGAAAGATATTCAATGCAGCATTATACAGAATTCAGAAGAAGAAAGGAGGAGGATGAGGAGATGGGGGGGGGGTGGAAACAGAAGTTACCTTACTGCTACCTAGAAGGGATCAGTTATTGAAGAAAAGTACATTCAGGGAAGCCCCGGTGGTGCAGTGGTTTAACGCGGCCTGCAGCCCGGGGTGTGATCCTGGAGACCCGGGATCGAGTCCCATGTCAGCTCCCTGCATGGAGCCTGCTTCTCCCTCTGCCTTCTCTCTGCCTCTCTCTCTCTTTCTGAATAAATAAATAAATAAATAAATAAATAAATAAATAAATAAATCTTTTAAAAAAGTACATTCATAACAGCTCTGTACCTGGAAGTAGGGAGCTATTAAAAAGAATAAGGTTGGAGGAGGGGGAAGATAGTGGAAAAACAGGGATCCCCAATTCACCTGGTCCTGCAAACTTACCTAGATAACTTTCAAAACATCCTGAACACCTACAAATTCGACCTGAGATTAAAGAGAGAACAGCCGGAACGCTACAGAGAGAAAAGTTTTCACTTCCAACAAGGTAGGAAGGCGAAAAAATAAAAATAAAATAAAATGAAATAGGATAAAGTGGGGGAGGGAATAAAATAAACTGAAAAAAAATGGGGAGGCTAAAGCAGAGGAGTGAAGGCCTCCAGGGCAGGAAAGCCCAGCCCTGGAAAAGTGGGAACTTAAAAATCCTCATGGGAGTTTTCCCTGATGGAAAAGTGCTCAGCACAGAAATCAGGCAGGACCTCAGGAGGGTCAGGGAAGTCTCCAGATTCCCCAGGGGTCACTCTGAGAGGAGGAGCATGGGGGGAGCTCACTGCACACCTATGGCCCATCTTGGTAAAGGGCTGGAGTGCGCACAGCCCCCTGGGGCATTGGGGAGAAGTCAGTGGGTCAGGCAGGGTCTCCAGACAGAGGTGGCTGAGCCCCAATAGCCACGGGGGCCATGCCCTGGGAGCACGGGTCCAGCCCACAGGCCCCGGATCCCAGGGTGCCAAGCAGACACAGCCCAGGATCCTGCGCTCTCCCTGGAACAGCAGAGGTGGGGAGGGCACAGGACAGTGAGGACTCTCCTGTTGTGGGGCCCCTGAGCTGGGCAAGTCAGCAGGTCCTGCCCCCAGAAGACCAACTGGAAGGACAGAAGAAGAGCAAGTTCTGGACCAAGCAGCACTGGAAAGCTTCAGGACTGAGGAAAAATAATATATATAACCAGAGGGTCCTTATTTATATTTCTTTTATATTTCTTTTTAATAATGACTTGTTTTTAATCAGACTAAAAGTTTCCAATATTTATTCTCTTTTCTCACTTTAATATTTTAACAGCTCTTTAAGTTTTTTTCTTTTTGACTTTCATATTTCTACAATTACATGTATTAGATAGATTTTTCACTTCTAGATTCCCTTCAACATACTCAATTTAATTTTGGTAGATATACAAGATATGGGTTTTTATTTTGTTTTTCTCTTTGTTTTTTTTTTTCTGCCTTGTTTTGTTTTACAATGGTGGAAGTTAATACCTTCTAAAACATGACCAGTATGCACCCAGAACCAAGTGGAACACTGTGCTCATTCATTCTGTGAGATTGTATTCTCTCTTCCTTCCCATTCTGCTCCCCTCTTTTATCTTGTTTATGTTTTGGTGGTCAATGTTGGGGCTTTCTATAAGTATTGGTGGTTTATATAAATTTGGGATTGAGCATCTTCTAACATACATAACAAAATACACTCTGAACCAAAAGGATCACCCTCTAGGACCTCTCAGATTGACTACATTCTCTCTCCACTACCACTACTTCACCATCACCATCTCGCCAGCCCCCGTTTTTTTTTCTTTCTCTTTTTCCACTTTTCTTTATTTTTTCTTTTTCTTTTTTCTTTTTCTTTGTGGATTTTGACCTTTTATTTTTACTACTTTGTTTTAAAATTTATTTTCCACTTTAGTTGTCCTTTTGTTTTATTTTGTTCTGTTTTTCTTTTTTAGCTCCTGGCCTCTGACCTCTTCAGAATCATCTAGGGTGCATTTTACTTAGGTCGTGGTTCACATTTTTGACTCATCCCGCTCATACAGCCACTCTGCACTGGACAAAATAACTGGAAGGAAGAATTCACCATAAAAGAAAGAACCGGAATAATGCCCTCTGCCACAGAGTTACAGAATTTGGATTTCAATTCAATGTCAGAAAGTCAATTCAGAAGCACAATTATAAAGAAAAAAGGAATCTAGAGACTTTGTTACTGCAAGATTGAGATCTAATCAGGCCGAAATTAAAAATATATTAAATGAGATGCAATCCAAACTGAATATCCTAACTACTAGAGTTAATGAGGTGGAAGAGAGAGTGAGTGACATATGAGACAAGTTGGTGGTGAGGAAGGAAGCTAGGAAAAAGAAAAAAACAATTAATAAACCATTAAAAGGCTTCAGGAAATAAATGATAGTGTGAAAAGGAAGAATCTACATATAACTGGGGGTCCAGCGGATGCTGAGAGGGAAAGAAGATCACAAAGTATACTTGAACAAATCATAGCTGAGAACTGGGCTAATCTGAGAAAGGAAACAGGCATTCAGATCCAAGAGATAGAGAGGACCTCTCCCCCAAAGTCAAGAATAACCATTCAACACCTCACATTTAATAGTGAAACTTGCAAATTCCAAAGATAAAGATAAAATCCTTAACGCAGAGAGACAAGAGATTCTTAACTTATACGGAGAGAAATATTAGATTAACAGACCTCTCCACAGACACCTAGAAGCCATAAAGGGCTGGCAGGATGTATCCAGGATCTTAAATGAGAGGAACATGCAGCCAAGAATACTCTATCCAGCAAGACTCTCTTTCAGAATAGAAGGAGACAACTTCCAGGACAGGCGGACACTGAAAGAATATGTGACAAGCAAACCAGCTCTGCAAGAAATATTAAAGGAGGACTCTGTAAAAGAAAGAGGAAACCCAGAGAAACAATCCACAAAAACAGACTGAATAGGTATTATGGTGACACTAAATTCATATCTTTCAATAGTTACTCTGAACGTGAATGGGCTAAATAATCCCATCAAAAGATGAAGGGTATCAGACTCGATAAAAAAGCAAGACTCATCTGTTTGCTGTCTACAAGAGACTCATTTTAGACCTAAGGACACCTCCAGACAGAAAAGGAAAGGGTGGAGAACCATTTACCATTCAAATGGTCCTCAAAAGAAAGCTGGGCTGGCAATCCTCATGGCAGATAAATTAAAGTTTATCCCAAAGACTGTAGGAAGAGATGAAGAGGGACACTATATCATACTTAAAGGGTCGATCTAACAAGAAGACCTAACAATCATGAATATTTATATCCGTAATATGGAAGCTACCAAGTATATCAAACAATTAATAACCAAAAGTAAAGACATACTTAGATAATAATACACTAATTGTAGGAGACTTCAACATGGCACTTTATGCAAATGATAGATATTCTAAGCACAAAATCACCAAAGAAACAAGGGCTTTAACTGATACACTGGACTAAATAGATTTCACAGATGTATACAGAAAGTTCTCTATTTCCTTCCCAATGCAACTGAATACACATTCTTCTCAAGTTCACATGAAACTTTCTTGAGTACAGACCACATACTGGGTCACAAATCAGGTATCAACCAATACCAAAAGATTGGACTTGTCCCCTACATATTTTAAGACCACACTGCTTTGAAACTAGAACTCAATCTCAAGAAATTTGGAAGAAACTAAAACACATGGAAGTTAAAGAGCATCCTGCTAAAAGATGAATGGGTCAACCAGAAAATTAGAGAAGAATTAAAAAGATTCATGGACACGAATAAAAATGAAGATACAACCATTCAAAATCTTTGGGGTACAGCATAAGTGGTCTTAAGAGAGAAATACATTGCAATACGAGCCACTCTGTAAAAATTGGAAAAACACAAATATACAAGCTAACCTTGCATCTAAAGGAATTGGAGAAAGAACAGCAAGTAAGGCATTAACCAGAGGATGAAGAGAGATAATAAAGATTTAAGCAGAACTCAGTGAAATAGAGACCAGAAGAACTGTAGAACAGATCAACAAAACCAGGAGTTGGTTCTTTGAAAGAATTAATAAGATAGATAAACCCCTAGCAAGCCTTATAAAAGGAAAGAGAAAGACTCAAATTAACAGAATCATGAATGAAAGAGGAGAGATCACAACCAATACTAAGGAAATACAAATGATTTTAAAAATGTATTAAGAGCAGCTAGTGCCAACAAATACAGAAATCTAGAAGAAATGGATGCATTTCTAGAAAACCACAAATTACTAACTGGAAAGGAAGAAATAGAAACATGAACAGGCCAGTAACCAGTGAGGAAATGAATTAGCCATCAAATACCTCCCAAGACATAAAAGTCTAGGGCCAGATGGCTTCCCATGGGAATTCTATCAAATGTTTAAAGAAGAAATAATACCTATTCTAAAAAAGATGGTCTGAAGGATAGAAAGGGATGGAATACTTCTAAACTCATTATATGAGGACACCATAAACTTGATTTCAAAACCAAACAAATACCACATAAAAAAGGAGAATTATAGACCAATGTCCCTGATGAACTCGGATGCAAAAATTCTCACTAAGATACTAGCCAATAAGATCAAACAGTACATTAAGAAGATTATTCTCCATGTCCAAGTGGGATTTAAACCCAGGATGCAAGGTTGGTTCAACACTCATAAAACAACAGGATAGATTATATCAACAAGAAAATAAAAAAAAAAACCGTATGATCCTCTCAATAGATGCAGAGAAAGCATTTGACAAAATACAGCATCCATTCCTGATCAAAACTCTTCAGAGTGTAGGGATAGAGGGACATTCCTCAACATCTTAAAAGCCATCAGCAAATATCCTTCCCAATGGGGAAACACTGGGAGCCTTTCCCCTAAGATCAGGAACACGACAGGGATGTCCACTCTCACCACTGCTATTCAACATAGTCCTAGAAGTCCTCGCCTCAGCATTCAGACAACAAAAAGAAATAAAAGGCATTCAAATTGGCAAAGAAGAAAGTCTAACTCTCCCTCTTTGCAGATGATACGATACAGTACATATAAAACACAAACAATCCAATCATGAACTGTGCAACAGATATGAACAGAAATTTCACCAAAGAAGACATAGACATGACCAACAAGCACATGAGAAAATGCTCTGCATCACTGGCCATCAGGGAAATACAAATCAAAACCACAATGAGATCCTACCTCACACCAGTGAGAATGGTGAAAATTAATAAGACAGGAAACAACAAATGTTGGAGATGATGTGGAGAAAGGGGAACCCTCTTGCACTGTTGGTGGGGATGTGAACTAGTGCAGCCACTCTGATATACTCTGTGCAGGTTCCTCAAAAAGATAAAAATAGAACTACCTTACAACCCTGCAATTGCACTACTAGGGATTTACTCCAAAGATACAGATGCAGTGAAACACTGGAACACCTGTACCCCAATGTTCACAGCAGCAATGTCCACAATAGCCAAACTATGGAAGGAGCCTCGGTGTCCATTGAAAGACAGATGGATAAAGAAGGTGTGGTCTATGTATACAATGGAATATTTCTCAGCCATGAGAAAGGTGAATCACCACCATTTGCTTCGATGTGGATGGAACTGGAGGATATTATGACGAGTGAAGTAAGTCAATCGTAGAAGGACAATCATTATATAACCATACGAGGAATATAAGAAATACTGAAAGGGATTATGAGGGAAAGAAGGAGAATAAGTAGGAAAAATTAGAGAGGGGTACAAACTCTGAGAGTCTCCTAACTCTGGGAAATGAACAAAAGTTTGTGGAAGGGGAGATGGGCGGGGGTTGGGTAACAGGGTGACAAGCACTGAAGATGGCACTTGATGGGTGATCACTGGGTGTTTTACTATATGTTTGCAAATTGAACTTCATTAGAAACTAAAACAAAAAGCAAAGAATAAGGTTGATCTGTTTGGTGGTCTGAAAAGTTGTCCAAAAATTAGTTATTGCTGAGGAAAAAACAAACAAACTTAAATTGAGAAAAGTTTTTCTCTTTCCTACTGTTTGAGCATGATATTTTTAATATTTAAATGTGAGAATAAACTAAGTTGCCAATTGCAAAAACGTTAAATAAAATGGACTGTAAGATTACTTCCTAAAGTGTGTATCACAAGCATTTATGTATCAGATTTTATCAGTTTGACTATTGGCTTTTGGCATCCCTTTTAATTCTAAAATTTTATTATTTTAATATCATGTAAACAAAGGAGTGTTCACCATGATTTAATGCAAAAGGGTAGCTAAAGATAATATGGAATGGACATAAGTCAGTGGTTTCATTTCTGAATCATGAATTTGACAGTAGTTTAAAAAGCAGTGAAGTTGAAAGGTGGATCAGTTGTGATTTTAAAAGTGTGACTGATAGAAAAATAAAGATTGTATAAGCCATTCCCTCCAAAGGAGTATCAGTGAGAAGGAGAAAAGGAAAAAACATTGTATTTTGGATATAAAGAAAGCTGCATGTTTGAAGGAAGAGAAAATACCAGGAAGAGAGGCATTAGTTATTAAGACATAAATGAACACTATTTAACATAGATCAATACTCATGTATACATTTGAAATTCTGCTCAAAAAGAATTCTAAAGCCAAGTTTTCATCTATTTTGACATGCTACTCTCTGTTTTAGTGTAAATTTTTATGTGAATTATTATATGTTGTCCCTGGCACAGAGGCTCATCTTAAAATGAAACTTAGCAAAGAAATAAACAAGTAATCACCCAATCACTTCCTAAAATGATTTCATTTAAAAGTTATTATCATCACATAAATTTCTACAAGTACATGCATCAAAATAATACTCTTCACCTAAGAGGAGGTTCTTGAGTTTTAATTTTTTATTCTTTGGTGTTAAATAGGAATACTCTTTTGCACTACTAAAACAGTCTGCAAACTCAAGAAATAAGCAACAGTTATTTAAACCATCATTGATATTTAACTCCAATCAATATAAAAGTTAATTCATGTGCAAACATAACAAACATGAGTCTTTATCATCTATGTCTATATTATTTTACTGAGTCAATATTTTAAAAATACCCAATCTCATTAAAGTACAAAATGAAAAGTTCTATTTGAAAGATATACTCAACCATATCTTCATCATGGGGTATTTGTATGGGCATACACATTGGTTTTTCTGCCATAGCAGGCTGAAAGCTGAAAATGAAAAAACAAAAGTCTTTTAAAAATTACTTTAGAATGCTAGATACATTTAATATATTTTTATATCAGTAAGGGTGTCTAATAGGACATTCAGATTTTGAATTTCAGTCCACACAATTGATCTGTTTTAAATTGTGGCTGTTTTGCTAGACAGGATCCTATCTAATAAATAAAATGTAATATTTAACTTACACTGTACATGATACATTTAATCATAAACATGCAAAATCATCCAAAGAAATGTAAACTCTCTTTTGAAATCAAGACAACAGGGAGCATTCTTATTTAAAGTACTATCTGGGTGCAAAATAGGTAATTTTGCTTTAAAATGTGCTTAAAAGAACCAGGAAAGCACATAATTACTTAACTTTCTACAGTTGCTTACCAGGGAAGACTAAGGTGCCTCAGGATACTTATGCAAGAAGAATTGGGAAAGAAGAGCTGATAAAATCTAAACAAGTCCCTTAGTGAACTAAATTAATAATAATAGTCATTTATGAAGCTCTTATGCACCTAGCATTGTGCTGGTGCTTATGTGCTTCAGCTCCTTTAATCCTCATAGTAGGTAGATATATACATATTTTGTTGCCATATGCCAAGTGAGAAAATTCAGAGTCAGAAAAATTAAGTCACTTACTTGCTCACAATTTCAACTACGCAGCAAACACAGGTCTGAACTGACTTCAAAGCTGGTGTTCTTTCTACTGTCCCCAGTTATGGACCAAATATTCATTATGTTTGCAACACTGTTTGCAACTCCCTGGAACAAGGGAGGAGAGGACTAACGTGCATGTTGTGCTGATTTCTAAGCAGAACTGCCTGAGAAGGACATGCTACCCTACTTTTGAGTCAGCACAAAGATATAAGAATATGAGGAATGATTTAAAAGGAAATATTATATACAAATATAGAAAAAGAAAAGCAGAACCAAAGAATATCTCTGTACCATGGTTTCTTCACTAATAATCCTGAGGATTATTTCTCTTTTGTATATATATTAACCTCATTTTTTTCTTTTATACCTAATATTGTCCTCTAATGCAGATAGATAATGTTCTGTTTTATGGTATGATTTAGTCCAGTATATATGTAGGTTCTATCTGACTTAGCAGAACTTTAATGATAGGTATTGCAGTGATTTCCAGTCTTTAATTGCAATCAACAGCACATATCTAAACCACTAAAAATAAGTGTTTCTTCACTTCTTCTGCCTAATCTTCCTCAGAATTTGAAATAAATTACTATAAATTCAGGTATCTCAAGTTTTAGTTAGGCAGATGAAAAAGTTCTGGAGATCTATTCTATAGCATGGTGATTATAGTTAATAATACTGTATTGCATGCTTGAAATTTGTTAAAAGAGTAGTTCTTAAGTATTCTTCACACACACAATGGTAACTGTGAGGTGATGTATATGTTAATTAGCTTTGTAGGGATAATCATTTCACAATGTATATGTATCTCAAAATATCATATTGTGCACCTCAAATATATAGTTTTTATTTGTCAGTCACATCTTAATAAAGCTTTAAAAAAGAGACAAATATTTTCAGAAAAATAGCATTTCTAACTGCTAAGTTTTTGTAGGCCTATACAAGATGGCTTGAAAACTAAAGATACAAGTTCTCTTGCATTTTTTTAAAGATTTTATTTATTTATTCATGATAGAGAGAGAGAGAGAGAGAGAGAGAGAGAGAGAGAGGCAGAGACACAAGCAGAGGGAGAAGCAAGCCTCACGCAGGGGGCCTGACGGGACTCGATCCCACGTTCCCAGGATCGCGCCCTGGGCCAAAGGCAGGCACCAAAACACTGGGACACCCAGGAATCCCTATCTTGCATTTTAAAACCTAATTAACCTTAAACAAATTAGAGCTTACTTATGTCACATAAGCCTTGAGCAAAAATTCTCAAAGTATGTTCCCTAAGACTCTGGGAATCACTGACACTCTTTCAGAGAATTCATAAGGTCAAAATTTTTTCTAATGATATGAAGGTGATTTGGTTTTTCTAATGTGTTGACATTTGCACTGATGGTTCTAAAGCAATGGTAGGCAAAACTGCGGCTACTTTAATCAAGGCAGTGGCACCAAACTGTATTATTAGTCATTGTGTTAGTCACTTCACACATTCACAGGAAAAGAAATAGAAGGTGAATACCCATAAATATTTGTACTATACAAATATGATGGATGTCTTAGGTAAAACAAGTTATATGATTGTGAGAAATAACTCCTTTTGTCAAGGAACACAATTTTCTTTGAAAAAAAAAAACAACTGATAATTAGTTTTCAGACTTTTTAAAATATATCTAGGACAGTTTCTTGAAAATAAATAAAATGGGGACACCTGGACGGCTCAGTGGTTGAGTGTCTGCCTTTGGCTCAGGTCATGATCCCAGGGTCCTGGGATTGTGTCCCACATCAGGCTCTCCATGGGGAGCCTGCTTCTCCTGGTGCCTATGTCTCTGCCTGTCTCTCTCTCTGTGTCTCTCATGAATAAATAAAATAAAATCTTTAAAAAAAATGGATAAAATGTGCTTTGTAACATGAAGGAAAATAACTGGAAATACATGCTGCAAATAGTAAAATTTGAGTCCTTAAGTTTTTAGTGAATTTGTGTATACCATCATGATCCTGACAGATTCCTTAATGCCTACAAATTTGCCCCAAAATATTAGTGATAATATTAACAAATATAGAATGTTGATATTGTATAATGAAGTATGTCAGCATTAAATAGACTAGGTCTTCCAACTATTGACATTTGAGGTTGTATAATTCTTTGTTGTGAAGGGGCTGTAAGATGTTTAGCAGCATCTCAGGCCTCTACTTATTTAGACAGCAGTAGAAAGCCTTGAGTGTGACAACCAAACCTGTTTCTAGACATTGCTATATTTCCTAAAGGGCAAAATCACCTCCAGCTAAGAAACACTGGGTTGCATATCCCAATAAACAGATATTTTCCAAATGACTGATACATTACATTACAAAGTAATACATGAGTTTAAGATCCGTTTGGAGAGTGAGATAGAATAACAGATTTTAATGTAATAAAACAAAAAAATTAATACGGTTTCAGATTCTTCATTGCTGCCAATCTTGTCACATTTTGGTGGACTATCAAAGAAAAACGTTAACGATTATGTGAGAAAACTGGGACACCTGGGTGGCTCAGTGGTTGAGCGTCTGTCTTCAGCTCTGGGCATGATCCTGGGGTCCTGGGATCGAGTCCTGCATCAAGCTCCCCCCCCACCCAGGGATCCTGCTTCTCTCTTTGCCTATGTCTCTGCCTCTCTCTTTCTGTCTCTCATAAATAAATAAAATAAAATCTTTTAAAAATTATGTGGAAAAACTAAGTATTCCTTTCTTCCAACTACATATCCATATGAAACCATATTTTCTTCAGAAACATCAACCGAAGCAACATATTTCAAGAGACTGAATGTAGAAGCAGATTCAGTCATTGAGCTGTCCTTTTATCTTTGCTCTTTTTTTAAGTTAGAATATATATAATGTAAAATTTACCATTTTAAGTTCAGTGGTATTCAGTAAATTCACAGTGTTATATAATCATCATCAGCTTTCATCTCCAGAACTCTTCGTTTTCTCAAACTGACTATACTCATTAAACAGTAACTGGCCATCCCCTTCACTGCAACCCCCACCCCTAGCAAATTTCTGTATTTACTGTGAATGTCAGAATTTGGATACTCTAGGTATCCTATATAAGTGGAATCATACAATATTTGTCCTTTTGTGACTGAATTATTTCACTTATTTTAATGTCTTCAAGATTCATCCATGTTGTAGCATCTGTCAGAATTTTCTTCCTTTTACAAAATTTTTAATTTAAATTAAATTTAGTTAATGTATAGTGTATTATTAGTTTTAGGGGTAAAACTTAGTGATTCATCAGTTGCATATAACAACAGTGCTCATTGCATAGAATTTTCTTCCTTTTAAAGACTGAATGATATTCCATAGCATGCACATACCACATTTTATCTATCCATTCATCTGTCAATGGACACTGGGTCTCTTCCACATTTTTGCTATTGTAAACAATGCTGCAATGAACATAAAAACTCAAATAACTCTTTGAGACCCTGATTTCAATGTGGGAGGGGGTATATGCCCAGAAGTAGAAGTGCTTGATTATATTGTAATTCTGTTTAATTATTGAAAAACTTGCTTAACTCTATTCCACAGTACATGCACCAATTTACATCCCCACTAGTAATGCACTAATGTTCCAATTTCTCCATATCATTCCCAACTTGTACTTTCTGTTTTTTGAATAGTAGCCATCCTAGTGAGTATGAAGTGGCATCTTATGGTTTTGAATTGCATTTCCCTAAAAATTAATGATGTTGAATACATTTTCATGTACTTATTGGCTATTTGTATACCATGTTTGAAGAAATGTCTATTCAACCCCCTTTGTCCACTTTTAAATCTGGTTGTCTCTTATTTGTTGTTGACTTGTAGGAGTTTTTATATATTCTGGATATTAATCTTTTATCAGATATAATTATTTTCAAGTAATTTCTCCCATTTGGTTGTCTTTTCACTCTATTATTGGTGTCCTTTGATCTACAAAAGTATTAAATAATGTTGGGATCTGATTTTTTGTTGTTGTTGCATGTGCTTTTGATATCAAATGCAAGAAACCATTTCCAAGAGCATGTCATGAAGTTATACCCCTATTGTTTCTTCTAAGACTTTTATAATTTTAGATCTCACGTTTAAGTATTTGATCCTTTTTGAGTTAATTTTGGTAAATGGTGGAAGGTGAGCATCCAACTTTATTCTTTGGCATATGAATATCCAGATTTCCCAACACTCTTTGTTGAAAAAATCATTCTTTACCATTGAATGCTTTTGGGACTGTAGTTAAAAACCACTTAAGGGGAGGGAGGCAAGATGGCAGAGGAGTAGGGTCCCCAAGTTACCTGTCCCCATGAACTTACTTAGATAACTTTCAAATCAGCCTGAAAACCTATGAATTTGACCTGAGATTTAAAGAGAGGACAGCTGGAATGTTACAGAGAGAAGAGTTTGCACTTCTAACAAGGTAGGAAGGCAGAAAAGAAAAATAAAAAAGAATCAAGTGGGGAAGGGACCCCAGCGAGGAGCCAGGCTAAAGCCGGCAGCAAAGCCTCTGGGACAGGAAAGCCCAGTCCTGGAGAAGCGGGGACTTAAAAATCCACACCAGATTCTAACCGTATGGAAAGGCACTTAGCAGGAAAACTGAGCAGAACCACAGGAGAGACAGTGGAGTCTCCAGTCTCCCAGGGTCACTAACAGAGGAGGTGCATCCAGGGAAAGAGCACACCACAGACTGAAGGCCAAGCTCGGTAAAGGGCTGGAGCACCTGCCCAGCGGGACGTCAGGAGAAGCTCAGGCTGCAGCTCCGGATGGGGGCGGGGGGCAGAAGGGACTGCGCCCTACTCCCTTTGGGAACCACAGCCCCGGGAACAGGATTCTGGCAGCACAGGCCCTGGATACCAAGGCACCCCGGGACACAGTCCAGGATCCTGTGCTCCTCCAGACAGGTGGAAGCGGGGAGGGCCCAGGAGAGCGACGACTCTCCTGCTGCCAGGTACCCCTAAGCTGTGCAGATCAGCATCCCCCAGCCCCCAGAGAATCCAGGCCAGTGAGGACAGGGAGACTGTGGTATTACTGCAGTAGCTGATTTCAGGGCTGGAGACCTGGCCGCCAGCAGTGTTGCTATTCCTCCTGGTGTCACCCCCTGCCTAGGGGGGTGGAAGGGGACAGGGACATCACAGGGTACACAACTCCCACTGAGCCCAACACCCGGCAGGGGTCAGGGCATATCTCTGAGGTACATACACCTGAAAATCAGCACAGCAGCACCCCCACCCCCCGCAAGACCAGCTGGAAGAACTGGGGAAGAGCAAGTTCTTGACCCAGCAGCACTGGAAAGCTCCAAGGTAAATCAAGGGATTTACAGTATATAGAATCAGAAGATACTCCTTTATTTTTTTCTTTTTGTTTTCTTCCTTTTTCCAGTAGAACTCAGAAGCACAATTATAAAGCTACTGGTGGCTCTGGAAAAAAGCATAAAGGATTCAAGAGACTTCATGACTGCAGAATTTAGATCTAATCAGGCTGAAATTAAAACTCAATTAAATGAGATGCAATCCAATGGAGGTCCTAACGATGAGGGTTAATGAGGTAGAAGAAAGAGTGAGTGAGATAGAAGACAAGTTGATAGGAAGGAAGGAAGCTGAGGAAAAAGAGAAAAACAATTAAAAGACCACAAGGAAAGGCTAAGGGAAATAAATGACAGCCTCAGAAGGAAAAGTCTAGGTTTAATTGGGGTTCCAAAGGGCACCAAGAGGGAGAGAAGACTAGAAAGCATATTTGAACATATCATAGTTGAGAACTTCCCTAACTTGGGGAGAGAAACAGGCCTTCAGATCCAAGAAATAGAAAGGTATCTTGCAAGTTCCAAAGATAAAGAGAAAATCAAAGCAGCAAGAGACAAGAGATCCCTAACTTATATGGGGAGAAATATTAGATGAACAGCAGACCTCTCCACAGAGACCTGGCAGGCCAGAAAGGGCTGGCAGGATATATTCAGGGTCTTAAATGAGAAGAACATGCACCAAAAATATTTTATCCAGCAAGGCTCTCATTCAGAATAGGAGAGATAAAGAGCTTCCAAGATAGGCAGAAACAAAGAATATGTGACCACCAAACCAGCTCTGCAAGAAGTATTAAGGGGGGACCCTGTAAAAGAAAGAGGAAGCCCAAAGAAATAATCCACAAAAACGGGACTGAATAAGTATTATGATGACACAAAATTCATATCTTTCAATAGTAACTCTGAATGTTAATGGGCTAAATGATCCCACCAAAGGCCAGGGTTTCAGACTGGATAAAAATGCAAGACCCATCTATTTGCTTTCTACAAGAGACTCGTTTTAGACCTAAGGACACCTAGAGCCTGAAAATGAAAGGTTGCAGAACAATTTACCATTTAAATGGTCCTCAAAAGAAATCAGGGGTAGTAATCCTCATATCAGATAAATTAAAGTTTACCCCAAAGACTGTAGTAAGAGATGAAGATGGACACTATATCATACTTAAGGGATTTATCCAACAAGAGAAGCTAACAATTATGAATATTTATGCCCCTAATGTGAAAGCTGCCAAGTATATCAATTGATTAATAACCAAAGTAAAGACATACTTAGATAATAATATACTTATACTTGGTAACTTGAATATAGTGCTTTCTACAATTGACAGGTTTTCTAAGCACATCTCCAAAGAAACAAGAAATTTAAATGATATACTGGACCAGATGGATTTCACAGATATTTACAGAACTTTACATCCAAACAGAACTGAATACACATTCTTCTCAGGTGCAGATGCACCTTTCTCCAGAATAGACCACATACCCATTCACAAATCAGGTCTCAACCCTACCAAAAGATTGGGATTGTCTCCTGCATATTTTCAGACCATAATGCAATGAAACTTGAACTCAGTCATAAGAAGAAATTTGGAAGAAACTCAAACATGCAAACTCAAACACAAAAAGAAATTTGGAAGAAAATCAAACACAAAAAAAAACTTAGAGCATCCTGCTAAAGGTTGAAAGAGTCAATCAGGATACTAGAGAATAAATAAAAAGATTCATGGAAACTAATGAGAATGAAGATACAACTGTTCAAAATCTTTGGGATACAGCAAAAGCAGGCCTAAGAGGGAAACATATTGCAATAAAAGCATCCCACAAAAAATTTGAAAAAAACTCAAATACACAAGGCTAACATTGCACCTAAAGGAACTGGAGAAAGAAGAGCAAATAAAACCTACACCAGGCAGAAGAAGAGAGGTAATAAGGATTGGATCAGTACTCAATGAAATAGAGACCAGAAGAACTGTGGAACAGATCAATAAAACCAGGAGTTGGTTCTTTGAAAGAATTAATAAGATAGATAAACCATTAGCTAGCCTTATTAAAAACAAAAGAGAAAAGACTTAAATTTATAAAATCACGAATGAAAAAGGAGAGCTCACAATCAATACCAAGGAAATATGAACGACTTTAAAAACATATTATGAGCAATTATACTCCAATAAATTCGGCAATCTAGAAGAAATGGATGCATTTCTGGAAAACCCCAAACTACCAAAACTGGAACAGGAAGTAATAGAAAACCTGAACAGGCAATAACTAGGGAGGAAATTGAAGCAGTCATCAAAAACCTCCCAAGACACATAAGTCCAAGGCCAGATGGCTTCCAGGGGAATTTTATCAAACGTTTAAAGAAGAAACAATACTCATTCTACTAAAGCTGTTCCAAAAGACAGAAAAGGATGGAATACTTCCAAACTCATTCTATGAGGCCAGCATCACCTTAATTCTAAAACCAGACAAAGATCCCACCAAAAAGGAGAATTATAGGCCAACATCCCTGATGAACACAGATGCAAAAATTCTCAACAAGATACTAGCCAATAGGATCCAACAGTACATTAAGAAGATTATTCACCATGACCAAGTGGGATTTATCCCCGGGATGCCAGGCTGGTTCAACACTTGGAAAGCAGTCAACGTGATAGATCATATGAACAAGAGAAAAACCAAGAACCATATCATCCTCTCATTAGATGCAGAGAAAGCATTTGACAAAATACAGCACCCATTTTTGATCAAACTCCTGAGTGTAGGGATATAGAGAACATTCCTCAGCATCTTAAAATCCATCTGTGAAAAGCCCACAACAAATATCATTCTCAATGGGGAAACACTGGGAGCCTTTACCCTAAGATCAGGAACAGGACAGGGATGTCCACTCTCACCACTGCTATTCAACATAGTACTAGAGGTCCTCACCTCAGCAATCAGGCAACAAAAAGAAATAAAAACATTCAAATTGGCAAAGAAGAAGTCTAACTCTCCCTCTTCACAGATGACTTGATACTGTACATTGAAAACCCAAAAGAGTACACCCCTAGATTGCTAGAACTTGTAAAGCCATGCGGCAGTGTGGCAGGATACAAAATCAATACCCAGAAATCAGTGGCATTTCTATACACTAACAATGAGACTGACGAAAAAGAAATTAAGGAGTCAATCCCATTGACAATTGCACCAAAAGTATAAAATACCTAGGAATAAAACTAACCAAAGAGGTAAAGGATCTATACCCTAAAAACTATAGAACACTTCTGAAAGAAATTGAGGAAGACTCAAAAAGATGGAAAAATATTTCATGCTCACGGATTGGAAGAATTAATACTATGAAAATGTCAATGCTCCCTAGGGCAATGTACACATTCAATGCAATCCCTATCAAAATACCATGGACTTTCTTCACAGAGTAGGAACAAATACTCTTAAGATTTGTGTGGAATCAGAAAAGATCCTGAATAGCCAGGTGAAAGTTGAAAAAGAAAACAAGAGCCAGGGGCATCACAGTGCTGGATTTCAGGTTGTACTACAAAGCTGTGGTCATCAAGACCGTGTGGTACTGGCACAAAAACAGACACATAGATCAATGGAACAGAAGAGAGAACCCACAAATGGCCCCATACTAATAATGTCGAATATTAGTATGGTCAACTAATATTCAACAAAGCACAAAAGACTATCCACTGGAAAAAGCACAGTCTCTCCAATAAATGGTGCTGGGGAAATTGGACAGCCACGTGCAGAAGAATGAAATTAGAACATTCTCTTACACCAGACACAAAGATAAACTCAAAATGGATGAACGATCTCAATGTGAGACAAGAATCCATCAAAATCCTAGAGGAGAACACGGGCAACACCCTTTTTGAACTTGGCCACAGCAACTTCCTGCAAGATACATCTATGAAGGCAAGGGAAACAAAAGCAAAAATGAATTATTGGGACTTCATCAAGATAAAAAGCTTCTGCATAGCAATAGGAACAGTCAACAAAACTAAAAGACAACCTACAGAATGGGAGAAGATATTTGCAAATGACAGATCAAATAAAGGGCTAGTATCCAGGATCTATAAAGAACTGATTAAAACTCAACAATCATGAAATGGGCAGAAGACATGAAGAGAAATCTCACAGAGGAAGGCATAGACATGGCCAAGAATCACATGAGAAAATGCTCCGCATCACTGGCCATCAGGGAAATACAAATCAAAACCACAATGAGATCCCACCTCACACTAGTGAGAATGTTGAAAATTAATAAGACAGGAAACAACAAATGTTGGAGAGGATGTGGAGAAAGGGGAACCCTCTGCATACTTGAGGGAATGTGAACGGGTGCAGCCACTCTGGAAAACTGTGTGGAGGTTCTTCAAAGAGTTAAAAATAGAGCTACCCTACAACAGCTAGGGGACTTACCCCCAAAGATACAGATGCAGTGAAAGACCAGGACATCTGCCCCCCAATGTTCACAGCAGCAATGTCCACAATACCCAAACTGGGGGAGGAGCCTCGGTGTCCATCGAAAGAGGAATGGATAGAGAAGATGTGGTCTATGTATACAATGGAATATTCCTCAGCCATTAGAAATCACAAATACTCATCATTTGCTTCGACATGGATGGAACTGGAGGGTATTATGCTGAGTGAAATTATGTCAATCAGAGAACAACAAACATTATATGGTCTCATTCATTTGGGGAATATAAAAAAATAGTGAAAGGGACTGAAGTGGAAAGGAGAGAAAATGAGTGGGAAATATCAGTGAGGGTGACAGAACATGAGAAACACCTAACTCTGGGAAACGAACTAGGGATAGTGGAAGGGGAGGTGGGCGGGGGGCAGGGGTGACTGGGTGATGGGCACTGAGGGGGGCACTCGATGGGATGAGCACTGGATGTTGTAATATGTTGGCAAATCGAACTCCAATAAAAAATATACCAAAAAACTATTTAATTATTTACATGAAGGTGTATATTTGGGCTTTCTATTTCATTTCATTGATCTATATGTTGTCTTTATGCCAATGCCACACTGTTTTGATTACTATAGCTTTATAAGTTTTGATATCAGGAAGTGTGAGACCTCTGCTCTTTTTCTTTTTCTTTTTTTTTAAGATTCTATTTATTTATTCATGAGAGACACAGAGCGAGAGGCAGAGACATAGAGATAAGCAGTCTCCATGCAGGATGCCTGATATAGGACCCCATCCTGGGACTCTGGGATAATCCCTGAGTCAAAGGCAGACACTCTACTGCTGAGTCACCCAGGTGTCCCTGTCTTTAGTCTATTTTCAAGACTTTTTGCCTTTACAAGACTCTCAAAGACTCTGCACGAATTTTAGAATTTTTTTCTATTTCTGTAAACATGTTTGAATTTTGATATGGATTACACTGAATCTGGAGATCATTTTGAATAACGGTAACACCTTAATAATATTTTTTTCAGTTTATGAATAGAAGATGTCTGTATTTTTTTGTCTTTTTAAAGCCAAACATTTAAGAGATTTGAAAAACTGCAATTCTTCTCAACAAAATTCCCTTGTTTGAGAAAATATTGTTTAGGAGCTTACAGGGAAGATGGTAGAGGAGGAAGTCCACAAACCCATTTCATCCCATAGGTACAATGAGATAAATATTGCACCTGAGGAAACAACCCAGAAAAGGACTCAGGGACTGACTGAACAAAGCCCATAACAAAATGTAGGGGGAAAAGCCACAGTGAAGAGAGGAGGAGGGGTGAGGACTAGGTGAGAACATACATACCAATAGGTCTGACCATCAGTGGGAGAGAGCTGTGGGCAAAAGAAAGGGAGGGGAGAATTACTAGTGCACCAGTGAGCCTACAAAGGGAAAAGAAATGCCCATAGCATCTGGCTTTGAGAATTAGCATATAGGAGGAAGACTAATTTCAGAATTCCCTAAAGGGCTTCTCCAGGAATAAAGGAGCTAAAAGGAGCCATATCCCTTCCCAACTCTTCATCAAAAACACCCAGCCACCTGCCAAAACCAGTAAGGTTCCAATATTCAGTACAAAACTTCCTTTCACCATGGCCTGGCCTCTACAGACAGACCTGTCTGAGACTCAAGGGCTGTGAATTCCCTCCCTCAGAGAACCTGTACAAACCTAGCCAGTGCTGGACTTCCTAACCTCTCACAAAGTATGTGCACAGCTTGTTATAACTGCACCCCTCTACTGTGCATGATCTGCAGCATCCCTGGTGGAGGAGGACCAGTGCCACCTAGTTAAAAATGCACATCTCACCCACTGCTTTCAAGAGAAAACTCTCAGTTGACTTTCCTAACACACAGAAACAGACACAGAGAGGTAGGCAAATGAGAAGGAGGAACATGTCACAGAAAGAACAGGACAATCACAGCAACAGACCTAAGTAAAACAGATACAAGTAATATGCCTGATAGAGAATTTAAAGTAATGATCATAAACATACTCACTGCACTTGAGGAAAGACTGGAATGCATCAGTGAGATCCTTAACAAAGAGATGGAAAACATAAAAAAGAACCATTAAAGATGAGGACATAATAAATGAAATTAAAAATACACTTGATGGCAGGGCACCTGGATGGCTGAGTCAGTTAAGCATCTGACTCTTGGTTTCAGCTCAGGTCATGATCTCATGGGTTTTGGGATTGAGCCTACATCAGGCTCTGTGCCCACTGAGGAGTCTGCTTGAAGATTCTCTTCATCTTCCCCAACCTCACTCACTCACTCACTCACTACTCTCTCTCAAAAATAAATAAATATTTTAAAAATATATACTTGATGGATTAAATAGCAGGCTAGAAGAAACTGAGGGAAAAATAATAAACTAGAGGATAGTAATGAAGCTGAACAAAGAGATAAAAAATAATTATGCAAAATGAAAATAAACTTAGAGAACTCAGTGACTTCATAATATTCACATTGTAGGGATCCCAAAAAGAAAAGAGAGGTGAAAAGGGGCAGAAATTTTATTTGAAGAAATAATAGCTGAAAATTTTCCTAATCTGGGGAAGGAAAAGAATATCTAGATCCAGGAGGCACAAAGATGCCCCAACAAATACAAAACAAGCAGATCCACATCAAGATATATTGTAATTAAAATAGCAAAATGTGGGACACCTGGGTAGCTCAGCGTTAGAGCGTCTGCCTTTGGCTTAGGGTGTGATCTCAGGGTCTGCGTTCGAGTCCCACATCAGGCTCCTGAAGAGACCCTGCTTCTTCCACTGCCTGTGTCTCTGCCTCTCTCTCTGTCTGTCTCTGTCTCTCATGAATAAATAAATAAATATTTTAAAAATACAAAATGTAGTGAAAGGAGAAAAAATTAAATCCAGCAGTATGAAAGAAGACAGTTACATACAAGGGAAAACTCATAAAGCTATCAGAGGATTTTTCAGCAGAATGTTTGTAAGCCAGAAGACAGTGGCATGATACATTCAAACTGCTGAATGGGGAACAGTCTTCTGCAGCCAAGAATGCTCTATCCATCAAGGCTATCATTCAGAATAGAAGGACATTTAAAGAGTTTCCCAAACAAAAGTCTTTGAGGAGAAAGAAAAAAATGACAACATAAACGTAGGAATCACAAAAGCAATAAAAATGAATATTTCTGTAAAAAAACAGTCAAGGAACTCATGAAATAAAAGGACATAAACTATGACACCAAATGCCTAAAACATAGAGAGGAGAGGAATGAGAGTGGGTTCAATGACCATCAACTTAATATAGACTGTGTTATGCAAAACATGATTTATGCAAACCTAATGGTAATCAAAAATAAAAAATCACTAAAATCTGTAAAGTATAAGAAAGAAATCCACATGTATCATTAAAGGAAACCAGCAAACCATGAAAGAGAACGAGAGGGCATCCCTGGGCGGCTCAGCAGTTTAGCATCTGCTTTTGGCCAGGGGCATGATCCTGGAGTCCCGGGATCAAGTCCCACGTCCGGCTCCTGGCATGGAGCCTGCTTCTCCCTCTTCCTGTGTCTCTGCCTCTCTCTCTCTCTCTGTCTCTTATGAATAAATAAATAAAATCTTAAAAAAAGAAAGAGAAAGGATCACAGATAAACTTAAGAAACAACCACAAGGGATCCCTGGGTGGCGCAGCGGTTTGGCGCCTGCCTTTGGCCCAGGGCGCGATCCTGGAGACCTGGGATCGAATCCCACGTCGGGCTCCCGGTGCATGGAGCCTGCTTCTCCCTCTGCCTGTGTCTCTGCCTCTCTCTCTCTGTGACTATCATAAATAAATTAAAAAAATTAAAAAAAAAAAAAAGAAAAAGAAACAACCACAAAATAAGTAATAAAATAGCAATAAGTTCATACCTATCAATACTTACTTTGAATGTAAATGGACTAAATGCCCCAATCAAAAGACATAGGGTAACTGGATGAATTAAAAAAAATAATAGTACGACCCAAGTATATGCCACCTATAGAAGACTCATTTTAGACCTAAAGACACCTGCAGATTGAAAAGGAGGAGACACAGAAACATTTACCATACAAATGGATGTCAAAAGAAAGTCATAGTAGCAATACTTATATTAGACAAAACAGATTTTAAAACAGACTGTAACAAGAGACAAAGGAGGACACTGTAATAATAAAGGGCTCTGGGTTTACTCTGGTGTGTGGGTAGGGGAATGGCACCAACAAGCTCCTTTGTGCCCAGAGAGCCATCTCCATGAACGCTGCCTTTCAGGGACATGCTCCAAGAAAAATGAATAAGCTCCCCATTGTGTGCCTCAGGTTTGCTTCAGATTACTGTTTCCACATTGTTTGTCCCCTCGGTTTTTTTGTCTGCCTTATCTCCAGGGGCATCTCTATCTTCAGGCTCTATTCCAGCCCAGCCTGCTTGCCTTTAAAACTCCATGCTTTAAGAAACAAATGAACTATTGGGACATCATCAAGATAAAAAGCTTTTACATAGCAAAAGAAACATTCGACAAAACTAAGATGCAACCTTCAGATTGTAAGAAGACATTTGCAAATGTCTTATCAGATAAAGGGCTAGTATCCAAAATCTATAAAGAACTTATTAAACTCAGCACCCAAAAACAAAAAATCTAGTCAAGAAATAGGCAGAAGTCATGAACAGACTTTTTGTCAAAGAAGACATATACATGACCAATAGACACATGAAAAAATGCTCAACATCGCTCCTCATCAGGGAAATACAAATCAAAACCACAATGAGATATCACCTCAGACCTGGCAAAATGACTAAAATTAACAACTCAGGAAACAACAAATGGCCTAGATCAGAGCAGGTCAACAGTCACTGGGCAAGCAGAAGCACACTTTTGAGACACAGGTGAATAACCCCTGAAGGGTAGAATTGTAAAAGGACACAAGGAACTCCTGTGGGTTCTGCTGAAACTGAGAGCCTACAAGGTTATCTCTGTGGGAACCTAATGTATGGCTCAGTTTGGGACATACCTGGGCTGCTGCTCAAAATGCACTTAAGCAACCAGCTGTAGGCCTCAGGGCCACAGGCATGCACCTATATGAAACTGACAAAATGTTATGGGAAGTAGACCTGGGCTGGGGACAAGACTACAGTATCTGAGGTCTCTGCTCTTGCCCACATCAAGGCCTAGAGAAAGTACACATTTATCAAATGCTATATAAAGCTGCTTACTTGAATCTAATATTGGAAAAATCATATTGACCAAGCGGTGAAGAAAAAATATGTGCTCTCCAACATCCTGGCCTATAAGCCACCAGAACTAGAAAGGAAAAACTCCTTCCTTCTGCAGTGTTTCTCCAGTGACTTCTACTACTAAAGCTTAATACACTGGCCAGAAAAAGAAAAATACTTAAAGGTCAATATAAATTTTCACAGTGCAGAAAATAGTGAACTGAGACTTGAAAGGAAACACACTGATAACTAGCACATTCTATTCCTTTGACTTCAGTTTTCATATGCACTCTTGAACTCCACTTGGACTCCTACACATCACCAAAACAACTCCATATATTTAACTAACAAGAAATAGATCTCTCTCTTTTACAAGTGAATGAGTTCTTATCCTTTTCCTAGAATAAGGAAATGCACAATTCCAAAAAGTAGCTGACTCTATTAATTACTTCTCAAATCCAGTCACAGTCACATTGAATATTTGGTTTCCTGGAAACTAATTGTTGATCTAACCTCCAATGAGTTTATAAAATAAAATGGGAAGGGGAAAAAAGAAAATGGTTGTTGTACACAAATTAACATGCATATTTCAAGCAAGAAAAATGTTCAAAGACACTACATTCTTTTTTTTTCGGTAATTGGTCATGAGGTCATAGTTGATATTCACTGCTTCATTCTTCAACTCTTTCCACATTTGCCTTGCTTTCCATCAGAAACTTAGATGCTCTATATTCTTTACCTAGTTGAGTAACACAAATCTTCATTCCTGAAAGGCTTAAGTTCTCCATCTGCCTTTTTTTCTTTTCCTCTCCGTCTTGTCCTCCTCCTCCTTCCCCCTCCCTTTCTCCTCCTCCTCCTCCTTTCTTTACTGCACTTCACAATCACTTATGAAAGTACTAAGACACACTCTCAGAATTCCAAGTTACATACATAGTCCTTTACATATTGCATAGCAACAATGCAATTTCTTTTTGGTAATATAGCTCAATCACCGTACCCATTAATCCTCTCTCTCTGTCTCTGTCTTTCTCTTTCTCATCTGTTGACTCAGTGGCATAGGACCCCAAAATGGCCAGTTGAATCTCATATTCAGTAGAATCCACCTCACTGGAATCATTTTTATCCCATCTCATGGAACATTTCCAGATAAACTAGATGATTTATAAAATATTGCATTTCACAAAGATCATGGGATGGAAAGAAATATAGATACATCACTTCTGTCCTTTTTCTTATATTTTACTGATCCAAGTTCACTCATTGGGGCTTCAACTCCTCACCTTTCCTGGTTGCTCCTTACATTACCTGCAGGCAACATGTTACTGAACCCAAGTTTGGTTGCCCATTGCTCAGAAGGCCAAGCTCAAGAGACAGTGTTGATTGGAAAGGAATATGAGCTTTATTCAGGAGGCTGGCAAACTGGAGAAGGCAGACTCTTGTCCAACAGCCAAATCTAAGATTTCTGCCTGGCTCAAAGATTTTCAAAGGGTTTTAATCAGTTAATGGAGTGCAGTGGTCTATGAAATTTCTCAAATACATATAGACTTGATTATGTCAGCTACAGTTATCTCTGCTTAAATGTGTGCAAGAAGGTCTAGTTCCTTGGTACCTGGGGGTTGTGCAAGAGTACTCTGTTCTTTCTGCAAAGGAAGGCAAGATCTACAGATGTGAAAAGGGAGGTCATTTGTATGACCTTTAAAAAAGAAAAACATTTTGCTAAAAGATTGCTGAGCTAATCAGGAAACTGAGGAGGCTTCAATAAGATTTGCTGGTCTCTGTGGCCTGGGAAAGTTCTGGTTCTTCATTTCCCAGGGCCAGTGGTCTGCAGATCTCAAAGAGAGTGAATTAGTTGCCCTTAATTTGTATCAAGGGCCTTAGGTCAGTAAGCAAAGAGTGTGTTAACTTGAAGCAAGTTAACCCTTAAGCCAAGCTGGAGTGCTGTTACAACCATGGGGAAAGTTCCCACGAGAAATGCAGTGGCACTCACAGCATGTCAGTGGTCATTCAGTGCTACGCCTCAGCTTCCCAGTCACAGCCTGCAGTGTTGCATATCTCCTGGAAAACTGGTGCACATGCAGAGATGCCTAGTGTTTTCACCACATTTCACACAAGGCATCAAGGAAGCCTAGCTAGGAAGTGGGAGGCAAAGTATTGTAGGATCATGCCAGTGAGCCATAGGAAGACTTGGAACAATAGGTCAGTGCTAGGATTACTAGGCAGTACATCACAATGGTGTGGCCCCTGCAGTGAAATGTAATTGAGCTCAATGAGCTCCCCCCTTCAGGGAAGATGAAAATCTCTCTTCTATGGCCCACAGGAATGTAGGTGATATTAGAGGATCTTCCTGAAGGGTCTGCATTTGCTTCAAGTAGAAAACCATTCCTGAGAAAATACCTGAAGGCACATAAACTGTGGGAGACTGAATATATAAACTGACATGGACAAAGCAGGTATAATACAATTCTGATCTACAATTCTCTAGGCATCCAAACTACAATTTCTGTCTCCAACATTAGTTCAGAATAAAAACCTGGTTAATGACTGTCAACTTTCCTATATTTGCCCCATCTTCTAACTTAGGACTAACCAAAGGAGAACTGAATATGCTCTCCAAACTTTTCACATAAGATGTCCTCTCCTGGGATGCCTGGGTGGCTCAGTGGTTGGGCGTCTGCCTTCCAGCCCAGGGTGTGATCCTGGGGTCCCAGGATCGAGTCCCACATCGGGCTCGCTGCATGGAGCCTGCTCTTCCCTCTGCCTGTGTCTCTGCCTCTCTCTGTGTCTTTCATGAATAAATAAATGGAATCTTAAAAAAAAAAAAAAGATGTCCTCTCCTGTGATAATTGTCTTTCTTGGATTATTTCACTTAGCATAACACCCTGTAGTTCCATCCATGTCAATGCAAATGGTAAGATTTAAGTTTTTGGTGGCTAAGCATTGCTGGACAGGAGGGGAATGGGGAGATGTGATAACTGCGTGATGGGCAGTAAGGAGGGCATGTGATGTAATGAGTACTGGGTGTTGTACACAACTGATGAATCACTGTACTTTACCTCTGAAACTAGTAATACAATACATGTTAATTAATTGAATTTAAAGAAAACACAATTTAAAAAATAGAAATAAAATCTTAGAAAAAAAAAAAGATGACCCTCTCCTAGTTATACTGCCTCCAGCTTCTCCATGCCAACAGCATCCAATCAGAGTAAGCCTAAACCTTTTCCTTTTTTCTACTATATAGCTTTCCTAGTTCTCTGCTTGCCTTTGAGTCTCTACCAAATACAAGAGATGGTGGCTAACTCTCTTTCTACAGCAAGCTCAGAATAATAGACTCTGCCCTCATGTAGATGGTCTCTGTTTATTTCTACAACTGGGTTTGACACAGCTTCTATTCAAACAAATAAGCAAACCAACAAATATAATTTCTTACCATAGCCTAATCCCTATAACTTCTTTTTGCTTGTCATAAGGTCTTACTTAAACTCACCATTACTTGTCTTTTATCCCCTATCTCCTTGTCCTTCACTAATCAGATTCTAGCCACATGGGCCTCCTTTCTCTTTGAATTCATCAAATAGATACCCACTCAAAGTATTTTGGTTTGTTGTTGCCTTTGCCTGGGATTATCTCTCTCTCTCTCTGTCCTTTTTTTTCTTTTAAGAGCAGTTTAAGATTCATAACAAAATTGAGGGGAAGGTCCAGATATTTCCCATATAATCCTTATCCCCAACATGCATATCTCCCTCATTATCAAGATCTCCCACCACAGTGGTACATTTGGTAAAATTGATTGACTTACCTCAACACATCGTAATCATCCTAAGTCTGTAGTTCACATTAGTGTTCACTCTGTGTCCATTCTATGGATTTGGCATATCCATCACTATGGTATCATGTAGATTATCTTCACTGCTCTAAAACCCTCTGTACTTTTCCTATTCATCCCTTTCATCTTCTAACTCCTGGAAACCATTGATCTTTTCACAGTCTCCATAATTTTGCTTTTTCTGAATACCATATAGTTGAAATCAGAATATATAGATTTCCTAGATTGGTTTCTTTCATTCAATAATACACATTTAAGTTTCCTCATGTCTTTTCATGGCTTGATAGCTTCTTTCTTTTTTAGCATTGCATAATATTCCAGTGTCTGGATGTATCACAGTTTATGTATCCATTTGCCTACTTAGGGTCTTCTTGGTTACTTAGCAATTATGAAAGAAGCTTCTATAAATGTTGTGTACAGGTCTTTGTGCTTTCAACTTTTTTTCTTAAGATTTTATTTATTTATTCATGAAAGACAGAAAGAGAGAGAGAGAGAGAGAGAGGCAGAGACACAAGCAGAGGGAGAAGCAGGCTCTCTGCAGGGAGCCTGACGTGGGACTCCATCCTAGGTCTCCAGGATCATGCCCTGGGCTGAAGGCAGCACTAAACTGCTGGGCCACAAGGGCTGTCCTGCTTTCTACGTCTTAAAATATTTTCAGCTTTTTTGGGTAAATACTGAGATGCACAATTGTTGATTGGATGGTAAGATTATGCATAGTTTTGTTAGAGACTACCATAATGTCTTTCAAATGTGCCTATACCATTTTGTATTCCCACCAGCCATATATGACTATTCCTGTTGCTCTACATTCTTGTCAGAATTTCTGGGATCCTCTTCACCCAGACCTTCACATGGCTTGTGCTTTCACTTCTTTAAGCCTTGGCTCTAATGTTACATTCTCCAAGAGGATACTTGCTGGGGAAGGTCATTGACAAGATGTGTCTGCCAGTTTATCCATGAGTTGGACCCCAGTAATCAGAAGCTCCTCAATTCCTCTCCTGTCCTAGGAATGTGCATTCCTTTCGCCTTTTACACTTCCAGAGACTGCCTTAAGGAATACATAGACTTGAGATAATGATGTGGTATTAAGATCATCCAGAAAGTATATGACCAATGCCAGTTAGTTTCTATATAAACTTTTAGGATTTGGTGAGTGGGTGTGGGGCCCTGTTTCAGATTACACCTGGGAAGCTCTAGAGGAGCTTGTGAACTGACAATTTGCAAGCCAGCCAGGAGACTAGAGAAACTAGCCTTGGGAAAGAGGCATCCATAGGGGAAATCCTGAGTTGACTATTGACCTCTGTGTGGGGAGTAGTGGCCTATACAAGCTTCTTAACTACTATGTTCCCTAGCCTTGGGAAAGGAGCACCTGTGGAGAAAATTCCACGTTGGCCAATGACTGTGTGTGGGGACAGATGGTGTGTATGTCACAACTTGCAAATCACTACATGAATATAAGCACACCTCCCAAACACTGGCTATTTTAAGGGGCTCATGTGAGGAACTGTGTATAACACACTGCCACAGGGAAGGGAAACAAAGGGGTGCAGTGATGGAACTGGCCTCTACTGTAGACAGTTTAGCTGGCCATTGATGCCCAACTGAAGGATAAAACTCGTTAGAAAGTTAAAAGAACTGAGATTAGAGCTTAGAAAAGGTCAAGAAGTTGTCCCTTCTCTGCTACCTTTGGGGCTGACAGACAATGTAGAAAAGCAGTAAATTAAAGGCATTAGCCTACTGTTTTGCAAAGCTGGAGAGTACAAAATGCCTTGGATTAAGATCCAGGGGCTTTTGACAAAGCTTAATTAGGATGCTAAAGGATGAAACCTCTGGGGAAATAATAAGAACAAAAAGGAGAATGTTATGGCAATTGATGAAAAAAATGCCATGCTTTTTGATGTCTAATACGTCGGAAAATTTTGAGTAATAATTACAAAAAAAAAAAAAAACTCCAAAAGAAAACTTGAATTCTCTCTCTGTCTTTCAAAGTTGTAAATCTTATTTCTCTGCAACGTAAACACCCCAGTAGATACTCAAGACACTGCCCCCAGAGTTAAAAAGAAAGAAAAAGAGGGAGAATTGTACAAAAGCACATTGGGACAAAATTAGAATTTGGTTTTATGTTGAAAGGACATAGGTTTCTTAAATTATTAGTCTTCTCTTAATAAGAAATTATGAACAAAGATTTTCCTTTCATTTAATGAAATCTGCCTAGAAAACAAGGATTCTGTATTTAGTCTTTATTAGGTCTTTGATTAGTTAAGAACATTGAGTCTTCTCTATTAAAAGTATTTTTTAAAATTATGTATCTTTTTTACATGTTCCATTTTATGAGAAAATAAATAAAATAAAATTTTAAAAAGTGATGCTAAACTTTCTTTAGAATAATATTGAAATCTAATATATCCTGGTATTACGTTATCAGTCATAATTTTAAAATGTATGTCACAGAAATACCCAAATACCCTGGTCAACTGCATTATAAGGAAATTTCACCAGATCTTTAATCTTTAATAATGGCCAATTTAAAGTCTTTTGTCATTTGAGACAATTATTGTTTTAATCTGATACTGTAACAACAAAAAAGAACATTTCTGCAAAAGTGCCTCAACCTCCAAGGAGATTCATGGAAAAGACTGATAGGTTTATGATGACTAACATCAATTTGCCTTTTTGTGGGAGGAAAAGTAATGAGCCTTCCATGTGCTTCCCCAAAGCTATCTCTGCATAGCCTCATGAGAGGGTAACCTGAGACCTA